>NC_046340.1:18905910-20105910 GCF_000738735.6 Corvus cornix cornix
CCATCCGGATCCCGTCCCCATCCCGATCTTGTCCCCATCCGATCCCGCCCCCATCCCAATCCTGTCCCCATCCCGATCCCGCCCCATCCTGATCCTGTCCCCATCCCAATCCTGTCCCCATCCGGATCCCGTCCCCATCCCGATCTTGTCCCCATCCCGATCCCGCCCCCATCCCAATCCTGTCCCCATCCCAATCCTGTCCCCATCCTGATCCTGTCCCCATCCCAATCCTGTCCCCATCCCGATCCTGTCCCCATCCCAATCCCGGCCCCATCCCAATCCCGTCCCCATCCTGATCTTGTCCCCATCCCAATCCCAGCCCCATCCCAATCCTGTCCCAACCCCAATTCCATCCCCATCCCGATCCCAGCCCCCATCCTGATCCCGTCCCCATCCCAATCCCAGCCCCCATCCTGATCCCGTCCCCATCCCGATCCTGTCCCCACCCTGATCCCAGCCCCATCCTGATCCTGTCCCCATCCCAATCCTGTCCCCATCCCAATCCTGTCCCTGTCCCAGTCACAGCCCCAATCCAATCCTGTCCCCATCCCAATCCCAGCCCCATCCCAATCCAGGCCGCATTCCGGGACTGGTGTCACTTGTGGCTGTCCCCATCCCAATCCCAGCCCCATCCCAATCCCAGCCCCATCCCAATCCCGGCCCCATGCCAGGATTGGTGTCACTCGTGGCTGTCCCCATCCCAATCCCGGCCCCATCCCAATCCTGTCCCCATCCCAATCCCGGCCCCATCCCAATCCCGGCCCCATGCCAGGATTGGTGTCACTCGTGGCTGTCCCCATCCCGATCCTGTCCTCATCCCGGGATTAGTGTCTATTTTTAGGATCACTCCCTATTTTAAGCCGGGGCTTAAATCCCTCGGTGACACTCGGCTCCTTTACGGCGGATTTACACGGAAAGAAGGATTTGGGATTTGCTCCCCCCTGCCCTTTTCCTCCTTTGCCAGGGCTGGCAGAGCTTTTCCACCTTTGGGGGGGAAAAATCCCTCCCCAATTCCCTGGGAATATCCCCAAGGATTCATCCCAAACCTTCCCACCTGCTTGGAGGGGACGAATTCCCCCCAATTCCCCAGGAATATCCCCAAGGATTCATCCCAAACCTTCCCACCTGCTTGGAGGGGACGAATTCCCCCCAATTCCCCAGGAATATCCCCAAGGATTCATCCCAAACCTTCCCACCTGCTTGGAGGGGATGAATTCCCAGGAAACCGGAGAGGATTTGTCCCCCCCAAGCAGGGGAAGAGGTTTGGGATGAGATCCTGGGGATATTCCCAGGGAATTGGGGGGATTTCCAAGGGGAGGAGCTTTGGGATGAGTCCCTGGTGCCAGCCAGGAGCTTCCCAATAAAATCCCGGCTGTCCCAAACTGGGAATGTTCCCACCCGACTCCAGGGACAGCTGGAGCCCCATCCTTGTTTTTATGGGATTTGGGCATTTTGGCTGCAGACCGAGCCCGAGGTCCCTGCCGAGGGTTGGGATCGGTGGCTGCAGATCCCAGATTTTGGGCTGGGATCGAATGGGGGGGATCCGATGGGATCCAAGGGTGGGGTCTGATGGAAGCGAGGGGGTGGGATCTGATGGGATCCAAGGGTGGGATCTGACTGGATCCAAGGGTTGGGATCCAACGGGATCCAAGAGTGGGATCTGACGGGATCCAAGGGTGGGATCTGACGGGATCCAAGGGTTGGGATCTGACTGGATCCAAGGGTTGGGATCTAATGGGATCCAAGGGTTGGGATCCAATGGGATCCAAGGGTGGGATCTAACAGGATCCAAGGGTTGGGATCTAACAGGATCCAAGGGTTGGGATCCGACTGGATCCAAGGATGGGATCTAACGGGATCCAAGGGTTCCGATCTGATTGGATCCAAGGGTTGGGATCTGACGGGATCCAAGGGTGGGATCTGACGGCCCCTCCATCCCCACGCAGGTT
The DNA here is from genome assembly GCF_000738735.6 of Corvus cornix cornix. Classification (NCBI taxonomy): domain Eukaryota; kingdom Metazoa; phylum Chordata; class Aves; order Passeriformes; family Corvidae; genus Corvus; species Corvus cornix. Next base: position 18,907,860 of record NC_046340.1, read on the forward strand.
TGGGAAGAGGATCGGGAAGCAGATCCGAGCCCGGGATGAGGAGATCCAAGCCCGGCCCTGCTTGGGGGGTTCCCCCCCCAATTCCATTGGTTTTCCCAATCCCGAGCCCAGCCTCTCGTCCTCCCGGGGATTTGGGGATGCGTCCCACAATCCCTCGGCTGCTGCTCCCCTCCCGAGCACCTCCGGCAGTGCATTTCGGGATCCAAAGCTTTCCTCTGGAATTCCCGACCTGTTTGGGTTGGAATTCCTAAATCCCATCCCATTCCCATGGGCAGGGACACCTCCCGCCATCCCAGGTGTCCCACCCTGGGAGCCTTCCCGGGATTCAGGGTTTTCCAGCTGATTTTCCAGGCTGGATCCAGGCAGGAATTCCCCAGCCCTATTCCCAAATCATCCCAAAGGTCTTTCCCAGCATCAATCCCTGGAAAAAAGTCACCCCAAAGCGCCCCCACAGCCTGGAATTCCCAGCAAGGCCCTTCCCACTTCCCTTCCTGCTTCCCGGACAATGTTTAACGAGGGATAAATCATTAACGGGGGCTGGCAGCCGGGAGCAGGGAATGCAGGGGCCGCTCTTCCCGGAGCTGATCCCGGAAAACGATCCTTCCAAGGATCTGGGGTTCAGCTGCTGCACCCCAAAACCTGCTCCCAAAATCTCCAAACCCAGCTCCTAAAATCCCCCAAAAACCCAGCTGCCAAAATGCCCCCCAAATAATTCCCCAAATCCCCTAAACCCCAGCTCCTAAATCCCCAAACTAATTCCCGAAATTCCCAAAACCCAGCTCCCCAAATCCCCCCAAAACAAATCCCCAAATCCCCAAAACCCAGCTCCCAAAATCCCCTAAAACCAGATCCCAAAATCCCCCAAAACCAAATCCCAAAATCCCCCAAACCAGCTCCCAAAATCCCCCAAACCAGCTCCCAAATCCCCCCAAAACAAATCCCAAAATCCCCTAAAACCCAGCTCCCCAAATCCCCCAAAAAACAGCTCCCAAAATCCCAAAAACCAGATCCTAAAATTCCCCCAAACCCAGCTCCTAAATCCCCAAACCAATTCCCGAAATTCCCAAAACCCAGCTCCCCAAATCCCCAAAAAATAGCTCCTAAAATCCCAAAACCAAGATCCTAAAATCCCCCAAACCCAGCTCCCCAAATCCCAAAAAATAGCTCATAAAATCCCCCCAAACAAATCCCCAAATCCCCCAAAAGCAAATCCCAAAATCCCCAAACCAGCTCCCCAAATCCCTCCAAAACCAGATCCCAAAATCCCCTAAAACCCAGCTCCCCAAATCCCCAAACCAATTCCTGAAATTCCCACAACCCAGATCCCAAAATCCCCCAAAACAGCTCCCAAAATCCCCCAAAAACTGTTCCCAAATTCCCCCAAACCCTGCTCCTAAATAATTCCCAACCCTCTCCCAAAGCCGTTGTTTTTGGGATAACGATCCCGGAACATTCCCAGGCATTCCCGGTTAATCCCCTCTTGATCTCGGCATTATTATGGAATTTCTTCTCATCGGGGATCGCCAGCAGGATTTTTCCAGGGAAAAAGCCGGGAGGGAATCCCTTGGGGTGTTGGGATCTCGTTGATCCCATGCCAGCAATTCCAAGTGGGATAAACCCTTCCCATGGGAATTTTTTAGGGGTGCTAAACCCATATTTAGGGTTTTTCCCGCCATGGAATATGGATGATTTCCAACCTCGAATCCCACAGGAATGGGAAGATCCTCGGGATCTCCTGGAGCATCCCATTCCAGCAGTTCCAGAGGGGATGGACCCCTTCCCATGGGAATTTTTTTAGGGGGGGTTTTGAATGGATATTTGGGGATTTTTCTATCCAAGGATCGGGAATGATCCTTTTCATTCGGGGACCTGGGAATGAGCATGGACACAAAAGGATGGGAAGGAAGGAGCGAGACCGGGAAAAGCGGGATGTGACCAGAGCTGGGACACTCTGGTGGCCCTGAGGGGAGATGGACACAGGGATGGACATCCCAAAGATTCCATGGAGATCTCCCAGTGTCATAACCCCAGGACACTCAGGTGGCCCTGAGCTGACCCCAATCCATGATCCCACCTCCGCTTGGAGCCACCAGCCAAGGACATCCCAAAGATTCCATGGGGACACCCCAATGCCACAACTTCCAGGACACTTTGGTGGCCCTGAGGGGAGATGGACACTGGGATGGACATCCCAAAGATTCCATGGGGACATCCCAATGTTAAAACTCCAGGACATTCAGGTGGCCCTGAGCTGACCCCAATCCATGATCCCACCTCAGCTTGGAGCCACCAGCCAGGGACATCCCAAAGATTCCGTGGTGGCTCCACGGGGACACCCCAATGTCCCAACTTCCAGGACACTCTGGTGGCCCTGAGCAGAGATGGACACAGGGATGGACATCCCAAAGATTCCTTGGGGACACTCCAATGTCACAAATCCAGGACACTCAGGTGGCCCTGAGCTGACCCCAATCCATGATCCCACCTGGGCTCAGAGCCACCAGCCAGGGACATCCCAAAGATTCCGTGGTGGCTCCATGGGGACACCCCAATGTCCCAACATCCAGGACATTCTGGTGGCCCTGAGGGGAGATGGACACTGGGATGGACATCCCAAAGATTCCATGGAGACATCCCAAGGCCACAACTTCCAGGACACTCAGGTGGCCCTGAGGTGACCCCAATCCATGATCCCACCTGGGCTCAGAGCCACCAGCCAGGGACATCCCAAAGATTCCATGGGGACACCACAATGTCACAACCCCAGGACACTCAGGTGGCCCTGATGGGAGATGGACACAGGGATGGACACCCCAAAGATGGACACCCCAAAGACACCCCAATGTCCCAACTTCCAGGAGCACCCTGGGATGGTGGAAGGTTTCCCTGCCTGTGGAATTTGATCTTTTCCGACCCAAACCCATCCCGTGAATTCCCAAAGCTCAAATCCTGTGGGAATTTTGGGAAAAAGTGGAGCTCTGGATGTTGGAATCTTGGGTTATCCTGGTGGGACCGGTGAGATTTAGGTCGGGAACCGGAATTTTGGGATGTTTTGGATAAATTTTGGGAGGAAAAAAGGGGGAGATTGGGATTGAAAAGGTGAAATTGGGATCAAAAAAGGGGGAAATTCAGATAGAAAAAAGGGGAAAATTGGGATGAAAAGAGGGGAAATTGAGGTCAATAAAAGGCGGAAATTGGGAGAGAAAAGGGGAAATTGGGATCAGAGAAGGGGAAAATTCGGATAGAAAAAGGGGGAAATTGGGGTCAATAAAAGGTGGAAATTGGGATGGAAAAAGGGGGAGATTGGGATCAAAGAAGGGGAAAATTGGGATGAAAAAGTGGGGAAATTCGGATAAAGAAGGGGGAAAATGGGGGTGAAAAAAGGGGGAAATTGGGATCAATAAAGGGGAAAATTCGGATAGAAAAAGGGGGAAATTGGGACCAATAAAAGGTGGAAATTGGGATGGAAAAAGGGGGAAATTGGGATCAAGAAAGGGGGAAATGGGGATCAAAAGAGGGGAAAATTGGGATCAAAGAAGGGGGAAATTTGGATAGAAAAGGGGGAAATTGGGGTCAATAAAAGGTGGAAATTGAGATGGAAAAAAAAAGGGGGAATTTGGATAGAAAAGGGGAAATTGGGGTCAATATAAGGGGCAAATTGGGATGGAAAAAGGGGGAAATTGGTCTCAATAAAAGGTGGGAATTGGGATGAAAAAAGGGGGAAATGGGGACCGAAGAAGGGAGAAATTGGGATGGAAAAAGGTGGAAATTGGGATCAATAAAAGGTGGAAATTGGGATCAAAAAAGGGGCAAATTCGGATAGAAAAAGGGGGGAATTGGGGTCAATAAAAAGTGATAATTGGGATGGAAAAAGGGGGAAATTGGGGTCAATAAAAAGTGATAATTGGGATGGAAAAAGGGGGAAATTGGGATCGAAGAAGGGAGAAATTGGGATCAATAAAAGGTGGAAATTGGGATGGAAAAAGGTGGAAATTGGGATGGAAAAAGGTGGAAATTGGGATAAAAAAGGGGAAGTTGGGATCAATAAAAGGGGGAATTGGGATAAAAAAGGGGAAGTTGGGATCAATAAAAGGGGAAATTGGGATCAATAAAGGGGAAAATTTGGCTCAAAAAAAAAGGGGGAAATGGGGATCAAAAAAGGTGGAAATTGGGATCAAAAAAGGTGGAAATTGGGATCAAAAAAGGTGGAGATTAGGATCAAAAAAGGGGAAAATTTGGCTCACGAGAAGGGGGAAATCTGACATCGCCTCTTTCCCTCCTTGTTTCAGGGAAAATCCAGCTCAGCGAGATCCCTCCTGAGGCTGCGAGTGCTGAGCCGGCTCTGCCTCCCCATCCCGGCCCGGGAATGAGGAAAATTGCCTCTGGAATGAGGACACATCCCTCCCTTTTCTCCTCGCCGTTATCCCGCGGCTTTTCCTACCTCCCCATCTCTCCAACCGAGCCCAAATTCCCTCTTTTTTGATGCAAATCCTCCTCAGGAACATCCCACCGACAACGTTGCCGGCTCCCTCTCCCCCCATTTTTTTTTTTTTTTTTTTTTCCGCCCCCCTCGCCTTTATCCCGGGAATTCTCGCACCTCGCGGAGCTCCTTGGCCACCTCCTTGAGCTCGTGCAGGATGCCCTCGAGCTGCCCGATCACCATCCTCATGCGGCCGCGGATGCGCTCCCGCTCGCCCTCGCTACGGCCGCCGCCGCCGCCGCCGCGGGGCCGCTCCGTGCGCTGCGCATCCCGGCGGCTCCGCGAGTCCATCCTTCCCTAGGCTCCCGGGATGGCCGGCCCGGTGTCCATCCTGCTGCTCCCCGCCCGGCCCGGCCCGGGCAGCTCTCACCATCTTAACGCTGCCGCGGCTCCCCGGAGAATTCCAGCGACGCGCTCGCGCTTCCCGGTGGGATCGGGGCGCTCCTGGGGGAAGCGGGAGGCGCCGGCCGGGTGCACCATGCGGGAGGGGGGTGGCTGGGCTGGTGGCCTCGGGGTGACACCGCCGCGAGGAGGAGGAGGAGGAGGAGGAGGATGAGGAGGAGGAGGAGAGGCTCGGGATTTCCCGCCAGGCGGAATTCCAGCGGGAGGGCGACGCGCGGCTCGGTGTCCCCGAGGAGGGGCCGCTGCTCCTCGCGGCGGGGCCGCAGGTCCGGCGGGTGGTCAGCGGGGGTGTCCGGCTGTCCTGGGAGGCGCGGGGGGGGTCCCTTCCTGCGGGGACAGAGGGACAAGGGCAGGGAAATGGGAAAGGGCCGGGAAAATCCTCGGGAAGGGGCTCTGGCCGCTCCTCCCCCCCCCCCCCGCCGTGTCGCGGTGTCCCCGGAATGAGGACAAACCCCAGGTACCCCCTGAGGACCCCCCGCCAGGTTGAGGTGGGGGGACAGGATGGAGCCGGGAATGTCACTGCACCCCCTCTTTGGCCTCCCCCAGAACCCCCAGGGAACGCTGGGGCCTCCCGGGGCCGGAGGGATGGACAGGGGGACACAGGGACACCCCGAGGGACACCCGGGGGGACACCCGGGGGGACACCCGGGGGGACACGGGGACAGCTCCGGGCCTCACCGGCGCGCTCCAGCCGCTCCTGGGCTCCGCTCCAAGCTCTTCCTTGTCCTGTTTTTCCCCCGGCTCCTTCCCTCGCTTCCTCCCCCTCCTCCTCCTCCTCCTCGCCGCCGTCTCCCTCCTCCCTCAGGGCTTTTCCGCCGACGCCGGGGCCGCTCTCCTCCGGTGGCTGTGGCGGGGGGTGACACGTTCGCGGCGGTGACAGCCCCGCGGGGGGGGGAAGGGGCACACGCGGCCCCGGGGACCGGCACGGGGGGGGGGGACCGGGAGCCTCCGCCCGCTCCCGGGGCCCTTCCCACCGGCAGCCTCCGCCCGGAGAGCTCCGAGCCCGGCTCCGCCCCGGCCCCCGAGTGCCCCTCGGGAACGGGAACGGCGAGGGGGGAGCGGAGAGGGGGGTGCGCACGGGGCGGGGGGGGCTCGGTAGGGCCGCGTTTCCCTCCCCGGTACCGGCATTCTCCATTCCCAGTACCGGCATCTCTCAGCCCCGGTATTGGAATCCCCCATTCCCGGTACCGGTATCCCCCATTCCCGGTACCGGTATCCCCCATTCCCCTACTGGCATCCCCCATTCCCGTACCGGTATCCCCCATTCCCGTACCGGTATCCCCCATTCCCGGTACCGGTATCCCCCATTCCCCTACTGGCATCCCCCATTCCCGGTACTGGTATCCCCCATTCCCGGTACCGCCATCCCTCAGCCCTACCACCGACATCCTCCAGCCCCGGCACCGCCATCCCTCAGCCCCGGTACCGGTATCCCCCATTCCCGGTACCGGTATCTCCCATTCCCGTACTGGCATCCCCCATTCCCGGTACCGGTATCTCCCATTCCCGCCACCGGCGTCCTCCAGCCCCGGTACCGCCATCCCTCAGCCCCGGCACCGCCATCCCTCAGCCCTGGTCCCCACGTCCTCCGGGGCTCCCCGAATCCTCCATCCCGGGAGCCTCCATCCTCCATCCCCGCTCCCCGAACCCTCCAGCCCCGGTACCGGCATCCCTCAGCTCCAGTCCCCGCGTCCTCCCTCCCCGGTTCCCGAACCCTCCAGCCCAGCTCCCTGGAGCCTCCAGCCCCGGTTCCCTCATTCTCCGTCCCCGCCGCTCTCATCCTCCATCCCCGCTCCCCGCACTCTCCATTCCCGAATCCTCCATCCCCTGTCCCCGCTCCCCGCATCCCCCTCCGTCCGTCCCCGCCGCTCTCATCCTCCATCCCGGAGCCTTCATCCTCCATTCCCGACCCCTTATCCCCGCATCCTTCAGCTCCGGAGCCCGGATCCTCCGTTCCCGGTCCCTGAATCCTCCATCCCCGCATTCTCCATCCCCGGAGCCTCCATTCCCGATTCCCGCTGCCTGCATTCTCCATCCCCGCATCCCCTCATCCCCTCTCCCCGTGTCCCCTCTCCGGGACCCGCGGGACGCACCGGCGGCGCGGCGGACTCCGGGCCGGGCTGTCCCCGGGCTCCGGGCGGCCGGAGCCTCTCCCCGTGTCCCCATTCCCGGTCCCGCACCCCCGGGGACTCACCAGGGCCTCCCCCCGTGCCCCATTCCCTCATCCCTTCCCCGTTCCCTCCCCCGGGACGCACCGGCGGCGCTGCGGGCTCAGGGCCGGGCGCTCCCCGGGCTCCGGGCGGGCGGAGCGGGCCCCGGGCAGGGCCATGAGCGGCGGAGGGCCCGGCCCGGCCCCGCTCCGGCCGCAGCCTCCCCGCGCTCCTCCCGCCCGGCCCCGCGCGGCGCTGCTGTGTCACCGGAGGGGCCGGGCCTGCCCGGGAAACGGGAATTAAAGGCACCGGGAGCGGGAATGCAGCGGGAACGGGGCGGGAACGGGGAGGGAATGGAGCGGCAACGGAGCGGGGATGGAGAGGGAACGGGGCGGGGATGGAGAGGGAGTGGAGCTGGGATGGAGCGGGGAATGGAGAGGGAACGGAGTGGGAACGGGGCGGGAACGGGGCGGGAACGGAGCGGGAACGGAGCGGGGATGGAGCGGGAACGGAGCGGGAATGGAGCCGGGAACGGAGCGGGGATGGAGCGGGAACGGAGCGGGAACGGGGCGGGGATGGAGCTGGGATGGAGCTGGGATGGAGCGGGAACGGGGCGGGAACGGAGCGGGAACGGGGCGGGGATGGAGCTGGGATGGAGCTGGGATGGAGCGGGAACGGGGCGGGGATGGAGCTGGGATGGAGCGGGAACGGGGCGGGAACGGGGCGGGGATGGAGCGGGAACGGAGTGGGAACGGGGCGGGGATGGAGCGGGAACGGAGCGGGAATGGAGCTGAGATGGAACGGGAACGAGGCGGGGATGGAGCGGGAACGGAGCGGGAACGGGGCGGGGATGGAGCTGGGATGGAGCTGGGATGGAGCGGGAACGGGGCGGGAACGGAGCGGGAACGGGGCGGGGATGGAGCTGGGATGGAGCTGGGATGGAGCGGGAACGGGGCGGGGATGGAGCTGGGATGGAGCGGGAACGGGGCGGGAACGGGGCGGGGATGGAGCGGGAACGGAGCGGGAACGGGGCGGGAATGGGGCGGGAACGGGGCTGGGATGGAGCGGGAACGGAGAGGGAACGGAGCGGGGATGGAGAGGGAGTGCAGCTGGGATGGAGCGGGAATGGAGCTGGGATGGAGCGGGAATGGAGCTGGGATGGAGCGGGAATGGAGCAGGGATAGAGCGGGAATGGAGCTGGGACGGAGCAGGGATGGAGCGGGAATGGAGCAGGGATAGAGCGGGAATGGAGCTGGGATGGAGCGGGAATGGAGCAGGGATAGAGCTGGGATGGAGCTGGGACGGAGCTGGGATGGAGCTGGAATGGAGCTGGAATGGAGCTGGGATGGAGCTGGGATGGAGCTGGGATGGAGCAGGAAGCAGATGTCGGGAAACTGAGGCAGCGCTGGGGGCTCTCCCGTGGGATGAGTGTCCCTTTTCCTGCTTTTTCCCCCTCCTCCAAAGATGCAGCCCCGCCCCCTCTCCAGGGGGGATTTGGGGATGATTTCTGCGGAATCTGAGAAAAACCAAGCTGGGATGTAAGACAGGAATCCTGGGAATGGGAAACATCCATGGATGTGGCATGGAGGGATGGAGGGATGGATGGATGGATGGATGGATGGATGGATGGATGGACAGATGGATGGATCCATGGATCCATGGATGGATGGATGGATGGAGGGATGGATGGATGGATGGAGGGATGGATGGATGGAGGGATGGATGGATGGATGGATGGATGGAGGGATGGATGGATGGATGGATGGATGGATGGATGGAGGGTGGATCCATGGATGGATGGATGGAGGGATGGATCCATGGATCCATGGATGGACGGAGGGATGGAGGGATGGATGGAGGGATGGACGGATGGAGGGATGGATGAAGGGATCCATGGATGGAGGGATGGATGAAGGGATCCATGCATGGGGGGATGTATCCAACTCCTGCCCTTGCATTTCCGAGTTGTTTTCCTTGCTCTGGAAAACGAAGGAATCTGGAGCTCTGATTCCTCCCCGGGCATTATTCCAAAGGGGTCGGAGCAGCAGCTGCTCCCAGGACGATGTCCCCGTGTCCTTCCCGCTGGCGCCTCTTCCCGCAGGGACACGTTTCCATCCCTCAGCATTCCTGGCACGAGGCTTTTCCAAGGTTTTTCCGAGCCAAAAAACGCCACCTTGACTCCTGATTTTCAATCCAGGTCGGACAAGCTGCATTCCCAAACTTTCCCAGGTGCCATCCCAGAGCCGGGATCGTGGGAATCCCGCTCGATCCGACCCCAAATCCTGCTGGATCCCGTTGATTTTTTTATTTCTTGGGAATGCCGGGGAGGATCAGCCTGGGAGCATCCTGGTTTCCCATAGGACTATCCCATCCCGGATTTGGGTTTTGGGAGCTTTCCACAGCCCTGAGCCGCTGGGGAATCCCAATCAATCCATGGAATGTTGCCGGTTAATCACTTTTCCCGAAGGATGCCGGGAAAAGCACGAGGAAAAAACCCTCGGAGCAGCTGGAGATGGACAATGGGATTGGATTTTATCGGGAACGGATTTATGGACGCGCAAGGTTTTGTTTCAGGATCCCAAATCAATCCAAGTGGAATTGGATTGCTTGGATGGGGGCGCAGGGATGGAAAAATCCCATAAAACCGGGGGAAGCTTCCATAAAAGTGGGGAAAACTCCTCAGCTCCCTTTTCCTTGGGAAATAAAGGGAAAAAATCCCTCCCTAAAATCCAGGTGGGACCAGGGACGGCCTTGGGAATCCGAGGGGGTTTTCCCGTCCCTATTTTCCAGGAAAAGCCTCTGGATTGGGGATTTTTTATGGGAAAAACTCCATGGGAGGGGATTGAACCTGGGCACAGCTCAGGAGAAACCAGTGAAACCAGTAAAACCGGGAATGTTGCACCAGTAACGGGGTTACCCGGGATGGAATTCCAGCTTGGATTTTGGGAATGATCAAAACCTCTTTGGAAACACCCAAATTCCATCTGGGAATACCCAAAATCTCTTTGGGAACATCTAAATCCTCTTTGGGAACACCTAAATTCCGTCTGGGAATACCCAAATTCCATTGGGAACACCCAAATGCCACCTGGGAATACCCAAACTCCTTTGGGAACACCTGAATCCCATCCCAATCCCATCCCATGGATCCCATCCCATCCATCCCATCCCATCCCATCCCATCCCATCCCATCCCATCCCATCCCATCCCATGGATCCCATCCCATCCATCCCATCCCATCCCATCCCATCCCATGGATCCCATCCCATGGATCCCATCCCATCCCATCCCATCCATCCCATCCCATCCCATGGATCCCATCCCATCCCATCCCATCCCATGGATCCCATCCCATCCATCCCATCCCATCCATCCCATCCCATCCCATCCCATCCCATCCATCCCATCCCATCCATCCCATCCCATCCCATGGATCCCATCCCATCCCATGGATTCCATCCTATCCCTTGGATCCCATCCCATCCCAATTCCCTGAGGGATGCAGGAACTCGGCTCAGCCTCTCCATCCCAGCCCCTCTCCGGAATGAGGGCAGTGGGAAAAGCGGGAATTATTTCCTCGGGATGGGGAGGACGGAGCCGGGGCTGGGAGCGACTCTTCCCGGAATTACCCCCAGCTGGGATTTTCCGGTTGTTTTCCTGCCATCCCGGGGTTTGGATCCACTCCCGGCCCCTCCTGCTCCAACCAAATCCCACAGTTCCAGCCACCAGGAGAAGGATTTGGGATCCTCCTGAGCCAGGAGAAGGATTTGGGATCCCCTGAGCCAGGAGAAGGATTTGGGATCACTCTGAGCCGGGAGAAGGATTTGGGATCCCCTGAGCCGGGAGAAGGATTTGGGATCCCCTGAGCCAGGAGAAGGATTTGGGATCCCCTGAGCCAGGAGAAGGATTTGGGATCACTCTGAGCCAGGAGAAGGATTTGGGATCCCCTGAGCCGGGAGAAGGATTTGGGATCACTCTGAGCCAGGAGAAGGATTTGGGATCAGTCTGAGCCAGGAGAAGGATTTGGGATCACTCTGAGCCGGGAGAAGGATTTGGGATCAGCCTGAGCCAGGAGAAGGATTTGGGATCACTCTGAGCCGGGAGAAGGATTTGGGATCCCCTGAGCCGGGAGAAGGATTTGGGATCACTCTGAGCCGGGAGAAGGATTTGGGATCAGTCTGAGCCAGGAGAAGGATTTGGGATCACTCTGAGCCGGGAGAAGGATTTGGGATCCCTCTGAGCCAGGAGAAGGATTTGGGATCACTCTGAGCCGGGAGAAGGATTTGGGATCCCCTGAGCCAGGAGAAGGATTTGGGATCACCTTTTTTCTCCATTCCCACCTTTTTTCCCCATTCCCACGTTTCTCCCTCATTCCCAGTTTTTCCTTCATTCCCACTTTTTTTCCCCTCAATCCCACTTTTTTCCCATTTCCCACTTTTTTCCCCATTCCCACTTTTCCCCCCACTCCCACTTTTCCCCCATTCCCACCTTTCCCTGCTCCGGGTGGGATCTCAGTGCCCAATCCCGTGGGGTGAATTCCCAATCCATGAGCATCCCGATCCATGGGAACGCAGCTTTTGGGGGATGCTCCCTCCTTCCCCATGGATCATCCCGGCTGGAATGGGAAGATGAGGAGGGCCCGGGATGGATTTCACTCCCAAACTCCCAATCTTTGGGATTTCCCATCCCAAAACAGGGATGAGGGAGCGCTCCTGCGCAAGCAGCATTGGGACACGCGGCAATTCCGGGCTGGAAAAACTGGGAATGAACGGGACACGAGGCGGAAATGTCGCTTTTCCCTCCGGAAACCCGACATTCCTAATTCCCCTTCCAAGGAGGTCGGGCTCCAACAGAGCCAGGGAAGCTTTTCCAATGGGAATTCCCAGCCTGAAACCATTCCCAGCCCAAGCCCAGAGAGCACCCGGAGCCGGGAAGGATCGACAGAAACAATCCCGAATTTATTTGTCAAGGCACGAGGAACCGTCTGGATCCCGGATTTTAAATAAGGACTCGACCCCAGGAACCCTCCGGAGCGAGATCAGGATCGGGACATCCGGGATGTCCCCACCGGTGCTGGGGAGACCCCGGGATGGGCCCGGGGATGAAGCTGTGATCCCATAGGAATAACGAGGCTCATCCCATGGGAATAACGAGGCTCATCCCCCAATCCTGTGGGAATAACGAGGCTCGTCCCCCAATCCCATGGGAATAACGAGGCTCATCCCATGGGAATAACGAGGCTCGTCCCCTGATCCCATGGGAAGAACGAGGCTCATCCCATGGGAAGAACAAGACTCGTCCCCTGATCCCATGGGAAGAACGAGGCTCGTCCCCCGATCCCGTGGGAATAACGAGGCTCATCCCATGGGAAGAACGAGACTCGTCCCCTGATCCCATGGGAAGAACGAGACTCGTCCCCCGATCCCGTGGGAAGAATGCAGCTCATCCCATGGGAATGAGGATCCGGGGATGTCCCCAGAGCCGTCCCCACAGGGGTCTCACCCGGCCAGCAGGTGCCCCCCGGCCCCACCCTTCCCAAAAAACGCCTGGGATCGTTCCTGGCAGGACAAATCCCGCTGGGATTGGGCACTTCAGGCTGGAATGAGTCCGAAGGGAAGTGCGGGAAAAGGAGCGGAGATCCGGCGGGATCCATCGTGGCGCTCCAGCCGGCATTCCCGAGGCTCTGGGCTTGGGAAAGGCGCCCTGGGAGGCACCGGGAGCAGGGAATGGGGGAATGTCCACCCTGGGATGGACACAGGGATAGATCCTCATCCCACATTTCCATGGGAAAGAGGGAGGGATGGGAATGGGGATGGGAATGGGGATGGGGATGGGAATGGGAATGGGGATGGGGATGGGGATGGGGATGGGAACAGGACTGGGAACGGGGACAGGGACGGGAATGGGGATGGGCTCCTCCCTCGCAGGGCCCGGCTCAGCCCGGGCACGGTCGGTGCTCCAGGGGGGCCCCGCTGGCATCAATGCAGCTCCGGCTCCGGATCTGGGAAGGGAATGGGAATCGGGATCAATGGGATCAATGGGATCAATGGCATCAATGGGATCAATGGGATCAATGGGATCAATGGAATCAATGGAATCAATGGCATCAATGGGATCAATGGGATGAATGGGACCAATGGGATCAATGGGATCAATGGGACCAATGGGGTCAGTGGGATCAATGGAATCAATGGGATGAATGGGACCAATGGGACCAATGGGACCAATGGGATCAATGGGGTCAGTGGGATCAATGGGATGAATGGGACCAATGGGACCAATGGGACCAATGGGATGAATGGGATCAATGGGACCAATGGGATCAATGGGACCAATGGGATCAATGGAATCAATGGGATGAATGGGATCAATGGGATCAATGGGATCAATGGGATGAATGGGACCAATGGGATGAATGGGATCAATGGAATCAATGCAATCAATGGGGTCAGTGGGATCAATGGAATCAATGGCATCAATGGAATCAATGGGATGAATGGGATGAATGGGATCAATGGGATCAATGGGGTCAGTGGGATCAATGGGATCAATGGAATCAATGGGATGAATGGGATCAGTGGGACCAATGGGATGAATGGGATCAATGGGATCAATGGGATCAATGGGACCAATGGGATCAATGGGGTCAGTGGGATCAATGAGATGAATGGGATCAATGGAATCAATGCAATCAATGGGACCAATGGGATCAATGGAATCAATGGCATCAATGGAATCAATGGGATGAATGGGATCAATGGGATCAATGGGATCAATGGGGTCAGTGGAATCAATGGGATCAATGGGATCAATGGGGCCAGTGGGATCAATGGGATCAATGGGATCAATGGGATCAATACGACCAATGGGATCAATGGGATCGGCAGCAGCCTCAGGGAAAAGGACTGCTGGGCCCTCATTAATTCATTCATTAATTAGTTCAGGCACTAATCAATCAATAAGAGAAAAAATCAATGAGTCATCAGGTCATAAATCAACACATTAATGAAGTAATGAAGTAATGAATTAATAAATTAATAAATTAATAAATCAATACATTAATAAATACATTAATACAGTAGTAAGTCAACAAATTCATAAATTAATAAATTAATACATTCATAAACTCACAAATTAATTTATTAATAGACATTAATAAACTCATGCATTAATAAACCAATAACTTCACAAATTATTAAATCAATAAATTAAATTAAAATTAATAAATTAATAAATTAATAAATTACTGAATTAGTGAATTAATAAAATAAATTAATGAAGTAATTAATTAATTAACCAATAAATTAATGAATTAATAAAATACTGAATTAGTGAATTAATAAAATAATAAAATCATAAAATAATGATTAATGAATTACTGATTCAATGAATAAATTATTGAATTAATGAATTAATGAATTGATAAATTAATGGATTAATGATTTAATGAATTAGTGAATTAATTCATTCATTAATTAATAGATTAATGAAGTAATGAATTAATGAATTAATGGATCAGTAAATTAATGAATTAATGAATTGATAAATTAATGAATTAATGATTTAATGCATTTGTGAATCAATTAATTAATTAATTAATTAATGAAGTCATGAATTAATGGATCAATAAATTCATGAATTAGTGAATCAATAAATTTATGATTGAATGAATTAATGAAACGACGAATTAATGAATAATAAATGAACAAATTAATGAATCAATAAATTAATAAATTAATGAATCCATGAATTAATGACTCGATAAATTAATAAAGTAACGAAGCACTGAATTAATGAGTTCCCAGGGCCGCAGCAGCTGCTGGGGAATCCCGGGAAAGGCCCGGCTGGAAAAGGGCCCGGAGCGATGGAAGGCGATGGGAAAGCGGGATCTGCTCCGGGAACGGCAGCCACGGGCTGGGAAAGCACCGGAAAGCAAGGAAGGGAGAATTCCCAAGGAAACAGAACCCGGAAGGGAGAATTCCCAAGGAAACAAAACCCGGGAAAGGAGAATTCCCAAGGAAACAAAACCCGGAAGGGAGAATTCCCAATAATAATTAGGAAGAGTTGATTCCCAAGAAAATAATCAGGAAGGGTTCATTCCCAATAATAATTAGGAAGGGAGAATTCCCAATAATAAAATTAGGGAGAGATCATTCCCAAGAAAATAATCAGGAAGGGAGAATTTCCAAGAAAATAATCAGGAAGGGTTCATTCCCAATAATAGTTAGGAAGGGAGAATTCCCAAATAATAAAATGATTAGGAAGAGTTGATTCCCAAGAAAATAATCAAGAAGGGAGAATTCCCAATAAAATAAAATAATTAGGAAGGGATAATTCCCAAGAAAATAATCAGGAAGGGATCATTCCCAATAATAAAATTAGGAAGGGATAAATCCCAAGTAATAAAATAATTAGGAAGAGTTGATTCCCAATAAAATAATCAGGAAGGGATAATTAGGAAGGGGAAATTCCCAGTAATAATTAGGAAAGGATAATTCCCAGTACTAATTAGGAAGGTTGAATTCCCAAGAAGAAAATAATCAGGAAGGGACCCCAATTCCCGCGGAATTCCAGCCGGGATCCAGCACCCGGCCGCTGCCGGGAATTCCGGGAGCTCCCAGGAAGGGCAGGAGCGACTCCAGGAATTCCGATGCTCCCAGCAAATCCATGGAAACGCCCGGAAAGCCCAAATTCCTCCCAGGAATGGGCGGCAGGAAGCTTTTCCCAATCCCAAAGCAGCGGGAAAAGGAGGGATCAGGGATTTGGGAGCCGCTGGATGCCGGGAAAAACCTGGCTGGAAAACTGGGAATGAGAATCCGGGAAAACCTGGCTGGAAAACTGGGAATAACCAGAAACGGGGAGCGGGGAAATCCCCCCAAAGCCAAGGAGGTGCTTCCCACGCGGATTTTGGGATGAGAACATCACCGGGAATCCGGGAATCATCCCGGAATTCCCAGGAAAATCCACTCACCCTCTTTGCTCTCCGCGTTTTCCAGCAGCTGCAGAGCTGGGAAAAGGGAAAACCATCCCGGGATCAATCCCGGTGCCTTTCCCAAAGGAAACGCCTCCCAAATCCCGTTTTTTGGGGGGGAGAACCCCGTTCCCGGGATCCCTACAGAATTCCAAGGGTTTGTTCCCGTGCCAACGGATAAAGGGAATAACTGGGAACGTCCTGGAGCGCTGGGAAATCGAGGGACTGGGAGGGTTTGTTCTGGAATTCCGACATTTTAAGGAATTCCGGGGTTTTTTTTAAGGAATTCTGGGGTTTTATTCGGGAGTTCTGGGGTTTTTTTAAGGAATTCTGTCATTTTATTAGGGAATTGGGAAGTTTATTAAGGAATTTTGGGGTTTTATTAAGGAATGGGGTGGATTATTTGGGAATTTTGGGGTTTTATTAAGGAATGGGGTGGATTATTAGGGAATTGGGAGGTTTTATTAAGGAATTTCAGGGTCTTATTTGGGAATTCTGGGGTTTTTTTAAGGAATTCTGTCATTTTATTGGGAATTGGGAGGTTTTGTTAAGGAATGAGGAGGTTTTATTAAGGAATTCTGTCATTTTTTAAGGAATTTTTGGGCTTTATTAAGGAATGGGGTGGATTATTAGGGAATTGGGAGGTTTATTAAGGAATTCTGGGGTTTTATTCAGGAATTCTGGGGCTTTTTAAGGAATTCTGTCGTTTTATTAAGGAAATTTTGGGTTTTATTAAGGAATTTTGGGGTCTTTTTCAGGAATTGGGAGGTTTTATTAAGGAATTGGGAGGTTTATTCGGGAATTTTTGGGTTTTATTAAGGAATGGGGTGGATTATTAAGGAATTCTGTCATTTTATGAAGGAATTGGGAGGTTTATTAAGGAATTTTGGGGTCTTATTCGGGAATGGTGGGGTTTTATTAAGGAATTCTGTCATTTTATTAGGGAATTTGGAGGTTTTATTAAGGAATTTTTGGGTTTTATTAAGGAATTGTGGAGTTTTATTAAGGAATTCGGTGGATTATTAAGGAATTCTGTCATTTTATTCAGGAATTGGGAGGTTTTAATAAGGAAGGGGGTGGATTATTAAGGAATTCTGACATTTTTAAGGGAATGGTGGGGTTTATGAAGGAATTGGGAGGTTTTATTCGGGAATTTTTGGGTTTTAGTAAGGAATTTTGGGGTCTTATTCAGGAATTGGGAGGTTTATTAAGGAATTTTGGGGTCTTATTTGGGAATTCTGGGGTTTTTTTAAGGAATTCTGTCATTTTATTAAGGACTTGGGAGGTTTTATTAAGGAATTTTTGGATTATTAGGGAATTGGGAGGTTTTATTAAGGAATGGGGTGGATTATTAAGGAATTTTGTCATTGTATTAGGGAATTTTGGGGTTTTATTAAGGAATGGGGTGGATTATTGAGGAATTCTGTCATTTTATTAAGGAATTTGGAGGTTTTATTAAGGAATGGGGTGGATTATTAGGGAATTGAGAGGTTTTATTAAGGAATGTTGGGGTTTTATTTGGGAATTGGGTGGGTTATTAGGGAATTGGGAGGTTTTATTATGGAATTGGGAGGTTCTATTAAGGAATAGGGTGGTTTATTAGGGAATTTTGGGGTTTTATTAAGGAATTGTGGGGGTTTATTTAGGAATTCAGAAGTTTTATTAAGGAATGGGGTGGATTATTAAGGAATTGGGAGGTTTTATTAAGGAATTCTGTGGGTTTATTAAGGAATTTTGGGGTCTTACTTGGGAATTGGGTGGACTATTGAGGAATTCTGTCATTTTATTAAGGAATTTTGGGGTTTTATTGAGGAATGGGGTGGATTATTAAGGAATCAAGTGGATTATTAAGGAATGGGGTGGATTATTAGGGAATCAGGTGGATTATTAAGGAACGATGTGGATTATTAAGGAATGGGATGAATTATTAGGGAATTGTGGGGTTTTATTAAGGAATGGGGTGGATTATTAAGGAACGATGTGGATTATTAAGGAATCAGGTGGATTATTAAGGAATTCTGACATTTTATTAAGGAATTTTTGGGTTTTGTTAAGGAACGGGGTGGATTATTAAGGAATGGGGTGGATTATTAAGGAATGCGGTGGATTATTAGGGAATTGTGGGGTTTTATTAAGGAATGCGGTGGATTATTAAGGAATGAGGTGGATTGGGGTGGATTATTAAGGAATGGGGTGGATTTTTAAGGAATCAGGTGGATTTTTAAGGAATCAGGTGGATTATTAAGGAACGACGTGGATTATTAAGGAATGGGGTGGATTATTAAGGAATCAAGTGGATTATTAAGGAATCAAGTGGATTATTAGGGAATTGTGGGGTTTTATTAAGGAATGGGGTGGATTATTAAGGAATCAAGTGGATTATTAAGGAATGCGGTGGATTGGGGTGGATTATTAAGGAATGGGGTGGATTATTAGGGAATTGTGGGGTTTTATTAAGGAATCAGGTGGATTATTAAGGAATCAGGTGGATTATTAAGGAACAGGGAGCTTTCTCAGGGATCTGCCGGCTCAGGGCTCCGGGATCCCCGGGAATGCGGATCCCACACCGGCATCGGGCACCCACCTGCCTTGGGCTCCTCGCCCTCCTCCTCCCGCTCCTCGGGCCCTGCAAAACAACATTCCAGAGGTGGGCAACCCCCCGAGCCCCATCCCGGGATTTGGGGGTGCCCCTCGGAGCATCCCGGCCTTCCCACGGGGGTGTCCCGAAAATCCCGGCGGGAAGAGGGGACATCCCTGGGTTTAGGGCGGATCCATGGATCCCCCAAAGGCTGGGATACCCCGGAGCCTTTCCCTGCTCCAGCACCCCCCGGGATTCCCGGATTTCCACGCCCCCACCACCATTCCCAGCGGGAAAAATCTCGTGGCCGAGCCAAATCCATGGAAAAAAGGGCATTGCTGAGGGTGTGAGGCTGAAAACCGGGAGGCAAATCCATGGAAAAAAGGGCATTGCTGAGGGTGTGAGGCTGAAAACCGGGAGGCAAATCCATGGAAAAAGGGCATTGCTGAGGGTGAGAGGCTGAAAACTGGGAGCCAAATCCATGGAATAAAGGGCATTGCTGAGGGTGCAGCAGAAAACTGGGAGCCAAATCCATGGAAAAAAGGGCATTGCTGAGGGTGCAGCTGAAAACCGGGAGGCAAATCCATGGAAAAAGGGCATTGCTGAGGGTGCAGCAGAAAACTGGGAGGCAAATCCATGGAAAAAAGGGCATTGCTGAGGGTGTGAGGCTGAAAACCGGGAGGCAAATCCATGGAAAAAGGGCATTCCCGAGGGTGCAGCAGAAAACTGGGAGCCAAATCCATGGAAAAAAGGGCATTGCTGAGGGTGTGAGGCTGAAAACCGGGAGCCAAATCCATGGAAAAAAGGGCATTGCTGAGGGTGCAGCAGAAAACTGGGAGCCAAATCCATGGAAAAAAGGGCATTCCCGAGGGTGTGAGGCTGAAAACTGGGAGCCAAATCCATGGAAAAAAGGGCATTCCCGAGGGTGCAGCTAAAAACTCGGAGCCAAATCCATGGAAAAAAGGGCATTCCCAAGGGTGTGAGGCTGAAAACCGGGAGGCAAATCCATGGAAAAAAGGGCATTGCTGAGGGTGCAGCAGAAAATCGGGAGCCAAATCCATGGAAAAAAGGGCATTGCTGAGGGTGTGAGGCTGAAAACCGGGAGCCAAATCCATGGAAAAAGGGCATTGCTGAGGGTGAGAGGCTGAAAACCGGGAGGCAAATCCATGGAAAAAAGGGCATTGCTGAGGGTGTGAGGCTGAAAACCGGGAGGCAAATCCATGGAAAAAAGGGCATTGCTGAGGGTGAGAGGCTGAAAACTGGGAGCCAAATCCATGGAAAAAAGGGCATTGCTGAGGGTGTGAGGCTGAAAACCGGGAGCCAAATCCATGGAAAAAGGGCATTGCTGAGGGTGCAAGACCAAAAACCGGGAGCCAAATCCATGGAAAAAAGGGCATTGCTGAGGGTGCAGCAGAAAACTGGGAGCCAAATCCATGGAAAAAAGGGCATTGCTGAGGGTGCAGCTAAAAACTGGGAGGCAAATCCATGGAAAAAAGGGCATTGCTGAGGGTGTGAGGCTGAAAACTGGGAGGCAAATCCATGGAAAAAAGGGCATTCCCGAGGGTGTGAGGCTGAAAACCGGGAGCCAAATCCATGGAAAAAAGGGCATTGCTGAGGGTGCGAGGCTGAAAATCGGGAGCCAAATCCATGGAAAAAAGATCATTCCCGAGGCCGCAGCAGAAAACCGGGAGCTACATCCCGGAATTCAGCGCTGAGGAAAAAAAAAAAACCCCGCTCAGCGCAGATGGAAAAAAATCCCAGCAATTCCAGGAAAACACCTTTAGAGCGAGAGAATTCCCGGTTTTTCTTTCACCTCCCGGAGGACTCCCCCAGGCCGCGATCCAGGGGGGGATCCCCGGGCACGGCAGCGGCAGGAAAAGCGAAGCGGCCGCGCATTCCAGGTGGGAAAAGCGTCGGGAAGCGGGGAGAGGCTTTGCCGGGATTTACCTGCGCGCTGCCGCTGCTCCCGGCAGCTGTCCCGCAGGCGGCGGTGGCACACGAAGGCCAGCACGGCCAGCAGGGCCACCACGCAGGCGGCCAGGGCCACCGTCACCCAGAGAGCCGCGGCAGGGAAGGGCAGAGCCCGGCCTGGCACGGGAAGGGAGGAGAGGCACGGTCAGACCGGGATGGGCCCGGGAGCAGCCGGGATTCGGGGGAGACGGGATCCGGGGGAGATGGGATTCGGGGGGAGACGGGATCCGGGGGAGATGGGATTCGGGGGGAGATGGGATTCGGGGGGAGATGGGATTCGGGGGGAGATGGGATTCGGGGGAGAAGGGATCCGGGGGAGACGGGATCCGGGGAGACGGGATTCGGGGGGAGCGGGGATCGGGGGGAGACGGGATCCGGGGGGAGACGGGATCCGGGGGAGACGGGATTCGGGGGGAGCGGGGATCGGGAGGAGACGGGATCCGGGGGGTGCTCGGATCCAGGGGGATCCCAAATGCAGGGGGAGCCGGGATTCGGGGGAGCTCGGATCCGGGGGGAGACGGGATCCGGTGGGAGACTGGATCCAGGGCGAAGCTCGGATCCAAGGGGACCCCAAATCCAAGGGGAGCCCAGATCCAAGGGGAGCCTAAATGCAGGGAGAGCCCAGATCCAGGGAGAGCCCAGATCCAGGGGGAGCCCAAATCCAGGGAGAGCCCGGATCCAGGGGGAGCCCAAATCCAGGGGAATCCTAAATCCAGGGGGAGCCCAGATCCAGGGGGATCCCACCCCCCAGGTGATTGGTCCCGCACCCAGGGTGACCCCACACCCAGGGGAATCCCAAATCTGAGGGGATCCCAAATCTGGGGTGACCCCACACCCGCAGTGACCCCACACCCAGGCTGACCCCACACCCGCAGTGACCCCGCACCCAGAGTGACCCCGCACCCAGAGTGACCCCACACCCAGAGTGACCCCACACCCGCAGTGACCCCGCACCCAGAGTGACCCCACACCCAGGCTGACCCCACACCCGCAGTGACCCCACACCCAGAGTGACCCCGCACCCAGAGTGACCCCACACCCAGGCTGACCCCGCACCCGCAGTGACCCCGCACCCAGAGTGACCCCACACCAGGCTGACCCCACACCCGCAGTGACCCCGCACCCAGAGTGACCCCGCACCCAGAGTGACCCCACACCCGCAGTGACCCCACACCCGCAGTGACCCCGCACCCAGAGTGACCCCACACCCAGAGTGACCCCACACCCGCAGTGACCCCACACCCGCAGTGACCCCGCACCCAGAGTGACCCCACACCCAGGCTGACCCCACACCCGCAGTGACCCCACACCCGCAGTGACCCCACACCAGAGTGACCCCGCACCCAGAGTGACCCCACACCCCAGAGTGACCCCACACCCGCAGTGACCCCGCACCCAGAGTGACCCCGCACCCAGAGTGACCCCACACCCGCAGTGACCCCGCACCCAGAGTGGACCCCGCACCCAGAGTGACCCCCACACCCGCAGTGACCCCACACCCGCAGTGACCCACACCCGCAGTGACCCCGCACCCAGAGTGACCCCACACCCCAGCCAGGGCCACCTGCCCCGGCCCCTCCTGGGTGCCTTTGGGTGCCACCAGGGCCACCGTCTCCCAGCCCCTCCTGGGTGCCTTTGGGTGCCAGTGCCACCATCCCACCACTGCCACACCCCCGGCCCTCCCCGGGCGCCTTTGGGTGCCACCATTGCCACCCCCCAGCCCGTCCCGGGTGCCTTGGGGTGGCACCCGCGGTCACTCCCGGCCCGGCTCACCCGTGATGGTGACGGAGGCGGTGCCCGTGCTGCCGCAGCACGGCGTTGAGCACCAGGCACGAGTAGGTGACGCTGGGCTCCACCAGCACGCGCAGGACGCTGCGCACCTCGAACAGCCCCTCCTCGTTGGCCACCTGCCACGTGGTGACGTTGGCCGTCAGGTTGGCGCCCCGGCCGTCCTGCCACAGCACGCTGGCCTCGGGGTAGCCGCGGGACGCCTGGCACGTCACCACGGCCACGTCGCCCGGCTTCAGGTCCTTGCTGGGCTCCAGGTGCACGCTGGGCTTGGAGTAGGGAGCTGTGGGGCACAAGGGGACGAGCGGGTGAGGAGCGGCATCGGGATCGCCCCAGGACGGGCAGGTCCGGCTGAGGAATGCACCAGCTGGGGGCTCCTCAACTTGGGGTCACTCTGGCTGAGGTGGCCCCTCAACGGGAGCCTCTCCACCACGGTGACGTTGCTGGTGATGGCTCCATCACCCTTGGGTCACTGCTGGCTGAGGTGGCCCCTCAATGGGAGCCTCTCCACTGTGGTGACACTGTCGGTGAGGGCTCCTCACCTTTGGGTCAGCGTGACCCCACACCCAGCCTGACTCCACACCCAGGGTGACCCCACACCCAGGGTGATCCCATATCCAGTGTGATCCCACAATTCCAAGGTGGCCCCTCAACTGGAGCCTCTCCACCATGGTGACGTTGTCGGTGAGGGCTCCTCAACTTTGGGCCAGCATGACCCACATCCAGGGTGATCCCACATCCAGGGTGATCCCACACCCAGGATGATCCCACACCCAGGGTGATCCCACGCTTCCAAGGTGACCCCTCAACTGGAGCCTCTCCACCATGGTGACGTTGCTGGTGATGGCTCCATCACCTTGGGTCACTGCTGGCTGAGGTGGCCTCTCAACTGGAGCCTCTCCACTGTGGTGACACTGTCGGTGAGGGCTCCTCAACCATAGGTCAGCATGACCCCACACCCAGGGTGATCCCACACCCAGCCTGACCCCACACTTCCAAGGTGGCCCCTCAACCGGGAGCCTCCCTGGCACGGCTCGCGCTCGCCAAGGACCATCTTGGGGAGATACACCCGGTAGGTCTCCAGCTCCGCGGAGAACCCACAGCCAGGCTGGCACAGCCGGAGCCCCCTCACCCCCTCGCCCTTGGGCACCTCCTCACCTGCCACCTGCAGGGTGACGGCGGCGCTGTTGTGGTCGCGCACACGCACGAAGCAGGTGAAGCTGCCCTCGTCGGCGATGCGCACGCGCCGCAGCAGCAGGGACACGTTGCCCTGTGCCAGCTGGTCGTAGAAGAGCGCCGTGCGGTTGGCGTAGCCGCGGCCCTGGTCCTGCAGGCGGTCGCGGCCGCCGGAGAAGCCGTGCACCAGGCGCTTGGTGTCCGTCAGCTGCCAGATCAGGCTCAGCTCCGCCACGCTGAAGTTGGCGTCGGGCGAGAAGGAGCAGCGCAGGGTGGCATCGTGGCCGAACAGGGCCACCACCGGCTCCTCCGGGACGTGGATCTCCACGGCACCTGCGGGAGGGCAGCAGGATGCAGTGTGGCACCTCCGGGAGCGCCGCCCGGCTTTTCCGCCTGGGTAATGGCTAAGGAAATCCAGGGATGCCCTGGAGGGAGGGACACGAGGGCAGGTGGCATCTCAGGAGGGTCCGCAGCCACGCCACCCCGCTGGAAGGGGGACAGTCCCACACCCAGCACCAAACCGGGGCAGCCTCAGCTGCCAGGAGCTGCCAGGAGCTGCCACGGGCACCCAAACCTGCACCGGGACACGGAGCCCGGGTGGTCCCCAGGGAGCGAGGACAGCGGGTGGCAGCGGCGGGGACACAGTGCCCAGCAGGAGCCAGCGCTGGCCCCAGCACGGTGCCAACCGGTGTGGCACGGCATGATTCCGTCTGATCCCAGTGCCGTGGAATCATTCCAGCTGATCCCAGTGCCGTGGAATCATTCCAGCTGCTCCTGGTGCCATGGAATCATTCCAGCTGATCCCAGTGCCCTGGCACCATTCCAGCTGATCCCAGTGCCGTGGAATCATTCCAGCTGATGCCAGTGCCCTGGCACCATTCCAGCTGATCCCAGTGCCCCGGCACGATTCCAGCCCCATCCCAGTGCCATGGGATGATTCCAGCTGATCCCAGTGCCCTGGCACCATTCCAGCTGATCCCAGTGCCAAGGGATGATTCCAGCTGATGCCAGCGCCCCAGCATGATTCCAGCCCCATCCCAGTGCCATGGCACCATTCCAGCCCCATCCCAGTGCCGTGGCACCATTCCAGCTGATCCCAGTGCCATGGAAGGATTCCAGCTGATCCCAGTGCCGTGGCACCATTCCAGCTGATCCCAGTGCTGTGCAACAATTCCAACCCCAAAGCATCCCAAGGGCAGCTCCCGATCCCAGAAGGGTCAGGAAAAGGGGACACGCCTCCCCTGGGCCAAGGATTCCCCTGGAATTCCCACCTCATCCCGCTGCCCAACCCCTTCCCATGGCACGAGATGAGGGCAGGGACGGGACAGGGAATTTTCGGGAAGCTCCCGAGCTGGCAGGGTGAGGAGGGCGGGAAGGAGCCGTGCCAGGGGCCGCAGCCGGGCAGGACAAGGGCAGTGGGCAGCCGGCCTGGCTCCGGCCACATCCCAGAGCTGCCTCTGCCGGGCAGAGATCCATCGGGATGCCAGCAGCACCGGGGACATCTCCCGCGGTGCCCAGCCCCACTCACCTGCCAGGCCGAGTGCCAGGACGAGCAGCGGGAAGAGCATCCTTGGCACGGGAAAAGTCGGGATGAGGCAGCGGGAGCGGGCACGGCCCCGGGAATCGTCTCTGGGAACAGCGCCCCGAGCTGCGGGAAAACACACGGGAACACCGGGATGGCGCTGGGAAGGAGGGACACGGAGCAGGGGAAGGGACCGGGCCGGGGATCCCACAGCAGCCATTCCGGGAATCCCACACCGGCCATTCCTGCGGATCCCACAGCAGCCATTCCCGGGAATCCCACACCGGCCATTCCTGCGGATCCCACAGCAGCCATTCCCGGGGATCCCACACCGGCCATTCCCGGGGATCCCACACCGGCCATTCCCGGGGATCCCACAGCAGCCATTCCCAGGGATCCCACTCCGGCCATTCCCGGGGATCCCACTCCAGCCATTCCCGGGGATCCCACACCGGCCATTCCTGCGGATCCCACAGCAGCCATTCCCGGGAATCCCACACCGGCCATTCCCGGGGATCCCACACCGGCCATTCCCAGGGATCCCACTCCGGCCATTCCCGGGGATCCCACTCCGGCCATTCCCAGGGATCCCACACTGGCCATTCCCAAGGATCTCCCAGGAATCCCACTCCGGCCATTCCCAGGAATCCCACTCCAACCATTCCCAGGTATCCCATTCTGGCCATTCCCAGGGATCCCACTCCGGCCATTCCCAGGGATCTCCCAGGAATCCCACTCCAGCCATTCCCAGGTATCCCATTCTGGCCATTCCCAGGGATCCCACTCCGGCCATTCCCAGGGATCTCCCAGGAATCTCACTCCAGCCATTCCTGGGGATCTCACTCCAGCCATTCCCAGGGATCTCCCAGGGATCCCACTCCGGCCATTCCTGGGGATCCCACTCCAGCCATTCCCAGGGATCTCCCAGGGATCCCACTCCGGCCATTCCCAGGGATCTCCCAGGGATCCCACTCCGGCCATTCCTGGGGATCCCACTCCGGCCATTCCCAGGGATCTCCCACCCCGTGACCAGGCACGGGAAGGGGCTCAGCTCCCGCCTGGCCCGGGCCCGGCATCGCCGCATTCCCGGCGCCCGGCGGGGCCGGCGGCAGCTCCGGAGGCGGCGGCCGAGCCCCGGGGAAGCCGCGGGAGCCCCGTCCCTTCCTCGCCGCCGCTTCTCCTCCTCCCCTCTGGCTCCCGTCCTTCCCAGCTTTTCCCTCCATCCCCGCGCTCCAGGAGCAGCCAGCTCGCTCCCAGGCTCCGCAATCCGGCTCCAGTCGGGGCGGGGAGGGGCTCACAGCCAGAGGGTTGCGGATTCCCGGCTGGCGGCAGGGAATTCTCCGGGATGGGGCTGTCCCGGCAGAGCGGGGATGGGAGCGGAGCTGCACGGGGGGGACGGTGAGGGCCCGGCCCGGCTGGCGGCGGCGCCGCATTCCCGGCGATCCCGCGTGACCCGCGCGCCTCCCTCGCGGCCGGAATGGGCTCCGGACAGCGCGGACACTGCTGTCCCCTCCCGGGGTCCCACTGTGTCCCCTCCCTGTCCCTGAGCATCCCAGAACCTCCGTGTCCCCTCCCTGTCCCATCCCATCCCAGGGTCCCACTGTGTCCCCTCCCTGTCCCTGAGCATCCCAGAACCTCCGTGTCCCCTCCCTGTCCCGAAGAGTCCACAGCCCCTTGTGTCCCCCCCACCCCATCCCACCCCACCCCATCCCAGGGTCCCACCGCGTGTCCTGTCTCTCTCCCATCCCACGCCAGGGTCCCGCTGCTGTGTCCCCTCCCTGTCCCCGAACATCCCATCTGCCACGGCCACATTTGTGGGGTCGCAGCAGGAACTGAGGCACAGGGAATGGGGGAACTGAGGCACAAAGGGGAATAGGGGAGACTGGAGCACAGGGAATGAGGGAAACTGAGGCACAAAGGGGAAACTGAGGCACAAAGGGGAAACGGAGGCACGGGGAATGGGGAAACTGAGGCACAAAGGGGAGACTGAGGCACGGGGAATGGGGAAACTGAGGCCCAGCTGAGGTCCCGCTGCCCGGACAAGGGAAACGGTGACTCATCCCCCTCGGAATTCCTCCCCTTTCCTGGGGATGTTCAACAAATCCCATTCTCCAGGTTTGCAATTCCTACAATTCCTGCCGGGCCGGCTCAGGGGTGCCACGGCAAGGGGACGCCCGTGCCTCCAACCCTCCCGCTGCCGTGACTCAGTTTCCCCGGCCCTGGGGTGCGATCCAAGGGCACGAGACCTCTAAGGAATCCCACAAAATTCTCCCTTGGAAGAGGGATGCCCTCGCGCC
This sequence comes from Corvus cornix cornix, assembly GCF_000738735.6. NCBI lineage: Eukaryota > Metazoa > Chordata > Aves > Passeriformes > Corvidae > Corvus > Corvus cornix. The sequence goes on from NC_046340.1 coordinate 18,935,196, forward strand.
GGGACGGCCGAAGCCTCCGGAACCCCAAGGAATAATTAAATCCCGGGAATTATCACCCGCTCCCTGGTTTTTTATAGATCCCCGAATTATCCGCTGCCAAATTATCGCCCTGAGGTGTCACGGAAACACCTCCGGATCCAGGGAGGAGCCCTGGCCTCCCGCTCCAGCTCCATCCCAGTTTTTGGGGTGCCTGGGCTCAGCCCCTCTCCTCGAGCCCAGAGCCCGGCTCTGCTCGGGACTAATTTTAGTCCCCGCTCAACTTCTGGGGGTGCAGCTCCACACTCGGGACTCTGTGGGGATGGGGGCGTGGAAAGATGGGACGCAGCCCCCAAATCCCACCGGGAATTCGGGGTGTGGTGTTTGGGGTCAGGAAGGGACGGGGACTCGGGATGACACCTGGCACGAGGAAGGGATGAGGATTTGGGGTGCAATACTTGTAAGGAGGAAGGAACAAGGATTTGGGGTGCAATACTTGGAAGGAGGAAGGGATGAGGATTTGGGGCGACACCTGGAAGGAGAAAAGGATGAGGATTTGGGGTGCAATATTTGGAAGGAGGAAGGAACAAGGATTTGGGGTGCAATACGTGACAGAAGAAAAGGACAAGGATTTGGGGTGATCCCTGCCCGGAGGAAGGGACTGGGATTCGGGATGATCCCTCTCTGGAGGAAGGGACTGGGATTCGGGGTGATCCCTGCCCGGAGGAAGGGACTGGGATTCGGGATGCAGCGGTGCCCGCAGGAAAGGGGGGGGTGGGGTTATCCCTGTCCCGGCTCGGGGAAAAGGGGAACCCCCACTTCCCCTCGCCACCGTGTCCCACGCGGGGTGCGCCCAGCCCCGGATCCCCACCGGGGCGGTTCCGATCCCACTTCCAGCACCCCGGGGTGCCGCCTTCCCCGCACCCAGCCCCGCCACGGGCCCCGCCTGTGCCCCGGCACTGCCCGCAGCGGGCCGGGCCGGGGGCACCCCCGCAGCCCCCAAACCCCGCGGGGCTCCCTGAGCCCCCCCAGCCCCGCCTGCCCCGGCCCGGGGGACCCCCATTCATTCCTCCCTCCGTCCCCTCCGTCCCTCCGTCCCTCCGTCCCCTCCGTCCCTCCGTCCCTCCCGGAACCCCGCCCGGCGCCGAGCCCCGGCCCGCGGGAGGGGCAGCGGCAGCGGGGCGGCTCCAGGCGCGGGGGAGCTGCGGGGCCGCCCCGTTCCCGGCCGGATCCCGCACCCCAAGAACCCCCCGGGCACCCCCGGGCCCCCGGCACTCACCGGGCCGGCGGCGCAGGCAGCGCGGGCAGCGGGGGCGGCCCCGGAGCGATTGGCTGCGGCCGCTTCCTGCCGGGAACGGCGCGGGAGGAGCCTGGAGCCGGGAGAGGGGAGCGTGGGGACACCGGGAACGGGGACTGGGGACAACGGGAACGGGGATTGGGGACAACGGGAACAGGGACTGGGGAGCGTGGGGACACCGGGAACGGGGACTGGGGACAACGGGAACGGGGACTGGGGACAACGGGAACAGGGACTGGGGAGCGTGGGGACACCGGGAACGGGGACTGGGGACAACGGGAACGGGGACTGGGGACAACGGGAACGGGGATTGGGGAGCGTGGGGACACCGGGAACGGGGACTGGGGACAACGGGAACGGGGACTGGGGACAACGGGAACAGGGACTGGGGAGCGTGGGGACACCGGGAACGGGGACTGGGGACAACGGGAACGGGGACTGGGGACAACGGGAACGGGGATTGGGGAGCGTGGGGACACCGGGAACGGGGACTGGGGACAACGGGAACGGGGAGTGGGGAGCGTGGAGAATTGGGAAGCCCTGGGGGATGGGGAAGCCCTGAGGGATTGGGGTGCACTGAGCAGGGGACTGGGGTGCCTGGGGATGGGGGATTGGGGAGCGCCAAGCGGGGATTGGGGTGCCTGGGGGATTGGGGAGCCTGGGAATGAGGGATTTGAGAGCCTGGAGATGAGGATTGGGGAGCGCTGAGCAGGGAGATTGGGGAGCAGCGAGGCGGGGATTGGGGTGGCCGGTATTGGGGGATTGGGGTGCACTGAGCAGGGGATTGGAGAGCCTGGGACTTGGGGACTGGGAGCGCTGAGCGGGGGGTTGGGGTGCCTGGAGATGGGGGATTGGGGTGCCCGGGATTGGGGGATTGGGGTGCCTGGGTCTGGGGGATTGGGGTGCCCGGGATTGGCGGATTGGGGATCCTGGGTCTGGGGGATTGGGGTGCCCGGGATTGGGGGATTGGGGTGCCTGGGGCTGGGGGATTGGGGTGCCTGGGGCTGGGGGATTGGGGTGCCCAGGATTGGGGGATTGGGGATCCTGGGGCTGGGGATTGGGGTGCCCGGTATTGGGGATTTGGGATCCTGGGGCTGGGGATTGGGGATCCTGGGGCTGGGGGATTGGGGTGCCTGGGGCTGGGGATTGGGGTGCCTGGGGCTGGGGGATTGGGGTGCCCGGGATTGGGGGATTGGGGTTCCTGGGGCTGGGGATTGGGGTGCCCGGGATTGGGGGATTGGGGTGCCTGGGGCTGGGGGATTGGGGTGCCCGGGATTGGGGGGTTGGGGATCCTGGGGCTGGGGATTGGGGATCCTGGGGCTGGGGATTGGGGTGCCTGGGGCTGCGGGATTGGGGTGCCCGGTATTGGGGGATTGGGGTTCCTGGGGCTGGGGATTGGGGTGCCCGGATTGGGGGATTTGGGATCCTGGGGCTGGGGATTGGGGTGCCTGGGATTGGGGGATTGGGGTGCCTGGGGCTGGGGGATTGGGGTGCCTGGTATTGGGGGATTTGGGATCCTGGGGCTGGGGATTGGGGTTCACAGAGCCGTGAGTATTGGGGAGCACCAGGCCTGAGGGATTGGCCGTGTCTGGAGGCTGAGGGTTGGGCACAGCCTGTGCCAGGGCTTTGGGGTGCAGGAAGGTGGGGACTCAGGGAATATCAGATTCAGGATTTGGGGGATCTCAGATTTGGGATTTTGGGGATCTCAGATTCGGGATGGGATGCACAGAACCAGGGATTTTGGGAATCTCAGATTCGGGATTTTGGGCATCTCAGAGTTGGGATTTTGGGGATCTCAGATTTGAGATTTTGGGGATCTCAGATTTGAGATTGTAGGGTTCTCAGATTTGGGATTTTGGGGATGCACAGAACCAGGGAATTTGGGTATCTCAAATTCGGGATTTTGGGGATCTCAGATTTGGGATTTTGGGCATCTCAGAGTCGGGATTTTGGGGATCTCAGATTCGGGATTTTGGGGACCTCAGATTCGGGATGGGATGTACAGAACCAGGGATTTGGGGGACCTCAGAGTCGGGATTTTGGGGATCTCAGATTCGGGATGGGATGCGCAGAACCAGGGATTTGGGGGATCTCAGATTCAGGATTTTGGGCACCTCAGAGTCGGGATTTTGGGGATCTCAGAGTCGGGATGAGGTGCAGGGAGCCAGGCAGGAAGGCTGAGCCATCTCCTCTGGGCAGGACGAAGGGCAGCCGGGATTTGCCAGGCGCAGCCCAGGCTGCTTCCCAGGAAAATCCTGGTTAATGATTGACCCACGCCGGCTGTCCAGCGGCAGCCCCACACCGTGCTGGGGGCACGGGGGGAAACCCCAAAGGTTTGGGAGCCGCGGCACCTGCAGGGGGACGCCCACGGGGCTGGGCTGGGTGCGGAGCAAAGGAAGCTCCTCGCCCTGGTGATTACAGGGGAGCTGCGGATTAAAGGCGAGTTAAAATAACCCCAGACGTGCTGTAATTAAACCATTCCATGCGTGGTTTTTTCCCCCTGGCAGGCGAGGGAGGGTCCGGCAGGGAGGGAGGTGGTGAAAGGCTGGGCACCCACGGGTGGCAGCAGCAAGGATGGCACGGGGATGAGGCCAACCCACTTCGAAAGGGACTGAACGGGGGGTCCTGCGCTCCATTCCCAGACGGGCCCCGAAAGTCGGCAGCATTCCTTGGAAGGGACCTTCAGGATTGTCTCATCCACGGGCAGGGACACCTCCCACTGTTCCAATGTCCAGCCTGGCCTTGGGCACTGCCAGGGATCCAGGGGCAGCCACGGCTGTGCTGGGAATTCCATCCCAGCACCTCCCCACCCTCACAGGGGAGAATTCCTTCCCAAGATTTACCCTAAAGCCACCCTTTTGCACTCTGTAGCCATTCCCCGTGTCCTGTCCCTCCATGCCTTGTCCCCAGTCCCTCTCCAGCTCTCCTGGAGCCCCTTTAGGCCCTGCCAGGGGCTCTGAGCTCTCCCTGGATCCTTCTCCTCTCCAGGTGAGCACCCCCAGCTCTCCCAGCCTGGCTCCAGAGCAGAGGGGCTCCAGCCCTGGAGCAGCTCCGGGGCCTCCTCTGGGCTCTCTCCAGCAGCTCCAGGTCCTCCCTGTGCTGGCCCCAGGGCTGGGGCAGCTCTGCAGGTGGGCTCTCACCTGAGCACAGGGGCAGAATCCCCTCCCTGCGCCGCTGCCCGCGCTGCTGGGGGTGAGCCTGGCACAGAGCTGGCACAACAACTCCACGGGCACCTCCAGCTCTCCCAAAACCACAGGTGGAATCTGAGAAAAGGGCATCACTCCCCCCCCACCCCATCCCTGACAAGACATCGGTTGCCATCCCTGCCCAGGGCAGCGCTTCCCAGCATCCCGACTTTGTCCCTCCTGCCACCAGTTCAGGCGATGAAAGCAGCAGCACGGCGTTGATTCCTCGGCCACGAGTGCTGCTCTGCTCCTGGGGCTGTTTGAAGGCACCAAGGGAGCTCTGAGCACCTGGAGCTTTCCAGTGTTCAATAGGAACACCAAACAATTAAAAAAAAAAGCCAGGAGAAACGAAGAAGCTTGGAAACAAAGGCAGGTTTTTAACATCAAGACACGCTCGGAGTTAAAATCCACGCTGCTCGCTTGTTAATTAATGATGAAAGGGCTTCCGGGGAGGGGGGGGGTGGGATTTCAGTCGGGGATGTCTCCATCCCAAATGATTCTTTTGGCTTCTTTTCCTTCCTCAAAAACCTGCAATTTGCAAGTTTAATTCCGTGCCCAGCCAGGATTCAATCGGGGGCGGGAGGGAGGCGCTGGGACACATCCGGAGCCTCCCAACGAGGTGTCCAGGGTCAGCTCTGGGAATCGGGGCCGTGATCCCGGTGGAAATGCCGCCCAGCTCCGGTTTCCAGCGGTTAGGGAGGTGGGAATCGAGTGCGTGCTGCCCAGGAGGCTCATTCCCATTATTTCCCATATTCCCAGCTTTCCCACCAGCATGGCAGGGGTTGGAGCGTAAATCCCACCCTCTATCCCCCAAATCTGCCAGGATCAGGGAATCCCAGCACGGTTTGGGTTGGGAGGGACCTTAAAACCCATCCAAGGACACCTCCCACTGCCCCAGGGTGCTCCCAGCCGTGTCCAGCCTGGCATGGGGCACTGCCAGAGACGGGGAAAGCGACCTGTTTTGGAAGCTGGATTCACACGGTGCCACCTGCACTGCCCACTGCAGGGTCCTTGGACTCACGGAGAACTCCTTAACCCAGCGCTGGGTCCTCCAAGGAACATCCCAGTGCCAAACCCAGAGGACAGGGAGGAGCAGGAAGGGCCTTTGGGGGCTTTTGGACCACGGGGCAGAGCAGGGAGACAGTGGCAGGAGAAAACGAGCCCACAAGCCCAACCTGAGGCTGCCTCTGGAGAACCCCAATCCTGCTGGGACAGAGCTGGCATTCCTTGGATGGGGCTGTGCTGGGATGTGGGGCCAGGGCTGGAGTCACCCAGCAGCTGTGCCAGGGCTGTGCTGGGGCAGAGGCCGCTCAGGGCACAGCTCAGCGTTGTCCCACGGCTGTTCCCAAGCCCAGGGCGGGCTCCAGAGGCGGAGCCATCCCGATGGGAACGGGATGAGCTCCCAGGTGCGGCTGAGCCCTGCTCCTGCAGCTGCATCCCGCTCCTTCCCAAACCCACACCCAGCGAGTCCCCACTGCCAGGAGATGCCCGGAGCGAGGGCTCAGAGCCTCCGGCTGTCCCTCAGCTCACACCAGCTCCACAAAATGGGTTTTCCCTGAATCCATGGAGGTTTTATCCGTCCCCAGATGTGGGCAGGAGCCAGGATGGCAAGAGCCAGCAGTGCCAGAGGTCTGGGATGCTCCTGCAATGCAGATGAACCAATCCCAATTGAAATAGGAACAATTTATTGGGGTCAGCCGCCCAGATTCCCACCGCGGAGCTCCGGTGCAAGGGAAGAAGTGGGAACACGCACCGGGAAGGGGGGACAGGGACAGTGCGACCACCTTTAATTCATTTTGCCCAAAAATCGCCCGGAGGGGTCTGCAACGGGGAGTGAGGGAGGGTGAGCTCAGAGTCACCCCCAACGTTCCCAGAAAAGGCTCGGGAGAGCCTTCCCGAGCCGTGTGCGTGCCAAGGGCAGCTCCTGCCAGCTGTGCCCGGCGCTCAGCCAGGCCCACGCGGCCTCCCCAGCCCAGAGCTGGTTATTTTTGAAAACGCGATTAAATTTGCAGCAGCGCTGCGAGCAGCGCTTGCCCCGGATCCCTTCCCCAGCCCTCGGCTCTGGTGAGATCCTGGGTGGGATCAGGCATTCCCAAGGGGGTTTTATCCCGGTCTGGGCTCCGGGGATGTGTGTCTGGTACCAACACCCCGAAGCTACGTCATTCCGGGAGCAAGGAGAGGGCTGTGCCCTGTTCCCAGAGGTTTTTCCACAGCCTGCAGGATGAAAAGCTCCTCTATTCCAGCTGCCTGAGGCACGAAGGGATGAGGAGCCCTTGGAGAGGTCTTCCCCTCCCCCAGGCATGGAAAATGAGGCCTTTTCCCTTCTCCTTCCCTCCTGCTTCGCTCCCACATCCTCCCACCCAGCTCTGCTGCCACCACCTCCGGGCTGGGAGTCACCATCACCCCACACCCATTAGGGAGAAGGAAAAAAAAGGGGTTTTCCCCCCAAATCTGAGGAATACGAGACCTTCATCACCCATCTGTGCTCAGCTCCGTGCTCTGTCCCCGAGCGGGATTCCTGTCCCCTCTGGAAGGCAGCAGCAGGAGCATTGCACCCCGCACACCTGAGGCCAGAGAAATTCCCGGAGCAGCCTGCAGGAGCCAGAGGTTCCTGCTTGGGTCCCAAAGCGCGTGCAGCGCTTTGATCTCCTGGCAAATGAATTCGGCTCAGAGCAGCCCCGCTATCTGTCGATATCAGCCAGGTGGTTTCTTATCAGAGAAAAGCCACCAGGCTCTTCTTTTGCTCAGCAGCCCCTCTGCAGGATGGCTTCCAGCGCGGGGGGCAAAGAGCCCGCATCTCCCAAGCCTTTCCTCGAGGCCTCTCCTTCAGTGAACGACAAACCCCACGCTGCAACCGCAAACAAACTCCTCGTGGGCAGCAGAGCAGCAGCAGCACTGCCAGGCTACGGGCAGCCAGGCGGGACGAACACCTGGGCAGTGCCCGGGGGGAGGACAGGGGTCACTGTGTGCCCAGGGAAGTGATGGCACCCTGGTACTGCCACGGGGGTCATCCTGTGCCCAGGGAATCGGTGGCACTGCGGCACTGCCAGGGGGGTCACTGTGTCCCCAGGGAAGCGGTGGCACTGCCATGGGGGCATCCTGTGCCCACGGAAGCGGTGGCACCGCGGCACTGCCATGGGGGTCATCCTGTGCCCAGGGAAGCGGTGGCACTGCCATGGGGGTCATCTTGTGCCCAGGGAAGTGGTGGCACCGCCATGGGGGTCACTGTGTCCCCAGGGAAGCGGTGGCACCGCGGCACTGCCACCGCTGCACAGGCCTTACCCAGACCCCAGTGCTTCGCCCCAAGCTTTTCCTTGCCCTAAAGTGCCCTGAAGCTGGGCAAATCCTAAAGCAGGACTGCCCAGAGCAGCTGTGGCTGCCCTGGCACCGCCCAAGGCCAGGCGGGACGGGGCTTGGAACACCCTGGGACACACGGACACACAGACACACAGACACAGGACACACAGACATATGGACACAGGGACACAAGGACACACAGACACACAGACATATGGACACAGGGACACAAGGACACACAGACACAGGACACACAGACACACAGACACACGGACACACGGGCACATGGACACACAGACATATGGACACAGGGACACACGGACACACAGACACACGGACATATGGACACAGGGACACAAGGACACACAGACACAGGACACACAGACACACGGACACACAGACACACAGACACACGGACACACGGGCACATGGACACACAGACATATGGACACAGGGACACACGGACACACAGACACATGGACTTATGGACACAGGGACACAAGGACACACAGACACAGGACACACAGAAATATGGACACAGGGACACACGGACACACAGACACACGGACATATGGACACAGGGACACAAGGACACACAGACACAGGACACACAGACACATCCCTAGAGCACAGAGCCCAGGATCCCGTGAGCGCCCCGCTCCCAGACGCAGCCCGCATCCCTCTCCAGCCCGGTTTCCCGGGAACGCAGCACGTGCCCGCCGCTCCTCTCCCATTCCGGAACTCTTCCATTCCCGAACGAGCTGGAAGCCAAAGGTCCCTTCGAGCTTGGCTGGGAATTCAGCAGCTCTCCATCCCAGGCACCGCCGGTGCCACGGCTCTCCCAGTTATTCCAGCAGTGGGAAAGGGCCGATCCAACGGGAATGAGGCCTGGAGATGGAATAACCCCTGCGCTGCCACTCCCGGAGCGGCTGACTGCGAGCACACCACGTTTCCAGGCTCGGATTATTTTCGGAGCCCACTCTGTGCCGCACACGGCGCGGAGCTTTTTTCCAAGAAAAGCCCTTCCCAAAGCGGCTCCTCTGTCTCAGCGCCATCCTCCTCCTCCTCCTCATTCCCCCTTCCTCCGAGGCAGCTGCCAGCTCGGAAGGGGAAATGTGGCAACTGCAGGAGCCAGTCTGTGGCCGCTGCTCTCAGCTCGAGTGCAGCTGTCCCGTGGCCACGCGACAAAGGCACGGTGCCCGAGATGCCACCTTCGGAGCGTTGCCAGCCGTGCCCACACCATCTTGTTATAAACATATATTGTAATGTTGGCTTCTCGCAAAGTATAAAGGTAGATATTATTATTTAGAAATGCTTTTTGCTGTGTGGATGTAGTTTTCTCTCTTTTTGGCAAGAATGTTAGCAAGTGTGAGCAAGTAAGAGAACCTCCAAGCGAGCAGAGGATGAGGCCCGAGGAGCTGCTGATCAACACTTTGTCCAGGGAACAAAAGGGCCCAAAGGCTGCTCTGCCCGGAGAACGGGCGGCCAGGAGAGCCCAGAGCCGCTATCACCGCTCTGCCCGGGGGGCAAAGAGGCCAAAGCTGCAATCAGCCCTGACTGTCTGGAGAATTAAGAGATCCACCCCACCATCAACTCTTACCTAGCGGGCCCAACCCCAAGAATCAAGAGAAATAAAACCGCAAGGCAGAAGAATACGCATGCTCTAAAAAGGCGGAACCGAGGAGTGCCCATGCAGAACAGCTCCGGGAAAAGTTTGAATATGAATAGAGAACAGACAGTAAAAATGGTATAAAAAGGACTCACCTCGAGCATCAGGTGTGCTCTTGGCAGAGCGCCAAGGCACCCGGCCGTTACCTCTTTGCTTTATTTTATGTGTCTCTTATTGTCTTTCTATTAAACCCTTTAAATTCTCACAGGAGAGCGAACCTCGTTTTTCACGATCTGCCAGAGCTGCCCCTGGGCGGGAGGGTGCCGGGATGCTCCGCAGGGGATTTGCAGCACAGGACGCTCCTGTTTCTGCCGGTTTTCAGGAGATTCCCCACTCACCATCAGCTCTGGGGCAGGGGCGCAGCTGGGGAAGGGCCCCTCAGGAATACGGGGATGTGCAGGACATTTATCCACGGAAACACGGAGCCCTTTTCAACCTGTGCTCCACCAGAGCCCGGAGAAGGGCAGAGGTCAGCAAAGCCTGCAATAACCTGGCACCTCTGTGCCCATCTGCTCTCCCTGAACGCCGCGTGGCCTCAGGGCTTTTCCCGGCGTTCCCAGGATCTCAGGGAGCCCCCAGGATGCGGCAGAGGGTGTGCAGCCGCACAGCCCCAGCCGTGCTCCTGGCAGAGCTGAGCCCTGTGCCCCCGGAGAGGCCCAGCTGCTGGCAGGGACCCTTAGGGAGGACATTCCCAGCCTTCTCCAGCCGTTCCCAGCCCTGCCTCTGGCTCCTGGCGAGCCCAGAGCTGCTTCCCCCGCACACAGCCCCAGGCCCAGCATCTCCCTCCCTTGCAGAGACACATCCTTTGCTCTTCTTTAGGGCTGCCCTGCCCAAGTTATCACTTTTCCCCCCCAAATTTATCATTTTTTTCCCCCAAAAAAACCTAGTTCTGCTTTCTAGAAGCACACGGGAAGGAGGTTTCAGCCTTTCCACTGAGGCTGTTTTTTCCCTGCGCTCGTGCTTCCCTAAAAGTATAATTCAAGCAGCTTTAATTGCACATTATTTTCTCTCCGAGTTGCCCCCACGGATAATTTATCTTCTCTCAGCGTAGCCGGAGGGGGCACAATCTTATCTTCCAGCTCCAGCAAGGCTGACAATTTCCTACCTCCCGATGCTTTCTGCTCTTTACTATGTCGGGCCTTTGTTAGAGAGTTGATTAAAGCCAAATTGCTTTTTGCTGCAGTTTTGCTGCAATCTAACCCCGAAATGCCCAAAGAATCACAGTCATCCTTCACAATACCCGCTAGAAAAGTCTCTCCTGGAATTCAGCGCCAGCTGGAATGTTTGCCATCAATTAGAGCTCCCCTCTTGTCCCTCCTCTGAGCTTCAGGAGGTGAAATACTGGGGATATTCAGCCCAATCTGGTCACTTGTTGTTGTTCATTTTCTCCTGTTGATAAAAAAACCCCTTCTCTTCAGAAATTGCTTTTCTTTTACCGTGTGCGTGAAGCTCTTCCCAATCCTCTCCCCTGCAGTTTCCTCAGCTCTCGTTTTTCAGGAGTCCGAAAGCCAAACATTGTCCCCAACGCACACAGAGCCTAAAGTCCCCAGTTCTCCCAGTTTAGCCTATTTCTAGACCCCAGTGGGGCATGGAACCGTGGAATATCCCGAGCTGGAAGGGACCCACAAGGATCAGCAAAGTCCAGCTGCTGGGCCTGCACAGGCCACCCCAAGCTGTGGCACTGAGCAGCACAGCCCCAGCCCTGGCTCTGCTTTTGGGGGGTTGTAACAATAATTTTGGACTGGCCTAGATGACTCTGGGGTTTTGGTAACCCCCCAGCCACCGGGAGAAGGTTTTGGATCTGAGTTGTGCATCACACCTCGATTTTGGGACGGTTTGCACGCTCCATCCCTGTCCTTCCAGATCCCAACATGAGGAAAGCGGCCCTTTCCCGGTCTGGAAGCCCAAACTAGGCCAGATTCAGCACATTTCAGCTCAAAGCAAGAACAACTCCCTGGTTTGGCCTTACATGGAGCAGGCGCAGAGGGTGGGTGGATGGTGGGGGGTCCCAGGTAAAGCTGCTCCGGGCCATTAAAGTCTCTCCATGCCCCCTGGCTGGGCCCAGCCCTTTCTCACCGTTGGTTTATTTTAGGTGCCGCACTCCCGAGGGGGGAGGGAGCCTCAGGTTTCATTAAATCCCTTTAATGAACGCGTTGCACCGCTGGCTGAACTAAACGTGCCCCGGGGCAGCGGGGAGCGCTGAGCAGAGCGAGCCATCGGGGGCAGAAACACCGCTGGCTAACGCAGGACTGCGACAACTCTATTTATCATTGCCAAGGCCACCTGATAACATCCACCGGGATTTAGCTGCTGCAGGATGAGCCGCAGGGGTGGGCAAGATCAACATCCCCCCCCCCGAGATGGGAGAAGCAGCACAGGGCGTTCCCCCCCGCTGCCCGGGCTGCTGGCGCCAGCTCGGTGCCCAACTCCTGGCTGTCCCCTCGGTCATTGCCACACCGATCGCGGCTCATTGTCTTCATTTCATGTTAATCACTGCTCTTTAGGCAGATGGATTATCGGCCTTTCTGCCTGGCTGCCCGCGCCCCGCGGCGGCCCTGGCCGCGCTTGTGGTGGCCGTGAGAGCGCAGCTCCCATCGATGGCTGGGGCAGGGACGGGGCCTCAACCCCGAACCGGCCCTGGGCACCCCACAGCGACAATGTGGGGACAGGCACGGCGTGGGACAGGAGCCAGGAGGGAATCCTGGTGCTCGGTGATGGCACCCCCACAGTGACAATGTGGGGACAGGCACGGCGTGGGACAGGAGCCAGGAGGGAATCCTGGTGCTCGATGATGGCTGTGAGAGCACAGCTCTGATGGATGGATGGGGCAGGGACCTGTCCCCAACCCCAAACCGGCCCTGGGCACCCCCAGAGTGACCCCACACCGTGTGGGACCAGAGCCACGAGCCAGGAGGGAACCACGGAATCACAGAACAGGCGGATTGGAAGGGACCCACTGGGATCATCAGTCCAGCCCCTGGCACAGATGCCCATCAATCCCACCTTGTCCCTGGCAGCCTTGGGCCGTGCCCATTCCCTGGGACCCTGGGCAGTGCTTCCCTCTGGGGGAAGGACCTTTCCCGAAATCCCACCTGGCCCTCCCTGACTCAGCTCCAGCCGTTCCCTGGGGCCTGCCCCTGCTCAGGAGAGTGAAGAGCTGGGTCCCTGCCCCTCCACTGCCCCTCAGGGAGGTGTTCCCTCAGCCTCCTCTGGGCTGGACAAACCAAGTGCCCACACAGCCAGGGTGGCACAGACAAACACGTCCCTGAGGGAAAAGTGAGGGAAAACAGCTCCCTGAGGTGTCCCTGGCTGTGACTGACGGGGAGGCACCAGCTCTTCTGCCTCTTGAGCAAACCAGAGCTGAGTGGCAAGTGCCAGGGGCACTGCGGGCCCTGGGCAGCCCCAGCTGGGATGGCATTCCCACCCACGGGCTTGGGAACCCTTTTAAGCTCAGCTCAGGGCTGGCCTGGTTTGAGCTGAGCTCCTGGAGTGCTGGTCTCCAGTTTAGCTGCAGCTATCCTTGCACCTCTGGGCCCCAGGGATCTGAATCCTGGCCTGCATTGATTTCCCAGCTTGAGCTCAGGCCTGGTTTGTGCCCTTGGATCTGCCCAGGGATCAGCTGGCTCTGTCCAGCCCTAGGTGCCCTCACTGGGATGGATCCTGAGCTGTGGATTGATATGTCCAGCCTATCCTATTGCTGCTGGTGCGCAGAATGACCAGGACTCCTGGCTGCCGCCCTTACCTCGGGGGCTGCTGCTCCTTCCCTGGTGCTCCCTTTCCTTGCCCACCCCTTTGGGAGAAGAGCCCTCCCTGCACGCCTTGTCCAAAGCCCCACGCCAGGCTGCTGAAACGCCACGGGAACAGTCCGAGTGTCCGTGGGGAACACCCCGGGGCACGGCGCTGTCCCTGCAGCCACCACAAGAGCCCAAATCGCTGCTTTTCCGCTCAGGGAGGAGAGGGAGCCCAGCTGCAGGCGCTGCCCAGCCTGCGCTAATCCAGGGCTGCCACCTGCCGTCTGCTCCTGCCGCACCGGCCACAGCTCCACCTCCTGAAAACTCCTCCAGATGCTCCAAGTTTTCCCCCTGTGCCATCCCGGAGACCCTCAGTGGCACCCAGGAGCAAGCTGGGGTGTAGCACGGCTGTCCCCACGCATCCTGCCCGTGGCTGCATGGAGCTGCTTCCAACATATCCCTTCCCTCAGGGTAATGAGGTCAGGGAATGGCTAAGTTGTTGGACCCCATTCCCTAAAAAACTGGGTGGAGAAAAACATTGCAGTCGTGGCTGAGCTGGATGAAGAATTTGCAAGGGAGACAAATAATTTTGGGTTGGCTCAGGGAGGAGGGAGGAGGGGGGGAACCAGTTTGATTTCTTTGTGTCCCTCTTGCTCCTTCCCTACAGAAAATGAGGTCAGGCAAACTCCAGCTTTGTGCCGTAGCCGAGCTGATCTCAGCCCTGCTCCCCGGGCTCTGTGCTCGCATTCCGAACCGCCCTGCCCCACAGCAGCCTTTCTGTCACGGTTTGCTGCGCACGGAAAGCCGCTTCTGCTCCGAGGAAACCACGGAGCGACACCGGTGTGAGCAGGGCTGGCACGGGGAGGAGCCGGGGCGCTGGCTGGGAATAACCCAGCGGCCATCCCCCACAGCATCGGCAAGTGCCAGCTCAGCTTTCTGCTAAGCAAAAAAAAGCACATCCAGATTGGTTTTTATCACTGCCCTGAGATCTTTTCGCGGTTGTTGTTTTTTTTCCCCTGTGAGTTGAGCAGCTTTGCCTTTGACTCTTTTCCCTCAGAGCACGTCACTGTGCGATTTTTCCAAGCTCTCCCATCTCTCGTTCCTCAGAGCACTGGGGTTTTCGCTCCGTTTAATCTTTCCCTGGCTGTTTAGGATGAAGACGGAAGGGGTGACCTGTGCAGCAGGGTGTGTGCGAGGCACGGAGCCTTTGTGTGACTCACCCCGTTGTTATCTGATGCGGTTAATGTCGTTCTCCAGCTGCCATTGTGCCTCTGGGGAGATGAATACCCATTAATCAGGTCCCAGTCACCTTTTGGGATCGGAGTTTTCCTGGCACGAGGCCCTGGGAGCATTATCTGATGTTATCCAGGGTTTCTCAGCCCCGGGAGCAGCTGAAAAAGAAGAGCTTTTTGCTGGGCTCTGTTTCATGCTCTGCCCTAGCCCAGAACAGATTCAAAAGAAAGTGAGCCCAAGTGAGGCAAAGCAAAGAAATTCTTCCCTTCGAGGGTGGGGATGCGCTGGGATGGAATTCCCAGAGCAGCTGTGGCTGTCCCTGGATCCCTGGAAGTGTCCCAGGCCAGGCTGGATGGGGCTTGGAGCCAGCTGGGACAGTGGGAGGTGTCCCTGCCCGTGGCAGGGGGTGGAATAGGATGATCCTTGAAATGCCTTCCAGCCCAAAGGACTCTGTGAATGCTTTCAAGGATATCACTAAACACATGGAAATAGCAGGGATCTCTCAAACACTCACAGCTGCAAGAAGACAAGCTCAAAATCCCCCACAAAATAAGGATGATGCCTCTTAGCTGCTCTCTGAGAACCGAAACTCTCCTGAATTTCCTGCCGATTACGGGGGTTTTTTTGTGTCCTCTTTGCTCGCCTGGCTCCCAAGATTTTCTGTCCTCCTTTTCCTGAAGGAATAAGCAGAGAATAATCCAAATTGAGACCCACCAGGTGAAAAGATGGGTCTTGATCGAAGGGAAAACGCAGGGATTGTGAAAACTCCGACACGAATTTTCCCTGGCATTCCCAAAGCCAGGAATGACCGTCCCCACACGAGCCGAACACGTCACCCTGCTCAGGCTCACCCTGCTGGGAACACCGGGGTTTTCCTCACCACCAAGCCACCGTGGTGCATCTAGTGCTGGCAAATCCCCTTTTCCTGCATAACTCCAGTTGCAAGAGGATTCCCCTCCAACAAGAGGGGTTTTTTGGCCACAGTTTTTATATGGCTGGATAGCTGAGTACCTTGTCATAAATCACTGGGGATTTGTAGGGACTTTGTGCTCCAAGAGAAGGCAACAGCAAGCCCTGGATGAGATCCGTGACTTTCTGCTCTGGTTTCTTGTGCTGTGCCATCACAAATCCATGGATTGGCTCCGTGCAGAATGACTTGGAATGGAGCCTTTCCAGGGAAGCTCCAGGTGAGAGCGGGGCAGTGTCCCGGGTTTGTCCCTGAGGCAGAACCAGAGGAGCACAAGTGACAGCTGAGTTATGTAATTGTGGAGAGAAACTCCGGCAAAACCGAGCTGGTGACAGAGGGAGGGGGGAAAATTCCTCCTGCTAACTTGGGCGCGGGCCTGTGGCAGCGTGAGTCACCCGGAGCTGCCATGGTTACGGAGCAAGGATTACTGTGCAGATCCAGAGCCCGCTCCCAGCGTTCCCTCCTTCCAAACTTGGAAAGCAGGCACTGGAGGTAAGGCCTAATAGCGAGTGGGTGTCTGCAAGGAGCAGAGTTACAGCGAAATCCTGGGAAAACAGCGTGCAGACAGCAGCACGAGGGGCACCGCCATGGCAAACCGGGATTTCGGGGTCTCTGTTCCTCTTTTTGTCTGGTTCGCAAGGGCTGCTGTCACAATTGTTCCACGCAAGGGTGGGGGAAAAAGAGGCAAGAAAAAGCAGAGCGGTGTCACCCAGATGAATCAGCTGGCACCACCAGTGAGTCATGGAAATGCACCATGGAAGTTCTCCAGCGGGTGGAATCTCTGAGGCACAGCAAACCTGGCATCCCTGGTGTTATAAACATATATTATAATGCTGGCTTCTCGCAAAGTATAAAGGTAGATATTATTATTTAGAAATGCTTTTTGCTGTGTGGATGTAGTTTTCTCTCTTTTTGGCAAGAATGTTAGCAAGTGTGAGCAAGTAAGAGAACCTCCAAGCGAGCAGAGGATGAGGCCCGAGGAGCTGCTGATCAACACTTTGTCCAGGGAACAAAAGGGCCCAAAGGCTGCTCTGCCCGGAGAACGGGCGGCCAGGAGAGCCCAGAGCCGCTATCACCGCTCTGCCCGGGGGGCAAAGAGGCCAAAGCTGCAATCAGCCCTGACTGTCTGGAGAATTAAGAGATCCACCCCACCATCGACTCTTACCTAGCGGGCCCAACCCCAAGAATTAAGAGAAATAAAACCGCAAGGCAGAAGAATACGCATGCTCTAAAAAGGCGGAACCAAGGAGTGGCCATGCAGAACAGCTCCGGGAAAAGTTTGAATATGAATAGAGAACAGACAGTAAAAATGGTATAAAAAGGACTCACCTCGAGCATCAGGTGTGCTCTTGGCAGAGCGCTAAGGCACCCGGCCGTTACCTCTTTGCTTTATTTTATGTGTCTCTTATTGTCTTTCTATTAAACCCTTTAAATTCTCACAGGAGAGCGAACCTCGTTTTTCACAGAGGGGAGCCAGCGGCAGGCAGCGGGACGTGCAGCACCAGCACACGGGCAAACCCCGCCGCCGCTGCTCCTCAGGCGTGACCTCGCCCCTGCCATCCTCATGCAAGGCCTGAAGTGCTCAGGCAGGGATTTCGGCAGGGTTTTCACGGAAAAGGTGTGCCTGAGCCTTGTTTTCAGTGAGTCACAGCGGCAATAAAAGGATGTGGAGTCTGTCTGCAGGGTGAAGGAGGAGGGATACAAAGCCAAGAAATCAGCACAGTTTGGGATGTCACCACCCATTCCCCAGCCCACCCCACTGCTGCGGGCACGCCAGTGAAACAGGGCTCTGCACAAAGCTGAAAATCTGATTTTGAGGGATTTTTTGCTGGGTTTTTTCCCCCCCCCCAGTCTCCTTCTCTGCCTCCTACAAGCCTCGTATCTCCCCGCCATCAGCTGGGGTCACGGGCGCAGAACAAAGCAAAAGCAAGGAGCCAGTCTGACCTGGCATCTGTGATTTGTGACAGGAAAATAGAGAAAAGCCACCCAAATTCGCTGTTTTCCAGCATGACTGGCTTGTCCAGCCACCCTGGAGCGAGTTTTTGTGCTTTTTGCCCACAATTCCACTGCTAAGTGCCTCTGAGGGGAGGATCCCTCAGGCGGGCTCCGCCATGGTGCCCTCCGTGTCCCTGAGGGGATGGATCCCTCAGACGGGCTCTGCCATGGTGCCCTCCGTGTCCCTGAGGGGATGGATCCCTCAGACGGGCTCTGCCATGGTGCTTGCGGGGATTGATGCCTCAGGAAGGCTCTGCCATGGCCCCCTCAGTGCCCCTGAGGGGATGGATCCCTCAGGTGGGCTCCGTCATGGTGTCCCTGAGTAGGGGCTCCACCATGCTGCCCTGAGGGGAAGGTTCCCTCACAAGGGGCTCTGCCACCATGTCCTCAGTGCCCCTATGGGAAGAGATTATTCACAGCTCCACCATGGTGTCCCTGAGAGGACGGCTCCCCGATGAGGGGTTGCACCATCGTCACCCTCAGTGCTCCTGACGGGACAGATTCCTCAGGCAGGCTCTGCCACGCTGCCTCTGAGGGGGCATATCCCCGACAAGGAGCTCCACCATCACACCCTCAACGCCCCTGTTGGGAAGCTGTCTCAGGTGGGCTCCGCCATCGCGCCCTCAGCGCCTCTGAAGGGACGGTTCCTTCAAGAGGGCTCCGCCATGGGGGCCCTGACGGTACCGATGCCTCAGGCAGCCTCCGCCATGGCGCCCCTGAGGGCACGGCAGAAAGGGCAGGGGGGCAGCTCCCCGCCGCCTGGGCGCCCCTGTCCCGCCACCAGCTCGGCAGCTCCGCAAGGAGGGGAAGCCGCGGGCTGGAAGCCGCAGCAGGGCTGAGGAGAACGGCCCGAAGGGAGACAACATGGCGGCGGGGGGCGGGCGAGGCGAGCGCTGACACCGCCCCCCCTCCCTTCCCTTCCCTTCCCGTCCCCTCCCCTCCCCTCCCGGCCCGTCCCCTCCCCGGCGGCGTCGCCCCCCGCCCCCGGCAGCTCTCGCGAGAGCGGGCGCTGCGCTGCGGTAGGAGGTCGGCGGAGAAGGACGGACGGAGCCGCCGCTCCCGCCGCCGCCGCCTCACCCGCCTCACCCTCCTCACCTTCCTCCTCCTCCGCTTCCTCCTCCTCCTGCCCCTGCCTCAGGAGGATGCCGCGCTCCGGGCCGCTCCCCGCCGCCTTCTCGCTGTTTGCTGGCGACGGCCGCGCTGCTGCCGGGACCCGCCGCGGCGCAGAACGGTGGAGGGAGGGCGGCGGCGGGGGGAGCGGGAGGGGGGGCGCGTTGCCTGTGGCGGAGGGTGCGCTGTGGGCAACCCCGCGGGTGGGGGGGCGACCCCGGGTTTGGGGGGAATCCCTCGTGAATTTGGGCCCCACAGGGGAAGGGGGAAGGGGGGGAAGGAGGAGGAGGAAGGGGGGGGACACGACAGGCTCGGCCTCCCCCGGCTCCTCCTGAGGCGCCTCGTGCCGCCGGTAAAATGGAACATCTCCTCATCTCCTCCCGCCTACTGAACCTGCATCTGCCGGGCCGCCTTAAATCATTTATAATGCAATAAACCCCGTAGTTCCTTAGCAACTGGAGAGGTCCTTCTGATAGGAGCGTAAAAGAAGGAATTAAAAAAAAAAAAAAAAAAGGGAAAAAAAAAAAAAAAAGGAAAAAAGAAACAACCAACCCACCACACCCCAAGCCTTCTCCGTTCCTTGTAGGATAGCGTGAGCTAAATCCAGCGCGGCTGCCTCCTCCCCGGCGAGTTCGCAGCCAAGTGCATGACAATTAGTGGCAGAGCGGAGCGGGGCCAAGCGGCTGCTCCAGCCGAGCCTCCTGCTCCAAGGAAATCCTGCAGCAGCGCCGAGCAGAATGCGTGTCTGATCCGCCGGGCCGGGCTGGGCTGTGCGCTCCCGCAGCGCTCCGGACGGGGAGATGCTCCTTGTGCAGCATCACGGGCAGGGCTGCTCGGGCCGGGAGTGCTGGGAAGGGCCGGGAGCTCGGGCTCTCAGGAGGCTCTGCTCTGGATCCGCTGGGAAATCTGCCTAGGAGGAAGGGGTGACTTGCTAGGGCACCAGTTCCGCGCTAGTTCCATCCTTTCGTCCTCCTTTCCCTCGCCTTCCTTTCTGCTCTGCAGATAATATTCAGGCCGAGAGTTTTCCTGCTGTCGAGGTGAATTTTGCCTTGCAGCATGAAGTCCTTGGCTCTTTGCTCCGGGGAAATCCTGAAATCACAGGGTTGTGGAATCCCGGATTGGTTTGGGTTGGAAGGGACCTTACAGCCCATCCCATTTCCCCCTCCCTGCCATGGGCAGGGACTCCTTCCACTAGGCCAGCATTGAGGCTTTTGGCGTGTTTGACAGCGATAGGCAAGATCTAGATGGGAAAAATACTGTCCCAAAGATCCCAGAGGAGAATTATTCCCGGAGCACGTGCAGATTTTGCCCTGTGGAACCGGCGGTAAGCCTTGTGTCTGTCTCTGTTAACCAGAGTTTGCCATCCACACCGTGAATGAAAACTGGAGGCTCTCTGCAGCCTGAGGCGCTTTTCTCTGGAGTCTGGGACAGCCCTGCTGGAGCTGTGTGGGAGTTAGGGGCTCCCGGGAAGGGGCTGGATGGGCCGAGTTGTGGATTAAATGTGGTTCTGTGCTCCCTCCCTGTGGCACTGCTGAGTTCCCAGAGGGGAGCAGCTCCCCGAGAAGGAGTTCAATGGAAATGGGTCGCGTGTGGGTGCGGGAGGAGCAGGGAAGGTGTCAAATGCCAGCAGCTGGGACGACAATCCCGAATGGCTGGGGGGCAGTGCAAACATTTGGCGTTTGTTAAGAGGCTGGAGGGCAGCGATGAAGTGTCGGGGCAGAGCTGGGAAGGGGCTTTATCGTGACTTCCGTGCTGGGCTTGAAGCTGACCGAGCTGGTCTTGGCGTGGGGGGAGATTGCAGCCCCCTGGTGTGTCCTGGAAGCTCATTAATTTCTCTTTTTAATGAAGCGGTGAGGGGGACTCTGAGTGCCTGTAGTGCTGTGGGAGCTCAGGCAGGTGAGTGAAAATCTGCTTGGGAAGGAGTGGAGCACCCCAAGCCGAGTGTGAGGTTGAGATCCTTCTGAGGGTTAAAAATCCTAAGGTTTGTTGGTGCTCTGGAGAGTTTACCCCAATTTTAATGTAAAGGTTATAGGCCCTGCTGCAGAGGAGCCGGGCTTTTTTCAGCAAATAATGGCCCATGGGAAGCTTCCTGAAAGAGAACAATTCCTCTTTGGCACGGGGAGCAGGTCCAGCCATTTCCTGCGTTGTGGGTATTCCTTCAGATCTCCTCTGAAAGCAACCTCTCACCCACGGGTGTGTGCTTTGAAGGGGCAGGGAGGGATCCCAAAGTGCAGAGGCAGGAATTTCTTATCTTTTATTGATATGGAATCATCAGAGTCACGAAAGGTGATAGTCCAAGTGCTGCCGAGGTCAGGGTGACACAGGAATGGCCATGTACCTGTCACCTGGAGCAGAGAATTCCCACTGGAATGCCGGCTGTTTGTGGGAAGCAGCTTTCTCCCCACCTCTGGCAGGAGATCCCTGCTGAATTCCCAGTAATTTTTCCAGACTTGGTGCAGTTCAGAATGCCTGGAGTCAGGCTCACCTATGGATTTAAGCTTGCTAAAACCAGGAGGAGGTGTTTGGCGCTCGGGTGGCTTGTTTTGAAAGCCCTTGCATCAACACTTCTTAAGATCCCAGGGAAATGTGTCAGGAATCGAACTTTTCCTGGATGTTCTGCTGGGAAAATGACACTTTCTGCTCATGGCTCGTATCCAGAGCAGAGTTCAGGTGGAACTGGGGGAGAGATGGGGAAGCTGGAAGAAGCCAGTCTGTCAGCAAAATCTGTGTTTAACCTGCACTTCCTAAGCGTAGCTGTTGGAAAATCGCTTTAATGCTTCAAAGCTCCTCGTGGAGGGGAGGAAAACGTGACTTTTCCACTTGGTGTTTCACCTTTGAAGTATCTTCATTTTGAAACGAGCAGCTGGAAAACCAAAGGCTTCGGCGTGGTGGTAATTCCACCACGGAGTGGTTGGGATTTAGGGATTGTTTTGTTGTGTAAAATGGGTGCTTGGGCTGCCCCCCCACGAAATCTGCAGTGGTTTTTCAGCACACCGACACGGGGGTTGGACTGGGGAGCAAGCTGGCAAGCTCTGCCCCGAAGTGCTGAGAGTTCTTGGCCGTTCTTGAGGACTTGAAATTGCTCAGGTTGTTCTGAGATGGGCACGAGGGAAAATAAAACCAAATTAAGTCAGGTGGCGCTTGTTTAGTTCATCCTCTGCGTGGATGAAGAAGGAACTAGCTGGTTGAAACAAGAATACGGGTTTTCTGTTGGCAACAACCAGTATAAAAGTGACCACAAAATGAGGAAGATTAGCCAAATTAATCCTGAATTCTGAAAACGGATTTCTTCTTGAAGGAGCCAGTAAAAAACTTCGCTTGTGTCCCTTGTTTGTGACCGCTGAGCCTCGTCCGTTCCGCAGCGCCCGAGTTCTGCTGCGCCTTTTAATGGTCCCCAGATAAATGTGAGGAACGGCTTCCCAGAGCATTTTTGGAGCCTGAGTGTGGGCTGAGCAGCGAGGAGAACGTTCAGAGTTCTCTCCCTCCTCCTCCTCCTCCAGCTCCCACGTTGGAAGCCGCGATGCCGGCAGCACGAGTGACGTGTTTACCCTGGGAAATTCTGCCAGCAGGTAAAGAGGCAACAACCGCTACTTGGAAAGCTCTCCTGGAATTCCATCGGAACCTTTCCAGCCACGGCTGCTTCGGTCAGTGCAGTTTAGGTGGGGAGAGGAGGCTGTTGTCCTTGGGAGGTGGTGTTTTCCTGGCTGTGCCTGTGGAGCTTCTCCAGGCACGTTTTCCGCAGTGTGAGGGGTGAACCCGGCCACGCTTCCAGCTGGGCCCAGCTCAAGATTGAGCCGAGCTGAAGGGTTGTTCCCAGTGTCCTGCAGGTGGCATTCCCACCTGCATCCCAGTTTCCTTCCAGCAGAGCCCTGTCCAGTGGGGTCCTGCAGTGGTCAGGTGGTTGCTGCTGTGTGCATCCCTCTGCCGCCCAAACCAAGGACTTCTTGGAGGTTCTGCTGCCGGACCTCTGCTGTTGTCCCAAGTCCTGTTTTATCTTCTCAGCCCAGCCCAAGTTGGCTTTATCAGCCTCAGAGACCCATCACCAGTTTTATTTCATGGTTTCCATCTACTTGGTCATTACCACAGCTCCTAAAATTCACACACGTGCTACGCCTGCCTCCGTTCCTGAGATTTTGGGGTGTTTTTCTTTAGGGTGGTGTTACAGCTGTAGTAAAACCGGGAGAATTCCTGTGTCCGTGCTCCTCTGAAGTTTGGTTTCGATGAACTTTAGAGTGGGAGGTCACATTGTCATGGCCAGCAAAGCACAGGCAGCCCCCACAGCTTGGGTCTTCCTTACTCCAAGCCCTTTTCCATTTTTAAAAGCTTCCCAGCAGAATTCTTCTTTCTGGAGGCTGGAATTGGGCTGGCTGGTCTGGGGGTTCCACAGGCCGGTGTCTGATCCTTTGGATGTCTGAGGATGGGCTTTGTGTGTTCAGTCAAACTCCTCCAAACAGGAGTATTTGGGTATAAATCCAGGGACTTTGCTTTTTCCCCAGTTAATTCCAGAATATGAATCCTGACTTCTGTAAAACTGGAGGAGAGAGCTTACCTGGTAAAACATGACTCGGGAATTACCAAAGCTCTCTATCAAATCCAACATCCAATCATTCAAATCAGGATTATTATCTGTGACTTTGGCTTTAGAAAGCAAAAAAAAAAGGGTGATCTTTGCTCTAATTCCTGTAGTTCGGCATTCCGTGTTTTAAAATCCACAGCAACGACTGGATGGGACCAAGGGGTAGCTCCTCACTTTTTGGGAGTGCTCAGAGGGCTCTTGGGGCTCTTGGGCTGGTTTGGGAACCTAAAAATGAAGAGTTTTGTAGCTGGTGTCTTGATAGAGCAGGAAAACAAGAGGAAGGGGAATATCAGGGACTAGGAAAAAATGCGCTCGGCCGGAAAAAGTGACCGCGTGGAATTCCAGCAGCTTGGGAAAAGTGACCAAGGACACCTTGGAAATGAGGAGAAGATGGGTTGAAGTGCCTAGAGAAGAGCCCGAGAAGGCTTTTGGCAGTGCAGAGAGCTCCCAGCAGACGAGAGGCAGACCGAGGCAGCCTGGAATAATTCCGTGAGGGCGGACAGCAGGAGCTTGCGAAAAACAGATGCTCGGAGCATTTTTAAACCTGAGCGTGCACCAGCTTGGCTGAGCGCTCCGGGGTTATTTTTTTCCCGTGGTTTGTTGGAAAAGCTTTGTGGTGGTGAAGCAGAGCCTGCCTCAGGTTCAGGCTGCAGATGGGGAAGCGTTTGAATTGCTGGCGTTTCAGAGCGCTTGCAGCGAGTGAAATGATGCTGGAGCGGTTTGAAAGCCGCTCTGAGTCAGGGTTCAGCTGCTCTGGGTGGTAGCCTGGCGAAATCCGTGCCAGCCATGGGATGGTGGGAAGCTCCTGTCTTGCCAAAGGATTAGGAAATCCCTAAAATGCAGTTTTGCAGCTTGGTTTGGGGCTGGTCCTCTCTGTGTCTTCAAGCAGCGGCAAATCCCCGTTTGTTCTCCTGCGGTGGATCATTCCTGACGGAGGTTTCCCGATGGAGTTCACCCAAAGCAGCCTTTTCCAGGGAGTTTGATGGTTGCAAGCAGCCAATTCATGGATTTCATAGGATCCCAGAACAGTTTGGGTTGGGAGGGACCTTAAAACTCATCCACGGGCAGGGACACCTCCCACTGTTCCAATGTCCAGGCTGGCCTTGGGCACTGCCAGGGATCCAGGGGCAGCCACGGCTGTGCTGGGAATTCCATCCCAGCACCTCCCCACCCTCACAGGGGAGAATTCCTTCCCAAGATTTACCCTAAAGCCACCCTTTTGCACTCTGTAGCCATTCCCTGTGTCCTGTCCCTCCACCCCTTGTCCCCAGTCCCTCTCCAGCTCTCCTGGAGCCCCTTTAGGCCCTGCAAGGGGCTCTGAGCTCTCCCTGGAGCCTTCTCTTCTCCAGGTGAGCACCCCCAGCTCTCCCAGCCTGGCTCCACCCTTGGAGCATCCAAGCAAGCCAGGAATAAACGGCAGGGAGAAAATAAGTAAATAGAAATAGATACAAATAGATATAAATAGATATAAATAGAGCTAAATCCAGCCTGCTGGATTTAGCAGAGTAAGAAATGTTCCTGTGCTTCGGAGCCAAAGATTTGGAGTTTGGGCTGATCAGGCAGCTTGGTTTGCACTGCTGGGACCTTCAGGATTCCAGGGAATGAACAGGAAGCTCGCTGTCAGAGAGCTCATTTGGGTTTTGGATGGCCACAGGCACCCTGCAGCTCCCTCAGAAACCGGGAGCTTTGGGAAACACTTCCCTGGGAAGTGTTTCCCAAATCCCAGAGCAGCCCAACAGCTCGGGGTTGTGACTCAGAGCCCACCTGCACCTGGACTTTGGGAGTCTCCTGGATGGGCTCTTCCTTGTTTTTATGGAATTGGGGAAGCTGGGCCTTGCCTGCTCTGCTGCAAGGGAAGAAATCCGGGTCTGTTCTTTAGTTGAGGGTGATCCATCCCCTCAGAAACAGGGGCGTTGATTTAAGGTCAAGTAAAGGTAAAAACACCTTTCCAAAGGTGAAATCCCAGGCTTGGTACAGGAATTCCACGTGCAGGGTTGGCTCAGAGCTTTGGAGCTGTGCCGGTGCAGTTGCTCTGAAGCTGCACTGAGAGGGAAATTCAGTGAGAAAAAGCCACTCTTTGGGCTTCATTTTGCTGTAAGAAACGGGATATTTGGTGCATTTAGCCCCTCTAGCCTAGAAACGGGATTGTTTTAAGTTACAATGCTGTGGGACCACAGTCTCCTCTGGGTTCCTCCTTCCAGTGTCTCCTGTGACCTTTGTGGTTTTGGGAATATTTCAGTTTTATCCCATTTCTGGCAGTTCTGGTGTTGGGAGCGATGCTGGAGCAGCTGTGTGTAACCACTGGGTGCTGTGAGAGCTTTGCTTGCTGTCAGGCACGAGGGCAATTCAGTATTTTAATTTCTTTTAACGGGATATTTGTGATTAGATCTTTTTTTTTCCCCTGCTGGAACTTCAGCTCTTTGCTTCCAGAAACAGAACAGAGCCAGGACAATTCCCGATTCTCCCCAGTTTTGGGGGTGCTGAACCTGAGGGAAGGCTCAGATATTGTGCTGCTGGGTTCCTTTCGGCCTTACATCGTTGCATTTTTATCTGACAGGGTTTTCAGCACTTTGCTGCTCAGCAGCAGCTTCTGTTCTCACTTCGGGGTCTCAGGCTCCCAAAGCTCCTATTTTTAGCAGCACCAGCATTGGTTTGGTGACCCCAATCTTGAGCCATATGGAGTGAAGGAAAAAAACAAACCCCAAACCCTAAATAAAGATAAATGTGGGGTGGGGTTTGGTGTGCAGGCAGGGAATTACAGGGAGAATGGAGCCCAGACCACAGGAGGATGGGCAGTGCCCTGGCACTCTCCTGCTCCGGGACAACACGCAGTTCTCATTCCCAGAGGATTTTCCAAGCCACGACCCCGTGGTCCTCCTGCGAAGCGAGACGGAGCTGTTGCCTCTCAGAGGAGGAGAACTGCTGAAGAAAGATTGTTGGGTGCTTTGTGGGAACCTGGATTTGCTTGGATGGCAGCAGACAGAGCACCTTGGGTTCAGGAAAAGCCTCAGCAGCAAATTCCTGAGGGCTGGGAGAGAATCCCTGTTGGGATTCTCCTGCCTCGACCACGGCTGTCGCAGCTGGATCTGTTTATCAGAGGGATCCATTCTCCCGCTGCTTTTGCTGGGCTCTAGGAAGGTATTTTTTAAAAATCCCAATCTTTTAAAGCTGCTGTGAAGTTGCTGCCCAGTTGAACGTGGCCTCTTGTGGAGGGGACAGGGGACTCCTGGGTGCTGTCACCCTGCCAAGGGACGGCTTTGGAGCTCTGGGTGTAAAGTACAACAAAACACGGGGTGTAAAATACAAGTAGAACCTTTGAACTCGGGTCAGGGGCACACGGCTCGAATCAGGTTTTGTTTAGGTGGCCACTCGTGTCCCTCCCGAGCGCCACAGAATCCCTGCAGTGTAATTAAACACAATTAGCGTTGGCAGCGTGGCGGTGATGCTCCTTGTTTTAATTTACACCGAGCAAAGGAGGCTTCTCTCCGTGCTTTATTTCCTCTCCCTTTGCTGCTGCCTGCTCCAAGAGTCCAAATCTGCTTGGCCTTTAATTGGATTTCACTTCTGCTACGAAAGCGCTGGGAGCAGCTCTGGGTGAAGCTGCGGGGCTCCCCCTCGCCTGGAAAACTCCCCCAAGCTCAGCAATGACCCCAGACGGGCGTTTTTGGGGTGGTTTCACCCTTTGGCACAGAAATTGCGCGAGGTGTGAGTGCAGCACGAGGGGCTGCGAGCGCCCAGCCCGCGGCAGTGATTCCTGCAGGGATTAGGATGCGCTAATCCGGTGCCAGAATCGAATGGCAGCTCAGAAACGCGGTGTGGGATGCTGCGGGGAGGAGCTGCCCCACACGGGTTATTTCTGGCCCCGTAATCCCTGCGGTGTCAGTAGGCCACGCAGCTCGAACGCTGCCCGGGCAGGGAGGAGCTGGGCTCTGCTGGAGCCCTGATTCCAGCGGCACTGCCCTCGTGCCAGCTCCCAGGGGCGGGAGAAGCGGGAGCAGCCGAAGCGCTCGGGGAGAAAGGCCCGCTAAAAACGCGGTGTGGAGCACGGAGCTCGGCGTGTGAAGCAGAGCAGATCCGCTCCACAAAGCGTGGTGTCCCTGCTGCCTTTGAATGCGTTGCCTTCCCGCTTTTTCCTCTTCCCTGTGGCTGGAATTCCGGCCTTCTCCTGCTGCTTGGATGCGCTGGGGCTGAGTCCCTCTGGATGCAGCGCTGAGCGGGCAGGAATTCCTTCTCTCCAGCTGTGGAGAGCCTAAATTCGGCCTCACTGAAGCATCCCTCACCCCACCTCCCGCAGCAGGGCTGGGATTTTACACAGCAGGCAGCTCAAACTCTGCTTTGGGCTGGGAAGTGCTGCTTTGGGCTGGGAAGTGCTGCTTTGGGCTGGGAAGTGCTGCTTTGGGCTGGGAAGTGCTGCTTTGGGCTGGGAAGTGCTGCTTTGGGCTGGGAAGTGCTGCTTTGGGCTGGGAAGCGCCGCTTTGGGCTGGGAAGCGCCGCTTTGGGCTGGGAAGCGCCGCTTTGGGCTGGGAAGCGCCGCTTTGGGCTGGGAAGCGCCGCTTTGGGCTGGGAAGCGCCGCTTTGGGCTGGGAAGCGCCGCTTTGGGCTGGGAAGCGCTGCTTTGGGCCGGGAAACTCTGCTTTGGGCTGGGAAGCGCTG
Organism: Corvus cornix cornix; assembly: GCF_000738735.6. Lineage (NCBI taxonomy): Eukaryota > Metazoa > Chordata > Aves > Passeriformes > Corvidae > Corvus > Corvus cornix. Next base: position 18,962,885 of record NC_046340.1, read on the forward strand.
CTTTGGGCTGGGAAGCGCCGCTTTGGGCTGGGAAGCGCCGCTTTGGGCTGGGAAACTCTGCTTTGGGCCGGGAAACTCTGCTTTGGGCTGGGAAGCGCTGCTTTGGGCTGGGAAGCGCTGCTTTGGGCTGGGAAGCGCCGCTTTGGGCTGGGAAGCGCCGCTTTGGGCTGGGAAGCGCCGCTTTGGGCTGGGAAGCGCCGCTTTGGGCTGGGAAACTCTGCTTTGGGCTGGGAAACTCTGCTTTGGGCCGGGAAACTCTGCTTTGGGCCGGGAAACTCTGCTTTGGGCCGGGAAACTCTGCTTTGGGCCGGGAAACTCTGCTTTGGGCCGGGAAACTCTGCTTTGGGCCGGGAAACTCTGCTTTGGGCCGGGAAACTCTGCTTTGGGCCGGGAAACTCTGCTTTGGGCCGGGAACTCTGCTTTGGGCCGGGAAACTCTGCTTTGGGCCGGGAAGCGCCGCTTCGGGCCGGGAAGCGCCGCTTTGGGCTGAGAGACGCGCCTCAAGCGCGTTATCCCCTCTGCTAAAGCCACTCCTTGTGCACCCACCAAGGAATTATTTCTGTGGCAGAACAGCTTCTCCCCAGGCTCTGTTACGTAACCCCACAATTCAGCAAAGGGCATTTCTGTCGAGAGGTCGCTGGATGAAAATGTCCTTTCGCTGCCTCGTTGTGCAGAAGGAATAAAAGGGGGGGGAAAAGAGGCAGCTTTGCCGTTGGGGAGCTGCTGTGCTGGAGAGAAACGCGGCCGCTCTCCCGGCAAACGCCCATTATCTTTTAAGGCAGAAATTTACTGGGCTTTGCAATTTCTCGAGGTTTTCAGACGCTGTGGCGTGGGGACAGCAGAAATTGCTGCCTGCTCCACCTGCTGCAGCTGAATCCCTTCCTGCTGCTTTCCAGGGAATGGGCTTTCACTTGTTAGCGTGGATTTTGAACTTCCAGGAGCCTTCCTGCTCCTGGCTCTTGCTGCTTTGGAGGGGGATTCTCGTGTGCTCCTTGTATTGTTGTATTCCCTTAAAAAACCCCAGGGATTAAAGCAGCAGCTGCTGTAAGGCTTTGTGTCCCGAGATGTGCCGGGGAGGAGATGGATGGGGAGAGCAGAGAACTGAGAGCTGAGGTGGGGTTTAATCCTCGGAAAATCCTCTAGGAGAGGAGGGACCAGTTGCCCACGGAAGGAAGGCAATCTCCCGGTGAGCCAAAGCTGCCTTTTCCATGGAATTGCAGGAGGTGATTCCGTCAGGAGCAAGCTGGCATTCCCCTGGAATGCCTTTGGTGTCGGGGGGGTTCTGTGAATTATTGTGGGATCGCCTCGGGAAGTTCCCCGGGCTTGGCTTTTTTTGGGAGGGAAATGGCACCCATTTAAATGGGATGGTGGCTGTGTGGGAGCTCCTCCAGCACCTCTGCCCTGGCATTCCTTAATATTTCCCTTGAAATACGGGAAGAAACGGGCATTTTGAGGCACTGCACTTGCTGTGGATCTGGATCCACCCCTCAGGTTGCTCAGAGCTGGCTCAGTTCCATCTTTATCCATCTATTATTCATTCCGGAGCGCTGATCCGAGCGGTTTATTTGGGATAAATAAAGGGATTGTCCACGCTTCCTGTAGGAGTGGGTGCTTTGGTATGGAGTCTGCAGTGGGATAAAAACCATTCTGCACCCGGGCATGTCCCTAAAAGACAGAACCACTTCAATAAACCCTTAATCCCGTTAAATTCCCGAGGTCCGAGCCCTGGAATTCTCCGGTTCAGGGAGATGATGGGCTCGGACCAGCAGAGCTGCGGAAGGGAGGAGCTGGAAGTGGGGCAGGAGCTGGGACAGGGCCTCAGAGCTGCCTTGGGGACATTCCCGTGCCCGCAGTGACATTCCCGAGTGTCCCAGGCCCCGCCAGTTACGCACCCGCCATTTATAAACCCTGTCCTGATTCTTCTTCCCCTGTGGGATATTCCAGCCTTCAGCTGATTCCCAACCCCTTCAGGCTGTAACCTGCAATCCCTGGAATTGTGTGTTCCAAGGCCACACAGGGATGGAGTTCCTGGAGCTGGGGGGACGTGGCTGTGCTTGCTGTGCCCCACGCCAGGGGCTTCTCTTGCCAGAGATGTTCTGTGGGCTGTGCTGGGATGGCTTTCCTCAGGAATTCCGGCTGCTGGGATCAGCTTGGCACCGTAAAAGTGGCCACAGCTGTGTTTTCAAAAGCGTGAAGTGAAGCATCCCATCTTTCTTCCAAGGGAACGGGAATCAAAGCATCCAGGGCCGTGTGGGAGGGTCTTAGGCTGATCTGAGGGTTTTGCTGGGCCAGAGGACCTTCAGGAATCCTTTCCAGCCTAAATTCCCTGATTTAACCCCAGGAGCTGATCCCTGTGTCCTTTTCAGCCTGAATTCCCTGATTTAAACCCAGGAGCTGATCCCTGTGTCCTTCCCAGCCTGAATTCCCTGATTTAAACCCAGGAGCTGATCCCTGTGTCCTTTCCAGCCCAAATTCCCTGATTTAAACCCAGGAGCTGATCCCTGTGTCCTTCCCAGCCTGAATTCCCTGATTTAAACCCAGGAGCTGATCCTGTGTCATTTCCAGCCCAAATTCCCTGATTTAAACCCAGGAGCTGATCCCTGTGTCCTTCCCAACCTGAATTCCCTGATTTAAACCCAGGAGCTGATCCGTGTCATTTCCAGCCCAAATTCCCTGATTTAAACCCAGGAGCTGATCCCTGTGTCCTTTCCAGCCCAAATTCCCTGATTTAACCCCAGGAGCTGATCCCTGTGTCCTTCCCAGCCTGAATTCCCTGATTTAATCCCAGGAGCTGATCCCTGTGTCCTTCCCAACCTGAATTCCCTGATTTAAACCCAGGAGCTGATCCCTGTGTCCTTTCCAGCCCAAATTCCCTGATTTAAACCCAGGAGCTGATCCCTATGTCCTTTTCAGCCCGAATTCCCTGATTTAAACCCGGGAGCTGATCCCTGTGTCCTTCCCAGGCTGAATTCCCTGATTTAAACCCAGGAGCTGATCCCTGTGTCCTTCCCAACCTGAATTCCCTGATTTAAACCCAGGAGCTGATCCCTGTGTCCTTTCTAGCCCTAATTCCCTGATTTAAACCCAAGTTGCCCCTAAACCTGCTGCACGCCGAGGCTTTGTGATGCCCAGGGGAATGAGGGATGCTGGGCTGGATCCAGGGAATGTTTAATCCTCAGGTTTCCGTGCCTGTGGAACGCTCATGCATTTTAGATGATGCTCTCCGGGTCATGTTTGCCTCTCTCCAGCTCTGGGAGGCCGCAGGATGAGGCGGCAGGAATTAAATCCAGGGATTGCTCCAGGTCTGGGCTCACCTGGGCGCCTCAGGCCTGGCTTAAAGCCGAGCTGGATGCGGCAGAAATTAATGCAATTAATGCCAATTTTCTAATTCCGTGCTGCCTGGTGATAGGGGAATGGGAAAGCATGGAGCCGGTGGAAAATGGGTGGGAGCAGGCAGTTCCCAGAACTGAGCTGCTTCCCCCTCTTCCAGCTGCCACTTTTTGTAGGTTTAACTGATTCCCGAGATTTTCAGCGCCTGCGAGCAGCTGGAAAGGAGCAAAACATTAATGGGGTGCTTTTCCCAGGCCGAAGGGAGTAAAAATGCCCCACAAAGCGGAGCTTTTCCCCCCCTCACACCTCTTGTCGCTTAATCAAGAGAAAGAAAAGGTGTTAATTAGCCAGAGCACCTGATTAACCCAGCCCGGTGGGCGTCTCCTTTTTCCAGCTGCATTTTTGTTTGTTTACTTGAAGAGTTTAAAAAATCGGGCTGCACCGCTGAGGAAAAACTAAACCTCCAAATTAAACCTCCAGAGCTCTCCTAAAGGCCCGAGAGCAGCGAAACGCAAACTTCCAGCGTGCCCAGAGGTTTTCCAGGAGGGTTTTCTGCCTCGCTCCAAACGGTTCAGCCCCACAGCAGCTGCGCTTCCCTTTGTGCTGGCTCCCGGCTGGAGATCGGGTTTGGTTTTGCGCCTGAGCTTTGTAAACCCTCAGTTCTGGGCTTTGGTCGAGGTGGGAGCAGCAGCCTCAGGATGGGATGGGAGCGTTATCCTGCTTTTTTGGGGGTTGCTTGGCTACCGCTGTGTTCCTTGGGGTTCAAAACTCCCTTGGCAGTTCTTGGTTTTCCCCTCTTTGCTTCCCAATTTGTCCGTTCTTGTGTGTGTGTGTTAAACCTGCATTTTGCCGTCTTTAAGCCTGGCTTAACATCTCCTTTCTCCAGCTTGGGCTTTGAGGCAAAGCGCAGTTTTATTTTGAAACCCCCTTTTTTCCACCTGGCTCGGTGGGAATTCTCCCCGCTCTGCTCCTCCAGGGCCGTCGCTCTTGATCCCTTTGCACCCCGATTAAATTTTCCTCGTGTTCCCAGAGGTGTTCCTCGAGTTCCCAGAGGTGTTCCTCGAGTTCCCAGAGGTGTTCCTGGTGTTCCCAGAGGTGTTTATCGAGTTCCCAGATGTGTTCCTGGTGTTCCCAGATGTGTTTATCGAGTTCCCAGAGGTGTTCCTGGTGTTCCCAGAGGTGTTCCTGGTGTTCCCAGATGTGTTCCTGGTGTTCCCAGAGGTGTTTATTGAGTTCCCAGAGGTGTTCCTTGTTTTTCCAGATGTGTTCCTGGTGTTCCCAGATGTGTTTATCGAGTTCCCAGAGGTGTTCCTGGTGTTCCCTGATGTGTTCCTTGTGTTCCCAGAGGTGTTTATTGAGTTCCCAGAGGTGTTCCTTGTTTTTCCAGATGTGTTCCTGGTGTTCCCAGATGTGTTTATCGAGTTCCCAGAGGTGTTCCTGGTGTTCCCTGATGTGTTCCTGGTGTTCCCAGAGGTGTTTATCGAGTTCCCAGATGTATTTATCGAGTTCCCAGAGGTGTTCCTGGTGTTCCCTGAGGTGTTTGTCGAGTTCCCAGATGTGTTCCTGGTGTTCCCAAAGGTGTTCCTGGTGTTCCCGGATGTTTTTATCGCGTTCCCTTCCTGACAGACACAGGGGGTGCACCCCAGGTCCGGGTTATTCTGCTCCTTCCCAGGATTTATTGATCTTTATTGATCGTCTCTGGGGTGATCATCGATCATCCCTCACAGGGTTGGGGCCTTTGGGAGCTGCTGGCTCGGGAGCTGGAGGTGATTCCCGCAGTTTGTGCTGCGATTCCTGCAGGGAATGGGCTGGGAATCCCAGACCAGGGCACGTGCTTGGGGTTAGACCGAGCCCAGTCCCCAGTCTGTGGGGTTAGACCGAGCCCAGTCCCAAATCTGTGGGGTTAGACCCAGCACAGTCCCAAATCTCTGGGGTTAGACCGAGCCCAGTCCCAAATCTCTGGGTTAGACCGAGCCTAGTCCCGAATCTGTGGGGTTAGACCGAGCCCAGTCCCAAATCTCTGGGGTTAGACCGAGCCCAGTCCCGAATCTGTGGGGTTAGACCGAGCCCAGTCCCAAATCTCTGGGGTTAGACCGAGCCCAGTCCCGAATCTCTGGGGTTAGACCGAGCCCAGTCCCGAATCTGTGGGGTTAGACCGAGCCCAGTCCCAAGTCTTTGGGGTTAGACCGAGCTCAGTCCCAAATATCTGGGGTTACACTGAGCCCAGTCCCAAATCGTTGGGGTTTAGACTGTGTACAGTCCCAATCTTCGGGGTTAGGCCCAGCCCAGTCCCAAATCTCTGGGGTTAGACCCAGCCCAGTCCCAAATCTTTGCGGTTTAGACTGAGCACAGTCCCAGTCTTTGGGGTTAGACCCAGCCCAGTCCCAAATCTCTGGGGTTAGACCGAGCACAGTCCCAGATCTCTGGGGTTAGACCGAGCACAGTCCCAGATCTCTGGGGTTAGACCGAGCACAGTCCCAAATCTTTGAGGTTAACCCGGGCCCAGCCCCAGATCTCTGGGATTAGACCCAGCCCAGCCCCAAATCTCTGGGATTAGACCCAGCCCAGCCCCAGATCTCTGGGGTTAGACCCAGCCCAGCCCCAGATCTCTGGGATTAGACCCAGGCCAGTCCCAGATCTCTGGGGTTAGACCCCGCCCAGTCCCTGGAGCCTGCCCTGCGCCCGGCCCAGCCCCAGCTCTGGTTTGGGGTGTGTGTTTGGTGCTGCCGTCTCCGCAGAGCTGAGCTGGAGGAGCCCAGGAAAGCCAAGGCCAGGCTCTGGCAGCTCCTAGGTGCCAGGAAAGTGCCCGGTGCTGGGATGGGCATGGAATTCCAGCTTCCCTCCCTTCCCAGCCTCCCCTCTGCCATAATTCCCCTTTCCCCCCCGTTTTTTGGGGGTTTTTGTGAGCATTCCTGCTCGGTGCGGGCACACCGCAGCTCTCTGTGGGCACCTCCCTCCCGGGCATCCCTGAGTGGCCAAAACCACAAAAATATCAGCCCAGAGCTGCCCTTGGCGGCTTCAATTTCCCCATCCTTTGTGTGGAGAGGCCGCTGCTCATCCCGGGATTTTGGGAAAGAGAGTTTTGATCCCCGGCGCTGTGGGGAGAGGCACCAAAGGCAGCCGGGGCCGATCCTAATCCCTGCACGTTGCTGCCCCGAGAGGATTTGACCCCGCTGGAAATGTGGGGTTTAAAATGTGGGAAGGTTTGCCAAGGAGAGCTCTGGATGCCCGGTTTAATCTTCCGAAATGATTGTTCTGGCCTCAGGGACTCGGAGTGCAGCCCGAGGGCTTTTCAGGGCTTTTCATCCCAATTATGGACACTCCCTGAAATAAGAGGATTCCCAGGGCGCTCACACACTGCAGGGTGAGCTCCAGCAGTGCACAGGCACTCTGAAATGCACCAAAAACCCACAGTTTACCCCCAAAAAGGCAGGGCAAGGAGCCTTTGGCCCCAGGAGTGCTGGGCATTGGGGTGAGGGAGTGCTGGGCATTGGGGTGAGGGAGTGCTGGGCATTGGGGTGAGGCAGTGCTGGGCATTGGGGTGAGGCAGTGCTGGGGCATTGGGGCGAGGCAGTGCTGGGCATTGGGGCTGGGAGTGCTGGGCATTGGGTGAGGCAGTGCTGGGCATTGGGGTGAGGCAGTGCTGGGCATTGGGGTGAGGCAGTGCTGGGCATTGGGGTGAGGCAGTGCTGGGCATTGGGGTGAGGGAGTGCTGGGCATTGGGGTGAGGCAGTGCTGGGCATTGGGGTGAGGGAGTGCTGGGCCTTGGGGTCAGGGAGTGCTGGGCATTGGGGTGAGGGAGTGCTGGGCATTGGGGTGAGGCAGTGCTGGGCCTTGGGGTGAGGCAGTGCTGGGCATTGGGGTGAGGGAGTGCTGGGCATTGGGGTGAGGCAGTGCTGGGCATTGGGGTGAGGGAGTGCTGGGCATTGGGGTGAGGGAGTGCTGGGCATTGGGGTCAGGGAGTGCTGGGCATTGGGGCTGGGAGTGCTGGGCATTGGGGTGAGGGAGTGCTGGGCATTGGGGTCGTGGTTTTTGGTCATTCGGGGCCGTGGTCTTTGGGGGCCATGGTCATTTGGGGTCCGTGGCCATTGGGGTCTGTGGCCTTTGGGGGCCGTGGCCTTTGGGGCCTGTGAGCATTGCGGCCGTGGCCTTGGGGGGGGCCATGGCCATTGGGGCCTGTGGCCATCGGGGTCGTGGCCATTGGGGCCGCTGCCGCCCCAGGGGATTTTCTGGGGTTTCTCAGTGCCGAGCCCCTCCCGGTGGCGGTGCCCGTGGGGAGTCCCTGATCCCATGCGTCCGTAAATCAGGGAATTTGAGGGTGAGTTTTTAAATTTTGAGTGTCCCTGTAGCTGTTCCCTGCAGCTCCACCCCTCTGCTCTGCCTGCAGGGACACTGCCCGTGTGTTTTGGGGACTCTGGGGGGTTTTCCTGTCCTTTAGTGCCAGCAGGGGACACTTCCCGTGTGTTTTGGGGACTCTGGGGGGTTTTCCTGCTCCAACCATCCTTTAGTGCCAGCTTCCCGTGTCCCTGTGGCCAAACCATGGAGAGGGCATTCCGTGCTCGCCGGGAATTTCCCAAGGCTCCGAGTCCCCAAACCCCCCTGACTCGTCCCTCACCCTAAAACCAGCGAGGGCTGGCACGGACCGAGGTTTCCCAGCTGTCCCTCCCCTCGCTGCCCAGCTGTGTCCTAATCCCGCAGTTCCGGGAGGGGCCTGCTGTGGGGGCAGCGCTGTTTTCCAGGGATATCTTTGGGATTGGGGTTGAAGGACAGTGTAGTGTGTGTGTGTGTTCTGGTGAGTACTGCAGGGTTTGGGATATCCCTACTGAGGAGATTTTGGCCTGAGCACGGGGTGTCAGGCCAGCAGCTCTCTCCAAAATGGGGGGGAACTGCTGAGGTTCCTAACAAAGCAACCTTTGGGTCTGTGAGTGTTCACACTCCGCTGAAATTCCCTCGGTGCCGCAGCTGCCGTCAGCGGCTCCTCCGGGAAAATGGATCCTGGGGAATTGCCCGCCCTGCGAGCCCTCAGCAGGTAGGCGAGGCGGTCAGAGCAGAGCTCACAGCTGGCACAGCTTTGGGGTTTCCCCCCTCATACCCCTGTGGCTGGGTGAGGTGAAGAAGCCTCCTCCGAGAGCGGCTGCCTGGCCACGAAGGAACGCTTAACGCTGGCCCGGCCCGAGCTTCCCACGGGTGAGAGCGGCCGGGAGTCCCTGGGAGGGAGGGTCAGCAGCAGGACTGGGAACTCCCTGCCCCGTGCCATGGGTGCCCCAGCCGTGCCGTGGGTGCCCCAGCCAATGCCATCGGTGCCCAGCCGTGCCCCAGCCGATGCCATGTCTCTAACTGTGTTTTGTGCCCCGCTGCTGTGTTTGTTGTGTGCGAGCTCTGTTGTTTCCTGCCGCTCTGTCACTGCGTTTCTGCTGCCCCTCCCTGCAGCCGGGTTTGTCAAGTCGCCCATGTCAGAAACTAAGCTCACGGGGGACGCCTTTGAACTGTACTGTGATGTGGTTGGGAACCCCACTCCAGAGATCCAGTGGTGGTATGCGGAAGTCAACCGCGCCGAGGCTTTCAAACAGCTGTGGGATGGCGCTCGGAAGCGCCGGGTCACCATAAACACTGCCTACGGGGCCAATGGGGTGAGTGTGCTGAGAGTAACCCGCCTTACCTTGGAAGACTCTGGGACTTACGAGTGCAGGGCCAGCAACGACCCCAGGAGGAATGACTTGAGGCAAAACCCCTCCATTACGTGGATTCGAGCCCAGGCTACTATAAGCGTCCTGCAGAGTGAGTCCGGCCCCCAGTAGTGGCACTGTAGTGTCTAGAGGCAGTCTGGTGACCCTGCCCCCGTGTCCCCACCGTGTGCCACCCTGTGCTGTGCCCACCCACCCCGCCCCGCGGGCTGCTCCTCGCCTGTAGTGCTGCCCCTGTGTGCCCTCGGTGTGTGTTCTCCGTAGGACCGCTCGGGAAAACCTCGGGATGTGTGGTAGAAAGGAGCCTGCTGGTGGATCTGTGTTTGTTCCCTCCTCCCCTTCGTTCTGTAGGAGGTTTCCAGCCTCCCTGGCTTCTCCACGAGTGCCTTTCTCTTTGATTTCTGGCTTCTTCCCAGCTCTAACCGTTTTATTTTGATTTCTTCTGTTCTCCTGGAGTTTCTGGGAATGCCTCCTCACCTGGTTTTGGTTACATATCTACTTCTGGATAAATCCTTCCCTTTCAGTTCCACGTGACCTTTCGTGTCTGGATTTTCCCATGAAGTCGTGGTGTTTCTTTCTCTTCCTGGCCAGCAGCACGTTCCTAAGGAGTTCTCTGATGCAGCAGCGCTGAGGTGGTGCAGCCATTCCCAGCCCAGCCCATGGAAGGAGGGGGGAACATCCTCCCCAGAGCTGAACCCACAGCCTGAGCTCAGTCACCCCATCCAGGGTGCAGCAGCAAAGCTCTGAGAGCAGAGTGCTTGGCCCAGAATGGCTTTTTGGTCGTGATGAGGCGTTCCTGCCTTCACTTTGCTCCTCGTCCCAGCTGGATTTGGGAATTAGTGTGGTCACATTGGGTGGAGAAGAGTTTAGGGCCAGATGTAGAGCTTGCGTTGGCCTGAGGAAATGGCTGATGAGCTACAGGTAGAGGGGGTTAAAGCTGCAGTGTGGAGGTACAGGAGAACAACTTCTGGGTGGCTTCTCAGTGTCCTCAGCTGACAGAAGAGCAGAGCAAAAGCGTGGGCTTGCTCTTGTGCTCTGTGCCTAAACAACCCTTTTGTGCCGCACTGGGTACAAAACCCCAACTCTGCATTGGATTATTTATTTGGGTACCTTGAAACCCCCCCCAAAGCTGTCCCCAAAGCCTGGTGCTGCTGTTGGCACTGCTGGATCAGAGACCTTCCCTCTGGGAACGGGAGCAGCGTTGGTGCGCGTGGGCAAACGGCCGGTGGCCCCGGTGGCACGGACAGACTGCGGTGCTGGAGCGGCCCCGGGTCCCCGAGCCGGACCTGCTCAGCCTCAGCCCCGCCCCTCGGCCCTCCCGTGTCCTTTGGGCTCCCAAAGGGCTGGAATGCTTGCATGGCCCCAGCAGCAAAGCCTCTCATCCTGGGAAGGGCGCTGTGCCCTGCACCCTGCCCACCCTGGCGTGGGACAGTCCCCGGTGCTGCCGAGGGACTCTGAGGGACAAAACCCTTCTGACGTGCAGAGCCAGGCTTTGGGACCAGCTGCTGGGATGATTTGTCCGTATGGGAAGGGGGTTTGCTTCCCTCCCTCCCTCCCTCCCTCGCCCTGAGCTGCTGCAGGGACTGCAGTCCAGCCTCTCCTCTCTCCGTGAACGCCGTTGGCTGCCCCTGCTGCTGGGAGCTGGGAGCTGTGTCCTGACCTGCTGCCAAGTGCCTTGTGCCGGGGTGACTCTGCTCCGGGGTGACTCTGCTCCAGGGTGACTCTGCTCCGGGGTGATTCTGCTCCGGGGCCCTGCTGGGACATGTGGATGGAAGCCCCGAGTGCCTTTCCCGTGCATGTGTGAGTGCCCAGAGAGCCGAGCCGCTCCTGCAGCCCGTGGGCATCAACCCTGCCTGGCCCTGCTGGGAGCAGAGGTTCCCCAGGTGTCCCTGTGAGTGGAGACTCTTACCTGAGCCTGCCCAGATGGCCTCAGCTGTTCCACCGGGGGCCTGGCTGGGAGATGGGAATTGTCGGGCTCAGCGGAGTTGGAATTTCCAGCTGGCGGCACCCACGTCACCCCACAGTGCCACAGAGCACAGGCTGCATGCCTGGCCTCTGCAGAGACCAACTTGCTGAGGGAAATCTGGCACCCAGGAGCCACCATCTGCCTTCCACCTCACTCCGGATTTGGAACCAGAATTGCACTTGCTGGGGGTTTTTTTAGGTGCTTTGCTTGGGTTTTGACTGTAAAAGCCGAGCTTACATAAAACGGGCGCTTTAAGTGATGTGTAGACAGTGATTTTCTAGGTGAGCATCCTTCCTCAGCTGCTGCTGTCGCACTGTTCCAGCTTGTCTCCTGGAATTAAATCAGGAGATCGAGCCATCAGTTTGCTTCTCTAATAACCAAATGCAGGTAAAGCTGGAAATGAGACTGCAGCTGCCTTCAGTTTTGCTTAAACTAAAACCGAAAAGGTTGCAGGTCAGCCGCTGAGTTACTATTTCAGACACACTCCAAAAATATTCCCAGAGCTCTCTTAGTGTTTCTGTGGGAATGCAGATGAGCTCTAGGAGGGTGGAAAAGCGCCCGGCTCAGGCCAGGAATGGTGCAGAACACGGGAATAACACAGCCCTTTTGGGCCCAAACAGTCCTTGAAAGGATAAAATGCCCCGTGGGGGAGAAACGAGGCAGAAACAGAGGCAAGAGCGTGGTAACACCAACAGCACCTGCAGCGTTCCTGTGGTTAAGGAATGATTTAAAGAGCTGGGGAAGGAGGAGTTTAAGAATGGCTATCCAGGGCTGGAATGCTCCAGCTTATCAGTGGGTGGATGTTTTTTCTCCCTGCCTCCCTGGGCAGTAATGTAAGGATGTGCCACGGGATACAGGGATGTTCCCTGTGTGGAAAGCTGGGATGGTTCTGACACGATTGGTATTTTCCATCCTGTCGCTGTGTTTCATAACCTGCGTTCCAGAGACTCCGTGGATCATAGATTTATATCCCAAATTGTTTCCACAAGGCACGCCAGAGCTCCTGGGATGGAAACTCCCTGCATGACTTGCAGGAATCAGGGAGGTGTTTGCTGCTTCCTCGGCCCCCTGCGTCCAGAGGGGTGGGAGAAGGGAGCAGCTGGAGCTGCCGCCTCTGGAATTCCCATCCCAGGCAGGGGACACAGCAGCTGGGCCTGCTGGGGTGGCCTGCAGTCCAGGCTGACACTAAACACAGGTTTTTTGGAAGGCTAACAGCAAGAATTGTGAACTTTTCAAACTCTGCCATCCTGCGTGAGGGGGTTTTTCAGAGAACGCTCCGAAGCCGGTGGGAGGCTCGGGCCCTGCGGCAGAAAGGTCTTTTTGCCAAGTTTGGGGAGCGGCTCCCGTGCCCGTGCTGGCAATGGCCCAGCTGTGAGTGCTGGAGAGCAGCAGGGGCCTGCAGGAGCTGGGGCCAGCAGGGCTCTCAGCCGGCAGCCCAGTGCCCGCAGCCATTCCAGCAGCACAGTGCCCGCAGCCATTCCAGCAGCCCAGTGCCCGCAGCCATTCCAGCAGCCCAGTGCCCGCAGTGCTTCCAGCAGCCCAGTGCCCGCAGCCATTCCAGCAGCCCAGTGCCCACAGCGATTCCAGCAGCCCAGTGCCCGCAGCCATTCCAGCAGCCCAGTGCCCGCAGCCATTCCAGCAGCCCAGTGCCCACAGTGATTCCAGCAGCCCAGTGCCCACAGTGCTTCCAGCAGCCCAGTGCCCACAGCCATTCCAGCAGCCCAGTGCCCACAGCGATTCCAGCAGCCCAGTGCCCGCAGCCATTCCAGCAGCCCAGTGCCCGCAGCCATTCCAGCAGCCCAGTGCCCACAGTGATTCCAGCAGCCCAGTGCCCACAGTGCTTCCAGCAGCCCAGTGCCCGCAGCGATTCCAGCAGCCCAGTGCCCGCAAGTGCTTCCAGCAGCCCAGTGCCCGCAGCCATTCCAGCAGCCCAGTGCCCACAGTGATTCCAGCAGCCCAGTGCCCACAGTGATTCCAGCAGCCCAGTGCCCGCAGCCATTCCAGCAGCCCAGTGCCCACAGCCATTCCAGCAGCCCAGTGCCCACAGTGATTCCAGCAGCCCAGTGCCCGCAGCCATTCCAGCAGCCCAGTGCCCACAGTGATTCCAGCAGCCCAGTGCCCACAGTGATTCCAGCAGCCCAGTGCCCGCAGCCATTCCAGCAGCCCAGTGCCCACAGTGATTCCAGCAGCACAGTGCCCGCAGCCATTCCAGCAGCCCAGTGCCCACAGTGGATTCCAGCAGCCCAGTGCCCACAGTGATTCCAGCAGCCCAGTGCCCGCAGCCATTCCAGCAGCCCAGTGCCCGCAGCCATTCCAGCAGCCCAGTGCCCACAGCCATTCCAGCAGCCCAGTGCCCACAGTGATTCCAGCAGCCCAGTGCCCGCAGCCATTCCAGCAGCCCAGTGCCCGCAGTGCTTCCAGCAGCCCAGTGCCCGCAGCCATTCCAGCAGCCCAGTGCCCGCAGTGCTTCCAGCAGCCCAGTGCCCGCAGCCATTCCAGCAGCCCAGTGCCCGCAGTGCTTCCAGCAGCCCAGTGCCCGCAGCCATTCCAGCAGCCCAGTGCCCACAGTGCTTCCAGCAGCCCAGTGCCCGCAGTGATTCCAGCAGCCCAGTGCCCGCAGCCATTCCAGCAGCCCAGTGCCCGCAGTGATTCCAGCAGCCCAGTGCCCACAGCGATTCCAGCAGCCCAGTGCCCGCAGCCATTCCAGCAGCCCCAGTGCCCGCAGCGATTCCAGCAGCCCAGTGCCCGCAGCCATTCCAGCAGCACAGTGCCCACAGCGATTCCAGCAGCCCAGTGCCCACAGTGATTCCAGCAGCCCAGTGCCCACAGCGATTCCAGCAGCCCAGTGCCCACAGCGATTCCAGCAGCCCAGTGCCCGCAGTGCTTCCAGCAGCACAGTGCCCACAGCCATTCCAGCAGCCCAGTGCCCGCAGCGATTCCAGCAGCCCAGTGCCCACAGCGATTCCAGCAGCCCAGTGCCCACAGCCATTCCAGCAGCCAGTGCCCACAGCGATTCCAGCAGCCCAGTGCCCACAGCCATTCCAGTGCCCGCAGCCATTCCAGCAGCCCAGTGCCCACAGTGATTCCAGGGTGAACTCGGTGCTGCCAGGCGAAGCTGTGCACTGGAAGGGCCCCGAAGCAGGCGGCGAAGGGCAGAGCTCCCGGGCTCTGCTCACACAGCACCGAGGCTGTTTTGTTCTTTGTGTTTGTGCTCGAGGCTCCTTTGGAAACGAAGCAGCTGCAGCTCTGCCTGTGCCCTGCTGCGGGTCCTTCCATTGCACTGGCAGGCTCTGGGCGCTGCCCTCGCCCGTCCTCCCGCAGCTCCTGCCTTCCCTGCGCTGCTGTTCCCCTTTGGGATCTCCTGGGTGCACTTCAGCAGACATCAGCCTTTGGGCAGGGGGCACATCCAGAGTGTCACTGAGGAGCTTATATTTGAGGGCTGCTTGTATAAAAATGGGTTTGTTTGCAACCTCAAGGTGAAGAATGAAGTGCCAGCCAGCCAGAAGCTTCTGGAGGAGTAACTGAGGTCTCCCACACAGGACTTCCAAAGCCCCAGGACTTCGCTGTGGGGGACACAAAGTGGTGCCAGGAGCTGCTGGTGTCACCTGGACGTCCGTGGTGCTGGGAGCCCTCCAGTAAACCATTACCCAATTCTCTGTTTGCAGCCGGGAGCGGCGGCCCCGCGCGTTGCCGCGGGCAGTGCTGAGCTGTGTGGTTGGTTGTGCTTTGTGGCTGTGTCCCACCCGCCGCGGTGCCGTGCCCTTCCCCGTGTAGTGCCCTCCCTCCCGCTCCCCGTGCCACCGTAGAGTAGCGGCCGCTGTGCCCGGGGCCGGCTGCTATGGGCGCTCCTGTGTTGCAGAGCCGCGGATCAACGCCAGCGAGGACGTGGTGCTGCACGTGGCCGGCGTGGCTGTCACGCTGCAGTGCAACCTCACCAGCAGCCCCAGCCCCCTGGCCGCCAGCTACTGGGTGAAGAACGGCGAGGAGATCCCGGGCACCAGGAAACCCTCCAACACCACCGAGTACAAGTGAGTGAGTGCCTGGCACCATGCGGGGCACAGGGGGAACACACACGGGGTTCCCACAGCCAGGGCGGGGTGCGGGGTGGCTCGGGTGCGTTGGGATCTGTGGCTGACACTCCATGAATCCCGAGCTTTGCAGGCTGAGCTCCAGAGCTCTGCTCCGGGCTTCCCACGGGGTGTGGGTAAGGCACACACAGCGTGGTTTGCTTCTCCGGGAATGGGTGGGTTGGATGCTGGCCGGCTCTCCTTCGGGATGGATGCATCGGGGCTGGAATAGGAATGGGCTGGGTCAGGCCTGCCCTGGGGACAGGGAGGATGTGTTCCCTGAGGTGTTGCTGGGGGATGATCCCAGGCCTTGGCTGGGGTTGGTGGGATCAGGTGAAGCTCCCTCGGAGTCTGTTCCCTCTGTGGTTTCCTTGCCCTGTTTTTATTTTCCATCCATTTTTTCCCCTTGGTGGACAGCAAATCCAGCTTCCAGTTCCACCTTAAGCTGAAGAGCACTTCAGGGACATTTTAACCCCTGCTGGCAACTTGGTCCCAGCTATTTTCTGTCTCTACGGTGGCCCTTTCCCCCCTAATTCACTGACGCAGGATTAGGGAATGTCCCAGGTTTTCGTGGCCTTAGCAAAGCAGCCTCTCATCCCCAGCATTGTGGAAGTTGGGTTTGGTTCTGATCAAGATTTGTTCGAGTTTGTCCTTTTGTTTTCCCCTTTAACTCGCTCTGAATTACCTGTTTAATTTCACAATGAAAGAATGAGCCTCAGTCCCTTCCCTGATTACCTCCTGTCCCTTCCTCAGTGCCGTGTCCAGCACTGGGCCTGAGCTTTAGGGGCTCCTCTTCCTTAACGAGCAATTAACAGGATGGGAGTGGTGGTCAGGCTTAGTGCAAGTGCCACTCCATGACCACCCGGGAAGGCTTGCTGACTCCTCTGGCACCTCTTCCAAACCAGCCTGGGGTTTTCCTTCCAAATTCCTCTGTAAAGGAAGGTTTAGGCTTGGCTTCAGCTTCAAGTGCTGCAGGAGGAAGGAGTGAAGTGGGAGACCAGGACAGTCCCCTTGTCCCAGGGAATGGGGGCACTGTGGGAGCTGCCAGCAGTCAATCCAGGGACAGCTGGAGGAATCCCAGATTTCCATTTGCAGAGTGGATCCTGACTTTGTGAGTGCTCCTAGGCTGCTCTCCCTGGCGTTTGGTTTTGCATTGGATCTGGTCCTTAGCTGTGCTTTGGGTACAGTTTAAATCCAGAATTCCAGGTTTTCTCGGTGAGGACTCAGGCAAGCAGCATCCCATAGCTGTGATTAACAGAGGCTATTTACCTCCCCCATTTGTTGGTATTTTATATTGGCTTCTCTTTTGTATTCTATTTATTTGCCTCCAAGCCCCAGGTTCCTGTTTTTTCAGTGACTTTGTTTGGCTGTGAGATGTTTTTGGTGCTTGGACTTCAGAGTTGGGTACTTTTATCATCCACAAAGTTCCAGAATTTAGAGGTTAAACTGCTTCCCTTAAAAATGCTGCCTCTTCCAGCACAGGCAATGGAATGAATGTCTCCTGATCCTCACCAGCCTCGGGGCGGCTGCTCCTGGCTGGAGGGAGCTGCTGCCTGGCTGGAAGACCTTGAGCTGTGTTGGTTTGCAGCTCCTGAATGATTGATGGTAACCGGAGCCCCGTGCCACCGCTGGGCACGGCAGCCTGGGGAGGATCAAACAATTCCATCTTGGCCTTCCTTTCCTCACTTCTGAGCATTGCCTGCAGTGGTCAAAGTGTGGCTCTTGAGCTGTGATGCCCTTGGAAAGCCGCTTGTCTGAAATTCATTAGCTTTGTAACTCGGGGCTGCGGTGAGTCAGTGCTGTCAGCACTCGGGCTCTTTCCGTGTGTCCGAGCAGTTTCTGTGTGTGATTAACTGCTTTTATTGCAGGGCTGGTGTTCAGCTGCAGGGGCCGTTTGCTTGATTAAAAAGAATGAATAAAAAAGGACGCCAGGGGCCTTTTGGGGGAGGGAAGTGTTGCTCGGTGTGTGCTGGGAGGAGGTGGGCCCGCCCGGTTACACGGTGCAATTAACGGGTGTTAATTGAGGCCACAGGGCGAGAGTGGGGTGTGAGGCAGCTCTGCTGTGTCTGTCCTGCTGCAGGATCCCGAAGGCCCGAGCAGAGGAGTCGGGGGAGTACCTGTGTGTGTTCGTGTTCTCCAGCTCTCCCGTCGCCAACGCCACCATCGAAGTGAGAGGTACGGCTGCAGTCGGGATCGTCCCTCCCCCGTTCCTGGAAATGCCATCCCCTGCCTCCAGCAGCTCCCTGGTGGCCCCACAGAAGGGGAAAGGCCTCCTCATCATACAGAGCCAGGCCTGGGTTAAGAACTATAACTAATAATTAATTATGGGATATAATAACTCCGATTCCAAGGGAAAGCCTCGCACGCATTCAGGGAAAGGCCTCACAGAGGTGGGAGCACAGGCACGGCATTTGTGGACACCAGAACACCTCTGTGGGTCAGGCACCTCCTGGCATCTTCGGGAGCCTGAAATTCGGGATGAAAGCTGCAGAACGGGCAGGGTTTGCCCCAGGTGTTGCTGCAGGTGAACACAGAGCGGTGCTGGTGCCGCGATGGGAGCGCGGGGCTGTGGGCAGGGCTGGCTCCGGGGATTCGTGGTGCCTGGGCAGGCCCTGGGATCCAGGTGGGAGAATCCATCAGCCCGTGGGAAATGGAATTCCAACACGCTGTGCCTCTGAGGAGCTTGGCTGGGTGTTCAGGGCACACAGGTGGGGGGGTTTAGTTTTCCTTCTTTTCCTTTTCTTGGGGATTTTTTCTTGCATTCCGCTCTTTTGCTGTAATTGCTAAATCTCCTCGTGTTATCCTAATGGGAACGTTAAGTTCTCGCTGCCTCCTCTGGGCTGCTTTAGGTGACAAACCGCTCCTAGAGAGGGGAAATGTAACTCTGGCACTGGAGCAAGGTGTCTGCCAGCTCTGATCGTCTCTGCAGGGCCCTTTGGGAGTGTTTGCCTCGGGGCTGGGCTGCTGCTCTGCCAGCCAGGGCCACCAGGAGAGCTTGGCAGGGAGGTGGCAGTTCACTGGGGGGGAAGAGAAGCCAGTGCTTGTGATGGCAGCGCAGTAAGGGCCGATCCTACTCCCTTCCCACGGGGAATTTACACCTAAATACTCCTCAGATGCTTTCCTGGGAAGCTGGGGCTGAGGAGCCGGGGCTGCACTGGGGGCAGCTGGGAGGGACAGAGGCCCTGTTGGGCTGCCCGTGCAGATCTGTAATTGAATGCTGACCTGCATGGGCCGTGCTGGTGCTCAGGCAATTACACACAGATTTAATTGCTGCTTGTAATTACGGTGCAGCTCTCACTGCTGATGCACGGGGAGAGGAGGGTGCTGAATCCCAGAGTGCTCGTGCTCCAAAAATAGGGATTTTCTGACAGCTCGTGAACAGCTTCCCTGGAGCCCGTGGCAGAGGCAGCCCGGGGCATGCAGGGCCACCTCTCTGCCCCTGAGTGTCCCTGCACGTGGCAGGGGTGGCATTGGGTGGGCTTTAAGGTCCCTTCACCCAAACCACCCTGGGATTGTTAAAAGTGGGCAAAAAACCCCACAGGGCAGTGATGTACCAGCAGCCGGGAGTGGCAGGCAGTGTTGGTGCCTTTCCTGGGAATGCCGAGGCTGGCTTCCCTCACCCCGCTGCTGCTGCTGGAGCATCTGGGGGGGCTCTGCTCCTGCTCAGGCTCCGAGCTCTGGGGGTGCTGTGTGAGGGCACCTCGGAGCTGCAAACCAGTGAGCAAACACGGGATTTAGGGAAGCTGTGCCCTGGAGCAGGGATCTTGTGCCCCCTTTTCCTTGGCGCTGGAGCAGGCTGGGGTGTCCAGGTGGTGATTCTGGTGGGAGTAGAGGGGCTGGAACTGCCAGGCCTGGCCAGGGTGCCCCCTCCTCCCCCCCGAAGGGGAGTTTTGATTGCTGCATTTCCACCTGTGGGAATCCCTGCAGTGCTGGTGTTGGGAGCTTGGAGCTCTGGAGGCCTGAGGATGAAAGGAACCACAAAGGACGAAATGCAGCCTGGAGAACTCTGCAGAGCTCCTGCTCTGACCGGGATCTTGGGAGAAGGGGAGAGGAAACAGGTGCTGGAAAGACCTTCTGAATTCCCCTTCCTGGGAGGCCTTTCTGCCCTTGCCTCATCAAGGGATTCTTGCAGCTCCCTCTGCACGTTCCTGTTCCATCCTCCCCAGTGATTCCTGGGGAAGAGCCTGCTCCTTGACTCCTGGCTGTCTCAAGAAACCTCTGCTGCAGCCTCACTCCTCCCTACCAGAAATGAATTAAATTGGACACTCTTTGAGCCCAGCTGCATCTTGGAGTGATCCAAGAAAATCCTCTCCTATTCCCCATTCTCCCGATGCCTTCGGTGTCTTCAGGCTCCAGAGGGAGACAGGGACTGGAATCACAGCCAGAAAAAGAAACCTTCCAGAGCCCCTGTTCAGGTCACCCCTAAGACATCCCAGTTTTCAGTGCAGGAATATTTTTAGGTGCTTCTGCCCTTGCTTTGATTTTGTCTCTTAATGGGAAAGTGGAAGGTAACCAGGCCATGGTTTGGAGGTGTTACACATTTAAATTCACCTCTGCTTTTCAGTAGTAAAGAGCTTAGAAGGGCTGAAGGCCTCCTGTGTATCAGGAAATGACACTGAGTGCCCCTTAACAAGGGAAAAAACCCTCTTTTCGTGGCTGTGTAAACCCCAAACCACTCAGAAAGCTGCTGCTGGGAACTGGGAGCACTGGGAGCCCTGTGGTCACCCTGCCCCAAACCCCCTTTCTCCTGTGATTTGGTTTAAAGCTATCAAAATGCTGTTTCTTAGCATTCTTCTCATGTCAGGCATGCCTGAACATCTATTTATTCTGCATTTTGTCTGGTAGCAGTTAATTTAAATTAGCCCTGCCTCCTTTTGCTCTTTGTGAGCTGTGTCCAGCCCGCTGGAGGATTTTTCCTGTTCCACGTGCAGGAGTTCAGGCCTCCCTTTGCCAGGGGCGTTCTGCTGGTGCCAGCCATGCAGCAGGGCTGAGCAGAGAGGGGCTTCTGCTGCCTGCGAGCTGAAATCCAAACCCTTCCCAACAAAACCTGCCTCACCCCGGGCTTTGGCTGTCACTGGAGCACAGGGAACAATCCTGGCTTGAAAAGCTTCCGGGGCAAAAGCCCCTAGAGCCGGGACTGCAGGGATTTGGGGACAGCAGGACGTGGTTTCCCAGTGGTTTGGAGAGAAAATGCGGGATTGGTGTCTGGGTGGGCAGCACTGCCCTGGAACACCAGTACTGCACAGAGCTCCCCGGGGGCTCCAGGAATAGCCCTGTCCCAGCAGAGCCCGGGGGGAGCAGAGGTATTTGGGGCACTGCTGCTGTGCTGGGATCAGCCTGGGATCTGGGATCGCCCCTGGGATCTGGCCTCTCCTTCCAGCAATGTCACGGCGTCCTGCCCGCAGGAGAGCTCTGCCTCGCCCTGGGGTGGGAGTGGAGGTGTCCCAGAACGTGTTCCCTCTTCCCTTCCTTTTCCCTGCCCTGCCAGCAGCCTGGCACAAACTGGGCCAGCTGGGAGTGCTGTCCCTGTTTCCAGGCTCGGCTCAGGCCCTGGAAGCCAGCCCGTGGCTGAATCCCAGTGCTGCTTCTCCTCATGGGGGATATTCCCAGTTCGCGGTCCCCTCTGGCATTCCAGCAGCGCCAGGGCTGGGATTGTTTCCCTGTCACCGCTGGGCTCTTGTGTCCGTAGGCTGGAGGAGATCCCTCCTTGGCGTCCTCCAGGAAGCAAAAGCCACAGGAAGCTCTGGGCTCACCAGCTCCTGCTTTAAGAACATGCCAAGCCCAGCAGGGAAGTGGTGGCACCTTCCAGTAGGTCCCGAGACAAAATCCCCCTCTTGAGCCATCGCTCTTTGGAATAAACGTCACTTTCCTCTCTGAGCAGGGGACAGGGGTTGGAAGGACATGGGATCCCGGAGCAGCAGAGCACACCCAGCCCCAGAGCTGATTTATTTCCTGCTTGAAGACCTGCAGCCCAAAATCTCCCCTTGCTCCAGTGCAGGCACTGGGAGTGCAGGATCACCCACTCCTGGTGGGTGGGGAATGTTCTTCCCAGCTTCCTTCAGCTCCTGGCAGCTCCTTTTTGTACGAGACCGGGGGATTGCTAGGACCTGCTGCCTTCATTCAGTTCAGGTTTTAGAGTATTTTTGTGTCTGATGTGGAAGGATGCATTCTTACAGAAACCCCTGGGTTTGTTCTCGGCCTGTTGTTACCTGTCACGGTTATGGTTGGCAGCATCTTGTAATTCATGAGTTGGATCTGGCTGAGCTGCATCCTTTAGTCAGGACTCCTGCAAAGCCCAGGGCTGTGCTGGGAATGCTGTTGGAATTTCCATGGGCACTTGGGCCTGTCCTGGTGTGCCTTTCCAGCAGGAGCCGGAGCCGTGGATTTTCTGTGGCTCAGAAGCTCATTTTGGTAATGTTGTTACTGTCCAGAGAGAATATGAGGCACGGGATGCTTCCTGCAGTAAAAGCCCTTTGAAATAGGACAGTGTGAAGCACTTCAGCTTGCCAAGGATTTTCCCGAAGATTTGTGCTGTGATTTTGGGAAGAGCAGGCTCAGCTGCTGGCTGGTGGCAGGAGAGGTTTTGTTCCCTTTGAGCAGAGCTGTGAAATTCCTTTCATTATCTCGGCTTACAGCTGGAATCGCTGCTCTCTGTATCTGCGTGCAGGGAATTTGCTGGTGGTGCAGGGGAGTCTTCTGCAGGAAATTCCAGTTTCCTGGAGCAGCCGGGCTGGCCTTTGATGGATTAACAGCTCAGAGCTGCCATCACACAGCGAGCCACGTGTGCCGTAATTAGGAGCTGGAGCTTTAAAGGTGGGCCCGGCAGCCAGGGCCATCTGCTGGGCCAGGGGTGAGCCCAGGCAGTGCCCTGAGCCAGCCTGAGCTCGGGGAGGGTTTAGGGCAGCTCCGAGGGACACACAGACAGACACACACAACACACAGACACAGGGGCACAGGGTTTGGGGCTGTGCTGAGGGACACAGACAGACACACAGACACAGGGGCACAGGGTTTGGGGCAGCTCTGAGGGACACACAGACACAGGGGCACAGGGTTTGGGGCAGCTCTGAGGGACACAGACAGACACACAGACACAGGGGCACAGGGTTTGGGGCTGTGCTGAGGGACACAGACAGACACACAGACACAGGAGCACAGGGTTTGGGGCTGTGCTGAGGGACACAGACAGACACACAGACACAGGAGCACAGGGTTTGGGGCTGTGCTGAGGGACACAGACAGACACACAGACACAGGAGCACAGGGTTTGGGGCTGTGCTGAGGGACACAGACAGACACACAGACACAGGAGCACAGGGTTTGGGGCTGTGCTGAGGGACACAGACAGACACACAGACACAGGGGCACAGGGTTTGGGGCTGTGCTGAGGGACACAGACAGACACACAGACACAGGGGCACAGGGTTTGGGGCTGTGCTGAGGGACACAGACAGACACACAGACACAGGGGCACAGGGTTTGGGGCTGTGCTGAGGGACACAGACAGACACACAGACACAGGGGCACAGGGTTTGGGGCAGCTCTGAGGGACACAGACAGACACACAGACACAGGGGCACAGGGTTTGGGGCTGTGCTGAGGGACACAGACAGACACACAGACACAGGAGCACAGGGTTTGGGGCTGTGCTGAGGGACACAGACAGACACACAGACACAGGAGCACAGGGTTTGGGGCTGTGCTGAGGGACACAGACAGACACACAGACACAGGGGCACAGGGTTTGGGGCAGCTCTGAGGGACACAGACAGACACACAGACACAGGAGCACAGGGTTTGGGGCTGTGCTGAGGGACACAGACAGACACACAGACACAGGGGCACAGGGTTTGGGGCTGTGCTGAGGGACACAGACAGACACACAGACACAGGGGCACAGGGTTTGGGGCAGCTCTGAGGGACACACCCAAGCACAGTTCTCCTTCTGTAACTTCCCCTCGGTGTGGGAAAGGCCAGCTCCAGGGAGCTGCAGAGCTTTTGTGTCCCGATGAGTGAAAGAAGCCTGTTTGCACTTAGCAGCTGCTCTGTTGTCTCGCAGCCACTCCTGACATCACCGGGCACAAGAGGAGTGAGAACAAAAACGAGGGCCAGGAAGCCCTGATGTACTGCAAGTCCGTGGGCTTCCCCCACCCCGAGTGGGTCTGGCGCAAGAAGGTCAATGGGGTGTTTGAGGTAAGGAAGGGGGCTCAGGATGTCTCTACCTGCCCAGACCCCCCAGAGAAGGAGGAAAGCAGCACCTTGGGGTTAGGGATGGGCTGTTGAAGGTGCTCTGTAACTTCTCAACGTGCAGTCCCTCCAGCGTGAGTGAAGGTGGATATTTTTTGGCAGCACTGAGGATGGATGAGTGTTATGTTGATATTTATATTATTGGTGTGTGAAAAAAATTGCTCACTGCATTGCTGGGCAAAGTTAAGAACTTGCCCTGAAAGCCATTTTCTGAAATCTGCTACAAACTGCAAGATCTGAGCTATGAAATATGATTGGAAACCACACTGGGTTATAAATTCCTCCAGGTTTTACTGCTTGAGCTCACAAGACTCACTATGAGGAGGTGGCAGTGATCCCTATGAGTGCTTGGGTGATCTGTTTGTTCCATGCAGCCAGTGATGGAGTGAGCAGGAAAATGTGACCAGCACTGGGAACAGCAGGGAGGAGCTGGGAATTTCTAACCCCTCCAGCCCAGCTGGAGAATTGGATGGATGGAGCCAAGATGTTAAACAAAGAACAGGGTGGGATGAGTGTTCCGTGCTGAGTGTGAGCTTCCTAAGGGGTGGTGCTGCAGGAGTGGCCGAGTGCTGGCAGCGATCGGGCCCCGCTGAGCGCAGGGTTCCCTTCGGGGTGTTCTGGTGGTGTTTGGAAAGCCAAACACCAGGCCTGGGCTCCTCCTGCAAATCCCTTGCAGTTCCCGTGACACAAAGGCCCCAGAACTTAAAGCTGTTGCTGTTTCCCACCCCTGTCCCTTTGCCAGGACATCAACAACTCCTCGGGCAGGTTCTTCATTTCCAACAAAGAGAACTACACCGAGCTGAGCATCACAAACCTGCAGATCAACGAGGACCCCGGCGAGTACCAGTGCAACGCCACCAACCAGGTGGGCTCCG
The DNA here is from genome assembly GCF_000738735.6 of Corvus cornix cornix. Lineage (NCBI taxonomy): Eukaryota > Metazoa > Chordata > Aves > Passeriformes > Corvidae > Corvus > Corvus cornix. Next base: position 18,987,054 of record NC_046340.1, read on the forward strand.
TGTCGGTCACCACCATCCTGCGCGTGCGCAGCCACCTGGCCCCGCTGTGGCCCTTCCTGGGCATCCTGGCAGAGATCGTGATCCTGGTGGTCATCATCGTCATCTACGAGAAGCGGAAGCGGCCGGACGAAGTTCCCGACGGTAAGTGCGCCCAGCGCCGCCTGTGACGGAGCTCGGCCCGCAACGGGAAGCGCCCTGCTGGAGGAGCGAGGAAGGACCAGCAGCCCGCTCTGTCCCGCTCCACGCTCCTGCCTTCCTCCTCTCCTCCCTCTCCGGACATTAAGCGCAGAGGGTCCAAGGCGCAGCGCTGGATTTCAGGGGGGCTCAGACCGTGGGGTGGGAGGGGTTATGGATACCTTTCAAGCTTTGTTGCACGAGGGATGGAGTGCTCCCGTCTCTTTCCTGCGGAGTGCTGCCCCGAGGAGCGCAGGGCAGCACAGGGGCAGAGCTGGCAGCACCCTCCCCCCGTGGTGGCATTCGCTCCTCCCCGTGGCCTCGGGGTCGGACACTGGGCAGGGGCTGTGAGGAACATGACACTCAAACTAAGGAATCATTGCACTTCAAGGGGTTGGGGCTGCAAAGGTGCTGCAAAACTCAAATGTGTTCAGGGTTCAGAGACGGGGGGAGGGCTCTTATCTGCTGTGTAGCTGAATCTGTAGTTAAGGAATGCTCTGAAACTGTATCTAATTGTAGCCACTGATTAGGTTTTATAAAAATAGGGCTTATTATCAGGTTTGATGGTAGCAATAATTAGTTAATCTGTGTTTGGTACATACAAATAGTAGTAACTTTAATCTGTGAGCTTCTCCTGCACACCTTCCCCTGTGCACAGCTGGGGAAAGGGGCAGCGTGACGCTGAGTATTTGCAAGATCCACGCTGAGAAACAGCCTTTAATGTGCTGCTAGCAGCTTACTCCAGTGTGTAGCGAGAAAACCTCTGCAAGGACTCCTTGGGAGAAGCAGCAGGAATGTCATAGTGCTGTAGGAACACGATGGATGCAGGTGGAGGGCAGCGTGCTGGAGTGACCCTCAGCACCCTCCCGGGCTGGCCAGGCCTTTCCCAGTGGGAGCTGTTGCCAGGGCAGCTGGGTGTGGCTGTGGGGCTGCAGGGGATGGAAACAAGAGGTGTGAAACAGTGATGTGTGTGTGGGCTGGGCACAGCCACCTTCACCGGCCTCACACGGGATCCAGAGTGAGGAGAGGAGCTCATGGAACACACAAGAAATGGAATAATGGGAGAAGGGGAGGCTTGGATCAGAACTGGCTGACGTAGTGCATCCCTAGAGGAAACCAGCTTTGGTTGTAAGCCTTGAGTAGCACTTACTAACTGCTTACAGAGCATGTGTGGGACTGTTCTTGGGGTGTAGCCCCCCAGTTGCACCGTAGTGCATGTTCTGTGCATCACTAACAGCTTCCAGTGGCTCCGGGGCTTGTCCTGCCCTCAGCGTGGCCTCAGGGACCTCCACCAGCCCGGAAAACTCGGAACAGCCAATTTCCATGTTCTCTTGCACATACCCACCTCCATGTCAGTGATTGCAGTTCCCTGCGTTCAGAATTTTCATTGCGTGAAGTTGCACAAGGACCAGAACAAGGTCCTGGTAATTTGATACCCAAATATTCCCTGCAAGCAGCCCCAAACGGACTGAATCCAGCAGGAATTGGCTTTGGCGTGACCAGCTCGCAGCACAGCCCCCGTGGTGGTGCAGGGGAGCTCACATTGGAGGTGAAGAGTTCACTGCCTCTTTCTAAGGCAGGAGTTTTCCTGGCTGGTCTGGCCGCTCCTCAGGTACCGGAGGGATCCAGGCTCATCATCCCCCCGGAGCTGTCCAGGATGATGAGCCAAGGAGCTGAGGTTACTCAGTGCTCGCTGGGGCTGCTGTTCTGAGGGCAGAGCCCTGGAGAGTGACACGACGCACCTCCGTGGGGGTCAGACGTTCTCCCTGTCCTCTTTCCTGGAGGAAGAATCCATGCTGAGTATGACAGTCCGTACCTGTGGATGAGGTTTGCCTGGCTGACGGACGCAATCGGCATCACGCCGCCTTGAGTCCCACATTCCTTGGATAGTTGTGCATTTTCCGTACTGGCATCGAAGCTTTCCGTGCTGCCATCCGTGGTGGGGAACACCCCGGGAGCTGGGCCCTTGCAAATGCACACGTGAGAAATCACCAGGAGCCTGCTGATTCCCACGTGTGGACGTTTGACTGGGGTTATCCTGAATTTTATTATTTTCAAGACATGGTTACGAAATGCCAAAGTTAATGCCGGAATGCAGTGGCGTGCTCAGCGTTTGGAATTGCAGCTCCCTGCTTCCAAAATCACACCTCCGCCTCCGCTGCCACAGTGAGCGGGGCAGGAACATCAGGGAGCTGTGGCTGAGCCGGCAGGCTGAGGCCAAACACCACAGCACTCGTTATCCACAGCATCTGGCACCAGCCGGGATCTCTCCGCTGGCTTTTCCAATCCTGGTGTCGGTGGGACGTGCTCAGCTCTAGGGATCGTGCTCATGGCAGAGCTCCACATGAGATGGTGCTACAGCAACCGCTGAGCTGTTCCTGCCCTTCCTCCTGGGATGGGAATGTTCTCTTTGGACCTCTCCACATTTAGACACTGAGATTGCTTCATCATCCCCACCATCAGCCCGTCCTCGCAGGGCGGAGTAACTCTGGAATGCCCTTCCTGAGTGCCCAGGTTTCTGTGATGTGTGGCAGCCCCGGTCCCGCAGTGGAAGGTTTGAGGATGGATGGCCCCTGTGGATGTGTGCCCAGGGATCGTTACCCTTTGGCTTGGCACGCCCTCCTGCTGCGGGATGGCGCTGGCTGCAGATCCCTGTAAAGATCCCAGTCCCGAGGGTTGGGCTGTAGGTGTTGGACGTGTGGTGTCCCCCCTCTGCAGCACCTCAGGGTGCCACACATTCACCTCAGGGTGTCTGCCACCCTCCCTCAGGAATCCTCTGATGTCCTGGCCAACGTCTGGCCTGCTGAGAGGAGCGCACGGATAACTGCAAACGTGGCCACTTCCTGTGCTCAGGAAAATCAAAGGCTTTTGGAGCAGGAGGAGCTGTTAATGAGCTGCTCAAGCACACCTTGGCTCCCGACTGGGGCAGTGCAGGATGAGCTGCTGGTTTGGGGTCCTGCTGGGAGCTGCAGGTGCCCACACAGAGCTCTCACCTCGTGCTGTGCTCAGGTGGTACTTGAGGGCTGGCTCAGGTGAACCTACACAAATGTCAGTGTTTGGGGTGTGCTGGGTCAGCCCCTGGGGTGAGACCAGTCTGGTGCTGAGCTCAAGTGCCCAGTTAGTCCTGGGGGATGCAGCTGGTGGGACAGAAACATTCTCTGGGTGAGAGGATGCTCAGGTGTCTGGGATTTTTTTCCCCAGCACTTGGGAACTCTGCCTGGCCAGCCCAAAGAAACAATTGAACGAATTCCCTTTCCCTCCCATCTCCATGTTCTGCAGGCTTCAAACGCCCTGGCTCAGCGTGCTCATGGCTCCGTCCCTGGGAGGCTGGGGAGGGTGATGGACTCCTGGGTACACTTGGAGCAGTTCTGTGCTCCAAAACACTTCCCAGTGTGAAGCTGTTCCCTCTGTTGGAAGCACTGCCCATGCTGGAAGAGCAGGGACACTCCTTTAACTTTGGCATTTCCTGACTGCAGGGCTGGGTTGTGCATGGACCTCGCTTTGTGTGTCCAGTGAGCTGCTTGGTGTGCCTCGGGCCAGGGCTGCTCAGGAGCTCCTTCGCTGATGTTTCCTCCTTCTCAGAACTCTGATTTGGGAGTTAATTCTTTTCCCTGCTGCTGGAGAGCAGGAACAGGAACGTTGCACCTGTGAAATCCCTGTTTCCACCAAAACAGTGGCATCGGGGGGTGCCTGGCACAGGGTTTGCTGCGGTGCCTGTGGATGAGGGGTTCTCCCAGCACATCCAAATCCCATGCTGGAAGGAGGAAGGGAGGGCAGATGGCGCTGGAATTCCTGCATCCCTTCAGAATGTGAGTTCTGACTTGCTTTACGCCTGGTAAGGCAGCATCCAGCTTGCCTCCCGTTCCCAGGGAGTGGCCAGGGGCTGGCAGATCCAGAGGGGGCTGGCCACGTGCAGCTTCCGTGGCTTTGGGGACGAGAGCTGCATGAGCGTGGCATGCCCTGGCACGTGGCTGCATGCCCGGCGGGGGGCGGGTCCAGCAGGGAATGCCGGGGTGCTCCCCTGGACAAGGAGAGAAGGGAATGGCTTTGTTCCTCTGTGGTAGAGCTCGAGCTGCTTGGTTTCCATAAACGGAGTGATCAGCCAGCACCACCTGAGTGTAGCGTAGCACAGGTTCCTAAAGGGAGTGGGGGTTTTGCTGTTGTTGGATCAGAGAGTCTAAAATCAGCACAGCCCCTGGTGTAAAGGGTGTTTTCTGGGTAAGTAGAAAGTAAAAACCCCTTGGCTCCATTCCCCGTAGGACTGGGAGCGGTTTTTACTTGTGCATCCATAGTGACGATCTCGAGTCCGAAGCCGTGAGGTGACTGGGTTATAACGTGTCGCTTTTCATTCTTCCCCTCTCATTCCTCAGCCTAATCCAAAGACTTCCCTTAAATGTGTTTCTTCTCCTGGCTCTGCAGAAGCTCCATCCAAATCCCCACATTCTTTCTAACCCTCTTTTGCTTTTTTCTTGACTTTCCCTGTTCCTGCTATTACTGTAAGTAATTGAAAGAAACAAACTGTTTTAACTGCAACCGTTTGCCTTTTGTAACAAGTGATCTTGGTGGGGTTTTTTTTCCCTTTTCTGCACATCTTTCTCTCCCACACTTCGAATTCATCAGGGTGAGCAGATTGTAAGGCAGGTACATAGTGAGGCCATAGCCACCAGCTGTTCCCAGTGGGAATGGATCATGACACAGGACCTCGAGCTGCCACAGGCTCTGGCTGCTCCTTCAGAGCATTTGAGCTGCCCCAGGCCAGGCTGGATGGGGCTTGGAGCAGCCTGGGACAGTGGGAGGTGTCCCTGCCCATGGCAGGGGTGGCACTGGATGGGCTTTAAGGTCCCTTCGAACCCAAACCAGTCTGGGACCGATTCTTTGCAGGTTTTAAAGCATAAGCCAAGATGTAGAATCCCTTCAGAAGCAAAAATTGGAATCTTAGTGCTGGAAGAACCCGCAAGTGTTTCATTTTTAACTTCCACCAGTCACAAGATGCTTCCCAGGATTAATTTGATATTAAAAATAAACCCTGTAGCTTTCCAAAGGCGGTGAAAGAAACTGAGTGACATCTAAAATGCCTTGTAAATTAAGGCTGAAAGTGGGGGGGGGGGGGGGGGGGGCACAAAACACATTCCCATACAAGTGGAGGAGCTAAGGGAGATCTAGTTGTCATCATCTTCCAATTTTAATTCCCAGATATTTTTGCCTGCAGGGATTGATTACATGTGTTAAAGACAAGCAGCACTTCTCCCCCTTTGGTTCAGAAATGTGTGCTTTTGGGACCCCATGGAGCAGGTCATTCCATCCCCGCAGGAAAGGCTTGGCTGTGGGGGTTATTCCTGTGTTCTGTGACCAGGGGGGTTTTGGAGCCTGCAGATGCCCAGTCCCAGTGGAGACCCTGCAGGAGGAGGGGCTCGGTGTGGTCAGTGGCCGCTCCTGGCAGCGTGTGGGGAGCGCTGGGAGGACCTTCCTGTGCCGTAGGTGGTACTGACTGTTCCAGAGCAGGGCTGTGGCATAAAACTTTGGGTTATATTGATCTTGTCGGTTACTATGACTTCTTTTTTTTTTTCCCCCCTTCAATTGCATCATACCCTTAAAAAATGGTGGTAAGTGAGAGCTCTGCATGCTTTGGAGTTTGTTTAACCTCCGCTTCAGTCTATACAACGCACAAGTCATAACGTTAACACTCTTGAAAACTTCCTCATTCACGTTCACAACTAATTTGGATTTCAGTTTGCTGTTTTGAACCTTTTCTTTAGTCTGATTTTGTACTGGTTTTTCTGTTGTTCTGTTGCCCCTGGTTTCGCTGAGGGTTCGGTCTGTGTCTGTACTGTACTGGGGATGCTTTTCCAGCACTTAACGGCTGGCTGAGAATTTCCCTCGGTCTTTTTATCTCTGTTTTAGGTTAGAGGTGGGACAGGGAGGAGTGGTGGGGATCCACCATCTAGTTAAAGTATTCCAGTAGGCTTTTTTGTGGGATCTTTGTGAGGAATCACCGATGGCAGCCGTTCTAAATGTGAAGCTTCTTTTTTTTTTTTGGAAAACACAAACCTGCTGATCTGAAATGGGCATTTAAATCTTTGAGCAGAGAAGGGAAAATGGTTATTTTGTAGTGAGTGTCCACGGTGCAGTTCAATATTGCTGAAGTCCAGCCAAACAAACTCCCAAAGCTGTCGATGGTGCTTGTTGGAGCCGAGCTGGGTCTCAGAGGCAGCACTGGTGTTGGGGGGCCAGGGCTCGCTGTCCTCGCAGGCTCGTCCCGCCCGGAGCGCGGAGCTCGGCTGCTCTCGGATCCTTGATTCCCAAAGATGTTTGTGGAAGGAAGCTGTAGATTCCTCTGCTGTGCTTTGTGTTTGAGTACCTGATGTGTCTCTGTATATCTCACTGTATATACAACAGCACATTGATGTCTGGCTGTCCTTCCTAGTCCCAGTTCTCTGTACCGTGTCCGATAGTTACTGTTGCTGGTACTGGAATTCTGTGGACACCGGTGTGTCGCTAGTCTGTTATTTTGGCTGTAAAGCTCTTGGTTTGTGGTTAGTTCTTTATTTTTGAAGTATTTTTTGTTCCGGTCACTGTCTGTGCTAGCGGTGGCTTTGCCTCTCCGTTGCCTCGAAGGCCCAGGTGGAGTAATGTCCCCTCTCCCTGACATTACTCCTGGCGTGTGCTCATGCGGATGCCTACACTGTAAGACTGTAATTTCCATAACTGCTTCATGTGCACTAAGCACCCTTGTGGAATCCTGCTGAGAGTTTCTCAAAGACTTCCCTGAAAAATCCCTCCGGCACGAGGTGGGAACGGCAACTGTCAAGTGCCCAAACCAGCAGGGCTTGAATTGGTCCCCCCAAAATCCATCTGTGGGAGCATTAGGTTCCTGGATTGATTCTTGTACTGTTGTGTAAATGCATTTCTGTCTTCTGTACTGCAGCATGGGAGAAAACACAGTGTTTGAGAATTCCAAAAAAGTCCAATTGGTCATGAGAGAGTTAATATGAAACATTCCTCATTGGCAGATTTGCTCCCCCCAGTTCTTAAATGAGTTTTGCCCAGGGCCACGGGCAGGACAGTGCTGTCAGGCCTCTGCAGCTGAAGTGTGTCTGGAGGTGTCCCAGCACCCTGACTCCTCCTGGTGACATCGGATGCCGCTGCCCAAGGACCATGGTTGGGGCTGGAATCGAGTGTTCCCCTTCAGCCTCCTCCTAACATGGTCCCTTCTAATTAAACCTTGAGAAAAATGGGGAATGCAGAGGTTGTGTCGTCCGTGGGGGAAGATGAGTGTGGGGTATGTACCCTCTGGGGTGTATCCCAGGAGTTACCCATCAGCAGTGGAAAAATGACTTAAAAATTACAATACATATTAAAAAAAAGTCAATGCAAGCAAACATCCAGCAGGATTTTACAACTGAACCGTTGGTTTGTCTCCTCATCTATTTTTTATGAGATTGAACCACTGGAACTTGGGGACAAGATGAGTCTTGACCATGTTGCACCAATCTGTCCGCTACAGTTGCAGTCCTTCATGACCAGCATTCCAAGTGTTAACTAAACCCATTGAAGCAACATACCTGCCATTAAACCCGAATCCAGAGCAGTAACTCCATGATCCTTGCACTCCCGACTGGAATGGCCTTTGATGCTGTAGATAGATGAGTTTGCTGCTCGCACTGCAGCCCCCTGCAAACACTGACTCTCTTTTTCTTTCCTTCCCTTGTCTCTCCCTCGGTGCATCGGGACGCTTGCTGCAGATGATGAACCAGCTGGGCCAATGTAAGTGTGTTTTAAGGAAAAAAGTACTGTTTGGGTTAATCTGGGGGGTTGTGGGAGGTGAGAAATCATAGGATTGATATTGCATGTGACATTACAGATGGTGTTGGACCCTCTGGTGTGTTTCGTATAGCACTGGAGGCAAGAAAAGCAACATCCTGCTAGAAAACAAATACTGTGCTAAAATACAAAGTCTAAAATGGCGTTGTCTTCAGCCAGTTAAAGGGAGGGAGCATGCAATGCTGTTTAACCAAGTACAAATAATGTCCATTTTTCCCGTACCTGGGGCTTGATTTTCAGTGCACTTCTCTCTCGTGTCCCTTTCTGCAGGAAAACCAATTCTACAAACAATCACAAAGACAAAAACTTACGCCAGAGAAACACAAATTAAAAATGCTCATCATGTAAGTATTGCCTGCGCCGGGCCGGGAGCGGGCAGGCCCAGCCCTCCTGCCCGGAGTGCTGGGGGCGCGGCAGCAAACGCGTTCCCTGGATTCAAACATTGCCGCTGCGCCGAGGCCGCGCCGGCCTTCTGGGGGGGACCAAAGCATTGATTGCCTCGAACAGGCGGGTGGTTTAAGGACCTGCTTGCTAAAAACTAGACAAAGCTGCTGAGCCCTCCTGATTCCCTGTAAAAGGTGGAGCTGGGGCTGTCGGGAGCCGTGGGGATTGCAGGCTGCGGCGGCTCGTGCTGTTCACCATTGACTAGCACCTCTTTCTCGTTTCTTTTTTAGAGCTTTAAGTTTCTGAGAGACTGATGGCAATATGACCTGCTAAATTTAAGGGTTGGAACTCTTGGTTCTAGAACTCCAGTTCTGTCTGATTTCTTTTTTTTCTTTCCTTTCCAAGTGAGCAACAATATGACTGTCTAACGCATGCCTTATTTAGCCTCTCCTGCAAGGATGACCTAGCCAGATGAATTTTAATAATGCTTCCGTGTAGAAGGTGTAAACTCTTTTGGGCTTGATGTGCTGTGAATGTTGCTTTTTTTTTCTCCTTTCCTCTCTTTACACGAGCAGTAGCCAGGCGGGTTCACGCATGCGCTGTTTTTTACTTCCTGTAGCTGTTAAATTCGGCACCGCTCAAACCGCACCGCTGCCATCTAGTGAGACTTCTTTTGTAAAGTACAGCAAAACTTAAAGATATATACAGTATATATTTATATTTGGGGGAGGGGAAACCAGAAGTCGTTGTGGTTCATTTCGAAGCTGCTGATATTCATTCCTTACTGTATGGCTGGAAGGAGGGAGCGATGCCGGGCCGGCGCTCGCAGCAGGGACATGGACATTTCCTTAAGGGCTTTAACCACGGAGCGCGGGGTGTCCTGTCGGGCGTCAGGGCTGGGTGGTGCCAGGGGCTGCTGGTGGTGGTGGGATGCAGTTGGAAACAAAAACAAACCTTCAGTTTATAAATATATATATATGATTGCTTTTTAAGTGATTTTTTTTTTTTTTTTGTTAACTCATGTAAATTCTCAAATCCTTTTGCACTGATGTGTTCGACATATTCTTGTACATTCAATTCAGGCAAACTTTTATAATTTTCTTTTTTTTTTTTTTGTTTAAATGATGAAGTGTTACAGCATGGTGATATTCTATGCAACTAGTTATTCCTCTTTAGTTTGACACTGTAATTTCTCATGATTTAAAGATTGTAGAAATAGACCTACCAGGGTTCTCATGATGTGCGTAACTGTAGCTGCATGAACTCGTGTTCTGTGTATTTGTTGAAGTGCAATGATGTATAAAAAGTGGGTTCACCTGTTTTTAAAAATAAAACACTGACAAAAACCGCTGTAGGCCTTGATTTCCAACCTTTAATCACCAGAGCTGTGTCAAGGAGCACTGAGTGTGCCTCATTCTTTGGCGAGTTTGAGCAGCTCCTTCTCCACGTCCTCCACGAAGGCTGGGAAGTGCTGGTCCATGAGGCAGAGGCGGATGAAGGGCCCCAGCTCCCGGGCGCTCCACGCCGGGTGCTGCAGTGCCGGGGGCAGCTCCGGCTGCTGCCGCAGCACCAGCTGCGAATGGAAGGTTGGGAAGGAAGGTGGCCTGACCTCGGCCACAACACCACAGCCATGCCCCAGCTCTCCTTGGTGCTGGAGAAACATGGAGCTGCCTGCCTTTGATGCTCTTGGAGAAGGCCAGTGGTCAGCTGTGCTTTCTGTACGTGAGCTTTTCTCCGATGCCCAGATCTGATTGCAGTGTAGCTTTTACACAGTGTCACATTCCCCTGACATTATTTCAGCTGGGAATTTACCCTGGAAATGCCAATTTCCTGGGTACCGTGGCTTCCTGGTGGGTAGGCGTTCTGTAATCAGTGTACACTCTTTATAAGGTGTACATACTGCCACATGGATTTTGTAGGGATAACCAAGTGTGCACTTCCAAGCTTTTTGTTTAGCCAAATGTCTCTTAGAAGTAAAGGATGGGGCTTTTATGTTCAAACATCCTTTTCGTCCCCGTTTAACTCCCTCTCCCAGCTTTTTCCCATGGTGGTGGGAGAACTCTGGGCATCGTGGCACTGGGGTCGGAATGAGGTGACCTTTAAGGTCCCTTCCAATCCAAACCAGTTTGGGATTCTGTGCTCAGCCAGTGACTGTGAAAGAAGGGTGAGAAAGACAGAAAGCACAAAACCAGAAAAGAGCAGAATTTTCTGCTCATCTGCTGCTGCACCAGCCCAAATTCCCAGCAAATGAGCAACAGCTGACTTCAGGTATTTACCCAGAACTGCTCAGTGAAGCTGTCCATGGAATATGGGGATCCTCTGCTGTGGGTCAGGGCTGAGAAGGGTCCAGGGAAACACCAGAGCCCCTTGCAGGGCCTAAAGGGGCTCCCAGAGAGCTGGGGAGGGACTGGGAACAAGGGATGGAGTGCCAGGACAAGGGGGAATGGCTTCAAACTGCCAGAGGGCAGGGACAGGTGAGATACTCTTTGGTTCCCTGATTGATATTTTCAGGGTTCAGCTCTGAACTGCACAAGTCCTTTCTGGAGAATCAAACCAGGGCCAGAGCCATTCACTTGGATGTTGCCTCTGGCTATTTCTTTGCTCTCGGTGTGTCATTTGTTCCTGTTCAAATGGGGTGATTACACCACCTAACACCTTGTTTTGCTGCCTATTCCCTGGCTCCGGACCATTACACAGATCCAGTGTTTTGCTGGCGTGGGTGATGGCATCCTGATGTTCAGGGAAGACATTTCCCAGATACTTATGGAATCTGAGATGGCTCGTTCTCAGACTCAGTTACGGGATCTAAACAGGACATGTTTATTTTTTACCTGTGCTAGCTGTGCTACAGATCTTCTTTCTCCAAGGCTTGTGCAGGAATCTGGGAGAGGCTCATCTGGCTAGAAAATACCAAATGCAAATAAGGGCTTGTTACCAAGCAGAGTGTGGGTATGTGCAGGGAGGGAAGCAGTTCCATTTTTAGCGCTGACGGGAAGGGAATGTGCTCAGCTACCTTCTGCAGTAAAAAGGCATCTTTTTATGGAACCTGCATGCACATCTGCTCCAGTCTTCAAAAAGGAAAGACATGACAGTTTAGCTACAGGCCCGTTAGTTCATGGCTAAACTGCAGTTATAAACTATTTCCTGGGAGTAACTTCAAAGGATGCTGTGTATGGGTGCTCACAGGAGCACACTGCTTCCTTCCCATGGATCTAAACAGCCAGGAGAGCAGAGATTTAGGAATAATCACCCTGGAAAACGCTGTCTGCCTTTGCCTTTTCCAGTTACCTCAGGAGTTTATCCTGGAGAGGGGAAGCATTCTGTTCCTCCTGAGATTGCTTTTAGATGTGCCAGGTTAGGCTCAAACTGTAAAGAGGCAGTTGTAGCAGTTACTAGCACTGCAAACCAGGAGCAGGTAAACACAGAAGGGAGCCAGGATCCCGGGTTACTTTGTGGCTCTGATTGGTTTTTACCCTGTATAACTCATTTCCCAACTCCTGTTTCATGCAGTCTCACAGCTGTGAGAAACTTGGCCCGTCCAGCTCTGCCAGTCAGAGCTGACTGGTGCTGGGTGTGTGTGGTCAGTCACTTACTGCGTGCTCAGTGTCCATGCGCTGGGTGTCCTGGCTGAGGCCGTGGCACAGCTGCTGGCTCTGGTCCTCAGCCCCTTGCACCAGGACGTACTCGCTGAGTTTCTGGACACAGCTGCAGCAGTGCTCCTGCATCTCCTCCCTGGAGCTCCCCCCAAACTGCACACGGAACATGCGGCACTCGTTCTGCTCAGAAGCACAGGGAAATCAATTAACTCAGAATCCCCTCAAACGACTCCGATTTAATTAAATCCCTATTTGTTGAAGTTGGGAAGAAGGCAGTAGATTAGATTCTTGGATCACTGCACCAATTTAAAAACAAGCAAACAAGTTTTCCCTACTGTATTTTCATTTTTCCCAGCAGCTTAACCACAAGATTGTGACTGCCAATTTGAAAATCAGATAAAAATATGCAAGGAAAGGGTAAGTGATGCGGGGCCACCTGTCACTAATTCAAGGTTTAGCCAAGTGGACAAGCCTTGCCAGGACTCAGTTTCCACATGTGGCAGGAAAATGAAGTTTTATTGTTGCTGCAGGTAGTATCCTGTAAGGGTGTGCCAGCTCTGCACAGTTACTTGTGACAAAAAATGACACTACAGTAAGCAGAAGTTAACTCTGGAGCCAAACTAGAAGTTCAGGGAAGGGCACGCTCCAGTTAGGAGTTGTGTTCCTGATACATCAAACTCAAGCCCACCTGGTCTGCCTGTGTGTAGCTAAACCAACACACTGATTAGGAGTGCAGGAAATTCAAATGCATTACTTTAAAGAGTGAAATAGTACTAAAAATCATTTAAAAAACCCAGATAGCTCTGACCCCCCAGAGTAGGTTTTTGGGCTGTACCATAATAGATGTTTTTAGTAAGTGCCCCAGTTTCAGCAAACTGCCCTGAAATGGGGATGGGAGAGTCTGCGGTGTCTGATAAGCTTGGCCTGAGCACCTTGAGCTGACGTAAGGCGGGTGCATATTCAGCATTTAGAGAGTGAATTAATGGGACTTTCTGTTTGATCTTGAAATTTCAAATTTAAAACACTTAAAGTAGTAGGAAACCAGCAACTTCTCCTTGGCCCAGCCTGGCTTATTTAGGTCTTCCTGAGGTTCCAATGTCAAACCCATTCTCAGTGCCCATTTATAATTCCACGCTGCTGGAACGCGAATGCGAGGACACCTCTCACTTTACAGCTCCTGTCTCAGAAATGAGCCAGCTCTTCCTGACAGCCCCTGTGTTTACATGCCTGCTGCTTGAAGATGTTTGAATCACATAAAAAGATTTTTAGGGCAGGGTAAGCACAAAAACTTGTCTCAGTGCCTTTTAAAGGGAAAAATGTCAAACTAATGTGGAGTGTAGCACTCAATTGCCCAGTTGGATTTACCCTTATTAATTAAGGAACTGGGGCAGCCTCACAGACCCGGGCACTGAGCTGTGGGATGCCAGATAGGTGAGTTCTGATTTCAGTGACAGAAAGGGAACTTAGGTGGGGTTTCTTTATGACACTTTCAAAGAGCAGTTGCTTGCTTAGATCCCCAAATGAATTTTGAGGCTGAGCTGTTTGGACTCCCTCAGGCTTCTCACAAGGACTGTTAAATACTTTAGTTTGCCATTTATAAACAACAGTGGACTTCGAAAATTAAACATCGTTCCTCTGTGGAAAGAGAGCTGTGACATGTCAAGGTTTGTAGCATAAACTGAGGACTGGGCAGTCACACCCGAACTATTAAAGAACCCTGAGGTCACAGAATTATTAAATTTACACCTCTTCCATGCTGAGCTCAAGGAGAACAGTATGAAGGGGAATGATTTACTGCAAAAATATTAAAAACATTCCCCTTGCTCCTGTTCGTAGTTTTGAAACTCATTCTGCTGGCTAAGAGTCCACAGTGCCCTACTGAAGGCATGTTTGAAGTGATGAGTAAGCTCCACTGTAAATGCAGTATTAATGACTTCCAAAAAACAAGTCCAAGATAAAGCAGAAATTGATCATGAAGATGAGCACAGAAGCTACAGCCACTGTTGGGATATAAAGCAGAGCAGCTGTGTGGTAGAAGCACCGCAGTGCCACTAAATCCAGCTGAAGCTGTGTGAGTTTACAGTAAATAAACATTGAGATGCACCATATTCATTTCCGACTCTGTTAATATTCCTCCTTTCCTGAACTGCCCCTCAGAGCTTTGCTCGAGCCTCGCAGTGAGCGGGAGGTTGGTTTTGTCTGGCTGGTGAGGAGCAGCAGAATCCCTTAATGCTGCACTGGGGGCTGGCTCTGGTAACTGGGAATAACCTGCTGGTTCATCAGAACTAATTCCTGCCCCAGCTCTCTTCAGGTTTTCCAGGTTTTCTAACAAGCTGATAGAAAGCAGAGTGCAGAGGTGTTTTGGTTTCAGGCATAACTCATGAATTTAAAACACTAAGGCACTTACAGAGTATCAGAGTTCATCTAAGAACAAAACACCTGAGATTTTTATATAAACTGGCAACAAGAATGTGCTGTTTGATTATTTAAAGGCAAACCAACCACTTTTCATCAGGAGAGCTGAGTGGGAGACCAGCAACCCATGTCCATGTTGCTTCCTTGAGCACCGAGTACCTTAACCTTAGCCTGCTGCTGCTGTGCCAGGAGCCACAAAATGGCTCAATAATTGCTTGGTTAGAGAGTTTGTTTGCTGAAGTGCACTCTGACTCAGAGGTAGCTTGGAAGAGATTTGCTTCATCTTTTTAATTGTTAGCCATGGCATAGAGATTGTGAAATAAAACCAGTCTGGCTGTTCTAGCAGCTAATCTCAGAGAGCAGTCTGAGAACTCAGTATCAGCAGTTACAAAAGATATCAGCATTATTCAATCCATTCTTGTTTTACATCTAGAGTAAAAAAAAAAAAAATCCAATTTACATAAATAATTTACAACTAAATGGTTAAATTTAGCCAAAATTAAGAGATCATCTCCATATTTGTGTTACATATTAGGAATGCTCCAAGCAGCTCAGCTCACCTTGGCCTGTGCCCGGAGCAGCAGGCACTCCGCTCTCCTCACTATCTTCAGCCACTTGTGGGAATCAATCAGGGAAAAGCCTTCCTGAAATAAAGCAGGACACAAACCAGTGGCACAGCAAGCAGCAACACCCCAGAGCACATGTTTAAGTTCTGTGATGTAATCAAAGGCCTAATGAAGATCAGTCACTGCAGCTGTGCCATTTCTGTAGCTGTCAAGCAGCTGCCACTGTGGAAGTTTTAGCACTCTAGGGGTGAAAGCCGTAGCTCCAGTAACAACGCTGTGTCAAGGTATGTTCTAATTTCCATAGCTCTCTACATTTGTATTTGTGCATGCTGTGCAAGTCCCTGAAATGCAGAATAAAGCAGCTGCAGTTGGAGCTCTGAGTGCTGAAGTTGCCCGGGAGGGCAGCAGAGGGCAGGCGAATCCGGGGAATGGCACAGCCGCGCTTTATCCAAGGCCCGGGGAGGCCTTGGCTCCAGGTGGCACTCAGGCAACCGAGCAGCAGCTTCGGTAATTGGATAAAGCTGTTTTTATACTCCAGTTGCATCCCTGTCAGTCTCTTCAAACTCGACAGACTGCTCAGCCTCCTGTAAAAACACCCCACGAAGGTGAAAACATCACAAAACAACTCCAGGGCAACGGACTGTGTCTCCCAAGGCACTCTGAGCCATTACTTAGCAAAGTCCAGGGGAAAAACACAAACAATTAATGAATTTTAGGGCAGGGAGGAAATCAGGAACCTGTTTTATCCAAACTCACAATACTTTCAGTGACCAAGGGCTTTAGCCCAGGCTGCTTTCCAGGGGTCCTAAGGGTCAAACCCCACAAGTCCTGTCCATCCTGGAGGGCCAGCAGTGTTTGCCACAGTCACCATCCATCTTAGGTGGGTCTAGGCTGGAAAACCATCTGCCATTCTATTTTGGAACAGGGATCACCTCAGTGACTCCACTCCTTTACTGTGCTGGCACTGGCTTTACAGTTTCATGCAGCAACTGCATGCAGATTTTTAACTGCACTTTTACAGAGGAATCTCTCAAAAGCTGTGAAGAGTTGGACCAAAGGCAGACCGGATCGCAGACATCTGCTATGACAGACTCCAGAATGCCAGCCAGCAGGGAAGTACCATTCCCTAAAGATCTGGAGTAAGAGGGAGAAAAGAATTTCCCTGTGCACTGTAAAAGCAGGTGCTGACAGCAGGAAAGAGGGGCCAGTCCCTTGCAGTGTCTGTCTGCACCAAACACACTCCAAGCGCCCTAAGGCAGGACTTGCTAAGCAGGGAAAGGCCTAAAGGTCAAAACAACAGGGAGATCTCGCCTGGTGAGCGATGGGGAGAGGTGGAGCCAAGCCCCAAAATGCTGTCAGTGAAGCAATTCTAAACCATTCCCTCACTAGGCCGCTTTAACTTGTGGCTTGTGCTTGTTCTGTTCATTTCAAGTAGTTTCTGTTTTGGAGACACACCAACTGTTTATTTAAATATAGCTGTTCCCATATTCAGTCTGGTCTTACAGTGTTTTTACTTTCACTGGAGATGAAGGTTGAACAAATGTTGTCTCCTTAAAATAATAGCTGTTTTGAAAGAAATCATAAAAGGCAGTCACTGTTTAACTTTCCTACCAACTCATTTATTTTATTGATGTTTCCCAGGTTCTTTTATATGTCCTGTTTCTGAGGTAAAACAAGTGGGGAAAAACAGCATTTGGAATTTTTATTCATGTACTCCTGATTATCCAACCCCCAAATTCGATTTAACTGAAATTTAAGTTTAACCACTTCATTTTAAAAATCATTGTCCCCGTATTCACAGAATCACAGCCTGGTTTGGGGTGGATGGGACCTTGGAGGTCACCCCATTCCACCCCTGCCGTGGGCAGGGACACCCTTCCACTATCCCAGAGTGCTCCAAGCCCCATCCAGCCTGGCCTGGGGCACTCCAGGGCTGGAGCAGGGCACACGAAGTCAGGTGAATGAATTCAGAGCAATAAGAAGGAAGAGGGCAATAAATGTGTCCCCTGAGCCACACTTGAAGCCATGAGGATCTCTGCCAACACCCAGGAGGAGGGCATGGGGCAGAGCCTGGGAAGTGCAAGGCAATATATTGAGATTACAGTCCGTGTGCCTTTCCAGAGGTGATGGATTGACTCTCGACGTGCTCTGGACATGGGCAGTGACACAGAAAAAAGCAGCGTTCCCTCTGGATTGGTGCTGCCACCACGCTGCCAGAGTAGGGAACAGAGCAGCTGGTCCCTGTTCCCTTGAGCAGGCAGCATCCAGAGCTGCTTGAGTGAGCCGGGCAGGGGCAAAGCCAGACGGCAGTGTAAGATTAACCACAACATCCCCACAGTGCAGCCTGGAACGGGGCAGGGACACAAGAGCCCAAATGTTCACCATGTGAAGAGAGAAATGGCAGCACTTTCCTGAAAGTTTGGTCATCAATGTTCAGTTAGGCACATACTCCTGTTGTTCTCCACTTGTAACAGAAGTGGAGTAAAGGAAAACTGTTTCCTACATCTGTGACCAAAATCTAAGCTTCTCAGAGGGAGGACTGAGTGGAATTAAGCTGAAGGAGAAAACAAAGCAAGATGTTTCCCAAATGTTTTGGAAGCAGGCAAGATGTGACCGCAGCTGCCATGAGGCAGGAGCCAGAAATGCTGATCCAGCCTCACGGCCATCGAGTCCAGCACTGACTGGGAAATGCTTTTGTTCTGACTTCACATTTCAGCATTCAGAAACCTGCTGTGTAATGAGGGCTGGGAGCTGTGGTGGAAGGTATTGTGTGTGATTTATGAATATTTTTTATTGTATCATCTAGAAACCCTGTGGTGCTAAACAACACAGGAATAGATTATCTGTTTTTTTGTTAGACTGCAACCCTATCTGAACTGAAAATTACTCTGTATCTAAGAAATGGTATTTGTGTAGCAGCTCAGCTATGCTGGCTTGCATCAGTTAGTTTGCATTCACTCATGCTCGACCCAGATGTTTTCAAATAAAACTATGTGTAAACAATAGCTTAAGAGGAAAAGCTTTTTTTTTTGGTCACAAACATGACCTAGTCTACCCTTAAATTACAACCAGTATTAAAAAAGACAAACTAAACCCCAGAATGCTACAGAGAAACACATTCTCCAGTTTGGGCTGCCTCTTCTAACAGGCCCATGAAATGCAAATACACCAGCTTGTTCTCCAAGTTCGCAGTTCGAAGGAAGGTATGCATTGTATCAGGTTATGGATTAAGGACTCAGCTGGCTATCCCACAGCCTGGGAACGTGTATTTGCAAGGAAGGATGAGGTCAGCTTGAGAGGAAAGGAGTTTTACTGTATGAATTAATAGTGCACAGCTGCCAGGGTGCATGGCTGGCTGGCACAAGGGAGAAGCTACAGGCCTTGGACAACATCCGGCTTGCACCACTGTGACACAGGCTGGGCAGCACCACGGGACACAATTCCCTGGAAAACAGAGCAATCTACTTCCCAGGTTTCCAGGGAGGCACCTGAGACAGTTCCTTAGCCCTCTCCCTTCCCAAGGTAAGGTACCACTACACAAGTGGGGAGCAAACCTCGCTCACGGAGCCTTGGCAGGGCCAAAGCAGGGATTTGGGAAAGCCCTTCTGTGGGAAGGGCGGGATGCTGTGCTGCTCTGAGCACCCTGCCAGCTCCTGCAATGCTCACCAAACCTCCAGGGATGGGTTCAGAACCTGCCACTCTTCCCAGGAAGAGAGGGCACTGCCCACCTGTGTCACCCTGTCCAGAGCTCCACGCCCTGGGGCTGCTCACCACACTGGGCACAGAGTAATTATTCACTGCCTAGGTTTAAAGTGTCCCACGTTAAGCTCAAATATCCACATTTTTGACCTGTGATATTGTGGGTATTATTACAATTTATACTGCATAACACCTTGCTTATTCATGGAAGTACCTAATTTGGCACCAGAGCAATGGTAATGTTATTTCCAGGTGTCCCCACAAAACAGAACCAAGATACTGGAGTTGCAAGGACTGTTATTAACCATTCTCTCAGGAGACAGCAAAAATAAAGACGTGTGAGCAGGCAGGCAGAAAAAGCCTGTGAATTATGTTCAAGAATTACAACGGGACATTAAAGAACAGGCAAAACTCAGATGCTGTAAGAAAACAACCAAAATCAGAGAAGGTGTTTACAGGTAAGTGGTGACCAACGGTGATCACTTTAATAAGGATGTTGTTATTAATAGGTTATTATAATAAAACAACCTGCACATGCTTGAAACATGACATAGATTCTAAATCAAATGCTTGCATATATCTGAAAAATAGCAATTTTTAACTCCTTGTCTTCGCCAAAGAGAATGGGAGTTGCTGTTTTACACTTTTTTCCTACAATAAGCAGTTTTCTATTTAAAAAGTAAAGATTCTTCATTAATGACTGTGCAATGAAGTTGTGAAAATTAAACTTCTAACATATTTTCACTCCAGTCTTCATTACTACCTTGTAACACACCTGGAAGTAGAAATTTTTGTATCTATTTCCAATATCTAAGTAAGGCCAGAACCATCAAGGTTTGATTTCTGCCATATGAGCTGTCTTGAAAACTGAGTCAAGATCAGAAGAGCCAACATGAATTAAAAAAAAACACAAAAGCCCCCAAACAAGACAACCTGTAGAGTGAGGGAAGCACAAAGTTGTCCCTGCAAACACATCCAAGCCTAACAATCAAGGCAGGCAGATAGGAGTAAGGAATAAAAGGATGTTAATCTCTGCATTATCCTTTTTTTACCCTCAATCTCTTAGACCCTCCAATCTTGCTCTTAAGCCTGTTTGATCGTGGCAGAGAACACACGAGGGCTGAACTCATTAACCAGAGTGCTGTGGGTGTCCACAGGAAGGGAAGCTGAAGGAGGAGGAAATGCAGGACACACAGAGCCGCGCCTGGGGGGACTCAGTAACCAAAGAATGGCTTTGGCCAAAGTGCCAACACTGGGGCAGGAGCCAGTTTTTAGAGGGGCACAGCCCACTGACAGCAAAGGTAAGCCCCCACCTCAGGACAAACCTCGATACTTCAGAGTGACACCCTGAATTGTTCTGGGGTTTTTTCCTGAACTACAGAACAGTGACACTTGTCCAGGGACACAGAGAGAGGCACTGGATGCTCCCAATAATGTATTCTTTCATTTCCAGTATAAAATACGTACTTCCCCAGATCGACACCACACATTAAACTCTAGGTAAATACGCTTCATTAACAGACATCACTAATCTTAGAACAAATATTCTAAGAGCGTGGTTTAGGAGAATTGGGGCAAGAGAAAAGGAAAGAGCAGAAGCCCTTGACATGAACCGCAAATGGGAAAGCTGCTGCAGAAGGACACTCAGCTTGTCCAAAACAATCACATCAACAGCACGTTGAAATAGACAGACTGAAATTGAGATTTTTGAACTACGATTGTGGTAATAAATAAGACAACAAAACTTTAATAAAAGAACAACCTTCTGTAGCTTTGCAGTGCTCTACCACAAAGCAGCATTAGCAACCTGCTCACTCCCCAGGTTTCTGTCAGGAGCCCTCATTTATTGCACAGGGACCATCTCTGCCCAAGGCACTGCTGTGAATCTCATCTCCAAAATTTGGTGCCTGAATTTCAGGCACTGCAAAGAGAGCATCAGGAACATGAGAATGCCTGCTGAATGCTTGCCTAATTAATGAGTTAGAATCTACTGTACCCTAAGCACTGGTAGCTTATTAGAAGTCATGAGGGGACCAGGAGGGCACTAAGGACATTTAGTCTACACTTCGAAAGATCAGGTCACAAATCAATTACTCTGGATTAATTTTATCCTATTAAGTAAATCCTCGTCACAATTTCCATTTGTTTCATTTGTAGGATATTATGAATTCTAGCACCAGAAATAATTGCACTGAATAAAACACCAAAATATAATTTCCATGATGTGGTGATACAGAGGGGAAAGGAAGTAAGAGTTGTGGTAAATGGAACATGATGTATCTTGAATATGGCCAGAAATTATCAGAGATGCTGTTGAGATATTCCTGTAAAATTCCACTGACTACGGTATACAAGAATGAGGTTTTTCTACCATCAAATATGCAGTCTGTTAGGCAACACTGCAGCAAAAACAGGTCCTAAAAATACATTATGTAATTCAATTCCAAATGAAGAATTTGGCTTAAAAAGAAATAAAACAAAACAAAACAAATCCAAACACCCTTTAATTTGCATTACACATCAGGGATTTTTATGTTCCATGCTCTGAAGTTCCATTTACCCTCCTCTTCATTCCATTACACAAGGTATTTTGAAAGGAAAACAGTTGTTTCTGTATTTACTTAAAAAAGCCAGTTGTTAGGATATGTGAATATTTTATTGCTATTTTATAAATATTGTTCTTAGAAACGGATCATAAAAGAGCCAGTGGACTCTAAGGAAAAGGTTTCTTAACTTTCCTGCTTAAAGAAAATTAAAAGGACTGAGAGAATACCTAAGTACACCCATCATAGAGAATATTTTGATAGCAATCAGAAACTCTTGAATATTGTTCCTACTATGGATATTAATCCAGCCATCAGCAAAACAGAAATTTCCTTTTCTTCACAACTCTTTCAGTTTTGTGCAAAAGTTGTTCATAGGTGAGAAACACACAAAAAAACCTCCTTTTATTATTCATCAATGAAATTTGTACAAAAATACAAGTTCTGCACGTTGAGAAGGAAATGTGTCCCTGTGACACAGATCTTGTGCCTCACCCTGTTCCTGTGCAGAGGTACAAAGCTACAGTAATTGTTATCCAGTTCCCTCAAACCCAGGAGCCTGGAGCACATCAAAAGGGCTGAAAAGCAGGGATTAGGAGACAGATCAAAAAACAAGACATCAACAGTTTAAAGGATGCAGTTCCAACACAGCACAAAACAGTTCTGTGAGTACATCAGAGGGAATTTCAATGCAAGTAAGGCAGCACACAGGTGTGGGAGGACACCGTGGCAACCCAAAGGACACAGCCCAGCAAGAGGAAATGGGAGCACAAGTAAAATCATGCCAACAGTTGCAGCATTCCATCAAAGTTGATCCATTCCCCCTGGAGCAGAAGTTGTGCATTATCCCCTCTGACAGAATGTCCAAGATAATGGACCCCCAGTGAGTGGATTTGGTGTGTGACAGGCTCCAAGCACGGTCTGTACTTAGTCGTGCAAAGCCTGGTTAAATATTGTGACAGGTTTGTGACAGCGCTGACAGCTGGGGACTGGAGGGAGATAGAACCACAGATTAACCATTTCTGATGATTTCTGCAGCAAAAACACAGCCTGAGCAGCACTGCACGTTGGTTTGTTGTTACATGGCATCTCAGGAATGAGTCTGCAAAACGCCCCCATCCCCAGAAGTGCTCGAGAACAGGCTGGATGGAGCTCTGAGCACCCTGGGACAGTAGAAGGTGACCCTGACCATGCCAGGGGGTGGCACTGGATGAGCTTTAAGGTCCCTTCCCACCCAAACCGTTCTGGGATTCTGTGAAAACAAGCAGATTGGGTATTTGGTGGGGTTTTCAGCCACTCAGGTATGTTTAAGAGGACAAGTGGGAGGGCTGCAGCTGGTCCCAGTTCACACCAGTGCCTCTCCCACCAGTTCAGTCCTGCATGCACAGAAGGCACCCACACCACCAGCCCAAAGACACCTGCTCAAAGAGGTGCACCCAAAGCAGTCAACAGGCTGTAAAACCAACTTTGTGAAACTTTTCTTTAACAACTTCTCTCTAAATGTTAGTGTGTCAACTTTAAGGTTGGCATAGAAGCATTGCCAAAATAAATGTTTTTAAAAAACCAAAACAACTTTTTTTTTTTCCCTTTTGAACTCTCAGTACTATATTTTGGTCACATCTATCAAGCATGTCTGTTCCACCTCTCCTGCACTGTGTGATAGCTCCCGCAGTA
The DNA here is from genome assembly GCF_000738735.6 of Corvus cornix cornix. NCBI lineage: Eukaryota > Metazoa > Chordata > Aves > Passeriformes > Corvidae > Corvus > Corvus cornix. The sequence continues at coordinate 19,009,926 of NC_046340.1, forward strand.
TCTCAGTGTCTCTTAGAAGCTGGAACAGTCCTGACAGATCCCAGAAATTCCTCATCTGGCATTTCACGCAAAGCAGCTGCCTGAAAGCTTCACCAGCCACTAAACACAAGAGCTGCAAGAAAGTGCTTTTCTCAGCCAAGTTTTTAGAAGCTTTTCTGATCCCTCATCCTTTCCGACAGCACGCTTTTATCTGCCCTGTTACTTGCCAGATTCAGCCTTTGCCAGGCGAGTCTTTGGAGGGCTGCAGCTCTGGGTTGTGCCTTTTTTGCACTTCAGTTAGTTATTAAAAGTTGCTGTTAGCTTTTGTACGGTTATTTCAAGGACTCCTAGAGTAACATCAGTTACTGGTAACTAACAGGTACAGCCACTGGGAACAGGAGCATCCTGCACTGAATCAATCATTCCAAGCAGAATTTGGTAAGGCGTGGCAGCAAGTCTCATTTCCATTACATTTTCAATACTTCTTTCCTTTTTCTTATTCAACACAATGGCTAAAATACTTCCCATGCTCCCTTTTTACCTTGTCCTCACGAAATACGAGCTGAGGGCCATCCACAGTCACAGCTCTCTGTCAGCTCATGAATTAACTATTCAACATCCCTGACACACAGGCACCAAAAAATTCAAGGGTATCCATGGTTCTCCCCTATACTTCTAGAAGTTTAAGACCCTTTAAGAGGTACAGTAAAAACTAATTTATAAGCTTATACATATTTAGAGCTGCAACACAGCCTCTTATACATTCTATTAAACAAGCTTTGTTATCTTCATACTGCAGTGTTTTGTAATACCTTTCTAACATATTTATCAGCCAGTTCCTACTCGCTATCACCACTGAGTACTGGTGAACACACCTGATTCCACCTTCCAGCAAGGGCTTCTTTGTCATGAGCATCAAACCCACTCCTTCTAGACAGAGTCTTCCTTTCGGTGCCATTGTGAAATCTTTCGTTTAGTAGCTGGTTATGCTTAAGCAAGTGCAGGAAAACCAGCTGACAAAAGTTTGAATTTTGTCTTCAAGGATGTATGTTGTATGTTAAACCTCATTGTCCAACATGGAATATGGAAGCCTTTTGATAAACCAGATTGCCAAACCAAAACACTAGCAGGTCATTGGCAAGAAATCAGCTGGACCATTTAACAAATTATAGCGTTACCTATTTCTAAACATTTTTCTCTTTTCTTAGAACAATCATGAAAAAACCCCAAATATCTTCCAACATAAGCAACACTTAGCATTACCTCTTAATCTGGATTTTTAGAACTACAGAAGAAATGCTGTTCCTCAGCAGGAAATAATGCATCTAGCATTATTCTGAGAAATGTGAAGGGAAAGCAGCACATGAGAATTACCATGAGCAAAATGAAATTGACAGTTCCCACTCAGTGGGAGAGAAGATGAAGCTGAGAAAAGAAACGAAGTTAATACTGATGGTAACAGGAAGGAGAAATGTTCTTTACACATGACAAACTTACCAGCACTGTTCGTCCTTGGGAAATAAAGAAATGGCCAGACACCACAATGGTAAGGACAAGAGGGCCTGATTCTTCATTTGATTCAAACACCTTTAAAAAGACAGACAAAGGAAAATCTGGCCCTGCAAGCACAGAATCTACAATTCCCATGTCTAGTGCCAAATAAAAGGGTGGCTGTTAGAAGCAGGTGTGTAATTCACATCTCACTAATGCAACTTGCCCTCCACTCCCACAGACAGGAGGCACATTAAACGATTTTTTCACTAATTATACCTCCATAAACAGATTTAACTACTTTAAACAACCCTCTGGATTCTTCTGCCTTGATCTCTAGATTTTAATACCACAGGTCACTGCTGAATGAAGGAACAAAAAAAAAAAGGGGCCACTAACTGTGCTACCTCTGATGTGTTGTCATTAGTAATTCATGAAGCAAAATCTCTCCCGATTCCTGCTTTAGCTCTGGACTTGCAAAAAGACACCTCAAAGGCCTCATTTATCCGTGTTTGCCTCACATCAGAGCCAGTTACCCCACACCGCCCCGCCACCCTCCCCGCGCCGTCAGCACCTTCCAAGAGGTGTTTTGCCCCTCATCGTCACCGTCCTTCGGGGGGAGGAAAGCGACCGTAGCGCTTCAAGGGCCACGTTGTGGCGCTGCCGAGGAGGGAGTGTCGCCGGCGCTGGCCGGTGCCGAAGCCAGCCAGAGCCACGAACGCCGCCGGCTGCCGCCATCCCGCGATGACGGGGCTGAGGGAGCGCGGTGCTGGAGAGCGCTGAGGGGCTGAGGGGCTGAGGGCTCTGAGGGGGCCGGGGGCGGCGGCGGGCAGCGCGCGGGAGCTGGGCGGGAAGCACGAGCCAATAGGAAGACGGAGAGGGCGAGTGGCGGGAATTGTTCGCCAATCAGCGCGAGGCGCGCGGGGGCTCGCGCTGCTCCTTCTTGTGGCGACCCGGCCGCAGGAGCTATGGTCGCTTCTTTCCCCTCTGGGGTGCAGCGTGCCGCTCCTGGCTCCTTCCTCCTCCTTCCTTTTATCTTCTTCCTCTCCCGCTTCGAGGGCAGCGTGGCTGCAGCCTCTCCCTTCTCCCAAGCAGCCTCCGGCGTGCCGATGTGGCGGGGCCGCCTCTCGGCGCTGAGGGGAGAGCGGAGCGCGGCCGCCATTTTGTGGCGTGTGAGGGAGCGCGGGTCGGGGCTGCGCAACAAGGAGGAGGATGAGGATACGGAGCTCCCGCTGCCTGTCGCTGCCTGTCGCTGCCTTCTGTGACATGCCCGTGGAACCCGGCCAAGGTGTCAGCACGCATCCTTCCTCAGGTGAAACGCGGCAAGTCCCTGTAAGAATACTTCTCTACGTTCTCAATTGCCTTTCCATTTCTTGGTGGCATTCACTTCCCAGAGTTGAAACAGGGCTTTTTGCGGTACCTGAATTGGGGTCTGTCGAAAAATCTGTTTTCAGTGTGTGTGGGATGGCTTTAGCTAGCGTGAGCAAACAGCTGGATTAATAATCAAAACTGCACTCTTCTCCTTATTTTACTCACTTTCAGCTATTAGGTGCTTCTACAATGATGTAATGGTACACTTTCCCTGGACAAGGAGTGATGGTGACATGACTGCACTTAGATATTCCATTTATAGTACATACCCTGGCCCATTAACAATAAAAATGTGCGTGGACTGGTCAAGGTCATTGAGGGGGCACAGAGGAGCCAGGTACCATTCAGGACGGACCCCAGTGGGCTTGTGGATGCCCATCACCATTAGCCACAGTTAAACTGTCGGCTGCCTGAGGGTGCCATCCCAGTACCTACAATCCCAGTTCTGTGCATTACCCACTGCCAGCAGCATACACCTGACCAAGATGAAACTTGGCTAAATAGTCAAGTTAAGCAGAAAAAAAAAAAAGTTTTTGCTCTTTTTTCCCTGCTTTTGCTTACCTGTATGCTTTGCATTGATGATGCTGTCTTAGAAATAAAGTTAAAATAAGTACCGTTTCATCTGAAACAAAACCTTCAGGGATGAGGTTAACCTATTACACTGTGATGGTTTAATCTAGATGGTTTAATTAGAAAATATTAGATTGCCATTTATGTCCTGTGGCCCTTGTGTTTTTCATCCAATGTTGCACCTGAGAGCCAGTTTAGCGTCCAAGGAGCTATTTCCAAAATAAACAATTTTACAGTGTTTCTAAAAGGGAGGTGTTTATCTAAGCATTTTGCAGATAGAGAAAGGCAGGCAGAAAGGCATTAAAAGACTTGACAAGGTCATCCAGAGACGTCAGTAATGAAACAGGGAATACAGTGTGGGCTTCCCAGCTGCCAGTTGCCTTCTCTAATCACTGCTTCCTCACGAGGCTTTCTCAAACTGTGCTTGTCAAACATTCAGAATTTGCCAGTAGACTTGGGACTTTCCTGGAATCTACAGAAGAAGCTGAACATTTTTGTCAGAGAAAGATGAGTACATGTAGGGAAAACACTTCCCCTATTTCAGCTGGAAACTGTTTGCAGCATTTATTTTCTGTGGAAAAAACACTTTGTAGTGTCTCTTTTCCAGGAGTAATTTCTGGCTTCTGCAGGAGGAAAACAAAAGCTTAATACTTTACTAAAACAAAAACTTCAAAATGTGGGTTTGAGAAAGGCAGATGGACACCAAGAGCATCAGACACCTCCATCTCCTCATACAGATTTTTTGCTTTACTAGGCTCTGTGAGTTTGCTTAGAGCTTGTGGACGTTAATGTGTGATTTTGCATATATATGAAGTCAAATGAGCATTGTGTTGAGACCGATACACAAGCTTTTGCTGATTCTAATTTCTGTGGGGAATTGCATGATTAGCTCTGGATTCAGAGAGTAGACATACAGGAAATGGCTAAAATGCGTTTTGATTTTGTTGTTGTTGTTGTAGAAGGCTACAGACGCTGCCAATTTTTAAAAATTACAGAATAAAATGTAGAAGAAGGAGACAAGTAAAAGCTGTCAGGAGACTGACAGGTTAAAATGTGTTTCATCAGAGATGAGATGGCAAATCCCATATAGATGCCAAGGGTTTATCACTGTTGCATACTTCAGGTTTGCTGAGACTTCATGGGCTGCAGTGCTACAAGTTAATTTTCTCACTGCAGAAGTACCTGCTCCTGCTAATAAGTTAAACTGCCGAAAGCAGAGCTCTCCGTGCAGGGAGGGAGGTCCCTTCCTGCACCATATGGATTTCATAATGTGTTGATAATTGTTAGATGTACCACAGTTGATTCTGGTACTGGGTATTTTGCTGAACAATCTACATTATTGATTTTTAATAATAATGGTGGTGATAACAGCAACAATAAAATCACATCACCGTGACTTTATTGTCAGGTGTGAGCACAGATCTGCCACAAGTGCTGGGGATGGACTGGAGGAACTCACACGAACTGGACAAATAGTGTATTAACAGCATAGAGGGTGCCAGATGCATGAAGTGGATAAAATGAGCAACAATAGGTGCTTTTTAGCAATTCTGGAGGTTTCCCTATGGTACTGACCATTCCCATCTGCTTCTGCCCAGCTGCGTCGAAGGCATAAATGGGATTCCTCACAGTGGCATAAATCAAAGGCTAGTGAAAATGTTATGTTCAGACTATCTGATTTATTGCTTTGATTTCTGTAATAGTGTTGTTCTGTAATAGTGCTTTAGTTGCTTTGTTAGCAGTTGTGATATTTCCTCAGGTTCGTTCCATTAATTAACGTTTCACACAGTTGTTCCTGCTTCCCTTGGAACGTGGTCTGCAGTCGGCAGCCTGCCTGCCCAGATCTCTCAGTGCTGAGGGAACTGCAGCATCCTGGATTGCTGTGCAGCAGCTCTGTACCCCCCTCTCCCCAGAACACCTCATCAGTTCTGTCAACATGAGTCAGCCTGGGGGCAGATAAACTCCGAGGTTCTTACACAGGAATTTGAAGCAAGGCCCCAGTGTTGTTCTGGGCTGTGGTACCATGGCCTCTGCTGGCCTGAGGAGTGTCAGGTGTTCACACACTTCTGGGAGACCTCGTTCCCCGCCTGTGGCAACCACAGGCACTGAATTTTACTCATCACTTTTATCCCTTTCCACTTTCTTCCTTGACAAAATCTACCCCTTTGCGATAAGCTTTACATTTCCGAATGGAAGACTGAGACCGAATCAATGTGTGTCTGACTTCATATGCTGCAAGTATCAGTGTGTAAAGTAGAAGTAAATTCTGAGGACCTGTGTTTGGCACCAGACTCCTGCAGAATCCCAGAGCAGTTTGGGTTGGAAGGGTCCTTAGAGCCCATCCCATTCCACCCCCTTCCACACCTTCCACTGTCCCAGGCTGCTCCAAGCCCTGTCTAACCTGGCTTTGGCCTCTTGCAGGGATCCAGGGGCAGCCACAGCTGCTCTGGGCACCCTGTGCCAGGGCTTCCCCACCTTCACAGGGAAGGATTCTTTCCCAATATCCCATCTAACCCTGCCCCCTGGGTTAGAAGTGGCAGTGGGAAGCCATTGCTGTGTGTCCTGCCCATACAAAAAGTCCCTCTCCTTTTTGTAAGCCTCCTTTAGGCCCTGGCAGGAGCTCTGAGGTCTCCCTGGAGCTTTCTCTTCTCCAGGTGAGCACCCCCAGCTCTCCCAGCCTGGCTCCAGAGCAGAGGGGCTCCAGGCCTCAGAGCAGCTCCAGGGCCTCCTCTGGACTGGCTCCAGCAGCTCCATTCTGTCATGTGCTGAGGACCCCAAGTAATTTGCAGTTACACCTCACGGACTCTCTTTCCAGTGGCCATATCAAGATTAAGATTGGCTTGAGAATCCACCCTTCATGCACCATGAGAATTAAAGTGTCCTCCCAGCTGAGTGTCTTCAATTACCCTTTCTGTTTTCAGAAGTTCTTCAGTTTTAGCGTGTCTCCAAAGGCTGATCCCGTAAGTTCACATATTGTTTCTGTTTATCTAACGGGTGGCATTCCTAACTTGTCAAATATCACATTCCTCAATGACACCTTCACTAGATGATCTTTAAGGTCCCTCCAACCCAATCCATTCTGTGCTTCTATGATCTTACTCCCAAAATTATGTAATTTGTGAAGGTGCTTGAGCTTTAGAGGGCAGCTGTGGAAGCTGCCAAAGCAGTGCCTGTTTTGTGCACGCTTCGTTCTGGGACAGACAAAGGAGCCTTGGAGTCTGCGGTCTGGGTATCATGGTTATCACTGCCCTGGGATGTGCTGGAGCGTTCCAGACGGAGCCAGGAGCTAGGAACAGCTCGGTGGATAGAGATGCCAGAAAAGCCTTATCTCCTGAGGTCTGTGTGGCAGGCAATGAAGAGCCCTGTGCCAGGCCTTTGGTGAGCACAGGCTGAGGACAGAAAGCAGGGTTGTCCTCTGTCCCTCAGTCTGCAGGGACACACCAAAGCCAGCATGAAGCCCCGACTTCATGGGGTCTTTGACCTCGTTGTGTCATTTGAGACTCTGCAAATAAAGCACTGGACTTTTTCTAGGGAAGGTCACATTTGTTCAAAACATAATTTATTTGCATTTCCTTTATTTCCTTTTAAGTTGTCTAACTTTAGCACCGGGGGCACAGATGAAGGAGCTGCTGCCTCACAGATTTTCCATTTACATAAAAACCCCACCCACAAACACCCTTCACTGTCAGTGCATCCATTTTGCTGAGTGCTTTTCATTTTCCATGACCTTGAAAACATAAGGGCGTTTATTAATTAATTCAAATTTACAGCTGGGTGGAGGGGAGAATTGCAGATCGGAGATAAGCAATTTGTTGTGTGCCCCTTATTTGATGAGGATTGTAGGAGAAATAGTCCAAGCCATTGCCAAGACTTCCAATCCCAATCAACTCTGTTTTTCATTTAGCCACTTGGTGAAGAGTGGCTCTAGCAGGAGAAGAGTCTTAACTTAGAGGGATTGTTGTAAACTGAATTCCTGACAGTCTTGAATATGGACAGGAGCTGGAATTATCTCTGCTTTTAACCCCTGCACTGATTAACTCTGAATATTTCCTAAAGTAAACCTTTACCTACTTCTGTATAAACACAGCAGTAATGGGAATTCTGACTTTGACGACTCTCTAAGTTTGTTTCTGTCCAAGGTTGTTTCTTTTGTAAAGAAAAATCGAATTTTTTATTTCCCTTCAGGTTGCATTTTACTGATTTTAGCAGTTCTTGCAGTGAGCTTGTAGGAGAAAATACATCTTTGATTCTTTCTTTAAGCCTCAGTCCCAAAGCTGATGTCAGGGAGAGTTATGTGTGCATAAAGAGGAAGAAAATGTCTTGAACTTTTGTGCATGCTCAAAGAAGGATATTCCCTCCTCACCACCCTAGTTCTGAATTCTCTTTCTAGACTACTGGATTATCATGTGTTCAACCAAGGATTTAGTGGAGCAGGTGAAGAGAGGACTCTAAACATGTCTAGCTAGTGTAATACATCTGTGCCTCTTTGTGCCTGAATAGAATGAACTGAAATAGAATCTTACATTTCAGCTCCTGTTCCTAATATACAGCCTTTTAAAATAGAGAAAAAGATGTCTGATGTTAGTGACATGAGATTTTGACATGCACCTGAGCAGTCGCTGTGCCTTCCACTGGAAAGTGTGACACTGCAAGCCACCTTGCCACGTTCAGCTGTCCCTCTGACACCTAACCTGGAATCTGTGCCACACGAGAAGGAGCCTTTAGTCCCCTGAATCCCACACTGGTTAGGAAGCAAGCAGCAGAATGCTAATAAATTTAATTTACTTGCTTAATCTCCCCTGTGTTTTGTATTAATATGAGCAGCATTACAGGAGCAGGGATGTGCTTATATAACAAAATGTTCTCCTTCAGCCTAAGGTTAATGTAGTTACTCGTATTTACCACACATGAAATGGAGGCTTCATCTCCTGCAGCAGGATACCAGTAACTTGTGTGAAAGTTGTGTTGTGTGCCAGGGAATGGGATCCCACCTCTGTGTAGCTTCTCCAAGTCCTGTGATATTAGATACTGGAGATGTTAGCATCTCACCACAGATGACACAGTGGGGATGTGCAGGAGAACAGTATTGATCCAAAGCATGGATTTCCCTTGTTTGCTTTAATAGCCTAAAACACAAATAAAGGCCTCATTTTTCTCCATCTCTCAGAGGCTCCTGCCTTGCTATTGGATTGCTTATGGTGCAGTGTAGAAATGATGCTGTGCTGTAATGTACCCCGGTCTGTTCTTGCTAATTAAAATGAGAGAGATTGATCATTTTTTCCTGTCGGCGCTGTGGGTCAGGTTCCCTTCAGCCCACGCTGATGGAATCTCACTGGTGACTGTGCACTAAACAGCACTGCAGCGTTTGCCTGACTCACAGACACCCAGCCTAAGGGGATGTGCCATGGCATTATCGTCTCTCCATCGGCACCAGGCACTGGATGTCTCCCTGTTCTGGGGTGCTTTCTTCCCGTGCATCATAAGAAATTAATCTGTGAAATTGTGACATGTGCAAATATGAGTATTCCATGCTCCCACGCTCCTCCCTTGTCCCTGACTTCACAGGGGACATTTACCAAATGGGCAAGCGTGATTAAACTTTGGGCATGTCTTCAGGATACAGTTTTATAACCCGTTTTCATCTCTGAGCCTGCTTTTGTACCTCTTGGACATGAGCTGGCTTTGTTTTCCTGTAGTTTTACAGAGTCAAGCTAATACCACCATTTCATAAATGTGGAATATCTTCTCTCTACTCCATGGTTTTGTTAATTTTAATACAGGAGGCAGCTGCTCAGTTCAGTCTAATTTATTTTCTGCATGAAGACTGAGAGATGTCTGTTGTCATTCTGTGCAGAACCTGGGCATGATTCTGATCATCCAGCAAGTTCACAGCCCAATTTTGCCAGTTTCAGCTGATTTCTTCTGATACTGTTTGATAGAAGGTACAAGTGAGAGCCTCGCTCAGTCTTATTTGTTGTTGTTACACAAAACCTAGATAGACAGGGATGCAAATAAATCCAATTTTAGTTGTTATTCTCAGCAAAATATCAAGTGTGATAGCTGGAATGTCATTTATGATGGAAGATATTTTGTTTTCCTATCTCAGCTTTCCAGAGATAGAGTATTTGCTAACAACAGCCTGATGTCAGTGGAAGACTCAGATGCCATTTGACATAAGCTCTCACATTAATCAAGGAAAATGTAAGTTTTGAGAGGCATTTCTGTTACCTGAACAGAAACGAGGCTTGGGGTCAAGGCTGGAGATCATCCCCGAGCTGCATTTTCTCCTCACATGCTGCAAAACAATGTTTTCAAAACACCGCCCCTTTCCAAAAAAGCGTTTTCATGGCCACACTAATTATAAAGGTGGATGTAAAAATGTCCTTATTCCATCAGTTCTAATGTCAAATGATTGTAAGTACTTTAAGAGGCTGACAGAGAATATTTTAACTTGAGGACTAGAAGGGAATGGTTTTTTATTTATTGTGCTGCCATTCCCAGTGCCTCAGAGTCTGTCTGTGCTGTGTACAGTGTGACCCTGGGATTGACAGCCACTGCTGCAGAGAAGCTGCACATCACCCAAACTTTCTGCCGTGCTGGCATTTCTTCCCCCAAAAGATGATTTTGGTGTGATTTCCATGTGTCCTTCACCAGGGATTTCTTCATGCTCCCTAGAAAAGTAAGGTGGCATCCAGGCTCCTGCATTAAATTCCCTTCAAACCAGAAAGCAGTTTGCTGGAATGCTGGAATTGCCTATTTGCCTGGGAAGCAGCCTGGAAGTTGTTTCCAGGAGCTGTGCTTCTGCCATAAAAGTCCAGTGTGTCTCAAGGACACTTCAATGCCACGAGGAAGGTGCCGAGTGAGGTGACCCTGCTTTTATCAGGATGAGTGCTGTCTTCTTTGTAGACATCTCGCTAGTGGAACAAAGGCCATTATACCACAGAGGCCCAGGACTTAAGATAGTAACAGAGGCAATTTGAGAGTTTTAAAGGTATTATTGGACAGTGCACAACAGACTCATGTTTGCAAGTGAAGTTAAGCACTGTTCTTATTAAGAAAAAATGAGCTTTTAAATCTGTCTGGGCTTTTCCTTTCCATTCAAAGCAATCTGTACCTGTTCTCCTCCAGTACATGTAATTTGTGCAAGGTTCCTTAAAGTTTTATAAAGTAAAGTAGGGTGCATTAATCTGAGAGTTTCCTGTAAAACAAAGAAAAAGGTATTTCAGATCTTAAAAGGTTTTATTATTTTTAAGAAAAATGCATAAAAATACAGAACACACACCTGTGAAGAAACAAACAATTCATCTACGGGTCGCTTTGCCATTGGGTGTTGTGGATGCCAAAAGTTTACATAGATCTGAAAAGTAATTGGAGAAATGCAAGGGAAGAAAGCTGTGATGGCCACTACAAGTGGAGATAATAACCCTTAGAACCAGAGAGCCCTAGGGCCAAAGGCTGCTGAAGGTTTGAGAGGATAGCAGGGAAGTGTTTTCGTAGGATTTTCCTGCAAAACACTGCCCACAGTGCCCACTGCCCCCTCAAGGTATCCAGGGAGGGGGTGGATGCTGAGAGAGGTTTCCCAGGCACTCCTGGCGCTACGGAGGGCAAGCTTGGCTGACAAGAAAGTCTTAGTGCAGCTTTGGGGTGAACAGAAGTGAAAAATGGGGAGATACAAACAGGGCTGGAAGAATGCAGCCTGGCACAGCACATGGGTGTGGTGGTCCCCCTCTTTCTCAGAGGAAACAGGACTCAGGAGACCCTGTGAAGTGCATCAGGAATGTGCCCACTGCTGATGTTGAAAGCTGGACTCGAAACAAATCTTTAGTCTGCTCCTCTATGTCTGTTCATCAACCCCATGAACCTTTTCTTACTCAAAATCACATTTTTCTAGTTGCTTCTTTGAGTGATAGAAACCATACAGAAATATATGTTGTATTAGGCATGTATAATATGCAGGAAATCAAATCAGGCACAAAACCCAGGAACCATCTTTATTAATACTACAGTTCGGGGGGGGAAAAAAAAGCTATTTTATTCATCCTTTTAAAAGGGATGAATAGAATCCATTTATTCATTCTTTAAAAATATCCAGACAACTTGAACTAAAAGAAACTCTCAGCATATCATATCCAGCAGCTGGGGAAGTGGAATTTGCACCCAGCACACACATTATCCATTCCAGCAGCGTGCACACCTTTATCCTCTGTCTCCTACCTGCTTTCGTAATGAGCCTTCCAGAAGCAAGAGCACATGTCCTGAAACAACTTCTGGGGGTTACTTAATTGCTCAGTGACCTTTTCTAGATTTGCCAAATCACTTAAGCTCGAGCACCACTCATCAGTATTTAATGTATACCATGAAGTGCCACTCAATTTTCAAATACTTAGTTCTGAACTTAGTTATTATTTCCGTGAAGAAGGATTTCCAAATTATTCCCTGTTGGCAGAATGCAAGCAGGATAAAACTGGGCAAATCCTCAGCTACCTGAAATATGCCAGGAGACAACCAGCAGGGTCACTCTGTCACCCAGTTTGAACTCAGAATTTTGTCTTAAAATGGCTGTAAATTTGTGAAAATGACCTTCAGAATCAGAGGGTCAGAGACAACGCCTGGGGAAAAAGTGTGCAACAGATGTTGTGAACTTCTGCCATTAAAACACATATAAAACAATGTTTGCATGACACAGTATCTTAGGTGTTGTATCATACGCTCATAAATATGGAAATGAATAATATTTTCTCCCGACTAAGGTCTCTGAAAAAAATAACACTCGAGAATTGATAGGTGAGTGTTATGGGTTCATCCTATAGCCGTGACTTCTGCAACTGGTAATGCCTGAGCAGAGTCGTGTTTCTTTTATTCCATGAGCACTACAGGATAACTACGTTATGAGTTGTGAAGTGGCAATGACATGATGAAAAGCCTCAGCCTTCCCAAAGTTCCTCTGGAATTGGCACCAGGAGGCAGCTCCCTTGCACCCCTAAGACCACCTTGCATTTTACATGCACTGGTGGACAATTTTCATACCAGCAGTAGTTCATGAGCCACTTGATCCTCTCTTTGGTTCCAGGATGGCAGATGCTTGTACACTCGTAGTTGTGTTTTCCAAACGCCAGTTTGTGAGTCTGAGGGCTAGAAATACAACTTTTTTTTACAAGAAAGGTGAGAATATCTGTTAATGATGTGACACTAAGAACTGAAGACCTCAGCAAATGTTACAGCTTTAAAATTTAATCTGGGTCATGTGCCAGAGTGGTCATGATACTCATTATTATTGAAGTGTATGGATATATTATTGCAAGGGTGAGAAGACCATTCCGGAAAGAAATGTCCAAAAAGGAGTTAAATAGAGAGAAGACAAAATGCTCCTCTGTCTAAGCACTTCATATCACTCCCTGGATCTGTGAAGATCCAGAAGACACTGGCAAGTCATTGCTGGTTAAAGGGAACAAGTCAGGATGCTCAGGTTCCAGCTGATGACTTTTCTTATATGAGAGTTTACAAATTCCATTACACCCATGTTAACTTCAGAATTGTTCTTCCTCCATTGAAGTGCATTGCTTGAAACTTGATAAAATAGCAAAAGTAATTACAAATTTGGCTGAGAGACAGACAGGAGCTATGTCTGGTTGGATCCGTGGCTGTTCAATATTCATTTTTCTTCTTCCTTTTGCACAGTGACAGGGCACAATTTATTTTTACAATTGTATTGAGATATTTTGCAGATGCTCTCAGAGGAGCAATTCAGTTGGAATCCTCTCTGTACTAAGATGCTGCTGTTGGTCAGTGCTTTTATTCATATACCACACAGTTCAGAGCTCCAGGGAAAAAGGACTGCACTGAGGAAGAGTACAGTTCAGGATACATTTTCCTGAGGATTCAGGACTCTGTCGGGAACCTGCAGTCTGATTTGATGTTGAAGTTCTTGAATGAAGCCGTGAATCCAGGGAAGCCCTGGCTGATGGCCTGCAGAGTAGGATAGATGGAGCAGTTTCTGTGTCGGGCATTGCTGTGGCCAGGGAGAACTGTTCCTGCAGGGTTTCATGCAAGTGGCAGCTGCTGGGCTTGAAGCAGAAAGACATGAGTCTAGCAGGAATTCAAGGAAAAACCTGCAGTGTCTCAAAGCTGCTTTGAATTAGGGTTGGGTAGGAATGATTCTTCCTGCTGGCTGCTGGAGAAAGGTGGCGTTACCATTTTCCATGGTGTGAGTAATGGCTGGGGGTGGGTATGGTGGACTTTGCCGTTGCCTCGCCGAGCCCATGCTTACCTGGCACCCTCAGAAAGGAAAGCAGGTGGTAGAAAACGTAACAGCCTCACAGCAGTGAGCTGAGGGGGGTACAGCTCATGGCACAGCAGCACATCCCTTTCCCCAGTACACAGAGAGGAGTATCCTGGAGGAGGTGGCCAGAAGGAGAAGGGCTCCAGTGTTTGCTTGCAGCCAGGCACCCGAGTGAGTACTTGCTGAGTCCTTGTGTCTGAGGCTAGCACTGACTCCTGCCGTAATGTACCGGGGTATTTTTACTCTAAAAGCACAGTCTGAAAAGGCTAACTTGTTCTGCCATGTATAGCAAATGATCCGTCTGCCGAGCCACCTGGAAGGCCTCTATTTTTAGGCTCTTTCCTCGGAGCAGTTGTAACGTGAATTGACGTATTGTTAGCCAAAAGCATGGCACACGAGGCAGGAATATGTCTGGAGCCATGCAAGCCACTGATTGTTAGCAGCACTGGGAACAGGGGCCTGGCAAGAGCCAGTTTGCTTTTTCCAAGCAGGAAAACAAGCATTCAGCTTTAACTAGTACGGGCCTGGCTTTCAGCAGCCAGAGCTGAGCAGCCTGAACAAGTCAGTCCTTTAGCTCGAGGAGGGGAAAAGGATGAAGGACACCTTTGATCTGAGTGGGCAGAGTTCAGTCTGTCAGTCATTCGTTGCAGTGTGAGCACACCCAGGTGCCTGTGGCCTGGAGAAAACTGCTGAAGCCTCATCTGTACACGGAAGGGATGAGGTTTTGGCTAACATTTTACAGAGTTGTGGTTTTTTTCTTCATTCAGACATCTTCTTCCCAGATCTTCACACTTCTTCCTCACTCCCCAGCTACTTACAGTCCATGGTCACAGAAGCCCCAAGAGCTCCCCACAGGCAGTTCTTTTCAGGGCCACTGTCAGGGTACAATCCCCTCATCTTCAGATACTTCCGTGTTTCCTTTCTATATGTTTGACTTTGAATATTGCTATATTAAATCACACTATTGTGCTGACAGATAAATCCTTATTTATCACTTTGCCAATCTGTCTCATTCCCACAAGGAATTGGCAAAGCTTTCCTATCTGTGGATGCTCAGGAAGTTAATTTGAATTACTTTCTCTGTGTGTTTCTCTGTGGGCACAGGTGGACATTTCCGTTTGCTTTTTTACCAGTGTTAAATGCTGGATCCAGGGAATTTTGGTTCCTTTTTCCCGGGTCAGCTTTGACAGCAACTCTGCCATGGCAGATCTGCTTGGAAATCTGATTTCCTGTTTGTTGTTGTGTTTTGAGAATAGGGAAGTGTAATTTCTGCCCCAGATTCTAGTTCTACAAGAAGCCACTGGTGAAGCTTTGCCAAACGGAATCCCTGTGCATTCCCAGGAAAGCAGAAGCACCTACAGGTGTTGGGCTTGTGTATCACTTGTACAAATGTTTGCAGTTGAGGTGCTAGTTCTTCTTAAACTGTGGGCAAGGGAGTACTTTGGTTCCACTCAGGCAATTTGCAACAGCCTTTCCTTGCTTTGAAACACTGTCAGAATCTCAGGAGTCCATACCCTGCCTCTAAAAACATGCATTCATTGAGTTGAAAATGATTCCCACTTAGTTTTCTGTTGGCAAGGCTGTCAGACCAGTGTATTATTCAGCAGTAGGAGCTGACTGGAGGAGTTTTCTTCTGTCATATTTCTCTGCAGCAGTTTCAAGGTGAGGAAGTCAGCAGAACGCTGGTGTGTTTGGTCTCGGGCTTTTTGTGGAACTGCTGTGTGTGCTCCAGATGTGCAGTCAGATCCAGAAAACAAGGACTGAGAGGCACTTCATTGCTGCTGAAGTACAGAACTGTTCATATATGAATGTATATACACACCTGAGCTCACCAGCACGGCAGCTGCTCAGAATTCAGGTAATTGTGGGACACACTTTGACCCTACTTGTCAGAACAATCAGTAACTCTGGGAGAGGATTTCTACCCAGGCTGCAGCATATTCCTGTGGGATATGGAAACTTCTCCCCTGTGTAATGGAGGACATGATTAATTCTGACTGTGCTGACACAAGAAGGTCATTGAATAGGATTTCCTTGTGAATGGGCACATCCATTCCCAGAAAAAAACCATTACAGAGATGTCAAACACTCTCCCATTGTTTTCTGAACACCCACCGCAAGTGCATAAAACCAGCTCAGGGTGTTCGTAATTAAAAGTTGCAGAGAAGCATCTGCAAACTTGTGCATTTCATAGTAAAAACAATCTGAAGACTCATTTATCGAAGGAAAATATCAGCTCTGCAGCCTCCCTGGGTCTGCTCAGTGTCTATGTTCTCGGTAACAGGGGAGCTGTGCCTGCACTGGCTGTGGAGAGAGATGAGTCAACGACTTAGATCTGACTGCAGGCACCCAGGTCTGTCAGACAAATCCCTCATGAGCAATGCATTCATCACTGGCACCCTCTGCAAAGGAGCCAAGGACCTTGACAGATCCTGGCTCCTGCCTCAGTGCGAGGTGCACAGCATCCTGACATTTGACACCAAACCTGTGAGGTGGAGCTGCCTCCAGCTGACCTGCACATGCTTTCCCCTACTGAGAGGACGTAAGAACCAGTGGCAGGTATTACTCGTGGTGCTCTAAGCACTCTGAAAGGTATTTCGGTGTGAGATCATGGATGTAGCAATCCCACCGAATTCCCTAAGATTTAAGTGTGCATTAATGCTGCACTGACACAGCTCCCCTCGGCAGCGCTCACCTTGCTGTTGCTGCATTAAGCTCACTGCAGGCAGTGGAAATATTTGCAGCTATTAAAAGCCAGGGAGAGTAATTGTTACCTCTCTATGAAGTTCCGAAATGCTCCTTTAGCAACTGTTGGAGAGCTCTGCCCATGACTCATAAAGGCTTCTCTTTGTTATGCCTGTTCCTGGCAGGGCCATTGTGGTGGAGGGAGCAGCGTGTCCTTGGGGAAGGCAGGGCCAGCTGGGGATGCCATGGGAGAACCAGGGACACCAGCACAGGGTCCTGCAGCAGGATTGGGTCACGGCCAGGCCCTTTGGGCTGCCTGCTTTGTTCCCTTGGAATCTCCATATCACTCCCTTGGAAGCAGCTTATCATGGTCATAATACAAAAAGGGTGCTTGACAGAGCACAAGTCTCAAGTAAGAAAAACAAATTGATTATTTCTGCCATCTCATGCATAGATTGGACACCTTCTAACTACTATATATAAAGACAATTCTGTGAAGGATCAAGAGATCTTGTACATTTTTCCATAAGATGTTTCAGGTATGCAGTAGGTTTGGGAATTTATTGATCAGCACCCCAAGTCCCTGCTGCAGCTTTCTAGGAGCATCAAGCACCTTAGGAGAATACCCATTAACATACTGGATGCTAGTGGAAGTCTCATGCTTAGCAGAAGAATGATATTAAGATTAAAAATTAATAATTAGGAATTATTAATTGTTAATACATGTAAAAAACCTCAGTGCATAGAGCCATTGGAAAGGAACTAGTTCAGAAAATTTTCTGTCCTCCAGGAGTCAAGAATTAGGCTGGGGGGTTTGAATTTCAAGTACTTTCTAATATTTCCTATACAAAAGTGCTGGATATAACCTACAGGTCACTAATTATTCAGTAGCCACTAATTAAACCTTGCAAATGCATAAATCAACTAAATTATGTTATTATTTCTACTGTTAGTGTGAAATCCTAGAATCATCCTTTTACTTGGATAGATCTTACTGATCAAGTAAGATTTTTCCCAAGTAAAAAGTTGATAAAATTTAATGTTATTTTCAGCATTGTGCTTATTTTAGAATTTAATGGGATTCCAGGCAGCTGCCTGTTCTATTTATTTCTGCTTTTGTATCTTAATTGGTTATATCATTCCTTCTGCCTCTGAGGTCTGGAGGTGGAAGCTTTACAGCTTAATTAATCCGTGCTTTTGCTATATTAATGTGGTTGTGGAATCTGGAATTGGATGGGGTTCTTTTCCTGCTCTCAGCAAGGTTGAGAACCATTTGTGGGAAGCTTCTTTTCCAAAGTGTGCTCAGCTTTGGGTTCATGGGCTTAGCTCTGCTCTCAGGCTGACTGAGCTAACAGCCAGGAATCCATCCCAGTGTCATCAGTGCAGATACTCTAAAATATCTTACATTAAATCAGATTTTAAAGAATTCATTGATCCACCTTCTGTGGTGGCATAAGGAATTCCAATTCCTATGCCATCTGGAGAGGACGCTTGGATCGTTTCTCCCATGTAAGCAACAGCCCACTTGGAGAAATCTGATGTATTTTAAGTTTGCCTCTCTGGCTGAGCTTGTCGGCTGTGGCAGTTTAAATACAGTTCCTCCAACCACATAGTTACATCCCAATTTTTCCTTTCTTTTGATTCTCAAAGTATTTGGTCCTTCTTGAATGCAGCATCTTCCAAATTAAGAGTATACAAGGCAAACATCACAGGCTCATGTTGTTTATTTGGGGGGGTGGTGGTGAAAGATAACATTTGTAGATGTGTAAAAACATTGAGTGAATTGTTAGGCAGCCATTATTTAAAAGGTTTGATGTCTTTCATGTGTTGCTGTTTGATGAACATCACACTTTAGACTGTTAGAGAGTTCTGCTTCCACATCCCCATCTTGGTTTTGACAAGGTAAACACTGGACCACCAATACTAAATTCAGCTTGAGCTAAAAGACCAAGTTAGAAAAATAAATATTTGCTAGTAAAGGAGCACAAAAGGAAATGTATATCAGACTCAGGCCAGTGGGGTGTACAAAATATTGTCAAGGCCGGATGGTACTATCTCACATACTTCATGGCTAATATATACCTCAAAAGAACCCCAAAAGCGTCACTTCAGTGGGGAAAAAAAGTGAAAATGTATGGTGTAGAAAATGCCTTTTTATCCCAGTCTGATTATCAACAGGGTGCCTCTGTCCAAGGCATCATCAATTATACCTCTTCCCCCAGAGCTGTTTACTGTACTGATCTATTTTCAGAGCTCTGTGTAGTAGCAACAACAACAAGGCAAAGAAAGGCTCAGTGAACGGGCCTTTTCCCCTTCAGGTACAGAGCAGAGGATCTCTTAGTGGGAGGGGATGCTATTTTAGAAGCATTCCCACTGTCCCACTTACTGGTCTCATCCATCCATGTACCTCTCAAAACCCTGTAACAATGCAGGCAGGGAGCCTTGGACAGATGTGCGTGTCGTGCTGCTGTTTAATGACTGTTGGGTGAGTGAGCTCGAAAAGCTCTTTCCGTGTCACTCCCTGCCCCAGTTCCGACCTCGCCACATTCCTGCGGGATGTGACACAATGATCCAGCACAGCTGCGGGGCCTCTGGGTCTCTCTGCTGAAAAGTGCTGCCGCTGGCAGCAGGGAGGCTCAGCAACTGCTGAGGAGCAGAGATGCTCGGAGTTAATGCTGTTCTGAACTGCATGGAAAAGTCGTTTATTTCTAACTGCACTGTAGAGCTGAGTGCCCCCAGGGCCACAATCCCATCGGTGTAATCCCTGCTCCAGGCTCTCCTGCTTTAGGGGGCTCCTTGTTTTTGGGTGGGGCATCAGGGCGTTTGTACAGCTGAAGTTTGATCCAGGCTCTGTTGTCCATCCAACGGTTCTAGAAGCTGGAAGTGCCCGGAGTTCAGTGCACAAATCCTGACCTTCGTTTTCTCTGGGTAAACTTAAGAGCAAGGCAAGCAAAGGGCCCCTGAGTGTGTGACAAATCATCCTCGCTGATAGATCTGCTCTGGCTTTAAGGCAGGTTTGTTCCTGGACATCTTCCCCAGTGTGGGAGCTACACTTGAAATTTCCTTTGCTTAGTAACTGTCTAGTGCTTGGATTGGAAACCGAGATGGTGTAACCTTGGGGGAGTCATGGAATTGCATATAACCCTATTTGCAAGTTTGGGATATTAAAATCCTCTTCTTGAAGAAGGGCAAGAAGAGGTCTATTAAGTTCCCTAGGAGGCAGACTGCTGGGAAATGAGCATCATTGCAATTCACATGCTTGACTGAGACATGAGTACAATTTGCTGTGAGCTCTGCAGCATGAGCAGCATTTTCTTCATTCCGTTGTACTGAGATTTTATAATTTCATTACTTTAAATTGAATAGGACACGAAGGCAAATCCATCCATGGAATGGAAGCATACTTTAGTGCATCCACTCATCCTTTAATATCTTTAGACAGGGGCACGTCCCATTGGAAGTAGTTTGTGCTTATGTTGTGAAAAGCTTAATCTGGGAAACTGAGGCATGCGTCCTTCAGATTACTCACCTGCCCAAAAGCTTGTGCCTTCTTTTCAAATTACACTCCCACTGAAAATGTGTTGTTTTCATAATGACAAATATTTAACAGCCCTGAAGAATTCCAGGCTTTTGCATATTTATCAAATGATTCAAGCAGAAAACCTTGTCCTATCCTTGCATGCGCCGCTCTAAAAAGGGAGAAAGTTTGCTCTTCTTGGCTCATTCAGTTCTTAATAGTCTGGGAGCAGACCTGAAATCATTTAGGGCTCTCAGTGCAGTCATCAGGTGCAGACATTGGTTCTGGCTCTCTGCAGGTGGAGCAGTGTGAGCTGGCTTTGTTCTTGAGGCTCTGGTTGCCATTGCCATTCTCTAGTGGCTTTTTCTGAGCCCTGTCCCAAATTCATGAGACACTCCTTACTGCCTCCCCCACCCTAGTTAGTCCTGAGACCATTGTTTCATTTTGTTGCTGACAGTGAATTCCACGATGAACGATGAACGTATGCACAAGGAGAGAACTACAAACGAGAAGGTGATCATGGAAGAATTGCTTCTTCCATTCCACCCCCAGGCATCCCACCCCTCTCAGGTACACAGCCCTTGCCCTCACAAAGAGGTGGAATTGCTAGAGGAGCAGGAAGAGCAGGGCTGTTCCACAGGGAAAGGCAAGCCAGCAGCTGAGGGAGCTCTGGCTCCTCAGCTGGGAAAGCAGAACAGGGCTGGTGGCCATAACAGGTCCAGGAAAGTCAAAGAACTCAGGAAAACCGTGGAAACAACAGAGCTCAGGGCAGGGCAGGGTGCAGGACTGAGGATCCCAACACCACAGCCTGAAGAGAGATCTGTCACTGAAAGAGGGGTGCTCCCTTCCCTGTCTCCTCCTGCAGCCTGCCTGGCACTGGGAATGCAGGGCTGCTGTTGCCTTCATTGCAATGACATGAATCTCCTAAAGCCAGTCACAGCCTGACCCTCACAAGCAATTTATGGTAAAGCAATTCTCTTGTTTGCTAAAGTGTCACACCAAGGCAATTTGAAATCCAGGTTTATCTTCCCGTTTCCTTAACTGCTGTTTGCTGCAAATCCACAGCACAGAATAAATGAAGAGCACATGGTAATAAATCACTCTCGTTCAGGCTGCCTCGTGTCCAAACACTGCAGCCAGAAAGAGATGTCACACCTTTGTTGTGGTGACAGTGAAGGCAGTGAAGGATGATGCTGCCCCCTCCCTCAGCGCCAGGCAGGAGATCCCAGCTATCATATCTCTCCAGTCCTTGATGTGTGCCAGCTGCCAGTCATTAAGCAGCACTGGAGAATTTGCATCCATCCCCAGCACATCTGATTTACTGACCAAAAACTGGGAGCCTTTTCTAAAGGAAGCATCTTGTTCCTACCCTCCTTCACACATACCGCAGCTTGATGTGGGGATATCTTTTCTTCCTTAATTCCTAACTGTAGAATTTCGAGGCAACCCAAGAGCTGCCTTATTTCCTAACCACTTTTAGTGTCTTCATATTTTACAGGCTCTTCGTGGACAGCTCCTGAGCTATCCTTTTAGACATGGCAGCTTGGCTTCTGCTCCACAGGATACTTTGCTCCAGTTCCAGGCTAAACAGTAGGCTGTTCCCCAAAAGCCAATATTTCAATCAGATGCTCCAGCTGAGTGCTGAGCGCTTTCAGTCCCACACAGGAGAAGCACTACAGAGGTTGCTCATTAAGGGAGAAGACACATTTTCTCATTTGGTACTGTTTAGTCATGGGTCCTGTGTCTTTGGGCTGCCTGAGGCATTGTCTCTACAAAAGCTGTTTTAAAACTGACTTTGCATCAGATTCCTGAGAGTTAAAGATGATCTGGCAATGTTTAGTGCCATAACTGTTCTTCTTTGTGCTCCCTATTTTAGCACGTTCTTAGGAAGAGAGCTTTGTGATAATCTCTCCCTAATCCCGCAGAAACCTGGTTTTTCCTGGGCTGCTGAGGGCTCTGGTGTGGAGAGGTTGGATTTGGGATATAGATGCACTTGATAGCACAGTCTTTCTTACACCTGATGGACTCTTCCAGATCAGAGGGATGGTCACTCTGATTCTCAGCCTCTTCTTTGTGACTCATTTTTAGTTACTGAGAAGTGCCTTTGAAAGCAAGGGATTCTTCCCCAGCTAAGCCATCATGGGTTTACAAACCTATTGGGCTTCCATTTTGGTTTTGATGGGAAATGGGTGCCACTGCTGCCTTCAATTCACTGAGCAAAGAGAAGGCAGCTGCCCAAGTTACAGCTTGTGTCCTCCAAAAGAAACCAAACACTCCTGCGGAGGTCAATACTTTGAGTTTTGTACCAGTTTGAACTGAAGTTCAGCTGGCAGCCCAGGAGAAGAGAGGTGCTGCATCTTTTTGTTCTCCCAAGACATCTAATTTTCTAGAAGAGGATATAAATATTAACAAATAATTGCTGTTCTGGTTAATAAAAGAACCCATTTTCCATCATCCCAGGAGCAGACATTGATTTCTGTAGAAATTCAGCAATTGCTGATCCAGAGAACAGACCTGTTCACTATTTATGACTTACACTGAATGGTTTTCTAAAAAATAGAGTCAGGGATTTGATCTTGAATGATTCATGGAAATCACAAAAAAGGTCAGTCCCCAAGAAAGTCTGATAAGTGTTTCAGAATTGCAGCAGCACCCTCCCAGACTGTATTCCCGGCTCAGTTATCATCTGAGAACTCTCCATTAGTCGCTGATTTCTTTCTGTCTTGCCCATAACCATCCTGACTAAATCCAGGGACAGGCAATTCCATCACTGTCTCTATTAAGCTGCCAGCACTCGTTCCTGAGTTACCACAACAACAAGGATTACGTGACAAGCAAATGAAGAACCAGTCAGATAATGGAGTTTTTAAAATGGGGATTACTGGTGCTGAAGATGTAATGGCCTCTTTGATGCTGTTACTATCTATAGCACAAATCCTTCTCAGTCTTTGGACTATTGACCTGACACACTGAAAAGGCTCCTTTGCAGCCCCCATTGTCCAGAGAAAGGGAGAAGCTTTGAGCACAGATGTCTTCAAGGCACAGGAAAAACACAAGGCAAAGAGATAAGCTTTGGTAATTTGAAAGCATTTGATTTCTTTCAAGCACAATCCCAACGTTTTAGTTGAAACTGATATCCCGATCTTATCTGTGTTGCTTTTTCTCCAAGGTGTGCACTCAATACTTTGTAATTTCCAAAGATGCTCTGAGCTGATCTTCCAGCAGTTTGCAATTCAGATCTGCTGGAAAGGACTGTCTGAGGAGATTTTGGGGAGAAAGTTGTCCCTGTACCCTTGGGCCATTGCCCCTGTACCTTGGGCCTCTTGTACAGGATGACTGGATATAGACCTTTACTACCTCAGAACAGATAGCTGGATTTGGGAATAACTAGGCTGATTGCTCTTGGTTTGGGAGGTAGCAGTTAATGGCAGCAGGATAATTTGTAGAAAGGTGAGATTTTTACCCTTTGTCCATACCATAATGCTGATTGCCTGTAGAGCTGGTGTAATGTCCAGGGAGCCTGGACGAGCATCAACTCTCTGCTCGTTCACCCACAGAGTTCTGGGGTTTTTTTTGCAAATAGATTATCAAATTCGTAGTATTGTGAGGAAGTAGGGGATTGTAATGCTCCCTCTTCTACAGATACAAGGTGAGATTCTCTCCTGCATTAGGGCAACACTGTGCTTTCTAGCAGAGTTATGAAGGCTGCCTGCAGGAACTTAACAGGTGTAGCTGTGCTTCACACACACGCACTCCCCTGCCTGGTTCTCTGATAGTCCCTGGTTTTGTGAGAGCTCTGTGGGATACCAGACAATTAGCAGGTGTTGGACCAGTTTCAGTTTGCTCTGAGACTGAAAATACGTGTGCAAAGGAAAACTGAGGGGTGAGGCTGAAAGCTCTGTTGCCTCCCTCTATTTTGACTGTGCTCCTCAGCTGCATTCAGGGACAGGCTCACGGAAACTCAGCATAGTGGGACTCATTCAAGTGTCCTCTCCTGGAGATCCTTCTCAGTGTCACCACGAGCTCTGCCCCACAGGGCTGCTGTCCCTGTGCCTGCCCAGGCCTCTGCTGATGCCAGCACCTTTGTTTAGTGACACTGCCCGAGCTCACAGGAGCCACTGCCTCCTTTCTCTTGATGCCTGTGTGCAACTCAGGACTCAAAACACTTGGCCAGGAGCTTGCAGGTGAATTGACTTCTGCACTGACTTCAGAGCGTTCTCCCTTCCAGTGTTCCAGTTCTGGATATCAGAGCTGTTTCAGCATTTGTGCTCCAGGCTTTTATTTCCACAAGTCTTGGACATGTCTCTCTTCTAAGCTGCATGGTTCATGTAGCATCAATACGTCACTGGCAGGAGACTCCTGGGCTTTAGCTTTGCTGCTTTTGCTCCGTTCCCTTCTCATTACAGCACTCCATAACAAACTGGATTGCCCTTCCTGTATTCAAACCTTCAGCTATTGGCAGGTGGCTTTCAGGACCCCCAGTCATTGCTGAACCAAGCTGTACATATTTAATTGTGTTCATTTATTCTTTCTTCACAAGTCAGCCCTTTCAGCTCCCTCAGCACTTGTGTCACCTTTTTCTGAACCCCCTACAAACTCTGTCAGTAAGGAGCCCATCACAGAACACCACATTATAGATGCAACTTCACCACAGTGGCAAAGAAGAGATTTGACTGTTTCCTTCTGTCTTAATGCAGTGCCACTGCAGATTCTCCTGCAGAATTCATTTGCTTTCTCTTCCCTTTTGCTGATGTATTTTAGTGAAAACTTACCTCCAGTTTTTCCTAAGGCCCCAGCTCTTGCCCAGGGCCACAGGTAGTACATAGGATGTGGGGAAGCTATTGGCCTTAAATTCAGGGCACTCAAGAAGGATGGTGGGCTTATTTATCAGGGTGGAGAGAGGTGCTGGTAGGAGTCCCTGGAGGCACAGCAGTTTAAACAGAATTCAGGTAACGAGTCACAGCCAGAGCTGAGAACACAAGACAGAACTCCGGTTGCTATTTTCTGCATCAACCTTTGCCCTCACACCCCAGACCCACAGGCACCTTCCTGCCTGGGGAATGGCCCCTATCTCGAGTGCGTGCCCTGGCAACCGGAGCAGCAGCACTTCCACACTGCTGTGTCTGTGCAGGCACACCCCAGCTGGGTGGCTGCAGCCCTGCAGGGTCACCAGGGTTATTCTCAAATGCAGCCACGCACATTCCACACTGCACTGTGTGAACTGATCTCTTCAGACTGGAGCTGCTTGAGGTGTGATATGTTGCAAAGGCAGTGACGGGGGGAAGCTGTGGAAATGGAAGATGAGCTGACGTCTCAAAGTGTCACAGCAGAGCCTCAGCGTGGGTACACTGACCTGGCTTGGAGCTCAGGACACCTCGCCCTATACCTGCCTTCACCACTGAATGACTGTGTGAGCATGACTGAAGCACCCTCCCACCCTTGGCTGCTCTTTGCTCCCTGACCCTTCATCCAGAACCTCATCAAACAGCAGCTTTGAGACTTTTTTTATGCAGTACCTAAACAGCAGGGGCTGGGGTTAGCTCTCCATCACTCTAATGAAGCCCATCACAACAGGACAAACAAAAGCGGAGCAGAGTGATAACCCCTCACTAAGTTATTAGAATTGCAGCAGGACTAAATCCCACTCAATCTGCTAAAGACAAGGCTGGCAGCAAGGGAATTTCAGTAATGTAATACATGTATTTTTAAACAGGGAAATAAGGAATGTCTGGGGAGCTACAGGCCAGGCAGTCTCACCTCGGGACCCAGCAAGACTGAGCAGATCTGCGCTAAGGCAGGTGCAAAATAAGGTGATTGGTGACAGACTGCATGGCTTCACTAGGGGCAAATCCTGCCTGACAAATTCGGTGACACTCTGTGACAGGATTGGTGTTGAGGGCTGAGGGAAGGGCAGCTGAATCATCTGCCTGGAGTTGTGCAGAGCATCAGACACTGCCCTGTGTGATCCCAGTCTCTGAACTGGAGAGACATGGGTGGGTAAGGAATTGGCTGGATGGCCACACCCAAAGAGCTGTGGTCAGTGCCTCAGTGTCCAAGTGTCCTTGGGGGTCAGACTTGGACTGGTGCTGTTGAAATCTTTGTCAGTGACAGGGCCGGTGGCAGGTTTGCCAGTGACACCGAGCGGTGTGGTGTGGTCAGCCTGGGGCCCTGGCACAGGGTGCCCAGAGCAGCTGTGGCTGCCCCCAGATCCCTGGACATGCCCAAGGCCAGGTTGGACAAGGCCTGTGGAGCAGCCTGGGACAGTGGAAGGTGTCCCTGCCATGGCAGGGGTAGAACTGGATGGGCTTTAAGGTCCTTCCAACCCAAACCATTGCATGGTTCTGTGTGTGAGCTGATACACGCTGGGACAGGAGTACATGGCCATGGGTACACCACAAGTAAATTTAGGCTGAAAAGTCAGAGAAGAACTTTGTCAGCATCAAGCCAGGTATGTTCTGGAAGAGTTTCCCTCTAAGGAAGCTGGAGACAGATGACATAACCTTTCGTACTAACTACAAACGCCCTTTTAACATTAAAAAGTGGGCAGCTAATGATGTTTTGGGGCAGATTCCTACTCCACATCTTCCTTTCTCAAAGCCATGTCACATCTTCATTTCCTCTGTTGCTTTCTAGCTTTAATTCCTACCAAGCATTTCCATCAATTAGTCTGAAAAAGAGTCTAAAACAAATTTGTAAACCAAGCTGAGGTCAGATCAGAGGGTTCTACCTGTCCATTCTAAACCTGAGAAACTGTGGCTTCCTAGTGAGGACTTTTGACAGGATTTTTGTCTGAACCACGTTACCACAATGGAGATAATTTGTTCCTTGATTGCAGCAGGCCACTTCAGGAAGTTTGCAGCTGAAGTGTGCAAGCAAATGCACCTTCTTCCCCACCAGTAGGAAGGGAGGCTGTGCTCCCCTGCCTGCCACCTTCGATTTCTGCAGCTCCCCAGGCCGTGCCTGTGTCTTAACTAGGTCAGTCAATATGGAAAGTGGAACCTTAGCTGGTTATCGCCGTCGAGAGAAGCTCTGGCTTGGGTTTCAGCACAAGCTGCTGATCCAACCTGTGGGGAAAGTGACTTCAGTGGAAAAAGCTACTTTTGTGAAGGAACAAAGCAGAAGGGAATTTGAAAGGACTTTAGAGTAGGTGAGAAACTCTGCTTGGTACCTGCCCGCCTTTGTGCCCCTGTCCTTACTGTGCATGTGCTCTAAAATACAGAGCAGAGGAACAAGCTCCTTGGAGTGTAAAATGCCAGGAGTTCTGCCTTAGTGGATCAGTGTCACTCCTGTGCCAGTGGCATGGCTTTGACAGGGCTGCTGGATGCAAACATGCAGTCATAACCCCCAGGCCCAGGCAACACCTCCTTGTAAGAGCCGGGTGTGCAGCATCCTTTTCCAGGAGGTTTTGCAGGACCACGTGACTCTCAGGCAGAACAATCTCCCACAGACCCTGCACAGCGTGTGGATTGGGAAATACACTCTGGATCCATTGTTTCTGTTTGGGATCTTCCTGCACTG
The DNA here is from genome assembly GCF_000738735.6 of Corvus cornix cornix. NCBI lineage: Eukaryota > Metazoa > Chordata > Aves > Passeriformes > Corvidae > Corvus > Corvus cornix. Next base: position 19,037,336 of record NC_046340.1, read on the forward strand.
TGTGCTCCACTGCTTTGTCCTCTCTCCCATGATGAGAAGGAAGGCGGATCACAGATGCTCTGTGCTCTTTTTACAGCAGTTACGTGTACAGCTGAAACCAGAGTCCTGAGCCTCCCCTGAAGGTACCATCTGATACAGCCCAGGCAGAGCCCAGGACACAGTGTTCTGCAGGGCTTCCAGCCCTTCTTTCTCAAAACTTCCCAACAGCTTTCCTGGCAAGGAGTCTCTTCCTGGCGTCTCTACCTCACCTTGCTGTTCTGCGTGTCACAATGAACCTGAGCTAAAGGTCACTGCTACTGAAAGAGGGGAGCTGCATTTCCCCAGCCAGCTCTACACTCTGCTGCTTTTACTGCCTCTGACTCTCAGCAGGGCCTTTAAAAACAGAGAGAGTCTTCTCATGTGTCAGGCAACTAAGGAAGCACAACAAAAAACTCGTACTTTTTCTGCGTTAGGAAATAGAAATGTTTGTGCAAGTCCCATGAATGCAAGGAAAAGGGAACGGTGAGCAGAACTGGAGGGTGAAGACCACTTCCAGCATCTGCCAGCTGCTAGAGCAGTGTGAAACCACAGTAGTTTCATCCTAACTGGAACCAAAACGGTTTTTTTGTTTTCTAAAACATTAGGAAAAACCGAAAAGCTGAAAACACTGAACAATTTTCGTGGTTCAGAGAGATGTCTCTCCTAACGATGCAAAAATACCTACAGGATAATTATCTCAGACCACAAGGCACATTGAATGTAATGTCCTTCATTCTAGGTATATTTTGGCAGAGTACAACCCTTAATTGTGAATATTCTTCTCTTTGGATGGCGTCTAGGCTAGAAAAAATAAAGAATTAGCTTGTCCCAGTGGAGCACAGGGCGGGGTACTGCTGTCAGAACTTCGCCTGTAACTCTGGATGCAAGCTGTTCTCTCCTTCCCCATATTCACCCTGGAGAACCTTCTCCTGCTCTCTAGTGGCAGACGCACAGAAAGGCCCAAAACGTTCCAAAACGTTCCAAAACGTTCTGCTCCTTCCCGACCAGCTCACCCATTCACACCTCATTGTTGCTGCACAGCCCCGGAAATGGTCCCCAGTTCCAAGCTGGAATAGTTCAGTCGAGTATAAATCTGTATGCAGAGTGCTCCTATGAGTGTCAGAGCAATCGTTGTGCTGCGTTCTTGAAACTTCCTGGAAGAAGAGTGCAGTCCTTTTCCATCTCCCTGCCTTTTACGCCGAGGTGGGTGACTCGTTGTTTAATTGCAGTAAAAGCAGTAATAGCAGAGAGGCTCCTTGGCTGCCTGGCAGCTGGGACACAGCCCTTAAACTCACACCTGCAAACACACCTATAAATAGAGTTGAGTCCAGACTAAATGAGAGGTGATCCTGGATTTTAAACATGCAAACATTTCAGAGCAGTGGCGTGTCCTGGATAATAAACTAAATAAAAAGTTCCCTTTAAGGCTTGCTTTAACATGAGCAACTCAGAACAGATGAGTCAGTGCTGAAAAATTGCAGATTATTCTCTTCTTCATCCCATCCAGTGGAAAATAAGGAATATAAACTTTTACCTAGTCATCTGCTGACGTGTGAGTAACATGGTTTGATACCTGGACAGGCAATCCTCAGCTTAACTGCCTCAGTTGCTGAAGGATCCATTTTAATCAGAGTTGCACAGCACCCTCTTCTGCTGAGAGGAGCCAAGCCGTGGAACTCCCTGGGCTGTCTCTTCTCCTGTCTCTGATGGGCATTTATATACTGAAGAGCAAGGTAAGTATAAAAACTCAATTACAGCAACTAGGGCAGAATCAATAAAGGAATGAGAGGCTGGCAGCTGCTTGGATGGGGCTTTATTTCTGCAGCAGAATCCTGACACACGACATTACAAGAACATGGAGTGCTTAGATGAGTTATGAAGATTGATATTTATGATTATGACTTGCAATTGTGCTATTTAAAAAAACCACCTATTTGGTAATGAAAACCTGCTGGCAAGATCTGCTCAAAGAGGTGAAATTGCAGGAAGAGTAAAATCAGATCAGTAAATCAAATGCTCTAAATCATCAGTGAGACACACTACAATTAGGGTTGGATTCAAGCAGGCAGACTTATTGAATTGCGAGCATAAATCCATGTCATGCGTGTGCTGCCATTCCTTCTGGGAAGCACAGGCTCACCTCCAGCATTTCCTGACTGACCTCTGCCAAGGGCAGGAGGATAAGGACTGTCTCCCAACATAATGATTCCCACGGACTGCAGTGAGTGTCAGTTCTCCTGAGGCTCCCCGGGCTGGGAGGATCCCCATTTCCTTCCCTCAGGCTCAAGGGGCACACAGGTGGATGGGGGGCAGAGAGACCTGCTGGAGGCTCAGGCTCTGCCTGGGAGGTTGTTCATTGCTGTTGGTCTGAAGTGCAGAACAACCTTGGAACAGCAGGGCCTTTTCCTTTTCTCACTACAAACCTTGTCTCTTGTTAATCCCACTTGCTTTGTTTGCCTTAGGAAAACTTCCAGTTCCTAATGATCTACTGGCCAGTGTGTGGAATCTGCAGCACAGGAGTGGAAGGTGCAGGAGGTCCTCTGAACAATGCAGTGCCAGCTCTTGTGTGCTGCACTGTTATCCCTTTCCTTATCCACACAGAAAAGCACGTGAGGCTGCTGAGCCATAAAACTCCGGCCTGGGCTCTCCTTTCTGGACAGACACCTACTGAGGACATGGCTGTCAGCTGGAGGTTGAAGTGGCTCGTTCCAGTTGCAGAGGTTGTGGCAGCTGGCTCATCAGCTTTAGTGCAAACAGGCCTGCCTTGGAATGCATTTAGGGAAATGCTTAACAAAAGCTGCTTTCAGCTCGGTGGCAACAGCTGGATTCTGGTGTTAAGAGGCAGCACTGCACAAGCACAAGTGGAGAGGAATAGCTTGTTCCAGTGGGCTGATTATGGCATGAGGAATTGGGAAATCCTGCATTTCAGTTGCTACCACTGCTTTGCTGAGAGGCCTTGGTGAAATCTTTTACATTCTCTCTAGTGAGCATCTTCCTTATTTCATCTCCTGTAGCAGTAAAACTTGCTTCAGTGAACAGTCACAAAGGCTGGCAGCTTGACACGCTACAAATGAGCCTTGCTTAGAAAGTTTAAGCAGGGCATATGATTTCCCTGGTTTAACTTTTAGTAGAGAGGAAAATTGTCCCAGCAGTGCACATGGGAGTGATAATATCTGTGAATTTCCTGTTCTCACTGGGGGAAAACACAGATCTAAGAGCACTTCTGTCTGTTTTCTCCTATTTCAGATCCTCTCTGCTTGGTCCCTTTATAAAGAAGAATTAGAATAAAGAGTGGATTTATGAGGAAAGAACCCCTCAAACTAACTGGGATTTTTGCTACAGAATGGTGAGGAACGATTTGAAAGTGACAGCAAGGCTGTTGCAGGATTTTAATCCTGAGTCCTACACTGATTTTGCTGTGGTAATCTGGCCAAGGTAACCATTCTTCCTCATTTTCCCTCCACAGATACCAGTCAGAAGGTGCTGAAGGGAGTTTGTGAACCTACTCTAAGCAGCACCTTTGGTGCAGAGCAGTTATTTCAGTGGCTCCTTGATTTTCTTTGTATGTATCCTGCAAAACTGCTGGAGGGAACTCAGTAAATGAACGGTTACTTGTCACCCAGCCTTGGGAATGGCTCCATCAGTTCTCCAAAGTGCCAGTTTATTACTCATTTTACTGAGCTACGAGGCATTAATAAAACATGAAGGCTGAAGCTGACTTCATTGCACTTGGAAATCCATGCAATATAATCACCCAGGCTGGGAAATCTCATTATTTTGCTTTCAGTTTCTCCAGGAAAACAGACATTTTGCACCAACAGAATTTACTATTTGTGGGTTTCAGTTTGGATTCACCATCGGGCCACACTGCCATGCTCCCAGCAAGATCCTTGCAAAGAGCAAAGAGACAATCCCCAGTAATTCTTTGGGAGTCTTCTTCCTTTGAAGCAGATCCAAAGAGTGGTCAAATAGCTCAGTGTAACCAAACCCAGAATCCTGAATTCTGAGCACCACAAACCTCCTCCAGGACACGAACTTGGATACAAAGGATCTACTTCAGTCCACTTGGGAAGGGTCAAAAGGAGTCCTGAGAGTTTACAAACCTCTTGGACATCTTTGAAGAGCTATCAATCAATGGAATAACAGAGATCCAATTTTACTGTCCATTGGAACTTTCAAAAGGCTTTGGCAAATCCATTTTTTGAGGAACCTAAGCAGCCAAAGAGGGCAAGGGAAGGTCCTAACCTGGGTAGACAAAAGAAAGAGATAGTAAAAGTAAGTCACCAAGCCCCACAGTAGTGCCAGAAGAGCTCTTTAGGGACTGTGCTGGATGTAAGCAGTAGAGCATATTCACAAGTGACTCAGAAAAGGGTGTGAGCATTCTAGTCACTATTCCTGTTCATTTGCCTTTCCGTTTTCCAGGATTTAATATAGAAAGGAACATTATTAACATTTACTCTGGCTTCCTGTGTGACATGAGCTGGGACGAACCCAAATTGATTGCAGATTCAAATCTAGTATCTGGGATTGAGCTAAAGCAGACCTTCTATGAAAAAATATCTAATCTTCTTCTTAAAATTTCCTGTGACAGAGAATCTACGAGAACTTCATCATGTCAATCTAGAGGTTAGTTGCCCTCAACACGAAAAATTATTAACTTAATTCTGGCCTGGAGGCGGGGAGCTTCCAGGCAACGTCTCTTTTGCAACTCCATCTGCTGGTGTGAGGAGTCCTCTGTGCTCAGGTCTCCACCTCTCCATGTGGGTATTTAGAGATGATTATCAAATAATTACTTACACTTCCTTTTGCTCAACCAGAAAAGATTACGCTCCCAGGATCTTTTCTGTTAAAGTCTGTCTTCCAGTTCTTTTCCGCTGAGCAGGATTTTCATCTTGGATTTGGTGCTTCCACAAGTCCTGGGTAGAGTTTAACCACCTTTGTGAGGGTCTTCTGCACCTGGAGACCCTTCCAGCCGAGGGGAAGGGCAGGATCATTCTCTGGCCATCCTGCTCCAGTCTTGTCCCTGCTAGGAAAAGTTAAGCATTCCCTGGTACTGAAAGGGCAAACACCTGCTCTGAACCCTTTCCCCTCCTGAGAAGCTGGAATTTATAAAAGCCACAACACAATTGTGAGCTGCCCCCGCCATTACTCATGAACGAGGTGTTTCTATCACCACTCGTTTCCAAAGAAATCCTGTCACCTCATCCTGTTAAGTGAAGCCTGCAAATCCAAGGAAGTGGGAGTTTGTTGCTCCACCAAAATGAGGATTTGTGAAAGGTTTTGCAGAAAGGTGAAAACCAAAGAACTAACAAGCCCAGAAGTGGCTAATAACATGCACAGTTCCTCGTGGAACAGACTTTGATCACAGCTTGTCAAGTGTCTCCTGTGCCATGAAGTTGCTGCGAAGGGGGACAGCCGTGGCTTTGTTGTTGTTGTTTAACCTGAAGTGCTTCCTCTGGGCTGGAGTGTGCCCTGAGATGTCCCCACTCCAGAGTCTCTCTATGGGAGCAGGAGACGGTGGCAGTGTCTGGGTGTGCTTTACTCAGCTGCTTTCTGTATCTCTGGGTGTGAGCAGCCAGCAGAAATCAATGTTTTGTGCCAGACACTGGGAACACGGATAACCTGGGAAACTGAATGGACATGTGGGCTGTGCCACCTCGGACGAGGTTTTGTCTGGCCCCAGAGAAGGGTGGAAGTGCAGTGTGTGGGTCCTGGGGGCCCAGGCAGAGTGGGACACTGAACCTCTCTGGGGACCATGGCCAAGCAGGGAGCAGCTGAGCTGTGAGGGAAATGCTGCCAAAATCAGGTAACCACAAATTGCTGCTCCCCATCGCCCCACCCCAGATCAGCCGTGTGTGGGGCTGCATGTGCTGTGGCATCGTCCAGAACTCTGCCAGACAGATTGAAGCTTTTTTCCTAAAAACCCCCCAAACCAGAAGCATTTTCATTCTCCTCCTAAATTGCATCTGGTGAAGCAAATGCCCCTTCCCTGTTTGCCTGGTGTCCCACAGGAAGCATCTTGGTGAAGCTGCTCCATTGAACAGAAGATTTAAGACACCGTCAGGCAGTAGGAGAGCGCAGGAGGGAATATGATTCTGTCAGCTAATGGTTCAGGGGGAAATCAGGAAGGCCTGTCTTCTGTCCTGCTCCCAGGAATTGCTCCCAGGAATTCCCATGGGATGGCATTGGCTGAAGACAGAGCCCAGGAAGCAGCACCCAGAGCTGCTGGGTGTTGTCCTCCCCTGCACTCAGCAGCACTGAGCAGTCACAGCTGCAGCTGCTCATTGATTTCACCAAAACCAGCTTCAGTATCCACAGAGGAGCCGGGTGAGAGGATCCCTCCCCCTCGCAAAAACACACACACACACAAGGCTGCTGTCCACCCAGGCAAACTTATTGCAGTGATGAACTGATACTATCAAGGCAACGGCCTCGAGGGTCTGCAGAGCTTTGTTTAAACCCTCACACAAAGGTCAGCACAGTGTTGAAAACAAATGAAAGCACAGGCTGTGAAAATCAATCCGTGGGGAGTCCCTGGGTGGGCTCTGGGAATGCGCAGGGGGCAGGGGGGGCACTCTGCTTCCCTCTGCTCAGCTGCAGGAGCGTCCCAGAGTTTGGCACTGTTTAACTGGGATGGCACTGGGGAGGAGGAAATCTTAGTTCCTCCTTGTCCTGAGAACCAGGGAGGTGCCTGCGGGACAGACTTAATTAGCACAAGGCAAAGGGCAGGTCCAGGTAAGGAAACATGGAATGAACCTTCTGCCTCCTGCCTCCTGGCTTCGCTGGGTATTTCATCTTTGCCAAGTGTACAGCACCTGCACCTTCTCTTATTAGGAAGTCCAAATCTCATTTTATTATTAACCACTGGAATAATACTGTGCCTCCTAAACTACCATTTAAAAAGCAGGGAAAAACACATTTTCTCTTTTTATTCTCTTCTACACATACAACATTCTTGTTTCCAAAGCCAGCAGGTTTTGCTTTATCTTTCAAAAGAAGGACATTCCCTTTTTGGTAATGGTAAGGTGTTCAGAATGTTGGCTTAGATAGTTGAGATGAAGAATAACCACAAAGCAGCTTATAATGGAAGTTCAGCTTGTCCTTAATGGTGGCACTGCAGCACAACTTCATCATGCAGTGCAGGCAATTGTCCCCCTGCCCTCCTCCCATGTTCTCATGGAGCTCTGCCCTGCTCCTCTGCTTTGGGTCCCCCCTTCTCTGTCTTTTCCCTGCTCAACTTCTCTCACTAAAGCTTTCTCTGAACCTAAACAAGCAGAAAGGACTCAGCTCTCAGCTGGTATTTGGAGACCACGAGCTTGTTTCCTCTGCTGCCACATTCTGTTCTCTGCTGGCTTTTGACATCAGCAGGATTTGCTGTGACACCTGTAATTAAACAGCAGCGAAGGACACATGGAGGCCCAGACTGGACCAGGAGTACATTTTTGATCCAGAATTGAAGGCAAAGCTTGATCAGCACAAGCACAAATGTGCACATGTAGACACAGGCAGAAGCAAAGGGCAGGGAATAGCCTCGGATTTAGGATAACCACGAGACCTTTCTGGTGTTGAGTGGGCTACAGGCAGTACCACCCAAGGCCGGGTTCTACAGCAAAGCCCAGACAGAGCAGGCCTTTATTTTAATCTCAGCATTATTTGCAGCCTTATCAAGTGAGGCCTTTTCCCTTTCCTCTCCTTGTCTCCTGGCTCCTGGGGCGCTGGGCTTGCTGACACTGCTGCTGAGCCACACACGTGGTGGTGGCACAAATCCCTCCTTTCCCTGCAGGATCGTGGGGATGTCTGGAGGACTCAGGCTGGCCTCACCTGTTTGCTTGTTTGTAGAGCATGTGCTTGTGCCAGTGAGAATGAAATGCAGGCAGAAAAAAATACCCTGTGTCCCTTGGCCGTGTTTTCATGGCCATGAAGCTTCTATGCCCCTGAAGTTACAGAGTGGGAAAGATAATTCATGACCCATCCCTCTGTGGGCACCATGGCCGGGGTGTCTGCTTGGGATAACTCCTGAAAATCCCTCTGTGGCACCATGGCAGCGGTGTCTGCATGGGATAACTCCTGAAAATCCCTCTGTGGGCACCATGGCAGCAGTGTCTGCTTGGGATAACTCCTGAAAATCCCTCTGTGGGCACCATGGCCAGGGTGTCTGCATGGGATAACTCCTGAAAATCCCTCTGTGGGCACCATGGCAGCGGTGTCTGCATGGGATAACTCCTGAAAATCCCTCTGTGGGCACCATGGCCAGGGTGTCTGCATGGGATAACTCCTGAAAATCCCTCTGTGGCACCATGGCCGGGGTGTCTGCATGGGATAACTCCTGAAAATCCCTCTGTGGGCACCATGGCAGCGGTGTCTGCACGGGATAACTCCTGAAAATCCCTCTGTGGGCACCATGGCCGGGGTGTCTGCATGGGATAACTCCTGAAAATCCCTCTGTGGGCACCATGGCCAGGGTGTCTGCTTGGGATAACTCCTGAAAATCCCTCTGTGGCACCATGGCAGCGGTGTCTGCTTGGGATAACTCCTGAAAATCCCTCTGTGGGCACCATGGCCAGGGTGTCTGGCATGGGATAACTCCTGAAAATCCCTCTGTGGCACCATGGCCAGGGTGTCTGCATGGGATAACTCCTGAAAATCCTCTGTGGGCACCATGGCAGCGGTGTCTGCACGGGATAACTCCTGAAAATCCCTCTGTGGGCACCATGGCCGGGGTGTCTGCATGGGATAACTCCTGAAAATCCCTCTGTGGCACCATGGCAGCAGTGTCTGCTTGGGATAACTCCTGAAAATCCCTCTGTGGGCACCATGGCCGGGGTGTCTGCATGGGATAACTCCTGAAAATCCCTCTGTGGGCACCATGGCCGGGGTGTCTGCATGGGATAACTCCTGAAAATCCCTCTGTGGCACCATGGCAGCGGTGTCTGCATGGGATAACTCCTGAAAATCCCTCTGTGGGCACCATGGCCAGGGTGTCTGCTTGGGATAACTCCTGAAAATCCCTCTGTGGGCACCATGGCAGCGGTGTCTGCATGGGATAACTCCTGAAAATCCCTCTGTGGCACCATGGCAGCGGTGTCTGCATGGGATAACTCCTGAAAATCCCTCTGTGGGCACCATGGCCAGGGTGTCTGCATGGGATAACTCCTGAAAATCCCTCTGTGGCACCATGGCCGGGGTGTCTGCATGGGATAACTCCTGAAAATCCCTCTGTGGCACCATGGCAGCAGTGTCTGCATGGGATAACTCCTGAAAATCCCTCTGTGGCACCATGGCAGCAGTGTCTGCACGAGATAACTCCTGAAAATCCCTCTGTGGGCACCATGGCCGGGGTGTCTGCTTGGGATAACTCCTGAAAATCCCTCTGTGGCACCATGGCAGCGGTGTCTGCATGGGATAACTCCTGAAAATCCCTCTGTGGGCACCATGGCCAGGGTGTCTGCTTGGGATAACTCCTGAAAATCCCTCTGTGGCACCATGGCAGCAGTGTCTGCACGGGATAACTCCTGAAAATCCCTCTGTGGGCACCATGGCCAGGGTGTCTGCATGGGATAACTCCTGAAAATCCCTCTGTGGGCACCATGGCAGCGGTGTCTGCTTGGGATAACTCCTGAAAATCCCTCTGTGGCACCATGGCAGCAGTGTCTGCTTGGGATAACTCCTGAAAATCCCTCTGTGGGCACCATGGCCAGGGTGTCTGCATGGGATAACTCCTGAAAATCCCTCTGTGGCACCATGGCAGCAGTGTCTGCTTGGGATAACTCCTGAAAATCCCTCTGTGGGCACCATGGCAGCGGTGTCTGCACGGGATAACTCCTGAAAATCCCTCTGTGGGCACCATGGCCAGGGTGTCTGCATGGGATAACTCCTGAAAATCCCTTTGTGGCACCATGGCCGGGGTGTCTGCATGGGATAACTCCTGAAAATCCCTCTGTGGGCACCATGGCCAGGGTGTCTGCATGGGATAACTCCTGAAAATCCCTCTGTGGGCACCATGGCCAGGGTGTCTGCATGGGATAACTCCTGAAAATCCCTCTGTGGCACCATGGCCGGGGGTGTCTGCATGGGATAACTCCTGAAAATCCCTCTGTGGCACCATGGCCGGGTGTCTGCTTGGGATAACTCCTGAAAATCCCTCTGTGGGCACCATGGCCGGGGTGTCTGCATGGGATAACTCCTGAAAATCCCTCTGTGGCACCATGGCAGCAGTGTCTGCATGGGATAACTCCTGAAAATCCCTCTGTGGGCACCATGGCAGCGGTGTCTGCTTGGGATAACTCCTGAAAATCCCTCTGTGGGCACCATGGCCAGGGTATCTGCTTGGGATAACTCCTGAAAATCCCTCTGTGGCACCATGGCCGGGGTGTCTGCACGGGATAACTCCTGAAAATCCCTCTGTGGGCACCATGGCAGCAGTGTCTGCTTGGGATAACTCCTGAAAATCCCTCTGTGGGCACCATGGCCAGGGTGTCTGCATGGGATAACTCCTGAAAATCCCTCTGTGGCACCATGGCCAGGGTGTCTGCATGGGATAACTCCTGAAAATCCCTCTGTGGGCACCATGGCAGCAGTGTCTGCATGGGATAACTCCTGAAAATCCCTCTGTGGGCACCATGGCCGGAGTGTCTGGGAGGGGCAGTGATCAACTGGCATCTGCTTGAAGCTCTTCTACTTCAGGCATGCTGACCCAGCTTGGGTTTGCAGTCTGGCTCTTTTCACAAGTCCAGGAATACTGAGTCAGAATGGAAATGTCTGGAGGTTGTTCTCCCAAATGCTGACTTCTTGCTGCCTGCCCAAGAAGTGAATCTTGCAGAGTCATGCCTGGTATCCATCAGTGTGTCAGTTCCCTCCTACTAATATTTCAACTCATTTGATAATTTAAAACAAATTTGATGGACGGATTTTGTCTCAAAGTGAGTATCTTCCTACGTATTTATGGAAGTAGGTGGCTGGAGTAAAGAGAGAATTCCTCTTGAGTCATAGCATTATAGAATTAGAGGGTAATTTAGGTTGGAAGGGATCTCTGAGAGTCTTCTGCTCAAAGCTGCCTCACATGGCAGCAGCATCAATAAATGAGCAGACACTGGAGAATCTATGGCAGCACAGCTGGGAATTGTGGAGGGAAAGTTTGTGTTGAATCCTGCACATCAGACATGGGAGACTCCACTCCCAAGGAATTTCTTTTATGGCCATTTTGCTCGCAGAGCATCTTGTTTCTAATTAGTCTCTTATTTCAAATTTTTCCATCTTCTGCCTGTCTTCAGCAACTGGGGAGAGGGAGGCATTGTAAGGTACATCCCTGAGGATTACGAGTTCCTCGGTCAGAGTTGTACAAGTGCCTGGCACAGGGTATGGCTGTAAAACTTTGGGGTTGGAAATGTGATGTTGAGTTTGATTAACTTCTTCTGAGAAAAGGAGAGGTTTAAAGTGAGCCCAGACCGAGTGCAGCTCACCAAGAGCAGAGTCTGGACTTGCCAAAGCTGGAGGCTGCCGTGACCATTGTGGGGGGCACATTTCCCATCCAATCCAGCAGTGCCCGATCACCCAGAATAGCACAGGGGATGTGGACCAGAGATGCAGCAGCAGGACAGGCTCCACAGAGGGATCTGTTATTGTCTGGGAGGCTGCAGCTCATTAAACGCTGCTGAAAGGCACTATTTTGAGAAGGGCTTGTTTGATAGGCACTGAGCTGATCCCCTTGGAGCAAACCTCTCTGTGCTGTCTGAACCCTCTCCTGAATAACTCCACATCCGGGGAGAAAAATAAGCTAGTGCTCGGTTTTTAAATGGAAATGTGATAGAATATATATTTGGAAGGCAAATTTTATTGAAGCCCAAGACAAGCTCAATATGAGCATTTCACTGTGAATATTGGAGGATTCATTGGTGGAGTTTAGACAGGAACTTTGTAAGCTAATTGTGACTAAATCATGCAGCTGCTCTAATCTCAGCAGCTCCTCTGAGCTCTGTCATTTCTCTTCCTTAGAACTCCATCCGTGGTTGTCTCTGTTTTCCCATTTCTCAGAAGGTTCCTATTCTCCAGGGGGAATATTAAAGGTCAGGTGGCAAGGTACTCATGCTAATCACTCTGTTCCTAGCTGGGTTTCAGCTGCTTGCTCCACTGAGGATTACCAGCTTCTGCAAAACATCCTGGAAGTCTCTGGGGGTTATTTGCTGCAGAGTCTGGGAATTCTTTCCAACGCACATGGCTGGATTTTTGGGTAACATGTCCTTTGTGCAGTCCAGTGGCAAAGCTGTTGGTTGTCAGCACATTCCCAGCAACCCTTTACACCCTAGACAGGTGTTCACATTTCGATCTTGGTTACAAGGGTGAAGAGAGTGGACTTGCTCTGGATTTATTTACCACTGGAAGCTGGAGTGAATATTGCTTTCCAAGCACTTCCTGGTAGCAGCTTTCCCATCCTGTTGTGGATCTCAGCTCCTGCCGCTGCCTCCCGTGCCAGGCTCCGCAATCCTCCATCGCTGGGGATCTCTTCAGCATCTCTGTGCTCCCGCTGATGGACTTTGAACCCACAGCAGCTCTTCATTCCATCCTGACAGCAGCTCTGGGGGATCTTCCCTGTCTCCTCCCGCCCAGATCCCAGCACCCAGGCGTGGATCTCCCTTCCCATTGCTCAGCTGGTTCCTTCACCCAGCCTGGTGCCCTCTGTGCCTTAAATCGGCCTCGGCACATGTTCCAATCCCCACTCTGCCGCTCCTGTAGGGAACACGGAGAGCAGGAAGAAAGCCCAGGCTGAATTTCAATGAGTGTAGTGACAGCACACCTGGGTAATGAATAGGGCCAAGGGGGAGTGAGGATTTGTGTATTTATCACTATTATTTCTTCATTATCTCCGAGCTGTGGTGGGAGCTGCAGAGGCAGCGAGTGCAGCCTCTCCCACCAAAACTCCAAGGCAGAACCTCCCTGCTTTGTAGTGTTGAATATTTCATGAGTTTCAAATGCCAATTATGAGTTACCTGCTGCCTGCTAGGAACAATAGGCAGCTTTGAAAGGACTTGTTCCCATTCTTCCCAGCCCTGCCACATGTTTAGTGATTCCTTTTTTACCTGAGAATCCAGAGGCTCGGGGGTGATGATGGGAGCTCTCACCCAAGCAAAGATGGGCCTAAAAGACCAGCTTGCACTGCTGTTCCAGTACCCTGAGCCACAGGATGTGAGTTTTTATGGCTCTCAGTCTATTCTTCTGTAGTCCTGAGATCATTTGGAATGGGATTTTCCACATTTGCACTGCACCACCGGACTTTTATCAAAATACCATATAAATGTGTGTCTGTGTGTATATATCTATATAAAACATAGATAAATATATTAAAATATATACATAAATATATTAAGTAAGTAAATAAATAACTAAATAAAAATACGAGCTGGCAGAATTCCTTAAGAAACAAACTAATCTTTGGCTCCTTCACCTGCATTCTCCCCACTAAATCCGTTCCCTTTGTATTTATGCCAAGTCCCGTGGAGCAATGTCTGATAAATATTGTTCAAAAGGAGATGATTTCCCTCCAAACCATTTCTGCCTTTTCCTGACAGGTGACTTCTCCCACCCCCTTTCGATGTACTGTGCAGCCAGTGGTGGGCAAGCCAGTGAAATACTGTAGAAATCTGCCTCTGAAGGTGCATTTGCTGACATGGAAAGCACTGCCACAATGCTGGCAGTAAATCCCATCTCCGATACTGGTTTCATCCCATTGGACAAGGATAATTTCCATCCCCTACATTTGGCTCTTGGAAGGCTCTCAAGTAAAATATCATTACTTCGAAGTTGTCTCAACACAAAATTGTCACTACAATTTAAAGACTCCCCAAATTCCTCTGAGTTTGATCACCTGGAACTGCTGGAGCCAAGTTTTCACAAGTGTTCAGGAACCCACACTTGGGGACAGAGCTACACAAGGAGGCACCTTGTGGATTTAGCACTTTGGACAATTCCACGAGCCCACGGAGCTTCCTTGGATTCATCTTTGGCACAGAGAGATGTAAAGGTAGCCGTGGTCTGCAGGGGAGGAATTCTGCCTGTGATGTACGGCCTGGCCGGGGGGGCTGGGCAGTGCCAGGCTCCCGGGCACAGGGATGCATCCATCGCTCTGGAATGGTGCAGGGTGTGCCAGCAGCCCGGCTCAACCTTTGCTCCTCATCATTTCTTTCCTCCTGCACAAGGGATGGAGCAGAGTTCTGCTGCCGGGTGCCCTGTGGTGTTCTCCCCCCGCCTCAGGGCTGTGGGAGAACCTGATCCCTGTCCCCAAATCGGGCACAGCAATCCCAGCAAGGGCAGGGAATGGTGGGGCATTTCCAAGAGCCAGCCCGGACACCTACAGCTGAGAGGACAAACAGCCTGGTGCCTTGAGCACGTCCTTTCCTGCTCTGTCATTCCCCGGGAACATGAGGGACTACGCTTAAGAAGCTGCATCAGTTTCAGGTGTTGTGCACCTCATTAATCAAAACACATCCTTTTGGAAGGCAGCTGATTGCAGCTGAGGCACAGAAGTGCGTACACCTCAGCATCCCTAGTGCTTGGAGGAGGGAAGAAAAACGGGGAAAAGACCTTTAGAGCTCTCCCTGGCTTAGTTCACATTATCTAATCTACAGGAGCGTTGGAAAAGTGAGGTTTATTTCCTCAGAAAAACTGGTTCTATTAGAAATTGTGATTAAAATAATAATAATATTAGATGATGTTTGCACTGTAGAGTATTTGGAATGAGTCACAGGCAGTCTGGCTGTGCCAGGAGGTGGGAGGAGAAGAGGAGCAGGTGAACACATGGGAGAAAGGATTCGGGAGAGAGCGAGGGAGAGGCAAACAAAGATGAGGAAGCATGTGCTGTGTGTGTGCTTGGTGAAGTCACTGCTGAGCAGCGTTTCCTTGCCGTGGAGCTGCAGGAACATCCTGCTGCTTTACACGGCACAGCCACCTCTGCCAGTGGCTGCTGCGAGGGAAGAGGGGAGTATTTGCTCCCGAAAGCAGAAGCACAGAGGTGAGGTGGGGATTTCCTCCCTTCCTGCCGTGGGCATTCCTTGCCTGTGCTCAGCCTCCCTGCCTGCGCAGTTCACGTGGCTTGCTTCTCCTAGCAGGTAGGATTTGCCATGGCTGAAACAACAAACCTTCCAGAAAGCCTCGGATGCTGAATCTCGGCAAAAATACCAAAATCTCTCATGGTCAAACTGATTCTTAACTCCACTGGTTTCAAAGGCTTGGCACTAGGAACGATTTGAACCACTGTATCAATCTAGGAGCTTTTTAAACAGAATAAACAGGCATTCCCAAAGAAGCACAGGCAGGGCTGCTTGCCATCTTTTTCCCTCTTTTTCTCCAAAAAACCCCTCTCAAATATCAAAAGGTAGGGAAACCCCTAATCGTAGCCGTTTCCCCCACTACCGTGGCCTCTGTTACAGGAGGTGGGTGCCTTGTGGGCAGCAGCGAGGGGTGGCAGGATTCCCGGCCGGAGCTGTTTTCCCGGGAGCAGCCTCGGCGGGGAGCCGCGGGCAGTGCTGACTCAGGAGCCCCCGGGGAAGTGGGGTTCCCCCGCCGCGGGGAGAGCCCACGCAGCCCACACCGCCTGCGCCAGCCCAGCGCAGCCTCCCGCAGGCCGGCGGCGGAGCTCGCCCAGATGCTGCTGCCGCTCATTCGTTCGGGTTTGAGTGCCTTCTGCAGATCCGTCCCCGCAGGAGAGCCGTAGTACCGGTTAGCGTGGCTGACGGGGAAGCGACACAGCCAGCGAGAAAGGGTCCTTCCAAACCTCCGGGACGCTGCAGGCCGGGGCAAAGGCACCGTGTTCCCGGCAGGCAAACTTCTCCTAGGGAACACAGGCACTCCCCGAGCCCCTGCTTTGCACGCAAGTGAGATTTTCAAGGTGAACCGCTGGTTTTCCTTTAGATTTGGGTTCTCCCCTTCCCACAAAACCCCCCGTGCCTTCACAAGCAAACCTGCCCCCAGCAGCCACACCTCCGGGCGGAGCAGGGAGCTCCCGCATCCGAGAGAAAAAGGAATATTCTCGCTCCTATTTATTTACTTTGTCATGTTTACGATGCTGCTATTTATAAGCTGGCGGCGGCCCGGCGGCCGCGGCCGCTAACGCGGGGCGGGCCCGGGTCCGGCGCTGCCCGGTGCCCGCAGCGCCCGGGACGCGGTGCCCGCGGCGGCGGCGGCGGCAGAGCCCCGCGGTTGCCGGGCGTTGCCCCTTTAAGAAGCCCGGGTGCTGTCTCAGGTAGGCAGAGCCTGTGCGCTGTAGTCGCTCCTATGGCAACCCAATAGAATGGGATCGCTTCATGAATATTCCCAGGAGCAGGGGCTGCATGAGGAATAAGTGATGACAGTGATGTAAGCAAGCAGTGGCCGCTGCAGGTTGCAGTTCATTGTGTTATTGGCCGGCAGGTTGAGGAGTTTGAGGCTCGAGCTTCGCTTTCCGGATGATGTCTGCCCGCCGGGAGCCACGGCACATTTGCATCTCGAAGCCAACATGGCAAGGCGGCTGCTGCCGCCGCTGCCGCCCTCCCTCGCCTTCCAGCCAGAAGTGTGTGGCTCTGCTCTAGACTTCTTGCCCAGTGCTCAGCATCTGAGCAGACAGGGATTGCAGTAACACTCACCAAGGGGAGACAAGCAGCAAGTAGCCAAATCGGGACAACGGAGGAGAAGGGGGGGGCTTTTTGCCTTCCCTCTTTTTTTTTTTTTTTTTCGCCTCCTTCCCTTCCCTTCTGGATGCAGAGCCTGTGTTTTGATGCAGAGCCTCTGGATGCCACAGCCCGGTAAGGAGATGACACGCCAGTCTCCGGTCCCCCGTGCCCCGTGAGCCGGGGGCAGGGGCCTGGGGGCAGCGCCGGTTCCCCTCGCTGGGCAGAGAGGGGGGTCTCTCCCTGTCCCCGAGCAGCAGCAGCAGCGGCGGCGGCCATGGACAAGCTGCCCCCCTCCATGCGCAAGAGGCTCTACAGCCTGCCCCAGCAGATCGGACCCAAGGCGTCGATCATGGACGAGGAGGATGACAGCGACAAGGACACCCGCAGGAAAAGCATCAGGCTCAAGCCACTGCCTTCGCCCTCTGCTGGGAGCACCCGGGCCCTCGGGGGAGACCCCGGCCGAGGGGGGGACCCCGGCCTGCTGGAGACGGAGGCCGGCGGCAAGGGCGCCAAGACCAGCACCAACGGGGACTGCCGCCGCTTCAAAGGGAGCCTGTCCTCGCTCACCAGCAGGCACCTCCACGACGCGGCCGAGGAGAAGCGGCTCATCGGCGGCGAGGGGGAGCCGGCCTCTCCCGGGGAGGACAAGAGCCCCCCCGGCAGCGGGGAGCTGGAGCAGGGGCTGCCCGTGCCCCCACCGCCCGCCTCCCCCCCAGAGCCCCAGCAGCCGCCCCCCCGGGCCTGCTCCTCGACCTCCATCAAAGTGGAGGGAGCTGGAGGGTGCGACCAGATCACCCCAGATGAGGAGCAGAGGCTGGGCCAGGCCGGCTTCATGCAGAGGCAGTTCGGGGCCATGCTCCAGCCGGGGGTCAACAAATTCTCCTTGAGGATGTTTGGCAGCCAGAAGGCCGTGGAGAGGGAGCAGGAAAGGGTTAAGTCTGCCGGGTTCTGGATCATCCATCCCTACAGCGACTTCAGGTACAACCCCCCCCCTTTCCCGGCCCACTCCAAACTAGCTGGCCTGCCCCTTCCCATGCCACCTCCTGCACAGGGCACCCACCCCGACAGAACTTTCCTGGGTCATTTCCTAGTCAGAGGAGCTGGAGGACACAGCCAAGATCTGCTCCGCTCAAACAAGCTGCAGGTTTCCTTTACATTTCACCTTAATTTTAGTGTCTCCACACAATTAGCAGTTTTAAATTGTTTTTAAACCAGTTGTCTTTGGCTTTTTATAATGGAAAGGCTCTCTTGAAGTTCATTGTAAATGGGGAAAAACTGTTCCCACCTGATGCACAACTTAGACTAAAAGCATGGTGTCTGATCTTAACTAGTCCTACATCTCCATGGATGCTCTGCCTGACTGATGCTTCCCATTTTCACACCTCCGAGTCCTCTCCCTTCTCCTTCCCAAGAGTTAGTCAGGGATGTTGCTACTGTTGCTGCTCTGCAGGCGTCTTACTGCAGCATGGCTTGTCAGGAATTGGGATGTGCAGGGGATGGCAGCATTCATTAACAGGGTTCTTAACGGAGAAGGAGCCTCCTTTGCATCTGCACATCCTCATTTGCAAAATCATTTTGGATTGGGAATAGTTAACACTGACTTTACCAAAGTACTGGCTTGCTCTCCCTTCACAGCAGCATTTCCGTGGAGGTTAATAAGGAAATGAGCTCGGAAACCCTAGAGCCGGTTTTTCTAAAGTCCTGCATGGCAGAGGGGCTGTGTTTGGTTATTTCTGAGCAAACTATCGTCTGCCGCACAGGTGAATTGTCCTCTGCAATATGTAGGTAAAGTACTGCAATCAATAATTAATTACTGAGTGCAATCAATGGCTAGGGTTTATTGCTTCAACTTTAATTACAACGGGCTTACATGTCACATTTAAAAGCACACAGAAGAAGAATATTATTCCAACATATCTTTGTCACACCAGGTGATTTTATTGAATTCTGCACTCTGCAAGGAACTGTGCTTGATTCCCAAAAATACAGTTAGCGAGATAATTGCAGGAAGGAGTTTCGGGGTGGATTTGGCCTCCCAAAGGCAGGAATGACAGAAACCTCTTGACACCAGCTATTAGGGATTTAGCAAGCAGCCCACATGCTTAGCGGATTCAGCACTGGCACTGACCAGATTCCTTGATATTTGCTTGGATTAACAAATGTTATTAGAAGGCTCTGTGAGTTGGAAGACTGCACTGTCATTTAAATTCAGTGCATTCAAGTGTCCCAAGCACACAGCTGACTGAGCTTAGGAGGGTTTCCAGCAGCTACAGCGTGATACAGAGTCCTTGCGAGCACAGCCTTCCCCAATCCCACACTGGAACCAGGAGAAAATTGCCTCCCAGTGAGACTGACCAAGTAATAGCTCCCGAACACTGTGAGAATGAGCTGCTTTCAAAAGAACAAAATTCATACTCTCAGCTGTATTTGCAGTATTTGCCATGAGTCTGGAGTTTAACTGCTGTGTTTTCTTGGGTTATTCCAGCAATGTCACACCCACAGGAAATTGGGGGTTTAGTCTCTGGGTTGTGTCTGGATTGATGCAAAAGCAGTGCTCAGCTTCCATATCCTTCCATCTCTGTAGTGAGTTTGTTCCCTTCCATATCTGTGCCTGTTTCCAGCCTGGCAAACTTCAGCAGCAGGAGCTGAGGTAACCACCTTGCCCAAGGTGAGATGGTCCGGAGAGTTTGGGTTTTCAAGGTTCCTACAGAGCCAGTGCTTATTCCACAAGGTGCTGAGGTAACTTCTCATTCCTGAGGCGCTTGGCTATGGGGCCACTCCTGGCCTTGCCCAAAGGAATGGAGGCTGCTGGCAAGCCTTGGTTCCCCAAGCCAGATGACGCTGGCACTGAGCTGTTCGTGTATGCAGAGCTCTGGGGGTGCACGGGTGACTCCTGGTGTTAATAACAGAACCTGCCCTGATGGAGCTGGGAATCTGTGAGGGAAGGCACGGGGAGCTGGATGTCTGTACCTGGGGCACATTCCAGGTGGGCTGGTTTTCTTCTGAACTGGCGTAGCAGCCCAGCCCAGCAGCACCGGCCGTGTCCCTGCTGTCACCCTGGGCTGGGGCAGTGGGGTGAGTGTCTGGAGCCATGTGAGGAGGCCGGGAGGAGCCGGAGGCACCACTGCCTGCTCAGGGGGGATATTTCCAGGGAGGCTTTGTTCACCCCTGTTTCTAGGTCACCTGCAGCAGGATAGGAATTGGGTAGGAATGCTGCTTGGAGAACATGCGTGGGCTTCCACAGAAAGTGACCTGTGGACAGTGGCTGCCTTGAAGGGGAAGAGCGGGAGCCTTCCCACCTTCTGTTGGGGCTCTGTATTCCCTCCTTCCCTCAGCTACAGCATCTCTCTTGGAAACAGCTCCCGTGAATATGGCTAACATTTTTTGACCTCTGGATTGCAGCAGATTGCACCAAAGAGCAGATCTTATAGAAATATTTGCAAGGGCTGTATCCGTGCCCCAAAGGAGGGTGTTGTGTGCTTGGGGAATTACGCAGTGCAATTCCTGACTGCTCCGTGTTCCAGCCGGGCGCGGATCCCGGAGCCTCGGGATCTTGGAGGCTCCATGATCCTGCCCTTCGCTGGCACCAGAGCTGTGCAGCAGCGTTTGCTGGTCCAGTTTCAAGTTCGGAAAGGTTTAGACGGCGAGCTTGCTGTCTGTGCCTTTGGAGAAAGCTGCCTCCCCTCTGCGAGCGAGGTGCTCTCCAGGCGGGTTCTGGTGGGGCTCCAGCCCTCGTGACTGCCGGCTCCGAGCAGCTGGAGCTGGGAAGTTTGCATGGAACACTCCAGGCCGATGCACTGCTGTGAAATGACATTGGGGAGATTCTCCGACTCCACGGAGTCGCTGCTCCTTCGCGCTCTGCTTCGAGAGGAGTTCCTGATTTAGAATAGAACAGAGGCTTTCATCATTGTCTCATTAAATTATCATTTTAGCATCTAATAGGGCTAATTCCAGTGGCAAATCTATGACCCTCCAAGAGTAAAACAAATTAATATAGATTCAGGCTCTGTTGATCTCTGCTTTTAGTCCATTGTGAGGGGAAAAGACATCAAATGACCTTTATAAAAATCAAGCTCGGTGCCCCTGAGTACTCCTGACTAATGCAGTGGGCTGGTCCTAGAAGTGCTTAAAAGGTGTCTTAGCAATTTCTAATGAAAATTAAGAATGCTGGCTCCCATTCTGAGGTGCAGATGTGTGTGCTGGCAGCTGGAGTTCATTTGCATCTGTGGTTGATTGCACATCAGTGCAGAGCCACACTGTATTTCCTAGATCAAGATTTATCTGTGACTTTGAAAGCTCTTCCACTGGGTCGACAGAATTGTATTTTACTGCTTGGAGGAAGCATTGATCCAGTACAGTTCGTTTAATAAAAAAATTCCAGACAAACAATGATCTGTCTAGTTTGTAGCTGACTGAAGCATATGGGCTGTAGCTGCTGCCCAGAATTGCTTGCAAAAAAAGTGTAGCATGCTGCTTTTAGAAAGACCTGAGAACAGATACACTATCTGAGGGCCCAAAATAGTCCCAGCAGTGGATGTAAATAGAACTGCACATTATTCACTGCCCAGTAATCTATTAACTTCCTCACAGTGGAGAGAAGCTGCTGTCTCTTTGAAAACAATGGCAAACGTTCCACTCGAGAGCAGACCCAGCTACAGATTTTAGACTTCTTCTTTTCACTGGTATTGCTTGCAATACTTGCGTGCAAACAGATCCTTGATTTCGTTTGCTTCCTCTGCCAGAGCTCCCTGGCTGCCGGGACCCTGGGGGAGGTTTCTGTGGCAGCAAAAAGCAGGTGCTCAGGTGTGAGATGTGAGGGGAAAGAACAAAATCACTGCTTCCCGTCGTGCTGCCGTGTCCCTCAGCCTCCCTTCTCGGGGGGAGTCAGTGGGATTTACTAATTATAGTCCTAAGAACTGAACCCAGTGGCACTGTGGGATGGAGCAGAAATGGGAGGGACGTGTGTTTGCCTTTCCCACTCTCCTGAGCAGACCTGATTTCCAGTGCCTCTCCGAGTGCTGCTCTGGCTGTGCCACTGTTCTCACTGGGAAGCTTTCCGCCGTGCTTTAGAAGGGTAAACAGTTTGTGCAGAGTCCAGCAGCGCTGGCTGACTCTGGCAGCTCCCTTGGCTGGGGGTTGCTCCCTGCTCTCAGGCAGTGATGCCCTTTTCTCCATCTCCTGCCCCAAGTGCTGCTCCTTGTGCTGCCCTCCCTCCATGCCCACGCCCAAACGCTGATCCCAGGACTTGCCCTTTGCTCCAAGTGGGAATTCTGGGGCAGGGAAAGGGCAGGGAACAGTGGCTTTGGTGGCAGGACCTGTGCCTGGCGTCGGAATCCAGCGGGAAGTGCCGACAGGCCGGGTTTGGAGCGCACCTCCCGGGCTTGGCTCTCTTCTCGTCCCCTTTGTGGTGATGGTGTTGCCTTGGGCTAGCAGGGGGAGATTGGAGACAGGTCCCACTGCCTTTGCTGCGGAGAACTTCCCGGCCAATTCCCAGGGCTCCTTGCTGGAGCAGAACCAGGGGATCCAACCAGGAGTGATGTGGAGGAGAATCCAAATGCTGCCGAACACATGGATTGGGTCTCTGCTGTCCTCAGGGGACTTTCAGTCAGGCTGCAGAGGACCCATGGCTTTGTGACCATGACCTAAGGGAATGAAACTCCTGCATCCAAACTTCCCATGCCCATAGGCAAGTCAGCCTTCATGCTCCAGCTCACTGGTCAGGAGGCAGAGGATGAATAATCCCCACCAAACAGGCCGTGTAGGAGTACAGCTTTTTGTGTGAAACGCGTTCACATGCCTGAGCTGGAAAACAGGAAGGCCTCGGTAGAGGCAGCACCTCAGTGCATCACCGGGATAAAACATTCTAGGACTATTATTACGATATTTTCACGTGGAGAAAATGAGACAAAATAACATAAATAAATACTAAAGCAAGCACTGGGATTTAACAAAGAGCTATGATTAAGATTTTTTTTGCAGAAACTTAAGGCAGGCCCTTCATACCAATCTCTGCCAATAGATGAAGACATTATCTCTCCCACAGAAGCTCCTCCCTCAGTACACTCAGGGACAGCTCCTTTGGGAAAAACAATTTAACGTTTTCTCCATCTCTTCTTGTAAGATAACATATCTTATTTATTATATCTTACTCAGATCCTGATGTGAAAAAAAAAAAGGTTCATTTTCTCTTGCTTTACAAAATACTTACGATGCTAACAGTAAGTGTTCATTTCACTTCCTGGCAGCAAGGAAATTGGGAATATCATCCCCAGGTTACAGCGAGGTGGCACAGGGCGGTGGGGATTGAGGTAGAACCACCCCCGAGGTGCGTGTGGTGGAAGCAGGAGGCCTCACACAGCATGGCCTCGGTCAGAGCTCTGCCCTGGGGGCTCTGCAGGGAACGGGCACAGAGCTACCGAGGACCTGTCTGAGGAGCCGAGGGTGCTGTGAGAGGACTGGGCACGTTGTGGTTTGGACCATTCCTTAGGCTGGCTCCGTGAGCAGCCAGACTGGGAAATGGGCCCATCCCTCCCACCCACCCTCTTCCCAGGCCTCTGCTGCTTGTTGGTTTGTCTGTTGTTATAGCAAAAAATAATCACTGCTGTAAACAATGACATCGTGTTCTCTCCCAACATCATCTCGGGATATTATTCCAGTTACAGTCTGGGATTGGGCTCCTTGCCTGACACTTCTGCAGGAGCTCTCTGGCAGAGGGGGAGGCTCTGGGCTCTGCTCACCTGCCCTGGCCATCACAGCCCAGCCCGCAGTTCCTTGTCTCTTCCCCTGCAAACCTGCCAGGCTGGGCAAGAAACGGGCTCCTATAGAAGATCTCCTTCTGCACACACCTGCCCCAAGGCCTCCCTCGCAGCCTGAAGGAGGCAGGAATTCTCTAGGAAGCACTGCTTTGATCCATGTCGTGACTGTAACAGCACAGCCAAGCTCCCGTCTGCTGCTTCCTACCCCGAGCTTTTGACTTTGCAGTCTGGTTTTTAATGCGGTGGTTTGTACAGTTGTTAGGGTTTTAAAAACAGCTCAGTCTCTCCCCTTGGCACAATAATATCTCTGGGTTCATTAGCAGGTGTGGAGCTTTTCAAGGCTGTGCTGCACTGTCCTCTGCTCTGAATGAAGCAGTGGCCGTAGCAGGGAGTTACAGCAAAGGAAAGATGCTGCACCGCGCTCCAGGGTTACTCCAGGCTCCACAGGAAACACTCTCTGCCTGCTACAAACTCCCTGTTCTCCTCCTCACCTTCAGCCCCACTCTCTCCAACCTCTTGTCTTCCCCATCTCTCACTTGAAGTTTGTGTTTCTCATCCCCCCAGTGCCACCTCCATTTTCCAGGCTGCTTTTGGCAGGTGTCTTGTCCAGCCAGTCCTAGATCCCAGTATCCAGCTTCCTTCTCATCTGATCACTGATTTCCACCTTGTTTCCAGAAATGCCTCTCCCCCTCACCCCTGGCAGTGTTCCAGTGTGTTGGGTTGGCATTTACTCAGTGCAGTTCCAGTCTCCATCCTTCCTTATCCTTCAGCTTTTTCTCTGGGTAGGTCTCTCCAGATCAGTTCCTTCTCCTGCTACATATTCGTAGTTGCTGTTGTCCTTCCGACTCTTCCAACAATCTCAGTTTTCTCCATCCCCTTCCTGACTTAAGAATGGATCATTTTTCCCAGTAATTTAAAACTCTTCCAACATTATCCTTCTCCTTCTATTGGACACTGCCAATGTTGAGACGAAAGCTACCCATTTTCTAATATTTAAACTTGAAAGATCTCAGTCTTCCGTGATGAATCTGTCTGGAAGCACATGCTCCACTGCAGGAGAATGAAACAGATTTTATTTGAAGGAAAAATATGGTTTCAAGGGTAAAACCCACAGAGTCAGTGTAGGACTTTGCAGCACTATTTTAAGGAGGTAAACTTGGGGTTTTGATCCAGTATTATTCTGGTGAGGTAACTGTGCTGGTGCTTTCTGTGGCACCGAGGTTTTTTCTGCTCCAGTGTCACTGCTGCTGCACTGAAATCCATTTATTATACAGATAAAAGAGTGATCTTTGTCTGGAGATAACATAGTGTCATTTCAGCTTGAAACTGCTGAAATTTGTCTTTGTTTCTGATGTGTTATGAGCATCTCATTAGCAAGCTCATGAATCCCTCAGTTTGCTCTCAAAACCAACTATCTGAGCTCTCATCTCTGCCAGAGCAGAGATTTCCTCCTTTCTCTTATTTTTGAAAGCTGTGTTGGTGCCAAGGCAGTTATAGGTCAATTGAGTTATTGTTGGTTCTAATTGGCACTCTAACAAGCTATTAAATCAATTTACCTACAGATGAATGTCACTCAAAAAGCAAGGTGCCAGCTCCTTTTGAGAACTTCAAAAAGCCCATTTCCTCTGCTGGGTGTGAGGGAAAGGTCAGGCTCCACGGAAGTGGCTACTTGAGATTTTCCCCCGAAATGTTTGCACCACGAGCTCTGTGGCTGAACACGGGCCAGGCTGTGAGGAGGCATGACACCATTTCCAGAACCCGAGGCCAAGAGGAAGAATTAAGAACATCACCACCTCTGACAGATCTCTTGTGTCCCTTCCCCAGCGTGTAACGAAGCAGGGGCTGATTTCCATGTGGCAGGATCGAGGTGCTGTCCTCCTCCTCCTCCACAGGCGTGTGTCCCACATGCTTTCCTGTGGCTGTGGATGCAGGTGCAGTGTCCACAACCATCTTCCAGCCCCCAGCTGGTGACATCATCGCCTTTTGGATGTCTAGAGATTCACGAGGTTTCCTCGCTTCCCTTGCAGAAGAGTCAGAGTCATTACGGCGAGCAGGGTTGATTTAAGTTCCTTTCTGCGACGTTTGCATGACCTCTCCCCACAGCAGCACTCCAGAGCTCGTCCTGGTGGGGTGGCTGTAACCCTGCCTCTGCCGAGCCTGCAGGGCAGCACCAGGGCTCTCTCCCAGCAGCACTGCACGTTCAGAACGCACGCTGCTCTCCAGGACAAGCGGTGAGGAGTGCTCAGGTCCCCGTGGGTGGGCTGGGCTTTGGGGAGGCACAGGGCAGAGCAGGACGCAGCTTGGCTCCGTGCAGCTCTGCAGTGCTGACAGCACCAAACCTGGGTTTGCCAGCAGACACGGCACTCACAGCTCCAGAAACACAGCGGAGGGAGCAGATGTGTCCTGGGCTAACAAGGTACTCTTAGAGAGACCTTTTCCTGCCCCTTTCCCATGCTGAATGCTCTGCTAGCTGGGAAGTCCCTTTCCAAACTGGAATTATTCCCTGCGTGCAGTATCAGACGTGGTCACCCCGTGGCTGGTGTTCGCACCAGGCTGGAGGGAAACCAGGCTCTTATCTCCCGAGGAGACGCTGCAGGCAGCAGGGGAGGACAGTGCCGTGAGAGCAAAGCAGATGAGCATCCAAGGGGGAATTCCAAGGTCAGCTTGAGGGCCCACCACTTCCACGGTCCAGGGGCACGGCAGCTTCCCCAGCCGTGCACGAGAGCTAATCTCATTTGTGGTGACTCGTCCAAATGTGCTAATTAAGGATTTAACTCTCGGCCTCTTTGGATGGAGAGCTTGTCTGCGTGTGCGCATCCATTGTTCCAGAGCTCAGAGGCAGGAGAGGAGCTGCAGGTTGCCTCCTGGCTCCAGCACAGGAGCTCTAACTCCTGTTTTTTGATTGTCACAGCCGTGCTCAGGGTGTTTGTGAGTGCCAGGCAATCAGGAGCTGTGCAGGGAGTAACTGCTCAGCCCTGTCACAGCCCCAGCGGGACTGGGAGCACAGGAGCTCTGCTGGGACTCGCTTCTCCTGCTCCTTGTCAGAACCTGGCCACTGTTAACAGCCTGATCCTCCTTCCACCTGAGCACGGGGAGGGCATGGAAAACCCTGGAAAGCCCAGGGAGGTGCCTTTGGATGTGCTGGGTGTGGGAAAGCAACGTCTGGCGGTTATCAGCGCTTGGGAGGAGATAACAGCTGCATTCCAGAGACTGGGGGACTCCACGAATCCCTTCCTTCCCAGTGATCTCAGGGCAAGGGGCTGGCTCAGCTCAGCACTAACACCTCTCAGCAGGGCAGCTGTGCATCTCGGGGCACTGGGGGCAGGGGAGACCCTCCCTGTGCCCGCTTTGTGCCCAGTGCAGGGAGCCAGCGCAGGGACACCCTGGCTCTGCAGAGCAGCAGAACAGCGGGGCAGTGCCCACCTCACTCCTGGCATGTCCTGCACCAGCTCTCCCAACGGTCCAGGTGATAAGAGAAAAGATAATGATGCCTGGCTCGGTGCAGCTTTTTTAACAACAGCAAGCCCACTTTCATGAAGCACAGATTCTTGATGCTTGACCTTTCCCCCTTCCCTTCCAAGTTCTAATGCATGCACAAGTGATACTTCTATTAATAACAAGAGGAATATATTTTTCCATCCCTATTTTCCTGTGAATGGTGGGGAGGGCAGGAGGAGGGACCAGTCTAGACTGCAGATGATGGTCTGTTCTCCTTGATGCCCATACAAAGCACTCGTATCGTGCTCATTTAGCTGTGGATGCACTCGGAATGACAAGCAGTGCCTAGCAGACAGAAGGACAAGCTGGAAGGGATGTCAGGCACACAGGTTGGACCTGTGAGCCATCCTGAACTGAATTCTCCATGCCTTCATTTCTCCAGCTTTAAAAAAAGGGGTGATGGTGCTGCCAGGGGCTGTGGAAGATGCTGGGGGACTCTACAATATTTTAATGTAGCAGCAGATGCCAGAGGAGGTGCCAGCAAGGGTGGGGTTGGTCTCTACCAGGCAGTTTCATAAGAAATTCTTCAGGATTCTCCATTTCTGTGTAGTGCTGTAGATTTGGTCTCACCTATTGTCCACCTTTAACTGGGACCCCAAAAAGCAGTGGGTCCACGTGCTGTTGTTAGGGGATTTCTGAATCATGGGTTCTTTTGTCTTAATAAGGGAAGGGGTGACCAATACTCTCCAGTTCCATGTATGGTGCTCCATTGTCTGGCACATTTAGAACTAGGCTGGAAAAAGATAGGAAAAAAGCCTGCATGGAGAGGCAGACAAGATGGATTTTACCTTTTATGTCCATAAATGAGAATTGTGCAGCCCCTGCATGGGGCTCAGAGATGCTCTAAGAAGAAAATGTTCCACCTTTCCCTCACCAGTCATGTGTACTGCAGGGTGTGCTACCCTTTCCTTTGGGAACGTGTGACTCCAGACTTCAGGAAACACTCCCAAACACCAGGTCTGGCACAGGAGCTGTGCAGTGTCTGTCCCTGCTGTGGTGTGGCAGCTCTGGGAAGCATCCCTGAAGCTGGGTGGCTGGCAGATCTTTTGGGTGATGTGTTGTGACCCCTGGCTTTTGGTGCAAACACGAGTGTGCTCCATGCCAGCCTTGGCCAGGGCAATTCCCTGCATGTGCCGTGGCTGGGACATCCAGGCTTGTCCCACAGCTGGCAACTGCAACAAAAACCTGGGTCACAGGCGTGCTTCAGTCAAACCCAGATGTGCCCATGGCTGCTGGCTAAGCCCTGAGTGTTTCTGGACAGTTCCTGGTGCTCAGTTTGTGGGACTGTTGGGGTCTCTTCTCCTTCATTCCCATGGCAATGGGCTCCTCTGCTGTCTCTGCAGCACAGGCGCTCCTCCCTCATCCCTTCCCATGGATCCCACCGGCCTCTCCTTGCCCGCAGATCCTGCTGGGAAGCTGGGCCCAAGCCTTCCAAAGCGGGGCAGCTCCTTCTGCAGCACGAGCAGGACTTGGGGCCGACAGTGGCAGCTGTGGGTATGGCCCAGGACTCCTGCTTTCCAACAGGGGATCTGGAAGCCTCATTTGCAAGTAAATTCACACAGCCAAATCTGCACTGCAGACAAAAAAAGATTTGCCTTGACATCATCTGCCCTGCTCTGCGCTCCGCAGTCAGTCAGGAGAGCAGAGCACAGCTCCAGCCTCTCCAGCTCAGCAGAATTAAGGCTAAGCTTCATCATGAGCTCATGCAAGCTGTTCCCACCCCCAATAATTGGCTGCTGCATGCTTTGTGTCTGTCTAGCCATTGCTGCGTGTGGGTGGGTGTGTTGTGTGTGTGTGAATGAGTCTGCTGTGGAAATTAATGCATAACATCGGGGGTGCAGCTAATGATGAAGTGCCTTGGGAGTGCTGGGGCTGGCAGCAGCGTGAGCCAGGGCTGAGTCCCTCAAACACCTGCACAGAGATCCCTCTGCCTGCTACCACAGCATGGCCATTCCCACTTCCAGACCACCACCACCACCTCTGTTTTGCTCTTCCTCCCACCCTAAAGCCCTCAGAAGTGTTTCCAGTCCTGTGTTCCCCATAGCTGAGATGTAGAAGCAGGACAAAAGGCAGTGTAATTTCTCCAAAGCTCAGTCCCCCCATCAGCACAACCCTCTCTGCAGGTGAATAGGAGATGCCAGAGGTGCTGGTGTGTCCGTGGCGATGGGAGACGATGCAATCCATGAGCGTGGCTGTGGAGACACTGCTGGGTGAAGTCAGGGGTGAAACCCCCTGGGACTTGGCAGCTGTTCTGGGGCACAGCTCTCACAGGGCTGTTCTCAAGTACTTCCTCCAGTGCAGTCACCACAGGCACGCTCTCAGGAATGGCAGGCCAGCAGCCTTTCTTCCCAGTCTCCGAGATACAAGGTGCAGAGACAATCCCTGAGGGAGCCCAACAAGCTGCCTGCAGTTAGGCCCTCACATTTCCTCAGCCAGGCCCGCGAGTCCCTCCCGTTGCCTCAGCCTGGTCCAAAGCTTCAGGCCTTGCTTCCTCTCCACACCCCTGTGGCCAAGATTTTTCTGGAAAAAGGGCACCTCTTTGAAGTCAGGACAGGTCAGTGGAAACTTCTGCCTGCCCCAAACTTGGATTCTAAGATCTGCAGCCCTGTTAGGGAAAAAGAGTAGGGCTGGCTGTTCCTCCAGTTGTGTGGTTCAGAGTGGAGCATGGCTTTCCTACAGCTGGGCACATGAGGAGGGCAGAGAATTCTTCACAAAAACCTTGCTTTTCCTAGGCAAAGTATGGCCCTGGCTGGCTCAGGAAGAGGAAGGGAGGATATTCCAACTAAAGGAGTTCTGTAGGAATACAAACGACCCTGATGATAAAAGCCCGTGGCTGCTGGCAGAGCACTCGTGACCTTTGCAGGCAGGCAGGTGACGCTGCGAGGAAGGGCAGTGCAGCTCCGGCGCTTCAGCTGTGCTCAGCCCCTGCCCTGGAGCTGCAGTGCTTCTGCTGCACTTCCCTCAGCTCAGCCTGGCTGCAGGGCTGCGTGAGATCATCCCTCCACGCCCCGGGGTTCCCGTGGGTGCGGGCGGGCTGGTCGGCATCGCTTGGAAATGAGGTTCATTAGCAGACATACGGAGCCAAATTCACGGGTGAGAGTGGCCCTGGGAAAGAGTTTCCCTCCTTGGAGGCGCCTCAGGCCATGTGTCCTGTCCAGGAACCCCGAATTACCCAGGCCCTGTGCTGGCACTGGGGGGTACCTGCTGGCGCTGCGCTGCTGTCACTGATCCCACATCCCACTCCCAGCTCTGTGTTTGTTCAGTGGCTCCTCAAGGCAGGATTTAGGGAGCCTGGGGCTCTCTTGCCACAGTGGAAGCGGTTCAGAGCCCTGAATTTTCTGCTCTTTGCCCACAGAACAGCTATTTCTGATTCAAGGATGCCTTTCCTGAAGGAGATCCCTCATTTACCATCTGCATACCTAACGAGCTACTATGGGTTTGGATACACTTGGGAGCAGAGCTGCTCTGCTCTCTGCTTGCCCTGGCCTCCAGTCAGAGACCCTCTGCTGTTCCCCACTGGAGTGCTGCTGGAGTGACTTGAGAGCTTTCCCCAGGTCCCCTCACCACTAACCCATCCTCTTCCTCCTCTTCCTCAGCCTCCCTGTGCTGTCCCGGTGCCAGGGCTCCCAGCTGGGCTGAGGCACAGCACAGACATTTCTGCTGGGATGAAAGAGCAAGAGCAAAACCCTGGCTCCTGCCTTACTCTGAGCTTAAGCAGAAGGACGGGATTAACTAAAAAGAAGAAAACCACCGAAATCATGTAATCATGATGGAAGTGCACGAGTTGCCAGCCAATTTATGTGCTATCCCAGCACATCCCTGCTGAAATCAAAGGCTGAGCCAGTGCCTGCTGCAGTGGCCTTGAAACTGAGTCCTGTGTGTGCAGAAGGAAAAGCTACAAGGGTGTTTCATGTTTTGGAGAAGAGGGCCCTTTGAGAGTGTGTTCTTGGAAAAGCTGGAATTCATTGAGACACTGCTGCCATCCTCCATTCCCAAAGCAGGGCAGGGAAGAGACTTGCCTCTAGGCACCACAACCAAAGGATAAGACTTGTCTTTTCTTTTAAGGCACAAAACTTAAAAGCCTGGAATAGTCTTTTGTGGCTGTGACTCTCAGATCCCAGAGCGTGTTTAGGTTCTTTTAGGGTTTCCTCTCCCACACTCAGGACCAGAAGTAGATCTTTCTAGAAGTGCCCACCTCCCAGTTCCATGTGCTTCTCTGGGCTCAGGCGTGAACAGAGCCTGTGCTGAGTTCCTGCCTTGAAGCATGGATTGAAAATCGAAAATACACCCGTACACCTCATTTACACCTTCAGTGGGCAGGGAAAGGTTTGGCTGTCACTGCCTTGGAGCAGGCTCCTGTCCTGCTGTCCCTGTGGTCACCACTGACTGTGCCAGCGTGTCCCACATCCCAAGGCTGTGGCAGTTGCTGTCCCAAACTCCTTACAGAGGCTGGCATTTCACATTGCCCTCGTAGCTGGTCCGAGCCTGATGCCACAGTGGAAGTACAAGTGGGGTGTTGTTATTTAGTGGGTTTCCATGGCTCTCCTATCTGCTCTGCCCCAGCTGTGTGTAGCAACAGCTTTGTCACATTCCTGTGAAACAGCAGGGAGATTTATTCCCAGCTTACGGCTGGAATAGGAATATAGAGGAAAAACTCCTGTATTTCCTCTCGGGTTGCTCACACAGACGGAACCTGAGTGGTGCAGACATCTCAGTAGCTCCTCAGTGACAGCCCTGTCCTTCCTGTCCCTGCAGTGTCCCTTTCCCAGCCTGTCCCTCTGGCAGGCTGGAGCCTCCTCGTTCTGTATTGATGGAAAATGCATCAAGCTGAATATATTTCTGAAACAACTTGTTTCTGGCAGGTTGTTCATTCTAAAAATATATTTATTTCTAATTGCTGAGCGGAATGCTTAATGAATTCTTCCTTCCCAAGAACAATTAATCAAAGAAATGATTTAGGGCTGGCACTTGCTCCCCCAGGGCTCAATGGCTTCGTTCCATTGACTTAAATAGAGCAGGGCAAGTCCGGCCCGTGGTGGGAAAGATTTATCTGAGTACTTTTCGTGGTGCCCATCACTGTTTGTCTGCCTGTCCCCGGCGCTCCGTGCGTTGAGGAGCAGCAGCGCACAGCAGAGCCACCGGGAGCTTACAGAGCTGCCCGTGTGCTAGCGGCGCTTTGGGCTGCTCAGGAGGGAGGAGGCTGCAGCTGCAGCTTGCTCTGGGAGCTTTCTCCATGGGAACGTCACTGAGACGCTGCAGCATTGGATAGAGGAGAACCCTCTGGGAATCCCCACCGCACCACAAGTCAGAGAATTTGCAGCGTGTCCTGGAAAGAGCAGGAGAGGTCCAGCAACAGCCCGGGTCGTGGCAAAGGGCGGGGAGGTGCTCGGTGGGAGTGCCTGGATCCCCAGCACATGCTCCTGTCCAGGAGTGTGTGTAGCAGGTGAAAAGCCAAATTTCCTCCTACCAGTGTGACAGGAGGGCAAAGGCCGTAAATGTCCTGAGTGTGACCACGGAATTCTTTCCATTGTGCATAACTGTGACTGGGAGCATCCTCTGTGGGCAGCTGTGTGTGACGCTGTCCTTGCTGGGGACAGTGTATTTTACACGTCCGCTGCCTGAGTGTTTCATTCTCCCGTCTCAGAGCGTGCCCCAAGTCCTCCTCGTTTTCCCTCAGTCTTGTGCTGCCTCTCAGTTTCTGCTGGGTTCCCTCGTTTCGGTCAGCCCAGTGCAGGGACGTCTGGGGGACGGGAACAGTTCCTCAGAACTGGAAGGGGCTTTGGAGCCTGGAGGCTCCTTGCATGAGGATCTGAAGCTGAGAGCTGAGTGCCCTTCGGACACTGGGTTGGATGTCAGAATTCCTGGTCTCTGCTCTCCACTCTGCTGAGGCAGTGAGGCCCTCTGGAATATCTGCCCCTCCGTGCCTCAGTTTCCCCAGCTGGCAGATGCTGGTGGGGAGACTCAGCCACCTGCCCTAAAAAGCTTTGAGGTCAAAAGGGAACCAATCTCTGGGGAGCTCCTCAGAGTTCCAGTACAGGCAGTAATTAATTCAGCAGCCATTCCAGAGGGAGGGATAGTGGATTCACGTGGATGCCTTAGGTAAGCACAGCCTCAGTACAGTATGTTTCTTCTGAGACTGAAAATAATCAGAAGCAATTGGACTTTTTTTTTTTCCTAACTGCTGCATTTTTAGAAGGTGATTCATCTCTCATCTGGGGTCTGGGCTACCTGAGTAGCCCCAAGATCCCAGCAGCATTAGTCTTCTTGAGGATTCATTGTGCTCCATTGCAGCCTAAATAACTCATTACAAACAAGAGTCTGATGTGAGCACCAGCTGGGCAGGAGAGGCACTTTGTGCATTGGAAGCTGAAGTGCACACGGGGAGTGCCTCCTTACCTTCTCAGGTACCTCACTGCTTCCATCCCACTCTGTTCCCTTCTCAGGTACCTCACTGCTTCCATCCCACTCTGTTCCCTTCTCAGGTACCTCACTGCTTCCATCCCACTCTGTTCCCTTCTCAGGTACCTCACTGCTTCCATCCCACTCTGTTCCCATCTCAGGTACCTCACTGCTTCCATCCCCCTCTGTTCCCTTCTCAGGTACCTCACTGCTTCCATCCCACTCTGTTCCCTTCTCAGGTACCTCACTGCTTCCATCCCCCTCTGTTCCCTTCTCAGGTACCTCACTGCTTCCATCCCCCTCTGTTCCCTTCTCAGGTACCTCACTGCTTCCATCCCCCTCCGTTCCCTTCTCAGGTACCTCACTGCTTCCATCCCACTCCGTTCCCATCTCAGGTACCTCACTGCTTCCATCCCACTCCGTTCCCTTCTCAGGTACCTCACTGCTTCCATCCCACTCCGTTCCCATCTCAGGTACCTCACTGCTTCCATCCCACTCCGTTCCCATCTCAGGTACCTCACTCCTTCCATCCCCCTCTGTTCCCTTCTCAGGTACCTCACTCCTTCCATCCCACTCCGTTCCCATCTCAGGTACCTCACTCCTTCCATCCCACTCCGTTCCCGTCTCAGGTACCTCACTGCTTCCATCCCACTCCGTTCCCTTCTCAGGTACCTCACTGCTTCCATCCCACTCCGTTCCCTTCTCAGGTGCCTCACTCCTTCTGCCCCACTCCTCCCCTGTGGGAAGAGCCCCTGGCTGGCACTGGGTGCTCAACCTTGTCTGGAACAGTGTTGCCAGCAGGAACATTTCCCACCAGGGCTAAAGCAAGGATGTAAAGCAGTGAGGATTCCCATAAATTAATAAGGATCACACAGAGCTGAAGGTCCAAAACACAGCATAATATGTGCTCCATCCATCCCAATCCATGCTCCTCACACATTGCTCCTTTGGCACTGCCTCCACAGCTTGAGCCATATTCACCAGGTACAGCAAATCCACACTAAAGATCTGGCCATCCCTGCTGGCCAGCGTGTTTTAACTCCAGAGCAACACCTGGGAAAGGAGGGATTTGCCTGGGAGTGCCCCCTGTCCTCCCCGTGTGTGCCCCCCAGCGCTGTGCTGAGCTGTCCTTGCCAGGGGTGACAGCCACACGCAGCCAGCACCTTCTGTCCCTCTGGCTTTCCCCATCCTCGCTGAACCCGTGCTTTAGGGCGTTTGGAACCTTTAGAGGGAGGCAGCTCTGACTATGAGCATTCCAGCAGACCATTGGAAAACCCCAAACTGCTTTCTATCACCTCTTCCTGGCAGCTTCCAGCATTCCCGTGCTGCCATTAAGCAGGAAAGAGGTCGGACTTTTGTCCCTGCCCCATCTGGCACCACCAGGGCTCCCGCAGTAGGAATGTGTGCACGGTGCTGAGGTCTGGCAGATGCTGTTGCCTCTCTCAGACATAAATCCTGGGCACCGTGGAAGTTGGAGAGAGGCTCTGAGAGAGCACATGTGCCTGGGAGCAGAGCTGGAGTAAATCATGCAGCTGAACAGCAGCTTCGGGTGTGATCCATCCTCGGGCATCCCCTGTGCTTTTTGGGCTTTCCTTGAGGGGTGGCTGGCTGTGACCAGCCCAGGGCTCAGCTGGGCACACACAGAGATGTTGTACCGGGGTGGTGACCTGTGGGGTGGCTGTCCTGGTGCTGCATGCCTCAAAGGCTATGGCAGCTATCCCAAACCTGGGCTCTGCAGCCTCGAGAGAGCCCGGATGTTAGAATAATCCCAGAATCCCAGAATGGTTTGGCTTGGAAAGGGCCTTAAAGCTCATCCCATTCCACCCCCTGCCATGGGCAGGAACACCTTCCATTGTTCCAGGTGACTCCAAGCCCCAATGTCCAGCCTGGCCTTGGGCACTGCCAGGGATCCAGGGGCAGCCACAGCTGCTCTGGGCACCCTGTGCCAGGGCCTCGGCAGCCTCCCAGGGAACAATTCCTTCCCAGTATCCCATCCATCCCTGCCCTCTGGCAGTGGGAAGCCATTAAGGGACCCCACTTGCCTTTGGGGACTCTGGAGCTGTGAGTCCCAGCCCACCAGAGCTGGGGCACAGCAATGCCCAGAGGAGCCCTTTCAGCGTCTCGGGTGGTGGGAAGTCGTGTTCCCAGCTGGCAGATGACCGAGCTGGGTTTGTCACTCCTTGGGGACAACCGCAGAGAATGAGGGCATGGATATGTCAGCACAAGGCAAACCAGCAGCTCTCAGAAAGCACTGCAGTGTCCCCTCCACACCCCCACTCCCAAACTGTGATTCTTACCTACTTGTGTGACTCATGTAATTTCTCTGCCTTATTTTAGTGCTTAATGTTAGGAAATTTGGCTTCCTAGTGGCGAGAGTGACATCCTCAGCTCACATAAACCCGTGTTCTGTCAAGACAGACACGTCAACACAAACCAGTTAAGAAGGCAGCCTGTCATCCCTGTGACTTCCCAAGGAGATGAGTGTGGAAGGTCCCTGCTGTCGGTGTCGTGTGTCCTGTGCCACCCTTGGAGCAGCTCTGAACCGAACATCCCCAGGACCTCCCTGCCCTGGGCTGAGCCCCAGCCTGGGCAGCAGGAAAGGGGGTTCTGCCCCTGTGCCCCTGTGCTCAGTGAGCCCCCACCTGCAGAGCTGCCCCAGGCCTGGGCCCAGCACAGGGAAGATGTGGAGCTGCTGGAGAGAGCCCAGAGGAGGCGCCAGGATGGTCAGAGGGATGGAGCAGCTCTGCTGGGAGGAAAGGCTGCAAGAGCTGGGATTGTTCAGCCTGGAGAGGAGAAGCTTTGGGGTGACCTCAGTGTGGCCTTGCAGGGCCTGAAGGAGCTGCAGGAAAGATGGAGAGAGACTTTGGATAAGGGTCTGGAGGGACAGGACCCAGGGAATGGCTTCCCAGTGCCAGAGGGCAGGGCTGGATGGGATATTGGGAAGGAATTGTTCCCTGGGAGGCTGCCGAGGCCCTGGCACAGGGTACCCAGAGCAGCTGTGGCTGCCCCTGGATCCCTGGCAGTGTCCAAGGCCAGGCTGGACATTGGGGCTTGGAGCAGCCTGGGACAGTGGGAGGTGTCCCTGCCCTGGCAGGGGAGGCACTGGATGAGCTTTAAGGACCCTTCAGCCCAAGCCAGTGTGTGATTCTGTGATGCTGTGGTACACATCTACGGCATCTATAGACAATCCTTTCCTTCCTCTCCCTGTGTACAGACCAAGCCCTTCCCCGTGCTGCCGCTCTCTGGGACAGCTCGGAGCTCCCCTGCGCACATCCTCCCTGCCCAAGCACTGGGGTTTGACTCATGCTGGGTGCTGGACATGGGCCAGGGCCTGAACTCCATCATGTCACAACTTATGCATGTCTTTAGGCTTTAATCCTTCACATTCCACAACACATTCCTGATGACTTGGAGGCCACAGCCCTTATTGATCCACCCCTTCCCTACAGCAGCAGCATATGGCACGTTTCCATGGCAATAGGTCCCCCTGAAGGGGCTTCCTTCCATCCTTCCTCCCTTCCCTCCCTCACTTTATTGGTGTTTTTCATTATTAAATCATCAGAGATAAATGCACACAGGAGAAGGGTCAATGTCTGGATCAATGGGCAGCAAACAAAGAGGAACTTTTCCATATTCATACAAGCAGGGGATTTCAGGAGATCAAACAACGCGGAATTGCCAGGCCCTGAGCTCATGCATAATATGTTCTGGGAGCTCTGCAATCAATACACATCCAGCACCTTGGAGACCCCTGGGATTCGGCTGCAGGTGGGCAGGGAGAGGGGAATCCACAAACTTTTATGTAGGGTGGGGCACGAAGAGGTGGGTAACTCTGTGCCATCGGTGCAGCTGTGCCTCAAGGCTACCAACAGAACGTGGTGCTGACCTCTCTACCCCTGCAGGGTGTGCGCTGGGAGCTTCCTTCTGCTGGGGTTTGGTGAGACCTGCCTTGTGGGTGAGGAGGGAACCTTCCCTCAGCAGGGACCCCACAGTGGTCTGACCTTCCGTGGGGACAGGAGTCCTCCAGACATGGAGCTGATGGTGGCTGCACAGCCTGGCTTCCCTTCCTGAGGAATCCCGTAAGCCTCCTGGTGAACCTGCACCATTCCAGCTTCACACGGTGTCTCCAGCCCCTGCTGCAGTGAATTCCCACTGCAGGACAATTTATATCCGTGCTCACCCCAGTGGTGCTGCGAGAGCCACAATAAATTGCCTGGGTTCAGGCTCCTTTGGGCCTTCAGACAGAGAGGGGATAAGCTTTCCTAGCACTAGCACCATAAAAATTTCACTGCTCCTGCGGCTTGTTGCAGGGGAATTCTCCACGAGATATTAATAGCTGTGTCCAAGCAAGTGAGAAAATATTAATAATGCTGCTTTAGTCGGAAATGGGATGTGTGCTCTATTGACCTCCATGCTCCAAATTTAGAGCCGGAACAAACCAAGTCTCTTGTGGCTATCTCTGGTTCTGTGAGAGAAATGAAATCTTGTTTATTTTTACCTTTCTGGGAAGATTGGGTTCTAAGTATAGATTTAAGACAGGCTTTAATTCAGACAGGCTGGTGTCTGCAGGCAGGAAGGCAGCAGGAGCTGAGGATGGTGGGCATTGACTCCATGGGGCCGAATCCCCCGGGACGTTCCCGAGCCTCGTGCCAGGGGTGTGGTTCAGCGTGACTGGGAACCAAAGTGCAGGAGCAGCTTGGTTTGGGTGCTGCGGTTCATCTGCAGAGCAGGACTGGGAGTAGGTGTTCATCAAAGGGCAGCTTGAACACAAACCCCTGGGAAATGCTCATCCAGGTCCTGGATTAGCACTGTACGGATTGGATGGAGCCTCATTATCCCGGGACAGATGCAAGGCAGGCAGCAGCGCTCCAGCCTCCA
Organism: Corvus cornix cornix; assembly: GCF_000738735.6. Lineage (NCBI taxonomy): Eukaryota > Metazoa > Chordata > Aves > Passeriformes > Corvidae > Corvus > Corvus cornix. Next base: position 19,075,521 of record NC_046340.1, read on the forward strand.
GGAGCCTCTCTGCAAACGTGGTTTGCTCCATCCTTGAAACTGAGCTGAGCAGGTGAGTTCACTCACCCCTGCAGGATCCCGAGCGGGCGACGGCCCCGGCTCGCAGTTGGAGTGCTGCTGTCCTGGCCATGGCACTTCCAGCCCCTCTCACCTCCCAGCCTGAGTGGGAGTGCCCACACGTCTGAGCAGGGCTGGCAGCATCCCTTGCACGGGCTTTTCACGTGCTTCACGTGGGTGTGCTTCATGAGTGGCACGCTGGAGCACAGAGATAATGCACGCTGCTGCTGCATTTCTGAGGCAGGAAAGCAGCAAACACAACGAAGAGGTTCCGGCAAAGTCGCAGAAGGTCAGGACTGTCTGTCTTGGCTGATTCACAAAGCCTCTTTCAAGCTGAGATGGAGGCAGGGAAGTGTCTGTGTCTCGGTGACTGGAATTTCTGTGAAGGACAGTCACCAGCAGCTTCTTGGGGGCTCCTCTGGCAGCTCCCCTGGGCAGTGCTGGGTGTCCCACATGTGGCTTGTCCTCCCTCCCTGCAGAGCCCACACCAGAGGAATGTGTTGCCAGCTCTCCTGAGGTAGCAGCTGATGAAAAATAGCAACTGAGCACTGAGCACGGAGCTGTTCCCTCGTTCAGGCAAACCCACTCTTTGGTGGATTGCCTTTGGCATGAGCTCTGCTGTCCTCGTCCTCAGTTCTTCAGAATTCTCCAGCAAAAATCGCTGTCTCATGGATTCATGGAATGGTTTGGGTTAGAAGGGACCTTAAAGCTCATCCAGTGCCTCCCCTGCCATGGGCAGGGACACCTTCCACTGTCCCTGGGTGCTCCAAGCCCAGTGTCCAACCTGGCCTTGGGCACTGCCAGGGATCCAGGGGCAGCCACAGCTGCTCTGGGCACCCTGTGCCAGGGCCTCCCCACCCTCACAGGGAACAATTCCATCCCAATATCCCATCCAGCCCTGCCCTCTGGCAGTGGGAAGCCATTCCCTGTGTCCTGTCCCTCCATGCCTTGTCCCCAGTCCCTCTCCAGCTCTCCTGGAGCCCCTTTAGGCCCTGCCAGGGGCTCTGAGCTCTCCCTGGATCCTTCTCCTCTCCAGGTGAGCACCCCCAGCTCTCCCAGCCTGGCTCCAGAGCAGAGGGGCTCCAGGCCTGGAGCAGCTCCGGGGCCTCCTCTGGGCTCTCTCCAGCAGCTCCAGGTCCTCCCTGTGCTGGCCCCAGGGCTGGGGCAGCTCTGCAGGTGGGCTCTCACCTGAGCACAGGGGCACAGGGGCAGAACCCCCCCTTTCCTGCTGCCCAGGCTGGGGCTCAGCCCAGGGCAGGGGGGGGATTCAGGGCTGGGCCATTTCCAGCTCTCACCCCCCAGCACTGCCAGGTCCCTTTTTCCCAGGGCCGCCCTCGATCCATCCATCCCAGCCTGGACTGATCCTGGTGCCTGCCCCAGCCCAGGGGCAGCACCAGCACTTGGCCTTCTTGGCTTTCCCGAGGCTCACACAGAGCCACCTCTCCAGCCTTGCCAGCCCCCCGGGTGTGCCCCGGGTCTCCCTCTCTCCAGGGGGCCTGGCAGCAGTGGGTGCAGAGCAGAGGGGCAGCAAGCCCAGCTACCTCAGGCTGATGGAGTGCCCTGTGTTGTGTGACTTACAGAAAGGGCATCATTCACAACGTACCCGCTTCTAATTGCTGAAATCCATCAGTGCCTCAAACGTGGTGTTTGCAAATTGCCAGCTATTACTGCTGGAATAAAAATACCTCCAAGTAATGTGTATATTTATATTTTTGCAATAGAAAAGAGAAGGAATTTCCCCTTGGCTGCTACTGATAAAATTATAGATTGTAATATGACTGGAAAGCTCTCCTGAGTCGAGACAACCACCTTTGCTGGGTGCTACTTCTACCTCAGAATGAGTTTCTTTAATGTTTAGTATCTCATAGTCTATCTGCAATATAGGATGATAATACCTTCCTAATTATATCTGCTGGGATTTAATTAATGTTTGGACATTACTTTGAAAAATGTAGGGTGTTGATTATTGTTTAATAATGTAGTGTTAGATTTAAAAATTAATGATAGAGAAGCAATGGAAATGCTTCCTTGCTTGGACTGCAAATGCCATCTCCAGGTATTACAAAAGCAATAGCTTCCTTCATTTTCCACTTACCAAAATCCATGTAATTATATTTTAAGGTAATAATATGAGCATATGTTCTGAACTTGAAACATGGTTTGGAATTGGGCGCCGCTCGGAGGAGATTAGGTGAGCAATTATGTAGATTGAAGATAATCTAAGTCAAAGGCTAAGTGCAGACCTTGGAGAATATTTTTCCTCGGGTAACACTGCCAGCTGAATTCCATGGGAATTCTGTCAGGGACAGCACGGGAGCTTTAAGGAATCCAGATGCCAAGCGCTGCCGGGCCCACACCTCGTTTGTGCTGGGAGCTGTCCCCATCACGCACCTGCCTGTGTAAGCATTCCAGCCCATCACTGCCTCACAGGCCTCGTGCTGCTGGCAGGGCAGGGAATTCCATGGGGAATCCCATCCCATCCCACCCCACTGACCCCGGAGCCAGCTGAGCCCCGCGGCGCCCAAAGGCAAGGAGCGTTCCCTGCTGTCCCCCGGAGGAGCTGCCGGAGCATCCCTGGGGGTGCTGTGGGTGCAGCCCTGTCCCGGCCAGCTGGGTCCCCGCTGTTGGTTTTCCATGCCTGGCAGTGCCGCTGGATTTGGTGCCCCCGAGTCCAGGAGCCGCCGGGAGCCAGCGAGGCTGCAGGAGATGCGGGCACCCAGGGGATTCTGGAGGAGGCTGGGCCCAGCAGGCTGCTCTGCTGTCAGAATGCATGGCTAATTAGCAGTGCTCCCAGGAGCTTTAGTCAGCATGGCAGAGGAGAGCGAGTATTTGCATAGACCGGTCGGAAGGAATTAAAATTGTTTGTCTTTTCCTTCAGCCGGGTCCTTTCCCATTACACCGCACTCAGAACGTTTTTGTAACTCGTTTGACTCTTTTTCACGGCAGAGAGGTTTCCAAGTGCACAGGTATTTGAGTAAACTCCCTATAAATAAATGAATTCTTCCCACAAGGGAAATACTGTTTAAGTGTCCTTTAGTGTGTTTAGGAGCGGTGAATCGCCGTGTTCTCCCCTTATCTCTGGGACAGAGCAACGTCTGTAACTCCAGCAGAAGCAGCCTGCTGCTGTCTGGGAGAAGCCATGCTTCCAGAGGCAGGGAAGGATCTCCTCCTGCTTTTGCTCCTGCTCTCTCTGGGAATGGCTCTTCCTGGAGTAAACTTAGCTCCCGCTGTGGCTCCGGCCACCCCGAGCTCCGCTAACGCTCTTTCCAAAAGGTGATTGCTATTTCCAGCCCCTGCACTCCCGGGAATTGCGGCTCTCCTGCTGCCCGCCCGGCCGCTGCTGAGCACGGCAGTGCCTCATCCGGCCCGCGGTCCAGGGCGAGCCCACACAAGGGCAGCTTCCCATCAGCTCCAAGGGAATTAGGAGCCGTTCCTCCGCACCGGGCAGGGGACGGAGATTCCGTGCGGCACTCAGTAGGTGGCACTCTGTTTCTGGAGTCAGCACCGAGCCTCGGGACAGCAGCTGGGCTTGGTTTGGGCTTGGCTGGAACGAGCTGTGCTCGTTCAAGAGCCGTTCTGGGGAGGTCAGCAGGGCTGGCCGCGGGCTGGGAGCTCAGTCCCACTGCTGGGCAGAATCTCCCGGCTCCTGGCACTGCCGGGCAGGTGCGTTTTTATTTGTGCTTCGCTTTGAGGCAGCGCCTCGCTGCAGACCAGAGCTGGCTGCCTTTCAGCAGGAGGAAAAAACCCCAAAAAGCTTTGTTAATTTAGAGGTGAGGCTGCTCCAGTCCCTTTTGTCTGGACCGTGCAAGCGCTAGGGAGCCAGAGCAGAAGTTCAGGAGCCACAAATGCGCAGGGTTGGGGTGCTGTTGTGACGCAGTGGTGCTGCTGGGCCTCTCACCTCTGGGATTCACTGCTGTCTCTCCAATTCCTCACAATCCTTCCTGAGCTCATGCACTGGAATTGCCCACACTGCGCCGTGGAATGGTTTTGAGAAAGGAGATTTCATTTAATGGTAAAAAATGACTTCCAAAAGCAATACATTCCTGGCCTGCTGTCACAGTGTGCTCTAGGCAGGGTAGAAAGATGGTGCAGCGCTCCAAACCCACAAACCAATGCCTACAAAGTGTACATGCTGCCACATCAGCTGAGTGTGCTTACAGAGCGCATATTCCTGACGTGTCTGTGGCACGCTAATTCTCAGACACATTCTGTTTAAATAATATATCAGGAATTAAGAGATCCGAGGTAGTGGTGCATGTTAAACCGAGATTTTCAGATCCAAGGAGCGTAGAGAGTAGGATGGAGTACAAAAACCAAGGATGTTTGAACAAGACATCTGGTTTATGTAGTGCTGCCTGTTCCCTGTGCTCTGAGCTGTTCAGTTGCACTGAGTCAACTGCAATAAAACAATACATTCATATTTATTAATTTTTTATGTAGGCTTTTGGAAGCAGGAAGAGAAGTGAGAAGATGGCAGGATATCAGAGGGAGGTGTCCGAGAGAGGCATCTCTGTCAGGCTCTTTTGCAAGCCACGTGAATGGCTTCCGATCTGGTTAGACTCAAAAATCAGATTCAGGTCTAACCCTTGCTTAGCCTCAGACTTGTGTGGACAAATCCTGCACTCTCCACTCTGCCGTGTGGCTCCTCTGTGTGCAAGGCAGGGATAATAACTCTGCCTCTCCTGGGTGCAGCGGAGCCAATTTCATCACTGTCAGCTCCGTGGAAGCCCTGGGTGAAAGGAGCAACAGAAATCCAGAAAACATGGGTTATTAATAGCTGGTGCTTGCCCTTACATACATCACATGCACCGCTGGTCATTGTGGCCAGTAATTTACAGGGAGGGAGAGGATGTTCCTCGGAGCAAACGCGGAATGACACTTGGATGGTCTCAGCCCTCTGAGGTGTTGCGGGCCCGGAGAGTCTAATTAAGTCTGAACGCGCTGGTGCCACCCTGAGCAGATCCCGCTTCCTGTGTGGGTGAAATGGAAACGTGCAGGAGCTGTGGAAACCTCAGTAGGGGAATTTGAACTCCCAGGCAGTTCTCATTGGAAAGGCGGCTGCTGGAGCTGGCGTGCAGGCCAAATGCTCGGTGGTTTCCAGCTTTTTCTGCCTCCTTCCTGGAGCCCCAAGGTTATCTCCTCCCTGACACCGTTACTAGGGGGATCAGTGGATACAGAAGCTTCCCCTCTGTGGTTTTACGTGATGGCTCCAAAGGTCAGAGCTGAGGGGCCCTGACAATAATCTGGAGTCCGCAGTGCAGCCCTGAGGAGAGCTGTGCTGTCAGGAGCACGGGGCAGTGGCGTTTAGCACTTCACCCCCTGCCCACAGCACACGCCCTGCGTCTCCAGGGGCAGCTCAGGGGCAGCAGGCTGGCAGGGGAGAGCTGCAGGAGCTCAGGGCCTCAGGAAATGCTGGCTGCAGCATGCAGGACAGCTGACCACACTGGACAGGGAGAGGCCGGGCTAGCAGGGAGTGCTGCAGTCAGGGCATGGCATTTCACTGGCCTTGGGTGTGTGCAAAACATCTTCCTCGAGCTGGGAGAAATCCTGCCGCGGCTGGCAGTGTCCCCAGTTACCAGCGAGTGCAGAAATCACCACCCAGCCTAAAAAAGAGGCACAAAAATGCAAAGATCTCAGAAGAAAGGCATTTACCTTCCCATCTCTGCAGAGCCAGCCATGCCAGGCTCATGCCATTAATTGGAAACTTGGGCAAACTCATTTTCTTTGTGCCTATCTCCTGGTGTATTCCCCAGGGCAAATGAAAGATGGCTGGGAGGTTATTTATTTTCAGTAATAATGCACACACTGCTTCCAGACTTCCTGCTATTGTGCGATTATCCAGATTAATTGCCTGGGAAAGCTGCAGCATCATCTCAGGCCCTTATTAAGGAAGCTCACAACACGGATTTATATTAGGGCATATTGCTGGGTGCCACAGCCTTGCTCTCAGAGGCACATGGACAGACCCCACTGCTGAGTGCTGCCAGCACCCCTGTACCCGCACACCGAGGGGAGGATTCCTGGCACCCTCCCTCACGGCACCCTGAGAGCCAGGAAGAGTGAGCTGAGGACGTTTTTAGAAAGCTCGTTAGGGAATAACTTTGCTTATTCTAAAATCAGTTCCCATCAGCCTCTGCTGAATGATTGTGAGAATTGCTGGGGTGCTGCTGGCCGCTGACCCTGTCTGTGCATGGGCAAGAGCTGGAATCTTAAAGATGCTTTTAGGTGCATTAAAGTGTTCTTACCAGGCAGAGAGGCTCTGGACAGAGAAGGCTTTTAGGGAATATTCTGCCCTTTTGGTTTCCCTGCTGAGAGTTTAACAAACCATGCAGTTGCCTCACTCTGGAAGTCCTGTTCTGCAGCAGCTCAGCCTGCTCCAGGCTCCAGCCAAACAGCCACTAACCAAGGGACAGCCTGAGGGCCTTTAAAGCAAACCCAGCTCTCCTGAAACACCTCAGGGATTTTGGCTGGGAAGTGTTGGACACAGGAGCAGCACGTGCATGTCCTTCAGCCCAACACTTCCCCCTGATAAATCAGTGTAAATCCGGGGTCACACCGATGCTCTCACTGCTGTTGAGGTGATTGCTCACCTCCTGTGACAAGCTGGTGATTATTGCACTGATAACTAACGGTATTAGAGTAGCTGACCCAATGTGGAGCTGGTAGAATCTTGGCAGTGGGAGCCCACAGTGCATCAGTATCCACATGGGACACATTTGGAGGGGGCTGGAGCACCACTGTGCTGGGCACGGAGGCTCCTCAGCAAGCTCTGGCCCTGGGCAGGGTTTTAGTCCTCGCTCTGGGGGAGTTGTGACCACATTGCCTGATTGTGGATCTGTGGAAAGTCTTCAAAAAATCCCAAACAAATAAATGAGGGGTTCTACTCAGACTGTGTGTGCCTTCAGAGCAGAACAGCAGAACTGAGTGTTACGGTACGGTCCCACTGGGAAACACTGACCTGCCAGTAAGGTAAAGATAAGCTTCTTGGAGACCGTGCTTCATGGACCAGGCATTCAGTGTTGGTGTTACTGTCCTTAGAAATGGAATAGGTGTTTCCAGGCACGTGACTCCAAGTTTATTGATTGTTTCTGGACAACACAGGAGCAGGGAGAGCGTGGGCTAAACTCCTGGAGCCCAGGCTCGGCAGGAACCTGAGCTGAAGGCTGTAGATGAGAGCTCGGGCTCCAGCTCCATCCTGATCCCAGAGCTGTCAGTGCTGGCTGCTTCTAAAGAAGGATCAGGCAGCAGGAGCAAAGCCTGATGGTTTAACCCCCAATGGCTTTATTGACACACAGGCTCTGGGGCCTCCCAAACCCTCGTTCTCTCCTAACCCAGCAGTCTCTGTAGTAACCACAGGTTTTTCAGTCTCTGCCCGGGCAGCTCCCAGGGAAGTGTTCAGGCGGGCATGCCCAGCCCTGGCTCAGCTCCTTTCGGAGCCCTCGAAGGCAGAGCAGGAGTGTTCCTCTGATATTAATTAGGCAATTAGCCTGTGCAGTGTGCGTGCCCAGGCAGAGCAGCAGGGCCCAGGGGATGACTGACAGCAGAGATGGATGAGTTCATCCATGCCGCTGACCCGGGCTCCCCGACCTCCTGCCCTATGGCTGATCTCACATGTCTCTGTCTCGCTGTCCAGGTTTTACTGGGATCTGACCATGCTGCTGCTGATGGTAGGGAACCTGATCATCATCCCTGTGGGCATCACCTTCTTCAAGGATGAAAACACCACCCCGTGGATTGTCTTCAACGTGGTTTCGGACACGTTCTTCCTCATCGACCTCGTCCTCAACTTCCGGACAGGCATCGTGGTGGAGGACAACACCGAGATCATCCTGGACCCGCAGAGGATCAAGATGAAGTACCTGAAGAGCTGGTTCGTGGTGGATTTTATCTCCTCCATCCCCGTGGACTACATCTTCCTGATCGTGGAGACGCGCATCGACTCTGAGGTGTACAAGACGGCGCGGGCCCTGCGCATCGTGCGCTTCACCAAGATCCTGAGCCTGCTGCGCCTGCTGCGCCTCTCCCGCCTCATCCGCTACATCCACCAGTGGGAGGAGGTGAGACAGCCCCGGGCACTGCTGCCAGCTCTGCTCTCCCACAGTGCTCGCCTTGAGTGCCCCCTCTCCTTCCTGCCGCTTGTGTCGGGGCCCTCGCGCTTTGTTGCAGCAGGTTCCCGAGGGAATTCTGCAGATTGTTGGGACGCTGCTGTGGGCTGGGGATCAGCATCCACCTGACCTGGGGAGATGCTGCGTGGGCTGGCAGGAGGGTGGGCACAGGTGGGCCCCTTGCAGGAATTGTGTAGCTGGTGAACAGAGCAATCAGCCAGACAGCGAGGGCTTGCCCTCTCCGAGCCCCCAAAGGTCCAGGAACAGCTCCGAGGGAAGGGCTGGAGACAGCTGATTTGCAGAACCTGTGGCATCTGTTTGCCATCTGCTGCTTCTCTGTGCTTATCTCTTGAATAAAGAGATAAGTGGGGGGATGTGTTAGAACCCTCCTGCTTTCTACATTCTCTGACACTGTGCTGAGGGAAAAAGGAAGGAGGAGCAATCTGTAGACAAAGGTCTGGTGAAAAGCAAGATCCCCACGGCCCCTGGAGCCTGTGCTGCTCCCAGGGGGAATTCCAGGATGCGGGGTGGGTTGTCAGGCACGATGTGGGTGAAGCCACAACCTTGCAAGTAGCTTGACAATCAGTTATTTCCTCCTGTCTCCGTGCTCTCCAAAGCAGAGAGGAAGCTCCCTGCCTCTCTCTCCATGTGTCAGGAGCATATTTTCAGGACAAGGAAAGCTGGTCAGGGCAATTTCGTCTTGGTCCCCACACTTGGTGTTGTGCTCTGGAGCAGAGCCTGCTGCATGATCTAATGCAGAGCGTGCTCGTCCTGGGGATGAGGAGGGGAAGCAGCCATGCAGCTCGTGGCTGGATTGCAGCGAGCTGTCGCAGCACTAATTCATGATGGGGCTGAGCCTTTCCCTCCTCCCAGCAGCCCACACTCGCAGGGAGAGCGCTGGGGCACACTTCACAAACCTCAGGCTGCACCCTTGTGGTGTTACCATTCGTGAGGGCTTCACTTGGAGCACAGCAGAGCCTTGTGGGGTCTGGGGTGACACTGGGCAAGGTGCTGGACAGGTGCTGGGGAGAGGCAGCCACAGCCCTCGGAGTTCACTGCTGCGTTCATTCGCCGCACGGCCCGGGCAGGAGTGCACGGAGAGGTGGAGATGAACGAAGCAGAGGTGTCCTTCTGGGGTGACTCGGTGAGTCAGGGGCGGAGCAGAGCACTGAGATCTCCCCGGGTGTGCTGGCCTGTCCCGTGGCTGCTTTGCTTCCCCCCATCCGAGCAGCTCAGCAAAGGCGAGGGTGGCTCGGGCTGTTGTTGGAGCAGCTCCTTCACCCAGATCCACAGGCACCCACAGCTCCCTGCTTGCTCCCCCCTGCTCCTTGACTTCCCTTCCAGGCACTGCTTGAAGAGGATTGAAGTATATTTGCCGTTGATTGTACTGAATTTGTTTTAAAAAACGAAACAGAAGCAGATCAGTGTTTTTCCCTCTCCCGCTCCTCGCAGTTTGGCTGAGCAGCCATTTCCAGCGTCGGTCTCACAGCGCAACTCCTGCATGCTGCTCCCCTGTGCTGCCATCCCAGCCCTGGGGACAGCACAGCTGGGTGCCCTGTGGGGCACAGGCTGCCCGGGTGAGGCAGTGCTGCCAGCGCCGGGCACAGATGGTGCTGGGTGCAGTTGGGGACTGCAATGCAGACTCCGGCGTGCACTGCAGAGCCCAAGCACCAAACACGGCCGGCTTTGTCGAGCGGGGCTCGGCCCCAGCTGCAGTTCCTGGAGAGAGTTTGGCACTGGGAGCTGTTCCACCTTCCCCACGGGGAGGGAGGCAGGGGGAAGGGGTGATCCCTGTCAGTGGTGCAGTGCCTGCCACAAAGCAGCGGGGGACAGGGCAGGGGAGCGCTGCTTCGTCCTTGCGTGGGAGCTGTGCTCCCTCAGCCACACTGACAGCTCTCTCTGCCTCTGAAGTGCCTGCAGATGAGCCCTGTCTGAAAGGCCACATCCATCTTTCCTCCCTGCACCCATCAGGGCTGCTCTGGGAGTGCTGAGCAGTGTTGGACCAGACTTACTCTGGGTGTGCAAGAGATTGCTGTGCACAGCTGAAGGAGGAGGAGGAGGAGGAGGAGGAGGACTGTTGGGAGAGGGGTGCTGCACGCCTGCTCTCTGTGGTCATCTGGCAGTGTCTCTTTAGCTCTCTGCTTGTGACCAGATCACCTGAAAAGGAGATGTGAGCACGGCATGCTGGGGCTCTGGAGAGGAGTGTGTGAACCAGGGCAGTGTGTGTGGGGCAGAGTTAAGGGAGCTGTAGGGACAGGGAGGGATCACCGTGTCACTGTGTGGGGCAGAGTTAAGGGAGCTGCAGGGACAGGGAGGGATCACCGTGTCACTGTGTGGGGCAGAGTTAAGGGAGCTGCAGGGACAGGGAGAGGGATCACTGTGTGGGGCAGAGATCCCCCCTCGCAGTCACTTCCCGTGGACGCAGGGACCCAGCACACCCAGCTCCCTCCTCTCTCAGCCTCCTCGTGTCCCTGGAGCGAGGGCAGGGAGAAGTGGGCTCTTGCCGAGCTGCCAGCAGCCTCTCGGTTCTCTGCCCTGCAATTGTCCCTGCTCTGCATGAATCCATCACCGGGGCTGCAGTAGCAGGAGCAGCCTGCGCGAGGGCTGCAGTGCTGTAAAGCAGCCAGGCACCCATCACTTCCACACCGGTGCTGCTCTGCGGGCTCCGCAGCAGGGGCTGCAAGGGCCTGCCCTGGTGTGGCTCCGAGCAGCCTCTGGCATCCTCCCCCGATCCCAGGGAGGTGCTCTGGGGATACAGCTGGGCAAACAACCTAAAGAGAAAAGCAAGGCAAAAGGCAAGAACAACAATCTGATGCACTCGTGTTCACTGGAGTACGAAAATAAGCTTAATTCCAAATGTAGCGGTTTCATTTGCATGATGCATTTTGCATGAGTGGCCCCACAAATGAATTTACCGGGAGGGCAGAATATAAATAGAGTCTTTCTGAAGTGTCTGCCGTGTCTCCCCTGCAGCTGGGAGCTTGATTGCAGTGTAGGCAGCTGCACTCACACTGGCTGGGGCCCGCCTCGCCTCAAATCCGAATCACCAGCCCCAGTGGCTGGGAGTTCCCCAGGCCAGGAGCACAGATCCAGGAGGGTCAGAGCAAACAGGGCTGCTCCAGTCCTGCCTTGTCCTCCCTCAGAGAAACCCTCATTATCTCAGCCTCTGAACTGCTCCAGCAGCTCTTTGGGGTGCCCCGCTTGGTCAGTGCTTCATGGACCTGCAGCACATTGTCCCATTGTCCCATTATCCCATTGTCCCATTGTCCCATTGTCCCATTATCCCATTGTCCCATTGTCCCATTGTCCCATTGTCCCACTGTCCCAGGGTCAGGGAGTTGGGCCTTGCCCCTGCTGGGCTGACCAAGTGTCCAGGGAAAGGAGATCCGACCATGAACATCCTACAAAGCTCATCCCAGGGTCACCCAACAGAAAGAAAACCAGCAGGAACACCGTGGAACCTGTGCATTCGGTCAGGATGAGCCATCCAGGTCAAACTGGGAGTCAAAAACCCCTCAATTTTCAGAGATGTCCCTGCTGTATGCACAGCATCTACCCCGTGGCTGGTGCTGGGCGCAGTAGCCTCTATTTAAGATCAAACTATTTTGACTTATGAACATCCATTGGAGCAAGAGCACCATCCTGCTCCTATAAATTGGTTTCCAGGTAGCACATTGGCCAAGATAACCAAAATGTTTTGATTGCAGACTCTGTGGGAGGGATTATGATGGGAAGGAAAGGAACTATCTGGGATTGATTTATATCACAGTGATAAGATTATCATAAGTGAGGATTTTTTCAGATTTTTGTCAGGAAAAAAATACATCTTTTGGTTTTTGCAGCTGAAACCCAAAGCAAAGGACAATTTGGTGATTTTCAGGCTATTATGTTATTGAAACCTTGCAAACTTGCCTGAGTGCTGTCCTTTTCTTCCCTCGAGTTTCCATATTACAGAGAAGCTTTAGGAGGGAGGGAATGCATCCTCTCAGGTCCCAGTAGCAACTTCCCGGTGAGAACTGGGCACAGATCAGACCATCTGGAAGATGAGGTCACTTCTCAGAAGGTTCAGCTCTTCAGAAAATGGCTCCAAAGCTGGAGGGCCTGGGTGGAAAGACTGGGAAAGCGCTTCCAGAGGCTCTGAGAACACGGCTGCCAGCTGATTCTCCTCTTGATTTGCTAATTCCCTTGGTTTCTTCTGACCTCTCCGTGGCTGTTCCTAAATTCAATTAAAACAACGTGGCGAGTGGCCTGGGGGATGGGATGTTAGGCCAGACCCATAACTGGCTCCCGGGAGCGGAGGAGCCGGCAGTGATGGTTGCCAGCAGCACCGGCAGCTCCAGGGAGCTGAGCAGATCCTTTCTCAATAGGATTTGCACTTCTGTCCTGGGAAACAGCAAGGCAGGCCCAGGAGAGTCACCCACTAAATCCTCTGGCCACCCCAGGCTAAAATCAGACTCAACAAACACTGGGAATGGGGTCGGGAGGGGGATGAGGGGCTGGGCTTCTTCCCAAATTTGCATTACCTCGTTTCTGAAGCTTATTGAACACTGGTCTTTAATGTGCCTACAGGAGCTTATTGAAGCCATAATGCAAGATACAGGAATTTCCATTCTCACTGCACAAAGTGACCCAGAATTTGAGACATCTTTTGCTCTCAGAGAAAATGCTGGCTGCCCCGAAACAAATGGCAAAACCTTCTTGGTGCAATATCAGCCAGAGGTTTTTTCAGATTTTGCCTCAGCCTTTCACATGGAACTGTTGTGCAGCACAACATCCTTGGGGAGGGAGAGCAGACAACACAAGGAGACGGATGTTCTCTGTTCCTGTACGTTGAATTTTCCCTCTCCTGCCCATGGGCATCCCCAGTGCTCCATCCCTGCCCCGTGCCAGGAGGAAGACACCCAGAGCAGTTTGTGTGGAGGAGCTGGTCTTTGGCAGAAGTTCTGCTGCTCTAATGCAAACTCAGCTCCCCACCTGGGCACTGGGAATAGAGTTCCAAAGAGAATATCATCAGAAACGGCTTCTAATGAATCAAAAGGAGCCAGGCAAATATTTGAGTAGCTGAGCAGCCACGGAGGGTGCCATGAAAAGGAAAAAGCTTTACTTTTCCCTACTCTCACCTTCTGGCAGCGCTTAATGGGTCTTGTGTCAACAGCAGGGTGTGAGCAGGCTCTGGGGTTTGGGATTGGGGCACAGAGCCGTGTGTCTGTGGGGCAGAGGCTCAGAGGCTGGTGTGGGATTGGGGCACAGAGCCGTGTGTCTGTGGGGCAGGAACTCAGATCCTGTCTGTAGGAACACCTGGTGTGGGATTGGGGCACAGAGCCGTGTGTCTGTGGGGCAGGAACTCAGATCCTGTCTGTAGGAACACCTGGTGTGGGATTGGGGCACAGAGCCGTGTGTCTGTGGGGCAGAGGCTCAGAGCCTGTTCCTGGGCAGTGGAAGCCTTTTGGTTGGGATGGTTTTCCTGGTGTGTCCTCACCACAGAGGTGCCCATGGGACAGGCCCAGCCGGGCACTGCCCGGGCAGCAGCAGCAGCAGGGGGTTGCACCCTGCCCTCTGCAGTGAGGCCCCGCTGACCAGGGGTGAGCAGCGCTAATGACAGGGTGCTGCCCGTGCCCGGGCTCTGCCCTGGGCTCACAGGGTCCCTCACTCCGGCCTTCCCTGCAGAGGTTTCCTAAACCCCAGGCTGCTCCCCCGATGACCCCGAATCCCTGGCAGAGCTGGGCCCTGGCCTCTGTAGGTTTGCCTGCCTCTCGGGAGCTCACATCCAGCACAGCTGCCTCGGCCCCGTGCCCACATCGCGCCAGCTGCCTGGCATCTGTTTCGGCCCTTGGTGTTCGGAGGCTTCGTTCTCGCAGCTGTGTGCCCCTAAGTGCCACAGCCTGGCACGGGGGCTCCTCCTGCCACTGCTGCTTCCCGAGGTTTAGTGCCACGGAGCTTTGCTGACGGGGTTTGCTCCTGCTGCAGCCCCGCAGCGCCCAGGACTAGCCTGCCCTGGGGCTGGCACACAGGGGACAGCTGGGCAGTTGTCACCTGAGCAGAGCCGCAGGGTGGGTCAGCCTGGGAGGCACCGCCCAGGCACAGGAGTGTGTCCAGAAAGCTCTGGAATATCCCCAGGGAGAAGACTCCACAGCCTCTCTGGGATCTGTTCAGGGCTGGGCACTGCCCAGGGCAGTTCTGCCTCCTGGGCTCAGGCCCTGCCCGTGGCTCTGGTGCCGCTGCCGGGCCCCGGAGCAGAGCCCGGGCCCTGCCCTGAGCCCTCCCTGCAGCCAGGGACACCCAGGGACACCCAGGGCTGAGGGCCCCTCTCAGCTGGGGCTCCTCTCGAGGCTGAGCAACCCCAGCTCCCTCAGCCTGTCCTGGGCACGGAGATGCTCCAGGCCCTTCCTCAGCTGTGCAGTCCCTCTTGTCCTGAGGAGCCCAGAGCTGGACGCAGCACTCCAGGGCTGAGCAGAGGGACAGCAGCTGTGTTTGTAACGGGAACAGGGCTCAAACCCAGTCCTGCCATGGCAAAGTTAAAGGGAACTTCTAAACACATCCAAGTGCTGCGAGCCCAGGAAGCAGCAAGGGCAGTGCCCATTCCCTGAAATGTGTGGGAGCACAGATTTACCCCCTGAAAGGGCTGTGCTCTGCAGGAAGAGCACTGCAAAGGCCTCTGGAAGGGCTGCAGCCTCCCTGGAGCTGGAGCTGAGCAGCCCAGGGTGTGTCTGTGGCCCAGCCCACACAGCCTGCTGCCAGCACATCATCTGTGATGCACATGCACACACAGTGCTGGTGCTGGGGACAGCTGAGGCAGCTTTTGAACCTCTCACGGGGAGATTCCTGTCACCACTTGGGCTCCTGATCCAGTGCCAAGCCTGGCTTTGTCCCTTAGAGCCGTGTTCTGCCAGCCTCAGCCCAGACTTGGAGTCCAGTTTGTCTGAGGCACATTAGCCCTGGCAAGAGGGTGCAAATTAATGGCTCCTCTTCAAAGCCTCTCCCAGGAAGGCACTATTGATTGCATTCATATCAAGTGGGAAACTTTAATGAGACAGCTGGAGAGAACAGCATTTCCCTGCCTCACTTGTTGTTCAGCCAGGCAGGGCTGGCGAGGAGCGTGCCAGATCTGTGAGTTGTGTGAACGAGGCAGGAGCTTGGCCCACATAGGACCGTGGACAAAAATCAAGTTGGCTGGTGGAGGAGAAGGGGATTTTGAGCAGCGTGGCAGTGTGGACTGTGTTTCTGCCAGGAGAGACTGAAGTCAGTCCCTTCCTCTCCCCACAGAGCCTCCTGCTGTGCTGTGAGCGCGGGGAAGGGGCACAGGGCAGTGCCAGCCCCGCAGCTGGGTCAGGGCTCCTCCTGCCCTCACACTGAAAGGGGAGGGATGCTCCTCCACAGGGCACCAGACCCCGAGGCCAGCTCTCACTTCCACTCCAGTTTGGCAGCCGCACTTCCAGGCTCTGTGTGTGTGTGGGGGAGCCGGAGCTGGGAACCCCCAGCCCTGAGGACAGGTCTGGTTTTGAGCCACTCCTCTCCCTGCCAGAAACACGGCAATGGAAGCAAACAGCCTTGCCTTCCCCACCAGCCCGAGGTGAAGGAAGGAGGAATCTTTCTCAGGAAGGACACGAGCCCGACCCAGAGAGGTGCGTGAGGGTTTAATGGGCAGCAGCCTCATTGATGAAGTTATTTTCTGAGCCCTGCTGTGAAAAGAGCTGTTTGGAAGACAGTTTCAGGACATGCAATTATCCAGTTTGCCAGCTTAATGCATTCAACTTAACCTCATTTTTATGAAGCAGAAATCAATGTGGTAACTTTTTCAAGGCTAAGAGATGACATTTTATTCTTGCTTCTCTCATAAGGAGGCATATTTTTAAGCTTCGTTTTCTGCTGTAACTCCTCCTAGTTTTGATTAAGCGGGAATACTCCAAGGGCTAGAGGAAAGAGTGAGGCAATTTCCACATTCCCAGAGTCACATTAGAATGGAAAATGTTTTTGAAACCTCTTTGCAAAGCATGGAAAAATTCTCCTTCTTGGAAGAGGACTTGGAAGTGCATTTAGAACTTCAATGCAAGCGCTTCTGCATTAATTTCATCCAAGAACCACTTCACCAGGGAAGGATTCTAAAGGTGCTGGTCTTCCTCCCAGTTTTTCATTCCAAGGAATGCAAAGCCCTGTTCTCTGTTACTGCAGTGTCTGTCACCCTCTCTGCTCCCACATGGTCAGGGGCATTTTGGTACCTGTTCCCCCCTCGTGTCCCCTTCCCTTCCTGAGCCAGGAGTTCTGCAGAGCAGCAGCTGCCAGAGCTGGGAGCTGGGCAATGCTTGTCCAGAAGCTCCCCAGCAAGACTGTGCCACAAAACTGAAGGGTAATTGCCCTGCTTTTCATTAACATGGCCCTGTCCCACCCCTGGCATTTCCTGGCGTGGGTGGCAGCGCACAGGAGTGTGTCAGTGACACCTGCAAAGGCCTGTCCCCGCTGGGTGCCGGTGATGGCACCTTTGCCATTTGCTCATCCAGGATTTGGGAGGGAGAAGCCAGGAATCAGGGAGGACCCCATCAGGGGGAACATTGTGCCTTTGGCAGCAGCTGGAAAGAGAAAATGAGAGATGCGATGTGAAAACAGGGACACCAGAATTCTTCTCGTGGCTCCCTTCTGGGCTCGGGCTGAGCCACGCGCCTGGAGTGCCACCAGGGTCCGCGCCGTGGAACGAAGGAAAAACACAGCCACCTCACAGGGATCACACAGCTGCAGTTCAGTCGCCCCTGAGGGGCCACCCTGAGCCACGTGCCCAGCTGTGACACCGACACACCTGTCTGCAAGGAGCCCCTGGGCAGGGCCTGTCCCCAGGGCTGGGGGCCACTGCTCGCTCTCCTCGCCAGGAACATGGCCCTGAGCCGGGGTGGGACATCCACATCTTCATCTCAGCCCATCAGCCGGGGAGGGATCCATCAGAGTGAGGGTGGAATCGCAGTGTCCCCCGGTTCCTGGGGCTTGGGAGAGAAGCAGAGATTTGGGCAGAGCGTTTCTAAGGGTCGGATCCAGCAGGATGGGTCATCGGGAAAGAATCAGGGTCTGTGTGTGTGTGTCAGTGGGTTTGGAGCAGGAGGAGGCTGCTCTGAGGGCAGATCTTGAGCTGGGGGTGAGTCAGGAGCTGAGGATGCCTGAAGACAGCAGCGCCTCAGAGCAGGGAGCAGCTGGAGTCTGCCCTGCCCTAGGATCACCTGAGCTCTGCTGCACCATGGAGTAGCTCCAGAGGGTGAACTTTGGGAGAGCCTCTCTCTGTGCTGGCACTGACGGGCGACAAACCAGCAGCAGCAGCAGCGTTTCCTCGTAAGCACTGGAGAGGAACTGCGAGGATAATGTCCCTTAAAGTAGCTGACAGGCCTGCTTTTCCTCAAGTCCCTGGAGAGGGTGGAGAGCAGTTAAGACGCAGCAGCTGTGTTTGTTTTTTCTTCATTTATATATTTTTTTCCCCCAGCAAAGTGCCGGGTGTTAATTCCTCTTGATTTGCTCAGCACAGCCCAGTTTGGAGAGGCCGTCCCTGGAACAGGGCTGATTAGCCTCCTCTCCAGTGTGCATCACCCAAACAGCCACTAATGACACTTTATCCCAACTGCGTGCCTCTCGCTGAGGCTGCAGGGAATTCGGCTGGAATTGTGCAGTCAATTACACAAACTTGGGGCAGCCAGAGTCCAGAGCCTTCTGTCAGGCCCTCTGCCCAGCCAGGGGGGAGGTTGCTCTGGTGGCGTGGAGTGAATGAATGCAGTGCTGAGCTCTGCGTGTCCCCTGAGCCCGGCACTTCCCTGTCCCTGTATCTCCCAGTGTCCCTGTGCTGGAGCATCCATGGCAGGTGCAAAGCCAGCACCTTCCTCTCCGTTCCCATCCACTCCTGCATGCACAGGAAGGGTGACAAGGGCTGTGTACAGGCGGACAGAGGAGAAAAACTCATGATCCGAGTGAAAAATGCATGATCCAGGGTGGTTGTTCCTCCTCCAGTGTTCCTCCCTGCAGAAATGGGGGTGAGCCCTGGTCCTCTGCACTGCGAGCTCCCTCCCCAGCTCTGTTCCCTGCCGGCAGTCACAGACATCCCACAGGAGCCTCTTCGGCTGATAAATCACCTCAGGCTTGTGGGAAGGACAGATAAGAACTTTCTCTTCAGCTCTCTTCCCTCCAGACCTAAAAGACACGTCGGTATTTTGTGTTGAGCATGAGGCAGAGCCAGTCCAGCTCTGGAACGGGGAAGAGGTGCAGGAGGGGAGGGCAGCAGGATGCAGGGGGCTCCTGTGGAAGGAGACAGAAGAAGGGAGAGCTGGGAAAGGCTGTGGCATCCCTGGCTCTGTCCTGGCACGGGAAAGGCTGTGGCATCCCCGGCTCTGTCCTGGCACGGGATTGTCTGTTTGATCTTCAGGGGCTGTTGTCAGATCAGTTAAATGTGCCAAGCAGCGGTGTTTGTCACATTTTTTGGGCTGTCCATGCAGCAGTTCGCCCCATGATGGGTGGGAAGAGGGCAGCTGCCCTCCAGGGAATGTTAGGGATCCTCCCTGGATCTCCTCAGTGACACTGCTGGACGTGAGCTGCAAGCACACCATGATGATGCTTCTCATACACAGACATTTTGCCCCTCTCCTTTTTGCTCTTCAAGGTCACTTGAGCAGCTGGCAGGGAAGGAAGAACCCAGCCCACTTTGGGAAGGTGGAAAAAACCCTTCCGCTCCATCCTGGCTGGCTGTGAGTGCTGGGAATGCAGGCGGCGCGGTCTGGAGCCAGGCTGGAGCATGTTCCTCTGGCCTTTAGCCTCTCCTCCTGCCCTCCCCGAGCCACAGCACGCGGCAAACTCCTCCAGGAGCCCCTGCCTTTGCAGCAGCCTTATCTCCGAGCACTCTCCCCTTATCTGCAGCCTTCAGCCTGGCCGCGCTGCACGGAGGGCTGATGGGGACCGCAGCTGCTGGCAGCAGCTCCCGTCCGCTGCTGGGAAGTGGAAGCTCTCTGGACCCTGCTCGCAGCCCCTGTGCAACTGCACAGCCAGGGCACAGGGATCCCTGCTGCTCTTGGAGCTTCCCCAGCCCTGTGGAAAGCAGCCTCTGCCCCTTGGGGTGTCAGTGACATGCCAGAGCAGGGACCTCAAACGCCTGAGCAGCCACGGCCTCCTTGCACCCTCCTGCACCCTCCTGCTCCTGGGTGCCAGCGCACCCTGGGCTCCGGGAGGGTGCTCTGCCCCTTCCTTGCCTGAGGAGCGCTGCCCCAGGACGTGCTGCTCCTGCAGCCTTCCCTTCCGCCCCTGCAGGCTCTCCAGGCAGGGGGGTAGAGGCGCAGAGCGCAGCTGCTGACCCTGAGCAGCTAACGGGGGATTGGGAAGGGAGAGGAGCCACTGCCACAATCAGTGCAGCAGTGCCTGTTTCGATTAGCCAGCAATTTTTCTGGTCATTTGGAGAACAAAATTCGCCTGCCTGCGCTCCCTCCTTCCTGGGGGAGACATGAGCTGTTGGATGCCGCCCCAAAACTCCCTCTGCTGTCTGGGCGGTGGGGAGAAACCGTTCTGTGGGGAGAGGAGGCTGTTTCCACAGCGATTGGAGTGGACAGCCCAGGCTCAAAGGGCTGGAGGATGTTTTCTCGCAGCCAAGGCCTTTCCTCAGCGGGAGTGCTGGACACCAGCACCCCGCACCGGGGCTTCTTGCTGCTGCCATCCTGGTTTGCAGCTGGTGCAGAGCTCGCTGTGCCTCCAGCCAACACCCAGGGCCTGAGGCCGGCGCTTCCGCGCTCGGTGCAGCCAGGAAGGTGGGAAGGGACACCGATGTGCCAGCTCAGTTGACAGCTGGCACGGAGCAGGGGATGTGCTGATGGAAGGGAGGCAGCTGCCAGCTTCACATGCCAGCGCTGGCAGCGGAGAAGTGACAGGACACGGCGCCAGGAACAAGCGGGGCTGGCGTGGGGAAGAGCCTGGGGCAGCGCCGTGGGAGGGCTAGTGCGTGACCCCGGGATGAAGCCCAGGTGGCTGCCTGGGGGGTGTCACTGCAAGGGCAGCAGTGTCCGAGTCCTTGCAGCCTCCTGGGAGCGGGACAGCCAAGCCGTGCCCTCCCTGCTTCCTGCTGGCAGCCCTGGGAGCCAGGTGTGCCGGGCTTGGCTCCCGCAGCAGGGACACACGGCCACGCCTCCCGGGATGGCCAGGAGAGATCCCGCTGCTTCCTGGAGCCGTGGTCAGCGCTGGGAGCAGAACATCCCCTCCTCCTGCCCGTGCGGGGTGTGGGGCTGAGCCCTCAGCACAGCCCCGCTGGCCCCGCTGTGGTGACTGCACGGACTGGCCTCCCTCGGCTGCGTGCTGGCCCGGTCTGTCCCTGCCTGGCATTGCCGGCCTTCCCTTGGTGGCTTTGCCAGGCTTGCCAGGTCACTTTGGCTGCCCTGAGCCACAGCCAGGACGTGCTGGGTTGGGCAGACCCAGGTGCAGCCACAGCTGCCCACAGGAGCCTCCTGTGCTCCCCATCAGCCCTACATGACGTGGGCTCCTGCCTTTCCCTTAGCAAGGTGATGCTGCTTGGCATGGAAGCAGGGAATTCCAGACCGGTTTGGGTCAGGAGGGACCTTAAAGCTCATCTGTTCCACTCCCCTGCCATGGGCAGGGACACCTTCCAGTAGCCCAGGGTGCTCCAAGCCCCGTCCAGCCTGGCCTTGGACACTGCCAGGGAAGGGGCAAAGACCCCTGCAGTCAGTATTTTGCCTGGAGGTTCAGTTTAGGGTTTCCTCTGATTGCATCCCAATACATTCTGCTCCAGCCCCTTCACCTCATCCCTCACGTTCCTCAACACTTCCCTCCTCACCTCCCTTTTGCCATCCAGCAGATCTGAAGAAGAGACAATCACCAAATTCCTTGTCAGAAGTGTTTGCATCCTCCACAGTATCTGGAGCACGGCTGGAATCCGTAATGCAATCCTAATGTTCAGATCATCTCTTGTCTCTGTGCTAGGGAGTGACAGAGCTCAGCTTCAAACACCAACCCCTCATTAAACATTTGAACACCACTCCGATCCTTCCAGAGCCTGGGGTTCCTGGTGGTTTAGGGAGATCCACACTAATAACTGCGACATCAGGCATCTGTTCCTGGCTCCGTTTTCCGTCCTCCCACTGGGGGCTGTGCAATATTTCATCCCTCAGGTTATTTTGTGTAGTGCTCTTGGGAGTGCCCACACCCATCCGTGCGCTTCCGAGCAAATTCCCTGGAGGAAGTTGCCCGTTCCTAGGAGGTCATGAGGAGAAACTTCACTGAATTCCCAGCTCTCACCCACCAGGGACACTGAACTCTGGAATACGATGGTGCTGTGAATCCAGGTTTAGTGGAAGGAGGCAAACTCTTACGCTCTGTAAGAGTTCATTAAAGATTGACTCTTCTTTTTATAATTAAATTTGACACAAAAGGTCATGCATGTAGAGGTTTCAAGGGTATGGGACACGGACCTGGGATCCCAGGGCTCTGAGCCCCAAACTGGCAGGCCAGACTCACATCTGGGGTCTTCCATCCAGGCTTGGAAATCTGCAGAGGTCAGGTTTAGTGCCCTGCATTTGCTTCATGCCATGCTCAGCCTAACCCTGGTTTCTTGGTGTTCAGAGGCTGTTGGGAAGCCCTAAAGCTGTGGCTTTTGGAACAGCCCAGCTCCCTCACCCCGCGTTGCTCTGGCAGAGCTCCTCACATGCAGCCTAATCCCAGCTCCCGTTGTGGAGGGGAGAGCACTGTAAGCACAAAGACAGAGC
This sequence comes from Corvus cornix cornix, assembly GCF_000738735.6. NCBI lineage: Eukaryota > Metazoa > Chordata > Aves > Passeriformes > Corvidae > Corvus > Corvus cornix. Next base: position 19,097,401 of record NC_046340.1, read on the forward strand.
TTCTTTCCTGGTATTATTTGAACCAGGAGCTCATTGAGTGCCAGAGCTTTCCAAAAGGAGTATTTAATGTTGCCTGGGAAGTGTCCCTCGTGCCCTGCTGGTCTCCTTGCCTGATCCCATATGGAGCAGCTGCTCCTGTTCTCTCCATCCTCTGCCTGGCATGTCCTGATTCCCATTTCTTGCTCTGCCAAAGCTGTCCGGGGTCAGGGATCCGGCTTCATTCATAATCGTCTGACACTGAACTATAATTCCACCTTGCGTTGGAAGTGGTCTTGGAAAAGACACCTGTTCTGGGAAATGCAGAGCACTGGAGCCTTCTCCATCCCTCTTGCAGCAGGGCTTGCACTCAAGGGCACAGATCCATCCCTGCTGACTTTTTTGGGGGAGAAAAGGCAGTGTCAGCCCTCCTCGATTCCTGCTGTGGGTCTGAACCTGTCCTGGAGTCCCAGCTTGTGTGGGATCTGCGCTGTGTCAGTACAAACCCAGGCACGGAGCAGCCTTCATGGAATCACGGGCTCACAGAGCAGTTGGGCTGGACCTTAAAGATCATCCAGTTCCAGCCCCTGCCACGGGCAGCACACCTTCACTCCCACAGCGAATGGGCCGAGTGCTTTCCTTGGCACAGCTCCCACTCACAGCTCTGGAGAGGTCAGCACTGAGGCTGACCAGCAGCCAGGAGCGATTCCCTGAGCCCCTGAGCCCTCCGGAATCCACCACTGCTGGTGGGAGCCGGTGCCGCAGCCAGGAGCGATTCCCTGAGCCCTTCGGAATCCATCACTGCTGGTGGGGAGCCGGTGCCGCAGGCAGGAGCGATCCCCTGATCCCCTGAGCCCTCCGGAATCCAGCACTGCTGTTCGGGAGCGGTGCTGCAGCCAGGAGCGATCCCCTGAGCCCTCAGGAATCCACCACTGCTGGTGGGGAGGCAGTGCTGCAGCCAGGAGCGATCCCCTGAGCCCTCCGGAATCCATCACTGCTGGTGGGGAGGCAGTGCTGCAGCCAGGAGCGATCCCCTGAGCCCTCCCGAACCCAGTGCTGGTGGGAGCCGGTGCCGGAGGCAGGAGCGATCCCCTGAGCCCCTGAGCCCTCCGGAATCCAGCACTGCTGTTCGGGAGCCAGTGCTGCAGCCGCTGCCAGGGCTGGAACGGGGTGTGCCCCACATCGCCAGGGCTCAGCGGGGCCCTGTCCTGCGTTCCAGGGCAGATGCACAGCCCGGAGCCTCTGGAGGCACGGGCAGCGTGGCTCTGCAGGGCCCAGGGCTGGAGCAGCCTCTCTCTCCCCCACGGAATGCCTGAGTGGACCCGCAGCGGTGCTGAGAGCGGAGGCTGGGCCGTGCAGCTGCTGGAATGACCAGTGCTGCCACTCCTGGGGGCTTCATTCCCCCAGGCCATTTCGCAGTGCTGCTACCCGCAGTCTTTCTCTTCCTTTTTCTGATGGGGGCAATGTTTCCTGCTGCTGGCCGGGGGGTTCGCAGCAGTGGGGTGGTGTTAAACCAGCGGAGAATGATCCAGACTAGAGAGGGCAAGGCAGGACAGGAGCAGTGAGCAGGTTTTGGATTCCCACAGGACTGAGTTTCCTTTAAACTGAACAAGAACCGAGCAGAGTAAACACGAGCACTTAAAGCAGCCCCACTCGTGTTTTGTAGTGGAGCTTCTCTGTAGAAGCTGCTTCTCTGTGACTTCTTCCCTTCTGCTCCTCTGCTGGAGGGGATGAAAAGAGAGCAGGGATTGAGGGTGCGCAGGGTGGAGACAGGCGCTAAAAATAATATAAATGGCCATTGTAAGTTACCAGAGTCTAAAAATACTCCAATTTTACTTACTTGGGCTACTTCTACATCAGAGAGTAAAGCGAATTCAGAGAAATCTGATGAGAACAACCTGGAAGAAAGGAAAAGCTTGGCATTCTTTCCTTGAAGGGGAAGGGATTAAAAGAAAAAAACCAAAAACGTGTACAGTAATAATAACAGCAGCAATAATCAGCTAGAAAAAGATGAGTGCTGTATTTATTTTTCCTGCTATATTCAGCAAAGATAGGGGCAGCCAATGAAATTGGGAAGGCAGCAAATTCCAAAAGCAGTCCAGGCAACACTCCTGGAGACAGCAGCTGTGCAGCCACGGGAGCTCCTTCCGCAGGGAACCCCTTCCAGGGGCACTTTGGGGGTTCCTGGAGCTCCTTCCCCAGGGAAACCCTTCCAGGGGCACTTTGGGGGTTCCTGGAGCTCCTTCCCCAGGGAAACCCTTCCAGGGGCACTTTGGGGGTTCCTGGAGCTCCTTCCCCAGGGAGCCCCATCTCAAGGGCAGCACTTTGGGGTTTCCTGGGAGGTGTGGGGTAGACAAAAGGAATGATTCCGTGTGTGCGCTGGGCAAGGGGGGTCAGGCCAGCGGAGGAGTGAATCAGGGCCCCATTCCCAGCGGGATTAACTCCAAGAGATGCTGCAGCAAAGCCGTTTTCGAAGGCAGATAGCAAAGGCGGGTAGGGTTATTGGGTGCTGTAGGGTTATTGGGAGCTGTAGGGTTATTGGGTGCTGTAGGGTTGTTGGGTGCTGTAGGGTTATTGGGTGCTGTAGGGTTGTTGGGTGCTGTAGGGTTATTGGGAGCTGTAGGGTTATTGGGTGCTGTAGGTTTATTTGTGCTGTAGGGTTATTGGGAGCTGTAGGGTTATTGGGTGCTGTAGGGTTATTGGGTGCTGTAGGTTTATTGGGTGCTGTAGGGTTATTGGGTGCTGTAGGGTTATTGGGAGCTGTAGGGTTATTGGGTGCTGTAGGGTTATTGGGTGCTGTAGGTTTATTGGGTGCTGTAGGGTTATTGGGTGCTGTAGGGTTATTGGGAGCTGTAGGGTTATTGGGTGCTGTAGGGTTATTGGGTGCTGTAGGTTTATTTGTGCTGTAGGGTTATTGGGTGCTGTAGGGTTATTGGGTGCTGTAGGGTTATTGGGTGCTGTAGGGTTATTGGGAGCTGTAGGGTTATTGGGTGCTGTAGGGTTATTGGGTGCTGTAGGGTCATTGAGAGCTGTTGGGTGTGTGCTGGTGGCCCATTTCTGGCGATGAGTGTCCAGGACAGAAATCCCAGGAATATGGAGGGGACCCCGTCCTTCCCCAGTCCCGGGCCTGAGGCCCCACTGCAGACCCTGCCATGGCCCTGAATTGTGCCTGAACCCACAGCCCTGCCCAGCTGGTCCCGTTCCTGTCCCGGGGGTTATTGGGATGTTGGGCTGTTACACCCCTCACAGAGCTGTGCAAATCTCCTCCTTTTCCCTGGCTGGGGCTCCTGGGATTCCTGCCCTGCTCGCTATCACCAGGCAGCATTTCCTGCAGGATTTCTAATTACAGGGCAGCCTTTGGGGACTCTTCCTGCCCAGCCAATATTAATGGAGGATTAGAATATTTTAGGTACACTTTAAATACTGCTTTTCAACATCTTTGTTCTGCCCGAGTACACTTTTTATATAATCTGTATAATCTATATACAGCCACAGCAGGAATTAATCCCTCATACTTTCATAAATATCATCTGGGCTGCTTGTTTGTTAAAAAACAGTTCTCCCTGCCCTAGATTCTTCAAGGAAATGAAGAATTCACCCGGCCCTTCCCCCTTTGCTCTCCTGCTGGGATGGGAGCAGCCTCTGGTGTGTGTCCCCAGGTTCTGGGAGGTGCAGGTTCTCGGGACTCCCTTTCCCGGTGCTGCTCCCGTGGGATTTGTCCCCTCTCAGGTGCAGCAGGAAAAGGCTCCATTGCTGTTGTTGCCCCAGCAGAGTGGGAGGACATCCGTCTTGCTGTCACTGGTCCCGGGCCGCCTGTGATGTGTGGCACTGCGGTAGAACACGCTGGTGTCAGCCTGGGCAGGGCAGCTGTCCCCGCTGAGGTCCCCGGAGGTGATCCAGCCCTTGCTGGGTGTTCTCACACTCGTCTCTGTCGGGGCAGCTGAGAAAAGCCCAGCGCTGGCAAAGCCACTGGAGTTTGTGCTGCCCGTGCCCACAGCCTGGCACAGCTCCTCCCGATCCCTGCATGGCTGCAGCCAGGGATTCTGTCCCCGGGCTGGGCAGTGCCCCCGTCCTTTCTCCTGCCCTTCCTGATGTGCAGGAAGAGCCAAGAGTGCCCAGAGTGGATCCCTGTGCGGGCGAGGGCTCAGCCGGGTCACAGCCAGGCCGCGGTGCTGAGCACCCTCTGTCCCCTGAGCTGTGCCCACGCTCTGCCCCGTGGCACAGGAAACATTCCCCGCCCCAGGCCTGCCAGGAGCTGCCTTCCCTGGCTGTTACAGCCCCTGGCAGCATCCCAGGAGTCCCGGCTGGAAGTTGTGCCTGGTTGCTGTGGCTGTAATGGAATTAGAGCGCAGGATTGAGTTAGGCGAGAGCGCCCTGCGTCTCTGCAGAGCACGGAGCATCCTGGCAGCCTGTGCCAGGCTGGAGCAGCCACAGGCCCTGCTTTGGGACAGGAAATAATCAAATAGAAACCCAGGGCTGTGCCAGGGCCTCCCCTGCCTGCGCTGCCCCCGCTGTGCCCACCAGGGAGAACTTTTCACAGGCAAACGGGTGCCTGCTCCTTTTGGGGAGTGCAGTTTCGGCTCTCGCCTTCCCCTGCGCTCCTGCAGACACCCAAACTGGGCTAGCAGAGGGCTAACAAGCGTGGGCTTTGCTGGCCTGATTGAAGTGCAGGTAGCGTTAAAGAAACACTGGCAATTGATCAAGAGCAAACTGCAGGAGTTCTTTAGTTCTTGCTCCAGGGCAGGACCTGATGAGTTCGCATTCGGTCTGTCTCGGCTGTTCATTGTACGGATCCCTACTGGGATTTTAAAAATCTGCTCTGAATTTTGAACTAGACAATGCAGGTGGGACCGAAAGGAATAAGAAAGCAAAGGTCGCTGCTGATTCCTTTCTCAGGTTGGGAAGGAGGGCTGTTCCACGGGATTCTGAGGAGCCAATTCCCCGTCTCATTTAAGAGCCTGTTGTCGTGACGTGGCCGTGTTCCTGCCATGTCCTGGTGTGTGTTTATGGACACAAACAGAGCTGGCAGTCCCTGGTTCCCGTGTCAGGCTCTGCGTGGGGCCAGGGGGCTCCTGTGGCACACCAGGCGTTCACTGAGGCCGCTCTCAAGTGCTGCAGAGGGAGCATCGTCTGAGCTCCGAGACAACAGCTCTCAAACAACGAGTGATTTCATTCACTGGCGTTTAACTTCTGCCTCCTGCTCAGAGACCTCCACCGGTTCTGGAGCTGGCACCTTGTGGCACTCAAACAGCTCCCAGAGAGCCATGGCATAGCCCAGCTTTGGGAAAAGGGTTGGGATCCCCTTCCTTGGCACAGCTCTGTAATGTCCTCGCTGGAAACAGCTCCGGGGAAAGGCTGGCACTGCCCTGGGTGATGCCACAGCCCGGTCAGGGGCAGGGCTGGCACTGCCCTGGGTGATGCCACAGCCCGGTCAGCCCTGCCAGCAGGGTTTGCCCGGTGCTGCTCCCAGCCAGCTGCCTGCACTGACCGTGGCCTGGAGCTCGGGGCATTCCAGGTGTTTTCCCTCAGCCCGGGGAGGTTTTGCCCAGAGCGCAGTGAGCCCTCCTGGCACAGGCTGCAGCCTCACCTGCAGCACCCGGGGCAGGCATCCATCACCTCCCTGTGCTGCTGCGTTCCCTGTTCCGGGGGGAACCCTGCCCTGAGCCAGCACGGAGCCTGGCACTGCCCTGCACACCTCTCAGTGCCCCTCTGGAGCCATCCCCAGCCCTCCAGGCCCCAGTTTCCAGCCACCTGTGTGCCTTGTCCCTTTCTCAGGGATTTAAGCCTCCTTTCCCCTGAGCAGCCCAGATATTCCTTTCCCTGGGCACATCTATGTATAGCTCCTGGGCAGGGCAGACCTTTTGTCTGGTGACTGTGGTCATTCTGAACCGTCCAAAAAAGCCCATGACCTATTTCCAGCAGTGATTCACTGCAAGCCTCTCAGAGAACTGCAGTTCCCAGAGGTGCAGATAAGAGCCACGAGAGATTAGAGGCAGCCTCAGCAGGTGAGATATCTAATTCCTCTTGACAGCAAGACACCCAACCCCTTTACAGCTCTGGGGTCCTGTTTTCCTTCCCTTTTTCCAAAAGCTGTGGAAAACCTGAGCTGGGGGAACATAAACCGCACGGAAAAGCAAAGGAGAGCTTCCTCCAAAGTCACAGAGCTTCCGGAAAGAGCCCTGGCCCCAGTCCTTGTGTCGCTGCTCCCGGGAGGTGACAGTGCCACCGTCCTTCCTGCCGCTGCTGTCTCACAGCCAGGGCGGTCTCACACTCGCGGAGCCACAGCCCAACCCCAAATGTTTAAACCAAAAGGTTTAAAGGGAACCGTGCGGGAAACACGGTCGTTTCGAGTTGTGCTGGAAAATATTTTTAAAAGTCTGTGTCCCGTTGCCGTGGTGACAAAAGTTCTTCAAACGATGAAGATTAAAGTCTAGGCTGGGAATGGTGGCATGGGGAGAGGAAGGGGGGCTGCTGTCATGACAACCTCAACTCCGAGAGTGCAAGAGGCAAAACACACGGTGGTGGCAGGATCTTGGGGGTTTATATATATCCATAAACATCTGCCAGCTATGCCAGCCTTCTCAGTGCTAATTACTCCTGCTAGTTCACCTTTCTCTGCTGTCAGTATTTTCCAGGAGACACAAGTCTCGGAGGGAGAAGGCAAGAACATGCCTTTTTTTTCCCCCTTCCCTTCTGCACAGGCTTTGTGCTGTTCTCTGTCTCCATCCCCTGAGCTCCTACCTAGGGAAGAGCTTCCAGTGGCCAGGAGCAAGAGTTAAATTATCTCAGGAGGAGCTGGAGGCTCGCACGGTGCCCTTAGAGAGCTTTCCAGCCCCGGGCAGCGGCAGGAGCAGCGCCCTGCCTGCACACACACACTGAGGCTCTTCCTCCTGGGGCCTGGCTCACCCACAGCCCACAGGCAGCAGATCAGAGCTGCCAGCCCGAGCTTTGGCTCAGCACTTTGCCCTCAGCTTCCAGGGCAAGAGGCTTTTCCCTGCCGTGTGTCCCGCTGGCCCCTCCGGAGCAGCGGAGCTCGGGCGTCGCGTGGAGGTTGGGAGCAGCAGGTTCATGTCAGCACAGCCCCCCGAGCCCCGCCGGGGGAAGCTGCCGCGGAGCACGAGGGCTGATCGCATTCCGAGCGTAAAATGTGCTTGGCTGTCTCCGCTACCACCTGGGCCCCGGAGCCCTGCCCTGCGAGGGGCTGCTCCGGGCACACGGCCCCGGCCCTTCCCGAGCGGCAGCCCCGGCGCACGGCAGCGTCAGCAGCTCTGCTGGCGGTGCTTACGGCACTGGGTGCCCAGCAAGCAGAAAGAGACACCCCAAACTCTTGCCTTCGTCTCAAACTCCCTCTCCTGTGTCAGGAGCATTAATCCGCAAACACCAGAGGTTTATGTCCGAAAAAGAGACAGAGGGGTTCTGTTACTTGATTCGAATAAAGGGAGAGGCCATGGGGCATTCCCCCTGGGGTCTCTCAAATTTTTGGAGGGCGCCGCCTCTTTTTATCCCAATTTCCCGACCGCACTTCCCTCTCTCTTTCCCCATTGGCTGAGGTACTCGAGAGGCACAGCCTTCCCGGAACGCCTAAGACTCCCTTCTAATGTATACCCCCCCCCCCCCTTTATTTTAATTCTGATGGAATTTATGGTTCTTCCCATTGTTTCCTTCATCTCTCGATATCCAATTCCATTTATCAGCAGACCTACAGTTTATCTCTTTCTTTCCGTTCATCGATCAGTGGAATCCTTCCCATTACTTCTTTTATCTCTCAGCACTGGTTTTACCCACCCCCAGCTTGTTTGCAAAGACAGGTCCCTCGTTCCTTTCGCCTGCCTGTGCCCCTGGGTGCTGGCACAGCAGGCAGCCCGCAGCCCCAGCCCGCGCCCTCGGCCTGCCCATGGAGCTGTGCTCCGCAGCCCGGCCCGGCTCCATCTGCTGCCTGCTGCTCCCAGCCCCGGATCCCCGGCTCCCTCCTCCCGATCAGCCCGGCCTGACCCAGCACTGGCCCTTCCGAAGGGATCCCGCTCCCCGAGGTGGCAATAAACCCAGCTGGGATCCTTTACGGGATTCTTCCTCCCCAGCTCAGCCTGGTTGCAGCCACAGTTGCCTCGGACATCTTTGTATAATTTAGTGGCTAGAGCAGCATTTTTTCCGTTCTTCCAAAGAAAAAAACGTGTAGAAATGTGTCCGTTCTTCCCAAAGAAGGACGTGTCCATTCTTCACCAAAACCCTAGGAGTTGCTCAGGACAGGAGTCAAACTGGATTATATTTTGCCGCATCTTAAGCGTGACATCCCATGGAGAATGAATAGGAAGTTGGGGAGGGTGAGGAAGGAGCAAGGGGAGGGGGATGATGCATTTCCCACAGCAGCATCGGGAGAGGGGAAGGAGCAGCCGAGACGCTGCCGTGCCTTGCGCCGCACCCTCCGTCACCCCACAGGCGGAGCTCCTGCGGGAGCGCCCTTGCCCTGCCAGCCCTGATTGCTGTGCATGCTCGGGGTGGCCACGGTGGCTCTGTGTGTGCCCGGGGCTGGCTCTGTGTGTGCCCGGGGCTGGCTCTGTGTGCCCAGACTGGCTCAGGGCTGGCTCTGTGAGTGCCCAAGGCTGGCTCTGTGTGCCCGCCTGTGCCCAGGGCTGGCTCTGCGTATGCCCGGGCAGGTTTGTGCTCCTGGGGAAGCCCACCCTGCCAGCTCCGTGTTCTTTGTCTGGCCCTCGCTGCAGCCTCCCAGGATGGGGCTGCACATGGGGGCTCCCAAACCCTTCCCCTTGCCTGGCTGTGTCGGTCAGGACTCATGCCGGGTGTGGGGAAGGTGACACCTGGCACTGATGCCCAGGTCACCCACACCTGCTTTCTCAGTGAGCTGCCTTCAGCTCGCACATTGGCTGGAACGAGCTCGTGGTCCAGGCTGGGTGGGTGTGGGTGACCCCCAGCGCCGCAGGGACTCAGCACAGCCACCCTCGGTGAGCTGGCCTAACAGGACTGTAGGCTCAGGAGAGCTCTTTGCAGCACCCACCCGTCCCTGTCTGTCGGCAGATTAACACCGGCGGTGAGAAGGCAGCTAATGCCTCTGAGAGGAAATGGATCTTTACCTCTGGTATCTTCAAAAGCCAAGGAGAGCGAGGCAGGCTGAAAGGCGTGTCAGCTTCCTTCCCCACAGCCCACAAATACTCCTCCTGAATGTGGGTGAACATGTCTTTCCTCACAGAGAACAACCTGAACGCTGACCCTGGGGCACTCGCAGCAGCATGTGAGCCTGTTTTCATTCTCTAAAGAGATCTGCGTTTCCTCCTCAGCCCCGTGGGGTGTTTAAGCCAGAAATGAAGAGCAAGTTCTTTGCTTTCCATTAAGCTGGAGCAGGGTCACAGCTCCTTGGTTATCCCCAGGGGGTTTATCCCAGTTGTGTACTAGCCATGGTGCGGGCACAGATCCCAGCCCTGGCTGGGCACCAGCGGGATGTGGAGCTACAGCGCTCCCGCTCCGTTGGCAGTGCGTTGGCAAAGGGCAGCGGGCAGCGGCAGTGCCTCCCCGTGGAGCAGAATCCGCCCAGGAGCCCGGCATGGCAGCGATCCTGCCGGAGCCAGCGCCCCGATGGGGGGCTCGCCCTGGTACCCGTTGGCATCGTCGGGGTGCCACTGCCCCAGGGCCCCCAGAGCCCCACAAAGCCCTTGGATCCGGGCACAGCAGCTCCAGAGGGTGGCAAGCCAGCAGTGGCATCCCAGAGCAGATGGGCACTCACACCCGGCCCAGATGTGCACTCAGACCCCGGCCCAGCTCTGCACTCACACCCGGCCCAGATGTGCCCTCACACCCGGCCCAGATGTGCCCTCATACCCAGCCCAGATGTGCACTCAGACCCAGCCCAGATGTGCCCTCACACCCAGCCCAGCTGTGCACTCACACCCAGCCCAGCTGTGCCAGCAGAGCCGGGCACAGGGGCTGTGCCGTGGGCTGGGCTGGGCCTGGCAGGGTGTGCCCGGAGCAGCTGCTGCCCTGCCCAGTGCTGCCCCAGGATGTCCCCATGGACACGGTAGCCCCATGGCCCCAGCCAGCCTGCAGCAGAGGGATGGTGGTGGCCCCAGAGGGATGGTGGTGGCCCCGGCCAGCTGAAGCCGAGGGATGGTGGCCCTGGCCAGCTGGAGCCGAGGGATGGTGGTGGCCCCAGCTGGATGGTGGTAGCCCCAGAGGGATGGTGGTGGCCCTGGCCAGCTGGAGCAGAGGGGTTCTGGTGGCCCCAGAAGGATGTTGGCCCCGGCCAGCCGCAGGGGAGGGATGGTGACCCTGGCCAGCCGCAGCAGAGGCGTTCTGGTGGCCGTGGTTTGGCCAGCGCCCGAGCCGGCTGCCCGCACAGAGCACAGGCCCAGTTCACACACAGCCCTGACTGGAGGCACTGGCAGGCCGGCCCCGCTTCTCCACGGCGTCCTTGGTCCCTCCCAGCACCGGCGCTGAGGCCGTGGCAGCGCTGCTGCAGGGGGGCTGCAGGGCGGCCTTTCGGGTTCCTTCTGGTGGCATCCCGCCAGCTCGTTCCACAGACGCGGGATTTCCAACATGGAGCTCTTACATAACCAGGAATGACTTTCTGAGGGAACTTTTGCTCCTCCCGCTTTCCCAAGCTGCCCTTTCCAAAAGAATGGCAAGGTGTCCTTTGGCTGGAAGGACAGCCCTGATCTTGTAGCAGGGATGCTGAAGCCAGAGCCGGTTTTGGTCTGTCAAAACCAGGGCTATTAACTCTATCCAAGAATATCCTGTGAATGTGAATCCACACTCGGCTCCCTTCTCCCAGTGCAGGCAGCAGAGAGACAGGAAGCACAGGCAGTGCTGGGGCAGAGGGAGCTCTGGTGCCCTGGGACCCAGCCTGGCTTGCGTTACAACAGGACACAAAGTCCCGAGTGTTCCTGATGGAAAGCAGAGAAGCTGCAGTCACCACTCACGTTCCTGTGCTCGTGCAGGGCCCAGCTCTTCTGGAACGTTCCTGGCCCTCCTCTCCCTGGTGAGCCAGGGAAGTGCTGGAGGGCACTCCAGAATTCCCCGCAACACCAGCACCTCTTTGCAGCAGGAGCCTCTCAGTGGCAGGCGTTTGTTCCCAGCCCTGCACAGTTCCTCCCGCATGCTACGCTTCCTGTTTTCCTCCCGCACGGGAATGCAGATGTATTCCAGGGAGCGGGCAGGAGCTGGGGGCTCCTGAGACCTTCGGAACCGGAGCTGTGTGGCCCGCAGCTCAGACATTGGCAGCCCATAATCGTAATCACCGCTGGCAGTCCCTGAGCCACGGTGCAGCTCCTCCTCGGGTGCCGCAGCCCGGCTGTGTCACCCTCAGGGCTCTGCTCCCAGTCACAGTCCGCATCCCAAGGTGCAGAGCAGGAGCCGAATCCACCCTCTCCTCTCTCTTCGTGCACTGAATAAAAGCTCCCCGCCCTCCCCTGACTCGGATGGATCCCAGCCATCCTCTCAGAAGCTCCATATCCATCACCTGGTCCCTGAGCCATCCATGCCCTCGGGCTCTGCGCTCTGCTTTTCATCTATCACAGGAAGGAAGGCACTTCCTCAATCTGACAGGGCTTCTCCCTGGCCCCGGCTGGAGTTCCCTGGGTTACAGCAGGGCTGGAGCTCTTTGAAAAACACCCGGAGGTGTGAGAGGAAAAGTCATTAGCACAGAAAAACCCTGGTGGCACAAACGATCCTTCTGCAAACTGCTGCTCCAGCTTCATTAAAAGCACAGCCCCGGGCTCCCATTCCAACAGGATGGATTCGCTCTGGGTTATCTAAATGAGAATGATCATTTCTGCAGGGGGAGGAAAAAAGAGGAAAGCAGGAGGAATTATTCTGTATGAATTATGTGCTCAGCTTTCATACTGACCTATTGAGTCAGCAGTGAGAGCTGGATTTCCTAGAACGCCTTTCATGCTGGATTTTGGAGACGTTCTTCTTTTCACCCCCGAAAGATCACTCGAATGGCCTTTCTCACACCGGCAGCGTGGGCTCCAGCCCGGGTGCAGGGCAATAATGGAGTTAGCAGCAGTTATCCCAAGCATTCATCCTTCTGGATTCCCGCAGAATTCCCGCAGAATTTGTGCTCCCTCCTGGCGTGGGTTGGGCACGCGGGCATCGCCGTGGGCGTGTGACCCTGAGGCGGGGATGGCTGGTGTGGAACAGGCACTCAAACTGGACAGCAGCTCCCACAGCAGAGCAATTCCCTCTGGAAAAGTGCGATTCCTTCGCCTGGGAACAAAAGTTTTCTGCCGTTTTAGCTGCTGAGCTGCCTCCCTGCGGCACGAGGCCGATCTCTGGTGTGGGCAAAGGTGGCGGGCACACAGTGCCGCGGTGCTGGGAGGAGCAGGATTATCCCTGTTGGAGCAGCCAGGAGCTGTGTGGATTTGGCCACACATCAGGCAGCCTGTCCCCTGTGTCACAGGCCTCCCTGACACTCCTGTCCCTTGGAAGCTGACGCCCAGGCGAGGCACTTGCACCGCCCCGGATCGGGCCGTGTCCCGTCTGACCCGTAAGAAAGCCGTGTCTGTGGGTTTATTTCACACGGGAGGAACTGGCGGGTGAGGAACCCCAGCCCTCTGTGCCATGGTTCTCTTCCCCTCGCCCACCTGGGCAGGGGTGTAGCAGCAGGACCCAGGGAACACAAGAAAAGAGAGGAATCAGGTCCTCTTCCAGAAGCCTCTGCCGAGCTGGAGGCCGTTCCTTGTTGCATTTGAGCCGTGCAGAGACTGCAGCTGACATCCAGCACAAAGGCAGCTGCCACCGTGGGTCACGGTGTAACACATCCAGCAAGAGCAGGAATCGAAGAAGGGCATCGCAGCTCAAAGATGGAATGACAGAGTTTACTCCTGAGGAGTGGCTGATGGTCCAGAAATATTTGCAACCAGCTTATTCTATAGAAGGAGTTACAGAGCTTTTAATGGCGAATGAGAGGACAAAGTCGCAGGGCAGGAGGGGTGACCGATGATGATTTTGTGTTTTGGTTTTTAAGCTGTTTTCAGCTGGTTCTGCTTGCACACTGTGCCTGAGCCGAGCTGCTGCAGCCTTTGTGTCCCTTCAGCAGGGCTCGGGACCATTGCCGCGTGTAATGGCACTGGGGTGGTGCGCGGGGGAGCTGCCGTCTAACCTGCTGCTGTGGCCCCGCAGATCTTCCACATGACCTACGACCTGGCCAGCGCCGTGGTGAGGATCGTCAACCTCATCGGGATGATGCTGCTGCTGTGCCACTGGGACGGCTGCCTGCAGTTCCTGGTGCCCATGCTGCAGGACTTCCCCGACGACTGCTGGGTGTCCCTCAACCGCATGGTGGTGAGTGCCACACAGGAGACACCCTGACCTGCTCGCGTTTCCTCCTTTTGCCCTGGTTTATGTTTCCCCCGTTTCCACTCCTCCCACGGCCTCTTTCCAAAGAGTGAGGCCGATGAGCAGAGCCCTGGCCAGGTGCTGTGTTTTTCATCCCCTGGATCAGCTCATGATAAATAATGAGAAATAATCGGCTCAGAGATGGTGGGTGGGGCCTCCCCTCTGGAACATCCCGTGCTTCCCATCCCACCTCTCGGCCCTAAACCCAGCCCCTCCGGCACCCACAGCCTTCCCCGAGCTTCCCGTTCCTCCGTACATCCCCCGGGCCGGCTCACAGCTTTCCTGCGCCGTGGGCACGGAGGCAGATCCTGCAGGGACAGAGTCCCGGGGTTCAGGCAGATCCTGCAGGGACACAGCCCCGGGGTTCAGGCAGATCCTGCAGGGACAGAGTCCCGGGGTTCGGAGCAGGAGCGGCCCCGGCAGAGCCGCAGAAGGCAGGAGCCAGGCTCCCTCTCCTGGCACCGAGCAGCAAGGAGCCGGCATGGAAAGGGCTTCCCGCGGGAATCGGAGTGTCTGGGGTCCCAGAGACAGGGCTGGGGCTGCTCCACAGTTCCCGTTGCTGGTCCCTTTGCCCCATGCCCCCGGAAGGGTCGGTGTGACCACCCAGCCACCCCGGGGAGAGCCACGGTCACGGGCTGGGCAGGCAGACTGCCCAGTGCCACCCCGAGCTGTGCCTGCTGCTGCTGGGAGGGAGCTGGACACCATATGGCAAAGGCACGGCGAGTTCATGGTACCTTTCAACCATCTCGCTGAGAATGCAGGAGCTTTTATTCAAAGGGACAATGTCCAGTTGATTAAGCAGCAAAAACTGACAAAGCTTAAAAAATTGCCTCTCATTGCAGTTCTTAACCTCCAGATTCCCCCAGCCAGTTTCTTCTTGAATAAAGGAAATAATCGGGCACTGGGGCAGAACAGAACAAATGTAAAATGTATCGAAGCTGTGCCAGCCTGCCGTGCCTCCCCCGTGCAGGGCTGTGGGCACAGGCTGCCCGTGCCTGCAGGAGTGAGCATCCATGGAAAGCTCATCTGTTCGCTGTTTGTTTATGCGTCTCTCCCCCTGCAATATTGGTTCGCTTCCCGCTGCTGCGAGGTGCCAGGCTGCCAGTTTGGAGCCTGGAACCCTCTGTTTATCCCCAGCACAACAGCAGCCCGTGCAGCTGCTCTGCCCTTCCCTTTCTGCTGTTTATGTGGCACGAGCAGTCAGAGATCGGGGCCCATGGCGCAGTCCAGGGCTGAGAGGACGCTCAGCTCCTCACCCCAGGGAGCTCCGAGGTGCAGGGAGACTCATCCCCATCCCGGGGGTGACTTGGCCCTTTGCAGGATGGCTCAGAGCAGCAGATTTGGAGCACAAGTCCCTCACCCCAACATTTGGCTGCTGATGGCAGCAGCTCCTCCTGGCTCCTCTCCATCCATCCCTCCATCCATCCCTCCCTCCATCCATCCATCCCTCCCTCCATCCATCCATCCCTCCCTCCATCCATCCATCCCTCCATCCATCCATTCCTCCATCCATCCATCCATCCATCCATCCCTCCATCCATCCATCCCTCCATCCATCCATCCCTCCCTCCATCCATCCATCCATCCATCCATCCCTCCATCCATCCATCCCTCCATCCATCCATCCCTCCCTCCATCCATCCATCCATCCATCCCTCCCTCCATCCATCCATCCATCCATCCCTCCATCCATCCATCCCTCCATCCATCCATCCCTCCATCCATCCATCCATCCATCCATCCCTCCATCCATCCATCCCTCCATCCCTCCATCCCTCCATCCATCCATCCATCCATCCCTCCATCCATCCCTCCCTCCATCCATCCCTCCCTCCATCCATCCCTCCATCCCTCCATCCCTCCATCCATCCATCCCTCCATCCCTCCATCCATCCCTCCCTCCATCCATCCCTCCCTCCATCCATCCCTCCCTCCATCCATCCCTCCATCCATCCATCCCTCCATCCCTCCATCCATCCATCCCTCCATCCATCCCTCCCTCCCTCCATCCCTCCCTCCATCCATCCCTCCGTCCCTCCCTCCATCCATCCCTCCCTCCATCCATCCCTCCCTCCATCCATCCCTCCCTCCATCCATCCCTCCATCCATCCATCCCTCCATCCATCCATCCCTCCATCCCTCCATCCATCCCTCCCTCCATCCATCCCTCCCTCCATCCATCCCTCCATCCCTCCATCCCTCCATCCCTCCATCCCTCCATCCATCCATCCATCCATCCCTCCATCCATCCCTCCCTCCCTCCATCCCTCCCTCCATCCATCCCTCCGTCCCTCCCTCCATCCATCCCTCCCTCCATCCATCCCTCCCTCCATCCCTCCATCCCTCCATCCATCCATCCCTCCATCCATCCCTCCCTCCATCCATCCATCCATCCCTCCCTCCATCCATCCATCCCTCCATCCATCCATCCATCCGTCCCTCAGGGAAGAGGCACAAGCTGGGGTTGAAGCTGCAGTCAAGAGGAAGGCTCTGGAAAAGCGGCAGCAGGTGGGGCAGAGGAAGGAAAGATTCAGCCGAGGCAAATCCCAGCAGCAAGGCTGGGGAGAGAGGAGGAGGCATTCCAGAGGCAGAGTGGCTCCGCAGGCTCCGGGAGGGCAGGGGAGGGAGCTCCTACCCAGAGCAGAGCTTTCCTCGTGCTGCAGCCTTGTCTTCCCAGCCTTGAGAGCCTCTGAAGCTGGGAATTAAACTTGCCTTGGGGGAATTTTTTTTTCTGCTTCTTCCCTGCATCTAAATCACCTTCTTTTTTTTTTTTTTTTTTTTTTTTTTTTTTTTGTTCCACTTAAAAGAAGTGGGGAAAAAAAATCATTATCCCTGAAAACAGAGCCTCAGGAAAATGGGATGAAGAACTGGAGAGTTCTACAGCTGCACCTGTAGTTCAGGGGGCTTCCACTCCAGGAGCTGTGCAGGAATCTGCCAGCCCCAAACCAGCCTGGGGTCAGAATACTGAGTGCAGTAGCTCTTCTGCAACCAGACAGGTTTTTTCTCCCAGTAATGTCCTTCAATCCCCTGAGAAGAGTTCCTGGTGTGTCACAGGGACCAGTGGTGGATGTGGATGGCTTTATCACTGAAACAGTTTCCATCGAATCAAGAGGGGAGTGTTGAGAGAGGCCGCAGAGTCAGGAAGCAAGAAACCGGAGCTGTGGGCTCTGCTTTGGTGGCAGGCTCCAGATGGAAGGTTCCAGAGTGGCTCTGGGTGATAGGCAGGGCTGGCAGGGGAGAGGCCAGGGTGGCCTCTGTGCCAGGGAGCCGGGAGGATGGATTTGGGGACATTCTGTACCGGCCTGGCCACAGCTCTGAGGAGATAAATAAATACCCTTGGTGCTCAGCTGCCCTGATTACACACAGCAGCCAGAAATCCGGGAAAAGGGAATCTTCTGAAGCTGTTGCAGCCAAGGGGAGCTGGAAGTGAGGTCCAGATGCTTCGCAGGCTTTGTCCATGAGCGTGCTGCTCGTCCTCTGCTCCGGGGTTTCCCACCACTTGGCACTCCCTAAAACCAGCCCTGATTTCCATGCAGCAGGGAAGGAAGGTTCATCACCTCCCATCTGCTTTCCTAAAGGTTTAATCCTCACCCAGGGGATTTGTGAAGGGTCTGGCGTTGCCAAAACCATCTCGGGGCCTCGATAAATCCCCGAGTCCGGTTCCTCTCGGTGCTTTCCCCGTGCCCCATGCCCCATCTGCAGCGGCCGGGGAAGCAGTTGGTGTCTGGCTGACTCTCAAGCGGCAGGGCACGGTGTTTGCAGTATTAATTGCCGAGCCCCGCTCCCAGGGGCTTCAGCGTCAGCTTTCCCGCAGTGCCCCTCATGAGAGCCTGGAAGCACTGGTGAGTCAGCTGCAGAGTGCCTGCTGCTCCCCCAGCGCCGGCCCGGCAGCTCCTCTCCCGCAGACCCCAGCTCTGCCGAGCCCTGGGAGCTGCTGGGAACACTGGCTCCTCCCCTGGGCGCTGTGCTGAGCCCACAGACCCTGCAGGGAGGGCAGAGATGCCCCAGGCCACTGCAGCCACCGTGCCCGGCAAGCCCTGGCCAGCCTCCCCTCCGCCAGAACGCGGCGAGCAGAATCCCTCCCTCGGAGCTCAGAGCTCGGAGCTCAGCCCCTCCGTGCTCACAGCACCGTGCTGAGGGTGCCGATGGACGGGGGAAGAGGAGTGGCTGCTGTTGATGCCTTTTCCGGGTCTTAAAATCAAGAGTCAAACCTTGGTATTTATTTTAATCAAGATTTTACCTTGGTATTTATTTTAAGGATCCTTAGGTGCACCACATCGAGGTCAAATGCACCAAAATGCACCCCGCAAAATGCACACCCCAAAAGATCTGGTAGAACATTATAGGTCTTACTAATTAGCATATCTATCAATATTGATAAATATATCAAGCCCGGAACAGGCAGGTTCTGTCCGAGGTGAAGCCTGACCTGACATCTCCATCTGTTCCTCCGCTATTCCCATCCTTTAAACTGGGCCTGTTTGCCCAGCCCAGCAGATGCAGGGGTGGGCAGGGATGGTTGGAGACAGCTCCTGAGTTCTCCAGGTGTTAATGGTGTGGGTCAGGCAGTACATTGTGCCCAAGGACTGCGCCCCTACCCCAGGAACTTCCAGTACTTCTCCGATCTTTACTCCTCTCACTCCTCCTCTCCAGTGAGGATTCAACCAGCCACACTCACGTGTACATCAGAACCAAGACGCCCTGTCAGACACCACAGTTTGCCTTTGGGTGCTTCTGTGAGGTGCTACAGAACCCAGCAGTGCCTTTCAGGTGTCCCAGGAAGCGTCTCCAAGTACTCAAAGGTGGATCTGAGCAGGCCAGACTCTGATGCCAGAGAAGCCCTTCCAGCACTGCCAGCGTGGCTGCTAAAACAAACCAGTCCAAGAAACTGCTTCAAAGTCATTCCCCTCCCCTTTGCAGACTCTCTCCGTGCCTCTGAGTAACCCCCTCCTGACTGTGACCAGGCACAGACCTGTAGCTCCGCTTTAGCTTGCTTTGGGATTTGCCTAAGGAGAGTCATTTCCCCCCTGCAGTTTAAGGCCTCATTTCCCTCTCCTAATGGGCCATTTCAGCCGCTCCAGTGGCTGTGGAGTGGTGCAGCCCTCCCGCGTGGGGGCTGGTGTGGTGGGCTATTCCACAGGGGCTGGCTCTTACGGGAACGAGCTGTGGCAGTGTGAGGCACCCCGTGCTGATGAAGCCGAGTCCACACCGCATTTGGAACCTCTTCTAGGCCAGCCTAAAGTACTGTAGGCTTGACCCATCTGCTCACCCTGTGGAAAACAAAAAAGCCCGAAAACTAAAGATGTACCGAGAGCTGTAAGTGAAGAGCCCTCACGGAGCATCCAGTGCTCTCTGCACTCGGTATCCTAAAGGTAATTGCTCCGAAAGGCTTCCCCTTCACAGGAGCCCTTGACGCTCTCCCAGCAGAGCTTGGTTTGTTTGGAAAGCTCCGTGTTTCCTGCAGCTCTCACCCCCCAGTCTGCCACCCTTCAGTCTGGCACCCGCAGCCCATCCTCGCAGGGAGCCCTGCTGCTGCTGGGAATTGGGCTGGGCCTCGGAGCTGTGCAATTCCCAGGGAGCCAGCAGTGTTTCTGCGGGCTGCAGGGCCTCGGCGTGTCGGATGTTCGAGTTTTGGATGACTAATTCCTACAAAACACTGGCGAGCTTCCTTGTCAACAGCACTCCTGAGCCGCAGGTTGCTGGAAGAATGGCTTTTAAACCTCGAGCCTGCCTGGCACCCAGATGTTCACAGCCACTAAAGAGCCTGGCAGCCAGTTTCCTAGCTCAGCTGTTACTGCTCTGTCTGCCCAGATTCCCTCTGGAATTTCAGCTCAGTGCTTTGTCCCTGCTCTCAGGCCTGTGGCGATGTGCTGCCCTGCTAAACTACTGCCACACTGAACTCAGAGGGCAGCAGCATTCCCGCCGCTCCCAGTGAGGAACAGGGCAGGAATTCATTCAACAAGGGATGGGGCAGGACAGCTGCAGTGCTCCTGTGCCCAGAACAGCTGGCAGCGCACTGCCCACCCTCGCAGGACGCGGCACTTAGAGCCAAGGCTGGCCACGAGTGACAGCTCCCTGCCGCTGTCTCAGGGTGAGGGGCAGTGCCTGGGCTAAAGCCATGGAGGTCACAGCAGCTGCCACGCCCTGAGAGCAGGGCCCCAGACTGCCAGGACTGCAGGGCTGAGGGCAGGGGGCTCCTGCCAGCGCAGGATGCTGCCCGGGGGAGCTGTGTGAGAGCTCGGTGCCCGCACGGAGCAGAAGTGCATCTGCGAAATGCCACAAAAAACACATCCACCGCTTCTCTGGCCAGGCCTCGCGGCCACAGCACAGGCCTGGAGGCAAAGGGGAAGGAGGGGTCACCTCTTTGGCCCCACACCTCTGGCAGCTCCCGTGGCCGGACCCTCCCTGTGCCCTGGCCAGGGACACACTCCCTCCGCCCTCCTCTGTGTGTGGCTCCTTCGGCTGCTGGTGGCTCCTCCCCACGAGCCCAGGGCACAGCCAGCAGCTGTCACCAGTGGCCACTTTGTCTCCTGCCCTCTCTCTTGGCTCCAGGGGGGTTTTTCCCAGGTTCCTGCTCTGCTGGGAGATGAGCCCAGACAGGCTGGCGCCAGCAGGGCAGGAGCAGTCCCTCCTGGCTGTGACTGTGCCCCCGCTCCCGTGCCCGCTCTGCTGTCACTTGTGTGGCTTTGCCCTTCTTGTTGCAGTAGGAACCAGGCCTGTTCTTGCATAACGAAACCGAATCTGGCCGGGTAGTGCTATCAGCTGGCTTTGTCCACGTGCTTATCTCCTAAGCAAGCAGCAGCCCTCAGCAGAGCTTCCAGCCCTGTGCCGCAGCTCCCAGCCAGCTCTGTCGCTGTTCGCTCCCCGTAAGAGCAGTGAGAAGTTTCCGTGGGCACCAGTGGCACTGGGGAGCTGCTCGCAGAGAGGTCGTCAACCTGACTGTGATGAGACACCTCCAGGAGGTGCCCGGGGAGCTCCAGAGCTCCCAGCACTGCTGGCTGCTGGTGCTCTGGGTGGAGGTCGCAGGAGAACTCTTCGTTTATTGGCGAGCCACCAGCAGGTCTGTGCGGTGACCTTCCAAGGTGGCACGTGTGTCTGCAGAGCTCCATCCACACCCTGTGCCCTTCCCAGGAATGGGGCAGCTGAGGAGCAGTCGGTGCTGCCATGGCTCTCACCCAGCAGAGGCATTTTCCCATCCTTGTAAGAGCTGTGAGTGATGGCAGAGCGGTCACTGGACAAGGTTCCACAGCCGGCACTTGCTGGCAGATAATCCCCACAGGATGAGCTGTTCCAGCAGCTCAGGCTGATGGGAACCATCAGGAAATGTGGGCTGGTTTTTGTCCCTGTGCCGTGATGTCCCTGCTGCCTGTGCGAGCTGCAGTGGAGAGCACACGGTGTCTCGGGACACCTCTCCTGGCAGATGTTGCTGCTCTCAAATGAGGCCATTTGTAGCTCCTTAGCTCCCTGAGAAAGCCCTGTGTGGCACTGAGAACTTCTCTTCAGACATTATCAGCTTCACTCTCTGCCCTTCTCATCTCTCAGGTAACGACCAGAGCCCCTGGCCATTTCCTAAATGGCTGGGCAGAGATTTTTCCCCACTCTCAGCTCCCGCTGCTGGCTCCTGGCTCAGGCTCTCTGTTACAAGTCTCAGTTGAAGTCCATTTCCCTGGGGAGGAAATGATTTGCTTCAGTTCCCCTCCCACACGTGGGTCACTGTGAAATCTCCCAGTGCATCATCTGGGTTTATCCCAGGTTACAACAGGGCAGCCTGGCTGCCTTCCCTGCTGGAAAAGCACACGGAATCACTAAAAACCAGGACCAAAGTGGGATGGCAGGTCACAGAACCTGGGCTCATTTTCCAAATGGAGTGAGCTGGGCTTGCAGGGCTGTGAGGGCTCTGAGGTGTTTGGGGTTTAGGGGCTCAGTGAGGGATACAGGAGTTATGGGGGCTATGGAGGCATTGAGGTGTAGGGGCTCTGTGGGCTATAGGGTCAACTGAGGGATGTGGCACTTACGGGGGCTCTGAGGGGCTTGGGGTGTAGGGGCTCAGTGAGGGATATGGGAGTTATGGAGGCTCTGAGGGGCATTGAGGTGTAGGGGCTCTGTGGGCTATGGGGTCACTGAGGCATGTGGGAGTTATGGGGGCTCTGAGGGGTTTGGGGGTTGAGACTCCATAGCCCTCCTAGCTTTCAAAGACTCCCCAGACCTCCAAGCCACCAAAGAACTAAATCCCTGGTGTAACACGTCGAGGTGCTGCCGACAGGGATTTTTGGGTGCAGCAGCAGGGTGCTTTCCTGCCCCATGCCCGTGTCCGGAGCGATGTGTCCCGTGCTGAAGCTGTGCTGTGTCCCTGCAGAACGACTCGTGGGGGAAGCAGTACTCGTACGCCCTGTTCAAGGCCATGAGCCACATGCTGTGCATCGGCTACGGGCAGCAGGCGCCGGTGGGGATGTCGGACGTGTGGCTCACCATGCTCAGCATGATCGTGGGGGCCACCTGCTACGCCATGTTCATCGGCCACGCCACCGCCCTCATCCAGTCCCTGGACTCCTCGCGCCGCCAGTACCAGGAGAAGGTAAGGGCAGCCCTGCTGGGGCCGCGGTGGTCTCTGTGCTGGCCGGAGGGAGCTCGGGGTGGTCTCTGTGCTGTTCAGAGGGAGCTCGGGGTGGTCTCTGTGCTGTTCAGAGGGAGCTCGGGGTGGTCTCTGTGCTGTTCAGAGGGAGCCCGGGTTGGTCTCTGTGCTGGCCGGAGGGAGCCCGGGGTGGTCCCCGTGCTGTCCGGAGGGAGCTCGGGGTGGTTTCCGTGCTGTCCAGAGGAAACCAGCACTGTCAATGAGAGAGGCCGAGGGTGCAGTTCCTTGGCCATTCATCCCCATCCCTCCGCTCCAACACCCTCAGGAAGAAACAGCAGCAGGATCAGTTAACCACAGCAGGGCGAGGAGGTGACTGTTGCTGTCTCTGCCTGACTTTGTACGCCAGCGTTATCAATGTCACCGGTACCTAACATTGGAAGTCACTTTTTCCTTTCCCACACCTTGTTTCAAACCCCCAGGGAACGTTCCAGAATGTGCAGCTTCTGTTTAGCAAGTGCTGTCTTTGAAAGTATCCAGATTATTCACTCCTGAGCGAGCTGCAGGACAACCCCCAAAGCCCAGATGAAGGCTCGGGAGCTCGGAGCAGGTTCCCCAGGTGGCTGTGGAATTAATGGCACCGTTGTTGGATTGCAGATTGGAGGCATGGCCAGAAATGTCACAGCCAGTCAGGTTGCCACTGCCACAGTCACTGAATTTGTGAGCTGGGCAGGGCATCCAAAAACAGCAGCTGCCCTCAGCTGGTGGGGCTGAGGAGGTTTTATGGCCGGGGTCTTGTGGATACATTTGATCTGGAGATTAAGAAGAGGAATTGTTCCTATTCTGACCCTGCCAGGTGCAGCTTAGGTGAGAGGGGAGCTGTGATTCAGGTGGGGAAACTGTGACCACCAGGCACTGCTCAGGTGAATTTTAGGTTCGGGGAGGAGGTGGGATGACCTTGGAGCAGGTTCGAGACATGGGGATTGCAATGGGAAGAGAGCTGGGCAGAGAGGGAGAGCAAAGAAGGCCAGAGGCTGACTCATGCTTGGAGCACAGGGAAGATCCCAAACCACAGCTAGAGGTAGAGGAGGGGGAACGCCCAGAAGAAGAGTGTGGAGGCCTGGGATGCATCCCGGAGCATCCAGAGCTTCAGCTGCGTGCTGCAGCTCAGCCGGGCTGCTCCCGACGGAGAGCAGGGCACGCCGGAGAGAAGGACACTGCAGCACAGGGAATGCAGGCTGATCAAATCTCGGCATGCAGAGTGCTTATTCAAATGTGTTTGAAGTAGCACAGAAGTCAAGGACTGATCTGCAAACCCAGCCACCTGGCCAGCCTGGCGCAGCCAAGGCTGCACCTGCAGCACTGGGCACTCCGCGCTGCAGACAAGGGCACAGCGTGACCCTGCGGTTGGATTCCAGTCAGTGCTCGGGGAAATCAGTCCCCAGGAAGCCAGCAGGGGCTGTGGAGGGGGTGGCAGGGACAGTGGGAAGTGTTAAAGCCCGCTTAGAAAGCGGGGATGTGAGTGAGAGGGTTGGCAGAGCCAGGAGAAGAGCTCTGACAAAGGCGGTGGGGAGAGGACTGCACGAAGGGCGCATTCCTGTGGCAGGTTCATTTCCCGAGTTATCCTCCCACGATCAAAGCCTCAGGGGCTCGGCGCGTTCATTTTCCTCTTGCAAATGGGACAAGCGATGGCCTAAAAACAAACATGTATTGACTTCCCACATTCCTTAGCACTCGGACAGCCACGATTCAAATGAGGCTGCTGCGTGATTTGCAGCTCTGCAACTCAATTTAGTGCGGCCCTCCTGGGACAAAGCGGCTGGTGAAGCAGATTAGAGAGAGAATCTCTACAAGTTCGGAGGTCGATTGGTAGAAGCCAGCAGCGACTGAGAGACCTCTGCTGAGCACCCTGTGGGCTCTGCCTGTCCCTCAGCACAGCTCAGCCTGCGGGGCCTCGGGAGCTGTGCTGGGAGCGGCCAAGGAAAGGGACACGGTGGGCAGGGAGAGGAGCAGCACAAACCCAAACGGGAGAGGAGGTTACAGCTGGAACTGCCCTGGGAGGCTCTGCTGCGGGGCATCCTCACGACAAGATTCAGGGGTGAGTTTCTGGGGAGGTTTCAGGTTGTCCAGACCTCTGCCAATGCACTGGTTGTTCCCTTGGACAAGCAGGGCTTTGGAAAAGAGGAATGAAAGCCAAGCTGTGCTGACTGTCGGCTTCAGGAGCAGGCTTGTCCCACTATGCCTCAGATCCTCTGAACACTGGGACAGCGATCCCTGTCCTGTCGAAATCTCCTCCCAGAGCTTCTCACCATGCTGTGCTGGTTCTGCAGGGCAGGGAGGCTGGGTGGGATCCGTGGGCTGGCAGGAACCACGGAGAATTCAGCGGGAATTCCTGCTCCAAGCCAGGGAGCTGCTGAGGTTCCTGGGTACCAGGGGACAGTCCCCCGTGGCACAGAGCACGCCCGGCACGTGGAGGGGGCACAGCCATGGGGCAGGGCCAGCCCTGGCCTCCCTGAAAATGGAGCTTTGGACGTGGCTCTCTGAAGGGACTGTTTGCCCTCCACTGCCAGAGGCAAACCGAGAAGGGCCCGTCGGAGCTTCCCGTGGTCACGGAGGCAGTGGCAGGATCAGGGGCTGATCTTCTCTCCTAACCTCAGTCTGGAGTCTAACTCCACAGCATCCTTGCACCCGGGGCTGGTGTCTATTTCCTGCGTGTGAGACAGCACCACTAGAGCTCCATCCTGAGGGATTCTGACAGAAACGTTTCCCACAGTGGTGCTGGGCAGCGTGGTGGTGTGAGTGAGCCGATGTGACAGCTCTGACCCAGAACATGCCTGTTCTCACCCGGAGCTCCCTGCCACTGTGCTCGGCTGGGCACGCTCTTCTGGCTTCCCACACCCTCACTGAGCTCATTTCCTCTCCCACATTACTTTTCTGCAACATTGTGGGTTGAAAGAGCTTATCTTGGAGTGCCGGAGCTCTGGTGCAGGTGCTGGGGAGGGGCTCAAGGACAGGAGCAGGGGTACAAGACCCTCTGTTTATAGATCAGCTGGAGCCTTTACTTCATCCCTGAATGCAGAATTACCCCCAGCCTGTGTGACCGTGGCTCACATGAGAGGAAGAGTGTTCTTTGCCCAGGAGAGGGATAAGCTAGCCAGATAGGCCAGTGATTCCCATGCTTTTTGCAGGTCCTCCTATTAATTTCTTTCCCTAATCCTGCAGCTGAGCTGGATTCGTATTTCTGTCAAGTCACCACACACAGCCTCTCATCCTCCCCAGCTCTCTGTCACCTTGAGGGCTCGGGAGGGTGACTGTGCTGCTCGCTGCCATCCTCGGAACAGGGCAGGGACGCCCTGGGCTCACTCTCCCATCCCAGCAGGCGCAGGGAGGCTCAGCCCCGGGTACAGCAGGGAGGGACTGGTGAGAGGCAGGGGTTGCTGCTGTCAGCACTGCAGAGCCCAGCAGAGCCCTAATCTCTCCTCCCAGAGCCTCCTCTCCCCTCAGGATCTGTGCTGCACTGGCGCTCTCTGCTCTCCGCACTCCTTCCTCGCTCCTCCTCCTCCCTGAGCAGTCCATCCAGTGCCTCTTGTTCCGAAAATACCTCTCGGCTCTGGGTAGAGACTCACGGTTTCCCGTGTCACCGTTCTGAAGCAGCATGTGCTGCTGCTCGCTTGCAGGGGGACGGGCAGGTAACGCTGCCGAGACAATGGCTCCAGAAGCCCCGCAGAGCACTGGCATCGCCCCTCGGCTCCTCACACACCTCACAGCCCTCCTGCCCACAGTTCCTCCTCTGCTCTGCCTATCCAAGCACTTCGCTGCCCTGCTCTAACATTTCAGCCCTTCCATCAGCAGCAGAGGGAAACTGGGGGAAGTTTAGTCGTGGGAAAGGCCAAAATAAAACCGCTGGAATGTACTGTCCCTGTTGGGGATGTTGGAGCAGCACTGGTTGGAGGGGAATCCAGACAGTGCCCTCGGCCGGCCCACTGCTCTGAGAGCTGGGAGCCTGTCCTGGGGCTCAGGCTGCCCTCGCTCCTTCTGGGAGAGCAGCAGCAGAGCTGTATTAGCAGCACGTTTAAGGGGTGGTTTGGGCTTTTTTATGGTCCATGATGAAACCGGGCAACTCACAGCTCCAGGGTGCTGCAGAGCTCCAGAGTCTCGTTAACCTCGGAATATTTGGACAGATTGACTCGAGGAAACCTTCCAGGTGTTGCTGAGTGCCCAGTTGCAGATCCAGCCGCCGGCAGTGGGAATCCCAGATCTGCTTTGTCAGTGGGCAGGAGCTGGAGTCCTCCTCCCTGAGGCACCTGGAGCAGAGCCAGCACGGGGGAGAGGAGCCCTCACTGCCCTCGGTGGGTTGGGGGCTGCTCTGAGCTGCCTCCCCATGAGCTCGTGCAGGGAACAGGGGGCACAGATCCTGCCTGGGCTCCTGGATAGCCACACCAGCCTGGCAGCGTGCCCTGCTGATGAGCACCCCCTGCCAGCAGAGCTCATGAGCCCTGTGCTGGAGCTGGGGTGATCGCTGGGGCTCCGGAGCTGGCTGAGCCTGGGGGACACAGACACTGCGGTGACTCCGGCAGCCTGGGCGGGCACACACTGCCAGGATTCCACTGCTGCCAGGGGGGAAACGTCACATCCTTTACCACTCTGGGCAGGACTGGAAAGGGCATTCCCAAGAGGACTGGTCACCAATAAGTTCTTAGGGATCATTCCCACTTTCCTGGAGCTCCCAGGCATTCTGGAGGAGTCTCCTCCTGAGCCAGCACCCGCTGTGGAGGTCAGGGGAGCTGCAGAGCTCCCTCACTCCTTGGGTAATGCGTGTGAAGGAGAGGGCAGGGAGTGCAGCACGCCAGAAATTAAAGGTGTTTGCAGCACTTAATCAAATGCAGAATGCAATCAAATTTCCTAATTGGAAAAAGTTTGGAGAGCCCGGCTTTATCCTGTCGTGCCTGCACTGGGTTTTTGTTCCCTCTGTGGAGAGATGGCCTGAGCAGTGCTGTGTCCCACCTCCCTGGCAGTCCAGCAGCCCGGGCTGATAACAAGGCTGATAAGTGATGTCCTTCAGTGACAGTGTCAGGGCCTCTGCTGTGCCCTGGCCTGGGGTGCCAGCACTGCCCCGGGGCAGTTCCCTGCAGGTAATGGGGTGTTATAAGTAATGAGCTGTTCAGCCAGAAACTCAGAAATCGTGTCAGCTGTTTCAGGGTTATTTAATCCTTTCCCTGAAAGAACCCTGGGTTGTTATAAAACAGAAATGTTTGCTCAATGAAAACCTCATGGCTTCTTTTCAGAATGCCTTGGGGTGCCAACTGCCTTACCCACACTGGGGTCGAGTAGCTCCTGCTCGTGCAGGAGAATATTTTGTGGGAGGCCTTAAACGTGGTTTAGAAGGCCCATTCTGAAGCTGTAAAACATGTCAGAAACAGGGGAGTTACAGCCCAGGTTCTGACTCCTCCATCCTGGGCCTGGTGACGCCTGCTCCGAGCCAGGGCTGCCTGCCTTGCCATGGCAAGGGAATGTCCCCGCCTCGGCAGCTCTTCCCATCCCACCGAGGGGCTGCAGACTTCGTTGTCAGTCTGGGAACCTACTTTGGCACTCGAGCTGTTAGTAAATAAATAATAAATGGATGAAGAGCTGATGCTGCAGCGCGCGGAGCCTCCCTCAGAGCCGCCTGTCCCGCTGCTCCCAGCAGTGCCGATCCCTCGCTGCACCCTCGCTGCTCCCCCATCCCCATTCCAGCCCTTGGGGGCACATTTCACCTCATCCCCCTCCTTCTGCTCCTCTGGGCAGAGCACTGCTGGTCCCTTTTCCCTGTCCCACGCCGGATGTGTGGCTCCAGTGACCTGACATCTCCACAGCGTCCTGTGGTGTTTCTGAAGGCGGATTGACCGTGGCCAGAAGTGCCCTGTGCTGGCCTGGTGCCTTATGGCAGGATGTGGCCTGTCCAGCCCAGCCAGGCATTGCCTTCAGGGGCCATTCCCAGGGGAAACAGGCTCTTCCCATAGCCACGACGTGCAGGTTTGTCCGTATTGCATTCCCGTGGGATGTACAGGATTAGAGCTTCGGGCTCGGCACCCACAACATTTCCTGCAGAGGGATTTGTCCCACAGCTTCTGGATCTGCTTTCCTCAGAACCCCGAGCAGCAGAGATGGCTGGAAGCAAACCGGGGCTTCATCAGGCTCATTATTCATCCTGCTCAGTCCAGTGGGATTGTCCGAGGCACAATCCCTGCCTGAACAGGAGCTGATGCTCAGCAGGGGGAGGCAACTCACGGCCATCCCCAGGGCAAGGAATGTTGGAGAAAAGTGGGAGAAAAGCTCCAGGAAGTCTCTGTGCCACAGCAAGAGATCAGGATCCTGACAATTACCAAAGGTACTGTGCAGTAAGGGGAAAAGTGTCCCAGCTTTTCCAGGAAGGGACACTTAAAACTCATTTTCTGGTGGCAAAACGATCGAGGGCCGTGGTACAGGAATTAATTAATCCAGCCTTTGGAAAGGGTCACAACCAGGACATCACATCAGGCCTTTCCAGAATGGAGGTAGCTCCCAGACTGTGTCCCAGAACTCCTCTGTTCTTCCCTGAAACCCCTCAGCAGTCCTGCAGCTCCACGAGAATGAGTATGTGGAGTCACATGTAGATCGTAGACTAGATCCTGAGGGTGGCAATATGAATGGCTGAAGAGAGCCAGAACGCCAGAACTCAGCGTTTCTGTGGGTCTGACGATTCCTGAGTGCTGGGGAGCTGCACTGTTTGGCTCCTGACCAGAGATCAGGGGAAATAGAACAGAGATTCCCCTGTGTCCTGTCAGGACCCTCCACGCGGTGAATCCCACGAGCTGATGGTTCCCTGCAGAGCACTGATGCACCTGGGAGAGCCCCAGCACCGGGCAGGGTGGCTCTTAACCCAGCTCCAGGGATGTCCTGCTGCCAGAGCACCACAGTCCTTCCCTGAGCTGGGAATGCTCTGCTGCAGCCTCCTTCTCCTTCCACAAGCGCATCTCTGGTGACTTCCCTGGGGTCCAGACACGGAGATGTTTGTGATTGGAATTATACCCAGTGCCACAGTGATCTCAGCCTCATCCTGGAAGGATCCGAGTAGAGCCAGGATCACGGAATGTGCTGGCTTGGAAGGGACCCTCAGGGATCATGGAGCCCTGCACGGGACACCCCAACAATCCCCCCTGTGCCTGGTGGTTTCCACGTTCAGAACTGGGGCAAGGAACAGCTGAGCCTCTTCAGTGATTGATCCCTGCCAGAGAGAGGAGGATTCCTGACGGGTGTGAGGGCATGGAAGGAGTTAAACATATTTAGTTGGCTTTGGGCTGTGAGTGATCAGAGCTTTGGAAGGAGGGGAGGGAGGCGGTGAGACAGGAGGGAAAGTGGCCAGCTATAGAAGCAAAAATACTCAGCCGAACGGTTTCCTTTTGATATATTAATACTTCCTTCAAGGGCTATTTGAGGAAAAACAGACTTAAGAAAATGAGCTGGGATTTAAATGGGCTCGATTGTCTTCAGAGAGATTTAAATAATTCCTAAATGAGTGGTTTTGGTTGAACCCAGAGAGGCCACTAAGCTCTGAGCACAGGTCAGGCTGGGGACAGGGAGACAAGTGGGAGGCTGAGCAGGCGAGGAGGAGGAGGAGGGAGGAGGGGAAGCGGCTGTCAGGGAGGCCTGGCCACGGCTGAAAGGCAGCAAAGGGACAGCAAGTGGCTTTAGAGAGGGCCAGCTGAGCGTGGCATCATCCGCCTGACCCTGCAGGAGTGGGGCCTGCAGCAGCTCCAAGGGAAGGGGGAACACCCCAGTGAATCTTCAGTCCCTCAAACATGGCAAGAAGGGGTCGATGCTTTCATTTCTGACCCCATCTCTGCACAAGGGAGAGCCGAGGGCCCCAAAACCCTCCTGGGAGGGAGCACCAGCAGAGACAGGAGAGACAAGATCTCCCTCTCCTTAACCATGACAGAGAGTGATGGTTCCTTATTTCACAGATTGCTTTTATAACCCTGATTTTCATTCGTGGTCAGAAGCAACACTGTTATTTGGGGGGAGGTAAATTTGTCCTGCTTTCCCTGGGAGCCTTATCTGGGGACGGCGGGGCAGGGGACTCTGCAGAGCAGTAATTTATTGCTCTTTGTTGCAAAGCCATAAATCCACGTTTGTGGTGAATAAGCAGAGTCCCAGTCACCCGATCCAGCCCGTGCTGGGGGATTCTTGGAGTGTGGGGATGTTTTTGCCAGGGAGCAAAGGGCAGTGGAAGATGGACAGCCAGTGCCAGCGGAGGAGGGGAGAGGGGCAGGGGCTGCAGCAGGGGAGGAGAGGCACCTGGTGACACTGGTCAGTGTCCAGCTCAGCCACTGCACTACAGCCGAGAGTGTCGGAGGATATTTTTGGCAAATCATTTATTGAACAAAAATGCAGCATTAAAGCAGGCAGAACTCTCTGTGGATTTTAGATGAAATTACTAAACCTGAGTCAGCAGAAGCTCATGCCTGATGATTTCCCTTTCTGTGGTGAGAGTCCCGCACGTCCTGTGCCCGGTTTGCCAGCTCCCATGGGTGTCTCGGGCTGCAGAGCCTCTCAGCAGCAGGAGACATCTGTGGGGAGATGAGCTGCAAACCCTGTAACGTGCTGCTCGGAAGACCACAAGCTCCAAAATGCTCTGTGGGTGAGTTGCCCACCAGGGAGCTGCTGTTTCCCATCCCTTTCCTCCCTGGCTTCCCCCAGGCACCCAGCACGTCCTGTCTTGCCACAGCCAGTCCCTGCACAGCCTGAGCCACGCAGGTGATGAAGGGCAGGGGTCAGTGCCAGAGGGGCCTGGTGGCTCCCTTGCCTTTGGTCAGGCTGGAGGGATCAGGAATATTTCCAGGCAGCTCCTGTGCTTTGGGAATGCCAGGAAGCCCCGAGTGTCCCCTCTGCCCCGCTGGCCCCTTGGAGCGATGCCCTCTCCTGCGTGGTGCCGATGGGGGTGGCAGCGCCAGCACAGGCTGTCCCCGGAGCAGCACCCGGGGCTGTGACGGGCACAACCTCACTGATCAGCCTCTCCAGCTCTGGCTGCACCAAAGGGACCTTCAGGGACCTGCTGATCAGGGAGAAGAGGGGAAGGAGGGCTGGCAAAGGAGCAGCGCAGTCCTAGGGTCGGCATTTAGTGCAGGACACACTCAGGCTCGTGTCCTGGATTGCCACCGGTGAAGGGAGCGTGGCCATTCCCTGCACACACCTTGTCCTGCAGCACCTGCAGGGCAGCAGGACGCTGGCACAGCCCTGGCCCCTGGGGAGGTGTCCTTTATTCACACGAAGCACCACTCACCCCAAAGCTGCTCTGCCGGCAGTCAGAGCGTGCCCTTGTATCCCCTCACACCGACACCGCGGAGAATTTTCATCAGGTGAGAATGCGCATGGGTTAGGGTGAGTGCACGGGCACAGGAACCAAGGGCAGCGAAGAAGGTCATGGGAAAGCAAAGGTGCCATCGTGGCAGGGCAGGTGGGAGCACAGAGGAGAGAAGCAGCAGGCTGGGTCCTGCAGCTTCCGCCAAATAACTGGGGTTTGATCCCGGCTGTGCCCTGGCTTTGGCTGTGAGCGCACACCCAGGGCAGATTCTGTGCTTCCCCTGGCACGGGCCCTGAGGGGCTGCGCTTCTGTGACAGCTCTGGAGCGCAGCTGGCCGCTGTCCTGCCGTGTGCCATGGAAAAACCTTCCCTGGGGGCTCTGGGACTCTGCCGCTCCCACCCTGCACAGCCCTCGCTGGGCGCGGTTTGCTGGGAGGAGATGCCCGGCCGGGCGCTCCTCTCGCAGCCCTGCTCGCAGCTGCGGCTGTGCGTGGAGGGGAGCAGGGGCCGCTCCGCACCCGGGCAGCGAGCAGGTGTCCCGCCGGGTACCGGGCTGAGGATGGCTTTAAAGGTCAAAACACGGGGCAGCCATGTGGGGAGTGCAAAACGGAGCCCGCACGCTCCCCGCGGAGCAGACAGCCGCTGCCTCCTGCTCCCCATGTCCCTGCTGGAGGTGAAGGAGCAGGTCCAGCACACGCTGCCCGTGAGCAGCGCCCAGCGCGGCCCGTGCTCGTAACCCCTGCCCCCCGTGTCTCCCCACAGTACAAGCAGGTGGAGCAGTACATGTCCTTCCACAAGCTGCCCGCCGACATGCGGCAGCGCATCCACGACTACTACGAGCACCGCTACCAGGGCAAGATGTTTGATGAGGAGAGCATCCTGGGGGAGCTGAGCGAGCCCCTGCGCGAGGTAAGGGGGCAGGGAACGGGCAGGGCGCGTTGCCAGCGCCTCTGGCAGCTGTGGAGCTCCTGGGCCGGTGGCTCAGCAAGCTCTCACCTCATGTATTTGGCTGAAACTCGGCACGGAGTGCCGGCCTCATCCGTGCCCATTCCATCAGCCGCGAGAGGGGGAGTCAGAGGAAGGAGGAGCCTTCGGAGAAGCCCCCTTTCCTCCCCAGCTGAAGCTTGGCCGTGCAGGTTGTCCCGGGCGTGTCACCAGTGTGTCACCCATGGGCTCCAGACGGGCCCTGCCTTCTGTCTTCCCCCACAGCAATGTCCCTCCGCGGCAGAGAGAAGAGCTGAGCGAGTGCCAGCCAGAATTTAAAACGAGTTTTGCCAGAGTCTCAAAGGGCACCCCTCTGAAACCCCCGTGGGGGGAGACAGATGCTTCCCCAGCTCTCCCCGCTCCGGTTGTCCCTGTTCCCATGGCGTGCTGTGCTGTGCTGTGTTGGGGGGGTTGGCTCAGCACCACGGCCCGAGTGGGAGCTGCCGGGGCACGGAGCAGCTCCCGAGCTGTCACCCCTGCGAGTGACACGGAGCCCCGGGGAGGCACAGCCCGCCAGCCTTTCTTAGCTGGGGCCGGCGATGCAGCCCCTCCTGCCCGGCGCCCGGTGAGCACCTGTCCCTCCTCTGCTGGCCCTGTCCCCGTCTGCCCGGGGTCATTCTCCTCCTGGGCACGTTTGTGCTGTTTGACAGCTCATTGACAAGCAAGGGCAGCAGAGAACGAGGGGCTGCCGAGGTGAGTTATGACACCTGCCTGGAGAGGAGCCCCGGGCTCTGTCAGACAGCATTTCACCGCTGCTGTGCTCCCTCACAGCCCAGGGTGTCCTGCAGAAACAGGAATGCTGCGTTTGGGAGGTTTGAGTGCTGCTGCTGGGGGAGGCAGAGGGGCGAGGGCAGTGAGCGCAGTGCTCCGTGCTCAGAGCACCCAGAGCCCGTGCAGCTGCCCCAGGGCAGCCAGGCTGAGGCGCAGCGGGTTTATCCCACTTTCAGCACACAGGTCAGCCGGGGGATCTTCATGAGGTGTTGACTAACCACACGTGCGTCTCCTCTGCTCCCTGACCCCCCCTCCTTCTCTCTCTCCTTTCCACCACACATGGTCAGGAAATCATAAACTTCAACTGCCGCAAGCTGGTGGCCTCCATGCCCCTGTTTGCCAACGCAGACCCCAACTTCGTGACGTCCATGCTGACCAAGCTGAAGTTCGAGGTGTTCCAGCCCGGGGACTACATCATCCGGGAGGGCACCATCGGCAAGAAGATGTACTTCATCCAGCACGGCGTGGTCAGCGTGCTCACCAAGGGCAACAAGGAGACCAAGCTGGCCGACGGCTCCTACTTCGGAGGTGCGTGCTAGTCACTCGCCCTCCCACAGGCACACCACTGCTGCTCCCAGGCATTCCTTAAATCAGCCTGGATCCACGTGGGACTGATGGCCAGCACCTCCTCCTCCATCTCTGGCAGCCTCACAGCTTCCCAGAGAGGGGACGGTGCGGGGGGAGGTGGGCACTGCATAGCCTGGGTCGTAAATAACAGCAAAACGTGGCAGGGAAACTTGGGCCTTGTGGGTTCATTTCCTTCTGACAGATGGGTGAAGCTGAGAACCTAAAGGTAAAAAATGGCCTGATCTCAGTTCTGCAGGCACAGTCCTACTGCTGCTGTCTGGCATCGACCACACGAGGGGCTGGATAAACGGGGAGGGACAAACAGTCCCTCACCTGCCCTGCCTGTGGCTCAGCAAAGTGCCCTGGCATTCAGCAGGCAGGGAGAATGTGTGAGCAGCAGAGCTCTGGAGCAGTGGGACCAGCAGGAGGCTGGGAAGGGTTTCGGGCACTGCTCTCATGAGTAACACAAAGCCCCCTCTCCTGTCAGAGAGCCCCAGGCAGGCTGCAGGATGAGCTCTGACTGCACCACCTCTGGTGATCTGCTGAGGGGAGGCAGAGCAAAACCTGCCCTGCCTTCCCTTCTGGGAGGCCTTCCCTCTAAAAAACTCCTGTTATGCATT
Source organism: Corvus cornix cornix (assembly GCF_000738735.6). Classification (NCBI taxonomy): domain Eukaryota; kingdom Metazoa; phylum Chordata; class Aves; order Passeriformes; family Corvidae; genus Corvus; species Corvus cornix. The sequence goes on from NC_046340.1 coordinate 19,131,550, forward strand.
TCCCACACTTCTGTTGCTCCTGGTTGCTGTGAAACAGCCTGTCTGCCCCTCGCTGCAGCGCGAGGGGTTTGGAGCGGGAGGGTTGGGGTCAGGGTACCCTGACTGACACAGGATGGACACTGCCCGTGGCATTCCACCACAGCTCCCCGCACACCCTGAGCATCACCTCCTCGGGGAAGCAGCCTGGGAGCACGCTCACAGCCTCGGGGTGCTGCTGTGGGTGGGCTTAGCACGGATCCAAGGAATGGGCCAGGTGGATGGGCACCCGGCACCCACAGGGAGCAGGGTGCTGTCACTGTGCAGCGCACACCCTCTGTGCCTGTCCCAGCTGCCCGGGCTCTGTGTAAGCCGGGCTGGGGAGCTCTCTGCTGAGCACTCAGGAGCTGTGGCTGAGTGCAGGGCCTCGCGTTCTGTGAGCGGCTGAGCGCTGAGGAGGGGTGACAGCGCTGTAAACTCACCCAGGGCTGGGAGGTGCCACTGCTGTGGCTTTCCCTGTCAGTGCTTGTGGCATAGACACGAAAATCTCTGCAAACTGAGGAAAGACAAATGTTCCAGGTACAGGGATCTAAACGGCAGCCAGGGACCAAGGGCACAGATCAGCACAGAGCCTCTCTACGGATCGAGAGAGAATTGGCCTCAATGAGAGCAAGGCTTGACCTTCCCAGTGCCCACGAGGAGCTGCAGAAACACAACTCCTCCAGTGTGAATGCACAATGCTGCCTTTGATAATCCCCCAGAACAAACCTTGTGTGGCCGACCGGGCTAGCAGAACCCCTGAGGGGCCGCCGTGCGCGGCAGCTGCCCCGCTGCCCCCCGGCACTCTGAGATGTGGGTGCACACACGGAGCGTGACCTCTGGCTGTGTTTTCTGTGGGAGGGCAGGCTGAGGGGCCGTGCAGTGAGGGGTGTGGGGGTGCTGCTGGTGTCTGTGCCCTGTCTCAGCCCCTCTCTGCCCGCAGAGATCTGCCTGCTGACCCGTGGCCGGCGCACGGCCAGCGTGCGCGCCGACACCTACTGCCGCCTCTACTCCCTGTCCGTGGACAACTTCAACGAGGTGCTGGAGGAGTACCCCATGATGAGGAGAGCCTTCGAGACCGTGGCTCTGGACAGGCTGGACAGGATTGGTGAGTACAGGGGGAGAGTCTCCTTCTCCAGGCTGGGTGCTCCGTTCTGTGCTGGGGTTGGGAAGTGAAGGAGATCCCAGGCTGCCCCTCCTTGTCCGGCTTCAGCTCCCTCAAGGACCCCAATCTAAACCTAGGGGGGGTAAGTTTAGGTTGGATATTGGGGGTAATCCTTCCCTGTGAGGTACCCAGAGCAGCTGTGGCTGCCCCTGGATCCCTGGCAGTGTCCAAGGCCAGGCTGGACGGGGCCTGGAGCAGCTTGGGCTAGTGGAAGGTGTCCCTGCCTGGACTAGATGACCTTTAAGGTGCATTCCAACCCAAACCATTCTGGGATTCTCTGGTTGTCACAGCTCGCAGTGGCCCGTCCCAGGATGCTCCCTGTCCTGTGGCAGACACAGCCTGTGCTGCAGACATCCTTGTGTGGGTGTCTCTTCCGCAGCTAAAGACCAGGATGACATTCCATGGCCACAGCCAGAGAGATGAAGTGACTTAGGCGAGGTCATGCGGGAAAGCTGCAGAGCTGAGGGTTCTGGAGTCCCAGGCTGAGTCCCTCAGCTCCTGACCCATCCCTTCTCAGTGCTTGCATTCCCACTGCTTTCCGCATGGAAAGCTCCGCAGAGCTCTGAACACAATGCAGAGGTCCAGGAGGGTGATGAGGAGAGGTGCTGGGGACTGAGCTGGCATCCCAGCAAGGGCAGCAGTGCCACTGGGGCTTCTCCTGCCAGGAACATCGGCTTCTGTGCACCTCATCACCTGCTGCACATCACAGTGTGACCCCTGAGGGAAAGGCTCCGAGCTGCAGACACGGTTTGGCAAAGCCCAGCCTAACGAGGCCCTGGTGGAAGTGGCAGTAGGCCCAGCTCTTGGGTTATTTCAGTGGGGCTGCACAAACCACAGAGAAAATGGGACATCAGCGCAGGGATGAGCCAGCTTGGCTTTACCTCAGGTTCTGCAGGTCTGGGTGCTCAGTGCTGCTCAGCTTTCCAGCCTGGTGCCCTCTGGGGCTGCGGGGTCAGGTGGGCAGAGCATCCTGTGCTTCCCGTGCTGTGCTCCGTGCCCCTGCACACGGAGCTGAAATCCACGGGAAGCTCTGAGCCAGCACAAAGAACCTCACGCGCTCCTTCCCCGGGAGAGCTCCCGTTGCACAGACAGCTGCGAATGTCAGCGCCAGGTCAGACGGTGACACAGAGCCAGTGGAACAGCAGCCCCTGGGGTGCAGGGCTCTGCCGCTGCCCCGTCCCTGCTGCCGTGCTGCTGGCCTGAGACGGCGCGCTCGCCGGGCCCTGGTGTCCCCGGCACTGACCCTCCAGAGCTGCCCGTGCCCTTAACTCTCCATCGGAACTGTTGCGAAATGGCTCCTCCGTAGCCCTTCCTGGTGCCCAGCACTCCTTGGCTGGGATTGCCCCACGGAGCCCAGGGCAGCTCTGGGCACCCTGCTGGAGCTGGCAGATCCCACGGAATTCCCTGTCTTTACAAACGAGGCGTTTCCTGCCTTCCTCTGGAACGTGCACCACCCGGGAGGAGCAGTGCAGCAGCTCTGTGCCAGCGTGTGACCGCTGGAGGAATTCAGGGTGCCAGCGCTCTGCTGAGACTCTCTGGGCGCACAGGAATTGTTCTGGGGGACTGAGGCTGAGCAACAGCAGTTCCTGAAAAGCAGGGGTGAGCAGAAGCGGGGCCGCACTTTGGTTCCTGCCCCATCCAGTTCAGGATCTGTGCACAAGGAGGAAGCAAATGGAAGCCTCTTTCCAAGGCGGTGGGGCGGTCACTGGCTCCCTTCTGCCCAGGTGACAATGTCCTGGGGAAGCCCAGGCCTCCCTGGGTACAGGAGGGTCTGTCCCTGTTCTGGTACCAGGATAAGATCCATCCAATATTCCCCCTGCACACTGAGAGAGCAGGGAGGAAAACCTCAGCCCACCCAGTCCCAGGGAGAGATGTTGGGGGGGGGTTTCTGGCTGCTGGGGGGTTTGGAAAGCGTGGCCTAAGCTTTGTGGGTAGCAGAAGGAGCAGGCAAGGGCTCATCCTGTGCAGCAGCAGGAGCAGGGTTGGCTGGTGGAGGAGGGAGGAGGCACTCCCGTGGCAGGGCTGAGCACTTTGGAAGCAGTGGGTGGACAGAGAGGAGGGCAGGAGAGGGGCCAGAGCCCCCCGGTCTGTGCTCCCACGGCTTCCTGCAGGAGCACGGGCTGTGCTTGGAGCTGTCAGGCACACAGACCCCTGGGCAAAGAGCTGAGGTGTAGCCTTGAACCTCTGCTCCTGCCAGGAATTGATCCCGGCATCCTGCCTGGATTGGGCAGGAAGGGATTAATCTCCATGCAGTGGCAGAGGCTGGGATGCTACAAAGATCTGTGGCCCTGCTTAAGTCCGAGTAACTTCAGACTCTGAGGACTCCTCAGCCTGCAGAATGCCCCACACGTGATGCTCCACAGGCTGACACTCAGAGAAATTGGGCTGATCACTGCTGAATGACCATTTTGTCCCTGATTATGTCTGCCCCTGCTCCTCGCTCCTGGCCAGGCTGTAAAGCTGTGCCCAGTGTTGGTGTGCTGCTGTGGCTCCTGCAGCGAGTGATTCTGTCTGGCAGCATTGGTGAGGCGCCCCAGTTTGCCGTGCCCCGTTATGTAACTCACACCGTTCTGTTCCCCACTGCCTTTGAAACTGGTTTCCAGTGACCACTGGAGCTTAAAATTAGATTTTCACAAGCATTTGCACTTGTAAAACACCACCACTCCAGTGCTCGTTGGAAGCGAGCCCAGCACGGGTGGTGAGTGCTGTCAAACCCAGGGTGCGCTCGGGAACAGCGGCGATGGTGCTGCTCCCCTGCTCCTGTGCGTGACAAACCCCAAAAACGCCTGGCACCAGGTGCTCCCCACCCACAGCAAGGTCGCTGGTGAGAGCTGAAAGCCTCCTAGAAGCCAGAGGAAGTTGTTGTTTCCCTTTCCCTCAGGAATTTTCTGCCACGTGGTTTGAAATGCGTATACTTGGAGTGCCACTTGCGTGTGTTTTGATACGAGGATCCCAGTTAAGTCAGGATTAAAGATGCCTCGAGTTTCCTCCAGGCACTGCAGATGCTAAAAACCGAAGAAAAGCCAAGACAACACAATTCCAGCCTCTAAATATAATTTATGATACTATTGCAGCATGAGGGTGTCTGCTCGAGATACTACAGCGGTAGAAATGTTAAAAGCTTTGTCTATAAACAAGCCACAAAAAAAGCTGTTCCCAAACTTTTGGCCTGCCAGCTCGTGACCACAGCGGTGCAGCCGAGATCCTGTCGGGTGTGCAGCCCTGCTGGCCCAGGCCTGACCAATCCCTGGGCTGTGCAGCCTCCGGGCAGGGCTGGCCTGGGCCCGGTGAGCCGGGCAGGAGAGCAGCCGGGAGCGGTGCCAAGCTCTGCCACACATTCCCTGCTTGTCCCTGTGCTGCCTTTGCCCCCAGCCTCAGTTCTCACCCCTTCTGCAGGGACAACGATGCTCCCAAAGGGGCAGCTGGGATGTTTCGGGGCTGCTCCCTTGGGAATTGTGGGGATAGACGAGGATGAACGCAAGTAGCTCCAACAATGTGTGCTCAGCAGCAGTTTTACACTGAAAACAAATAAAGTCCCGGTTTTGTTCAATGGGCAGGTGAGAAACACCCCCCGAGCTGCCCAGCTGGGAGGAGCAGGGCGGTCTGGGCATCAGGAGATAAATACAGATAGAGACACAGGAACAGCCCTTATCTGAGGCTGCTGATGCAGGTGAGGAGAGGAGAAAAGCGCCTTTGGTCCCGGGTGTGCAGTGCTCGAGTGCGTGAGCTTTGGCACAAAGCTCCATTGCATATCGAGGTGGGATTCCCTACCCCAGTCCGGAGAGGACACGCAGGTGCTCCTCTCTCATCACCTCAAAACCCACAAATGTAACTGTGCAGGAGGAAGCAAAGTTTGAGTGCCACTTGTCCATTGCTCCGACTGCAAACCCTCTCCCTTCACCGCCTCGGTGTGGGCATCTGGGTTTGCTCAGCAGAGAGAACAAGGCACTCCGAGTGTGAAAGGGAGGTGGGCCAGGTGAATCACACCTGGAAATGCTCCCTAGCACAGCGTGGGAGCCTGGACCTCCAGCAGGAACTGAGCATCTGAATTTCCTTCTCTTTGGAAGCCAAGGCCCAGACTGGGAGTGTTCTGTGCTTAGCCCAAGGAAAGGTGTCAGTAACTCACCAGCCTTGGGGGAATGTAAATGACTCCAGCTCAGCCAGGGGAGCTGGCAGCCCTGCTCTCCCTGCGGCTGCAGAAGGAAAACAGCCCCGGACACCCCAGTGGGAGGAGCAGGGGATGCTGAGGAGAGCTCAGGAGCCCCATCCCTGACCTTGGCCTTGCTCTTTGCTGTCTGCATCGAGATAAAACACCTGCTCAGGTAACGTTTTACCACTCCAGCACCTTTACGAATAATTTTCAACCCTCTTTTTAATCGCACAAAGGAGGACCTGCTCACCAGTGACACCTCTCCTCTTGGGAGCTTTCCCTGCCTTGAAGGCACTCCAGGAGCTGTCTGCAGCCAGCCCACACTTCAGAGCAGCAGCTGACAGTGCCAGCGTGTCCAGAGCGTCCCAGAGCGCGTCCTGTCTCAGCTGTCAGCCCCAGCAGGGCGCTGGGGAGGGCGTGCAGCGCCCTGGCACTGGTGCCACTCGAGGAGAAGGCACCCCTTGGCTTCAGCCTGCAGCGATGAGCGAGAGCCGGGAGCCCTGGGGCACCCAGGGAGCGCCGGCCTCGGGAGTGCCACAGCTCCTCACCCCTCCATGGAGAGTCACAGCCTGCCCAGCTCTGGATATTCCATTTTTTTTTTCATTCTGCAGAGCTCTGTGTGAAGAGTGGGAGGGGAAGAGCTTCGTTTGTCTGGAGCGTAGCTGTGCTGAGACTCATCGGGTAACATCGTTCAGTGTGTGTGTGGCCTGCAGCAGCGGGGCTGTGCTCTGCCTGTCCACGGGGACACCACGGATCCGGGGGATACTGCGGTTTGTGGAAGAGGGGAAGCACTCAGAGGCAGGCCTGAGCTGTACAGGGAGGGGAGGAAAGCTTCCACTGGGGAGGAGAGGGAGTTGTCCCTTCTAAAGGGACCCCCAGAGCTGAGAGGATCCAGAAAGGGAGAAAGGGAAGGGCAGGATGCAGAGGGAGCTGCCCTGGAGGTGTCAGAGCTCACACATCCATGGATTTACTCAGCCAGGCTCTCGAGGGAGTCACTCCGAGTTCCCAGAGCAGGGCCGGGAAGCGTTCTGAGCCTCTGCTAGAGCTGATCCAGCTGCCTTTGCTGAGCTCCTTGCCAAGAGCTCCTTGAGCTCCGAGCAGAAACCTTCCCGCAGCAGGGAATGCAGCTCGGGCTTCACCTGCCTTTCTCCATCCCGTTTTCACATTTCTCTAACAGGAAAAGGCCCTCCATCCAGTGCAGGTCAAGAATCACTGAATTCCCTGTTCCAGCTCAGTTCCCTGTGCACACAGACCCTCAGACTGGGGCTGGGGCGTGCAGCCAGGATCCCAGCGCAGCCTTTGGTCCCAGCAATAATGAGTGAAGGGCTGGGAGAAGCGCCCGTGTGCTGGGAGCAGGCCAGGGCAGAAGGCAGCCTCGTGAAATGAGATTATTTCAAATACATGCAAATTCAGAAAGCAATTTAGTGACCTGAATTCTTAAAGTGCAGCCAGTATGCTCAGGGAGAACTGGAAGGAGAAAGGAACAGAAAGTCACAGCTAATTTCCCCTGTGCCTGGGCAGAATTTTAACAACGGGAAGCTAATTTGGATTGTTTGATAGAAGAATTATTGTTGAGTGCTGGCTCCTCTTACGAAATCACATGAGCCTTTCTCCCTGTTCTTTTGTGTGCTATCTACAGTTGAAGGAAGTCTGACTTTGCAGTTCTTAATTAGGGGAGCAACATCTGTTTTCTTCGTTCCCATAATTTTACATACCCTCCCTCCGAAGCACCAGGAGCTTTGCTCTGAACATCTTCAAGGCTCTAAAAATCTTCCTTTTCCCCGAAGCACCAGGAGCTTTGCTCTGAACATCTTCAAGGCTCTAAAAATCTTCCTTTTCCCCTGTATTTAGCCCGTTGCTGCAGGGAGGCAAGCAGGGAGTTTTCAGAGGCCAGAGGGTGTTCCAAAGGTGGGGCCTGGGGTGGTTGCAGATGCTTGCTCTGCCCCGGGGTGTCTCCGTGAGTTTGTGCGGAGCCTCCAGCAGTGATTTCGGGTGCCTTGTTTATCTCAGCACCTCACTCTGCCCAGCACTTTAATTTCTGCGGGATAAACGTCCCAGGAGGACAAACTCGGCGTCCCTGATTGGATTGCAGGGCAGCAGGAGCCCTTTTGGCTTCTCCTGATGAAGCTTCCCCGTGGCTGAGCAGGAACACAGCACTGGCTCCCTGCGGGTCACTGAGCCTGGACCTCATCTCGGCGGGTCACCCAGAGCCAAACTCATCAGCTGCATCCCCCTCCCTTCTGGGGGGGGGCTGGGACACGGGATCCAGGGCGGGACAAGGGTTTGGAACTGTTTCATCAGTCCCATGAGGAGGAGGAATAATCTCAGCAGCAATCTCAGCAGCAGTCCCACTCCTCGCCCCACTGCTGCTCTGTGCCTCGTGCAGCACCTCAGTCAGCCCTGCCAGGGAATGTTCCATTTGGGGCTGGCCGAGGCAGGATTCTCTCCAGAAGCAACCAACAAGGCTCATACTGGCACGTGGAAACATCCTGTGCATGAGGCAATTCATTAGAACGGGGAGGCCAATTAATTTTTCCAGTTTGCCAACCAATGTTGAAGAATGGTTTTTAAAAATTCCTCTCCCCTTCCACGTCTGGAAGAATATTTTCAGTAGTCTTCTGTGGAGGAGAAATCTGATATTTTCTTGGCAAAACAGAAGAGAAAAATGTGATCTAATGAAACAGTTAACAGAGGCAAGCTGGCCTCAGGAGAACAGGGAAGTGCAATGTGATTTCAAAGGGAAAATGGAGTGTTCTGTTTTAAAAAAACCAACAAAACGAATCATTCCAAGGTTTTTATGGGTACTACTTCATCTACTTGACACAAACCTAAGGAGCTTTGATCCAACCATTTCCAGTAATCGCCAGGCACGTTTGGAGAGCAGCAGCACGGTCTGTGCTCAGCTGGGAACCCGGCGGCTGTGGGGCTCCCTGGGGGCAGCTGGGAGACATCCGGGGGAATTTATCCCGTGCTTCTCCTGGAACCAGCCCAGAGAGCAGCCCCGGAGCCACAGGCAGGTGACAGCAGGATTGGGATGAGGAGTGCTGGCAGCAGCACGGAGCGGTGGCTCTGAGTGGGGAGCTTTGGGAAGCTGTTCCTCATTCCTGCGCTCCGGCCGTGCCCCCAGCCCGGCTTTGCCTCGGGACAGCAGCTTTGTCCCCCCGGTGGCTTTGAGCTCAGTGGGATTCCCCAGCCCCCGCCTGACCTTGCAGTGCTGCAGGAGCTGCACCCGGCCCATGCTGGGATTTGTCCCTTCAGCTCCAGGAAGAGCAGGATTGCCAAGCTGCAGCCCCTCTGTGCCTCTGGAATGCTGCAGCCCGAGTCCCTCCGGGATTCCGGACTGCTGGCTGCCCCCTCCTCCCCTGGCAGGCTCTCCTCTGTCCACACACAGCTCATGTCTCTGAGTGTGTTTGAGCAGCTCTTTGGGCGCTCATTCTCTGTGATTTTAGTAAATCCGGCCGGGAATGGCTCCCTGTGTGCCCAGTGACCTCCTGTGCCCCTCATGTGCCCATTTAGAGGTGACACTGGTGCTGCCTGTGCTGGCCCGGCCTGGAAGGACCAGGATTTGTCTCCTTAGAGGTGCCCAGTGCTGGTGCAGCCCAGCACACAGGGAACAGCCACGAGAGAATTCCTGCACACGCACAGACAGGCGCTCCAGCCCCTGGAATGACTTCGGCAGCTCCAAACTCTGTTTGCCTTCAGGATCATGTCCTTCCTGGGCTGGGATCTTGCTCTGAGTGGAGAACAAAAGCCTTTCTGCCTTTTTTGTGCAGGGAGTGACTGGCAGTAGGTGAAACAGCCGAGCATTGAGCATCCCATCCCAATCCAATCCCATCCCATGGATCCCATCCCATCCCAATCCAAACTCATCCCATGGATCCCATCCCATCCCATCCATCCCATCCTATGGATCCTATCCTATCCTATCCCATCCTATCCTATCCCATCCTATCCCATGGATCTCATCCCATGGATCCCATCCCATCCCATCCATCCCATCCCATGGATCCTATCCTATCCTATCCCATCCCATCCCATCCCATCCCATCCCATCCCATCCCATCCCATGGATCCTATCCCATCCTATCCTATCCCATCCTATCCTATCCCATCCTATCCCATCCTATCCTATCCTATCCCATCCTATCCCATCCTATCCTATCCCATCCTATCCTATCCTATCCCATCCCATCCTATCCTATCCCATCCTATCCTATCCCATCCCATCCCATCCTATCCCATCCTATCCCATCCTATCCCATCCCATCCCATGGATCAAATCCCATCCCATCCAATCCCATCCCGTTCCATCCCATCCCATCCCATCCCATCCCATCCCATGGATCCTATCCCATCCCATCCCATCCCATCCTATCCCATCCCATCCCATCCCATCCCATCCCATCCCATCCCATGGATCAAATCCCATCCCATCCAATCCCATCCCGTTCCATCCCATGGATCCCATCCAATCCCATCCCATTCCATCCCACCCCATCCCATCCCATGGATCCCATCCCATCCCATCCCATGGATCCCATCCCATCGCACTCCCCACAGCAGCCACGTCCCCGGTGCAGATCCAGGAGCAGAGCTCCGGCAGCATCCCAGCCGCTGCAGCCCTGCCATGGAGCGCCGGGAGCTCTGTGCTCTGCGGGGCACAGAGGCTTGGCCTGAGAAGGGCAGGGAGGGAGGGAGGGAGGGAGGAGTGCTCAGCGTGCTCCTGCAGTACCTGCAGCTACACTCGGATCGCTCCTTCCTCTCTGTGGGCTTGCCTCACATCCGTGTCTGCAAGGGAACGCTTGGGAACAGCTCCCGTTGTCCCTGAGCTCCCTCCTCGGCTGCTGCAGAATCACCTCTGTCCTGAGAAGAGCTGAGTGGGCTGCACTTACTCTCCGATGCTCCTCATGGGGTATTTTCTGTGCTTTCCACGCTTTGCAGCACGGACTAAACACATTTCATCTTCCCAGCATCACGGTGGCAGTGACTGGGATCTCCCTCCCGTCTCACACTTTCCTCCTTATTGGTGCGAGAATTGTTCCACCTTTTTCTGGTGGTGGATTTGGAACTCAGTGAGTTGTATCCAAGACTCAGAGTGGCTTTTTGGGAGAGCAGGGTGCCACCTTCCCTCTTCAGAGTGTCATCCCAGCTCTCTCCTGCCAGATGTTTGATTTTCCATTTGGCTGGAGTGAGAGGCATGTCCTTAAACTCTTCCTCTTTTATCTGTTACACATTTAAAAGCTACATCATGCACTAGAAAAACCAGCCAACCATCTGGATGTCATCTAGATGTGCCCCAGATCATAAAGATCTGGGAGCTGGCTGGGTGGCATCAAAAGGAGATTCCTCTGGTGCCAGGCCCTGCCCTGGCTGGCTCTGTCCCCCAGCCCGGGAGTGCATCCCCCCAGTGCCAGGTGCACTCCCAGGCTGGATAAATCACCGCATTTTCCAGCCCATTGCGAGGGCAAAGAGCTGAGTTAACCTCTGGCTGCAGGCTGGGAATCCAGCTGGAACATTCCCTAAAGCTGGCACTCCAAGGACACAGCCGGCTTCAGCTGGGAGCTGCAGGATGCCTGAGGGTCCTGCCTGGCCCAGCCGAGCTTTTCCAGCTCAGGAAGTCAGAGAATAGAACCACAGAACCATTCAGGTTGGAAAAGACTCCAAGATCATCAAGTCCTGACTCACAGAGAAATTTCCTTACCCCTGTATTCGACTCCAGAGTGACCAGGGGCACATGAGACAGATGAGGAAAAGCAGAAGCTGAAGGAGAGTGGCTGAAGACTTCACTGGGTTTATATTTTTGAGGTTTCATTCTCTTTTTCTATGGAAGCTCAGGTGCAAAATGGGAATCTTCCAAGTCCATCAGCTTTGCTGCCAGGCTGCTTACTGCCTAAGGATGCGTGTCCTGCTGGACACGGTTCTGTGGGATCTGACGCTGTTGGTTCCACGGAAGCAGGAGAGGTGGTGTTCGTCACCTCGCTGCTGGAGCAGAGGCTGTGCCCAGATCCCCCGAGGGCAGTGCGGGGCAGCCGGGGAGGCACTGCGGGGGGCTCTGAGGCAGCCCCCGTGCTCTGCCACCCCACAGTGACCCTTCCTCTCCTCCCTTCCTCCCCAGGCAAGAAGAACTCCATCCTGCTGCATAAAGTGCAGCACGACCTCAACTCGGGGGTGTTCAACTACCAGGAGAACGAGATCATCCAGCAGATCGTGCAGCACGACCGGGAGATGGCTCACTGTGCCCACAACGTGCAGGCCGCTGCCGCCGCCGCCTCCACGCCCACGCCGGTCATCTGGACGCCGCTGATCCAGGCCCCGCTGCAGGCCGCTGCTGCCACCACGTCGGTGGCCATCGCGCTGACCCACCACCCGCGCCTGCCCACGGCCATCTTCCGGCCGCCCGTGTCCGTGCTGGGCTCCCTGGGCCAGCAGCCCAGCCAGACCCCCAGGCAGCTGAAGAGGTTCCAGTCGCTCATCCCGTCCGCCGGCCCCTCTGCCGTGGGCTCCCCGTCCAGCACCCCGTCCCAGCTGCACACGCCGGGCGCAGAGACCCCCTCGTCCTCGTCCTTCCACATCCAGCAGCTCGCCGGCTTCTCGGCCGCCGCCGGCCTGGGCCAGTTCCAGGTGGGATCCCCTCCGGGGGGCTCCGGCCAGCCGGGGCCGAGCAGCACCTCCTCGGTGGGGCTGAGCCAGTTCCACAATGCACCCTCGGGGTCACCCCTAGGCACGGCTCAGCCCCTGCAGCAGCAGCAGCCGCAGCAGCCGCAGCAGCAGCAGCAGCAGCCGCAGCAGCAGCAGCCGCCGCCAGCCCTCTCCAGCAGTGGATTTGGGCACTTCCAGCAAGCCACAGCCGGCTCCCCATCGACATCCCTCACCCAGCTCTCATCAAACTCCCCCCCCAGCCTCCTGAACCAGTTCCAGCCCAGCACGAGACCACTGCAGGGGGGACAGTCGCAGCAGCTCTCGGGCAGTGGGACCTTGGTGGGGATGAACCACTTCCAACCCCCTCCTTCTTCCAACTCTCCATCCTCCAGCCTCAGCCAGCTGGCGCAGGCCTCGGGCGGGCCGTCCGCAGCGCTGTGCCAAACACATCCAAGTGCTTTAGGATCTCTGACTGGAACGATAGCCCAGCTCCACCAAGAGCGGCCTCCCTTCGCTTCCGCGTCCCCGCTGCAGCAGCCCGGCGTCGCCTCTCCCTGTTACACCCCTTCTGGCCTTAGTCCTCCCAGTCAGAGCCCGGTGGCCAGCAGAACTTTCCAGTGCGGCCCCGCGGGGGCCTCGGGCTCCCAGGGCTCGCTGCTGCTGCCGCAGCCCGCCAGCCCCCCGGCCCCGCCGCTGCCCGGGCGCAGCGCGCTGCCGCCGGGCCGCCTCAACCAGGACATCAAGCTGATCTCCGCGTCCCAGCCCTCTCTACCCCAGGAGCTGGCTCAGACGCTGGGCCACCACAGCTCTCCTCACTCCTCTAGAGAATCTGTTTCCAGCTTCTCCCCTTTCCCCGGCGGCGGGAGCGGGCTCCTGGGGAAGCCGTGCAGCTCCATCCCCGGGCGGGTGACTCTGCCGCGCCAGATGTCCTCAGGTTCTCTGCCACACCCGCTGGTGTTCGGGGCCGGTGCCGCTGCCCTGGCCGCGGGCGGGCGGAAGGAATCCATCGTGCTCACGGGGGATCTGGAGCCCGTCAGGTCCAAACTGCCCTCCAATTTGTGAGGACTCCCGGGGCAGCTGCTCGTGCCAGCCCTGCCCTGCCCTTCAGTTCCTGATGAGTTCGCCGAGCAGTTCTTTCCTTTCCTTCCCCCCCACCCCGCGCCACTCCTGCTTTTTTTTTGTTGGTTGGTTGGTTGGTTGGTTGGTTTTTTCTCCATTTCTTTTGTTTAGGTTTAAGTGTGCTTAGAAACAAAAAGGAAAAAACACATGAAAAACAACAGAAAAAAAACCGAAAAAAAACCGAAAAAAGAAGATAACCAGGTATTCTTAGAGCTATAGATTTTTGGTCACTTGGTTTTATAGAATATTTTAATACATGGAACAAAAGGATACGAGCAAATTTAATCCAACGAGGTAACACACAGCCGGGGCGTGTGCCTGAGCTGGAACATGTGAATGAGCAGCCATAGAAGCCACCAAAAAAGATTTTCCTGTTGAGACAAAGACCCGAGGTTGACATGGGCCGTAGAAGGGGCCGTGGGGTCAGGCCTGGAGCCCTGGTTGGCCTCAGCTTTGCCCCAGCTGTGACCCTGGGGCTGGGGGACGTGGGTGGCCCAGCACGCACCAGGAGTGTCCCTCCCTCCATCCCAGGTCACCTCCTGTGCTCAGCAGGTCGTGGAGGAGCCAGGAAAGGGGTGAGTTCACTCTCGTAGACCCCTCTAGGGATTTCCCAAGGGCTGAGGTTTGGGCTGGACTCCAGCTGAGGAAGATGAAGGTGACCAGGAGATGGACGGGCCTCACCACAGATTGCCCCTCCCTTGCTGCACCGATGCTCCAGTGGGAACAAGGAGCAATCCCCTGTGAGGCACGGGGAGGGCAGGGATGATCCCTCTGTGCTCTGGGATGTGGGCAGTTGGGAGAAGCTCTGGCTCTGCCAGCACGCCGAGCAGGAGGCCCCAGGCTGCAGCCTCTCCGTGGTGTGCGCAGAGCACGGCAGGGATGAAGGGAGAGGCAGCGCATCCACGTCCCCTCTGTCACTTCGCCACCTCGGTGCCCGTGGGTAACTGCTCTGAGCAGAACTAGCGAGGACTGAGCAGTGGGGTGCAGCCCCCAGCCCTTCTCCTCCTCAGCCCAGGGCAGTGCGAGGCGCCGGGACAGTTCTGGTGCCCAGCCAAGATTTACAACTCTGTTTTTACCCTTAAAACCAGATCAGCCCAGAAATCTGGCCAGCCATGGTCTGTGCTTGTCCCCTGCTGGGGGAACCGAAATCCTTTGTTTGATTTCACCAGCAATAAGAGCCTGCACCTGGCGGGCTTCCCGTGCCACCCTGCAGCGTCCCCGGGCACGCTGGGGCGCCTGGAGCTGGGTCTGGGCTCCCTGAGCGGGGCAGCCACAGCGGGGCGAGGACAGGACGGGGCCGGCAGCGCTGAGAAGCCACAGCCTTTACCTCTAGGGCAGACGTCTCCTTTTGTGTCACTTCATCCTTCCTCTCTCTCTGTTTGGGGTTTTCCTGGGCCAAGGCGGGCTCTGTGGCCACCTCACTGTCCCAGTCAGGTGCTCAACTTTTCTAACACTCGTCAGAGACTCATCCAGCCTCCCTCTGTCCCCAGCCCTCAGGGGGACGCAGGACTCCACGCAGCAGTGCCAAAAACTCCCCTCACCCCAGTCCCGAGCCCGCCAGCTCCCCGTGCCCCCCCAGACCCTGGCTGGCAGTTGTTTTTATACCGAACTGTCCGCAGAACTCTGCCACGTGCCTGCACCTTGAACGTCGCATTCCTGGGCACTCCTGCTTCGCCCTGCTTTGGTGGCTCCGAATTCAGATGTGATCAGCTTTGGTCTTCCTTAAAGGGTCAGGGGAACTCTGGAAATGCTTTTTCTACTGGCTCCATGCAGCTGTGTCCGTGTGAGTGTGGCGGGAGGGTGAGCGCGCGTGTGTGTGTGTGTTTGTACAGGTTTTATAGCTGTCTCTATATCCACACCCGCTTTTCTATCTCTAGGTAGCCACCCACACCTGCAGCCTATTTATGCACCGTGTCAGCACACACACACACATATTTATATCTATGTATCTATAGCCTAGTTTTACACGTCAGTCCCGCAGGGCTGGTGGCAGGTGACAATTGTAACCTCTAGATCCTGCTTTTCCAAATACGTACGGCTTCATCTCGGAACAGGAACCGGAGCAGACTCACAGGCCCTCTCGTGTTCGCAGAGGTAGAAGGAAGACTCACAATATCCTTTTCAGTTTTTTTGGGTTTTTAGCAAACCTTTCCCCCCCCCGTGTGTGCCAGAGGGCCCCTGGCCGAGCACCTGGAGAGCTCCGTGTGGGGCTGGGCTGGGCTGGGCAGGCAGGGGGGAAAGGCTCCGGCCCTCCCGGATTCCTGTCCCACGGCTGCTGCTCTGGCCCCGAATCCCGGCCACCCCGGGGCCACTCAGGGGCCACCCGGGGCTGGCGCTGCCCGGCTGTGCCCCCTCCTCGCTGCGGGACATCCTCCTTGGCTTTGCTTCCCTCGGGGATCTTCTTTGGGTTTCCAGCTCTCAGCACTGCAGTAGCCAACATTGAGTTATTCTGACTGGACCCCAGTCAACACTAGGCTTGTCTCAGTAGGTGGAACTATATTTATTACTATTATTATGATTATTATGATGATGATTATTATTACTCTTTTTTGTTTTCTTTTGGGGGGAAGGGAGGGGAAGAGTTCTAGGGGTGGGGTTTGCAATATAAAACACACAATAAAAACCTTAGTAAATAAAAACGTGAAAAACCCACCCCTCTGCCTCGCTGTCTGCTCCACACGCTGAACTCCCGGCAACACGAGACGAGCTTGGAAGAAGGAAAAACCCCATTTCAGCCCTTGGCCTTGCCCTGCCTCTGTTTTCCTGTGCCTCTGGAGCTCGGGCAGGGTGCTCACCACCTCACACGCTCTCTGTCCTGAGCCCCTGCCAGCAGAAGTTTAAAACTTCCACCCACACCTGAACTTTCACCAGGCCCAGGGACAAACCTGGCCATTGTTTGGCAGACGTGTGCACCAAAACCCATCCCTTCAATGCAGCCGTGGACGCTGTGGCTGCCTGGGGGATCCCTGGGGAAGGCAGGGCACAGGACACAGCCCTGACAGCAGGACAGGGACTCTCCCAGGAGCCACACAGCGAGGAGGGAGCAGCTGCAGGAGGCTGCCAAGGCCGGGGGCTGAAGGGTTTCAGGAAGGTAAAACTGGCCTCCGCCTGAGCTTCCCTTTCACTCCTGCAAGGCCTTCTCGGCGTCCGTCCAAACCCACCTGGGCAGTGACTCCTGGTGGGTCACCTTGTCCTGGGGTTTCCCTGAGGGAATTTGGGCAGTAAAATGTGTGGTTTGCCTTTTGGAATGGGTTTCTAGGCTGGGCTTCTTTATTTCCCGTGCCATTCCTACTACAGAGGGAATGGACTGTCAGTCCTGCCCGAGCCAGCATTTCTTTTTAAACTAAGATTTCACAGAAGGTTTGTAAACTTGCAGGGTTGGACTGGCACAAAGTCCAGGTTTTGAGCTCTCAGAGCACACCTGGGAGGCCTGGCTGGTTCAGCACATGGTGGTGCCTCCCTGTCTCCCTGCGAGGACTCCAGAGGGCACCGGGGTGACCCAGCTATGGGGGAAAACCTCCCCAGAGCCCAGAGCCAGGGCACTGCCCAGCAGCAGGGTGGGTCTGCCCCCTCATCCCCACTCCCCGCCCCACAGAGCCTCAGGATCCATGTGGGGGGAAAGGCAGGAGCAGCAGCTCTGGTGGGCTCTCCCTTTGCCCAGTCCCAGTTTGGTCAGGGCTGGGATTCGTGGGAATTTCAGCCTTGCCTTGGGGGACTGGCCTGGCCTGGCTGCCCCTCCACTGACTGTGCCCTAGAGAAGAGCAGTCCCCGGCTTTGGGGGAGGCAGCAGCTCCCAGACTCGCAGTTCCTGCACCCTGTGGGGCATTTTGGGGTGTCAGAGACAGCGGAACAGCGCAATTCCCGGCAGTGCTTTCCCAGGGCACTGGGATTGCCTGGTCCCTGCGCCAGCCAGCCCCGGACAGGAGGGAAAGTGCTGCCAGGGCCACAGAGGGTTGGCCAGAGGATGATCCTGGCGTGGGTCAGCTCCCTTCAGCACCACGGGAGTCCCAGGAGAGGGGAGGGAAGAGGCCAGCCCATGCCAGGAGCCCAGGAACCAGCGCTGACCCCTCTGCCGGGCTCCAGGGTGGCCGGAGCACAGCACTGGGGCAGGGATAACCCCCGAACTGGGGTGCACTGGCACACACGAGCAGCCCCTCTCTGCTGGAAGCACTTGGATGCCAGGGACCCCCTCCCCATCCACTCCTGGCTCCTCCACCCCTGGCTGGGGTGAGCTGTGGCTGGGATGAGGGTGGAGCTTTCCCTCTGCTGACCCAAAGCCGGGCTCAGTGACTCCCCCCTGCAGTAGGGAGGAGAAGCGGGGCAGGGCAAGCTGCAGTTCGGGTTTGCCCTCAGGGCTTGGAGGTGATTTTGCAGCAGCTTTTCCTCACCTCTGCAGTTCCTTGGTCACGTTTGTCCCTTACCCCACACCGAGAAACGCTCCCATTGCGATCCCAGCTTTCGTGTGTGCCTCTGGCCCCTCTGCCCCGGCTTCTCAGCCCAAATCTGCAGCAATTAAATCCAGCTGCTCAGGCACCTTGTGAGCAACGCTGTCCGCTCCTGCCAGAGGTGCAGCCCAAGGTCCTGTCCCCAGGTCAGAGCCGAGCACCTCCCCTTGCCAGCACAGACCCAGCTCCCAGGTGTGCTCCTGTGCAAGGCGCTGGCTGGAAGGACGCTCTGCCCTCAGTCAGCCTCCCCAGGGACCTCGGCAGCACAGTGCCCAGTGTCCCCAGCCCTGTCCCCGCTCCCCAGCTGCTCCCTGGATGGGCAGGGTGTCTCCAAAGCCATCCCCTCCCTGCCTGCTCTCGCCTCTCGCTGAAGAGGCCGAGTTTTAGTATATTGAGTGCATTGGTTTTGTCACATCATTCTGTCTCACTGATTCCAGCGCCCTTTGCCTAAGCCCCGCTCTGGCTTTAGGCCCTGATTTTAATGGAGCCGAAGGTGATGCCCCCTCCTCTGGCAGATTAAGGGCACAAAGCCCTGACTCGGTTCTCCATCTGCAGAAGCCGGAGATCCGATTGCTCCCTTTCCATCACCGCAGCCCAGCTGCCTCCCAGCGACCCCAATCACCGGCGGCTGCTGCTCCCTGCGGTCCCTTCCCCAGGCTCCTGATTGAGCCGACCTCGGCTGGAGCCTCCCAGGAGGGAGATTTTCCTTTGTTTCGCTGAGGAGACACGGCATCTCCCGGGCTGGAACGGGGCAGGGGCGCTGCGGGAGCCGGCTGTGCCCCGGGAAGGGGCCGGGGCGGCCGGAGCGGAGCCGGGCAGGAAGGCGTTAAGCGCATCGGTGCCGCGTGTCGGAGCGCGCTCCCCCCCCCGGGAGCCGCTCTCCCGGCTGTGCTGTAAATTAGAGAGCTCTTCAGGGTCATTTTCCCCTCTTCCCTTCATTCCTGTTTTCACACAGCCGCTTCGTTCAGCGGGGTGCGAGCGGGGCTCACGCGGTGCCCGCGGAGCCGCACACGTGCTGTCCCCTCCACGCTGTCCCCTCCACGCTGTCCCGGGGGTGGCTCGGGGCCAGCTGTGCCCAGCCCAGCCCCGGCGGGGCTCCCGGGCTCCCGTCCAGCGCCGTGGCCGCAGGATGTGGTCAGCTCCGGCCAGGAGCGTGCCCATCCCTTCAGCCCCTCCGCAAGGCCAGGCCAGCCCCAGGGCTGGAGCTGCCAGTGCCGGTGGCTCCAGCTGGCCCAGCCGCCTCCGCATCCTGGGAGCGGCCCCTGGAGAAGGGAGCTCCGAGGCAGGGGGAGCCTCCGGCACATCCCGGTGCTGCTGGAGCGCAGCCCCAGAGCCACCAGGGCCTGGGCGGCCCGGTCACTTCTCACTCCCGGGAGGGAGGATGGAGGACAGGCCTCCGGTGCTGCTCCTCCGCGAGCGTTCCTGCCCCCCCCCCGAGCAGCCTCGGTGGATTCCCCGGAGCACAGGACCCTCGGGAAGGAGGGCACGGGGCTGAGGGCACATCTGTGCAGGGCTGCAGTGCCAGGCAGGAACGCTGTCCCGGGGGATCGTTCACCTCTCCCTGTGCCTCCTGCGGCGGAGACGGAAGCGCCAGCACAGCTCGTGTTCCACGCCCAGTACTCCTGGGGGGCCGTGGGACCGAGGGCAGCCGCACTCAGCTCTACAAGGATGCTCAAGGCGTGGCTTTAATCAGCGCTGCCATGAAAACCCCACCCCACAGATCCCTCGGGAGCTGCGGATACCCCGGGGGCAGCAGGGACACCTGGAGGCACTCGTGGCACAACTCACACCTTTTATCCCTCCCTGTCTCCAGCCAAGGGGTCTCCTCACAGCGTTTGATTCAAGTGGTACCAAACCCGGTGGGCACCAGCCCTGGGCACTCTGGGGTATCCTCTGGGAGCCCCTGAGTCACAGCACCGTGGGGACTCAGCATCCATTTCTCATTTTTTGGGATGCTGTTCCTTGCTTGATGGGTTTATCAGATCCCAGTGGTTCTTCCCAAGCAACCCCGGCTGGGAAGGGCTGTCCCCGCACCAGCTCCCACCCCATTAGCGCCCTACTGCTCCCAGCCCCCTTTCCAGGCAGAGACAGCCCCGAGCAGCTGGGCTGGCACTCAGGGAGATGTCCTGCAGCTGGGGAGGGCCCTGGCTGGGGCTGGAGATGGGGAACACCCGAGATGGAGGTGATGGGGGACACCCGGGATGGAGGTGATGGGGGACACCCGGGATGGAGGTGATGGGGGACACCCGGGATGGAGGTGATGGGGAACACCCGGGATGGAGGTGATGGGGAACACCTAGGATGGAGGTGATGGGGAACACCCGGGATGGAGGTGATGGGGGACACCCGGGATGGAGGTGATGGGAGACACCCGAGATGGAGGTGATGGGGAACACCCGGGATGGAGGTGATGGGGGACACCCGGGATGGAGGTGATGGGGAACACCTGGGATGGAGGTGATGGGGAACACCCGGGATGGAGGTGATGGGGGACACCCGGGATGGAGGTGATGGGGGACACCCGGGATGGAGGTGATGGGGGACACCCGAGATGGAGGTGATGGGGAACACCCGGGATGGAGGTGATGGGGAACACCTGGGATGGAGGTGATGGGGAACACCTGGGATGGAGGTGATGGGGGAACACCCGGGATGGAGGTGATGGGGAACACCTGGGATGGAGGTGATGGGGAACAGCTGAGGAGTGTGAGGCACAAACAGGTTCCAGTTTGGCTTCTCCCAGTCCAGCTCCTTGCAGCAAACAGCAGGAAGGAGCAGCAGGAAGGAGCAGCAGGTCCTCCTGTGTCTGCCTAGGTAAGAGTAGGGGGTTTGGGGTGACCCAAACCTTTCTGGGGTGCTGCTGGCCCTTGTAATTCCTGGCTGCTGGGGGCAGCTGTGGGGAAAGGCTGAGCCCTGCCCTGTGCTCTGTCCCCCGGCCACTCCTGCTTCTATCAGGAGGGGCTCCGGGGGACTTGGTTGGAGTGGAAGGTTCTGGATCTGGGAGTGGGGCTGTGTGCCCTGTTTTTAGGGTCCCCTCTGTGCTGGCAGGTTTGGGGCCAGGACTGGGCAGCATTTCTTCCTCCCAGCCCCAGGTCTGGGAGTGCCTTGTCCCTTTTGGCTTCCTGCCCTTCCCAGCACTGCCTGCACCAGCACAGCTTTTCTCCCTTCTTCTCCAAGTGGGAAAACGCCCCCGGTGATCCGTGCTGCTGCTCAGAGCTGGGCCAGGGAGGGCAGGAATTGCTCTCGGGATCCAGCAGGGAATGCAGCCATGGAAGCCCCTGTTCCTCCAGCCTGGCCTCAGGACGCGGGGATGCTGTGAGGGCTCTGTGCTCCTGCAGGAAAAGGCGGAGAAATCCCAGGAGCGGGAGCGGCCAGGCAGGGGCAGGCGTGGGGAAGGGAGAGGAGGGGTGGGGAGGGCAGGATGTGGCCCCGGTGCCGGAGGGACGCTGCTCCTTGGGCCAGGGACGCCCCCAGCCAGGGCGCCCCAGGGACAGCCCTCGAGGCTGGGAGGGCGCTGGGAGAGGGTTTGGGATGGCACCCGGAGTATGGAGAGCCCCTGGCGAGGTTTCCCTGGCAGCTGCTCCCTGCCGGTGCCCTCAGCGCCTGTCGGCAGTGACAGGGGCTGTTTGTCACCGCGGCCCGATCGGTGGCAGCGGGGTGGGAGCGGGGATGTGCCGGCACCGGGACAGCGGCCGGAGAAAGCTCCGGGAGGGGAGCGCCCGGCGCCGGCCCCCGGCAGGGTGGGATGGACGGAGGGGACGGATGGAGGGGATGCTGTCGCCATGGAGACGCTGCCACGGGGAGCGATGGGCTCCGGTGTTTTCCTGGTGCACGAGGATGCCGGGATGCGGCTGTCGGGAACGCAGCCATCCGGGGCTTCCACTGGGAAAGGCCCTGCCTGGGCTCTCCGGGAGTGTCCGACCCCAAACCTGTGTCCCGCAGCCCCCGGGCGCTGCCCGGAGTCCCCAGCCCGGTCCCCCTGTCCTGCAGAGTGGGACCTGGGGGTCAGCAGCAGCCTCCTGCTCGCTGTGAAAGGGTCCCGGGGGGGGGGCTGGGGTCAGGTCGGGGCCTCCCAGCACCCTCGAGGGGACGCCGCAGCTCCGCCTGGTCCCGCTGGTCGGGATTCTTCTTTTCCCCTCAGGTTGGCATGCGGGAGTGGAGCGCTGCCCTCGCCCTGAGGGGAGATCAGAGGAGGGGAGGCACAGCCAGCCTGAAATGACGGAAGGGAGAAAGGGACACGGCCAAAGCTCCAGAAGAGGAGCCCGTGGCAGCTCGGCCTCCCCTTGCCCGCAGCCCACCGAGGGCGAGTCCTGGTTGGGTTAAGTTAATGAGCGATGATTTCATTGCTGCATCTCCAGCCTGTCTTTAATTGTCCCAGCCTCTGCAGCAGCTGGAGAATCTCGCAGCCCCGGGGTGCCGGCTGCTGTGCCCAGCGCTGGCCCGTGTCGGGGTTTGCAGCTACAGGAGCAGCACCGCCTGTCCCCAAGACTGGCTCTGGTGGCCCTGGTGCATTTGGGTGCTAAAAAAGGGCTGCGGTGACACTGCCAGTGTGACCAACCCGCTGTGGGCAGAGCTCCCTGGGGCTGGGAGGTCCTGAGACAGCCTCCTTGGGGAGCAGGATTTCCTCCTAAGAAATTATCAGGGAAAATCAGGGTTTGCCCAAAGCCCGGTGGGAGCCACGGTCCCTGTGCCTCTGGAGAGGGAAGGGCAGTGTGTGCTGGCAGAAGGCTGGGAAACGGGAGCTGGAATTGGGAATAGCTGGGAAAAGTTGATTCAGGATTACTACAGGGCAGGGAACAGGTGGTTCTGCTCTCCTCCTGCAGCTGCCTCCAGCCCTGCTGTGGAGGGGAAGGTGCTGCTCAGAACGTTCCCCACAGCAAAGGGGGAGCCCCCAGAGTGGGCTGAATCCTCCTGGGATTTTAGTTTGTCCCTGGCACCTGTGGCATTCCGGCTTTCCCTGTCCCTTCCCCAGGCAGGTGCAGGCTGGGTCTGGGGGTGTTCCCCTGGCTGCTTTGCCACGCTGTGCCTGCCAAGGGTTGGCTTCCCCTTTCCAAACTTGCTGTGGCCTGTGGGTCCTGCCGGTTTCCTGGGATGTCTGTCCCCTGCGCCTCCAGGGTGCCCCCACACTGCAGAGCTGCCAAAGCCGCTTTAGGGGCAGGGATTTTATCGTGTCTGGCAGGTTCTGGAGAGCCCCAGTGCAGCTCCAAGCTTGGCTTTCAGGAGTCACACGGGGGCAGATGTGTAACCTGCTGGAAGCCTCTGTGGGGTGGGGGAGCCCTGATCCGAAAAACAGGCTGGGAGAGCTGGGAGTGCTCACCTGGAGAGGAGAAGGCTCCAGGGAGAGCTCAGAGCCTCTGGCAGAGCCTAAAGGGGCTCCAGGAGAGCTGGAGAGGGACTTGGGAGAAGGGGTGGAGGGACAGGACCCAGGGAATGGCTTCCCACTGCCAGAGGGCAGGGCTGGATGGGAGATTGGGAAGGAATTGTTCCCTGGGAGGGTGGGCAGGCCCTGGCACAGGGTGCCCAGAGCAGCTGTGGCTGCCCCTGGATCCCTGGCAGTGCCCAAGGCCCGGCTGGGCATTGGGGCTGGAGCAGCCTGGGACAGTGGAAGGTGTCCCTGCTCATGGCAGGGGGTGGGATGGGACGAACTTTAAGGTGCCTTCCATCCCAACCATTCTGGGATCATATGAAAAGCTGCAATGGTTCGGTGCTTTGGCAAAAGCTGTTGAGTTAAATCACCTTCAGCTGCTGCAGGAATGCTTTTATTGACATGAAGAGGGATGGGGTTTAAGCTCAGTCTCAGCTCAGGTGGAGATGGGAGGCTGCTCTTACTGGGCAAAAGCCTGCGAGTGTTGCACGGATTTATTGCAGGTGTTCGAGGCAGCCCGTGGTTCTGGCTTGGAAGCCAAGGCTTCCGTGGAAAAGCCGGGGTTTACAGCGTGAGTTCCTCCCTGAGCTGCCCCTCTGGAGCAGCAGCCCTGACGTGGGTCCCTCATCCCTTCCCGGAGCTCAGCTCGGGCCGTGCGAGCGCTGCCGCTTCTCAGCAGCGAGGCACCGCTGCCATCTGCTGTCCCCGGGCCGCGGTGCCACCCCGGCCCTGGCACGGCCCTGGCACGGCCCCGGGCACAGCGACACAGCCAAGGGGCTCCGCCGTCCCCAGGGAACGCTGGCGGTGTCGCAGAACCGGGAGCACGGGGCTGGGAAAGGGGCTCAGGCTGGAGCAAAGGAGGCTCAGGGGGGACCTTGTGGCTCTGCACAAGTCCCTGACAGGAGGGGGCAGCCGGGGGGGTCGGGCTCTGCTGGCAGGGAACAGGGACAGGAGGAGAGGGAACGGCCTCAGGCTGGGCCAGGGCAGGCTCAGGGTGGACAGCAGCAGGAATTTCCCCGTGGAAAGGGAGCTCAGGCCTTGGCAGGGGCTGCCCAGGGAGGTTTGGAGTGCCCATCCCTGGAGGTGTCCCAGGAAGGGCTGGAGGTGGCACTCAGTGCTCTGGGCTGGGGACAAGGTGGGCATCGGGCGCAGCTGGGACTCGATGGTCCCGGAGCTCTTTTCCCACCTCAGTGATTCCGTGTGAATCCCAGACCGGTTTGGGTTGGAAAAGCCCATCCCCTGCCCACCCTGCCCCGGGCAGTGCAGCTCAGAGCTGGTGAGGCCAGGCAGGGTTTCTCTGCTCCCCCAGGACTCAGGAGATGCTCCCCATTTCTCTCCCCCGGCACCCCCACCAGCCCCGCCCCGCCCCAGGGCCCTGGCGTCCCTCCAGGACAATTCCAGGGTCCCTTCCCACCTGGATGTGTGAGGGGAAAGAAGGAGGGAGCAGAAGGATGTGAGGGACGCACCGGGAGCAGGGGTGGGACACGGGCAGCGGCTGCCGGCGCTGGGCGCAGGGCTCGGGCAGGGAAGGGCTGGTGGCCCCAGGGGCTGGGACGCGGCTGGGAAGGGGCTGAGGACCGGGGAGAGGCTCCAGTGTGGAACCGAGTGGCTGCAATGGGCCGGGGGTGGCAACAAGGAGATCAATCATTGCACTTCACAATCCAGATACGGGAGGTGCAATGTCCCACGGTTCTGCTATTGTTTTTCCATGATTCCCCAGTTTAGTATTTGCACTTCCACTGATCTGAACTCCCTCCTTCTCTGCTTGCTAATTAAAAGGTGATAATTTCACAGTGGAGCTTTGGAACTGGGAGACAGGGAGATGTTCCAAGTTCAGTGTCTGCAGAAAGCCGGAGGGAGGGAGGGACAAGAGTTCTCCTCTTCTTTCTTTGGAGAACACAACCCACAGCAAAGTGAAGGACAAGTAAAACTCCAGACCTGCTCACTGTACCGACTAGGAATAATTAAACAAACTCTCCAAGCAGCCCAGGAGTTGATTGGATTAAAAAAAGTGTATTGGATGCCCAATACAAAATAATAAACATGAAGTTATTAAAAAAAGCCATAGAGGATACAGCAAATACTACAGAAAAGCAAAAAAATTGTACAGAAAGGTCGACATCTACAGCAGTCCTTGAAATCCTTCTACATGAGAGTCATAAAACAATGTACAGGTTTGGTTTGTTCCTTTTCCCCAAATGTCCGAGGGAAGCTGTCACTGCACAGCTGGACTATGACACTACGAGGATACACAATGTTCCAAAGGTAAAGTCACAGGAGATGTAAGAAAACGTAGCATTAAAATGTGAAAAAGTGCAATACAGATTGTACACTGAATCGAATAAATGTTTTTTCTTTTTTTTTCTTTTTTTTTTCAGTTTAACCTTAAAAAACCAACTTTGAACAGTTGTTTTATCATTAAAAATATTCCCCCTCCCCAAATTCAATGACAATATTAACATTCATGGTGTTCTACATCAGGAATATTCACAAAGGCCCCCAGCTGGGAATACTGTGTGTGTGGGATGGCATTTCTTTGGGTACAGGTAAAAAATAGGCAAAGGAAAAGGTCCATGCCCTCCTCGCAGGCCAGGCGTGGATTTTATTCTTTAAATACATGTTCTGTAGCTTATTTTGCCCTGAATTGTACTGATTAAAAGTCCAAACGTTAATTATCCAGGTGGCCCATGGTGCTCCCATTTCTTTAATTCCCTCCCCTCCCTCGATAATAAATAAATGCAGGAAATGGCCCAGAAATGACAACAGAGGGTCCAGGAAAAGAAAGGGAGGGACCCCACCCCAAATCCCTGCTCTGCCCGGGGGTTCCGTGGCTCTCCCTTCTCCCAGTGCCAGGACTGAGAGCTTCAGCTCCAGTTCAGGGGACAACGGGAAGCAAAAGAAGCAAAGTTCTTTTTGCCATTCCAGTGGAAATCACAGCATTTCCCCTGGCAGAGGTTCAGAGGGGCCTGAGCTTCCCAAATCCCAGCCCCGGACCCTCAGAAGTTTGGGATTCCTTTTATCCTGGAAGTGAAACTGCACAGGAGTTCACTGGCAGCTGATTTTTCTCATTTACTGAACTCCAGCCCCTTCCTTTTATGCAGAGAAGGGCAGAGCCAGGCTAGCACACAGAGAGAGAAGGAAAATCCCTCTTCCCTCCCCTCCCGGAGCTCCTGTTCCCTCTGCTCCCTTCCCGGACAGGTCTGTGCACAGCACCCGAGGCACCAACACTGGGTTTCTTTCCACATGGTTTCCAAAGTGTAAAAAACCACATTTTGGCCTTGTTTTGTGGCCGAGGAAGCTTTCAGAGCAGGATTCCCATTGGGATGCCAGGGCCAGGGCTGCTGCTGCAGGACCCTGTGGGCACTCAGTGCTCTCCAGGCAGGATCTGGGGTGCTGGGAATGGGAAGATCCTGAAGTTCTCCGAGCCCATGGGGCTCAGCCCCAGCCCTGCAGCCTGGCTGAGCTCCCACTCTGCACTTCCAAGGCTCCTGATCCATCTTTAAACCAACAACAACAACAACAAAACAGCTGCCAAAAGAAGCTTCCTGTAGGGTCGCCTGAACAGGAGAACCCCAATTCCCAGGAGGAATTCTCAGAATGTTCCTAAAGGACTCTCCCTGCATTCAGTGACCAGACACACAGTACAGCTGAGGATGTTTCCATGTCCTTCAGTCTTCCCAGTCACTGGAAAAAGACAGGAAAACAACAGGAATGAACCCTCCCCAGGATCCCCTCCCCTTCCCCAGCTACTTCTCCCCCCACTGAAAATACTGAAACTGCACAAAAAGCGACAAACAAGGCTCTCCAATTACACCTCAATTCAAACAGACCGGGAATCTCACAGTGATGAGAGGAGAAAGTCAGGCTTTTAATAATTATAATATAAAAATAATAAAAAAAGCTTACAAAGAGCAGTGCAGCATCCCAAAAGGCCATGGATTAACTGCCAGAAGGGGACGTAATTATACGCAGAATAAAAAACAAAACTGAACAACCCACACTGGCAATGAATTTTCATACACAATAGAACAAGCAGTCAAACCTCAGCCTAGGCTGTGGAAAACAACAGTTTCTCCCTTTTTTTTTTTTTTTTTAATTACAGTATTTTTTTTCCTTTTTATAAAAAAAGATAAAATAAAAACACAAATAAAATTGTACATAAATGCCAATGTCCAACACTGAAAAGGCAGGGCAATCACACCACTGAGACAAAACCTGACCAGAAAAAAACTAACGGCGAGTCCACTTTGCTTTGCTTTTGTCCTGCTGGATCCCAGCCTGGCTGGCGTGGCCCATCCTGCCGGGCGCCGCTGGAATCCCGCGTGGCTGCGCTGCAGGACAAGGGGTGACACTCGGGTCACCTCTGGCTGCTTCCTCTCCTCCTCCCTCCATTGCTCTCATGTGCTGTCCCTCTTTCTGCTTTGTTGGGTTTCTTTTTTTCTCTTTTTTTTTTTTTTCCTTTAGTTTTTCCTCTGTACAATTCCTTGTGTTCCAAGGCTGAGTCCGAGACTGGCGGCGGGTTTGGAGTCATGGCCGGGCGGTCACGCCGTGGTGATGGCGTTGAGGTCCTTCATGAGTCCTTCCAGGTGGGCCATTTCTTTGGTCAGCTCGTCCGGCTCGTAGCTCTGTGGACAGGGAGAGGGTCACTCACACAGAGCTGGGGCTGAGCAGGAACCCCGGGATGGGCACTCCCTGGCAAAGGGTCACTCACACAGAGCTGGGGCTGAGCAGGAACCCCGGGATGGGCACTCCCTGGCAAAGGGTCACTCACACAGAGCTGGGGCTGAGCAGGAACCCCGGGATGGGCACTCCCTGGCAAAGGGTCACTCACACAGAGCTGGGGCTGAGCAGGAACCCTGGGATGGGCACTCCCTGGCAAAGGGTCACTCACACAGAGCTGGGGCTGAGCAGGAACCCCGGGATGGGCACTCCCTGGCAAAGGGTCACTCACACAGAGCTGGGGCTGAGCAGGAACCCCGGGATGGGCACTCTCTGGTGCAGGTCCTGGCCCCGACTCGGGATGAGCACAAGTGGATTTATCGACCATTACACCAATTAATAACGTGAAAGATCCCTGGTTTTCCAGTGCAGCTCTCTGGGCAGCTGTGGCTCCACTGACCAAGCCCTGTTTCCCTGTCTCAATCCCTGCCTTTGAACCAAAGCAGGAAGTTGAGAAGAATCTTCCCAGCTTAGCGGGAAAAAAGGTCAAAGGAATCACTTTGACAAAGCTGTTTTGGGATCAGGGTGGTTGCTAAACCCACACATTTTTAGGCTCAGCTCTCTGGTTTCTGTCACCATTGTGGACAGACACCATGGCCTGGTTCATCTCCAAACCCTTCCTGACCAATCCTTCCCAGTTCTGAGCAGTTTCCAACCCTGACCT
This sequence comes from Corvus cornix cornix, assembly GCF_000738735.6. NCBI lineage: Eukaryota > Metazoa > Chordata > Aves > Passeriformes > Corvidae > Corvus > Corvus cornix. The sequence goes on from NC_046340.1 coordinate 19,159,831, forward strand.
GTTCTCACATACAAACCTCCTCCTTCATTTCAGTAGCAAAGAACTTGCAGTTTACCAAAGCTCTGCATTGTACCAGCAAAGTCATCCCAGTCCTGTGCCCAACACCACCTCTGCCAGCTCCTGACAGGGATAAAGAGCAGCAGCTGGAAGTAAACTCCTTCCTCAAACTCATTCCTACAGCTTCTCCTAAAAACCCAGAATGAATTCAAATCACTACCCAACCCTAAACCCCACACTGCAACTTGGAATTTACATTTTAAGACTCATAGCTGAACCAGTAATTTAGTTTAAACTTTTTTTTTGCGCTGACTCTACTTTGCACTAATAAATTAATGAAAAAAAGTACTAATGGCTCTATTTAAATATTACAAATTTGCTGAGGAATATGGGTTTGGTACTGACCGAACAAAATGAATAAAGCAGGAGTGACAGGAGGGCACCAGATCAAGTTTCCAGACCAGCAGAGTCAGAAATAAAACCAGGACAGTAAAAAAGGTGTGACAAAAGAAAAGGACAATGAGGAAAAATAAATTCCCAGTGAGCATTTCCAGTGGCAGTGATGCTACAGCAAATATTTGTGCATTAACAGGTGACAATGGCCACAGGAGCAACTCCATGGTTTGCAGTCCGAAAAGAAAATTCCAGGGCCTCACACCCAAAACATTCCTTAAAAGCTGCTTCCAGAGCAGCCCAACACTTGGCTGCACCTTTCCCAAAAATCAGGAAACTTTCCCATGGGAATTTACAAACATATTTGGGATGATGGCTTGGAACACACTGACATAAAGGCCACATGTTCCATGTGCAGTGACACTGGGAATGATCTGCAGAGCTCAGGAATGGCACTGGGAATGCTCTGCAGAGCTCAGGAATTGCACTGGGAACGCTCTGCAGGGCTCAGGAATGGCACTGGGAACGCTCTGCAGAGCTGGGAATGGCACTGGGAACGCTCTGCAGGGCTCAGGAATGGCACTGGGAATGCTCTGCAGAGCTCGGGAATGGCACCGGGAACGCTCTGCAGAGCTCAGGAATGGCACTGGGAATGCCCTGCAGGGCTCAGGAATGGCACTGGGAACGCTCTGCAGGGCTCAGGAATGGCACTGGGAACGCTCTGCAGGGCTCAGGAATGGCACTGGGAACGCTCTGCAGGGCTCAGGAATGGCACTGGGAACGCTCTGCAGAGCTGGGAATGGCACTGGGAATGCTCTGCAGGGCTCGGGAATGGCACTGGGAATGCTCTGCAGGGCTCGGGAATGGCACTGGGAACGCTCTGCAGAGCTCAGGAATGGCACTGGGAATGCTCTGCAGAGTTCAGGAATGGCACTGGGAATGCTCTGCAGGGCTGGGGAATGGCACTGGGAATGCCCTGCAGGGCTCAGGAATGGCACTGGGAATGCTCTGCAGAGCTCAGGAATGACACTGGGAATGCTCTGCAGGGCTCAGGAATGGCACTGGGAATGATCTGCAGAGCTGGGGAATGGCACTGGGAATGCTCTGCAGAGCTGGGGAATGGCACTGGGAACGCTCTGCAGAGCTCAGGAATGGCACTGGGAATGCTCTGCAGGGCTCGGGAATGGCACTGGGAACGCTCTGCAGGGCTGGGGAATGGCACTGGGAATGCTCTGCAGAGCTCAGGAATGGCACTGGGAACGCTCTGCAGAGCTCAGGAATGGCACTGGGAATGCTCTGCAGGGCTCGGGAATGGCACTGGGAACGCTCTGCAGAGCTCAGGAATGGCACTGGGAATGCTCTGCAGGGCTGGGGAATGGCACTGGGAATGCTCTGCAGAGCTCAGGAATGGCACTGGGAATGCTCTGCAGAGCTGGGGAATGGCACTGGGAATGCTCTGCAGGGCTCGGGAATGGCACTGGGAACGCTCTGCAGAGCTCAGGAATGGCACTGGGAATGCTCTGCAGGGCTGGGGAATGGCACTGGGAATGCTCTGCAGGGCTCGGGAATGGCACTGGGAATGCCCTGCAGGGCTCAGGAATGGCACTGGGAATGCTCTGCAGAGCTGGGGAATGGCACTGGGAACGCTCTGCAGAGCTCAGGAATGGCACTGGGAATGCTCTGCAGGGCTGGGGAATGGCACTGGGAATGCTCTGCAGGGCTGGGGAAGCTGCAGCTGCAGGACTCAGCAGGACCCTCCCTGCAGGAGGCGATTCCCTCCCCGCTCTCTCCGCGTTCCCGGGCAGTGCAGCCCCGAGCCCCGCTCCCCTGTGCCCTGGAGGTGCGGGTGCAGGATCCCCGCAGAGCCCCGGCCCTGCCGCCCGGGCAGGGGTACCTACGCTCTCCGAGTCCTCCAGCATCCGCGTGGTCTCCTGCACCTCGGGGGCGCTGGGCACCACCACGGGCATGGGCGGCCGAGTCCTGCCCAAGGTGCCGATGGACGCCGTCTTCACCGCGTGGACGGGGTGCCCGGGAGCTGCGAAGGGTTGGGACACGGTCAGCTCGGGCCACTGGGTCTGCTAGAGTAAGGACAGGGAATGGCTTCCCACTGCCAAGGGGAAGGGATTGATGGGATATTGGGAAGGAATTGTTCCCTGTGAGGGTGGGCAGGCCCTGGCACAGGGTGCCCAGAGCAGCTGTGGCTGCCCCTGGATCCCTGGCAGTGTCCAAGGCCAGGTTGGACGGGGCTTGGAACATCCTGGCACAGTGGAAGGTGTCCCTGCCCAGGGCAGGGGACAGCACTGGATGGGCTTTAAAGCTCCCTTCCAACCCAAACCAGTCTGGGGTGATTCCATGAAGGAAAAGGATTCTATCAGGCGAAAAGAATGCTTGAATTGTGGAGCATTGGATTTGAATATTGTCTTATTTATGTACAGAAAATGACACCAACAAAACCCCCCCCAGCCTCTGCCATATGTCCTTTGCTGCCCAACTCCACCCTCCCTTTGTTCCCGAAATCCCTCACCTTGCTGTGTCAGCAGGGGGGTGCTGGGCAGGGCGGGGTCGAAGGGGCCCCCGGTGGGGGGCACGGCGGGCACGGCGAAGCTCTTGAGGGGGTGCGAGGGGCGCACGTGGGCCGTGGGGGGGCCCTGGGGCTCCTCCTCCGCGGGCAGGAACGGCCCCTCAGGCTCGGGCAGCTCCACGCTGGGCACGGCCGCAGCCGCCGGCATCGTGTCCGTGCTGGGCGTGTTCCGGACGGACTCTGCAACACACACACCAACAGGGTTATTCCTACCTGGAAGGGCTCGGGGCCACTGGGACACAGCCCCTACTCCTCACTGGGATGGCTCCGGGGCCACTGGGACACAGCCCCTATTCCTCACTGGGATGGCTCTGGGACACAGCCCCTATTCCTCACTGGGATGGCTCCGGGGCCACTGGGACACAGCCCCTATTCCTCACTGGGATGGCTCTGGGACACAGCACCTATTCCTCACTGGGATGGCTCTGGGACACAGCCCCTATTCCTCACTGGGATGGCTCTGGGACACAGCACCTATTCCTCACTGGGATGGCTCTGGGACACAGCCCCTATTCCTCACTGGGATGGCTCCAGGGACACAGCCCCTACTCCTCACTGGGATGGCTCAGGGACACAGCCCCTACTCCTCACTGGGATGGCTCCGGGGCCACTGGGACACAGCCCCTATTCCTCACTGGGATGGCTCTGGGACACAGCCCCTATTCCTCACTGGGATGGCTCTGGGACACAGCCCATATTCCTCACTGGGATGGCTCTGGGACACAGCCCCTACTCCTCACTGGGATGGCTCTGGGACACAGCCCCTACTCCTCACTGGGATGGCTCCGGGGCCACTGGGACACAGCCCATATTCCTCACTGGGATGGCTCTGGGACACAGCCCCTATTCCTCACTGGGATGGCTCCAGGGACACAGCCCATATTCCTCACTGGGATGGCTCTGGGACACAGCCCCTATTCCTCACTGGGATGGCTCCGGGGCCACTGGGACACAGCCCATATTCCTCACTGGGATGGCTCTGGGACACAGCCCCTATTCCTCACTGGGATGGCTCCAGGGACACAGCCCCTACTCCTCACTGGGAAGGCTCTGGGCCCAGCGGGACACAGCCCCTCCTCCCAGGGCACGGCATCTGCAGGGAATGCCCCCATGGCCCACTCTGAGGGGACCGTCGGCTGAATGGGAACAAAATGAGCTGAGAGCTGAGTGGGAACAAAACGAGCTGAGAGCTGAGTGATTCCCCCTCTCCAGCAACACCACATCAACACTGTGGCACTGAAACAGCTCCAATCCTCAGACACACAGCACAGAACACGAATCCACAGCCTCCTTTTACCCCAGAGTACCTCCCAGAGTTGGCATTTTTAACTAGGAGCACTTCAAGCACACAGCACTGTGGTGGTCACAGAGGAGCCACACTTGAAATCCATCTACTGAGACTCATGGAATGGTGTGGGCTGGAATGGACCTCGCAGCCTCAGGAACTGTTCTCATAAGGAAACACCACTTTTGGCTGTGACCCCTTCAAATGTTGACCTTGGAGCAGAGAAGTTCAGAGTTCCCTTCATCCCAACATGTTACCCACATGCACATTTAGCAAAACCATTGCGTTGGAATTTTTCAGAGCTCTGGAGACTTTAGTGCTCTCCAGAACTACTGCAAATGATTCCAATCAAGCCTGGAAGTGCTGCGTGGAAATCACCCCTGTTCTCTGTGTGCCCCCATTCTCGGTAGCCAAGCCTAGACTTTCCTCCCCTCTTGGTTTCAAATTGTATTAATTAGGGGAAAAGTTATCCCACAAAGCAGCTCAGATTTAATCTGATTGTTCAGACTCCAGGGCTGGAGGCTTTAGCAGGAGGAACCCCCCTGTTTGGAGCTGTGTATAGAACATTAAACCCCCTTTTCCAAGGACACCATCACGGATGTCAAGGATCAACATCCAACCTACCCAGGAAAACCCAGCCCATCCAGGATTCTGTCTGTACCTAACCCATCCCTCATGGAACCCCACAGAGGAGACTGACCGAGCTTCAGGCTCCGATTTCCAGGTGTTCCCCTCACTGTTCCACAAAGCAGCACCTCCCTGAGGTTGGTCTCTCACCTGTGGAGTCGGCCCTGTCCGAATGGGACATGGCAGAGCCCAGGGGCCACGGGCTGAGCTGGTGGTGCAGGAAGCTGCGGGTTGGAGAGGCGAGGCTGCCGGAGTGGAAATGGTGGTGAGGGGGGTCGAGGGAATGGATGGGATGAGCACTAATCACAGCTGTGGATGAACACAAGACAGAGAAACACTTAACACACACACACAGGACAGGCTGGGGACACCCCTCCCTGCTCCCTGCTCCAGCAGTGAGCCAGACCCTCGGCTGATTTACAGCCCAGCTTAAACCCCTGGGTTATCACACCTCAAACATGCTTAGGACAAAAACATCACCCAATTACAGCTCCAAAAACTCTGCCACCAGCTCTTAATGCACTGCTTGATTCCAAGGAAGGTTCAGAAGAAGAGTAAAGAGAATACAGATCTATCATCCATATACAGTATAAAGAGAAATGAGGTGTGTTAGACAAGAAACAGCCCTTTGCTTCCCAATGTCCTTCCAGAATTTCTGTATTCCGGGAGGCGAAGCAGGAAGTCACCAGATACACCCCATTGCTGCCAATTAACTAAAATGGCACAGTGAATTACCATAATTCAGTAGCTAGGAGGTAAATAATAACTGCATCTGAATGCTCCAGTGGGTGGTAGAAAGCCATGGGAAGTTGTGCAGGCCCAGAGCTGGACACATGGAATGGTCCTGGTGGGGCTCACTGAGAAAGGGCTTCCCAGGGTGCCAGGGTGAGCTCCATGCCAGAAGGGCACCTGCAGACCCCACATCGATGTTCCCACTCCCATAAACCAGAGCCTGTGGCTGGAGGCCCTTGGAGCTTTCACAAACAGGATGGAGAGTCCAAGTGTGAAAGCCAAGCTCCAGCCTGAGGCACCAGCAGACCTTCCACACCTTCCTCATGCTGCCCTGCCCCTCAGCTGGGCCTGGTCTGTGCCCCCCAGGCAAGGCAGGAGCTGACAGAGACAGGGAAGCAGCCAGGCTTGTCCAGAGCCTGGCATGGGACAGGGACCTGTCACACACCCATGTCTGACACGGCTCCTAAGGAATTCAGTGTAAAACTGCATCCTCTGCTCCCTCCTCGCACATGGGAAGCTGGGAGACAACACGGAGATCAGACTACTGAGTCAAGATGCTGCTCTTGGAAAAAGGCCACAGAACAAGAAAATTCACAGACTGAGCAATCAGGTCACCAGGACACTTGAAAAAGTAGGTAAGGTCAAGAATACCAAGTCCTCAGTTCAGTTTTTAATTAAAGCAGAAAGAAAGTGGAGATGTAATGGACTACTCAGAAACAATCCCACAAAACACAGGGGTTGTGGCAGCAGTCACCTGGCTACAGGCAGAGCATGACCACAGAGCTCAGGGAAGTCTAAAGCTCAGCCCGGGTGAGCTTGGTGTGAGTTTGCCTCCCAGTTCTGCCCCTGCACAGTAACTCCCGAGCTCCTCACTGGTGTCCCCACACAGCGTTTCAGTCTGGCTGTTCAGAGGTTCAGCCAAGTCCCTTTCCATCTCAGAGTAATTTGAAAACTATAGATATATTGTTTAGTTCTTAAAATATTTCATAATAATGATAATTTTGGTATCAGAGAAGGATCCCAGGGCAAAGAGGTCTCAAGGAGCTCACAGTAAAGTCAGAGAAGGCTCTGAGAGCAGCCACTGCTGCTGTCAGGGGAACCTGACAGAGATTCCAGCCCCAGAGAGTCCAGCTCTCTCCTATGGAACAGCTGGATACTGGCAGAGTTCCAAGGGAATGATTACAAGAAGCAGCCAGGCCCACAGGCTGTCCCTGGAGAGCCCCAGACTGGGACAGACAGACCTGGACACGCTCCTGCCCTCACCCCAGTACAGCCACTCCTGGTCCCTTCCAACACGGCCTCACTCTGCCCGCACCAGGAGGGGCTCAGGAGCCTTCCCTAAGCTGTTCCTGCTGCCCAGGATGGGATTTCCCGGGAGCAGGGAGTGGCTCCAGCCAGAACGGGGATGTTCACTTACGCTGCGGCGGCTGAGAATCAAAAGGCATCATCATCTTGGGCCTCATGCCCCTCCGTCCCGCCAGCGTGGACATGCTGTCCTCTGACTCGTGTCCTGAGGGGAAACAGCCATGTTATCCCTCTGCAGGCAGGCCCCTGTGCAACCACAGCAGCGTTCCAACACTCCTCCCTTTGTTCCTGTTCCCAGGCAGGTCTGCAGCCACCAGTGATACAAACAGCCCCTTACCCCTGTGCTGGAAGGTGGGAGGAGGACAGTGAGGGTGCGGGCTTTTGGGCACTGGAGAAACTCTCCAGGCCCCAGTGCAAACTTCTGGCAGTGGTTCAGCTCTGGGCTGAAAGGTCAGACACAACTCCAGTGGTTTAATATGAAGTGAGATGATCTTCCCATTACTAATCACTATTTACCAAGAGAAAGTAATGATTTAACTCTTGGATGCTCCATTTCCTCACTAAAACACGTGATCCAACCTCTTCAGAGTCTTAGAAACCAGGAACAAACCCAATTCACTACTTGGAAAACAAGAACAAAAAAGAGTAACTAAATCATCTCTCAATAAAGTGATTTCATCAGCCACAGTGAAATGCATTTCACTGCTCATGGCCGCTCACCTCTGTAGGAATTCCGCCGCTGATGGATATTGCTGTCCATGGAATTATCCACCGGGGTGATGTCCTGGGAGTTGCGAGGGATCGGGGTGTCTGTCATGATGGGATTGGGATCTGGGGATTTATCAATGGGTTTGAGCTCCAGCCTCTCATGATGGATCCAAAGGTCGGGAGGTTTGACATCTTTGGAGTTCCCCTTGTACTTGTGGGAGCCATTGACGGATTTGCAGGCGGCTCGTTTCCTGGAAGGAAAGCAAAGGAGATGTTCTCCACTTGTTGGAAAAGCAACTTTTCCCTGGGATTTCCCTCAGATCTTGCTGGGCACAAGTTTCCCACTGGGCAGGGAGCTCTGAATGTTGCACATGAGCCCCACGGACACCTCAAAGCACATCCTGAACTCTCGAATCTGTCTCCGATGGTACCCCACGTGCAGCCCTGGCTCTGCGGCCCAGCCTCATTAACAATAATTAAGTTTGCAGAAACTCTGGTTATTAAGGGAATATTCCAGTGCTGTGCCCATATCCTGGGCTCACCAAGCTCCAGCAGCAGCTGCAGGAGGACGTGCAGACAGCCAGTTATCCCAAGAGGGTGGGAACACAGGATTAATGACAGGAACGCTGCTTCCAGCCCCACTCAGGCTGGACACATCCCACTGGGGAGGTTCCCATCGTGCTGAGCAGCAGCAGCCAACCATGGTGAGGCAGAGATTTGGGATGGCAGAATTTTGGGAAAGCAAAATGCAGGTTCCAGCACTGCCGCCACACTGACTCCTCACTTTGGGCCATGGCAGAGCTGGAGGAGGGGTCCCTCTGGGAGCAGACTTCCTGGGAATGGCTCAGACATGGATAAATGTCACTGACAGAGCCTCTGGCAGGGGTGACTCCCACATCCTGCTCCCACTGGAGCTGAGGAGTGACAGGGATCAGATATTCCCTGGCCAAGGGCACTCAGAAATTGCGATTTCACAGGGTTACTTCTGCTCTGAAGATAAAACACATCTCCTGGCACTGGCCCATCCCTGCTGCCCTCTCCCGAGCACAGCCCCAGCTGCCAGGCGTGCCAGGGCCAGCTCCTCCATCCCTGCTCCCTCTCCTGCAGCTCTGCAGGATGGTCCTGCTGCAGAGCAAGTGCAGATTACCCAAGCCTGGCTTTTCATCACTTCCTTAGAAGTCTGTTCTGCCTAACAGCATCTTTTCAAACTTCAAATACAGCTCTGCTCTTTCAAAGAACACACAGAGAGGCCCTGCAGGGGCCGTAAGTGGGAGCATCACTGCTGCAGCATTAAGGCAGATGCTCTAAGGAGGGAAGAATTCAGACACAAACACCGGGATTTTGGAGCACTTTTCTAAGGAATCCAGCACCACATTCAGATTCCACTCCAGTGATCCTGCTAAAAACTGGGTATTGTCAAGCACAGCTTGTGCACTGAGCCCACACATGCGGGAGTGAGGAGCTGCCTGAGCTCTCGAGCTCTCCCACCTCCCAACACATGGACTGGCTCCAGTTTGGAAACTTTCAAACGACAATTTCTCCTTGAAGGGGGCTCAAGTGCAGGCCCACCTGGAAGCACTGCCCCGGTTCGTGTGTGAACTCCGATGGTTTGGAGCTCTGGGACATTGACAGAAAACCAGAGCAGCAGCAGCACCTGCAGGCTGCAGGACTTACAAGGAATGCACTCTAAAGCATCCTAAAGAATTAAACAACAGGATTCCCTAAGCCAGGCAGGGCCCGGCCCCCCAGCCCCGTTACTTTTTCTGGTGGGACGTGGTGCGACGCGTGCAGAAGACGGCGACGATGACGACGATGACGATGGTGATGACGCCCACGGACACGATGATCACCAGCAGCATGTTGCTGTCCAGGGGGGACGTGGGGCTGCCATGGGGACTGTTACTGCCTGCCAGGGTTGGGAGGGGAGGAAAGGCTCATTTATTACACAGGAAAAGCAAGCAGTGCCCACCAAAGACAGCCAGCATGCTGCAGATCAGCAGGAGGGGAGGGATCTCAGGAGAAGTGTTCCATTTCTCTGGCATTTGCCAACTGTTTCTATTCCATTGTTCCATCTGGAAGTTGATTTGTAGATCCATTTCCTACTAAGTCTATCAAAATCTAAGTGCAGCTTACTCAATTACCACACTCACTGTAAGCAGAGTCAGCCTGGGATCCTGCTAAACCTGTAGCACCACAGGCTCCCCTTGGAGCCAACAACCACTGGGATTGGATCAGGAGCCTGCTGGGGTCACCTGGCTCCAAAGGAAACCCTTTATCCAACACTAGGGAGCATTCTCTGAGGACAGGGCATCCCAACACACAGCACTGACCAGAAAAAGGAGCAGAGGAGTCTTTTCCTTCCTCATCTGCTCCTACAGAATTGACTTCCCACTCCAGCAGCCATTTCACACCAGGCTGGGAGCAGCTCTGGGTATGGAAATGCCACAGGAGTTCCCAGCTGCAGCAGGGACACCACGGTAGGAGTGTGGCAGGATTTTCTGAGTGGAACAGGGATCATCCCACAGAGCAGAAGCTCTGGAACTGCTGCTGGAGTATTCCCTGGCTGACACCAAACTGGAACCAAACTGGGCCATGGAGAAGCTTTGCCCCACACTCACCTCCCAGCGGGGGTTTGTAGTCTGGGCCCAAGTCCATGGGACGACTCCCCTTCCCGGCAGATCCCGAGGCTGGAAAGGTTGGACACAGTGGAATTTTACACACACAGACACAATTCAGCATCTCTGAGTCCTCCTTTAGAACATCCCCAAGCCCCCAGGAGCAGATTTTCCCTCCTTTTCTGTCCCTACACCACAGTCTGGCTTTGCACAGCACCCCTTTCTCCAAGGAAAGAGCCATTTCTCCAAAGGAGCTCTTTAATAGTTTCCCAGTTATTATTTTGCTAATTAAGCTCAGGAGCCTCTCCTAATTTCCTTTTAAAAATGATAATAAAGCCCATTTGAAGTAAGGCACAGGCCCATGTTGAGGCAAATGGCTTTGCCACACTTGCACTGACAGTTCATCACCCTGGAACAGGAATTATCCGGGTGTCTTTTCCTAACACCCAACTCCAGCAGCTGCGGGAGCCTGGAAATGGCTGGAGGATCCCAAGCACAGTAAATGTAACATTAAGGCCCTGCCTAGCCATAAAAACCCGCTTTCAGCTCCTCCCCATTCTCTCCTGCGCACCACAAGTGCCAACAAAGCACCACAAAAACGGTTTTGATAAAACCTGAGAAACCATCAGTTAGTTACACCCAAACCTGGTCCTTCCACTCTGTGTTTTCATTAAAAGGCACTAATGCAAAATTAATGACAAAACACTGGAGCAGGGGAAACATTCAGCAACGGTGCAAAGAACAATATTCCTCTGGTTACAGAACCCAGAATATTTGGCACATTTTCACACCGTTCTACTAAAAAACCCCTCCAAAAGCTCAGGCAGTGTGGCAGTTTCAGAGTCAGGAGAAGGATTTTTTCAGTTAACAATGCCCTTTAATCAGGTAGTACTAAGTGTTAAAGGATGTGTAACAAATGGAAACTGAAGCTCAAGCGAGAGCCTGTGAATTGGTCCCTGAAATAAAGCAAAATGGCAAAGCCAGGCAGGGGCAGGGGCAGGGGCAGGGGCAGGGGCTGAACCTGGGGAGGGGAACAAGGAGAACGTTCTGTGTGTGCAGAGAGCAGCTGGAGCCTGCAGTGATGGAAAGGAAGCACTGCAGGACAATGGGACATGGAAAGGACCCAGGGACCTGCCAGGATGGAGGGGACACGGCCCCAGCATTCCCTTTTTGGGGACCAATAATCCTGCAGCAGCAGAGACAGACTGGAACAGCATCAAACAGTTTGTGTTTCATGTATCTGTGTCTGTCTGGCCTGGAAAGCCGCCCTGGAAAGGTGAGAACCCCCAGCCAGAGTCTCTGAACCCCTGAGCCTGGCGCTGAGGAGCTGCTCCAGACAGAGGAGCTGTGGGAGAGGGGGGAACATGAAGAACCAGCAATATTTTAGGAGGGCAATCAGACACCCTGAGCATTTCTAGTGGAGCAGCTGCAGCCCTAACGCAGGTGAGGTGATGGAAAAGGGGATGGAGAGGAGATGGCACGCACTTTGCATCCACCCTTCTGTTTCATGGAAAACAGGTATTTTCAAAAAGCTAAATGTCAGCCCATACACGTGGCTGGTAACAGTAACTATGCAGATATATAAGAGAGATCTATAAAATATACTGGGTTTAGGCCTCCAGGAAACGTCTGGCAGAGTGCTGTGCAATGCTTTGTTAAAACAGCACCATAAAAAACCCATGTGGCACCTATTAACAAAATTAACAACAAATTAACTGATAAGAATGAGAATTATTCACGAGGAATGTTTCCAATGAGTTCTGCAAGGACCTGTGCTTGGCCAAGTGCAGCTCAATATCCTGAACAACATCATGAAAGAGAAGGGAATAACTGCCCTGAGGTCAGCAGGGGACATAAAATCAGGGGTAGGCAAGAGAGAGACAATGCACAATGATCCTCATGGAACCCAGGTCCTCCCTGACAAATTCAGGATGAAATTTAGGTACCCAGCCAAGGTGTTTCTCAGGATCCAACTCCTAAACCCACAGTTTAAACCTTTTAAATAAATTCCAGGGAGCCCCATCTCTTACTCACTGCGACCTATTTTCAGGAACAGTTTAAGACAGCATTTGCTGGAATTGTTTTCCATTCAGCCTGTGAACCTCCACGTTACAATCTATCCAGACAGAACATTTGCACTGTGGGTGACTTCAGGATGGGTTTACTTGATCAGAGACCTTAATCTCTGCCTTAGGACAAGGCCAGTGCAACCACCTGAGAGCAACAGGCCCCGAGCTCTGACCAAGCTCTCTGCTCCAGAAGGGGGTGGGAAAACAGAATCGTGTGCCGAGTTCAGAAGGAAAACATTGAAGCAGGAAAAGAGAGAAAAGGACAGAACCATTCAGATCCCATTCAGTTTTGCTCCCAGCTCCCAGTAACTTTCTGGCTCTTTCCTGCAGGTCCCAGTCTGGCAGCTCAGTGATGCTGTCACAGGGCAGCTCCTCAGCTCCTCTCCTGCACTTCCTCTGCCTTCCCCTTTCCCACATTTCAGCTACTGCCATGATTTCAACTTTCCCAGTGTCCTTACAGGAATTCTCAAACAAAACCCTTGGCTTTGAAGACTTATAAATAATAGGAAGTGATAAAAACTGATCATTACTAGGAGAACGTGCTACTTTAGGATGGGACAGTGGCTGAAATGGGGTTGGAATGGGGAGAAACAGAAAGCAGCAACTTTCACCTAAACCCTGTAACCGTCTCCGATTCCCTCCCGCTGCAGACACTGGAGCATCTGCTTCCCATACCTCAGCCCCACCTCCAGGACACCAGGATGGGGATCAACTTACTCCCTGACTGCCCCTGCTACCAGCATTACCTGGCACAGAGTAAAAGCACATTTAATAAATTGCTCCAAGAACCAGGCTGAGGAGCCAAGAGAGGAGCAGCTCCCTCAGAGCCCCTTTAGGATCTCTTTAATTGCATGTCTAAGCTGTTTGCCAATGGCCTTTTTAACTCATCCCTTCAGATTAATTCTCCCCTTTTTATGGGGCTTGTAGGTTATTTGGAAGAAAGCAAGAAGAGCCCTGGGACATCCACCTTCTAATTCGATGTAGGAAGCTCAGAGCTCCCATTTTTCAAGCAAACATTTTAAAACCTTAAGGCTTTTAGGAGCCAGTGCTGGGCTCCTCAGGAGAGTCTGGGCTCCAAATGAGCTGACAGGCAGAATCTCTCCTGCACAGAGCTTTCCAGGGCTTCCCTGCCTTTATTATGGAATGAATCCTCACAAGCAGCACTTGTGCTAACCAGAATCCCTTTGATCTTCCACCCCCTCGTACGTGGGCAGGGCTGGATGGGCATCACTGGCTCCAAAGCCATTCCCACAGAAGGATTCAGCGCTGGCACAACCCCCACAGCCCTTCCTGGGACACCTCCACAGAGAGCCCTTTCCATCCTACCACCCAGGCCCAGGACTCCCAGCTCTCCCCTGGCAGCACAGCAGGAGCTCGCCCGCTCCCAGTTGGAGCAGCAGGACCCTGTTGCACTGAGAAAATGTCACAGCACATGGACAGCAAAGCAGAACGGTGAGGGATGGAGACAGAGAAATGTGGCTGTTCATTTACCTTGATCATTGGGCATTTTATCTGAGGACTCAGCTTAGTGGGGCAAGCACAGGGAGGAAAAAACAAGAGACACATCACAAGGCTTGAAGGAGTGAGACAGAATTCCAAGTTTCCCACAGCACAGGGTACAGCTCTTGATTCTCAGCACTAAAGCTCATGTGGAGAAGTGTCCAAGGCCAGGCTGGACAGGGCTTGGAGCAACCCGGGCTGGTGCAGGTGTCCCTGCCCATGGATGGGCTGTAAGGTCCCTCCCAACCCAATTCTATGATAAGATTCTATGACAATAAACTCGTAACTTTGTTTTCCCAAGCTCTCTCACATTTTACTCTTTACTATGTGCCCATCACCATCAGCTCCTGAGTTAGGGGCCTGTTGCACCATCTCGTTCCCAGGCACACAGGACCTGGCCTTTCACCGCAGCCACCCCGGGTTTGTAACACCTGAGCGGCCCAAAGGCCCCCCAGGCACTGTGCAACAGCCAGTGAACCCAAGAGCTGAGCTCCAGCCACAGGGATCCATTCCACACAAGCCAAGCCCATGGAAAATGTCCCTCCACAGCCCCTGCCTTTCCCAGGAGCACAGCCCGTGCTCCTCACCCCCACTGCCCCGCGGGGCCGCAGGGCCAGGGTACCTTTGGGGGTGCGGAACTGCACGGCCTCGGACATGGGCCCCATCCCCTTGGAGTTGCGGGCCTGGATCTTGAAGAAGTAGGGGGTGTCCAGGGTGAGCTCCTGGATCTGGTGCGTGAGCCTGTTGCCCACCACGGGCTCGATGACCCAGTCGTGGATCTCGGCGTTGACGTCCGTGCTGTAGTAGATGATGTACCCTGGGCAGGGGAAGGGGACAGTTCCAGGCACGCAGGGACAGCGAGCCACAGCACCCCATGGGAAATGTTCTGCTTGCCAGGGAAACCACCAGGGACTTCCCGAGTGTGCTCTGACTTTGGCAAACACTGAAACCATGTTCGAGTATCAGCCAGCCCTCCCATCTTCCCTCTGAACTGCTCAAAATAGATGGTAAGAGAAAAAAGCCACTTAAAATATCAAGGGTATTTCTGTTCCCTGAGCATGGACAAATTCCTATTTCCATCCCTTTACCTATTCATAGAACAAATAAAGTAAAATAAAATAAAGCTGCCATTATCAAAACATCCTCAAAGAATTAATATGATATTATTTAAATTACGTTAAAACAATAAAACGTTCTTGTGCACAGCTAAACAACTGGTGTTTATAATGATTTCATTATTTTTCAGTGTATTTACAAAGGCAACAAGAATCTGAAGAGAACTGAGGCTGCCCTGCACATCCCAGAAAAAAAGGCATGGGAAGAGTTTATGATTTGTTATTAAAATACACTGAAATCACAGATCACTACGCAGTAAAACCTTTATAACTTTTTTAGATAAGAAACATAGATCAGCATAAAATAAATACTTGAACCTCTATATATTTATATACACATAGAAATAAATACCTGAATCTATATTTAATATACATATTGTATATAATAATGCACTTGATATATTTTTATATATTGTTTATATATTTGTATCATTATTTATATTTATATCTAGGTTCAAGTATTTATTTTACATGTAACATATATAGAAATATAAATTTTTAAATAACTATATATCTTTTATGTATATATGTTATGTATCTATATATCTGTAATATTTATACAGATAGATATGAAGTGATGCCAAAAGCAATATAACAGTCTAGAGGCACAAGTACTGAATTAACTTCGGAGTGTCCTAATTAGTCAGCAGCTCTAACGATGCCCAAGCGTGTGGGACCCAGGCTGGCCCAGCTCAGCATTCCATGCCCATCCCATCCCCAGCCAGGGAGACTGGAGCTGGAAAGCTGAGCATTCCATGGACGGGGGGGGCATGGAATGACATCACCACTCGGAATTCTGGCATCACCGACAGCACAGAGTGAGTTAATGAGGAACTAATTAGTGCCGGGCTCTCGGCTGGAAGGGGCTGTTCCCACCAGAGGGCACTCGGGCCCCACGTCCCAAAAACTGCTTGGGCCCTGGGAAAGGGGAGCTGGGGATGGGCACTGGGGATGGGCACTGGGAAAGGGGAGCTGGGGTGGGCTCTGGGAAAGGGGGAGCTGGGGATGGGCATGGGGATGGCACTGGGAAAGGGGAGCTGGGGATGGCACTGGGATGGGCACTGGGAAGGGAGCTGGGGATGGGCTCTGGGAAAGGGGAGCTGGGGATGGGCACTGGGGATGGGCACTGGGAATGGGTACTGGGGATGGGCACTGGGGATGGGCACTGGGAATGGGAACTGGGAATGGGCAAAGGGGAACTGGGGATGGGCACTGGGGATGGGCACTGGGAAAGGGGAGCTGGGGATGGGCTCTGGAAAGGGGAGCTGGGGATGGGCCAAAGGGGAGCTGGGGATGGCACTAGGAAAGGGGAGCTGGGGATGGGCACTGGGAAAGGGGAGCTGGGGATGGGCACTGGGAAAGGGGAGCTGGGAAAGGGGAGCTGGAGATGGGCACTGGGGATGGGCACTGGGGAAGGGGAGCTGGTTCCTGCTACACTCAGGCTTAGCCCTGAATTACCATTTTAGTTTATTTTTAAGCTGTTAACTGCAGCTTATGCAAAAGCTGACAAATACTGAACAGTTCTGTTCCAAGGGTTTCCTTCCCTGCAAGAGGGTTTTGGAGCTGGACAATGGGACAATTTTGCCAGCCCTGTGCAGGCAAATGCTGCTCTCTGTAGTTGCCTCCCCTCCCTCGGCTGTGCCCCAGTGTGAGACATTTGTGCCCCTCACTGGCAGCCAAATCCCTCCACCAAAGGCTCCTGTGTCTCCAGTCAACCCTCCCTTCCCACGGGGAGGAAATGTTTTGCTGCCTTTTCCCAGTGATTTAATCAGTTTTAGTCTCCTGTCCGGAGCCTGGGCTCCAGTCCTGCCCCATCAGGTGGTGGCCCAGGTTTGATTCTGCACCGTGGTTAATTCTGAGCTCAGACCCAAAACCAGACACTGCAAACAACATGCTATTAAAATCTCATTTCAGCTTTAAACAAACTAAAATTGAAATGGATTATTTCAGAAAGCCCTTCCAAATGGGAATCTAAACAGAAATTATAGAAGGGAATCAGTAATTATTACTTTCTGAAAAGTCATTTATCCTACGTGGCAGTGATGCAGTTAAAGGCAAATAACAGTTCACTCCTAATGGTTCTGTCAGGGGAATAAGAAACTGCCCTAAAATCTGTTCTGTGACACAAAAATGCCACAAAGATGTCAAAGAGCACTGGGATGGCTTCTCCTAAATAAACCTCTGACAGGCCAAGGAACTGGGGACAATTGCTGGAGACCTGCTACTAGAACAGCACAAGCAAAGGTTATGGAGATATTTAAACTTTCAACTGGACTTCTGATTCCACTTCCATTTCCCACCGCAGTTCGTTTAGACTGGAATGCATTCTGATGAGGAACAGAAGTAAATAAGGAATGGGAGCTACTGCAGAGATTGGCAGAGCAGCCGTGGGCAGCCCCAGAGCCGGGTCCCTCGTGCCCCACCTGTGATTTTGCCGTTGGCCTCGGAGGGCGGCTGCCAGTTGACGATGATGGTGCGGGGTTTGCCCTCCTTGCTCACCACGGTCACGTCCTTGGGGGGCGAGGTTGGCACTGGAACACAAACCCAGAGTGTCAGCAATGGCTGCCCTGGCGCACTGGAGGAACACCCACCTCAGGGCCCTGGATTCTCATCTGATGCGGAACACAATTAGATCTGGGTTATCTATCCTCTTTCATAAATCCCCCCCTCCTGTGGTGTCTCAGTGATTTGCTCCCTCACTGGCCAATGCCATCCAGTGTCAGCACCTCCTTCCCATATTGAGTTCCCCCTTCCCAGAGCACTTCTGGCACCAGATGTGATCCATGACTGAGCATCCTCAAAAGCCTGGACAACCACCTGGGGCCAGGGACTTCTCACCTGAGTTTCTTCAGTCATCAGAAAAATCACAGAAACTTGTGAAAGATACATTTCTGTAGGCAGGCATCTGAAATACATCCCTTTTCCAGGTTTATGCTGGGACTGAGACCCAGCAGTGCCCAATTGCACTTAAATCCCAATCAGCAAAGTAAATCCACCAGCACCTTAGAATTATACCAGCCTGGAATGGTTTGGGTGGGAAGGGACCTTAAATAGCCCATCCCATTCCACCCCCTGCCATGGGCAGGGACACCTTTCACTGTCCCAGGGTGCTCAGGGCCCCGTCCAGCCTGGCCTGGGGCACTGCCAGGGATCCAGGGGCAGCCACAGCTGCTCTGGGGAACAATCTCTGGGCAAACCTGTAATGGCTGATGGACCTTCTGAAGAATGATTTGTAATTTGGAAGGAATCTGCACCACAGAGGTGTTCCAAGTGCAGAAGTATTTGCTGAGCACAACTGGCCAACCTTTTGCCTTGGGTTACCAGAGAGCAGCACTGAGGGAAAGAAGGGGGGGGAGAGTTTTCTTCTCCCACCAGCCTATCCTGACAAAAATTCAGGAAATGGCACAAATTGCTCCAGCAGAAAACTGGAAGCTTGCTGTGAACTGGAACTTCCAGAGGGCACTGACCATCCCTGCAGTGCCACATCCTGAAATCCAGGAGGTTTCTGAGGGGGCACCCTGCAGTAAATCCACCTTGGGTATTTAATACAACCACAGCAACATGGGACTTCCTGCACTTCCAGAGCTTTATGTGACCTATTAGAAATCCATCCATAAATCCTCTGGGATGGCCAGCAGTTATCCCTGTGACAAAGAGCTGGAAACCAGGGACAGCCAAAGCCCCGAAATTATTGTAACTATTGCCCCAAATATGTAAAAGCAGGATTCAGAGGAAACAAAAAGAAAAAATCAGGAGTAGCCCACAGGAGACCAGGAATTCACAGACAAGACATAGCCCAGAATTCTGTGTTTTCCTTTTAGGAGCAAGTCCTACACAACTGCTCATGAGTATCCCAAAATAATGAGCCACTCACTCAGGAATTTGGCTAGCACTATAAATCACAAGATCTGCTATGAGAAAATATATTTAGCCTTTTAAAAAAAAATTCTATTTTAAATTCTCTCCTTAGTTCCCCAGCCTTTGGGTCACTTTTGCAAATATTCCTTACAACCACTTCAACCTGACCCTATTTAAATGCACTGAGCCCTCCTGCACTGTGCCCTTGCTCAGGGGCTTTGTGAGTGTCAAATTCCCTTAAAAACTTCATTTGTGCAACTTTTACAGCCCCTGCATTCAGAGCAGAGCTATGGCTGAGGATTGAACGTGTGTCAGCAGAAATACCAAATGGAGCGTTTCATGTGGGCTGGGAATAGTGGGATGGGAGAGGAGCCCCAGCCCAGAGCTTGGCCCCACATCATGGAATTCCCACCCAAAACCACGACAGTGTTTTCAAAAGCAACTGAAGCTCACTGGGACTTCAGAGTAAGTTCAGAGAGTTCAGATTTTATCCTGGGTTTGCTTTATCTTAAGCAGAAATTACAGAATTTCTATGATAGAAAATCTGGAAGATCTCGCTAATTCTCTGCATGTTTGATTGTTTGGCTGTATTTTAATTTAGCAGGAGAACTCCGGGCTCATTTGGATGGGCTTTTTGTCCTCCACAGTCCATCTGAAGAGAAACCTAAGCATAATAAGCAGTAAATTTAATTGCTCAAAGTTCATTTAACACTGCGGCATCAGAGGAGCTAATGAGGGGCAGGTTGGGGAGAGGGCCTGGCCCTCACAGTCACTCCCTGGGCCTGGGTTTTTCCTGGCAGCTACAAACCCTCCTCTGTTCTGCACTGGACAGGAATTTAGGGCTCATTTGGATGTCTTAATTCCTGCTGTGATTTTTTTGTCTTCACTTGCCTCACGCACCTTCTCACTCAGTAACAATTATCATCATATTTAATTATTATTTGCTGAAGTGTTTTCTTTGTATTTGCTGTTAATGTGCTTTTTGTGAGACTTTCCTCTCTCCTGCCCATGAACTGTGGTACATTATTCATGACTTGCCTGTAATTTGATGTAAATTCTCCTGCAATCATCCCTCGGAATTTTGAAGTATGTTGTTGTTTTTTAATCAGAATTTCTGGCTGAACTATTCAGACCCCCCCAGCAAGTGCTAATCAGCAGAACCATTCCAGAAACAGGGAGGCGCGGTTCCTTTAGGAATATCCCAGCCCTTCCAGAGCCCAGGAGTACCTAATTCAAAGGTTGTCCCATGTGCTGTCATGCTCCAGGTGCTGGATCTCCTGCCCTTGGTCACCATCACCGAGAACTCGTAGAGGGTGTTTGGCTTCAGCCCCGTTACCAGATAGCTCAGAGTGGTGGCATTTGCAGTCTGAAAGGAAAACCAGGGTCAGCACTTCCCACACCCCAGCCCACGTGTTCCCAGCATTTCCATAACCCCAGGCATTAATTTGGGGCTGGTTCTTCTCTGTCATGCAGATTCATTAACCAAATATCAACGTTTATCCTCCGCTAGAAATTCTGCAATCAGCAGGAGCACTTAACTGCATCAATTAGAAATGAAAAAAGCCAATACAAGGTCCAGGGCCCACTTGCTATGCAGTGGTTAAATGCCTGTTTACCTGGGGGCTCATTTACAGCATTTCATTAACTCCTCGGGCTGGGGAAAACAGAAAGCACAGCAAGGAACAGCCCTGCTTGGCACCTGGAGCTGCCTCCCACATTCCTGCTGGAATTTCCAGTGCAACCTTAAATGTAATGAACAGTCAGCTAAAGATACACTTGTGAGACTTGAAGAGAAGGAAGCTTTACTAATAGGTAGATTGTTTTCAGAAAAAATGGTTATTTAGGGTCACACAAGGAAACCACACATAGCTCATAGCGGAATTTGTAGCTCAGCATTTATAAAGATCTGGTTTTTGTTATAAATGGCTTCAGCACCAACAGGATGTACTGGAGGCCCATGGAAAAGAAGGAAAGCTGTATTTACAGATATGTATATTCCTCACCTTGACCTGCAGTGCTGTGAACACGGAATTAAAGAGTTGTTTCAGGGTTTGACAGGGCCATACAACAACTGGAACAGCCACTGCCTCCAGACACCACCTGCTGCAGCTGATTTATTGCCAAGGGAAAGGCACCTTTCCTGAAGGCTCCAGCAGTGAAAAGAAACCCTGAGATCTCCAATATCTTTATACCTTTTTTCTTCCAAGGGATGGAAGTTCAGGGAATGGTGATCCAAGGGATGGCAGTGATTTGTGGCCAGGGCTTTGCTGTCTGTGGCCAGACAACAAACAGTCATAAAATGAATTAAAATGAAATCCTCTGTTTGGTACACACTCAGTGCAGTTTGGAGTGGGTGGGACTGCGACACAGCTGGAATGGGCACAGCTCCCTGGGGAAGGAGGGGAGTGCAGGCCTCACTTGGAGGGACAGAATGATAAGTCCAAGGCAGGAACTTTTCCCTCCCACTTGGCATTACCAGCTGCCTTACCCCAAAAAGCTCTTCCTCCCTGGCATGCCTGTGGGAATTCCCAGCAGAATTTAAGCATTCCAATATTTGTATTGTTTGATGTGGCAGCTGGGCTCCTTTTACAAGTGAAAGTTCTGCTTTCCACCTCTGGCTTTGAACCTTGGGATCTTTTCGTTTTCCTGCGCATCCCAGTGAGTGTAAATGACACATCAGAGCCCCCCTGGAGTGTCAGACTCCACAATTTAACACCACGTTATCATTTCTAAGATCTCAGCCTCTCCCATGGTACCAACCCCTGCTCACCAGCTAGAAATAAGCTCCATAAATATTAACCTGAACAATTTGTTTCCCTTTTATGCAGTCCTAAAAGATCCAAGGTTTAATATTTTCATTGATCCCTGATGGATCCCAGGTAGCTGCAGGACAAACCCACACACCAATAAGGGGGCCTTGCAAAACTGCTCCATGTTCGTGCAGAGACACAGTTCCAAGCCCAGGAGCTGCATCCCATCTGTTCCTGTGTTTCCAGGCTCAGACTGGCACAATCCTGCACCATCTGAGGAAAACAAGGTTCCTTGGGGAGGAAGCGCTCGTGTCGGGAGCACACAGCCTCTTCCTCAGGAGTTTGTGTCAGGACAGGAACAGGGCAAAGGCAGAACACCTCAGTGAATGGCCTCAACCCCCAGTTTAGGGATGAGGGAGGAGGCAGATGCAGCTCTGGATCCTGCAGAGGTGCCACAGGATTTCTGTGCCCAAGGCTGTGGGACAGGGACACTCCAAAGCCTGGGGATGCAGCGAGCAGGAGCTGCAGTGAGGTTACCACAGCCTGACTGGGAGCCAAGCACCTCCCTGAGAGGGTCTGACCTCCTGAGAAACATCCAACAGAGCAGGAGAGGATTTCCAATGGAAACAAGGGAAGAAAAGCAGGATGTGAGTTCTCCAGACACCACAGGTTACACGTGATCAGAGCAAATACCTCAAACTTCTCTCCTTCAGGCAAATCCTTTCTACAATTTTGGGTAATTTTAAACCATATTTCATCAATCTGTGTTGGTTTTGGTCACAGTAAAACTTGTTGCTCACTGACCACCAGCACCAGAACAGCGGGAATGTTTAATTTACTATTTTATTCCATCTTCTATTTTATTTCATTCTTTTGAGCAATTAGCTAAAGAAACTGCAGCTGTATTTAAACCACTCCTGAGACATCCTCTGCACATGACTCAGGAATGTGGCTCAGCAGTAACTTGCCTTTAGAGGAGGAATACACACATATTTACATCTTTTCATTTCCATAAAGAAAAGATCTGGATTATAACAAGCTGGCTCTGCAGGAGCATAAAGGGAGCTCCACTGGCTGGGTATTTTAACAACCAGTTCCTCTGAGCCTCGTTGCAAACGTGAAATTTGCAGTCAGCAGCTTTGAGCCCTCCAGGTAACTCTGAAAATTAATAAAAAAATCCAACCAACCACCAAACCAAACCCCAAATCCAGTCTCCAAATCAAAACAGATGAAAATGGAGGAAGGCAGGGATATCATAAAGTTTCTGCTGTGTATTTTGCATCCAGTCAGCTCCCAAAGGAAAGGTTCGCTATCAGCTTTGCACAACTGAAAAGGTTGTAAAGGAAACTTCAAACTATCGGGGTGAATCTGTTTTCCCTGCATGGGTCAGTGAGGGGCCCCAGTCACACACACCTTGCAGTGCTTTAGGGGCTCTCCAGAGGGGAGCCCACACCTCCCACCCCAAGGGATCGGGGCAGGGGAAGCTCCAAATCATCACTGTGTCCACAGAACAGAACAACTCTGGAAATTTCTGTTCCTTCCCTGAAGCAGCTCTTCCATCCACTCCCACAACAGCCCAGCTCCAGCTCCTTCCCACAGGAGACACACAAGGAACTGCTCCCACCAGACCCAGAGCAATTCTGCCCCTCCAAGGCCCCCGGGCTCATCCCGACAGCGTTCCCTCAGCCGTGCCTCCCCCTGGGAGTGCACCTGGAGGAATCCTGCCCCTCCAAGGAGCCCAGCAGCATTCCCAGAGCTGTGCCTGCCCCTGCCTGGGCTGGGGAGCTCCTGTGG
Organism: Corvus cornix cornix; assembly: GCF_000738735.6. Taxonomy (NCBI): domain Eukaryota; kingdom Metazoa; phylum Chordata; class Aves; order Passeriformes; family Corvidae; genus Corvus; species Corvus cornix. The sequence goes on from NC_046340.1 coordinate 19,183,160, forward strand.
GACTCAGTACCTTGTACTTGGTGTTGGCAGGGATGTTGGTTTTCCAGCGGACGGTGTAGAACCGCGCGTCCGTGATCTTCTGGTTCTTGGGCAGGGAGTTGTCTGCCCAAGTGATCCGGATGGTGTCATGGCTCAGGATGGAAGCCTGAACTCCCACCGGGGGCATCATGGGAGACGGATCTGGCACTGGAGTGTATGGAGCATTAATAACAAACAAATCAACCTCGGAAGTGTCTGGGCAATCCATGGGGGAAAGGCCGTGGTTTATAATTAAAAAGGGAGGAGGTGGCATTTTAATGTCAACCAAAACAAAAAAGGAGGGATGCAGAGAAGTGCAATGAGATGGAAGGTGAGGAATGGAGAGAGAGAGAGAAAAGCCAGAGTTAATAGGTGACATCAGACCGGGCAATAACATCACTCTTGCATCGTCCTCCCTCCTCCAGACAGTAAGACAATACATCCCTGCTGGCACATCCCTAATTAGTGCCCAGGGCACTCAGCCATGGCCTGGGAACCCCAAACACTCAGTCACTGTGACTTCATCTGTCTGGAGTGTCCACTGAGTCCTCTCCCAGAACACAACGAGGAGGACACAGAGCTGGAGCTCTGGATGGGCAAGTGCCACTTCCCAAACACACACGGGCCTCCCGAAAGGCACCTTCAAAGGAAGGGTCCGAGTGAGAGACAAACTCGCAGTAACTGTGGAACTGCAATTCCAGCATCCTCTGGACAATCTCCAAGGATTCCAGCTCATCAGGACTAACCCCAAGTGTTGCACCTCCACCAAACTCCTGGGGGGTGTCAGCAGGCTGGGAGGGAGCCCAGTGAGCCTCCAGGTGAGCATGGTGACAGCTCACCTGCACAAGCCTCTGCTTAAACTCTTTTCTTTATGGATTACAAGGCCAAAATAAAAACTGCCCAGACCTTGTTCAGTGTGAGTGACAACAGAGGGAGGCTGATACAAAGCAAACACAGGCATCACTGAGTTCAAAACCCTCAGTGAGAAAGACAACAGCCCCCCAGCTCAGGGCCTTTAGAACCGCACCCACGTGGCTGTGCTCAGGTAAGGGGAACATCTGGAGTAAGAACATCCATTAGTAGTTGTCAGGTGAGTTTGGGATTTACAAATGAGCCCAGTTTAGGTGGTTTATCGGGAACGTGTGAGGCCAAGCAGTGACAGGGACAGAGAGCACGGGATGCACTGACAACCAGGACCTTGCACTGCCCCCAGCCCATCCCAGCTGCTGGGCAGGACTCACCGGAGTGGGGCCGGGTCACGGCGCTCTCGTACAGGGGGATCCCTTCCCCCACATTGTTGAAGGCCTTCAGGGTTATCACATAGTGGGAGCTGGGGTCTGAAAGGGAAAAGAAATCAGCACAACCAATGAATCCTGGTTTCTACTTCTCCATACCCTCTTTGTTCAGCATTTTAGTTTTGAACTGGAATACATGAAATAAGTAGATTTGAACTGAGAAAGTCTTCACACAGACCTTCTGTTCATGGGCACAGAATCCCAGACTGGTTTGGGTTGGAAGGGACCTTAAAGCCCCTCTCATTCCACCCCCTGCCTGGACAGGGATACCACAGCTCAGGTCTGTAGTCACAGCAACTCCACCTTTAAGCACAGCCAAATTAGGAGCAAGAAAAACAATTTAAAAGGAACAAAACCAAAATGACTCAAAAAACCTCCGATTTGATGGAATTCCCAATCTTGCTCTTTCTCTCACTTTCAGACTATTTTACCTCCCACAGAGAGTTCTGTGGAGGGGTGAATCTTCATTTTCCTTTTAAAGGAGCCGCCAGTGAATGCTGGTGACATTTCAGTCCCTTTTTCTCCTGCAGCTCTGCACGGAGCGCGGGGAGCTCGGGCTGCTGCTCACGTGGAAACTGTTTAAGGAGCACTGAGGGGGGCTGGCATGGGGCCCAGAGCACGTTCCCTGCACTCACCCAGGTTCTCTATGGTGTAGTATCTCTGTTTGTAGTCCACCTTGATGGTCTGGGCGTGGGGGGCTGCCGATGCCGTAGCCGATGGCGTAGCCCCTGACCACCACGTCCTGGTTCTCGGGCGGGGTCCAGCTGACCACGATGCTGGTGACCAGCGGCCGCACGTGCAGGGAGCTGGGCACCTCGGGCACGCGGGTCTCTGCAGGGAAAGGGAGGCATCGCAAGGCCTTCTCTCAAATAAAGGCAATGACATGGAGAATGTGAGGCAGGAAGGTCAAACAAGGCACTTCTGTGTGCTGGAATGAGCACAGTGAAACTTTGGTGTGCACGAGAGAGCAAAGAGCTCCAGGAGCAGGATATTAACATCACACTGCAGTAGACCTTCCCTTTAAAAGGAAGGACAGTTGTACTGAAGCTCAGGGGGTTGGGATAGTTTTGTATCAGACCTGCTTAGGCGTTTTGGATGGTAGCCCACGTTGTCACCCATTCTTCCAAATATGCGCCAGTTTTATCCCAACCTTCCCCTCCACAAATTCATCTACTTTCAGTTCTATCATATTCCTTACTCGTGGGTATTACAATAATTACATGGAAAATTCTGGTGATGAAGGAAAGGCTCCTGAGCTGGCTGTAGCACTAAATAGGATATTCCACAGCTTTAAGAACTGCACTGCAACGGGTTCTCCTCACTTGTCCTACCGTTTGTCGCTGCCTAAATCCTTGGATTCCCATAATTCATAAACTACAAGCAGGAACTACACAGCCATCCTAGAAGTTCAGAAAATACAGAGCCCACCTTCATATGTTCAAACCCTTCCTCCAAAAGCAACACAAGTCTCACCGCATCCCACAGAGACACGGAATGTGGCTCCCTAACAGCAGAACACTTCCCCAACGTGCCACTGTAAGCCTCTAATGTTTCTCCTAAGAGGCTTTTCCCCACTGTTGACTGGAACCTAAAAGCAATCTCCCAACTGTCCCTGGAGTGTCCCTAACTTTGGGTTCACTTCTCGAAAATGAAATAAATCCTTTTGTCGGGTGCCGGCGGATTAGGGATAATTCCCCGCAACAGCAACTGAGCTCCCCACTCCAAATGGAATCAAGGACTTGTGCTTCCTGCAGGGATTTCGTTTTAATGAAACACGCTGCATTTCTCTACAAACATTTAATAAAGCACCACAACAGGATTATTTGGATCACAGCACAGCCCTGGCCCCCAGCCCGGGGAGCTCTTGGGCTGCTGCTGACACAGCCCAGCAGTTCCAGTCCCCAGCACAGCTCCAACGGCAGCAGCAGAGGTGACATTTCCACTGCACTGGGGACAAACTCTGTACAACTGTTCAACACCTCCTGCTCTGCACTCAGGGGGACCCTGCTCCGACTCCAACATGGAATCGTAACACTCCTGCTCCCCTTTCCCTCCATGGGACTCCCCTGTGACTTATTTTGTATTTGAACTCAAAAAGCAGCTGTGGAATAAAAAGAAAGGTTGCCTCGTGCGTCTGCTGAACCTAAGAAATGCAAGATGAGCTGTAAATGCATTTGCATGGTGTTAAAATTATCCACATGAGCTTTCTAAAGGAAGAAGCCCAAAAAATGCAGTGTGCACACACAGGCCTCACAGGTGTATGCAGAGTTAGGTGAATATTATGTTATGTTGTCTTAAATGTCAATTTTAATTACTTTATTCAATGGAAAGAATGTGTACAAAGTCAGATTTCCTGTAACATTCTCAGGGGAAAAAATTTAAATGACAAAACCAACAGAGAAGGAAAAGGTTCTTTTTCCTCTTCCTCCTTCTGCCCTGTTTAAATCTAAATGTAACCCTGGTGCTGCCCTCTGGCAGAGTGGTGTTAACTCCAGTTCAGGGACACTTCCATCACCCTGTGAGGTGCTTGTTTCCAGAGCTCTGCCCCGCTCCGGGGACCTGGCAGCTCCAGGGGTGTGTCACATCCACTCAGGGGCCGACAGGCACACGGGTCAAGGGATTTCCAGTACTCAGACCCCTGAACTGCTCTGTTCACACCAGAGCACGAGCAGCAGGAGGACCAGGATTAAGATGAGCATCAGCTTTGCCCAGGCAGAGATGGGAGCAGGGTTTTCCAGGTTTCCCGAGCCGGCTGCCCAAGGATACTCCAGCAGCAGAGAGCAAATGTTGACACATTTCCATTATTCCAGCTCCAGCTGCCAGGATCGCTGGGCCTGCTCTGACCCAGCACACCAATCCATGGACTTGGTGGAACAGACTCTCTGTTGAGCAGAACCCTTTGCAGCACACGCAGAGAGCTTTGGAATATCCCATTTAATGCTCCAACAAGCTCAGCAACGTTTCTGCCGTCATCAGAATTAATACTTATTCTAATGATTACTATTTATGTAATTATTCTAATACCCACAATTTCAATATAATTATTTAATCCTCACAACAGAATTTCTGATGGGAGACATGGTGCAGACTAGCCCACCACTACGGAAAATATATAATTCATCTCCCTTTTCTTCTGTGCAAAGTAAGTTTCTGTGGGTCAAAGAAAGCACAGCACCAGCACGGGGGTAAGACTGCAAAGGGCTGAGAGTGAGAAGGTTTTCCATGATTTCTTTCCTACTGTGACATCTCACTGTCACTAGAAATTAGTATTTCTTAGCAGAAAGCACTTGGTGCCAATATCCAGCACGACGAAGTGTAGAAGCAGGGCTTCATTTCAAGCCACTTTATCGACTTGGCAAGAATTTTCAGTTAAAATAGAAATTGATGTCACTTAATCCTTAATAAACCCCACTGTACACCTAGAAGAGAAGTGAAACCACAGAGGTTTGCCTTTCCAAGAGGCAGTGAGATGGCAGTGAAATGACATGGATGAACTCCCAGCTCTGCTGGCCCAGCCCCAGGGTCTCTCACCGTCCAGGTCGCTCTCGAAGGTCTCGGCTGTCACCCAGTCGGTGGCGGGGCCGGTGCCGTTGACGGTCATGGCGGCCACGCGGAAGCTGTACTCGGTGCCTCGCTCCAGCCCTGCGGGACGGGGCACGATTCCCACAGAGCCCATTAAACCCGGGATAACCCACGGCAGCCACGGATAACCCAGCCTTCCACCCCCGCCGCCCCCACGGCCTCAGGCCTGTTTGCAGCCATGCTTTAACTTCGGGCTGCTGATTAGTTTAATTAATGAGTTTTAAGAACAGGAACACCCCCACCATCACCAAACCTAGGGGTGAGCAGCTGAGCAAACTCATGCACTTGTTTAATGTATGTACTAAAAAATCAGAGCACTGGGAAAAGGCACTCAAAATTTGATATATGGAACCTCTCCAGCAGGTTTCATTGCTGGCAAAAATGTACTGGAATTACAGGAATATCTCAATTCTGTGAGAAAACTGGGACTTACTAAGTCACAGCTGGAGTTTCTGAGAAAAAAACCAGAGTATCTTGTGAGAAACTCTTCTAGAATTTCCCAGTTTCTTCTCTTTTGACCAAGCATTTGTTTACAGAGATTTTAAAGAGGAACACAATGCATTGTTGCTCCTGTTCTCATGCACTGCTTGCTCCTGCTCAACACAACTGTAGCTCTAGTAGCAACTCATGCCTGACACTAAGTGATGGACTAGGCTGGATTTTTAAGTGTACAAAAGGATAAAAGCATTCCATTTAGAATATTCCATGGACATGAGGTGGGATATTTCAGGGATGCCCAAGGTCAGCTGTTCCCAGGGCTTGGAGCTGGGCCCAGGTGCCTGTGCCAACCCTGCCCAGCCCCTGCTCCTTTGCCCCCCTCCTCCACACCTCCATCTCTGGCATTTGGGCACAGTGAGCCCAGGGTCACCTTCTCCAGGCCTTTTATAAACAGTTTATAAGAATTATCCAGTCCACTTAGCAAATCCACGGCCAAATCAGAGCTAGGAATCAGGTCACCAGACCACAGGCACCGCCTGCAGCCCACATGACCCCAGAGCTCCTTTGGGAGCTGCTTCTGTTTGCCTTCCAAGGCAGGAAACCCAGGAAAACCTGTTCCTGACCTTCTAAACACAGCCAGGCACCGCTGGGGAGGACAGGACCCCACAGGAACCCCACAGAATCCTGTCCCTGACCTTCTAAACACAGCCAGGCACCGCTGGGGAGGACAGGGCCCTGCAGGAACCCCACAGAATCCTGTCCCTGAGGCTCTAAACACAGCCAGGCACCGCTGGGGAAGACAGGGCCCTGCAGGAACCCCACAGAATCCTGTCCCTGACCTTCTAAACACAGCCAGGCACCCCTGGGGAGGACAGGACCCCACAGGAACCCCACAGAATCCTGTCCCTGACCTTCTAAACACAGCCAGGCACCCCTGGGGAGGACAGGACCCCACAGGAACCCCACAGAATCCTGTCCCTGACCATCTAAACACAGCCAGGGGAGGACAGGACCCCAAAGGAACCCCACAGAATCCTGTCCCTGAGCCTCTAAACACAGCCAGGCACCGCTGGGGAGGAGACAGGTCGTGCTCACCTTCGATGAGCTGCGAGAGCTGGGTGCCCCCCACGCTCTCGGTCACGTCACTCTTGCGGGAAACCTTCCGGTAGCGGATTTTGTACCCCGTGATTTGCCCACTCTGGGTCCCGGCAGGAGGGGGCTGCCACTGCAGCAGGATGCTCTGGGGAAGGCAGCACAGGGAGGTATTCGAAAAAAGTCTTTAGGAAAGGCTTTAAAAAAATCTCCACTCACAATCCCAAAGGCACAATGGCCGAGAATTCCATTTTCTCTTCCCAAGTGCCCGAGGCACTCCGAAGCGTGGCTGTGGCAGGGATGCCAGCTCTGATCCTTCATTAGAGCCCTTCCATCGTTAGCACCGTCACTGAGTCCCACCACAGCCAGCCCCCAGCTGGACTGCAGCTTCTCCAAGCCCCACATTCAGATATTCTCTATAAAGAGCTCAAAAGCTGCATGGGAGGAAGAAGACCCAAAATGTGGCCAATCTAATACCCTCCCCAGCCTTTTATTTACCCACTGGCAGCAGGAAATCCTCCAATCTTACCTTGGAATTCCGTACCTCCAGCGTTAGATTCTGCGGTGGAGCACTGGGGACTGGAAACATTAAAGGAATTAAAGCTCCAAAAGTTGCAAACGTTGTACTTCCACACCCAACTACTCTCTGCTCTCATCTGCTATGGAAGTACAAACCATTCTGCTTTAAGGCACCACATAAAGGAACTACGCACCCTCCCACAGGCACTTTCTGACACAGTGAATGGCTGAGCAGGGTTCTGTATTTCCATCATGAAGAAAAACTCTTTATTCAGGGCTGTGTTATCATACCTATCTAAATAAAGTGTGTTTTGTATTTAAAAGCACTTCTCAAACTCTCTGAGGAGGTATCCTGTCCAGCTCTTTCCCAAGGCACATCTTTAATGAACACACTGCTTGACTGGGGGAACAACCCACGTTTCAATTTCTGGCCTGGATTTTTTTATCCTGCTTTTCTGTACGAGGAATGCTCCAAGTGACCAGGCCCTGTGACAGTGAGGAGGTGAAGGGCACCCCAGACACTGGGGCTGCCTTTGAACTCCCACCCTTTGCTTGTTCTGTACTCGCTGCTCATAGCAGTGAAATCTGAAGAGGGAAGGGAAGAAAAACCCTGGGAGCAGGGAATTCCTTGTGGCACCCCAGCAAATGCTGGCCCCTGGGAGACCTGAGGCTGCCCTGGCAGGAAGGGGAGGCTCCGGTGAAGCACAAGGATGGCCAAGGAGCACAGGGATGAAGAGGATGAGGACTGCTCCAGCCTGAAGAATTCATTTTCCAAATAACTCAGCCCAGCCACACTGACAGCCCAGAGAACCCCCCTGAGGGCATGAAGTGAGGAAGAGGGAAAGGCTCACTGGGATGGGGTGAAACAAACCCCCCTCACCCACCACCCCACGGCAGAAATGGAGAGCAGCAGGATTTGCCTTCCCTTCCCTTGCCAACCCAGCTGAGCCTGAAATCACCACAGCTGGGAATAAGAGCTACAGGCCTGAGGAGCAGCACAGTGAGGAGGGGATGATCCAAAGCCAGGCTTTCTTTGCTCCTCCAGTGCCACCCCTGCCATGGCAGGGACACCTCCCACTGTCCCAGGCTGCTCCAAGCCCCATCCAGCCTGGCCTTGAGCACTGCCAGGGATCCAGGGGCAGCCACAGCTGCTCTGGGCACCCTGTGCCAGGGCCTCCCCACCCTCACTGGGATGAACAGGGATTTCCTACGGAAAGGCATCTCCTGGAGTGGGACAGCACAGCAGCCAGGCAGGAGCACCAGGACACGCCAGGATGGCTCAGAGACTGTGAGGGAAGGGCCTCAGTCAGGCTGTGAGGCTCAGATTCCATTCCCAGCTGTAATCCCTGATCAGGAATTCCAGGAGAGGAGAAGCAATCCTCAGGAGCAGCACATAAACCTGGGTTCAAATGGTAATACCTGCTGTTATCCCTGCAACAAGGCACTGTAACAGATTAGGAGCAAAAAGCTACATAAAAATGCAGATGCTTTGTTAAAGCAGGGCTGAAGGAAGCTTAGGGAGAAATCCCTGCGGGGAACACGGAGATTGCTCCTGGACACCGCAACAGGAAAACACGGGGGAAAACGTGCACCATTTCAGGAAGATTTGAGAGCTGCAGGGTTATGAGACTGCAAGAAGCAAGATGACATCCTTCAGAGAGCTTTAGAAAATAAGTACCTATAGGTTAAGTGTGAAAACCCAAGTTGGAGAAGACAGAGCTCCAGGAAAACTTCAAAATGACATTGTAAGTAATAATAAATTCTTCTTCAAACAACCAAGGAGCTGGCAGCCCTTCAGAGAAATCAGTGAGCAAATGGTCAGGTAGGGCAGAAAAAGACAAAGATAAGGGCACACAAGTCTCTCCTTGCACTGGCAGTGAGGGGAAGGGAGAGGTTTCCATGACACCCTTCCAAAGGATTCCCATGGTCTCTGCAACTGAAATGTCCGTGTGAGGCACTGTGGAAGAGTCAGAGGAAGGGAACAGCAGCCTCTTGCCAGGGCTACTTGTTATCCATGCAGGAATTCTCAAGGAACTGGGCAATGAAACAGCTGCAAGGCTTCTGTAACCCCTCCCAGTTAATCTGATACCAGAGGTGGCAAAGTGGTGCCAGCATTAAAAGGGGACCACTCAAACTCCACCTGCTGGGTCAGAAACTTCCATCAAATCAACCAAAGTAACTACAAAGCATGAAACTGAGAGAGCAGGAGCCAGAACAAGAGCAGAATAGGGACTTCTCCCTCTTTCAAGGGAAATCCCTTCAATTTTAAGCAATGAGGGATGGGAGGGAAGTGCATCCTGGAGTAAGGAGCTGGGTGAAAGGAAGGCACAGGGGGAGATGAGCTGGGGAGACCCCACGGTGTGATCCTGTAAAGAACTGCACAACGACCTCAGGATGCTTCCTCTCACTGCTCAGAAGAGCCAAAAAAGCTCCTCAAATGCAAGTAATGCCTCACTTGTACCTTTGATACCATTTCAGTCCCCTCGACCTGCGTTTTTAAAACAAAGGAGAAAAGGAACCTGGAGAAAAGTTCAGGAAGGGGCACTAAAGGTTGGACCAGCTTCCACAGGAGAAACGGGTAACCATTCCTGAGCCTGTGGAATCTGGAAAATGGATGAACTGGGGAGACCACAGCAAAGGTCCGCAGAACGAGGAGTGGGACAGAGGAATAATCAGGGGATGCTGAGTATTCCCTCTTTCAGGAGCACAGCCCCCGGCAACAAGAGACACCAACACAGAGCAGGGGCAGAACAGACACAAAGCGGGGATTTTTCAGAGGAAATTTATCTGTGGAAACTTTGTCCCCTTGATGTTGTGGATAAAGGCTGGTGTGGGTTCAAGAAGATGCTGACAGGGTCTCGTGGAAGAGAAACTGAATGAGGAAATACACAGAAACCAACTGCAAAGTCAGGAAGTGCCCCAGAAACAGACCTGGACTCAGAGTTTGGGACAATATTCCTCTCTGCTCCTGGGCACTCCTAGGGAGAGGATTCCAGGCCCCGCTCCCTTTCTCCCTGAATGTTCTTACATATAAACTTCCCTCTAACAAATGTAAGTTCTCATTAACTCTGATCACTCTGCAGTTGCTCGTGTGTCTCTGTTTGCTCCCATCACCTCTTTATCTGCCTTATAAAAAGCACTGGCCTCACATCCTGCTCTCACCACTCTATGCAATGGATTTAACAATACCTCTGCTGGGCTACAAACACAGGAACACAACTAAAACAAAACCACTCCAAACCCAAGAGTCTGCTCATATGTGAAAATGTGAGAGAACCTAGGAAGTAATTTGGAGCTGCTGCCTTCAGTCTATTTTTTTTTTTTTTTCTGTCCACGCTCTGTGTAGGCTCAATAATCCATGAAATAAACAGCTCATGCTGGAATGAAGGACACCACTGTTCTGGAATCACAACCCCAGACCCTTCTGCAGGTGTAGCAATTTTCCCTCACCCAATTCTGGAAGGCCTCCGGGGGGATTCCGACCATGAACAGCCACATGCAACAACGAGCAAACCCCGTAAAAGTCTGGTTAAAGATTCACTTGTCGGAAATTGCTGGATAATTCCCGGAAAAACCCCGAAACGCAAAGGAGCGGAGCGGCTTTACCGTCTGACAGGGTCCGCACCACAACGTCGTGGGTGGAGACGCCGGGGCCGTGCTTGTTGTAGGCGACCACGCGGAAGCTGTACTCGGTGAACTTCTTCAGCCCGCTGACCGTGTGGGACAGGCCCCCCACGTCCACGTCCTGTCCCCAACGACACCCCAGGGCAAGCTCGGGTCAGCTCTGCAGTGCCACCAACACCCACAGAGCCCCTGCACAGCTCAGGGCCCACGGCAGGGCTGGCACCTCTGTGTCACCTTCAGGCGCAGCCAGGACGTGGGAGGATGCCAGCTCTGAGTTTCCAGGAGAAAATTCTCCCTGTCCTATTAAATCCTAACATGGATACTGGTCCTGGACATGAAAAGGGACCTGGAAACTCTCAAAACCATCATAATATATATCACTGTAACTGAAATAGTGGGATGCAGAAGTAGAAAAGGAAACAGACCTATCTAAAAATCGATGCAAAAAATATTTAAAAGCTAAGACAAATATTCTTCCCTTTGCTTTTTAAAGCTGGAATGATACTGATATGCAATCAGATGGGAATGTGCCTGTGAGGACTGGGATTAATCCTCATTATTCTCAGGTGGCAGCCCATACTTCTACAGAACACACTGAAAGCTTCAGTGGAATACTAAGAAAATCAAATTAATTAGATGCTCAGCAATATCAAAACATCAATCACTGGGTCCAAGAACTCAAGAAAGTTCGGATTAGGGATCATGCCAAAATCAGTAGTTAGCCTGAATTGCTAAAACCCAGCCCATAACTCTGTGCAAGCATCTTTTATATCATCTGCACCAGAACAGCTCGACAATGACACGGCTGTTCTCTGCCCTCTCCCCTCGGGATATCATGGAATTCCCCAAAAGCTACTTGATGTTGACAAATACCAAAACAGGGCACCACCAAAAAAATGGATTTCATTCCCAGCCCAGACACAACCGCTTCATGCTGGAGTTCTGATTTTACATTATTTCCCATAGCTGAGGCTAAAGGATTCAGCGTGTTAGAAAAGCAAACCCTTCCCAGGGGTCCGCAGCAGCTCGGGGCAGTTTGGGCGGTGCAGCAGCCCCGTACCTGCTCCGTGTCCTGCCCCTTCTCCATGTAGTAGAGTTTGTAGTTCTGGATGTCGCCGTTGCCCGAGAGCGGCGTCTCCCAGGTGACGGTGACGGAGGTGGGGGAGCCGGAGAAGGCGCGGATGTTGGGAGCGGGGCCGGGCAGCTGGACTGCAACACAAGGGGGAACTCTGTTAGTCCTGAGCCTGGAGTGCCCACCCCTGGCCAGCAGCCCAGGAAAAGGGGGGATTTTTTCTCATTCCACATGGATCCACCGTGGGGTGGAAAGGTGGGATCAAATTTCCAAAGGAGATCCTGCTCCCTGGGTCCCTTTTGTCTGGAATGACCCTAACAAGGGACTTGGCATTTGCCTAGAGTTTTCCCTTTTTCAGTTAATGGCCATTCAGAAGTATTCCACTTATACCAGTTTAGGGAATTCAGCAAGGAATGTCCCATCAGTTCTTAATGGTGACAATAAATCCCACAATCCCACCAACCTGGAAAATCTTTGGAAACTGTGGTTTGCAAGTACAACTTTTAAAGAACATCAAATTCTGGGAAAGGTTGTGAATAGGGAGAAAAAAAAATAAAATCAGTATCGATCCCAAAGTGAGGAAAACTCCAGGCTCACCCTCCGGCTGCGTTGCCACCTTGAGCGGTGCCGAGCTCTCACCAGGGCCGTGCCTGTTCTGGGCCACAACCCGGAACACATAAACTGTCTCTGGCATCAGGTTCTGGATCATCACCTGTGTCTCTCCAGGACGACTCGTGTTTTCCACACGTTCCCTTTGGGAAACAAAAGGGTTGTGCACAGACACCAGCACTGATTAGTAAATGAGGAGTAGCTGCTCCTGAGGCACGTCCCGTCTGAGCGTACCCGGTGTGCAAATGACGTGGGATTTACACCGTGCCCCCTGCCCCACACCACAGCCACGTGCCAGAAGTGCTGCTGACAAACTGCTCCCAATTTTGCAACTTCTCTTTGCACAGAACCGAACGCACTGAAGGAACAGAATCAATTACACTTGACACCCCCAAACTCGGAGTGGTTTCTTTGTTATTCCCGTGACAGCAAGTGATAATTCACAGTGACAGTTTATCCTACAGCTCGGGAGCCAGCACAGAAACCATTTTAGCAGCACGCGCAGTCTGGCGAGATTTAGGGCACTCCTGTTAATATTGTGGGGCTGCTTTTTGGGAATTTTTCAAAGGAGCTGTTTTAATGTGTTCTTCTACCTCCAGCCTTCCCTCGGCTCCTGGCTGGTGTTTGGATTTGTTTGGAACACCCAGGGCATGGCCAGGGCACTGACACTGCTTCCACACACAGAGTGCAACACCCAGGGCACGGCCAGGGCACTGACACTGCTTCCACACACAGAGTGCAACACCCAGGGCACGGCAATGGCACTGACACTGCTTCCACACACACAGTGGAACACCCAGGGCATGGCAATGGCACTGACACTGCTTCCACACACACAGTGGAACACCCAGGGCACGGCCAGGGCACTGACACTGCTTCCACACACACAGTGGAACACCCAGGGCATGGCAATGGCACTGACACTGCTTCCACACACAGAGTGCAACACCCAGGACATTGCAATGGCACTGACACTGCTTCCACACACACAGTGGAACACCCAGGGCATGGCAATGGCACTGACACTGCTTCCACACACACAGTGGAACACCCAGGGCACGGCCAGGGCACTGACACTGCTTCCACACACACAGTGGAACACCCAGGGCACGGCCAGGGCACTGACACTGCTTCCACACACAGAGTGGAACACCCAGGGCATGGCAATGGCACTGACACTGCTTCCACACACAGAGTGCAACACCCAGGGCATGGCAATGGCACTGACACTGCTTCCACACACAGAGTGGAACACCCAGGGCATGGCAATGGCACTGACACTGCTTCCACACACAGAGTGCAACACCCAGGGCATTGCAATGGCACTGACACTGCTTCCACACACACAGTGGAACACCCAGGGCATGGCAATGGCACTGACACTGCTTCCACACACACAGTGGAGGCAAAGCAGCTTCTGTTGGACCCAAGTGGAAATTCCAACCTCCAGCAATGTGTGGAGACAGGTCCAGGCTACCAGACCCCACCCACAGAAGGGATACACTTGGCATGGGAAGGGGCATCTCTGCCAGGCCAGCATTTTGCGAGCTGGAAGCCCTAACCCAGCTGGGAGCACACAGGTCGTGTGCGGGGCACCTGGAAGGGGCATTGTTGGTGCTCAGTGACCTCCATCAACCCTGGCACCGGAACACGACGTTCCCCCTGCGGAACGAGGCCTCTGCCAAAACCCATCCAGGAAACTGCATCTGTTCTTATCAGGGATTGAGGGGAAGATTAGGAGATTAATCATTAATTCAGGGCAGCCTTTATTCCAAGGCACTGCCTGCACCTGAGCTCGCTCGGAGCTGCATCTGGGTAACGCCGGCTGTCCTTCCCTGGGAAGGAGCTCCCCGCTCCCTGTGAACGCCAAGGATTCCGACAGGAGCAATCAGAAACTTCCCACTGAGCAAATGCAGGGCACTGTGCCTGCTCTGAGCACCATCCTGCCCCTCTGGGCTGCCAGGCTCCCCGTGGGACAGGGACGGGCAGGGACAGGCCGGTCTCGGCCCCACTGACACCTGTTAAAGCATTTCTGACACAGGAACTCCAGCAGAACCATCCCAGTCTCCCCTTCCTCCTTTCCAGGCACTCTGCTTCAGTTTCTATCATGGAAATACGATGCCAAAACCCCCATTTCTAATTTATTTCTTTTTACATCCACCGGTGTGGTTGATTTAGCAGAACTTGGCTGAAAACATTCTGAAATCCCTGTTGGTTTCTGCACTGTTACCCTGTATCTATAGAGAGGGGAACAGTGCACTCTCTGTAACTAAACACCTACTTACACTCATTTTCTAGAATGTTCCCCTTCATAAGCTCAGCTAAAATGGCACTGCATAAACAGCTTCATTTATTTCAGCTTTTTATTAATTTTCATTGCTAATTTTTCCACTTCTAGCACAACATTTTCTTGAAAACACGTTTCCAAATGGAGTTTCCTTTAAGACGGGCTGTAGCTACAAGGATGGGATCTGAGAGCCCAGCCTAAGTGCCAGTGGATTCACAGCTGTGGGATAACATCCAGCTCCCATTAACATGCAAAATACAGCATTTTCTGCCTCAAGTGGAAGTGCACTCCCTGATTTGATCTGGAAAAAAATGGTAATCAGCAAACCAAGGTTATTATTTAAAATTAGAAAAATAATCAGAATTATTTTACTGGAAAGACAACTTTTACCAAAAATAAATAGACATGTCATAGTATTGCCATTTTCAGTAATAATCAGGAATGTGGCTTCACAACTGTGGTAAAAATAGGGAGAGATTAATCTAATTAAGTGCTGTGTGAATCCTTCCTTTATGGCCGTTCCTGAGGAGCCTGGAGCACCTTTCCCAACGTGCTCAGGTTGGGATAACAGGCACCAAGCAGATGGGCCCCAGCAATAACTGCATTCCCCTGCAGATCGTTATGACTGTTCCATCATTCCACTCTAATCCCCAATTAAGGAGCTCTGGAAACTCCAGTTAAGGTTCACAGGAACTCTCAAGCACCCAAGGGAAGAGCCTTCAGTGCAACCCCAGGAGTTTGGCTGGAAATGCCAAGGTTGAAGTTGCACTTACACCTAAAGAAGCACCTTTGGGGAGCTGTTAGGGAGTGGATATGGTGCGTGCCAGCTGTGGGGCCTGGCAGGGAGCTCCAGAGGCATTCTGAGTGTGATTCCACACAATTAAACTCCATTTGCTGTGTCTGAAGCACACCACAGTGAACTGTGAATTCGGCAGTGTTTGAATATCCCACATGTGTAATTTACCACCTCAGACCAGCAATGTGCCATTATTTCCTTTCTTTTTGTCCAAATCTTTAAGTCTGGAGTTCTTCCGCCTGAGTGCTTGTCTAAAGTTCCCCAGAATTAAACCTCCCTGCAGCACTTCTGAATTTTCACACCCTTTCCAGGGGAACTGCCTTGAGTG
Organism: Corvus cornix cornix; assembly: GCF_000738735.6. Classification (NCBI taxonomy): domain Eukaryota; kingdom Metazoa; phylum Chordata; class Aves; order Passeriformes; family Corvidae; genus Corvus; species Corvus cornix. The sequence continues at coordinate 19,198,820 of NC_046340.1, forward strand.
TGAAGTAAATAAATACCTGACATGGGGATGAAATAACCCTGCAGCTGTGTGAGACAGTAACTTCCATCTGATCAGGTTCCCCCAGGTCTCCAGGAGGTGTGACAGGAAAGCCCCGGGACACCCCTTCATTCCCACAGCCCAGCCTCCAGGGGAGCCTCTGATGTCACCAGGCCAAGGTGGGACACTCCTGGCTGGTGACACTGCGCAGCCCCTGAGGCAGAAATGTCCCCTCCAGAGCCACTTCTGCACTTTGAAATGCTCCTCTTGGAATCACAAAATGGGTTGGAAGGGAAATGAAGTGATCCAGTGCCACCTCCTGCCATGGGCAGGACACCTTCCACTGTCCCAGGCTGCTCCAAGACCTCTCCAGCCTGGCCTTGGACACTGCCAGGGATCCAGGGGCAGCCAGAGCTGCTCTGGGCACCCTGTGCCAGGGCCTGCCCACCCTCACAGGGAACAATTCCTTCTCAATATCCCATCCAGCCCTGCCCTCTGGCAGTGGGAAGCCATTCCCTGGGTCCTGTCCCTCCATGCCTTGTCCCCAGTCCCTCTCCAGCTCTCCTGGAGCCCCTTCAGGCCCTGCAAGGGGCTCTGAGCTCTCCCTGGAGCCTTCTCCTCTCCAGGTGAGCACCCCCAGCTCTCCCAGCCTGGCTCCAGAGCAGAGGGGCTCCAGCCCTTAGAGCAGCTCCAGGGCCTCCTCTGGGCTCTCTCCAGCAGCTCCAGGGCTGGGGCAGCTCTGCAGGGGGGGAATCACCTGAGGCACAGGGGCAAAACCCCCCTCGAATAAGTCCAAGGGGCAGAGGTAGGAGACCTTGCCATGTTCCTGGATCTCCTCTCCCTGAACAGGTGAAAGCTGAAGGAAGTTGAGCCAGCAGAGGCTGAGGCAGTCGGAACCTTGGACCCTCAGAGGGATTTGGGTGTTCCTGCACTCACAACAGGCAGGTGACTCTTACAGATGGTTTAGAGCTGTCAGACTCCCCACAAACCCACTGCAGTTATGTGGCACTTTTCATTTCCACAGGCCTGATTTAAAAGGTAAATAAATCCAGCCCCTGGTTTGATCACTGCTCAAATGCAAGCAAGGAAGAGACAACACCTGGGGTCCTACAGGGAGCCAGGAATGCAGGCACAAAAAGGGGATGGGGGTGCAACCTGTAACAGCCTGAGCTGGCCCATCTGCACTTAAACCACAGCAAATGCTCCATCATCTATAATTCAGGGCTACAAAGTGGCTGCTTAAGCAGGGTTTGTACTGCTGAGGAAGGAGAGAGAGTGGCACAGACAAAATTGGGTGGCAAAATTGGCTTGAGGACTCTGATTTCAAGTGCTCAGGTGTGGGACAGTCACCAAGCGACATTTCCCCAGGCCAGACCAACTGGTCAGGAGTCCCATGGAACACCAAAATGGTCAAGAAAACCTTTGTCTTTCTTCCTTCTTTCTTTTTTTTACTATTACTGTTCTCATTCTCTAAATCCAGGGGGAGTGGCAGGACCTCAAGTATTTTCATACCGCTCTGGGATGTGTGAGACCACATGTTCTGCATGGGCTGTTGGCTGAAGAGGAATGCTTGCTGGATTGCTGAAAATTTGGTCTGTAGTGCAAGGGGGTGGATTTTGTTTCCTCTAGCAGGACAGGGAGAGGCACAGAGCCATCTCCAGCAAATCCCTTCCTAAAAGCCCAGCGGGTGGAGCAGTTACCACCAGGAGCATGGAGGAGGAGAGGCAGGAAGCCAGGATGGCTGGCAGGATCCCACTTTCTTCCTGTCTCACTTAAAATACCATTTGTTCTGACTGGAGATATCACAGAACCATGGAATGGTTTGAGTGGGAAGGGACCTTAAAGCCCATCCATTCCCCCTCTGCCATGGGCAGGGACACCTCCCACTGTCCCAGGGTGCCCCCAGCCCCATCCAGCCTGGCCTGGAACACCTTGGATATTACCAAAGTAAGGGAGCAACAGAAAAATATTTGTGAGGCAAATAAAATGTTACTAATTGCCTCAATTAACTGCCATGAGCCTGGACAAGACATCTGTGCACAGGATTAAGGAAGAGTAGGAATTCCCCTCTGGAGTGTTTTCTGTTCCAAATGACTTTGTGTCTCCCACTCTCATCAATAAGGTGACAGATAATTTTCCCTTGAGTAATAAATCTGATAAGCTAATCTGCAATTAATTAAGCATCGCTCCAAATGAATGTTCACTGCAGCTTCCTCAAACTTATCACAATTTGAAACTGTAATTCTGAGCAGCAGATCCCATCAGGAAGGAGAAGGGGCAGACTGTTATCATTCATTGGGATAACACACCAAAAGCTGCTGGTTGTGAGGCCCTCACCGGACTTCTGTCCGCAGGGATTGCTAGGAGGGAACATTTCCCCAGCACTGACCATGGTGTTTAACCAGTGCCCATCACACAGCTGGCCCTGCAACGAGAGGGAGCTGGCAGCAGTTTGGAGCCTCACGTGCCTCCTGCTCCCAGCACAGCTTCCAGGGGATGTTCCTGTGCCAGTCCTGCTGCTCTGCCCCCCGCTAAAGGCGGGCAGCAGCTGTTGGAAGGGTTTGCAGTCAATCACACCACGCTCAAGCACTGCTTGTGAAACTCCTGGTGGGGAACACAACCACTCCACCTCACAGACTGCGGGTTCCTGGTGTGCAGCAAAGGCAGCGTGACGAGAGTCCCCGGAGAGCCCGTTTCCCACGAGTTTACCTGTTGATGCCCTCCTTGGTGTAGAAGATGGAGTAGGTGAGGTTGTCTCCCTGCGGGTCCGAGGCCGGCGGCCGCCACGTGAGCCGGATGAAGCGAGTGGACACAAGGGTGGCCACGACGTCCCGCGGGGCGGAGGGCAGGGGTCCCGCTGTCGCTGGTGCTAGATGGTCATTAGTGGCACTGGTCAGTGAAGTGGGAGGTAATGTTGGGATGGCAACATCTTGGCATGTGCAAACATTGGGGAATATGAAGGGCAAACATCACCACGGTTTAAAAAAAGAGAACAGAAAAAAAAAACGTAAAAGAAATAAACAAAACCACGATGGGAAACAGAAGAAAATGAACACACAAAAAAGGCCATTAAACTGAAGGCTGACATGCAGGCAGAGGTAACTACTGACCACTAATGGGGAGTACAGGACACGGCACTGTCAGGCAAGCAGACCAAATCTCCACTGTAATGGAAGTGGCAGGGGAGGGAAGGGTGGAACTGGGGGTAAAATAGACCTGAGGAGAGGATACCAGCAGCAAACCACAGTGTCATCGCTTTGTGACCACAGGCAGTGCCACACGTGTGACAGTTAAACCCCAACCTGTGTTCATTACTCAAATACACACCCAGACCCCACTGTCTCCTGTAGCTCATTAACATGCACAGTTCATTTAAATGATTCTCAATCATAACAAAATGACAGATGCATACACAGAATTCCTTCCAGTGCAAACTCATCCAGTCAAAGCCTGCAGTCATTTCCCACAGAGCTGCTTCCTGACCTGGTTGGGTTCTGCCACTGCCCATGGCACTGGAACTACAGCCCTTTCCCCACGGTTTTGCTGCCACCAGTGCTCTTCCTCCCTCCCACAACACCCATTTCATCATTTTACAGAGACTCTGACAAGCATCAACAACTCTTGCTCTGGATTATACCCACTCTCCAAACTTCTGGCCTCAGCCATGTCATCCTCCTATGTTGCTACTCCCAGCCAGGATAAATCCAGGGATTATTGCATTAAAAGGTTGGTGATTTAACAGCACAAGCTGAACCATAGGAAGAGCCGCTCTCCAAATCCTATTAAAGCAATCCAGCCAGTAAATGTAACAGTGAGATTCTGAGCAGCTGGACCCCAATTACCACCGAGTATTCCAAGCAGCACAATTAGTAACAAACCCCCAAAGCTCAGGATACACGGAATTCTTCTGGATTCTTAACTATTTACCAAGCTTAAGCCACCTGATGACATTTTCCACATGGGAATCCATGCTGCCAAATACATTTATTCTTTTATTAATTATAGAAACCAACTAAAATAGCTCTGATTTTCCCCAGAAAGAAGCTCAGGACTAGAAAAGCTGTCGTTGAGCTGCAGCATCTCCACCAGAACACGTGGACTTGTGTCCTGATACACAACAAGAAAACCTCCCAGAAAACCTGACTAAAGGAGAAAATGTTGTCTGAATGACCAAACCTTCAGGGAAAGGCACTGAGCAGTCTTCCATCAGCAACAACCTGATTTTAAACTGCCAAAGCCCCTTGTCAACCCAAGCATCAGCTTGGGAGGTCCTCAAGTGGCAGAACTCTCCTTTTTCCTGTTCTGGTTCTCGGGCAGGTCCTGACAGAGAGGTAAGAACCAGCCATGGGTTTTTATCAGTAACACCAGTCCGTGGGCAGAACTGGGAGACAGATTCCCAGAGCCAGGAATGTTTTGGTATTCCAAATATGGATCACAGAGAGACACGTACCCCAGGCCATCTCCTTAATTATCCTTGCACACTCTGATAGCTGAAGATCCCAATTAAGTGCTCTCCAGCAGCCCCTCCTGATCAATACACGACACCATTAATTTCACATTCATTGCAAAATCTATTTTTATCTAACCCTCCCTAGTTTTATGTCCCATAATTGGATTTCTTGCAGGAATGCACCACTTTTAGCTCTCCTGGCCTCAGCCAGAGCCCCATTCCTCCAGGGAGCCCCTTGCTGTTGCAGATCACTCAGGAGAGCCCTGAATGGGGCCAGGGGATCTTCCCAAACCATCTCCCTGCTCCTGAATGACATTCCAGTGCTGACCCAGTATCACAGCAGGCTTTCCCTGTGTTTAAATCCCAGCCCTTGTCACCAGCTCCCTTGGACTGGAGACCTTCCCACTGCACCTGACAAACTCCCTCCGCAGTGTTCCCACTGAGGAACAAGGGATGGCACTGCACAACTCTCCCTGGTGCCCACTGCTTTCAGCACTTTTCCCACTGTCCTGCTTGACTTCCAGTTCACTTCAAATTCCAAACACTCCTACTTGGGTTCCTCTTACCTGTCTTGGCAATACTGTCAGGTGATGTGCTTCAAATTACATGGTTTTGATGCAAAATCTGCCCCTTACCCATCTTTAAAATTCATTCCGTTGAGTTAAAATGGAATATTTTTAAAATTCATCTGCATAATCTAAACCCCATCCCCACACACTCGTGTTTTTCTTCCCATATCATGAAATGGATCCATCTTTTCTGAAGCGATGTGCACACAGAGCTGATGAGTCTGGGAGAGCTGCCAGGATTTCCCAGAGAGCAGACACCCAGTTCTATCCTTGTGCAAGGCTCAGACGGGGAACGCTCCTTCCCACGGCACTACAGGAGAACAGTCACAGACAACAAAATCCTAACGATGCCTGAGAAATCAGCTGTGACCCAGAGAGAGCAGCAAGGACCCAAAACCCTCCAGGTGAGGTGAGCAGGGCCAGGCCCCAGCACTCCCCCAGCACTGCACTTAACCACTTTTGGGACTGCCAGGAGCTGGGGGATGTACCCTGAAGGTTAAGGGATTTCCTTCCTTTTTCCCTGTATTTCCTACAAATGCCTCAAGTGCTGTTACAGAGGCTTCATCCCCAGCTGGGTGTGCAGAGCCGAGCAGTCAGAGCTGTGTTAATGAGCAATTACACCCAAATTAGCTCCAGCACCAATCAGAGAATGGCTTTGTCACATCCAGCTTTCAGCACTACGGAAGAAGCAGCTCAAGTCTCTTCTTTCTAACATCTCCTTCATCACTTCTTGAACAGTAACTCCATCTCTGGACTGTTCTCTGCAGTTATTCCCACGCGGCTTCCCAGGAATCTCGTTTTTAAAAAGCACATTCAGCAAGTGACTTGTGCTTTGCACCATAATTTATCTCCTGCAGGGGAGCAACCAGGACCAGAGGGATGCTGCAACTCCTACACAGCTCCAGGCAGTAGACATTCCAGCCACTGCAGGGCAGGCAGCAATTCCCAGGAAGATGAGAAGCAGAATCTTTAAACTTTGCCCTAGGAATAATTTTCCCCATGGAAATGGTTTTCCCCACGTCTTATGGCATTCCAAGACACAGGAATCTGTGTTTGTGCTGCTCCAATGTGACAACAACACTGCCAGCCAAGGCAGCCCTGCAGGAATCCCAGGGACCCAGGGTGAGAGGACATTCCAATCCTCAAGCCCCTCTATCAAGCTGCCCTTTCCAGGGCTCCTTCTGAGCAGACATCAAATATTGCAGCTATTTTATCAAAACACTTTGCAAGGTGCACAAACACCCCCAAGGATTTGGACTCGGATCAATCAGTAACAAGGTTTGAATTGCCCCAGCACTGGGCTGGTGATGTCCAAGAGGTGAAGTGCCCACGGGGTGGGTGCACTGGTGTGATCCCAGCTTTTCATCTCACAGGAAAACTGTGGGATAACAAAGAGTCGGAGTGTGCCCGAGAGCTGCTCCAGGGCCACCACCCAGGGGACCCAGGAGACCTTTTCCAAACAGCTCTGCCACGCCTGAAACGCTCTGGTTGTTACGGAATCATTGGAAATACTTTCCGTGTTGTCCGGCCCCTCCGGTTCAGATTTCCCTTTTCCTGCCCTCCCCGCTCTGGTGGTTATTGGCATATCCACGGCTTCCTCCTGTTTGGCAACAACATTCCAGCGATACCATCGGCTCCACACAAAGGGGAACAGGAATGTTATCTGCTCCAGCCTTATCTGAACCACCGGGGACCCTCCAATCCCCTGGGTGCCCACCTGGCACTGGCACCAGCTGCCTCTGAAGGGCTGTGGAAGTGCAGGGACTCAGATGCACGAACACTTGAAGAACTGGTCAAAGGCCACATTTAGGCTATTTTGGCCACCTCCAAGTGTTTGCAAGTCCTGGTTATGGCACCTGCCCAAGGAGAGTGCTGGGAATTCTGGAAGCAGGAGAGGCACCGGAGGGTGATCCAGGTGTTCCTGGAGCCCAGGGCCTGCATCCGATGGAGCTTTGGAGCAGCTCTCACCCCGAACATCCTACAGGAACCCCAGTGCATCCCTCAGCCCAGACACATTGAGATCCAAGACTCCCTGAGCTGCAATCAAAGGGCAAGGAGCAGGAATGGTTTGGGAATGTCAGCTGTGTCCATGAACCCTCCGAGGGGGGAGATGGGTCCAGCAAGGGGAGAACGAGAAGCACCCTCCCCATGGGAATCACTCATGGGGACACCAGTTAATACAGAGAGGAGGAGAAGAGAAGGTCCTCCTTGGAAGGACTTCAGGGTGGGTTTTAGAGATCTGAAACAGATTTGAAACATTATTTCAGCAACAAAGATCTACTACAATTAAAAACAGCAAATAACTATTTTGCCAACAAATCTGTTGGGAAAAAAATTACCTAGGACATTCCAATCTCAACAGCTCTAATATTTGAACTGTATTCCTTAAGAAAAAAATACCTCAGAGACACCAAAATGTTCAATTTTCACTTGGGATATTCATATAAAACTGTGTACTCAATACATAATATTTTTCCCATAAATCCATTTAACTGATTCCAGAAAGGTGATAAAGACTTTCAGACTTTTTCTTTTACCTAATGCGCCGTTCTCAGTTTGAACTTTGGTTCATGGAGTCCCGATGGAAGGATTCAACTTGGATCAGGATTAAGCAGCTGTGATGCTTCAAAGAGTCAGAGACAAATCCCACTGATTTCGTTATGCTCATTGTATTTAAAACTAACAGCAGCATTTGGCTGCAGTGCAATAATAAGCACGAAATAACAAAGTTGGTAAGTTCACACTACACACCACCCTTCAAAATTCTGCCTGCTCTCCTATTTCCCCCCCTTGTTTTTACATGTATCCAACTGCTGTCCTTGTTCAAATGCTTAAAACATAAATTTCCAACAGAAGGGATCACCTTGTTATTGCCAGCTGTTCCCTGAGTGACACCACACTCAGAGAAAGCCATGTTACCTGGCCCTAATAATTCCTCTCAGGACAAACGGCCACAGTGCTGAAGTTGGTCTCACCAGATCAGCTGTAATGATGGAATTAACTCCTTCCCTTGGAAAAACTCATTTAAAGAAATCTCTGGGACTTCTGTTCCTCCACCAATCGCTGCTTGCGTGCAAAGCTGGAACAGAGACTGAACAGACGTGGAAAGAAGAGGGTGGAAAGTAATTTCTGCTTTATAGAATGAACATAAATGTCCCGAATCTGAATCCTGAAGCTCCTGGATTTCCAACAACAGCCACCGTCACCCCCATTCCCTGGTGTAAGACACAGATCCACGCCTGCTTGACATAAAACCCCCTCCAATTTAGGATTTTGTAGACTTAATTACTCTTCATGAGCTAATTTAAACTGCAGGACTTGGTGTGTGATTTTGGAAATGTGTCAGGAAGAGAAACACGACAGCGCTGGGACCAACACCTCGAGGGAAGCACAGCTGGACACAGAGCCACAGACCAGGGCATCCATGTGGGAATGAATCCTGCAGGAATCACAGAGCCACTGAGCAGGACATCCCTGTGGGAATGAAACCTGCAGGAATCTCAGAGCCACAGACCAGGGCATCCATGTGGGAATGAAACCTGCAGGAATCACAGGAACCACTGAGCAGGACATCCCTGTGGGAATGAATCCTGCAGGAATCACAGGAACCACTGAGCAGGACATCCCTGTGGGAATGAATCCTGCAGGAACCACAGGGACCACAGACCAGGGCATCCATGTGGGAATGAAACCTGCAGGAACCATGGGAAACATGGAGCACATGGGCCCAGGAGCTGACCCCACACAAGCATTCCCCTGGATCATCTCACTCAAGGGAGAGGTTTGAGGACAAGAACCCGACTCAACACTTGGAATCAATTTTGTCCCTCACATACTTAAAAACCCAAACTCAACCCCCACCCTGAGGAACAGACCCTCCCCCACCAATATCCCTCGTTTTCCTCATAAATGAAACAGAGATGCTTCCTTATTTATTCCTCTGTGCTGACACATTTAGCCCGGAGCGGGCAAAACGCCTTATTTTTAATTTTTAATTGGCTTAGATTAATTTACATCACCACTGGGATCGAGAGCTGTTATTTACTCTTCACTCAATGCACAGCATTGCAGAAAACTCCCCAAAAATCCAGAACAAGCAAGTGTTTAACTGACACTTGGCAATTCTGATTTTTAGGCATTTATTTGGTTCTGTTTTGCATTGTGAACGGACACTGCTGGGTGCTCAATCAATGGGGATATATAAATACAGTGATAAACACATTCTGACTGGGAGCCTGTGTTTCAAAGGAAGTCATAAAACCCCTCCTGATAACGAGCCCTCCTCCCGTTCCCGTTTCACCATGAAATGCTTTGGTGTAGAGGAAACAATTTGATTTTTTCCTGTCTCATAAAACAACCCTTAAAAAGGCGTGACAGCCCTGCTGACGTGCTCCAGGGAAATGGAGCAGGAACCCCCTGGTTCCAACCACATCCCAGTGCTCCAGGGGAGGATGCAAAGGAAAAAAGTCCTGCAGGGATTTTGGTCATGAGACTCAGGTTATTAAAAAAAGGGAAATAAACCAAACACACCTCACCTGTCCCCAAGGAGTTTAAAACTGCTTTGAAACACATTCTGTCATTGGAAAGAAATTCAAACCATAACACACATTGCAAAATAATGGGTATGACCTTCAAATTCAGTAGTGAATATTCAATGTTTTAAAAAAAATTAGTATTTTTTTAACAACTCCTCCTTGAGAAAAAGAATCAAAAACATAAAACAAAACCCACATATAGAACTCAAGGCAGGGAAACTGCCTGGAAGTGCCCCCAAAGAACCCTGGCCAGGGTCTTCTCTTACTGTAAACATTCATCACTTGAACTCCTCTGAAGAATTAAAAAATCTCCTGAGAGCAGCAGAGCCTGCAAGAGCGTTCTGCAATCTGACTTTAATAACAGCAGCAGAGCTGTGACTTTATTCCCAAATAAGCGAGTTCTGCTCAGGCACAGCCTTTGCGGAGCAGGGAGAATAAAACCCCGTGTCCTGTCAAAGGGTTCAGCTCTGCACAGCCACGGCACAGCCGAGGAGTTCAGGATCGCTCTGAGGTTCCCCCAGGCCCTGCCAACAACTCCTCTGGTGCCCTTGCACAGACCCCTTCCCTTCCCACCTCTCCTTTGTGGCACCCGCAGGGATGCTCAGCTGGCACTCCCAAGGGAAGGGCTCAGCAGTGCTGGGAGCTCTGGGAGTGCACAATAATCCCCAATAATCCTGCAGGCAGTGCAGGAATCACTGCTGTGCTGGCAGAGCAGCACCAGCACATCCCTGGCAGTGCCCAGGGCCGGGCTGGACGGGGCTTGGAGCACCCCGGGATAGTGGGAGGTGCCCCTGCCACGGCAGGGGTGGACAGGATGGGCTTTAAGGTCCCTCCAGCCCACACCACCCTGCGATTCCATGAGCATGCCTCAACTGTTTCAGGATGTATTTTCAAAGCAACAGCACAGTAACAGCCTGACCTGAAACAAAGGAACCCACAGAACACAAACGCTGCTGCTGTCCAGGGCTGCTTTTCTCCAAGAAACACCTTGGAAGTGGGAGATCTTTTCCTTCTGTCTGGGAGCTGCTGACACTTGGAATAACTCGGCAGCACCAACTCTGCCAAACTGCAGCTGCAGCAGATGAGGCTGAACAAGCTGCTTGTACTCAAGATTGTCCTTATTTCTCCAAGCTCTTTAAAAAACTTATTAAAACTAATTATTAACAGCTTATTTAACTACTTGTCTCTTACACATACCTACCATACTCTATTTTCCTTCCATTTAGGTTTATATCTACACAATCAATATTTTTAAGGGAGAGAAGGTACCCCTCAAGCCCCCCTTTCCTCTTTTAGCCCATAACCACCTGCAGAGCAGCACTATTAGATGTGGGACTGGATATTTTATTAATTTTCACTGGATTCCTCTGCTAAAGGCCACCTTTAGGAGGAGCTAAAGGCTCCTCGCTGCCCACCTCACACTCACCCATTTTTATAGGAACTAGAGGAGTACCAAGATATTTGGGAATCTTATAAACTCTTAAATAACACTTTTTTCCTTTCTGTTTTTAAAGCTTTATTGTTCACTCACTTCCTCCTGTTTCTAATTCTAACAGAAAAAGTGAACCCCGTGAGTATTTTAAGAATACAATGATTTTCCCAGCACAGAGGCTTGGGAATTTGGTGTGCACTTCCCAGCACACAAGAATTGGAGGTTATTCCCCAATAAACCCCAAGTACATGACGGGGTTTATAGCAAGAGGTGCAACGTTTAAATGTGGATTTGCTGTAGTCGCTGACCACTGTTAAAAATGCCTAAACCCCAAGTTTTCAAAGCAGTTTGTAAATGTAAATTGGTGCTGAAGAAGGGCCAAGGTGGAATGCCCATCCCCAGCCAGCTGTGATCTGGATCCAGGCGTGACTTTCCTCCTTCTTTCTTTTCCTTCAGCACCTGCAGTGCTGGTGTGTCACCAGAAAATCACACAGATTCCATCTGTCCTTTAAAGGCTCTGGATCCACAATTACCAGTTTCTTTTTGGGGAGAAGAGAGACAATAGGAGAGGGGAAACAATCAGGAGAACAAGAAATCCCCTCTCCAGGCTCTTCTATGGCAGTGAGAACAGTGACGTTTTACAGCTGGTTTCAATACTGAACACACATTATTATAAATTACATTTCTTTGTCAGATTTATGGCATTTCCTTAGGGAATAAAGCCCACGAGCCCATGCAGGTTATCCCATCAATAAGTACCAGGGGATTCTGCCAGCTCCAGATCTTCATCAGCCTCAGTCCTGTTCCCCACTCAGCCCAAGTGAAAACCAATCCTCTCATTCTCTCCAAACGGCATTCAGCTGTCTCTGCTATTCCTGTATAATTTAGCAACTCTGAAATATAAGCAACCAATTAAGACCAACCCCACCCGTTTGTTCTCCCCGCTGGTGCGAGACTGACAAAATCTGATATTTTCCTTTCCAACACGAGCCTGGGATCAATTACAAATTAAGGGTGTTTCTGTCAATCTTCACAGCCCTGGATGTGAGGAATAGAGGCAGAGGAAATGCCTTTGGTAGTTGTGATGGATATCAAGCTGCAGCTAATCCTGCCCTTCCACTCATCCCGGGATGGAAAAAGCAAAGCCACTGAAAACAACAGCCCTCGTGATGCACTGCAGTGGCTGCTCTTGCCCCTGGTTATTTGTATTTTCCCCTGTAACAGGAGCCAGAGCCAGGCAGAGGAGCCACCAGCCATCACCCCACAGCCGGAGCTGGGCTCGTGTCCGGAGCGGCACCGCTTTGTTCCCAGGAAAAAGCACTCCTGACATGACATCATCCAGCCAAGCTGCCAGGAATATACAGAGTATGAGGATAAACATAACTGGAATGGGTGGATTTCAGTGCTGTTGAGGGAGGTGCATTTGCTGTTATTAATCAGCCTTTCTGGTGGCCAAGAGACTTTTATGGGGCTGAGAAACTCTCTCGGGAATTCAGGATTAGCCAGAGGAGATGAGATAAAATGGACTCAGAGCCTTCCATACACATCCTACCTCACTGCACTTCTGCAGAGGGACAATAAATATGGAATAATGCAGGTGGGGGACAGCAAACATGTATTAATGTGTGTTGTGTATTTCTCATAACACACTGAAGCTTTTCACTCCTACAGGCCCTTGCTCTGCCTCCACTGACCATTCCTTATGGATCATTCCTTTCCCAACAAGACATGGAATTTCTTCAAGTACCTTTTAGCCATTAATTCCCCCGGTGAAAACCAAAATTCAAGGTGCCAGTGCCGTGTTCCCAAGCACAGCTGCACGAGCAGCTTCCCCACAGCCCTTTGTCTGGGGGCCCAAACCGAAGTCACGGCGCCTGACCCCGTACGAATTCCATCAGGAGGTTCCCATTTCTTTGCCAAGCCAACTGTAAATACAGTCATAAAACAAGAAATGAAAACTAATAAGCACAATATAAATGCTGTTATGCCTCCCTGCGATTCACGGCACGCTGGCAAACATTAATCTATTCTTAATTTAATCTAAATTAGAGCAATTTATTCAAAGCCTGTGCCAGCTTTAAACATGAATAGGCTACTGAGAACTGCTTAGCTCCCATTTCATCAAGTTAAATGTTGAAGAAGTTTGGGATCCAGGGTGGTTTAATCAGTTCTGCTTCTCAGTAAGACTATATATAAGCAGGGCCCATAAACAGGGAATAAATAAAGATCACTTATTAAACAGGAATTGAGTCAAGAAATGGAAGTGACTGAATTCAAACAGCTCCCAGGCCATTTTGAACAGACATGCAGCCATGAGAAACACAAATGCTGCCTTTCCCTGAGGAATAATAGCTAAGTAATGTAAATTAAAATCAAAATTAAACCCAAAAACCCCACTCTTTCAGCACTAAAGAGGAGCACACACTGCTGTGTTTACAGAAAATTAGCACTGGAGTGTACACAACCAGCACAAAACATTCCCTGAGCTTGGCTTTGGCTGTGACTGTTTGAAGTCAGTTTGTGATTTCAGATGCTGTTTATGTTCCTGAAGCACAACTCTCCAAATGAGGCTTCCAAGCTGTTCCTGCACCATCCATCTGACGCCGGGTGGATGCCGGAGGGCCGGGATGGAGGCAGGGACTTCGGGAACGCTCTCGGCTCTGGGAAGCCCCAGCACTGCCAGGAGTTCTTAAGTATTCACCATGCATAGGTCAGAATTCGACATTTGCTGCTTTTAAAGCTTTCTGGGGACAAACCTTAACCCTGGTGAGTGGAAACCCACAGGGATGTGTGGATATAAACCAGACAAAAGCAGGAAGGAGGCTCCCCTGCTACTCGTGGCTCTGCCGATGCTCATCCCGCGGGATTTTCCATTCTCCACTTTCAGATCTTCCCCCTCCATCAGAGCAGAGGTTCTCCCCATCTCCCCCGGTCTCCAGCCCAGCAGAGGCAGTGCCCTCAGCACACACCTTGCTCTCCCAGCACCACGGGCTGCTTTGGGCTGGAAGGGACCTTGAACGCCCAGCTCCAGCCCAGGTCCACCACCATCTCCCACTCCCCAAAACCCACAGTTCACTCCTTTGAGTACTTTCTCCTCTTGACAGAAAATGTCAATTTTTGTCTGCAAGGCTTTGCAGCCTCCCTGCTCAGTTTTCATCTACAAATCATTTCTTCCCTGGTGGATACTGAGACTCCTGAAAGCCACACCTGGAAACCACAGGGACCTGTTCCCATTTTCCTTCATTAAGACATGCAAAATTGGACAAGGCAGAAGGAACATGAGAACATTTCTGTCTGAGAGAAGACGCACAGGACTTTGCAGAGGAACGCCCAAAGTCCTCCTCTATTATTCCAAGAACTCTTTTTATCTTGCTCTGGCATTTCATTCACAACACTCTGCAGATTGTTCAAGTACTTCTGTAGTCTCCAAGAGCTCCACAGAATTCCATGGACTGAGGATGCTTTCATTCACAATATGTGACTAAAAAATACTCTAAAGCATCACTTCTACAAGTGAGAGAGCCTGAGAAGGTACATCTGATATCTGTGAAATCATCCAAAATAGGTCCTGATGGGTGACATGACAGGAGTCTGCCTCGGGGCTTGAACCAGGCAAGGCCCTATTCATGTGATTTTTTACACATGGCAAATACCCAAATGTGTAACTGAGCTTTTCAAAGCAGAGCACAGTTGGCCTGTTAGTGCCAACTTTTACATTTCTTTCAGCAGGAGCCAAAAATTGTCAACAAGAACTTCTATTTGCCTCCTACAACAGCATAATGAAACTCACACTTATGGAAAACACTGAGTATTTCATCTACCCTGACTGAAATAAGGCTTTTGACGTTGCCTTTGACATCCAACTATAGCTGGGAATCTTTTCAGTCAGTGCAGGGGAGCTGAAATGGCCTCTGCGTAAGGAATGGGAATCTCCAAGTCAGCCTGAAGCGACCTCCAACAGTCCAGTACAATCTGCAGTACAGAAATGACAGATTTTCAGCACAATCTTAACTGAAACATGCTGGCTTTGGGAAACTTGGATCAGATTCCTGATGTTCTCCACCTTTCTGAGGGTCAGAGAAGCCCTCAGCCCACCCAGCTCCTTTCAGTGCTCCAAGACTGGACACAGCTCACAGCCAAACCCTGGCAGAGAGGTACCAACATGAAATGGAATTGTTTCTGCAGCAACTGGCCTGGACAGAACTCAATTGCTTAAAGAAAGCACCAGTGTAGGGCAATGAACGAGGACTTTAGAACTCCCTCCGAATTAGGATCCATGGAATGCGACTCAGCAGAGGAATTGAGATCATCCAGTGGTGTCAGACTTGAATCAAACGTCGTTTGTGATGTCAGACTGCCATCAACACCAGGCACTTGTGTTTCTCCCAAGGAGAACAGCAGGAAACACATCCCATGGAATTGTCAGATTTGGCCATTCCATGCAGAGCACCAACACCAAGAGGGTCCATCCCCACCCTGCCTCACAGGGTGTGAGGACCATGGACCAGCTCTGGGGGTCTGGGAGCTCACCTGAACCCCCCTTGAGCAGAGTCACCTTCAGCCAGGCTGCTCAGGGCCTTGTCCAGGTGTGCCTTGAGTATCTCCAAGAGCAGAGATTCCCAAAGCTCCCCGGGCAGCCTGCTGGACTGCAGCTCCCCTCCCTGGGAAACTGCTTTCTGTGACCAGAAATTCCCTCGTTTGCAGCTTTTCCCTGCCACCACCACCTGCCCTGCGTCCTCATCCCTGCCTGAGCAGTAGCAGGGTGTCCAGGGTTAACCAAACTCAGCATATCCAGTACCTCACATGCTCCCAGTTTCCACAGCTGCCCACACATCCCACCGTCCAGTCTGGATTTCCCCAGTTTAGTTTCAGGAATACCCCTGGGGACAGCACCAAAGGCAAAGCAAACAAAATCCACTTCTCTCAAGCACAGGTCCAACTATTTCATCTCAGAAGGCCACGGGAACAGCTGGGCACAGTTTGCCCTTGGCAAACCCATGCTGGATTTTCCCAGTCATCATCCCTCTCATGTACCCATAACACGGCCTCCATAACCTTCCCCGAAAAGGTTCCAGCTCCAGCTGAGCTTTGTCTTTCCTACATCCCTACACATCCAGGCCATTTTCTGCCTTTGATTCTGGATTCTCTGTGCTTTCACTCAGTGTTGGAGCCCAGTTGGCAGCTCCTTCTTTATCCCTCCCGGTCTCCTGGACACACACACTCAGCCCTGCCCTGTGGAGCAGACCATTGCTGTGCTTTGAAAAGGCTCCCGTGCTTTGGTCCTTCAGGATCAAATGGTTTGCCTCTTGTCCACTAACAGTCTCCCATGGAAACCTACCAAAAATATCCCAAACAAGCCAAAGCCTCCTGTCTGAAAGCTCAAGGCTGGAATTCTCAGCTCCACTGGCCAGCCAGACACAGACAACAAATTGCAATACTCCAGAAACTCCCTGTGCTGCCTGTCACACACGGAGCTGCCACCCCAGCACACCCCCATGGCTTGAAACCCACACGAGTGCCAGGGCTGGGTTAAAAAGCTCCATCTCCTCCCTGCCCTGCAGGACCCTGGTGCCCTTCCATCCACTGATCCCTGTGCCAGAGCTCCCAGGTGGCTCATCACCCTCTCCAAAGCGATGAAACATTGGAGTCAGCCCTCAAGTGTGACCCAGTTCCCTGCTTCCCTGCTCCCTCCTTCCTGAAGAACCTGCACCCATCCCTTGGAGCCATCCCCAGATGTCTCCACGATCCCAAAGCCTCACAGCTCTACAACTACACACAGATTTCTAATTCCTCCTCCTTGCTTCCCATGCTGGGAGTAATTAAGCATATGCACGATACCTTTGCTTGGACAGAGACCTTTTCCCATGAAAAAACTCAGTTTAAAGAAATGGGTAGTTCCACTGCAAACAATCCTGACGTGGTTCCTGCAGCACCGTACCCAACTCATTCACTCCCAGATCTCACTCCTGAACAATTGACAATGTACTGAAAAAACCCACTTTTGTGGTGTAAAGTACAAAAGCCCCACAAAGCACCCCCCTGCAGTTCTGAAGGTGACCCCGTGCGTCTGAAAGGATGGTTTGAAATTGTTCTCCCAGAACGTGGCATATTTGTTTACAGTCCAGGGCTGTGCTTTCCAGTGTTCAGGCATCGCTCCTGTTTCTCCCCGGTGCCTGAGTACTCGTCAATGCCTTTCACACAGGGTGACAGGGAACCATCTGCCTCCCTCCTCCTACTTGTTGCCACCTGTTCTTTTCCCAGTCCCCACATGGCAGCGTGAGCAGGGCCAGATTCCCCGGACAAGGCCGGGTTACAGGACCAAGAAACCCCAAATGCCTCTGTTACCCGAGGGTCTCACTCAGCACACACAGAAATGCTGTACAAGTGATGACAAGGAATGGCTCTGCTGTAATTAAGTGTATCTGCCCTGTAATTGGGACACTCAGGGGCTGAGCAATGAGGACTGGAAGTAAAGCAAGCTGGGTTTGTGTAAAAAAGAGGGAGGAGAAATTTGAGGTTGCTGCGAAAGGCGTTCCCAAGGCACAACAGAGGTTCTGGGACAGGCAGGAGTCCTCTGTGGGGGCGCCTGCAGGACATCAAACCACTCATCTCTTCATCAAGGAGGCAAGGAGAAGAGCATCGAGACTGAGAAATGCAAGTGCAGGGCAATGAGGTCATTGAGGAACTTCCTTCTTCTGAAAGGCAGAGCAGGCAGCAGAGCCACAGCTCCAGCGAAATTCTGAAAGGCCCTGAGTGTCCAGGGCCAGAGTCTGAGAAACAGGGACACAGCTTCAAACCCCAAAGTGGTTGGAAAGCACATGAGAGGCTTTTCAAATCCCTTGCAGAATTCCACACCTGGTGTCCAGTACAGGGGATAAAGAGGATTTAACTCGGACCATTGACCCAAATCTTCCTCCCTCTTCTATCCTTCCAAGCTTCTCAATTACAAACACTTGTCCTAAAAATCTCTCCTCTCAATGCCACAATTCTTTCATGTATTCCTGAAAAAGCAGGAGTTGTGGACTCTGTATGGCCAATCCCTTCCAAGGTGCAAACTTTTCTAGATTTATTAACAGAATTACCACAGCTGAGAAGAAAAGCCACTCAAGAAGCCTTTCACTTCTGCCAGTCGATTCTTTGCTTTAACATTTTCCACAAATTAACTTTCTTATGTACTAAAAGCTACCCAGAACTCACTCCAAACACAAAAAAGCCCAGCCTAAGATGTTATGTCTGATCAATGATTCTATTAAGCTCACTGCAGGAGATGAGAGTCACAGATATACTCTATACAGGTTTCTGTGTGGCTGTGCCCACGCTGTACAGAAGGTGAATCTCCAAATTCCTGCTCCCCCCAAGTCAGAAATCTGTCCAAACACAGCCAGCCTCCCTTTGTAGCAGACAAATGTTTTTCCCTCACTGCAATTCAAACTTACACAGCCTTCCAGGAGCACAAAACACAGATGTGGGGCTTCACTTGGATGAGAGAACTCACGTGGCCTCCCCGAGCAACTCCCCAGGGCTTCCACTTTCTCATTTGCATTTAGTTCATCCAAGATCAATTTGATAAGCAAAAGGGCTAATGAGAAATGGTTTGTAAATAGCCAGATGTTTGCCAGTTCCAGCAGGAAGGAGCAAACAGAACAGCACGGGAAGGGAAGCGCTGCTAACTGGGAAGACCTTTGATGAACACTTAATCAACATTTTTCTCACTGAAGTTACTTTTCAAATTGGCGAAGTTGGCATTTCTCATCAGCAGCTATGAAATAATTTTTAAAAAAGCTTTCTGAATTAATGATTGAAATGTTCAGAATAGTTTCTGCTCAAATTAGGGGTTTGAATTTTCAAACCAAGCCAGCTGCGACTACTGATACCTTCTCCCTCTTTCCCAGAAGAGTTTCCTTCTCCCCTGCTCACGGATTGAGAGAAGGTATTTTAAACCCAAATATCTCTATTTCCTCCACCGGTGAATTGCCAGTTTTCACAGATCACACTCATTCCTCATACCCCCCCCTTGTAACACCCCCCTGCACAGCACAGTTCCATGTCCCCTCAGAGGTGTTCCATGGGGGTGTCCCACTGCTGGAGAACAGCATCTCAATGGCCCCAGAGCTCCAGGGGCTCGGGGTGTGTCCCCACACCCACAGTGAGACTCCACCACTGCATCCCAAATCCTCTGGCAGCGTGCAAAAGAGAAAGGACATTGTGAGGCAAAGTCCTTGAGGACGGCAGGAGGAGGTGCCGGAGCAGAGCAGGAAGGAGAAACCACTGGACAAACAGCAGCGGAGGGAAAGGAAGAGGAGTGAGACCACAGGAACTCCAATAACAACAGTGAGAGTCATTTAGAAACCACTGCTGGGAACTGGGTGCAAGCACAGGCTTGGGCAGGGCTCCCAAAGCCAAGGCCATTCATTATCCAGAGTTTTCAAACGTGCAGAATATGGAATAATGCTTCCACTGGAAAGGGCTGCAAACCACTCAGGTGATTAATGCACAGAGCAGAAATTAAATTACTTTTAATAATTTTTCTGGCAATATGATGACAGCAGGGCAGTGCTGGATGCGGATTCCTGACACTGCTCCGAGGCATTAAAGCTCCTGACCCCAGGAGAGGGCACCCTGCATTCCCCAAATCATTGTGGGGAGTACCTGTGGCTCTTCAGCCAGCAGTGAAACACACCCAGATCCAAACAGGAATTCAGAGGAAATGGTAAGTGCACAGCTACTCTACAAAACAACTGGAAAATAAATGGGAAATCTCTCTTTATGGCTCATTCCTAAGTTTACTCTCTGCACACTGGACACCAAACCCAGGGACAGCAGATTCACACCTCTTCAAACCACAGGTGTGAAGTTCCATCAAACCTTCAGCCACAGGTAAGACTGTTTCTCCTAAATCCTCTCCATCCAAATAAGAAAGAAATTAGAATTTAAAACAATCCCCTTCCAAAAAGACAACACAAAGTCCCTCCCCAGTATAGCTTTAGTATTTTCTTGTCTGACTTGTCTCCCCTCATCCTCTGTAGTAGTGGTTTTCTTCCTCGGTCTCTTAGAAATTATTTTTCAGAACCGTGTGACCTGAAAGAGCAAAACAAGCTGATGCCTTAGTGATGATATTTGCAGTACCTCTTTTTTTGGGTCTTCAGTCATAACACCAGTTGTTCTGCTTTGCCACCCCAGCCATGCAATGCATCACCCTGTACAGGGAGCACTGGCAGGAGTTCCACTGACTGGAGCACGGGGACAAATATTTACCTAAACTGCAGCTGTAACCCACCAGATGTGCAGCTGCTGTTCGCAGGAATGACAAAGTTCACTGGTTTTTACACTAATAGCAGAAAAAAGCTTCTGACACTGGAATGATTTTGATATAAAATACGTGATTTGGGGTGTGCTCCATAAGGGGTTCTTTTCCAGGTTTGTGATTTATTTTAGTGACTATTTTCATTTTTGGCTATTCTGCTATTGCTTGTAAACCTCAGCATGTAGCATTTCTGACCACGGTTTATTATTGCACCAAGTAGTATTCAAACTACAGGGTGAATCCTGTAGAATTCCTTAAATTCTCCTTACTGGGTGTTCAGAAAACAAGACTGGATCACTCATCATTTTAAAAAAATCACCCTGCTCTAGCTGAGTTACTGACAGACCCCCCCATGTGGGAAAGGTCCCTTGGAATGGTCCCTCCCTATTTTTGGCTCTCTGCTGTCCCAGTTTATCTTACCAAGGTCAAGTATTATCAGCTGGGCTCCAGCCTGTGCATTTCCAACATCATTTTCTGCAATGCACTGATAGAATCCTTCATCAGACTTCACCAGCCCCAAAACTTGCAGGTTATGTTCTTTCTGAGGAGCAAAGGGAGAAAACAACACTTAGAAATGGGCTGCAATTGCCAAACCAACTGTGTCAGCACGGCAATTACTGTGGCAGGAGAAACTTCTGACAGCACCTGGGAAGGTTTTTGGAGTTCCCAGATTTCACCTCCCTGGCACTGAATCCTGTGTTCTAGGGGATCAAAAGCAGCAGAAGCTCTCACTAATGGCTGTCATTTTCTAGCATCACAAAGCACTGGCAAATCCTAACGTTTCCCCAGCCATTCTGGTGGTATTTTGGGCACTGACTGAACCTCCCAGCCCCACAATCCAGGCACACCCAGTTACACAGCCATTCATTTCTCACCTATGTCCCAATAACGCCTTCCACGGCATCTAAAATCTCCCTGCAGAAGCACCCATGTGCCAAACTTACCATCCACACCTCAGTTACATTTCCATTGCAGCTCCTGCTTGAAACCGGAATTTTTACAGAGCACGGACTGCAGCACACACAGCCAGGTCGTGGTGAGCTCCTACTCTGACAGTGCATTTTGTCACTCTGTGTGCCTGA
The DNA here is from genome assembly GCF_000738735.6 of Corvus cornix cornix. Classification (NCBI taxonomy): domain Eukaryota; kingdom Metazoa; phylum Chordata; class Aves; order Passeriformes; family Corvidae; genus Corvus; species Corvus cornix. The sequence goes on from NC_046340.1 coordinate 19,220,189, forward strand.
CTCTCCTGGAAAGCCCAAGCTATGAAGACATCAGCTCTTACAGTATAAGCAACGTGCATTAAAGGGACTCAAGCAACCATTTCTCTTGAGGGCCCCAAACATCAATAGGACAAAAGCAGGAAGCAAGTCCCATAAAAGAATGGGAATTTCCAATTTCCATGACTATGTGCAGGAGAACTGACAGGCCAACAGCCTAAAAACCAGCAAGATGGACAGTGCACTTACCACGATTTTGAAGTAGTCACTGGGGATCACCATGTCCCCGTTCTTGACCCACTTCACGGTCGGGGTTGGTTTCCCGGTCACCTCGCACTCAAACACAATGTCCATGGACTCGTGGGCGTAGATGTTCGCAGGGCGCTTCAGGAACGTGGGGGGAACTTCAGGGTGAAAGAAGAAAGACAAGAAGATGATGTTACACCCAGAGAAAGAGACCTGACAGGCTCACACACAGCCAGCTCGACACCAAGAGACGGACGGGGGCCTTGGGCACGAGTGGCAGCAAAGGTGGCAGGAATTTGCAGCTCAGCTTTGACAGACACCGACACAAGCTGGGAGTTTTCAGAATTGCATCTGGGCCAGGTTGGACAGGGCTTGGAGCAGACTGGGACAGTGGAAGGTGTCCTTGCCCACGGGCAGAGGGCTGGGAATGACACAACCTCTAAAGTCCCCTCCAACCCAAACCATCCTGGGATCCAGCCAATTGGGAATGACCTCTTGAGACTTCATGAAAGAAGAAATGGAAAGAATAAATGAGGTGCATAAAGCGCAAAGTTAAACCTCAGGGAGTGCGAGTCAACACAAAACCAAAAGCGATAATTATATCAAAAAGTACTTTTAAAAATGAATGGACACAAAACTGAGATGAAACTTTCCCAGGGCACCATGGCCTCGTGCTCCTGTGAAGGAGCTGAGGTTACCAAACGGAGAGTGCTGCACTGATCCCAGGAGTTTCTTCTCTGGCCTGTGGAAGCCAAGGAAACAGCATGTCCAGGAGCAGCCACGTGCCTTCGTCCCACAGTGATACCATGGATACAGAGGAGGGAAGCTGTGTACTTAAAACACAGCAGAACAGAAGCTCTGAACGCGAATCCTGTGAAGAACAGAAGTTCTCCACTTACAGCATGCACCAAAGGTGCTACTCTGGATCTTGGCTGCCTTTTAAATGTCCTTACGTCCTCAGAGTCAGATTAAGTCAGTCAAATATATTTAAAATGACACAAACTCAGAGATAGGGATTTTTTGGGGAACACCAGCCCCCAGTGACTGGTGCACAGACACGTTACAGTTTCTCCTACAGGAGCCTCCACGAAGCCTCCAGCTGCATCCAGGGCCTCTGCACTCATCTGGCTCAGCAGCACCAAGCCCTGCAGGTGCCTATTCCTGGAGTATCCTCTTTGTACAGAACACCAGCCTGTTTATTTGTGTTTACTACGCTCCCAGACACAGGGCAATTCTCTGACTTGTGCTGGCAGCTCGGATTGTTGGAGTTCCAGGAAAGCCCAACGTAGCCTTTTGCCCTTTAATATTTAGCAAAGAAAGTCAATATGGAAGGGCCACGGGGTTTAGACAAACAGTTTACACACTTGGCCTCCCAACAGGGTTTCTTTGGTGCTGTGGATAAGGAATCCTAGGTCATGTTTTACTCCTTCCTCTGAAATGGTCCCAAAGGTTTGTAGGTGGATTTAATACTTTTAAAAACAGCTGGAGGTGGGCAGCACCCCTCCCCCCCCCCCAACCCCCTCATGTTTTGGATTATAAATGAATAAAGAGAACATTAATAAACGGAAATACTTCACAGTAAGAAGGTAGTTTAACTCTCAGGTAAGGGTGAAAACCTACACAGAGCTGTCCATTCACTGCTCCAGCTCTCACATGGGAGCAAAAACCTGGCTGGGGTTTTTGAGCCCAGCTGCCTGTGAATTCAGACAACCAACTTCCCAAAAATTTCGTACCGAACACACCATAAATTCCACCTTAAAAAGGTTGAGATATTTCTGTGCTTACTCTCTGATGGCTGCTACCACCAGACACAACTCTGACATTTGAAAACTCTCTTCTGAATTTATTTGCCACCAAATTGCTGTAATTTATTCTCTATGAAAATGATTTTTATTCCTCCCTGGTATTTATCCTCAGCATGGTTATTTATTACAAGCTGTGCTACTGCTCCCTCCCTTCCCGTATCCCAGCCTTATTTTGGGCGGCTCAACAAGTCGTGTTTGCTTTGCTCTGCTGTGACAATTCCTCACAACCCCCTGGATGTGCTCCAGCCTGAATCCATCTCCGGAGCCCGTGGAGTTTCAATCATTTACATGCAATTTCAGCTGTGTCTCAGCAGTGCCTTGAAAAATGGCATAAATACCATGGCAGCACTGCAGCCAATCCCTCACCCAACCCATCGCTCTGCCTCTGCCCTTCCCACATGCATCATCCCCTGCCAGCCTGGGACAATCATTGCCCGCTCATCGTTAGCCCTTTTTAACTAATGACTCATTTTGTTCAGCCTGCCTGATCAATAGTTTATGTTCTCATTTCCCTTCCATCTCTGCCTGCGGCTGTCCTCACACGCACGGATCGATTCCTGCAGTGCTTGCAGAGCTGAAAAAGGGGAATACGAGAATTGGAAAAGTTGTTTTTCCATGAATGTACAATGCTTCCATTTCCAGAACATTCATTACAGGTGAGTTTTAATTCCTTAGCCACGTATTAATCTTGCCAGAGGAACCCAAAGAGACAGAGGCCAGTAGCACCCACCGCCAAAAGCACAAAAACGTATGAAAAACTCATCATGGGATGCCAGCCTGGTTTGGGCTGGACAGTTCCTTGAAGATCATTTCATCCCACCCCTGCCATGGGCAGGGACACCTTCCACTGTCCCAGGCTGCTCCAAGCCCCAATGTCCAGCCTGGCCTTGGGTACTGCCAGGGATCCAGGGGCAGCCCCAGCTGCTCTGGGCACCCTGTGCCAGGGCCTCCCTGAATCCCCAAGCGGTACCACAGGAAAGTTCTGATTCTGTGCTCTCCACTAATGTTTAACTTGTAATGAAGACATTTGGAAAGAACTCAAATATATTTGGCAACTGATATTGCTCCAATTCGGGATGTCATCCAGAAAGAGGATGTGAATCGTAGGAGTCAGGATTTTTTTGACACAAAAATGGAAGCTGAAGTAGATATTCTCCTACCTGCTCTCAATTAGTGTTGATTTAGGAGATTAAGAATTTGAACATGTTATTTTTTCAAAGTGACTTTGCTTTTCTGGCTCATGGAGCAAATGCCAGGCTGCTCACAAAGGGATAATAACATGAGAAGTGCTCACTTTATCAATTACTTCCCAGTTAATGAATTAATAAATGCTTTCCAAACACACTCTTCTGGTTTAACCATGTCAGTGTTTAGCAGTAACACAATGCAAGTACAGATGTTTGTGGTAGACAAGTTCAATTGATGACCAGCGAGCAAACGAGCCAATTACCACAGAAAACCAGATCTGTAAGGGAAGATCATGTGCTCTGTTCCCAAACACACAATTAAACTTCAAAGATGACTTGGCAGCTCAGCCCCCTCTTCGTGTCAGCACAGAACAACTCCTGAAAAGGCAAAATGCTCAAACAGAATTTCACACCCCCCAGGGAGCCCTGCCACCCTTGTGGAGATCGAAGAAAATATTTTGATCACAACAGTGATCAAAAGATTTAAAAAAAAAAAAAAAAAAAAAAAAAGGCAACCCAACCTACATCAGCAGGTGAGTCAAACTTCTAAGCTACATCCCAATAAAGATGAAATATTTAAAAAATAAGATGCTTTTTTAAGCCAATAGCTCTAAAAGGATGGGAAGAGCTGAGGAACTCCACACATGCAGCAGGAATTGTACCCAAGGTGATGTGGAAACAGGATGGATGCTGGACATGGGTCCCCTTCCCCATGTACAGGTGACCAGAAGGAGGTGGAAGTGAATTCCAGTGCTCTGTAGGCCTGCTGTACAGGAAGAGCACGGGAATGGTCCCCTTTGGACACAAAGACACACAGGTTGCAAAGGTAATTTTAAAAGACTCATTCTCTTCCTAAAAATCAGCTGCTGGTCCAAGCAAAGCATCCAATAAACCCAAAATGAACAGGACCAACCAGTGGCTCCAAACACTCCCAAGTCACCGAATCCACGACTGGTTTGGGTTGGAAGGGATCTCACAGCCCATCCAGAGCCACCCCTGCCATGGGCAGGGACACCCTCCACGGGACAGGGTGCTCCAAGCCCCGATGTCCAGCCTGGCCTTGGGCACCTCCAGGGACAGGAACACTTCCAGGGCTATTCCTAAAGCAGCATTGGAACTTCAGTAACAGCCTAAGGCAGCCAAAGGGCTGAAATTCCAAATTGGAAACGTCCAGCACAACACTGAGGTACCATTTCCGCTTCCTCAGCCACCTCCAAGTGCCCTCAACCCCTGGAAATCAGGAGTGCCAAAGTGAGCCCATGAAATCACTGCCACTCCTCCTGCCACTCCTCTTCATCCCCTTCCTACCACACTTTTGTCCATGACCAAGTGGACACGGAGTGTATCTCCAGCCCTCCCCTACACAAGCATTTGCTCATTCCAGAAGCTTCCCCACAGCCCAAAGAGCACAAACACAAACCAAGCAGAGTGGCCACTCTGTCACAGCGTATCTCAGATAATCCTGACTCCAGCACTCCCAGGCAGTTCCATTTATAACCCATTTCGGAGGGATGCTGGGGGCACAATCCCTAGCTCGTATTTCAGTTACAAACCTGGATTACCAGCAGTATTTAAAATGGACATTTTACCACAAAGCCCATTTCATATCAGCCTGAAATGGTCCACAGGGATTTTATTTCCTCCTCCAGGGATAACAACCTATTCCATTAGGACATGCTCCAAATCCTATTAGAGTCATTATAAAGTTAAATGCAATTTTCACAACTGCAATTTCATTTCTAAGAAGGACCAAACTGCAGCATGACCATCACCCTGCTAATCCACCCCCTCCTGTTCTTCCCCCAACACACAGATAAAGTGCTTGAACTGATGTTTGACAGCAGAACTTTTCATTATTATCTTTTAATTCTGTGAGTTAGTTGTACAAATTAGTTGGGTTTCTTCAAATGGATCCTGAAAAAAGAAGGAGTTTACACTTTACGTGGAAATGGGGAATCATAACATTCTTCCTTAAAAAGCAGCAGAAGTATATGGATAATACTTGGAAAAAAAGAGATTTAAACCCCAAAACTAAGTTGTAGGCAAGACAAATTCTTCCCAACCCCTGAGCACAGCTGTGATGTCCTTAAAACACACTTAATAGGCAGCTACAAAATTTGCAAAGCAAACCCAAGCTGACAAAAAGGGTTCCTCTAGAGAAATACAGAGAAGTGTCAAATTAATGGACAAAACCCAGCATACCAAGACACCAAAAGGTTATAAAAATGTAAACTACTACAGCAAAGTTTTTTTGCAGCAAAACTAGAATTGCAGTTTATGAACAGTTTCAGTGGCAGTGACATTCTCTAATTCAGTAAATGGTTATTTCTTATATCTGTTCTAGAAAATTAAAGCCAGTGTCCCTAGGGAGAAGTGGTGCCTGTGGCATCCTGACTGGTGGGAATCTCTGCCGCTTCCTCAACAGCCAAAGCAGAGGGGGCCTGCTCTGCCTTCTCCAGTGACCTCGTTAACATCTGCCCAGCAGCTGGAACAGCCCCAAAGGAGCATTTGGTGTCCCATGCTTTGCTCCTTTGGACTGGTCAGAGCTTTACAGCTTCCTTGGTAAATGCCAAACCCCAGCTCCACAGAGAGCTGGTTCCAGTGGTGGCAGAAGGGCAGGGCTGAATTAAAACAACTATTTTACATTTACACTAAAAAGCTTTCATTCAGAAATTGCTGAATATGATCCACACTTCAAAGGCCAGCCCCCAAATAAACATTCCAGAGGCAGAAACTAAAACCCAATATTCAATGCTAGGACAATGACCAAGAAACCAGGTAAGCATGAACAGTACAGACCAAAAATAAAGTAAAATTATATTGATTAGTTAGAGTTAAAAACTCATGTTGTAATTCAACATATGTGGGGTTTTTTTAAGGGAGAAATAGTAAATTGTAGATTTATGGAATAGCAAGTAATAGCACTAAAGTTCACAGAAAAAGGCCTGAGAAACAAGGATTTTCTCACGAACTGGACTTGAGTCTCAGTATCACACTGGGATGGAAGAACTGCCCATGTGGATTCTGGCAGCAGCTCCCTCCCCTCCCTCCCCTCCACCCAACGCCTCAGCCGACTGCGATACTGGAGCCCCGCATTTGAAGGAAAACATGAACTCTGATTTACAAGAAAGCAATGAAAATGATCAATGACTCAGAAAATTGGCTCCAAAAGAAAAATGGAAGAGCTGGAACCGGCTATGTGAGCAAAGGCAGGATTATGCAGCCATGGAACTGGACACCTCAAATAGGAGCTTAACACAGAAATGCTCAGTGCTGCAGAAAGGAAATTAGTGTGTGTGTATATCTGCATTTATGCACCATTCCTGTGCAGGAAGAACGCCACAGGACCAGCATCTCCATCCCTGCCCTATCCTAGCATAACACCCCAAACAATTAATTGCTCACTCGTGCATGTTGGATGGAAATGGGTTTTCCTTCCCAGCACGAGCTGCAGTAAAATCCAACAGTGCCTGGACACAGCCATGAAGGATCTCTCAGTGTGCAGCAGCCCTGCCTCCAACCAGGCTCCTGTGAAAAGCTGTGGGCTCCAGCTTGGCACAGGGGTGTGGACTGCAGGCAGGCAGAGCTCATGGACACGGCTCCACAACTGGAATTGCCTGGGAAGTTCTCTGGGTACACAAACACACGGCAAGCTCCCGGCGCATCCTGTACGTGAACAGGATTTTCTCTCTGGGTTTTTCCTTGCCTTAGCAGTTGCAGCCCTGTTCAGACAGCAGCTGCACATCAGCAGGAAACCTCTGGCAAGGCTGGCCCAGCATCCCCCGCTCCCCTTAACCCCGTGGGCACAAATCCGATGTGAATGCTGCCCCTCCTGACTGCCCTGCTCAGCCACAGAGCCAACGGGCACCTGCTGCAGGTGTGGTGCCCATCGCGCCTCAGCCCCCAAATTCATCCTCAGTGGCTCCTCGTGAGCAGGACACATCCAGGGACACTGACACAGGAAGGGGGCACGGTGCCACTCGGCAGCCAAGGCCAGGTGTCCGGGAGGGAACAGGAAAAAGGCAGAAAAGCGAAATAGCTCCGGATATTCCCCCAGCATTGAGCAATCCCTGGCTGAGGGATTTCCTGAGAAACAGGAGATACCTTTGTGTTTTCTGTTCCTGGTTAGATTTTGCCTTTAAAAAGCTGCATTCTGGCCCCAGGTGTGCCTTCAGCAGCCCTAAAGCTCACAGGGATGAGCTCCATGAGACACTTCTGGAGAAAAATTACCAACTTTTCTGTGTTTTGGAGTCAGTCAGCCACGGGATGTCTCTTGGTTCTGGCCAATGAAGAGAAACAATCATTCCTTTCCATCCTTCTCCCCACAAAGCACTTGTGATTTACAGAACAGAACTGGTTTGGACACAGCCCTGAGCACCCTGGGACAGCGGAAGGTGTCCCTTCCCAGGGCAGGGGTGGCAGCAGATGAGCTCTAAGGTCCCTTCCCACCCAGACCACTCCATGGTCCCTGTTGCATCTTACACCTACTCTGGCTTTACTACACCCAAGAGCTCTGCCATGTTTAAGAGAGGAGGGAACAAGAACTGCTCGCACTATCTGACATCCAGGTCCAGCACAGATTTAGACAGTCCCACAATGACTTTTCTGCTCAGGTGCCTATTCCTTTACTAACAATTCCTACCATTTCATTTGGTTTTTAAGATCTTGTACTTTCCAAAGACCTACATCTTCCAACTTCAATATTTCACAGCCATGCCAAGCCCCAGGTCAGAGACCATGGCTATATTACAGAAACTGGCAGAGCTGCATTTCCCTGTGTGATCCATGTGCAGTGCACTGAACTCCACTGTCATTTCATTACCTGCATGTTCCTCACACCACAAGGTGTTCCCAAGGTTCCTCACCAGCACCATTTGTTTCCACAACCCCAATGAACTCAGGATACCCCAGATCCCCTTTTCCACACTGAGCAGTGTAGACTCAGCTCCCCTGATAAAAGCAACACCTTATTCCCTCTCTAATTTCCTATAAAACAATGAATTCGTTCCCTTTCTGCTGCAGGAGGGAATTTGCTCTGACTCCCAGCCTGGCGTTCGAGGCTCTTAGTGAGGGACACTGTCAGAAGGGTTCTGGGGAAGGAACTGCAACAACATCCTGCAAAAGGCTCTCCATAGCAAAGGGTGGCTTTTTCCACACAAAATACACACAGATGGATTCAAACATCTATCAACACCGTATTTGATTTTAATTGTTATTTTAGCGGGTCCAGACATCAGATTAACTCACCCACAATTTCCCAGATCTCCCCCAAAAGTCTTCTAAAACTCTCATGTCACATTGACCAAATCTCCTTAGTCTGATTTTTTCCGGTCTGCTGATTTAGGTGCTAGGTTACACAGCACACTTGGGAACTCAGGATTTCACACTTCAGCTCCTTGAGAAATGTGGAGTGAAGACCATCTGGTCCTGATGATTCCTCACTGTTCACTTCAGGGGTTTGCTGCGACACAGATTTTACCAATACTGCAAGCTCAGGTACGGCCTCCCTCCAGCTCCCTCTATTTGAAAAGATAAAATACAATTTAGGACAAAAGTCTCCAATTTTGCAGAGAACACAGACAGCAGGAACTCACTTTTGTGCTTCAGGCCATCTTCTCACCCCTTTCTCCTCACACTCCATCATGTGCTGACCCTGTGCTGTCCCTGGCAGATGTCCCAGCTCTGACAGGCTCAGAAAAAACTAGCACACAAATCTTGTGATATCAGCAAATGACTGAAAGCTTTGTATTAATTTCCTTGCAAATAAACAGGAGAATAATAATTCCTTTCCTTGTCCTTGGAGATCTCTGGGGAGGTTTGGAGATGGCTTTTTCTCTTTCCAGGGTAACTTCTCACTGGTGTTGGGTGCTCACTGTGAACACAAACGCCACGCGCCCAGTATTTATTTAACCTCTTTGGCTGTGCCTTCGCTTTGTGTTTTTAGTAAACTTCCTCAAACTATTTTATTTTTAATTAACTTCTATTACACAGATCCCCCTTTACAAGACTAAATGCTGATGGTGAGGATGGATGTCACCATCCTGCAATGGCCATCAGTTTACAGCCCTAATACCCTGACAAATCTGGGGTTTGAGCCTGGATTCTCCATGTTTTCCATGACTACAAGGCATTACCTCTGGTGTGGGGGTGGGAGCATTGATGTTTGGGCAGAGGCTGATGGGGCCTGGGCAGGGATGGACCCTCAGTGACACAATGGTGCTGACTCCATCAGGAACAGAGGAGCGAGGGAAGCTGGGGCTGGGGAACCTCTGTGCCCATACAAACACACACAGAGCACCCCCTCTGCCTGTACTGCCATGGAAGGGCTGTTCCTGGGGACAAGCACACCTGGGGCCCACAGAGGTGCAGGAGCAGGTGTAGGAATGGCAGAAGGAATCCCTGTGTGTCTCAGGATGACGGACACCAGGCGGCTGCTGCTCCGACCCACAGCGTCCCCATGGATCAGGGCTGTAGGATGGAATCCCCACTCAGTCTGAGCCCAGGGAAAGATGTGCCAGAGCTCCCTCAGCCATTCCCTGCAGGGATGAAACACTGAACTTTGGCCAGGATCAATGAAAAGCTGCTTCCATAACACTTTTCAGTGGTATTCAGCAAAAGCACGAGAAGCAATGGGCATAAAAACTAAATCACAGGTTCCACCTCACTGTGAGGAAGAACTGCTTTCCATGGGGGTGGCAGAACCCTGGAACAGTTGCCCAGCAGGGCATGGAGTCTCCCTGTCTGGAGACATCCCACACCCACCTGGATGACCCCAGATGGACTGCAGAGTGTCCAGAGGTCCCTTCCAATCCCAACTGCTCAGTGAGTCTGTCTCAAGAGTACCTGGCCCCACCAGTGAGTGTCTGTCCTGCACTAAGCTGAACTGTGATGTTTTGCCCACAACAGGGGAACACACAAGTGAAAACTCAAACCACCTGTGGACTGAAGAGGTACAAACTGACAGATTCCTGTTTCCTTCTGTGGGAGAGTTTTGGCCTCAATACCTCCTGCACTTGCGACCTCCCCTCCAGTGCTCCCAGTAAAAGCCCTCCATGACCAAAGGCACCAAAGGTTTATTTCCTTCTTGTTCAGACTGAGCCCACTGGGTGAGGACATCTCCGAAAACCTGCGGAGGCACAGGCTGGGATTAACCTGCTGCTCTGGGGTGAACTCCCCAATTAAGGAGGATCTCAGACAAAGAACAGATGACAAAAGAGATTTCTAAATGGAAATGAGACAACCAGATCATACAGAAAAGCTTATCAATTGTAATAAACTAAAGCAGAGCTCACTCAATGCTTTTCACAGCATTTTACTGATTATCATTCGAAGCGAGCCTTCCAAGCAACTTCTCAGGTGATTTTTAGAAGTAAAAACCTTAATCTAGGCATCAATAATGTAAAACTGTTACATTCATTATTCCTCTGTTTTACTAAGCTCTCCTTCCCCAGCCCTTCTAGGAGAAATCTCGCCTGTTTGACCCTGAATCTACTCCAAGTACCATGGAAACATCTGAATAACAAGAACGCTCATCAAAATTTAAACTTCTTACAGCAGCGCCAAAGGCAATGAAATTTTTATTGAATTCCTGAGCCCTCATTTTCTGCACAAAGCCAAGCTGGAGAAGAAGCCACAGACAGCCCTGAGCACGACAGGGCCCAGAGCCTTTGGGGCCTTGTTTCCCATTTCCAGCTATTTCCAGGCAAACCCCTCAATCCCAGTTCCCACCACGCTGCCTCTCGTGTCTATTTAGATCTGCCCTGTCCCTTCCAAACAAAACTTCCAACAGGGATCCTCTACCTGCCCTGGGACCATTTAGTGGAAGGATCTGCAGCACTGCTGCGATCACTGGGAACAGGAAAGTGTTACTTCAGCATTTAGGGATGTTTATTCTGGATATGGATGGATATATACGGCGGATATAGGGCCGAGTCCTCCCTCTGCAGGGAATGACACCCAAACACCTCAGTAAGAAGTGCTTTGTAGCTGGACAAATTGGGAATTCGGCACATTTTCCACGGGTATTTTCTTCCTTGAGTCTTTCAGAAACTTAAATCCTAGGTTTACAACTGTTCAATGATTTTGATATGTGAAGATTAAAAAATAATAATAATAAAATTGTTGACTTTGTCAGAGATGACAGGGAGATGCCTGCAGAGCGGAGAGGGACTGGAGGCTGGCACAGGCACCATGAAGAGGGAATGAACGGGCCTGGATCTGACAGTGCCCTGGAATCCCAGGTGCCTTCCCCGCCTCTGCGTCTCTGGTGGGACTGGGTGGATGTTTATGGAGCAAATCCCATTTCTGAGAGGTCACTGTGGCCCATCAGCCCCTTCTCCAGGGCAGTCACAACTCTGAAGGGACAGATTATGAGATGCATATTCTGAAAAATCAATGCCGAAGCATCACTACAGTGGGCACAAAACTGTCACACTGGGCACTAAAACAGCTGGATACATTTCCTCTTAATTTTTCTGGGTCCCAGACAATTTTTTAAATGGATTCAATGCCACTTCATTTCAGCAGAGTGCAAAGATACATTCATTAGTGGTTATGAATGATTCAGGTGCCATGGAGCTGAATACCAAAACAGGAATAAATATGGATTTGAACCAAGCATTATAAATAAATCATGGGACTACCCCTGAATAAGGAAAAATATCAAATATTGAATATTTTCTCAATAAAGTAGCACTGTGAAGTTTTTGCAGTGCACAAGGCAGTGAGATCCTGGGGAGAAACAGCAGGAGAACATGTATTTAAGAATTTCCTAACTCCATCCCATAAGAAGGGGAAAGAGGACGTGACAAATTAAAGACAGCAAGCCTTGACATGCTGTATCTTTGAATATTTCTCAGTGCAGCCCTCGCAGTGGGGGGGTTCATTTGTGTGCTGCAGACTGAGGAGCTCCAAAGGCCAGGAAGGACACACATTTTAAGATCATTTCAAATATGAAGCTGTTTGTTCACTGAATACAGACTGCCTCAATCACCTGGGGAAAAGACAAACTAGGGCTGGGAACAGTAAAAATAAATTATGGGATCAACTAAGCCCTTCTCATGTTCACCAATGGCTACTGCAGGATCCAGGCACATCCTGGCACAACAAAAACATACCTTTTTTCTGATCAAGTTCAAAAGAAAATACAGAGAGGTATTGCTTTCCCATGTTTTTGTCTTGCAATGACACAAATTCTGCAGGCTGGCTTTGCACATCAATTCCAATTCCCTTCCAGCTCAGTGAATGCAGGCCCATCTTCACATCAAAGTCCCTTCTAATTTACAAATCCCAAAAATAACCTTAATTACAACCCACTTCAATAATAGCTTCCATGTAAGGAACAAGCAAACAAGACTCTGCAGCCTGAAAAGAAACTACTCAAAGGACTCAATAAGGGCCTAGAAAAACATGCCTGGTGTAGTGGGGGGATAAGGGCAGACTGCTCAGCCTTTCCCATGAAAGCTGGGAGAAGAAAAACCAAATAAATGTAACAGATTGGCACAAAAGAAAGGAAAAAGGTGCTGTTCTTCTCAGAGCCATGGGATGAGGGGGATACAAGATGTTTACATGGAGGGGGTGGGAGAGGAAAATGGAATAACAGAAAAGAAATCTATGGGGGATTGATAAATAATGGAGAAACCACTGAGGAAACCCCAAAGTGCCTGGAGACCGAGACATCACTGGGGGAAAAAACAACCATTCCTGCCCTTTAGTGCAATGGCCTCAGCCATCTGCCTCTGGACACTGCCAGGACATGGGATCCTGCACATTCCCTGCCCCAGAGCCGCTGCGGGACAGGAGCTGCCACGCCCTGCCTGGGGGTCACCATCCAACAGGAGCTGAGCTCTTGGGGTGCTCTGCCAAACCAGATTCTCATTGCCCTTTCACATTTTTTTTATCTTTAAATGGATTCTAATCACTGAAGTACAGAAAGATGCGAAATAAACTTGAGGCAATCTTTGTAAACTGTGCCATTAATTGCACAAAAATCTTCTAATTAATCTTTCAGCTTTCCAGAATTACTGAAGGTGGAATCTGGGGCTGTTTCTTCCCACACTGCACAGGTAGAAACTTGCCTTTGTTGAAACCTGGCCCAGCACACGAGGCACTGCTGCCAGTGACAGCAGCAGGAATTCAGAATGGGAATTCAGGAAAGCACAGACCCAGTAACACTCTTTTTTCTTTAACAAAATCCAGCAATTTGGGTTCCTTAAGGTAAAGAAATTGAGATAAGTATTATGGATCAGGTGCACACCTCAAATCCAAGGAAGTTTTTGATATTTAAAGTTTGTGATATTCTAGAAAAGAATTTTTCTCTCAAAGAGAAACAGACTGCAGAGCATTCACACACTTGAAGTGCAAATTAGTAACAGCTAATATATTAGGAAGGTCTGAGAGTCTCCAGTACTCTCAGTAAAGGATTTCAAATTAGTAAATTACCAGTGACCCCTTTAACCGAGACAAAGCACTGGAGCCTCCCTAGAAAAACACAGGTCAATAATTCTGAAAGACTACCTTGTAACAGTATTTTTGGCAAGGTGGTACAACAATGGATCCCTCAAGGGAAAGATGCTCTTCCAAATAAAGTTTTACCCATCTGAGCCATTCCAGGCAAACCAAAGAACCCTTTAGGTTGGAAAGGACCTCCAGGACCATCGAGTCCCACCATTAACCCAGCACCGCCAGATCCATCACTAAACCACGGCCCCAAGTGCCACACCCAGAATTCAAATATTCCCTTTAATCCGTAACATTTTCCTGCACTTCAAAGAATTTTCTCTTTTCCTTGGAAAACAACAATCAACAATTACAATCCCACGTGAAGCTGAAGAAGCCAAGTTCGAGTTTTCCAAGAGACGCAGCTTAACATTTGAACACAGTCCTTTACCCAAGTACTGGAAGTCCTGATTCAACATTGCTGTGGTTGATGTGATGGTGCAGAGCTCTGGTAACAGCACCAGCAGTCCATGGAAAGCCTTTGAGGCTCCACAAAAGCTTTATTCCTTGTGCTCCTGCACTTGCTCCCACGCAGTGAGATTTTACAGAGTTAACAGGTTAATTGTGGAAACCCTCCGCGTGTCTGCCCAGACCGTTCCGGCTGCAATCCGAAGCAGCAGCAGGGAGATCAGCAGCTCTGAAATCACTCCTCTCATGGTTAATCACACTAATGATTGTTTAAGCAAATTAGCAGAGCAAGAAGCATGCACCGTGCAGATTAAGTGTGTGACTGGGAGCAAAAGCACAGTCGGTGCCAAGGACAGAGGCCACAGCTGCTCCAGCCCCAGAAACCTGAGCTTACGGAACTGAGCCTCCTTTCCAGCCCCACAAAGTGGTTCTTCTCCCTTCCCACCCCATGCAAATTCCCAGAGAACAAGGCAAAGTTTCAGCTAATTATTTAAAGCACAATGATTTGAGCCTTATGCTTCTTTCTGCAGCCAAGAGAACATAACAGGACGGTGGTCACAAACTCTTATTTTTCTCTATTATCTGCCCACTGGAAGCACCTTCTTAAAATACAGTTTCTTCTCTGTGTGGCATCTCAGGATGTGCTACAGGAAACAGGCAAAAGATAAACACTATAAATCAGAGCTATGTTAGTGTTGACATTGTCAGTAAACAAAGTTATTAATTATACATGTACTGGGAAAGCTGAAGAAAAATTATTTGCCCAAAGGGAAAAGGAATGGCAAATTATATTTTAAAGATTCTCCCCAAAGCGTGGCACGCAGCTTATAGTAAATCATTAGAATTTAGTGAAATGTTTGTTCTGCAGCCCTGACTCAGCTCTCAGAGCTGTGAGCTGCTATAAACTCATCTCAAAAGAGACCTTCAGTACAGAAAAGTGATGTATTATAAGTTCTACTTCAGCCTCTTAGGTTCTCCCCTGTGCACAAAGCCTCCCTGAGCTTCCCAGCCAACACCAGCTCCATCCCTATCACAGAGCCATGGGGTGGGGTGAGGGAGGGACCAGTTCCAACCCCTCAGAGCCCTGTCCAGCCTGGCCTTGGACACTGCCAGGGACGGGGCAGCCCCAGCTTCCCTGGCACCCTGTGCCAGGGCCTGCCCTCCCTCTCAGGGAAGCTGTTGAGCACAATTCCTCGCCCACCCAGTGGCACTTCCACCACATCCATGACTCTGCAGAGACTGGGATCACCCAGGACAGGGTCTGATGCCTTGCACAAGCCCAGGCAGATGATTCCGTGGCTCTTTGCTCACCCACTTCCTCATTTCCCTTGTGCCTTAGTGCAGTTTCCAGCAGGATCTGCTCCATGACCCTGCTGGGCACAGAGGTGGCACTGACTCCCTGTAGCTCCCAGGGACTTTCACAAACGTTCCTCCATCAGGATAAACAAAGAGCAATCGTTTGAGGCTGAAGCTCCAAAACACCACAGAGCTCATTAGGTTACAGAGCACGAAGCACAATTATTTTCAAAGGCTGCCAAAACTTTGGCATCTCCTTCAAGTCCCATTCCACTCTGCCACATTGCTCTGGAAAAAATACATTGTGCTGCTAAGGGAACTCCTCCCTGTGCTTACAGATGCAGATCTTGACTGACAAGCAGCACTTTTTGGGGAGGTTTTGCAGCCTGCATGACCACACCCACTGCAGGCAAGACATAAAGAGAAATCCTGAGCAATCCTAATTCTGTGCAGTAACCTGCCAGTGATGGGGAGGCTCCAGGGGCCTTCCAATAGTTGTAACTTAGACTGAGCACAAACCCCTTTTATTCAAATTGTGTTCACAGAATGAAGTGCTTCACTGAAGCTAAAACCATCTGATGTGAGAGACACACAACCTGGGGAATGGCACTTCCAGAGCACAGTGTGCTTTGAGGCGCCACAGTACAGCAATTTATATCCTCACCTGCAAAGTGCTTTGGTTCATGTTACACTGAGACTATATTTAAGCTCCTAAGGATGTGAAGAAGAGAGATCATAGATGCAACCTTTGAGTCAGCACTTGAAAACAAACAAGACCAGCAGAGCTGCCAGAATATGGGACTGGTTAGAAGAACATTCAATATAAAAATAACATTCTGCCCTTCATTAACCATTAGCCAGCTTGCTTTGAGCCTGGTTTCCTTCTGTGGGTATCTTGGATCCTGTTCCCCTTTCCCTCCAGGCCTGCCCCCAGCACCCCTCTGGAGAGGGCACCTGCAAGAGCACAAAACGCCTTCATTAGGCAGCTCACACCTGCCTCCAAGGCTTCCCATCTCCC
Organism: Corvus cornix cornix; assembly: GCF_000738735.6. Taxonomy (NCBI): domain Eukaryota; kingdom Metazoa; phylum Chordata; class Aves; order Passeriformes; family Corvidae; genus Corvus; species Corvus cornix. The sequence goes on from NC_046340.1 coordinate 19,236,622, forward strand.
CCAGAACACTGAGGTGTTTAACTTCCACTGGCATCATGACCAAACCCTGTTTACTCCAGGAACCCAAACTCCACCGTGATTTTCCTTTAAATTATTCTCCTCACAAAGACAAACTAATTAACTGCAAGACTGCATAGGGAATCAGCCACCACAGATAAGAGCCCTCCTCCTTCCCACAAATTACTGGATTGTTTCATCTCCGCAACTTCGGGAGAAACTTCCCTGCCAAGGACAGGAGTTTGGATAATGAGACACCCAGTACTGGCAATAATCTGGCTCCCATTAGAGAAATCAAGTATCTGGTGGATGAGAGTCAGCTTAACCATCATAAAAATTTAACTGGAAAGAAAGTCTGTTCACTTTATGGTATGGGCTCTCTCTCAAGACTGATTGATGTGTGGTGTTCCTCAGCATTTCCACTTTAACATCACCCTCAGTTTTCATCACGAAATTTGGTGGTGTGAAAACAGCGCAAAACTTTCTGCTGAAATGGAAAAAAAAAAATTAAATCCCATAAATTCAAAAATTAAACTTGGAGTTTGATTCAAGCAATTAAAATGGAAGGATGACCCTAATGCACAGAGAAGAGTACTCGCCATTTAGGGCACAACTCCTATAAAAAGAGCTCTCACTTTGAGGAAAAAGGCATTTTAATGAGCTGCTTAGTTCACACATTCACATTTCTTGGAAGTCTCTGGCATGTGCAACTCAAAAATTACTACTGAATCTTTCAGCTTTTAGCTTGCAATTGAAATTCTGTCATCTCCTTTTGATGGGGAATAAAACCAGTCTTAAAACCCCTATAGCTTATCTCTAGAACACATATCTATCTACTGTATCCTTAAATCCTTACAAGCATCCAAGAGCACTTGGGACCATGAGCTGGGCTTACCTTTCTGACAGCATTGGATGAAAAATACACTGCAAAACCAGTAAATCCTGTGCTGGGCAAAGCCTGGTCCAAACTAAAAGCACATTTTTACTCTGGAGACCAAACAAAAAACCACCCCTAAATATGAACCTTGGGCAAACCCTGCATTTTCTGTAACTGCCTGTCAGGCCAAAGGCACAGCCCCAGCTTACTGTTTTAAAAGCCATTTTGGGGGAAAAGGATTTCTGTCCCTAAAGCAGCAGCTGGTTCAAACCCCTGTTAATATGATCCTCATTTATTAGAAACTCTGGCCGAAAGAGAAACCAGCTTTTACAATTCCCTCAGTTCAATATCAGTTTCGACATTGTAGATATTTAAGACACTACTGCTTAATTTAGTAACATTTTCATTATCCCCAAGGATTACTCAAGAACATTTACAAGGAAAACCATTTGTGTGAATTGTATGGGTTACTGATCATTTGGCTTTGTCTTTCTTAATGGTATTTTTTATAAATATATCTATATCTCACAAAGAGGTTTTTTTAAAATTCCATGTGTACCTCATCTTCCCGGCATGTGCAGTTCTGGATCTTCCCTCCCAAATCCACATGCCATTCCATTATGGACTCCCATCCCAAAGGATTTCATCCCTGTCCTCATTAACCCCTGCCCATTTTGGGGCTGTTTTGCAACTGTTTTTCAGCTCTGCAAAAATCCACTTGAAAACTCTGCAGCACCTCTGTAACACAAAGACAACTTTTCCACATATAATCGGACTCCCAGGGAATTCCAGATGCTTCGTGTACAAGAACCTCATGATTAAAGGTTGCCAGGTCTTTGGAAAAGAGATTTTGTAAGAGGAAAAGCCACCCTTGCAGCAGGATTATCTGGGGCCTGCACACCCCATGGTCCTGGGGATGCTCCATACAGAGGGACCACACATCATCCCTGTCCTCACCACTGGGATCATCCTGGCCTTCTCCTGGCCACAGGGATCCCACTGACCACACTCAAAGCACGAGGCACACGCAGCAGCTGCCCCTGCTCAGCCCCGACCCCGGGAAAGGCTGGAAAACCCCGAGCTGCCGAGTGTCTGCCCAAAGACAGAGATCGTGGCCAGCCAGGGCTCCCCTGAGCTTCTCCTACAACACATTCCACTGTTCTCTGCCACCACCATGGAATGTTAAGCATCTGCACTGCTACCAGGGAATCCTCCTTTACATTCCAGCAAAGCTCACTGGTGACTTTTGGAAATACAACTAAAGAAAACAAATGTTGGTGCCCCCATCAAGAACCATGGCAAGCTCTCTTCCACGTGTCAAGGGCTGGACAAATGATCCTCACGGTCTTAGAAAAACATCAAAACAGACCAAAAAGCCACAAACTTACACCAGTCCAACTACAGAACAAGACTTAGACACTGAGCAGGAAAAGCAGAGGTTCTGCTGAGCCCAAGCCCTGTGGAACAGAAATTAGATCTCAGTCTTGAACACAAGAGTGGGACTTTTGCATGATGCAAAGATCATTTTCTTTTGGGGGAAGTTTACCTTTAGTACTAAAAATGACACCTCTCCTGAAAATGGGCTTTTCTGGTGTCCTGGTACAACCTGAACAAGGGATGTAGCCTTAAAATAACACTCCCACGTCCTTCCTCTCCCATGTAGCTGAGTATCTGTTCACAACTTTTTCACCACCGACACTTGCCTCGAATACAAATGTGAGAGGCAAAAATTCCCAGTTAGTTGAATCCACAAGTAAACTGTGAACTCCATTCACATTAAACTACCCCTAGGAGCAGCAGTGAGGACTTTCAGAAAGCCTTTTCAGACAAAGAGTGAAGTGCAGTGGTAGAGACCCAAATTCCAGGGAGTTCATTCAGCTCACCCACCTTCCCCACACCAGACTCCCGGACTCACTGCCCTTGTTTGCATCACTACAGAAAAAAGGTCACTAATTACTCATTACATTTTCAGGGTAAGAAGTAACTTCTATGAAGCCAAGGTGTTGTTTGTACTTCCAAGAGCTTCCCTGAGCAGCACATTCCGAGGCCCCCAAAAAGGACAATACTTTGTCCCCCACATGAGCCTTTGACAGCTTCAGGTTCATGCAGCATTTCCTGAATCTCTAATTGAGGGGCAGCCCATTATCAAGATACAGCACTGAGCTTAATTAGAGAGGGAAATCGATGAAGATCATCTAGAAGGTATGAGAAAGGTTTGAGCAATTTTCAGTGATGGTTCAAATTTCTTCCCTGGAATTGTTTCCAACAATAATGAAAGCTTAATGCAAAACAAGAGTTACCCAGACATATTACTCTGCTGCTGCAGGACTTAATGTGCTTTGCAAATGGGTACGATTTCTGGGGCAGGATGGCATCAGCTTTTACCAAAGCTGCTGCCCCACAGAACCCTGGAAAACAAGCCCAGGGTTCTTCACATTCAGGCTCTTCCTCCTGCAGCTGTCTTGGTTTTGTTTTAAAGAAAGTCCTGACTTGCCTCACACATCCTCATTTTATTTTAGGAACCGTTCATATGTTAGCAGATGTATAATCACAACTAGTTTTTAAGCCAAAGTCTTCAAATAAAAAAATTTAAAATAATTACCTGCCATGAGTAATCAAAGTACTAGAGACCCCATCCCAGCAAGAGCAAAGGGAACAGGGAAATCAAGGTGAGGCATTCCTGCCAGCCCCCCCAGAACACAGAAAGCACTGCTCCCTGACACCGCAGGACCCACACTGCAATACACCTATTTGCTGCTGGAATAAGCCTTTGCCATTGCTATAAGCCTTGTCAGCTCTACTGAAAACATTTCCAGCGCTTCCTTCTAAAGCACAAAGGGGACAATTCCATCAACACACTTCTGCATTTGGCTTTTTCCATACAATTTGCTCTGGCAGCACGAAAGAGGCTGTGATCAGCCAATTGCCACGTGCAATCTCTGACTTATCACTACAGATACCCCAATAAGCTTCTGTGGTTTTATTTTTAAACTCAGTTACATTAACACAGTGAGACATTCAATGCATAATACTTAAGATACACTATCAGACACTGAATGCTGTCCTAGACAGCTCAGAAGTTGACTTTCTCCTACGCCAAAAACTCACTGCAAGGGAATAACAAACAACAGCAAAGAGCAATTCTGACTCTTCCCCCACAAACACAGGGATTTATTTATTTTAGAGACTTCAGACCTGCCATATCAATTTTACAGGAGAATGAAAATGGAAAATTCTTTTTGTTTTTTTGTTTATTATTTTCTGGTTCATTATTAACTGCAATAAATATTTCAACAGGGAGAGAAAGTCCCCCCAGGCTGCTGGTCCCCACCCCAGCACCAAGGCAGGTCACAGGAAGCCCCTGTGGTGACCTCACTCAGTCCCAGCCCCTGCACAAATCCCTGGGGTGCTGGGCACAGCCATAAATTTGAAATATTGCCCAGATGAAGACTGAACTTATGACCTTCCCAGTATTTAACTGCCACTCTGGCTCTTCCAGGCTGAGCAGATTAAATACAGTCACTACCTGTTTCCCCAGCTCTGCTGTCATCACTTCCCACTCTTATCTGAGGGAAATGCTACAGATTCTTTCACAGCTGGGGAGAGCAAAACAAATTTTTCAGAGCTCTTGATTCATTACAGGTGTCGTAAATAAGCTGGTACCAGCACCCACAACGAGGGGAGAGCACTGTCAGTACAGCCAGGAGAGAGGGGACTTTCCAGGCACCAAACTGTTGCCTCTGCCAAGGGAAGTGTCCTGCCCTTGCTTGGCCTGGACTGTGGTGATGCCGGCTTTGGCACCCAAGGAAAAGCGAAGAGGTCCCTTCCCCATATTCTGTGGCATTCGGGGTACAAAGCTGCACACAGGTTTTATCCATTCAGTGTTTGGCCCTACAGACTGCCTCCACTGTGGACAGGATTCAGCAACCCAGTCCCAGCTTTAGGGGCTGGGACTCTCAGCCACAGGAATGGGACATTCCCTGTTCTCTTCCGCATTAAACCACTTCTCAGACGCACCAGGCAAAGGCTCAGTGTGTGACCAGCAGGTCCATGAAATCCCCAGTCTGCAGATACACAGAATCACTGAATCCTACAATGGTGTGGGTTGGAAGGGACCTTACAGCTCATCACATTCACCCCCTGCCATGGGCAGGGACACCTTCCACTAGCCCAGGGTTCTCCAAGCCCTGTCCAAGCTGGCCTTGGACACTGCCAGGGATAGGGCAGCCAAAACTTCCTACCACGTTAAGGAAAGTTCTTGACTCTATCTCCCAGATACACATGGTAGGTAAAGAGACTGAGGACAGAAATTAGTGTAGAATTCTTCTGGACCCCTTAGTACCTTTCTAGTCAAGTTCAAGGTCATTTTCCTGATTCAGTCCTTCCGTGAGGTATGCAGAGAAATAAATCCCAATCATTTTTGAAACCCAGTGCTAGAGGGCAATGGAAATCTCCTCTATCACCTTTCATTTATGACACAGGGGTTCACCTATTTCCAGGTACGTGAAACTGGTGATATCCTTAAGTGTCACCAACAGGATCTGAGTAACTGCACTGAAGGTAGCATTTATTCCAATTGAAAATGGTGCCAGAAGTATCAGAAAACACCCCAGGACTCCCAGGACTGGTGGCTGTACAGCCCCATATCAGTTGGAATAAGCTTTCCCCAACCACCTCCCTCGTACCTTACACGAACCCCCAGTAAAACTCAGGTATTTTCCTGCTGGCTGAGCGCAGCCTCAGTGTGACACACCTGAGGGCACCCTCCCTCCAGGGATGGTCAGGAATTTCATCCCCACTGCCAGGGAAGGAGGATTCCAGTGGTTGGTACCACACCAGACACTCATTTGCTTGCAGGGTTTTGTATCCTTGTCAGAGGACACAGAAAAGCTGGTCATGGAGCACAGTGACCTTTAAGAGCATTCCTTTGGAGTCCGTGCACAAGTCAAACTTACAAGGATAAAGCAGTTTGTTTCTGCAAATTTCAGTCAGCCCATACCTGGGCACTGCCAGGAGAACTCAGTCAAGAGGCAGCCACAGGAACACCCCTCCAGTTTCACTGCCCTAACGCTGCCAAGCAATGGCATCACCCCCCGGCACAGAATTCCATGTCTGCACTGCCATGGGGAAGCATTAATAGAAGGAAAGAGATTGGCTGCCCGAGCACAACCCCCAGCAGAGAGTGAAACCTCTTAGCAAAAACATGGGCTTCAAGGAGAGCTGCAGAAAAATACAGGAGAAGGGAGTGAGTACCCAAAACCAGATTTCTTGTCTGAAATGCTGCCAGACTAATTCCCAAGGATGACAGAAAGAATTTAAGTTAAGCAAAATCATGCTGTTATTAGGTGGGGAGAGATGACAATTTCTCTGGTCTAGAAGAAAATGATCCAGGGATCAGGTAACAGTTATTCAAGCTATTCAACCCTGCACCAAATTACAGTAATGCAGAAATACAATTGCTCCCTACTGTGACCTCTCAGGGAAAGCAGAATTAAGATTAGAACTAAGAAGTAAAATCAGAAATGCCACTATCCAAAATGCACTCTGTAGAATCTTTCATATATTTTAATATTCGAGCATTAAAGGATTTTCTTTCCAGTGCCAGGTGTGTAACAAAAATTCAGCACGGACAGACTGGCAGAACACATTCCAAACCTTCACAGCCAAATGAAGAAATCCTTTACACTGGTTCAGATAAGGGCAAAGGAGTTGTCTCCAGTTCACTTTCATCCCCAGCTGACCTGGCTGGATGTCCTGCACTAAGGCTCCTCTCAGCTTTATCCATGACCTGCTTAATTGCATCACATCATTAATGGTATTAATTGCTGCCACTGCCCATAAAACACAAGACCAATTCTGTAAAATAGAGAGGCTGGAACTGAATTAAACGCAGCACACAGTGAGCTGTTTGAAGCCATCATAAAGTGCTCCTCAGACTTTGAAGTATTTCCAAAGCCAGAGCACCAAATCCTTATTCTTTTAGCCAAGATACAAAGTAAAAAAAATGTGGGGTTTTCTGCATGACCAGATTGAGCCCGTGCACTTCCTTTTGGTCAGGAAACCCTTCCTTTTGTCTACAGAAAACCCTTCATTTATGGATGTTCAGTGAATAAATTTCTCCCCTCAGAACTACTTTTTAGACCACCTTTGTAGCACCACAATCCACAGCAAACCAAGTCAGATAAGCTCTTGCAAGGACCCTGCATAGGCCCTGAAACTCCAGAGAAAGAGCTGGAAACCCATATTAGGGTCCAGTCAATTAAAAAAGACAGATTTCTTCATGGAATGTAAGAAAGACAAGGAAGCCAAACTTCTACCTGATTTTTTTCCCACTCCTTAACAAGTCTACTTTCCTTGCTTACCCAGCCTGCTTTATTTACTTTTTTATGTATAGTAAGATGCTTTTAAAACTACATTATCAATATTTCAGTGCTTTTTCTAGTAAAAATAGCTTGCAAGAGTAAGCAAAACAGTTACACACACAATAAAGCAGCATTTTACCAAACATCTCTGCTTTTATCTTCTCGCAAGCTCATTGAAAACAACAGTATCTTTAAGGATTAAGAGATGTCCTTTCCAAAGACAACCAGGTTGCAGTACCACAGGCTGACTTTTGGATGGGATCAGCCACACTGTGGCCTTGGCCCTCCTTCAAGTATATGACATCAACCACATTTAATATTGTAGGAGCAGAGAGAACAGCTTTTGAGTATCTTCAGGTTGCATTGTATGAGCACCTTGCTCATTTGGCTATTTAGGAAATTACAAGCAGTTTGGATCATAAATCAGAGTAACAATATCTATAACAGAATTAGAGGGGGCTTGGTTTTTAACGGGGCACAGAACTGGTCACAGAATAAAGTTGGTATTTCATCATCTGGAGAAGTGTTCTCTGTGAAAATTAAAACCCCTGACCTACCTTGGACTGCCAGCTCTGCCTGGGCCTCCAGGGTGTCATTGCCACTCTCAGCAATGCAGGTGAAGGTCCCGGCGTCGGCCTCGGCCACATCCCGGATCTCCAGGATCCCCCCGGCCAGCAGCTGGAACCGGCCAGACCTGTGCAAACAGGGACAGGGTCATTCTGTGGACATGGTCATTCTGTGGACAGAGTCATTCTGTGGACAGAGTCATTCCACGGACACGGCCTCGGCCACATCCCAGATCTCCAGGATCCCCCCAGCCAGCAGCTGGAACCGGCCAGACCTGCACACACAGGGACAGGGTCATTCCATGGACACCACCCCAGCACTGTGGGACACAGAGTTTTAATTACACCATCACATCCCACACTTCGGCTCCACAATGGAAATTAAGTTCAACCCTATCAATTCCACAAGAGCAGATCATCTTTTTGCACTTGCAGCTTCACTTATTAATTAAATGTGATCCAAGGTATTTAGTCAAGAGCAGCCAGAACTGAAGAAAAATGAAGTATTGTAATCACATAATTAAAAAAAAGGCATTTTGCAGATCCAGCTGGAATGACTTATTGCTTGGGAAGCTGAGGGAAGTACAACAGGAGGGACTGTGCCTTTCCAACACAAGGACAGCAATGCACGTTATGCAATGTACAGCAATTGAACTGTGTGAAAAGGTGAGCCATCCCTGAGAGATGAACTATTTCAGAGTAAGATACGGGTTAGAAGAAATTCAAAATACAGATTCATCAGGTGACAAAGGGTCTGTACAGAGGGGTCTCTCCCTCTGACTTTTAAAGGGTGGGGAAGGGTTTCTAGTCCAGCCCTTATGAACTACCTGCTTTTGCTGCTAAAGGTGGCACTTTCTGCTCAGTGCAGCACCCTCAGCCTCCAGCCACATCCTCCTCCCACTGCAGCCATCACTGCCCTTCACCTGATACAAAATTTGTACACGACTTTTCCAAGGTCCTCCAACACTCCAAGCTTCCACATAAAATGCCAAATAACCTTTCAATAAAATGCCAAAAACCCCAAGCCAGGACAACAAGTTGTGCCTGAATGCTGACCCAGAGCCATTCTTATTTGCAGCTGGAAGAGTCGGGGGGAGAAGGAAGGGAACCTGGTGGCTTCCTGCCTGGCACTCTCGAGCCATGGCTTGTGGGCAGGAAGGATTGAATTCTGTCAATATATGACCATTACAACAATTGCCTTTTTTGTTCTCTATTTGGAGTGGCCAACGGACAAAAGTCAACCTCAGTGCTTTCTCCATTTGAAATTTCCCTAGAATTACATCAGCAGGACCAATCCTGACCTGCTTGGACAGGTAAATTGTTGGGACACAGACTTTTGCCTCATCTCACTATTATTTAGCACATAAATACTGATTTATGATCCTCCTCTAACTGCCGATCAAATTTCTGTTTAATAGATTTAAAAGCAGAGCAAACAAAACCATAACTGGCATTAAGTGTTAAAAGCATCCAAAGAGATGTCCCTATCCAGGTGCTCCGTAAGGAAAGCCATCCTGTTCCCACGAATAACACCAGGACTACAGAAAGGCTTGCTTGGAAGGAGCACAGGGAATGTGAGTGAAGATACGAGTTTGAAAAATCATATTAAGAGCTTTCCAAATGCTGGGAAAAATGTCCCGGGCTTGCGTGGGAATGGCACATCAGACACGCTCTAAAACCAGGCCTAAAGGAAAACACGCCTGGGCCTTGACACATCCATCCATGAAGTTTCTACCTTCTTTTGTTATGTAAAAGAGCTGCTTTGACTTTTTGTTCTTGCAGCAGGGAATGTGCCGAGGGCTGGGGTGAAAGCAGGGAGCTGGATGTGCCAGGGACAGCGGGACACGGAGCAGGGAGGGAGCAGTACCCCAAGAACTGCGACTGTCACATCCTGAAGAAATGATCAAAGGCAGTCAGGATGTCCATGGCATTTTGAGGACATTCATGCCTTTCCCAGGATATCCACTGTTACCCTCTAAAAGCAACACGTGCCTTAGGATGCTCCTTTTCCCACTGCCAGCCTCTGGAAAAGTTGCTGACAGCAGTTAAGATGTTACTAAACCTATTAAAAATTACTCCTCGTTGTCACTTTAGGCAACAGAAGTTTGTCCTAGGGGATCTCACAAGCTACTTGTAGCATGGGAATATTTACGGGGATTCTGTTCAGCCATCTCAACATGCGCCATGTTTATATTCCCTTTGATTATTTTCCTCCAGAAAATCCAGAGCTGAGTTCAATTTCCCAATAGGTGATTCAGTGGAAGTTTAATGGAAGAAAACAATTAATCTGCCAGACTCCTTGGTGATTCCCTCTGTATGAATCAGCTCAGGAAAAATCCTGGGCTTAAAGGAAAGCTGCTTTTGTAATAAAGCAAAATATCTTAATTTTGTAAGGACAATGAAGCATTTTCACAAAAGAGTGAAGCAATCTGATTTCAGACACTGGAGACAAAGAATCATCTTAATATAAAAGTGATAACATAATTTGAAGTGTCATTAAAAACAACAAAGATTGATCACTCAGATGTCAGGGAAGAGGAAAATCAAATTCCAGCCTTTTATATGCATTCCATACAGCCCTCACTTGCACCCCCTTAACACACAATTACTGAGCTACTCTGGATGCCTCACTCACAGGCTCTTTGTGTTTCATTATCACAAAATATACTGAGCCTTTATTAATTTACTGTAGTCAAACTGGCAGTTATACCCTGAGGTTTGGGCTTTTTTTCCCTCTTTTAAATTACTATTCCCCAAACATCTTATAATCTATTTGCTGTCTCAGTAAAGTACAGCAGATAAAATTAGACAGTAAATTAGATTATTTTGTGGGATCTACTACCAGAAAAATCTCCATAATTACTCTGCTATGCTTAACCTTTCCCCAGCTGGGCAAGTGTAATTCACTTGGTACCAATCACTCAGAGCCCTGTGAACAGGAATGTGTAGTAAAGGGAATATCACACGTTTGTGGGAAGCACTAAGGAAAAGCCCACATCAGGGACGTGGATGTGATCCTACAACCACAGACTCCACGTGAACACAGGCAGCAGAGCAGAAACGAACAGGGCACAAGTGCCCCCAGCTGTCATCCCCTCACGGCAGGAAAGTGTTACCTGTACAACCACCTTTCTGCAGGAGCTTTGCAGTTACATGACATTTTGCTAAACTGAACGGCCCAAACCTGCTGCAGGGCTTGCTGGATTTTACAGACTTATTAAAACCTTATTGCTCAAGTCCTTTCAATGGTTTAATTTCAGATGAACCATCTCATCTACGGCAGTTTTTTAAGAACCTGTGACACCTGCGTTTGTTCTTTCTCCTACAGAAATGTCCCAATATAAATGAAGATACACAATATATGCTGTTGGAGCACATACTGATCCACACACTGCAAAGTTTTCAGAGCAGATCATCTTCCAAACATTTCCAACTCTGTGCCTGTGTCCCGAGCTCTGAAAATCCACCTTGGCAGCCACCTGGAACTTCCCTTTCCAAGTTAGGAAGCACAAAGTGACTCCTGCACTTGCTGAAGAACAGACCCTCACACAGCAGGATCCTCAGCCAGACTAGAGACTGAAATAAAATATATTCACCAGGTAAGAAAGGCTCCCAGTTGGCTCAAGCCCGAAGCACCACTCAGCCTGAACACACCACCTCCATTCTAACCTTTTGTACCAAGCAATGCTGACACCACGAGAGGTTTTACTTCAGGAAGTTTTCCATAAAGGGCCTAAGATTTATTCCAATAACTTCATACTTCAGTGCCTTCCCTGCTTCCTTCCACTTCCCTCAGCATTCTCCACATTCCTGGCAGAAATATTACTGACTCGGAGTCCATGGAGGCGACCCAGCTGGAAAAGCAGCAGGATATTCCCAAGGCTGAATCCATGGATGATGCCTGTCCACGTGCCAACGTTGAAGACCAACAAGGTGCCCGCCCTCCACCAGGGATCATACACGAGGCAGGAGCCTTCCTTTGGATTTTGGAGCTTTAAATTGGAGCTACATCTCAACCTAGAGCAGGGTTGAGTCTTTTCCTTTCTGTACAGACAGTGGAGTTTTGGGAAAACTATAAAATGTGAAGATTACAAGACCAGTGAACCAATTCAAGGGAAAGCTTCTCAGTCTTTAGTGGCATTCTTTAGGGAGAACCAAGAAGTCAGCAGTCTCTCCATCAGATTTCTTTAAAAATCTTCAAGTTAATGAGTTCTGAAGGATTCCTTGGAGTTCTAACAGCCTTGTTCCAATGGAAACTTGGAGCACCGAGTTAACTTCCGTTTCTCACCCAACACCCAAAGCTTCCTTCTCTCGCACTCTAATTAATTTGGAAAATATTTTACCACAGCAACTAATTTCACAATATATTGCATTACAGGCTGTCTGAACAACTGCCAAGGCTGCCATCACTCAAGTTTACTCATATTTACCCATTAACATAAATCTTATTGCAGTCTTCAACAAATAATCCATCAAATTTAATCGCCTTCCCTTTTCTCCAGATCTTATAACAAATATTTAATTCCAAAATCCCACCACTCCCTAGCCTTAAAATTAATCTATTTTCCTATAAATACAGGCTCCTATCCATATTCTCCTTAGGAATACAACTTGAAAGGCAAACATTCAATTCTGTATTAATTAATTACCACAGTTACCACAAAAGCAAAACTGAGGGATTGTGTAAAACCCTTTAACAAGGGGCAAAAATTAGGGATAAACCTGCCCATGCTGTCTGAGCTTTGTTTCCTAAGCCCAGACACACTCAGAGAAATGTCCCAATGTATGTGGCTATACCTACATATATGTATGTTAATGTTTGGGGTGGGGTGTGCATAAACAAACCCAGGATTTCAGAGCTCTTCCCAGGCAGAAGGGACATTAAAACCTGCCCAGATGAAAAGAATCAGTTTTCTCTTGGGATAAAGAAAAGCCATGCTAAGAAAGTCGTACTTTTATATCAAAAGAGGATTTTAATACAAATTAAATGTGATTTAATTTGTAATTACATTAACAGACCATGCATAACAAGCTAAGGTAGCTATTCAGCAACAGTAACTGCAGGCTTTTCTCCAACAAAGAATCTTAATTTCTGGACATTTTCCAGTTATTCTATTCACACCAATAACACAATAGCTGGAGGGTAAACAGAGTTTAAGAGGTTTCTGTTCTCTGCTCTTTGAATCTCTGCCCTGTTCAGCCACAGTCATGAGCAGCAGACTTGGGAGCTTTGGCACAGTTTGATCACTTGAAGGAACAATGAAAGGAGGTTACCCCCACAGAGGGGAAAAAGACCAAATTCCCACCTTTACCCATCTTAAAATTCAAGTCTACAATGAGCACACGTTCCACTGCAAGAAAAGAAGAGCTAAGTGCTGCAAGAAGAAAGTCAGCTGGAACCTGTTCTTGTAACAAAGGGCCATAACACTAAAAACTAATGCTAAATATTCTGAAAAATCAGGTTAGACCTGGTTCAAATTGTGTACATTTGAAGATCAAGTATATTTACCAATGTTATGCCCCAACCCTCCAGAACAATTTCTCTCTCTGAATTTTGAGAAAAAGAAAATACCTGTGAAACCCTAAGAAGTTATCATGGCAACCTCATGGAATGAGGGAAGTGAATTCCTAAGGGAATTAACAGCACTGTATTCCGGGGTGGGAAAATCTGGGCTTTCTGTCTCAAAAATCAAGAAAATAAAAGGAGAGCTTTAACCTCCCTGTGCCCTGAATGTGCCACAACCTACAGAAGGATGGGGCGGCAAAACTTCCTAAAGATGTGATGTGACATCACTTTACAGACAAGAAAAACAAATTCAGATCTTACCAGGCACATTTATTCTGCCATTTCATCCCATTTGACTGTGCTGCTCTAATGAGTCTGTACCAGCCTTCGTAGGGGAGTGATTTCTGACATTCATAAAAACCCCTGAATTTAAATCATGTGCCTTCAGACTGACACCAGCACCACGTCTCAGGGGCACGAGGCTCTTTGTCATTTCCCACAGCAGCCTCCCAACAAAGACGGTTCAGATTACAAGCCCCTGGATTCTTTTAATTTAAGAGTTGCCAAAAAAGAGATATATTATATCCCTGGTGCTGCAGAGACTTGTGCATTGCTCTGGCTGCTTTCTGTGTCAGCCACGCCACAATTTACCTCCTTGTTCCATGATTAACTTGGCTCCCCATTAATCTCACTGCTGACTTTGAGGGACATGGAAAACATTCAAATATCTGTTTGTAATCCTGCTTCTAGGAAGTACGTTCATTACGTGGACTAAAATGGCCTTGATAAGATTTGTTCTGCTTTTTTAATATAGATTTTCCTACCACATTATTCCGACTATGCCAGCAATGACAATGTGTAAGTTTTCACTCGATGCATTTCTGAAAGCCCACTGACTTTTTGCCATCATGCCTACCATTTCAATGTTCTATTTTAATGAGAAAATGCGTCATTTCTCTTTAAACACTTATTCTTCAATTCCTGTGGGACACTGACACAGAGGGACGTTTTCACTGCAGAAAGAATGAGGGCAGGGCTTCACACTCAGAATACCCCAAGTCGTCCTCCTTCTCCTGCAGTGTCCTTATTCACTTAATTGCTGCTTCTACCCCAGTGCCAATCTAAAAGTAATCTATTCTTAATAACCAAGACAAGATTTCTTGGTTTCAAACGGCTGCAAAAACATACCCCAAGAGTGTTCCAAAGTCTCCTGAACGACCTCCCTTGTCCCAACACTGAGCCTCGGAGCCCTCCAGCATTTGGGATCAGTCTCTGAGTTTCAAGCCCAAAGGAAGGTGTGCACTAATCCCAAATCCTGACTCCAGCTGGATTCCTGCCAGGAGACAAGGACAGGGCTGTCAGCCATTACTCACCCATCTGTGGGAAGCTCCTCCTCATTCCATGTCCACCTGATGAGGGGAGGTGGGAATCCCGCAGCGACACAGGGGAACACCGCGCTCTGCCCCGGCAGCCGGGTGAGGGACGAGGGCGGCTTCAGCAGCGCCAGGCTCTGCGGCTCCTCCGCATCTGCAAGCAGCACATGGCACCAGGTGCAACGTCAGAAGATGGTCATGTTAAAAACCACCAAAAACCCCCTGAATCAAAATCCAGCCGGCCAAAGAAAATCACAAATGAAACCTCTAATTCCTTTCCTGCCCCTCTGTAGGATTCCATCCCCACCTCACCCACAGCCTCTCCCAGCCTCGTTACCATTTCCTCCAGACATGCAAACTGATTCCTCACTTTTGGGATTCTCACTTTCCCAACTCCCTGGGAAACTATTCCAGCTCAAAACTACAGCCCTGAAACTGGAACTTCCACTAGGTAGTAGAGGTTTAGGAAAGAAAGGGACAGGTTTGAGTTTGTCCAGCCAGCCTTGGGCTTCATCAGGGAGCTGCCTGAAGAAGTGCTTTTACATGCTGGAAAATGAAATTATTGCAGGAGAGGTTCATCCCAAGTAAAATAAAACAACCAAGGAAGGTGCATGCTGAAGTAACACAGAACAAAAATGCCCCACCACGGCTTTCCATCCTGATGAAAATGGAATCCTCTGAAGTAGTTTTGCATTGAATTAGGCTGGAGAGGGCTTTGTTCCTTTTTCCCCCACCTTAAGAAGAAGCACAAGCCAAGTGCATGTTTACTCCGTCCCTACCACCGTGTGTACCCTCTGACTGTGCCCTGCACCATACCCAGAGGCAATGAGCTCCACAGAGCAGCCGCAGATGGGGCTGAGCCCCCCCTGCTCACCCTGCACTAATTCCCAGCACTCTGAGGGGTGTTTGGAGGTGTTACGGCAGCAAAGCTCCACAGCCGAACAAGCCCTCAAACTATTTCTGCCACCTAAAATGAGGACAGAGTAGTCTGTACCTACTCCTGCTCCCTGAATGAAGCACTTTCTGTGTCTCATCACACACATATTTGGCTGCTCTCTCGCTTGGGCCCGAGGTGATACGCGCAGGGATTTCTGGAAGTTGTTGTTTTGGTGTTCTTCAGCTCAAACCACTAAAAATAATACCCAGTGTTCACAGCACTGAGCTCAGGGCACACACAAGCCCCAAGGCACAACACGAGGAGGTGCCAGGACACTTGGGGGAAGCAGAACAGGTGGAAATCCCATGTGGGAGTTGGCGCAGGCAGAGGCAGCCAAGCTCTGAGCAGTGCTGGATCAGCCAGCCCCATCCCTGCGGCTCTGCCCACATTCCTGGCAGGAACTGCTCTGCCTGCCCTGCTGTGCATGGCAGGGATAACGCAGTGACAGGGACCTGGAGCAGCACGTGCAGCCAGCCAGGCTGCAAAGCAGGGACACAACATCTCCAGGCAACCATCCTTACATGGAGAGGAGCCGGGATGATTCCGTGGAAACATGACTCCGACTGCTCCAAGCTCCCAGCAGGGAGTTCAGCTCACAGGTAAATGGAAACTGGATCCAAAAATTAAGTGACGTTTTTCCCTTGCACTCCCATGTTTGAAGGCACCTGCTGCGAAGTGGCAGAGCTCAGAAATGCATCCTCCTGCTCAGTGGCAGCCCGGTATCAGACAAAGCAGAACATTTAAGCAGCAGAACGTTGTCTGTGGATGCAAATCCCTGGGATGCAGGAGTGTGCTGGGTGTGTTTCAAAGCCTGGGAAGCAGTGGTGGGTTTGCTGTCAGCCACACATCAGATAACCATTTAAAAGGGGAATAAACTGAATGAAGAACAGATTAATTCAAATCCTTCTTTCAAACACATCTCGGGCAAAACAATCAATTATGGGGCCGCTCAAGACTAAGGGAGCTTTCCCTTCAACAGCTTAATCCCACTTTTTAAAAAAAGCCTGCTGGGAGGGATTTTACCAAACTTCACTATCAATACTTTGGGATTCATGACCAAGCAAAGAAACAGCATCTTTTGAATTCCCTAACACAGCTCTATTTCATCACCTTCTGCAAAGCATTACAAAAGCAAGGAAACTGCAGCTGGTGCCAAAAGAATTCAAAAGATCAGTGTAATATAGAAGTTTATCAAGAAATCTTCAGTTTCCAAAAACATCAGCAATATCCTCAGCATTTGAAGGGCTGCAGAAAGATGAAGGCAATCCCAACTACAGGAATTCAATCAAGCATCTTTTCCAAAAGTGCTTTTCTTCAAACCCTGTATCCTTAGTTGGAGAAGAGACAAGGCTTTGGAGAGGCTAAAGAACTGAACAGAACAAAGGCCTACTTTACGCATGATTCATTTCCAACACCCCAGTTCCAAAAAAGAGCTGCCATTGTAAAAATTGGGGTAGTTTGCAGAATAATTTAGTATTTTAAGTAGAGAAGGGCTGTAGTCACAAGAAACAGAACTACTCCTTGAAAGGGACCCCTGAAGGTGCCCCCACCTGCCTCAAGTCCACCAGCTGCCCACACCAGGTCAGGCCAACCATGACATTGTCCAGCCTAACACTGAGCAACTCCCTCCTGCAGCTCTCCAAGAGCAACAACTGAATGAGAATTCCGACATGGAGACTAATCCAGAAGAGACAGCTCTGGTAACAATTAAGGAACCTCGTATGAAACACAGCCTGTATTTCCCTAGTTTGGGAAAGCATGACCCACATTCCTGTCCTATTTTTGGTCACTTTTCAAACTTTTGTGTTAGAACAGCTGGTGACACAACAGTGTCACTGGGAACAGAACACACTGAATGTGCCAACCGTTTACATCAGCACTGGACTTCTGTTCTAACAAAAATACCTCAACATTTCAGCACAACAGGCAAAGCTGAACGTTCCAAAATAAAATGTCACCCCCCTCTGGGGGTTGGAGACTTCTCAAAAGGTCCCACTGCTTAGAAACAGAATTTCCTGAATATTGGGACAATTAAAAGCACCTCAGCTTAGGCATACCAGGAGCGAGGGACTAAGCACCAATTTCTTTGCGAAGCTTCCATAGGGTTTGAGACATGGGATTCAATCTGAGAAACTCAGAAATCCCCAAACTTTTATACTCCCAGAAATAGTCAATTCCCTCTTTGTATCATGTCACAATGGAAGTATTACTGGGGTTTTTTTTAAAGAAGTCTTTCCCCAAAATGCCTTAAAAGCTGAACCATTAAATATGGGAAGGAAGCCTGTGAGTGTCTCCAGCCTGTCTCCAGCCACTGTGAAGAGCTCAGGTGCTCAGACAAAGACCCTGCATTGGAGACTTCCCCAAAGGTCCCAATGTTTAGACAGTCAGAACTTCCTGAATACGGGAAGAATTAAAAGCACATCAGCTTAAGCATCCCAAGAGCCAGGAGGTAAGCACCAGTTTTTTTGGGAAACTTCCACATGGCTTGAAACATGGGATTCAACCTGAAAAAATGTAGACATCCCCAAACATTTACACCCAAAGAAACACTCGGTTCCCCTTTTGTATAACATCACAACGGAAGTGTATTACTGGTGGCTTTTAAACATTTTTTTCCCCAAAATGCCTTAAAAGCTGAACCATTAAATACGGGAAGGCAGCCCCTGAGTGTCTCCAGCCTGTCTCCACCCCTGAAGAGCTCAGGGCCCGGAGCCCCAGAATCAGCTGAGCGCAGAGAGCAGCAGTGGGTACCTGGCAGGACTTTGAGCTCGGCCTCGTCGCTGTACTTGGGGGTGCCCCCGCCGTCGAGGGCGCAGCGGTAGAGCCCCGCGTCCGTGTCCGAGGCGTTGGTGATGAGCAGGGCCCCGCTGGGCAGCTGCAGCACGCGCCGGTCCGGGGCCAGCGCCTGGCGGTCGCGCTCCCAGCGCAGCAGCGGCGCCAGCTCCGCCGTCACCTCGCAGCCCAGCACCGCGCTGCCGCCCCTGTGCACAGAGCTGGGCTCCGGCTGGCTCGTGAACCTGGGCAGACCTGCAAGAAAATCGAAACAACAACTCTCAGATGTTCTGATGATGATGCCAAAGCTTGGAGATGCAAGTCAAGATTCATGAATGTAGTTTTTTAAACATTAAGCTGCTCTCCAACTCTTTAAAAACCTTAACCTTTAAGTAATCATAGAATCCCAGACTGGTTTGGGTTGGAAGGACCCTTAAAGCTCATCCAGTTCCACTCCCTGCACAGGCAGGGACACCTTCCACTAGCCCAGGTTGCTCCGAGCCCCGTCCAACCTAGCCTGGAACACTTCCAGGGATGGGGCAGCCACAGCTTCTACAATGCAGCCTATACAACACCTTCATTTACCACCTCCAGCTACAAAAGCCTCTGTACAGTGCACAAGGTAAATACTGAGATAAATATTATTGAGAGAAATATTTGCATATGACCATTCTCAGTGCGGCCGAGACCTGAGTTTCTCCAGGGCACACCACAGAGCTGAGCTGGCAGCACTGCACAACTCCAGTGTCACCTTTTCCATAGAAATGTTCTCCAGAAACACCCAGAGCCCACTTAATGGCGTAACAGTTGGGCTGGGCAGTTGTGGGAAGAGGCTGGGGACACAGCTGGAGCTGGTTCCATGGAGCCACAGCTGAGGCAGCCGGTGAAGCTGGGGGCACATCCATGAAGCACATCCAAGGCAGGGAAAACCATGGGACAGCAGTGAGGAAAGTGTGAGGCACCGCCCTGGAGCGGGCAGGTCAGAGGAGGAGGAGCGAGAGCAGGAAGGGCAGCTTTGGGTGTTGCCCTGGGGAGACCAGGGTAGAGCATGAGGCTGAAGAATTGGGAATGAAGGCAGGGAGTTGAGCCTGGAGAATGGGGAGAGGGCAGGGAGAGGTGCTTTAGTTTGGTTTTGTTTTCTTACCACTCAAATTACTTTAGTTGTCAAGAAATTAAATTAATTTTCCCCAGGTCAAGGCTGTTCTGCCATTACAGTAACTGGGAGTGATCCCATCTTGACTCAGTAACTTTAATCTTATTTCCTCTCCATCCTTCTGAGGAGCAGAGTGAAGGCACAGCTGGATGGGCAGCCAGCCACAGCCACCCTATCCCAAGTATTTTGCACAGGGAAATGATCAAATCTGCCACAGTTCAACCCACTGTTTTTAAAAGTCTCATTTCATACCTATCACGGATGCACCCGGAATGTACCAGAGGACCAATCCTTCAGGAAAGCCAGACTAAATCCTAACAGAGGAGATTCCTAACAGATGAATCACTTCTGCTCTGTCAAGTTCCTTCCACAACCCTGTACAGTTCATCTCCAGCTGTTACATATTTTCTCCTCTGTCAGGATCCTACCTGGGGACTCCTTCCATAACTTCATTCCTCCAAGAAACCTTCTGTTTCTAGTTTCCCCTCCCAGTGCACTTCCAACCAACTTGTAATCCTTTGATCTTGACCTTGTTTTGGTATTATTTTGCATCTTTGATATTTATCCACCAGTCCCTCCAAGGTATTCATAGGAACAAAAAAAATCCAGTTTCTTTCTTTCAACTTTCCTTCTGCTTAATGAAGCTACAACCTTTAGTTTCTCTCCCGAATTCCCCCAACATCCTATTCACCTTTAAAAATACAGAACGACAGGAGAATTTGGGAAGGAAGGGACCCGGCCAGAGCAGAGTCAGCTGCAAGATCAGAGCTGGTTACTTAGGGATTTGTCCAGTCAGACCTCAAAAATCCCCAAGGGTGGAGACTGCACAACTCTTGGGCAACCTGTTCTACCTCATGGAGCAGAACTCCCTCCTTAAACCCAGTCAGAACCTCCTCTGCTCCAACTGATCCCCAACACCTCCTGCTCTCCCACCAAGCACCCCAGCAGAACAACAAACCCAAGTGCCTAGAGTAACTTCAGATCACAAACATCCACGGAATTATTACAAAACTGCTTCTCTTTCTATTGAAAAAACCTTCCCAAAAGATGGAACCATCTCAGTGGCTCTGCACAATCAATCCTAGAACCCAAGTAACCTTTTCCTCTCCTGAATCACCCACCCCTCTGTCTCAGCACAATCCCAAGGTATCTCTGCACCTGCCTGACTTTGCACACTGTGCTCAGAAGTTCCATCATTAGCCAGTCTGGAGCATTATTTAATTCTTCCTGTGAGACCATGGAGGCCACAGCAAGGGTAACAAGGTCTCCTCGTTTGCCACACTCACTAATTCCGTGGGCAAATAGGTTGTTCTTACAGCTGATGAGGCTGTTAACCTTGAGCCTCTGAACTCCAGTCTCTGAGGCACCTGTCCTTTCTGAAAATCTCCTTGACAGAACCCATTAAATGTTCATAATTACCTCTGATTCTTATCTCTCTCAATATCCTCATTTATTAAGAGCCCTACATATTAAGCCAGTTCTTTCTACAGCCTGGGAGGGAATCCTGGGTCTCCTCCTTCAGCCAGGTGACCCCATAACTTCTGTTTCCACCTCACCTGTTGCCATCTCTTTGCTCCCAGCAACTACCACTGGTACAGCCCCACTCTGGCAACTTGACTGAAGCCCTGCAATTTCTCACATACAGCTCAAATATGCTTTCATTTAAATCCCTTACAAGTACTGTTCATTTCCTGGACAAGACAGACCTTGTGCCTTCTGTTGTGTGCAGGTGCTCCATTGAGGTTAAATAAGCCTTATTCAAGATGGTTTCATTACTCACTAGAAATGAAATTACAGTTCATTTTCCAAGTCACCTCAAATGCCACTAAAACCTGTATTTCGTCATAGTCCTGTGTGGTTTTAAAATATACATTTTAACCTAGCCTGTAATTTTGTCCTAAAGAGTAATTTTCTCTTATTCTACAATTATTGGCAATTTGCACTGCTTAAAAGCCTCCATTGTGGAGGAGGACCCTTTGCTTTAGCCAACGAACAACCACAAACCAATCATGATGCATTATAAAAAAAGCACTCCAAATCCAGGCCTTAATTACCATTAATTCAGAGACCTGTTTATAAATCCAGGAGCAGGTCCCGGAGTGCTGGCACACCTCCTGCAGCAGTGACCCACTAGAAAATACCCTTTCATCTCCCAGCCCAGAACCCTTCCATTACAGAGCTGCTCTTTCTCTCTCCAAAATATCAATTATCAACTTCTAAGCCAGCATTTCCTGAACTTTCTAGAATCATTTTTAAATGCATTACCATGTAAGCCAATTCAGTCTAGTTAAACTACAAACACTTTTAAAACTATTTTTAAAGTTAACTTTTTTAGAAGTTGATACTTTTTTCTTAGTGGTTTGTATTTCCCAAACACTTCAATCAAGCAGGCTGAGCAAGAAGTTCTAATGATGAGTAGAATCCCAGGATGGTTTGGGTTGGAAGGGACCTTAAAGTCCATCCAGTGCCACCCCTGCCAAGGGCAGGGACACCTTCCACTGTCCCAGGCTGCTCCAAGCCCTGTCCAGCCTGGCCCTGGACACTGCCAGGGATGGAAGATACAATTCCTAATGAGGAAGCAGCCCCCACCCCTCACCCATGTGTTGCAGGGCAATCAGTTGAAGACATCAGCCCATCTTTTGGTAAATGAATGTCGTGATAAATGACACTTTGGGCTTCTGGCATTAAAGACAATTTTTTCATGTTTGTACACACATTAATCATTCTGTGGCAGCACAAATACATTAGGTATCGATTTTAGGACACCAAAGGAAAATACTACTGACCTAGCAAGAATGCAGGTTAATAAACTCAATTTAGGAAGGATGATTTTCCATTTGGAATGTTCTCTAAACACAGGCAGGAGAACACATAAGTAACAGTGCACTCACATGCATATAACAAGGATTAGATGCATCCCAAACTCCTCATTTCTGCTAGGACAATGCAAATGGCAGAGAAAGGGGGAAAGACAATTCTGTCCCTCTTTTCTCCTTCCCTTTTGTCTCTCCCTTCCCCTCATCCAAGCCCAGAGCAATGGTAGGAATGTGAATGAACAATCTATTAATGCAAATGTGGTGCATTCAATCAGCATTCCCAGTCTCAGCGTTACTGAGATTTGTGGCCCATTGTCTCCATTTCTGAAAAAGATGTGCCTAGAAGAGCAATAATTCCCATGCTCCTGGAAAACACAGATGGTTAAAATTCTGGCTGTAGTCTCCTACCCTCAATGGAGCCAGTATTTCATCTCCTGGAGTCTGCAGAATCAGGGAATTCACTGCCCTGAGCCAGATGCCAATCTAGCTCAGCAGCCTCCCTGTGACTGCAGCCAGTGCCAATCACTTCCAAGGAGACTGAAAGGAAAAAAACCTTCATTATCAACCATTACTAAATAACTGGCTCATCTGAGTGTAGTAACTCCAGAGTCACACCTGCCTCTGCTCTGCAGCCTGCCAGCACCGCTGCCAACGCTGTCCTGTTGAAGGTGGATGCTATTGCCATAGACACGTTTAATCCCCACAGAGTCCTACCAACCTTTTGGGACCCATCTCACCAAACTAACACTGCAAAAGGAAAGTGAGCAAAGAGAACCATCTCCTCGTCTCTAGGGAAGAGAAAGCTGTGGAGGAATCCCCTTTTCCTGCTGTGCCAGGGCTGTACCTTTACGAGTGGTCACAAGCGTTTGTGAGTGTTTTCCTCACGTCTCCACTCTGTTGCCTCTGCTCTGACTGGAATTTAAGGTAACACTTAGTACAAGCAATAAACTGCTCTAAACATACACACATCACATGTTTGTGCAATTAACATTTTCCCAAAGCTGCTTTCAGGCTTTCTGGTGACATCTCGATGTGCTCAGCAAATGTTTTCCGTTTTTTCCCCCGTTTCTATTGCAATATGGAAAATGTAAAGCACAGGAGCAGCTGGCAGGTTTTCCATCCTCCTCCCTCCTGGATACCATCTGTGAAAAGCCTTTGCTGCCCAGAGTTAACTTTTACTCAAGTTTCTCCTAACTTACCCAACTCTAAACTAACTTCAGCAGCACCAGCTCCAAACGTTCCACCCTACAGCTTCCACTCTCAATCTGAAATTCATCCAGCTGGTCTGTGAATGATCCCACAAACTGCTCACAATTTTCAGGCACTTGAATTTTCCCTCATTCCTGTCTGCCTGGTCAAATTTGAACTCGTGACAGATCCATAACTACGACTCCTTTCCCCAAACAGCCTCTTGGGAAGTGTGGAGATTTCAGCACCACGAGGAGGTACTGGAGAATGGGAACATGATCCCCTATTGTCAGGACAGCTCCAACATCTGCTACCCTTCAGCAACGAAGCAGATCACAAAGATGCCACCTATTTTGTTAGTGCATCAGCTCCTCACCCCAACCCTGCTAAAAAATTAATAAGTCCAGCCATCTGTGGACACTTCATTAAATTATCACAGCTCCTTCTCTCCAACATTATTCAGCATCATTTGTTGGAGTGGCAGAGGTGTGAAACGGCTTAAAATACACTCCTGTTAATGAGACATATTTCATGGATCTCACTGGCAAATGGAGCAGACTTTGTAATTACAAACACTCCTGGAGAACACAAGTCCAGCACCACCTGAATTAGGATAAGGCCAGATGCTCCCAGTCCTTGCTACAAACACCAAGCAGCACATCATTCTCCCCCCTTGCTTTAGGCAAACCAGACAGGGGAGAATGCAACCAAAAATCCAGGCAGGAGACAGCTCCTCTGGGAAGAGGATTTTTACAAGGATTGTAACACGGAGAGAAGAAAACCTACCAAATGTCCTTGGCTGACTAAACTGAAATGGGAAGTATGAGGGATACAGAACACAAATGAGAAATGTCAGAGCATAACCAGAATCCTGACTTAGTTAAACACAGCCGTGACAGCATGGACAGCATGGCACGTGCTGATTAAAACCAGTGTCCCTTGGCCAGAAGGAAGGGAGAGGATGTCACTGGACACATCAGTAACACACACACACACACACACAGGTACCGTACACACACAGCAACACACAGAATGACCTGGTGGCACCTCAGAGCTGTTCTGAACAAACAACTGAACTCCAGATCTCCCAAGGCCCCTTCCAAGCTCAATTATCCGATGACATGGGGAAGGTACACAAAATACCTTAGTGAGAAATAGCAAAATATTGCACAAAATATTGTCCAACCTGGCCTTGGACACTGCCAGGGATCCAGGGGCAGCCACAGCTTCTCTGGGCAGCCTGTACCAGGGCCTCTCCACCCTCATAGCCAGGAATGATTTCTCCCTTCTATCTACTACACATCCAAAAATTTTAAAGGGTGTTTGGACAAGGAAAACATATCAGTGGAATATGATGTTCTACCTGGCAAAACAAGCAAATCCAAATTCTAGTCAGGTGATATGAAGAAGAGATCAATGAATTATTCCAGGAATGATATGGGAACAACAAAAATGATTGAAGGAAGATCTTCAGAAATACAGAGGTCACTGCTGACAACCACAACTACAAGAAAAGCAGTGGGGATGTCAGCCCATGGCACATGGTCAGGCTGAGGAAGTGTTGCAAGGAATAGCACAGAAATACAGAAGAAATGGATCTGCTGATGGAGGAGATGAAACAGTACCATGAAAATTGGAGACAGGAACTGCAGTTCAAGGGCCAAGCAACACAAACACTCCAGCAGCAGCAGCAGCAAAAGCTGCAGCAGCCACAATGAATCTGATCTCCACAGACACCACGAAACAGCTAAAACAACATTCTAATGCCAGAAAAAATGAATTGAGGGCATGCAAACCATGCAGTCATTTATTTGCTACTGTTGAAGATCATTCTAATAGCAAGGCCAATGAAACCCCTGTGGGATTTCAAGAGAAGCCCTAAAGATAAGGCACACAGATTGCCTCATCATTTAAGGAACTTCAGGTCTTCATCAATAGACTGCGTAAAAATAAGAACCCTATGGGCTCACAATTACTCTTTCTAAAACAAAATCGAGAGCCATAACAAAAGAAGAATAAGATCCGAAGGTTGTGGTGAAAGAAAAGAGCTTGACAGGTTAAATAATTTTAGTTCCAGGCAAGGCTATCAATTACGGAAGCTCATGTGAACAAGCTATTCAAAGAAGATTAATGCGCAGAGAGGACTGTCAGGATAAATTTATCACGAAACGGGAAGAAAGGAAAGATCTGAAAAACTTTTGCAGGCAACTCTATAGACAGTGACAAAGACAGCTGGTACCTGACAAGAGGCATTTAGAGACAGGAAATAACCAACAATCTCACTGCTAACTCCTTGGGATGCGTGAATAGCAAAGAAAGGCCGCAAAACCAGGGTGCTTGAAGGCTGACACAACAGCAGACAAACACACGGCACAGAGAACTTCTACAGACACAAACATGCCGCTCAAAGAGATGTCTGGAGACAACACGGTGCGTGGCAGGATAAAGGCAAACACTAACAGCCGTATCACTGCAAATTATCCAACACAAGCACAGCTCAGTGCCAGGGCAGCACAGCTCAGGTGGGATCAGCACACCACTGACCCCTCCAGCAGCTGCTGGCCTTGAACCTCAGAGCAATCAGCAATAGATTTTTAGAGGTCTCTCCAGGACAGAGCCTTTCTTTGCCTAATTTTTACTCTGTTGAATTTGAGAGCAGAGTGACAGTGCATCTAAGCCAGGGCTGACTTCAGAAGTTACAGAAGGAAGAGCAACACCTTTACAGAAACATAAATTATCTAGAGACATTTCCTCACAGTGCCCCCAAATCAGGGTTTCTATTTGCAAATGAATAGGGCTTGGAGAGTTTTTTATAACTTTTAACATCTTTATTTCCAGTGTATTTATGTGAATGGTGAGACATACCCTGTGCTTTTAAGAATGTTACCAAGAACTAGCCTCACTGAAATCAACCCTAGCAAATGTCATAAATTAATTTTTCCTTATTCAAAATCATTTTCCTCCATTTTGTTTCCTTTTCAGGGTCATCAAACTTCATCTTGAATTTTTGTTCTGGAAAAAAGAAAGCATTAATCAGAGACACCCTTGTGCCTTGATACGTCTTGCCCTTGCTGCTTCTGTGTCACCTTTTGCTTGGGGCAATAGTACAGGTTCTGATCATTTTCAAAAAGCAATATTCAGTCAATCAGAAACCTGAACAGTGTCAGCACACAGAGCCTTCACTGCACGCTAATAAAGCTGAAATCTCTTGCTGAGTGCACACTGGAGCAGGCAGGGAGTGAAGAACACAGGCTGCAGATGTAACCATCACTCTGCTGACAGCTCGGGATTCCGAGCGAGCTCTGCGCAAACTTGTCAAACAGAATTACACAGGGATTGCTGGTGCTGACATGCAGAGAAGAAAGAGGGAAAAATCTGATCTGAGTCAAAATATTCACAAATGAGAATCCAATCTAAACAAAGTTCAGCCAAGTTTGTTTAGGGGTGTTAATGCACCATCAGTATGGTGTCACTTTGTCCCTATCTCACCATCCGGACCGCCCCCCCCAGCCGAGCATCAGCCCAAGAGATTTCAGGGATTTGGCTCCCAGCTCCCTTCCACAGAATTCCTGTTTCTCCACAGATTAACTCCATCACCTGCCATATTTTCAAAGGCAAAGGTCAAGATGGAATGTACGCTGCAAAGAGCTCCCACATCCTACGATTTACAGTACATTTATATTATTCTGGAGTACATGAACATAACATTGCCCATGAACTAAATGCACAAAGGTTATTCCCCTTGCCAGTTACAAGACTTGCACTGCACTGGACTTGAATTTCACTCTAGAAAACACACAAATTTTTTTCTGAGCAGTGCTATTACATCATTACTAAAGCAGGAAGCTCAGGCACGAGAGCCACACATCTCCCTGTGCCCCCTCTGCTCCAGCTTCAGCAGAGCATTTGTTACCCTCCAGCGAGCACAAATAAGCTTTAACTGGCTCACTGACCCACAGAATTTGGGACAGGGATAGTATTAGTCACAATGAGCAGTTGGATTTGGTTTGACACAAGGTGTAATAAACTTGAAACACAAAAGCTTGAGAAAACCTGTGTTTTTCAATAGGAATTAGTTTTAAGCAAGCAAATTAGGAGTCTCTTCACCTGGGCTCCGACCTGGTCATTAGATGTCAATGAAGAGTTCCAAAACAAGTAGGTCACATTCCCTGCTGTGGGCTTTCCCTAGGGGTCCAGTGGTACTCCAGTGCAGGCAAGTCCTGCCCTTCTCTGCCCCGGACACGGCAAGAGGATCTGGTATTAAATCCCAATCTGAGACTAACAATTTGTAACAGTTTTGAAACTGGACCTTTGCCTTCAGTCCAAGAACTGAAGACCAGTTCAAAGGCTCACATAGATTTCCTTCCCTGCTTTAACTGGACAAATGTGGACTGCAAGAATTGAGAATGACACATAAGGTAGAGCATTTATTATCTGAAATGTCTAAACTCTCACACTCTCAGTAACAGCTGACAGAACCTGTACAAACTGCAGTTGTGCTAAAACCACCTTTCCCATTTACCTGTCATGAAGAAATGCATTTTGATCTAAGCCAATTTATGAAAAACACAGATGCTTTTTTTCATAGAAAAATACATTTCTGCAAGGAAACCTTATCACCCGTATCACTTACTGCCTAAGTGCTCTTAAGCACCCTCCTCTGAAGTATCTCTGCTCGCTCTGAGGTTTTTTCCAATTCCGAGGCCAGAATGTTCTTTATTCATAAAGATCTGGTCAAGATTACTTTTTTCTCCTTGCTGTTAAAGGAAATGTGCAATCCTGGGCAAAAATGTGCTGTTATTTCTAACCTAACTCCATCTCCAAGGATCTGGGACAGTTTGTCCTGAGCTTTGTTCTCACCCTTTGGGGTGGCACAGACAGAGTCCAGTGAGGAATAAAACACTGCTCAGTTGTAATCTTGAAAGCTTGGCAAACTTCTCAGTGGACAAGAGCAAACAGAACCAAACACCCTGGCTGCTTCCGTGCAGTTCCTTGTCGTTATGGCAAAAAGCAAAGATAAAATTTCAGCTCAAATTAACATTTGAAAAAAGTCCTTATCTGTTCACCATTATTTATACAAAAATAAGTGATTGATATTAAATAGCTGAGCGCTCTAACACCCCAGAAGGAGACACAGCATACCTCTGCTGCTGGGCTTTGCAGAGCTCTACCTTGAACTGCAAGCCCACATCCCTCCAGGTCCTGCTCTCTCCCACAGGCTGTACTCAGGGATTGGTCTGGATAATCATTTCCTGGCCACAGCTTCACCCACTGCCTATCATCCAAAGTCTGTAATGGATACAGAATTCCTTATCTCTACCTGCCCTCCTCATTTGCAGCATCTTGGTGCATTATAAAAAGTAATACTTCAAATTTATCAGAGAGAAATTCTTCACTAGCCCATGGAGAAAAGGCAAAGCGTGGAGATCTGGAGCTAGTGCCATGAGCTGCACCAAAAGCAGGACTGGATCCTGGCATCTCCTGGCTCAGAACTCAATTAACCCCTCCAAGCCACAGGAACCACCACAGCCCATCCAGGCCTCCTGCAATTCCAGGAACAGCTCTCCCAGCCATCAGTTTGGAAGCCCCAAGCCGGACACATACAAGATGCAAATAAATCTTGAAAAAGCAATGTGGTCAGCTAAAAACTGGAGCAATTTCCCAGGTAAAGTTCATTCCTTGTATCTGATGTCTGGAGGAACTCTCAGCAGACTGAGGGCAGGTCCCTCCTCCCCACAGGGTCTGTGTGACCCCTGGCACGGTCACACTGACCTGGGGACACTGACTTCACACACAGAGCAGGCTACAGGGGCTTCAGATGCCCTTCTGAGAGCACACGTTTTGGCAGTGACCCCACCCCAAGCCCTGTGCCCCGGCACAGCAATCCGGAGGAGCCGGAGCTGTGGGTGAGTTGGATGAACCAGCGGGAGGAGGGGACTTACCCAGGTCAGGAGAGCAGAGAACACCGTGCTCAGGAGCACAAAGTGCTCGAGTATGCCTGGAATGAAACTCCAAATCCTTCCTCCAAGTATGGACACGATGGGCCTCGGCCCACTCCAGTGTCCCCAGCTCTAAGTGGAAAAGCAGGAAGTCTCCCAAGGTTTCAACACAACACGTGAAACTTCACCATGGCATTTCCAGAGCCACTTTCCAGGAATGTTCTGCTCCTGGGCTGTGCTGCCCCTGCAATGTGCTCAATGGCTCCAAAGGAGATACTACACTTTTACTAAGTACGAACCAAATGTTCCTGGTTCCTGAACCATTTCAGAGTTTGATGTTACATGGCCGGAGCATTTCTATACAGAAGTGATTTGACTGTACTTTTTCTAAAAGTAATTACAAAATGAAGGCTTGAAAGCAAAATTTCTGTGAATATTTAAATGAGAAATAATAATTCAAGGAGATTATTTAGTTGAGGTGAGAAACAAGTCAGAAGTTATCACCAAGTGCTTTTGAATTAATGAAACTCAGACACACCTGAAGTTTGTACCAAGGCAGTGCCACAGCTGCGTCATCACAGCTGAGCAAATCACACAAAGCTCAAAGCCAAGAATTATCAAATGCAAGGATAAGTGGAAGAAGAGGAAGAAAAACAGCTGGATTCACTTGGGGAAAGAAGATGACAAGAGGTGAAACAAATAATTTAGTGAGCAGTCTTTAAATGGATACATAGAGCAAATAAATCTGCATCATCAAACTCAGTGCCCCTGTCACACTTCCCAGCTTTTAGATCCTCATGTATCTGTTCTCTCAATAAAAGCTTTAACCAAGCCACAGTAACCAGTGACTGGGGAAGGATCATCCTGGGAATATTTTCAGCTCGTGTCATTATACTTTTTATTAAAATACATACATACTTATTTTTCCAAGATGAATTACAGACACAGATCTCCAAAACTTTGTAAATCTATTTTTAATCCATGTTTTACAGCAGCTTTTTAAACCCTCTACCCTTCTTAAGATCTAACTGGCACTTAAGTATCAAAGACAGATTTGCATTTCAAAAGGCAATTAAAAAACATACTGTACCAAGGCACTGATTAAAGTGTTGTGGCTTTACATAAATTAGGCAGCTCCTTTAACTTTCCCTACTTCAAATCCATCATAACAATAGGCAAATCCTACACGTTACACGGACTGTATGGCCACCACACCTTCTCCTTCCACTGCCCTAAGAAACTGGTGATGACAAATTAATCTTCGTTTGCTCGAAGGAACCAAACTGTGGAGGCTCACACTGAATGGGAAAGAGATACTCATATCCCCAGACTGCTGCTCATTAAAGAAAACTATCATTTATTGTTGTTTGCTGTTCCTAAAAATCAAGGATTTACTACTAAGAGCAAACACTTTACTACCAAGGTGTAGCAGCACATAACTCCAAGTTACAGACTAATTCAAGTGTCCTTCACAATGGAATATTTTATCATATCCTCTGACTTGTTTTTTAAATCTAAAGGCAGCAACGATCAGTTTCTTTAAGAGGCTCACTTGCCACAGAACCTCTTGATCCTCACACCTCCAGAAACCCAAAGAGCAAAGTTTTCTCGTGGATCACCATGAACAGAAAAGGTCCTTTAGAGGCACATTGCCAGGAGCACAGTGAAGCTGCCATGATCCCCTCCCTCGCCATGGCAGGTTCAGAGCAGGGTCAAACACACAGATTGATGCAAACCCAAGCCAGTCCGTCTCTAACGTAATTCCTTCAATGCCTGAATTCCTCTGTGCCCAGACACTCGGAGCGCGTGGCTTGGGTTGAGTTTTCCATACAGTGGTTCACTAAACCCCTGTCACTCTACAGCAGCAAAAGAGCTTCAGATTCCAACACCTAAAAATTTTAGATCCCTCAACCTAGAATATATAGAAAGTCCTTTAAATAACTTGAGAAACTTATCCAAATTTGGCCACCTTCCTGCAGGAGTCGGGTAGATTGCTCAGCATCATCCACTGGCTGTGCAGTTCTAAGACTGAAAATTCCAACCCTGTATCCATATGATGGAACACAACGTGTTTTCACTGGATTCTCCTTGCCCTGGCCTCTGTGACTCACCAGAACTTGTCATTTTCAAGAGTTATTTAATGAGTAAGAAGCTGTTAAAACGTGCAACCTACACTTCATAATGTTCCCTTTTAGAGATCAGGTGCATGGCAGCACCACACTCGCACACAGCAGCGGAACCCCACATACCACTGCTCAATTAAGAGAGGAATTAGCTCCCTCCCACTGGAATTTTGAGGCCAAGGGGAGCCCTTACTATGCTAACAATGCCCACACTCACCACAGCCCAAAAGCTGCCAGTTAAAACAAAGACGGTGGGAAGGAATATTAAAAACCACTGTTAAAACTGAGGGATTTAAATGAGGACAAGAAAAGCAATAGGCTAAACCAGAATTTTAATATTCCACCTCTTATTCCAAAGCCTTCAGCAACCAAAGTGCCCTTCCCCCTACAAGAGGATTAAACTCGGTGTGGTCTTGCCCAGCTCTCGGCACTTGACTGGGGTGGTAAACAAGTTTTCACACACCCACATCTGCCAAAGCCTCTGCAGCAGTGCAGCCAGAGGATGCTCTGGGGCAGGTTTCCAAGGCACAGGATGGCAATAGGCAAGGCACAACACGTGCCACCAGCATTTCCTCTAGTTCTGGGCAATAAAAGTACCATTTTTATTGCATGGAATCAATCAATAACCTTAATACTCAGCTGTCAGGCCAATGTGTGCCAAAGGGGCACTGTTTGTGTGGGGAAGGTCCGTATTGTCTTGGGCTGGACTGTATTTGTTCTGTTTTCTAGTTAAGAGTGTTTGGAAAGAAAACCTCACCAGAACTGCATTGTTGTTTGTTGTGGGTTTTTTTAAAATAGGCTCTTGGGGTTTGTTTTTTTTTTTCCAAGTACTTGGGTTCTTTTTCAAGTACTAAATGGCTCTTAAAGATTGCATCATTTTAGAAAATATAAATTGAAATAGTACCTTCTACTTAGGGGAAAATGGAAGTGGAAATTCGGCAGACATTTTGGCTTACCTTCATTTTTAACCCCATTAACCTCACCTAATGATCATATAGAGCAGGCTGATAGCAGAGGCAGGAGGCTGAAGGCTCTCATGTGGAAAGCAGCAGAATTAATCCCGACAGCAGCGATGCAAGGAGGTGGTAATTGCTCGAGAGAAGTGTGGGAGAACTGCCTTTATTGTCCTCATTGCCAAGAAGCTCAGAAATCTATTCCTCATTAAGAGATTCTCAAAGTCACTCTTTTAAGGTATAAAACCCCGATTTTTCTACTTCTGACATTGGTGATGTTTCACAACAGTGCTACAAGCCAAGTTAATGGGAACAACATCCGAATACAAACGATGGAAGCGGCAGCTCTGGGACATGCAGGAGCACCAGTCAGGAAGAATTCATTACCCCAAGACATTTATTAAGCAAAGGAAAAAAAAACTGTTTGAAAAAGGCTGGCAAACATCATTAGAGAAACAAAGGAAAATTGCTTCATAGGCTTTTTTCCTAGTTACGGTGCCTTAGTTTACCTTGGTTTTTTTCCTTTTGGTTGGTTTTTCAAGTCTCACCCTTACTCAGTAATTACAAGTCTCTTCCTGCTTTACTGTTTACAACACACAAACTGACAGTCCCAAGCCCTGAGAAATAAGCAAGTGACAGAACAGATCACTTTCCCCAGCCATAATCTTTATTTTTACCTGCAAATGTCACTCCCTCACTGCTTTCTACCCCCCAAAATAAAGCTATCACCTATCAAGTCTAAAGGGTACTCGAAACACCAAAGCTGAGCTTATGATTTGGGCTTTTTAATGGTAAATTTTATGCATTTGGTTGGTTGTTACTTTTCGGACTTCCTTGTTCATATCTGATACTCAAGAAACAGAAAAATACAACTCCCCAGCACTCCATTCTCTACCCGTCTCTCAGTCCTGTAGGGAGTGTACACACTGCTGTTAGGAGCTTCCCAAACGTTTCAGACAGAGCAGGTAATTCTCCACATACAAGCACAGGAAGTTATTTTAAGGTTATTTATACATAAAGAAAGAAAAACCCTGTTTTCTTCCCCCTTCTAAGCTGTGGTAAATCTCCACTGTGATTTCAGACACCTGGCACTTCTCTTAATCCATTCATCGCAGATTCATCCTGATCTCTTGCATTTCCTGAGAAATACCCACACATTAAGCTGCTTATAGGAACAGAACACATGCCAACTCCCAGCCAGCAAAATGAGGGACACAGTCCCAGCTTCCCTGGCAGCTGATGGAACCAGCTCATGTTCCTTGGGAAGCACTTTCCTGCTTTTCCAAGGGCAGAGTATTCCTTTGCATCACCATGTTCTCAGCCACACTCACAAACCAGAGCCTTACCTGCCACGGTGAGCTTTGCTGTCCTGCTCACGATGGTCCCCAGGCTGTCCACAGTTGCCACACACTGATAATATCCTTCATCAGGTTTATTATGCTTGGAATGCACCACACTGTTAATTAATAAAGATCCATCTGGCAGCAGCTGGCGGCGGTCATCCGACACCAAGTTCAGGAAAGTGCCATCCTTTTTCCACTCGATTTTGGGAGGGGTCTCGCAATGAGCCGAGCAGTTCATGACCACCGATGCCCCACGCACTGACAGCACGTCCAGGGGCTCCACCAGGAAGTAGAAAGGAGTGAAAGTTCTCACGAGCGATTCTGTAAAACAGCACAGAATTTTGGGTTAGCTTTCCGCACTTTTAACGTGAAACTCACCCTCCATCAAGCTAGCGTGACAAGCACAAGCACTACCACTGCTCACATCCTCTCCCTGAACAGATTAAACCAGCTCGGTCTGTGAGACAGTGTTTTCTGCTTTGACCATTCACATCATGGACCCTCAGATTCCGAGACATTTTCATCCCTAAAATGTCTTGCCCTGCTCTGCTCTCGGCCTCTGTGGGGCGGGTGCCCTCACAGCAGTGCTGTCCTTTGGTGTGTGTAACCAAGATTAGGAACCGTCAAGAACAATTCAGCCCTCAAGATAAAGTCTCCCATTCTGAGTTAACATGTCTTGCAAGTGTCATACAGTGTTTTTTTACTTCCATTCTAGCCCAGGATAAACATGATTACTTTTCCATTTTAAGTATTCCCCAAAGAGTTCTGTAATTAACATCTACTTTGCATTAAGAAGTGAATTTTAATTACTGTCTTTCTGGTGTATTTGGTCAAGCAGAACGATTGTGTGTCAGTATCACTTTGACTTGTCTTACTTAATCATCCGTACAAAACAGAAGACAAATTCTTCCAGGGAAGAACTGTTTTCCAGCACTGGGTTCAGAGAACAGGGGATCTCGGTTTTTAAATCCACCTTAGAAACAACACTCGTATCACAAACTCCTGCACTCATCTCAAAACCGCTTCATCACTCAGCATTGACCATTTCATCTCACGGTCAATAAAAAAATGCTGAAATATTGTAAGACCGCCTTAAAGACAAATATGCATTTAATAACAAGATTTGTTTAATTAAGCTATAGAATAATTCTGGGGTTTGAGGAAAAAGCACAACTCTGAAGGAGACCTTTACTTGCAAACAGAGGCTGTCCTGGAAACATTGCAGCTTCTCCCATTGTTTGGTTGTTTGTGGGGTTTTTGAAATCGGATTTACCTTCTAAAATGACCTTAATTAACAAATTGATATGATTCCCTCTATCACTAAACTACAGAGAGTCCCTGGTTTCCAAAGAGCCTCCAGCTTCCCCCCAGAGGGACTCCAGCCTTCCTGTACAGAGCCCATTGTCTCTGCTACTCACAATTCACAGCAACTTGGAGATAAGGCAGGAGTGGTGTGAAAGAAACAACAGATAAACGAGGCTTTTGCAGCTGATAGCATTCAAACCTCCTTTACCTTCAAGAATTCAAAGAGGAAATACAGGAAAACATTCTAGAAAGATTGAAGTTTCCCTAGTGACAGTATCAGGCTAGAGACCTGTTAGGTTGGGATCTGAATCCTTGGGACTGTCTTTCTTGAGAATAGAGACAAACCACCCCCCCCCCCCCCCAAAAAAAAACCCCCAAACAAAATATACAGAACAAAAAAATCAATAAAACTTTAAACATTTCTAGGAGCTGCTTATGTTACTCTGGTTTGTACAAGGGCACCTGTGTGTGGATGTTCTCGATTCTCGGTGCCTCTGAGATCCTGAGTGTCAGCTCTCGTGCAGCAAAAGGCAGAGCAGAAACAGGAGCCATGGGCAGCAGGAAAATCTTTGACCTGTTTACCACTATAATCTCTTCCAGTGCCACAGAAACCTAAAGTTCTTTTCAAAATTAAAGACTGAGCTGCACAGTCCCTGGGTTTTCCAAGGGAAGCATTCTCCCCAAGCTGCCCCCTTTCCACCTCAATTACAAGCTTCTCTAAGTTTTTCCAATATAGATCCAGACCCCTATGAGAACAAAATACACTGGTTTGAGTTTTGCTTCACTCTGGCTTTTCAAATAAAACCCAGAAAACCTTTAAAAGAGGAATGGCAGCTTTTTGTTTGCCCTGTCTCCAGTGCAGATTGGAGCAGATCAAATCCATTGATAGAGTAAGATCGTTCTTGCCCTGGAAGCAACAAGGTGTCCAAGGAAATAGAGCAGAGCAGAGGATGTCAAGAGAGGTCACACCAAGAGCAGCTCAACAGGGATTATAAGCCTTGAGGAAGAATGGGAACCAGATTCTCAGCCAGGCTTCAGAGCTACCAAACTCCTGCCGAGAGCCCTGAGAAGACAGAGCAAGACAGACAAGCGGCTTCGTCCCGGGGTGTCACTGTGCTCCTGGACTGACTGCAGTGGGGAAAAAACGTGAAGGGTTGGTGAGAAACACTACTCCAGCTTGAAGGAAGTTAAACCAGAACGGAGACTGTTCTTTCAGAGGATCTGCAGCCGGGGTTTGGGGCACTCTGGAGAACCACACTGCAGCCAGCTGAGCTGAGCCACCTTCAAGCCTCAATTCACAAAAGCATTTGTACACACGGGACCTTAATAAACTTCTATTTCTACCAGTGAGCCATTTCTCCCGCTCCATCAACCTATTGATCACTGAGCTCAATGACAGCATCTTATTTTGGGCAGAATGGGCGTATCTGGTGCAGGGAGTCCTTCCCCTTTCCACACGCTTACACACACAGGTGTGCACACACCACTGCCTCCCTTTGTGCTAATACTGGCCCAAGGAGCTTATGCTGAAGCCAGAGAAGTCTGTCTCCCTGCTCACGAACAGGAACAGGAAAATCTCACTCATTCCCACCAGGCTGGAGTTTATTTCTCCCCAGATCTGCTCTGGAGATGAGTGGCAGGGAGCCAGATGTGCCAAAACACAGACAAGATCTGCATCAGCCACCAACACGGAGTCATTTCTCATGCCCTGGAAGCTCCACAACTCCCTTCCTCAGCCCTGCCAGCACACAGGCAGCCGGGTTTCACACTCCTGTGCCCATCCCAGCACACAGGCAGCCGGGTTTCGCACTCCTGTGCCCATCCCAGCACACAGGCAGCCGGGTTTAGCACTCCTGTGCCCATCCCAGCACACAGGCAGCCGGGTTTAGCACTCCTGTGCCCATCCCAGCACACAGGCAGCCGGGTTTAGCACTCCTGTGCCCATCCCAGCACACAGGCAGCCGGGTTTAGCACTCCTGTGCCCATCCCAGCACACAGGCAGCCGGGTTTAGCACTCCTGTGCCCATCCCAGCACACAGGCAGCCGGGTTTCGCACTCCTGTGCCCATCCCAGCACACAGGCAGCCGGGTTTAGCACTCCTGTGCCCATCCCAGCACACAGGCAGCCGGGTTTAGCACTCCTGTGCCCATCCCAGCACACAGGCAGCCGGGTTTAGCTCAGCAGTGTGGCACTGCTGACTACATCACTACCATATTCCCCAGATCCTGTTCTTGGAAGCTGCTATAAGGCTTGTTACTTTGAATTTAATGTTAATTTGAGTTTAATGTTATTCCTGCTTAACTGTATTAGCTTGCACCTGGCTCCTCTGAATTCTTCCACCTTCCAGGGAAAAGTTTACCAAATTTGAACTCTAACCTTGTCCTCACTCTTCCCTAAGTGGTGTGAAAATGTAACAAATACAATTTACTCCATCAACCACTCTGGGACTGAAAGACAGCAAATACAAGTTTACCTAAAACACACGAGTGCAAAATCCCCACAAAACAGCCTCCAACATCAACATCAGAAGGACCTGGAGCTGCTGGAGAGAGCCCAGAGGAGGCCCCGGAGCTGCTCCAGGGCTGGAGCCCCTCTGCTCTGGAGCCAGGCTGGGAGAGCTGGGGGTGCTCACCTGGAGAGGAGAAGGCTCCAGGGAGAGCTCAGAGCCCCTTGCAGGGCCTAAAGGGGCTCCAGGAGAGCTGGAGAGGGACTGGGGACAAGGCATGGAGGGACAGGATACAGGGAATGGCTTGAGGGCAGAGTTAGATGGGATATTGGGAAGGAATTCCTGGCTGTGAGGGTGGGGAGGCCCTTGCACAGGGTGCCCAGAGCAGCTGGGGCTGCCCCTGGATCCCTGGAAGTGTTCCAGGCCAGGTTGGACGGGGCTTGGAGCACCCTGGGACAGTGGAAGGTGTCCCTGCCCATGGCAGGGGTGGCACTGGATGGGCTTTAAGGTCTCTCCCAACCCACATCATTCCAGGATTCTGTGATTCTAAGTCAGGGAAATCAAAGCTTGTTCACCTCACCCAATTTGTCCAGGAACTGATGCCCAGTTGAGTACTTTTATACATTCCTAACCCCTACTATTGAAAATGCTCTGGGGTGTCCTAGTCCTCCTTGTAGCTCCTCTCTCCTCAAATTCTCACAATTAACCATCAGTTCTGACACTGTTTCAGCCAAGACAAAACCCATCACTGTCAGTGATCTGACAGCATTTAATCACAAAGTGCTTCCAGCCTGTCCTGCACCCTTTTCTGTGCAGAGCTGCATCTTTGTAAGGCCTCAGGTGAGCAATGTGTAGAACAGTAAATGCCAAGCAGTTGCACAAGTGGGGACAAGCTTCCCTTCCTTATCCAGTTAATTTCTGGAAGACACAAGCACTCCAATATCAACCTTAAATCACTGAAATGCATCCTTTAACAACCGCCTGCCACGAGCTCGTCAGAAATTACAGCACTTAGGAAAATAACTCCACAAAAAACCACTCTGATCTCAGTCCTACCGACTCCACATAAATCACCTCAAACTGGTACACGGCAATGTGTCTTGAGATTTTCCCAGCAGTGCCACAGACCTGACTTGGATTCAATGCTGCCACCAGAACTGTTCAGTCGTGATGTTCTCCTGAGGACGAGCATCAGCTGCAGCCCAAGCACAGAACTCCAACACCACATTTCACTTCACTTCAGGAAGAAACCACATCCCATTTTACAAGGACCAAATGCGACAACCATCCAGAAGGAAAATGTGAAGCACAGGTATCACTTCAGAACTCCGTTTTCCAAACAGGATGATAAATTAAGGCAGCCAAATGCACCTTCCATCACAATTAGCTGACTCGAGATTAGCAGTCAGGCTTTGGTTTGGAAGGAGTCAAACCAGGCTTTGATGAAGAAGGATCACTGACTGTTCTGAGCTGAGGAACGATGTGGCACCAGGGGTGATACCTGTCCCCCTGACTCCAAGGCAATTTAGCAGTATGGATATGACACCCTTCAGGCTTGACATGTAAAACAGAGGCATCTGAAATCCTGATCAGACTGGCAGGAACTGTTACACAGCCCCTTCCCACGTACTGCGAGTCAGTGATAAAAGCTGCAAGCTCTCTGGCTGCAGGATTGCACATTTAAAAGGCTTTTCTCCAGAATTTAATTAACGTTCCCAATGGCGTCTGTAATCCTAAAGACAGTGTCATGCCCTTCCTAACCCACATCATTACAAAAAGCTGCCTCCAGAATCAGCCAGACGTAGCTTAAGTGAAGATGTTCCCCACACCATTCCCTGCAGGCTGCCAGCAGGAGCTCACAGAGAACATGTTCTGTGGTTTTGTTCACATATTCATGGCTAAGGAACACGTTATCTATGTGGGCAAATTGCTGCATGTGGTAATCTCTAAATAAATGTAAATATTACCAGCTTGGTAATTTATTTCCCTTGACAACATCAGAAGCATTCTGCATCCCCCAATAAGCAAAATTTATCTATGATATTACAATGTAGCAATGGTTAGACAAAGATGTATTTTCTGCATAATATTACATTTTTCTCTTCTAGGCAATAGCAATTATAGACCACCTGACCAAATTAAACTATGACAGCAGTATACGCCAGCCAAACATCTTTAGATTCTACTTTCATAAAGCACTTCCAAAGCCCAACCATATACACAGTGCTTGGCAAGTTCACCACACTCAAAAACCAAGGTCACATTTCTAAACTGCTTTCTCTAAACGCCACTTCAGCTCCTGCTGCACAAAGACTCTGCAATCCACAAATTATACCAGACAAAAATTAAATCGCACTTAAGCATCAAGAAAAAAAGGAGGGAGTGTAAGAGCTACCCCTGAGTGCAGAGTACAGTATAAATCCTGCTGGTACTTCCATAACTCCAGCGGTGGGCTGACAGAGGAACCTGGCAGAGCAAGTGACGGAACATTATAAGGTAAGTAACGCCTTGTATAAATCCAGACTTTCCCAGACTTAGTAGATTCCTTTCTCCTTCCACTCAAGCCGATTTCCTCCTCTGATGATTTAATACACTGTAACAAAGATATCCATCACAAAGAGTAACTCCTCTTCACCCAGCATCGTTGGGAATCGTGGGCTAAGAACAGTGCTTGAGGAATGCTGTGGTGTCTCAGATTCCCCCCACACAAAAGGGAAGGGCTGTTCTGAAATCTGCAAGGGAGAGAGATCCTTTCAGGATGGAGGAGGACACGTGGAAGAAATTCCACCCTGTGAGGGTGGGGAGGCCCCGGCATAAGTTCCCAGAGCAGCTGTGGCTGCCCCTGGATCCCTGGCAGTGCCCAAGGCCAGGCTGGACAGGGCTTGGAGCAGCCTGGGACAGTGGAAGGTGTCCCTGCCCATGGCAGGGGTGGCACTGGATAATCCTTCAAGTCCTCTCCAACACAAACCATTCCCAGATTCTATGATGTTACTGAGTTGAGAAGGTTTTTGACATCATGTACCAACAAGAACACAAAAATCAAGACAGTCCCCCACAATTCTAGCATTATTGTAACACAGAAAGAGATAATAATGTTTCAGGACGTGGCCTTAGTAACTCGTGAGTATCCAGACAGCACAGTCAATAAACAAAGAACCAGTCAAGCAAAGGAAACCGTATTTTGCAACAATGCCTTTAGAGCTTTGTTTATATTCCCAGTTACCTTTTGTCTGTTAAATAACAAATTATTGCTGGTTAAGATTTAACTGTCCTTCTTAATGGACCTCAAGAACAAAATTATATTTTTTTAAAAGTAGCCCATTAAAAAAGTGTGCAGGAATAGAATGAAGTCTCCAAATGGTGTGGTGTGTCTGCAGTAAATCACTGCAAGGAAGCATCCCTGCATCTACTCCAACCAACGCCCTCTGTAAGCGATACCATCGCCTCATATATTATTAAATAATGGCAAGAAAAACACGATAACGATCAGCAGCCAAATCCAAACACAGATTGTAATTTCCAAGATCAGATGTCTGTGGAGATGCATTTATCTGCTGTTCAGTTCCACGGCCTTTCAAACACCTTGAGAGTCGGACATTTTTACCTGGATTTGGAACGCGTGGAAGTGATTTTATTATTTACAGTTACCTGTCCCAGGTGCTGTGCCATGGCTCCCTTCAGCAGCTGCTCCCAAGCACTGTCACTCCAGGTCACAACCCTTCTGCCCCTTCACTGTGGGGCTGCAGTCCCGTTCAGCTTGGAAAACTGCAGGAGAAAGGTGGCACCAACTCCTCCTCCCCTAAAGCAGGACTCACTGGAACCACTTCTCGTGGTACCCTTGTGCAACTTGTCCCAAAAAAGTCCCCACCAAGGAGGTGCTCCTCATGTCCAGTCCATATTCCCACTCTTGAACTGTTTCCTACTCACAAGGATTTATTCATCTGCCTTAAATCCACACTCAAAAAAGGAAAATAAAACGCCGCCTACCAGCCGTGCTTCAAAAACAACTTCTGGTGCACTTTTTGTTCCTCCTAGTGTGCCAGGAAAATAAATCATTTATAAGCACCATGCCCAAAAATGTGGATTTCTTTCAGGTTGTTTAAAAATATCCTTGGGTTTTACAGAATTTGGATGCAGAAGCTGAGCCCCACAAACCTCTCACCTTGTGCAAGGAACACTCTTTCAAGACCATTTTGCTTTTATAAATCAAAGGAAACACAAGTCGGACCATCTAACACCATATATTTGAATTAAGCCAATGAGGGAACCTCTCTGAAGGTCCTAACTGTAAAATTTGTTCTCGCAACCATTTCAGAAAGAGAGCTTAAAGGATTTTATCCACCTTTCCCCTTTTTTGTGGAATTACTAAAGCCGTTTCTCTCATTTCAAGCAACTATCAGTTTTTAATATCAGCAGCCCTTCCTTCACAAAGCACCTCAGTCCCAGGGGACCAGAGCTCCATTATTTATTTAATTTTTAATTCTTCCAGGGACTATTTTCATTATTT
Source organism: Corvus cornix cornix (assembly GCF_000738735.6). Lineage (NCBI taxonomy): Eukaryota > Metazoa > Chordata > Aves > Passeriformes > Corvidae > Corvus > Corvus cornix. The sequence goes on from NC_046340.1 coordinate 19,278,785, forward strand.
TCTCCACCTGGGCTGAGAAACATCCCTCCAGCATTTCTCCACAAGTTTACTAGAGGGCACTGTAAAGACACCTACAAAAGGAAGAAAATGCATTTCTGTTCCTCCGGTGAACAAAAGCACTTTGACTTTTCCCCAGAAATAGCTCCCAGATGTTGGCTCCTGACAACGCTATAGTTGTTACAGCAGGTGAAGAGGAATTTCCATTTTTTCCTGGAGTAATGGATTTCCTCTCCCAGAGTTCCAGTCTTCTGGGCAGTCAGGCACTTAATTTACCTCTTCAGAGATGTGAAAGAGTGGCTTTCCACGGGTTAAGGGCAAACAGAAAGCCTACTTGTAAGGCTCAAAATACACATTGCACACAATGCAAGGAGGTTGCTCATCCTGCCCTACTGCCCCTGTCTGGGCTCTACTCAAACCACCCTGCTCAGACCCGAGCAACTGGTTCCCCAAACCCTCCCAGGGCCAGACAAGACCTTGAGCTCCCTATGGAGATGCCCTGCTGGTTTGCAAACCAAGCCCAGAGAATCAGGGAGCAGATTCCTTGCTTCAGACAGGGTGGGTTTTTTTGCCAGACTGGTATTTCAAAAATGGTTTAGAATATAAATACAGAAAAAAATCCCCACACATCACAAGAGATTTGCTGAAACCAATTACTTAAATATTTCCCAAGTGTAAACACACTGCAGCATCCAAGAACTGTGCATCAAGGGGAAAGCAGTTTTGCCACTTCTCAGATGCCAACGAGGTTATGGGGAACCCAACAGAACTGATTCAGTTTAAGACACTCTAAGTGAGGCAAGCTTTGCACTCAGTGAATGATCTCCCTCCCACAGGCAACCTCTTCAATCCAGGGCTCCAATGGAGATGCCAAGGGATGCTCACAAGTGTGAAGGGCAGGGGGAATGCTGTTATCGAGTCAGGGGGCTCTAATCACAGCAATGGTCAGAAAAGCCACACAGGAAGAAATGTTGGGAGGAAAAGAAAAAAACTTGGTTTCTATAGGAAGACCAAAATGAAAAAAAGGATGAACATGAAAAAAAAGATGCAAAGAAGAATCAAATGGAAAGTTGCTGAACATCATTTCCAGTGTCTTTCTAAAGACAGAGATCTTTGTCACACTTCATGAAGAGGAAAAGAATTCTTTACAAATACCTTTAATGTCAGATCAAGCAAGGAATATCTGAGAGGACCTGGAAACAGAACAGCAGCATTGGATCAGAGCAAACGGAATCCCTTCAACTCAGCGTCCTGTGACAGCAGCCGAGAGCAGATGCTGGGGAGCAGCCAAGGGCAGAACCAACACCAGCAAAGCTCCCCAGAGTCAGCCCCAGCACCTCCCTCTCACAGCACAGGGACACCAGCGTTTGTTCCTCGGCTCCTGGAGAAAAAGCACAACCAGTAACCTCTGCCAGCACCTCGGAGCTGCCTTGGGGGAGAGAGGAAGGAGGAAGGGGAGAGGGAAAACAAATCCAAGTTCAGCACTTGATTCGAGGGTCCCTAATTTAGGGGACCAGTGCAGAAAGATCAGGATAATCAGTAAATGCTGCACACTCAGCACAACTAACTGTACAGCCCTTCCCTTCTGTGGTTTCCTACCAACCACTGCCCAATCACACCACTGATCCACAATATATAAAATTATAATAACCTTAGCAATGTGTTGATGAGGGTTTTATTGATCTTTCAAGGCAGTAGTGAAAAATCAGGAACAGTAGGAAGGTGGAAACTATGCACATACACACTACTGTAAACATGCTACAATATTACCAAGAATCTTATTTTAAGAACATATTTGCACTAGTTTTCTATCCCATAAAAGTCGACATTATTCGCAGAGTTCATTAGGTGCTGTTGTGGTTTAACCCGGGGATAAATCAGGTGCAATAAAACCTGCCCCTCACAAATTTAACTCATAACACTCCTGTAAAAGTGAGCTGGCCAACTAGAGAGCCCCAGACCGAGACTTTTTTTGGCAGAAAGGGATAGAGTGGGATGACAGGCACATCACCAGTCGCAGGAAAAGAGGGATGCAGCAGGTGCCCTCAATGGCATGGAAAAGTGGGGCAGATTTCAGTCACGCCAGTACCAAGGTAATACCCTGGGGAAGCTGAGGAAATAAGAGAACCAGCAGTATCCCCAGTTTTCTTGGATTTCCACTGAGCATAAGGGTTTGTGTCTGTGTTTGAGAAGCCCAAACTAAAAGCTGCAGAGTGCAAAGCTAAAGCCCTCAGAGATGCCCACTCTGGTCAGTGACCACAGCACAGTATCAGGACCATTTAAAAACTACAAAACCCATCAAAAATATCAACCAAACATCTTACTAGTATCATCAATGAATAAGCCATATAAAAGAAACAATATATAACAAAACCAGTGTGTTACTGCACCAGAGTTCAGGAAGACTTGGCAGATCCAGCACTGGTAAAAATATATATAATACTTGCAGATGCAGAAATTTAAATTTGATATCCAGATCAGCTCCAATATTCAAATGAGCACCATTTAAACTGTGCAAGTTAGAAAAAGAAGCAAAGAAATGACATCCCAGACTTGTGCCCACCAGGAAAGCAGTTCAAGCAGGAACTCCAAGACGTGTTGTGGAGTCAACAGCTCCTTCAAGTTACTCATTCTTTACTCTGAGCAGTGGATAAAACTCTCCATTTGTGCCACCTCCACAACAAACCGTGGTTTGTTTGGCTTTTTTCATCCTCTCAGCTGTGAACTCTGCATATCGATCCTGAAACGTTTAATGCCTTTTACATGCTTTGGCTGCTCCCGATCACCAACGCCACGGGCTCTCCCTGGCCCAGCACTCCCTCCCCGAGGGAGTATCTGCGATTCTTCCCAACCCTTCATCATGAAATGCACAAAAATGACCTGGAATAAAAACCAAAATATCCCCAAGTCTTACTTACCGCAATTTAATTATTTCAAGTGCTGTGAACCTACGTGGAGCAGAGCAAATTATTGGATTTTTGTTTATTATTTTCTATATAAGAAATCAAGCAGCTACACTTTGGGAAGGCAACTGCAGCCTATTAACAGCATATTTGTATTCTAAACAGATCTATAAGAGAATCTAATTGCACTAATCCTTTATTGTAACTTTGCAGCCGTGTTATTTTACCCAGCTGACATTTTTCCGTAACAGATTCCTCCTAAGCTTCGAGTGCTCATAAGCCTCATAAGCCAAGAAAAGCTACAAGAAAAAGAGCCAAATGCCTCAATTTAACTCCCGAGTCTCAGTGTCTCCTTTTCCCCAAGAGGAGTGGATGGCACACAGCTATCTCCCCGTCTCTGGTAGGGAAAGGGGCGAGGGAAGCCCCAGGACGTCACTGCCATTCCCACACCATCCCAAAGCACTGGAGCTGTCCGTCTGACTTGGACGGGTAACACAACCCTGGGCTGTACCTGGAGCGTGTGGAACCGCCAGCCCTGCCTCGTTTGATCTCAGTTGAAAGTACAGTAAAGTGAAGTGAAAGAGCAGTTTTAAAAGCTTTACACAGATTCTTGTCTCTGCTCAAAGAGCATTAGTGAAAACACTTCCTGTGGCAGTGTGTGAAGACAAGCAGCACCTTTCATCTCCCCTGTTTACTGCCTTCACCTCCCTGATTCCCAGGCACCACTGGAGCTTTGATTGGCGCAGCTTTTGTCAGAATGAAAGAAAAAGCTCAACTGTAGCTTTGCAAATATATAGCAAAAACATTTGCAAGTATTAGCTTGGCAAATGCTTTATAGATGTGAGGGGGAAAAACACAAATTTATCTGTTCAGTTATATAATACAGATTATTTCAAAGTGGGAAAGTAGGTTTCAAAAGAACTTACGTAAGAGTGGAAATACAATTACTGCATGTATTAACTGAATTATCATATAGACATGGGTATTACTGGATGCACAGTTCTGGATATGCTGCTTCCCTCAGCCTGTGCTCCAGCTAATCCTGGCTGTGCTATGGATTGGCATGCACTGACAGCTACCTGGGTGGGTATTTGAAAGGTTCCTCTGCAAGGTTTTGCTCTGCTTAACACGAAGCAGAATTTTTCAGCTGAAACAATAATATCAAAACAGGCCCCAGACCTGCACTCTGCGCATCACGTCGGAGAACAGCACTCCATTCACACCACTTCATTCCTAAGCTGTTAAACAAACAGACAGACCTGATGAAATATTAATTTGACTAATTATGGCAACAGAACTCCAGAGGGAAGTGACAACTCCACAGAAAGAGAGCAGTACCTGTTGGCAGCAGTGCCAACTGCCCGAGTCCCAGACGTGTGGCAGATGGCTCCTGAGGCTTGGGCACACCGTGCTGGCCCCAGCCTTGGCTCAGACTCTCTCTGGTTGGAAGATGCCAAGGCTCACCTGGGTAGGCAGAGCCTACGTGTGAGCTACTGAATGGGGCTTTTAGGTAAAGACAGCACACAAAGCATCTACCACTCAACAGTTCTTCCAACTCGTGGACTTCAATCAAATCCAAAGTGTTTTCACAAGAGAAACATTTACCTTTATACAGTAAAAAGCTCTTCAACCTGCTTGGACAGCAGATGCAAACTACCTGGCAACTCACTGCCCAAACTGAAACTTTTGGATGATAATACTTTATAAAACATCATTTGAATGCAATTCTTTACATGGAAGAGTCTTCTGGAGCTCATCTAGCCCACCCACCTGCCCCAAGCAGGTCTATTTAGATCAGGTTGCTCAGGGATCTGGCCAGCCAAGCTTCAAAATTCTCCAAGGAACAATTTCCCAACAATAGAAGAGAGCAAGCAAGAAGTGTGTGAGCATCCAAAGCAGGAAAGCATAGTGAGAGATACACCCCCAAACTGGCTTTCCATTATTTCCTTCCTGACATATCGTAACTGTGAGCTTTGGTTAAACATCCACAAATTGAAAGTCCCAAAGCCACAGAAAGCAGCACAAAGCCACAATAATGGCAACATTAGGAAAGATCTTTTTTGAAGAATCCAGCAGTAAAAGCTACATAAAGTGCCTGGTCCATCTGTCACCATGCTTAGAAACAAGGAGGAGGACACAACACCCCCACACACTGTGAAAATCACGCCTTCCAGGTGTTCAGAGGGGCGAGGAAAGGATGGCTCTGATCCCCACTAAACTGCCCAGGCTGGTCATCCCAGGCATGGGTTTGCACCTCCAATTTGAACAAAGCTTTTGGAGGAGCTGAGGGGCTGTGACACCTCACCCAAGCTGGACACAAACTCTCCACTGTGGAGCTGGCTGACATTGCAATGACAGGTTTGTCTGTACCACCAACCACGTAACCTGGGCTGTTCTGGCTCCCAGAGCCCAGCACATAAACGCAGTGACCAAGAGACAGATGGAGCCATGGCTGAAGCTTGACATGGAACTGTTCACTGCCATAACGCCCCTCAGCATCCCCAAACACCTCTTCACTTCAGCTCCTGACTCCAGCCCAGCTCCAAACTGCACAGGCTGATCCCACTGCTCAGCTGCATATCTGGGAGGAGTTGTTACAACTTCTGATGCGACTGCTCCATCCCAGGTCAGCACAATCATCGCCACCAGCACAGAACAAGGACCTCAACACCCTTCCATTGCCGTTTCTGGTTCATTCCCTTTAAATCCAACCTTCCCCATACTGCCAGGGCTGCCTTTTTCCCCCACCTGAGGTCCCTGGCAGCATCAGTGTAATGTTCTTGGCACATCCTTCCCATTTGCATCTCGGTCAGCGCCTGCCACAACAAGCTTTCTATTTTAAATACTGCACATCGATAGGACTGCATTAAAATATAAAGCATTTACACAGTTCCAAAAGATGTTACGGCACAGCCTTTCCCAGGTTCTGTCAGAACTCCTGCTGTAATTTGTCCCAGTCCCCAAGCACCACCTTTCAGACAAAGCCACAAACGCTGGGAGCTGCAGGGCAGAGCCTCCACAGAGCCACCACTGACCACCACCAGACACCATTAGAGAGCTAAAAATTCCTTTGGTCTCGTTTTCCCTGGCCTTTCCGAGGGTTTATGTAAATAGTCTGCACAGCCTTCTCCTGAGAAACTCTCCCAACCCAAACCTACCTAAATCACGGCATAATCAGATAATTAGATTTCGGTCCCTCTAAGTCTGCTATTAGCACTTCCAAGCTATGTTTAAGGGGATAAAAAAGCTTTACTTCAAGTAATTCACAGCACATGATGACTATCACAAAGGGGAAGCTCTATTTTCTAGCAGAGTAATTTACACTTTCTAAACAAAAAAATTCCAAGGGAAAAATTATCATATAATGTGCGGTGGGGTTTTAAGTCTAATTTTTCTTAGTGGGGTTTTTTGTTCGCTTTAGGAGCTACAAGCAGAAAACAGAGCTATTGAACCAGCTCCTTTCAGCTGTAAGAAGGGTGAAATGCAGCTTTCCAGGGGAAACCAAGCACTCGTGTCACCATCAACCATGAAAAAGTCCCAGACAAGAGCATGTAACATCATTGTATCGGCTCCGTAACAGAAACATCCATGCTACAGATGGGATTACGAGAGGAGGGGGGAAAACCGAGGCCAGGAACTGGTCACAAGCAGCAGCACCTGTGAGGTGATGCACTTGAGCAGCACATTCTGCAATACAAACAAAGTATTTGAGCATGTTCACTTTATTTTTAATTCAAAACCTGTTAGGTTGGCATAAAACATTGTTTTGTCTTGGATTTTCTGGCTTTGTCTCGATACCAGGCACTACTGAGGTCCTCCTTGCCTTGCTGCACTATTACCTTGCTTGCACATCAGAGGGAATATAAATCACAGAATATTAAGCAAAGTAAGATGCTTTGCCTTTATTTCATTAGGGTTTCTCTGCAGCACAGATTTCTTACAGCCAATATTAAAATGTAATTACTTTGTCTCCCAAAGTTTTCAAATACATGACTTGCATATATAGAAGCTGTTTTATCTTTGTAAACATGAAATAACAGAGGGAGGGGGAAATTATTCACTTTTTTCTGCTTAGCAGTTTCATTTCTAGCAGCACCTCCTCCCCAGCCACAGCAATGTGTGCAGGGCTTCATCCCTGCTTTGTCTGAGGGTACTGTTAAATATTTGTCACAGGAGTTTGTGCCAGTAACAAAAATGAGGGAACCACAACCAGAGCAGACAGATGGGCCAGAGCTCAGCGAGGCATGGGCTGAAGTGTGTCAGGAATCTTATGAAATGAGACATTATGTAACATTATCAAATCTGGGCACCCAGAGCTGGGTCACCTGCATCTCCCCAGCTGCACACAATGCAGACAGCCCAAACCCAAGCATTAAAACATCTTACACTGAGTTATATACCGACTTATTTTTATATGCTCATATATAAAAGCATGCACATCAGCACAGCTGTGCAAATGGATGTACCTGCTGATTTCTAAAGCAAAAATTCAGCTAGACCTATCAACTGGGCAGCTGATAAACCCATGGGCTTTGATAAAGAATAGACAAGATCATTTGAGACTTAACCAATAATGGCATTAGATCCACCTCAGCACCCAAATTAATTTTGCTGCTCCAGCAGTCCGAGTGCTCCTTATGAACCTGTTGAGGGAGGTGGGAGCTGAGCTGGCCAAGGGCTTCTCAGCACAAAGCACCACTTCTGGCATGTCTGCAGTCCCTGGGGTTCATCTCCCCAGCTAACTGGTAACAGATACGAAGGTAACTCTGCATAGCAGTGCCACCTCTTTAAACTGGTAATCTAGGTGAGCTATTTTTACCAGAGGATATTTAATCAGAGATCTGAGGACAGTAATTATCTAGAGATACTGAAAATCTGGGGCTACGCTGCAGGACCACACAGCGGAAAAAACACAGAATACAGAAGGACACTGTAATGAGGGCTCTGTCTGGAACACGTGAGTAAGAAAAGCAAGATCCTACAACCACAAGGCACAACAAGCTGTCCCGAGTTCTTTCTGCACCAAACCCAGCTGTCTGAAGGGCTGGTGACTGCAAACCACCACAGCAAACCAAAGCCCAGCAGACGCCACGCTCACGTCCAAGCAGCAAGTTGAGAACATTGCAAGAGCAGCTCATTAAGTTTGCAGAACTTGCTTTTAGTTCATAGGGAAAAAAATCATGGTCAAAACTTACTATTAGACTAAGGTGTCTTTGATATCTCATCGATTAAATTAAATATCATTAATTTTGCATGCAACTCATAGATCATTCTCTAAATGCTATGCCAAAAATCTAATTGAGTCTTCATTAAGTGATCAGATGGGAAATGGGAGCTCTTCCCCCACTACAGAATTCAAGGTTAAACTGGAGCTCACCAAGGACTGTTAAGAACTGCTAAGAACTGCCTCAGACCCTGACTTTCAGTCGCCACACAAAAACCCCTCTATTTCATTCACTCCAAATTTCCCCTATTAGGCGGCTCCTCCTCCCAGCTTACACACCGTAACCTTGAAAGGAGGAGAGGTGGAGCTACTAAAGAAAGACAAAGGGGCTGAAATAAAGGAGATTGTTTCAAGATACAATTAGAGTATCCTACCAGACTACACTATTTTGAAGCTTAAATTTAAATCAAATTCAAGCTGCATTTTTAGCCACATGCTTGTCATTACCTTTTCGTGATCCCAGTGTCAGGACAGAACAATTCCTAGGCTTACCTCTACCACTGAGTGCCACGGCTGGATTTGGCCACCCTTCTGTCACTTGTGGGTGGTGGTGGGACAAATCTACTCTCTGGCATTTCACAATTAACAGTTAGACTTTAAAAAGTGGTGATTTAGTACACAAAAACACTCCTGGAATAAAACAGCAAAGCAGAAGATACGATAGGGTTTATCCTGTGAGGAAGGTGTGCTACTACTCCCGAAGTCTGGAAGATAACATTAGGTCATGACTGCAACCAGAATTAACTTTTCCAGCCTCCAGGATGGAAAAAGCCCTTGGCTAATGCCAGGTAGCCAAGCAGCACTGCCTGGGGATGTGAGAGGTCAGGCAGGAACCCAGGCAGGCTCCCGGCTGGCAGGGGGATGTGGCCACTGCCTGCCAAGAGATCCAAAGGGAAAGGACTGGGGCCAGCGAACAAGAGCAGCAGGGAGCAGCACTCCGGGTTTGGGAAAGGCTTTGGAGATCTCCTCTGCTGCTTCAGGTGAGTGGGAGCACCGCTCTGGGACAGGAATCTCTCCCACGTGGCCATTCCTGGAGGTTCAGGGCAGGCCTTTTTGACTTCCTTTCCCTGCATCTTCACAGCTACCTTGGCTCAGTCTTCTGAAGTACAGCCCTGGAGGTCTGTGCCCATTCCAAACTCTGCTCTTTGGTGTTACACTGCAGGAGAAGGAACACTGACACAATCTAAGCCATAAATGTTTTCCTCTCCACTCCAAAGCTGTCTATTCGGATTCAGCATTCAGCATCCTGCCCTGCAATTCCACCTCAAGCTTATTATTAGATCATTTTTTCAGCATAAATGGTACAGCCATAAATACTATTTTTTTCCATGGGAAGTATTTTGTACAGGTGGTATTTCGAGTCTCCCCAAATCATCGCTCCATTATCGAGCCAAGCTGAAAACACACTATCAATTTTCACTGAACTATTGATCACGTGAGGTCAAGCCTAGCAAGATACACGGAGTACCAGGAATCTACAAGCAAACAGCCGGAATGAGCCATGGTATTTCCGATGCCATACAAGGAAAGGAACTTAGAAAATAATATTTAAACGGCTTGCTGGAGTGCAGGCTACTTGTAGGAGAGTGTCAGCAGATCGGGTACTGATCGCAGTGAAAGAATGTGATCCCCACTAGCAGAAACAAAGGTGATTTTTGAAGCCTGCTCTCTGAGCAGCAGGCAGTCTGCCCCAGTTCCCCAGCCTGAAAAAGAAAATAAACTCGGGTTATCTCAGTTAATGGGAGGTAGGGATGGCAGGGAGTCAGGGGAATTTAAATATTATGGATAAATGTGAAATCCCCACATTTGCTTTGCCAGTAAGGCACTGCCATTTACTATGGCAAAAGAGGGAAAAGGAGCCATTTTGCACACACGTTCCTTCCCAGGACTGGCACTGACAGAAGTTACAGGGAAGCTTTAACAGACCCAGCGTGATCCCTAAGTGCCCTGGACACAGCACTGGCTCCAAGCTGGGCTGGGCACTATTTCAATGCTCTCTCAAAAAGCTGCTTTTTCACTTGATTTTCTCCTTCCCTGCAGCCCTCGTTTGCAAAATGAAAATAAAACTCAGAATAACTTCCCCTTGTAAAAATCTTGCGAGAGATAACTCGGGCAATTAGTTCCCTTTGAGCTGCTGGGATCTGCCTGGTTTTCTGCTGCACTCCTTCAGAAGAGCCCATTATGAGATTTGTATAGGAAATCAATGCTGAGGAGCTGCAGGTAGCCCTGGCCTCCTTTTGTGTTGCCAGCACATGGGCCCAGCTGAAGCAAAGCGGTCCCGTCCGACGGTGCCCCGGCAATCCCGGCTGCGTGGCCCAAACAATGACATCACTCGGCTCCACACTTAGGGATCTGGGCGAGGTAAAAGCCTTGCCATTCCTTTTAACCATTATTGCAGAAACTATAGCTAAAATGTGAGCCTTGTCCTGCCGCCAATGGGGAAATGAAAAGCAAGACAGGCAGAAGAATGGTCTCTCAGTCATGCCACTCCAGCAATAATGTTTTTTCCAAGGAAGCTTTCAGCAGTCAGAAATGGGAAAGATTATAGACACAGAGCCTGCAGTTCCAGTCAAAAGATCTTTGTTAGCAGCAGCAATGAAAAGAGGGGAAAAAGCCCACAAAATTCCTCCACTTAAAGCACAATCTCAAAACATATGCTTACAATCCTGGAAATCTTTGGGAGGTTCAGGGTGTTCAACAGCTGCAGCTGAGCTTACAATGAACATTGCAAATAAATGCTAATGAGATGCTTATAGATCCTGAACAAATTGATTTACTGAGATCTTGTCGAGTGTCTCCTATCAAGGGTTTGTCAGAGTAAACAACCAAATCCTTATAAACAGAAGTGACTCATTCATTACAACTGGAAGAAGAAAGGCATAATAACTGAAGCTATAGTCCAGGAAGATGATAAAACAAACCACACACACACAGACGTTATTTACCAAAATATAATAAAAATTATGTTTTTGAAAACACTATTAGAAAACGTGTACAGTTTAACTCACCAGACAGCTACAGATCAGCTTGCAATGCTGAGTACATTTAAAACCACAAGAGTTATCAGCACAAGAAGTAACCAGAATAAAACACACTTGAATAAAGCTTTAGGATAAATCCACATAAAGCTGAGGTATAATGAGTTCACACTCGTGCTGAATTGTTTTATTGCACATTGTAACAGTACAACCTGTGTGTGTAACCAGCTCATTGGAAATCAAATCGGGAGCAAACCCATTTTCTTACAAAAAAACCTTACTGTTCATAAGGTTACCTACGATTATGAACAATAAATTATGCAGGAGAAGCGAGGTAAAGCTTCAGCAGCTCTATATCAGAATAAGAAAAAAATGTTTCTAGTTCAATTAAGCTGAGATGGTTCCATACTATTATAACTGTCTAGCATGGAGAATTCTAGGATTCCTTTTTGGCCAGTCACCCATAAAATATGAACATTTAATGATTTCCTAATGGCAGACAGGGAAGGTGGTAACATGTACCCCCTGACTGAGCACAGCCCAGGAGTTTCTCTTCCAGAACGTAAGAGCAAAAAAAATGAAATTCTCCGAACTGGGATAAAAAGCAAGGGCCACTTTATTAACACTAATGACCTTTGGGGAGGTTGCCAAAAAAAAACTCTTTAGTAGGAAAAGCAACAAAATGCAAGAAAAATGAATCCTTTCATCTTTTCAGTCTCCTCAACTCCACTTAGCAAAATCGTGGCAGCTTTTAAGGGAAATCCAATCCTCCAGTCTTCACCTCCTGCTCAAGCTGGAGCAGCCCCAGCCCCACATCCACGGCTGTGTCTGGAAGGTGACTTCCAGAAGATCCTTGTGAAAGGCTGACGTGCTCTCTGTTACTACACACTCTGCCCTGCCTGCAGCTCCCCACAGCATCCCTTTCCCACAGGAAGGGCAGGGCTGGGGGGAGTTTCCCCCTGCAGTTGTAACACAGATCTCCACCACCACCGTCTTTGTATCTGCACAAAGCTGAACAAGAAGTTGATGTTCTGAGAGCAAAGTCTCTTAGAAAGAGCCAAAACCAACTCCTCTGAGGTTTGGGATCCTCCACTGGGATCAGGAGAGCATATCCAAAATAAAGCGCAAGTCTGCAGACCTCCTATGCTCGTCATTTTAAGCAATGGAAAGCAATTTCAATGTGTCTCGCAGCAACATTAGGGGAAACAAACTCCAGGTTTTCCCCAAAGAGGACCAAAAGCTCCTGAGTGAGTGACAAATGCAGCTCTAGCAACTGCAAGGAGGAAAAGGAAATCTACCCTAGGAATTCTCTTGTGGGGAAAATGACCACGGTCCTACTGTCGTGTCTACAACAGGATTCTCATCGCGGAAGGTCCTGTTCCTGTTCCAGGACATTCCTGCAGAGGTGCACCACTGGCACCGGCTGCTGCAGCCCTCTCCTGTGGGCTGGTGTGTGAGCACAGCCTGCCCTGGGTCAGGAACAGCCCGGCCTCCTACAGAGACCAAGTGAGTGAGGGGAAAAAGAGAATTCTTTTCAGACCTGAGCCATTCAGGGGCTCAGCACAGAGATGCTGCAATCATCAGGAAGCTCTTCTCTCTTCCTTGGAGCACTTCACAAGCCACAAGTACAACACAACAACACAACGGGCTGTGCTCTCTGTGAAGAATGCTCTTCATTCTGCAAAACGGCTCTGCTGGGGCAAAAGGGTTCTGGAAACTGCCTCCCCCACCTCAGCTGCAGGGCTTAAAAACTCAGCAACTGCCTGTTACAGACACAGGGCCACCTGCAATTTCTGTACATTGAGCCTTCACCAGATTGATGGTGTTTTATTACTTTTTGGGAGGCATATAAGCTGAAAAACATATGGGAATGGGGGTGATAGCTAGGCATTTCCCAAGACACTCCAGTCAACAAACCCAACTATCTTCAGACAGTGGCTCTCATCATCCCGTGCCAGACAGGCCTCCCAGAAGTAGTCCTACTTTTGAGAAAGGCAAGACTGAGAGAACAAGGAGAGACACGACAGGGTCAAAACAGGACAAAGTAATTAAATACTTGACTGAATTCCTGTCTCTCTCAACCTGAAAGCAGTAGTCAAAATTAAAACCAGACTTACTCAGAATTTTGTAAAATGTCAAAGGAAGCCCCAGACCATGTGTTCTAACAAACTTAAGAGTGCTCCAGATGAACACTGACACAGTTCAGAGCAGTACTGCAGCTCCACAAAGGAAACACAAATCAGGTCCACAACGTGAAAGAAAATGGATTTGGACAGCAAAGGTGCTGAGCACAAAGTCTGGTGCATGAAATCAAGGTAAACACAAAACCAGTTCAGCTTAGAAACAGCTAGTTCAGCTAGCTTAGTTCAGCTTCTTCCCCTCCCCTACTCTTCTTGGCTGAGCCACTCAGGATGTTCCAGGGCCAGTAAGACTGGATGGAAACTCAGCTACATCCCAATTGCTGCTATGAAAGGCCACAGCTTTAAGCACTTTAAAATAATCAATCTTCCCTCTCCAGTGCTGGACAACAACCTCCTTTCCCCGAGGTGTGAGCAGAAAGAGAAGAGGCTGCAAAGAGGCAGCACTTGCACTCCTTGTTGACAGTCGCCTTCCTTCAGATAGCAACCTAAAATGTCCATGTTTGCTTTATCAGACTTTCCCCTTCACCTGCTTTATCTGGTGGATTTACCTGTCCCTCTTTCATCAGTATGATTCCAAACCAAACAATTTGGTTTGTTGGGTTTTTTATTAAAAAAAAAACCAAAAACAAAACAAACCAAAAAACTCTGGGAAGGAGACAGAATAAAACCATTATTAACTGAAGTAAGAAGAGACTCTTGAAAGAAGATAAAGCTTAGAGTATTTTCCATTTGAAATTACATTTATAATGATACCTAGCAAGTTCGACAGGTTTATATAATTCAAATAGTATTTTAAAAAATGGGGTTAAGCTGTGCAATTTCAAAAAATGAAAGAACATAACAGATTAGGAGATAGCAGCAGCAAGCTTTCCATGGTAGGAGATTCAATAATGGTGTTTTGGATACTTTGCTTCCATCCTCCACAGAATAGTGATGGGATTTTAACTGTATACAGAAGGGAGCTGCCAGATGTGGATTAACAACACCACCACACACTCAAAGGAAAGTGATTTCTCAACTCCTGGGTGCAAACTGAAGGCTACTGCGAGCTGCTCGTTTTCCCAGGATGCCAGTTTGCCTTTAAAAGAGTCTCACTGAAAAAGCTGAAGCTATTATTTAAACAATTTAAACAAAAACTAAAATCAATCCAACAAGTGTTCTTAAACAAGCCATCTGCAAAGATGGGCATCACCAATACAAACACCATTAATCTTCCACATCCAGGAAACAGATATTCTTGAAGCTTGAGAATTTTGTAAAATAAAGTAGCTTTGTAATGCTGCTGTTGACAAGTTAATCCGGTGTCAGCTGAAAGACATTGCTGCAAGTCACACATTTCCAGCTCTTTCCAAGGCCAAGCTTGCCTTTCCCAGGAGCAAATCTCCCTTCCAAACTCAGTTAAACGTGTTCCTCAAAGATGTGCTTGCATTAGGGTCCCCCAAACTAACCCCAAACTCTCCTCTGAGTCCCTCCAGTCTGTCCCCTAAGCAGAGTAGATTCCTTCCCACGCCAGGATGGAAGTGTTTGCTATGGAACACTCCCAGTCCCACAAGTCTGTTCCTACAGTCGCTCCAACTTCCTCTCATGCATTTCAGACTTGCGTGTTCTTTAGTCCCTGCAGGAAAAGAATCCACAAAAGCCTAAGAGCGAGCTCTTCAAGAGCAGAATTCCACGGCAACATGCAGCAGGAATGGTTGGAAGTTGTGGAGTTTTCATTTTAATTTGCGTCTTCAGGGGAAATTTAAATGAAAGTAGCAGACGCCATATCAGTGAGGCTGCAGCAGCAAACACAAAACAGCCAGATGTTTATACAAAAACACTGGCATTTTTTCTAAGCATAAAAAGGAAAAATTTGGGGGCTTAGTCTCTGCTAAGCTCTCCTGTACAACTTAAATGCCATTCCCAAGGCCTGTTCTCTCCTTATTTAACTCTGGCAGGGATGTGATGTGTTTGCACCATGAAATTGCACCACGTTTAACACGGCCCATGCCTTAGCTGCAAATCTATCCAGTACTTCAGAACAAGAACATTGGTTTTCCTGACAAAGAGACCACTCCACCATGGAGGTGGTGGTCCTTCAGTGAGGTCACACAGTGGGTAATTCTGCCAAAATTCAGAATTGACTCACATTTTCTCCCCTGTAAGAGGGCACACACTGAGCTCCACCAATTTACAGCTGGGTGTTGATAAGTGGTACTGCACCTCCCATCACTCTGAGCTCTGTACAGTGTCTGTGCACAGAGCTGAACACAGCTACTCCCAGAAAACACAACTACTCTTTTCCTCCTGGTCTAGATGTAGGAGCTCCATTTCAAATCCACCCTGCTGTTAGCACCAATCACTGGAAATGTATCTCCTGCTCTCAAGGACACCGTGCACTAAGCAATGCTCCAGGCCTGAGAGGTTTGGGTGGAACAGCTCCATTTCAGACCTTCCCAACGCCCATCTCTGTGACACACCCTGAGCACGACTGCCACACCTGCCCCCCTCCCAGGAAAAACGTGACAGGCGCTTCAGCCAAAGGCAATGTGGGATCTGCTGGTGTCAGAGATGACCCCTGGCTGATGCCAGCCCTCCCACCAGCTTCAGCTGTAACCTTAGAGCCCATGGATACCAATTTCTCATTCCGTAGAGATGGGAGCTCTCTGGTGCACTTGGCAGCGAGAGACTCTAAACACCTCGAAAAGGGCACAAAATAACAGCTTTGTGATTAAGACAAATACAGGTTTCAAAATATTTAATGAAAGACATGGCCAACCTTTCACACCTCTCCTCTTACATTAACTGGGAGAATACAGGCATCAATCTGCTAGCGCTCAAAAAACCTCAAATCCCGAACAATCATAAAATCACAGAATCATTTAGGTTGTACAAGACAGTTAAGATTGAGCCTAACCCAATCTGCACTAAACCACGTCCCCAAGTGCCACATAGTCCAGTGCTGCCAGTACAAATGGAAATGTGTGTGCCATAACCTCTCTACAGTCACAACACCACACAAATTTAACATGAAATATGAATTCTGCCCCAATACGGGTAAGAAAATTATTAGAAATCTAAATTCAGATTCAATGCCTTCAACAGAGGCCAAACTTACAAACTGAGAAGTCAACACAACAAATGCCTACAAAAGTCAGTGATGCGGAAAGCCCCTCAAGAAAACCTAATTTTTAGGGTGAGGAATTTGAATGCAACTCAAAAGCAGTAGCTATTTGCACAGAATGATGCCATAAAACATTTTAATGTATTTCAATTCCTTGTCCAAAAACCTTAATTAGAGACGTCCTGGTCTTAACACACATGATTGATCACTTGGTTGGATCACTAATAAGTGTGGAAAGCTCCCCACCACTGATACTGGAAAGATTCTCAGGGATATATTTACCAGCACAGAACAGCCTGCATCCTAAAAAGACACACTGGTTTAAAGTATTTTGGAAGCAATCATACATAAATCCTGTAACTGCTGGCTAACAGGTACTGAATGCAAACAGATGGTAAAGCTGGGAGCACATCAGCAGTTCCCAGCTCTAGTCAGGAAGAGGAGAGAGTGCCACTCCTGTTTTCTGAGTGATCCAGCACAGCAGTGCACTAATAAAGCAGAAAGCACTCCTTGCAGCAGAGAACCTGCACGCTGGGGCACAACAGCTCCGGGATTTGCAAAACACACGACGCCGGAATGGAGAGGTGTAGAAGCAGTAACACAAAAGGATGCAGAGAAATGCATGAGCACCAGCTGGAAGCCTAATTTTTGTTTAAGCAGGATGCACTTCCTAGAGTTGTCTCCACTTTGATTAACACACATAACACCACACTGGGCGAGACCTACAGTTCAGTTCCAGCAATACAACAGCAGCTTTTTTCTACTATTACTCTGTAAGTGAAAACACCAGGGCCTGACCATTCTCTGTAACTCATTCCCCTTGCACTCCCCCAGTACCTTCAGCTGACACACAGAAATTGCTGGGGGTAAATCCCTGCCCAGACTTTTGCTGCCATTCCTCACCACTCCCAACACCTTCATCTGCTCTGGGCCTCCATGGCAGCAAGTTCCAAGAGCTCCATCCCCGCTGTGGGATGTGGTTCTCTGGAGCTCCTCCTTAACACAGCTCTTGGTTTCACCAAGTGCCTCATCCCACTCCAGGGTCTACCTTGGGCTCTGCTCCAGCCTCAGCCTGACAAGAGAAGGAAATTGGTTTAAAAGCTACAGTGAATTACATGTTGTGCCCAAGGCAAAACACCTCCAGACAAAGTAACAGGACAAATGCTGTCAAATCACAGCAACCCTTTTAGGGCCATCACAGCAATTAAATATTGACTCTCTTCTTTTATTCAGTATAATCCAATGCAAACTACAATAACAAGTTGTGCTAACACTGAAAAACAAAAGTGGTTTTGAGATGACTGAGCTGTTGCAAAGTGCTCCTTTAGTAACCAGGCAGGAAACACTAATGCTTGTTACTCCTTCCCATAAGCAAGGCCAATAGCACTGCTCATATGCTGGCCTTGCAAAAGGGAAGATGCTTTCAAACATCTTCACATCTTTTGAAATTTATGTCATTTCCAAGACATAAATTCCCCATCTACCTCCGCAATGTGTTCTTCCCAGTGTTTCAGTGCCTAAAATAAAGTGCCTGTGGAAGAAAATTGGACATTTTCATGAACAAATGTGTGATCTAAAGAAAAGGGATTATTTCCCACAAGTCCAGAAGCACGGTCCAAGACTTAAAACCCCAAAGACAAGTGAAGAGTGAGAGTATTACAGAATTACTATATAGATATATATGTTATATGCATATCTATGTCTTTGCCTCTTGGATAATTGCTAAAATAATAAAAAGAATATAATTTCACACTTTCTTCAAATTACAAAGAAAACAAGGTCCTGAAAAATAACGTGACAAATGTGATAGAAGCAATCAACACCACAGGCCTGGGGGATTTGGAGAGGTTGAAGTGTGTGGCTTGTGTGTTTTGTTTTGTTCTGTAATGAAACCAAAATCTTAGAACTTCAGAATTACCTAGTTTGAAGCTACTGCTTCATAAAGTATTAAAGTATTACAAATTATCTTATAAGCAGTACACAACTTCACTTTATATAAGTTACTGTAAAAAAACCAGCCCTTCCTAAAGTACACCTCATGAATCCTTTTCAATAGGACCTACCAACAGTATTTAACATTACAGTGGGAGGTTTTATGCAAACTTTGTTCCAAAACCACAGTTCCAAAATGCAGAGTAATTCACCAAAACTGAAAACATAGTAACTTCGTATGCAACAATTTCACTGAACTTCAGCCACGGAAGAGACTTTTGAAGTGAAGCTGCATTAATTCCTAAACACATAAAATGAACAGCATATGAATAATTTATTGATGGCTTTTGCTCCATGTCAGCAGCTTTGCTGGAGGAAGTGATCTTTATGAAGTCCCCCAGGACAGCAAGAAGTTAAAGACAGGCAAAGAGACCGTAGGATACCTTCTGTGGAGGCAGCAGTGCCACTCCAGGGGGCTGGGTGGTGTGGGTGGCTTCCAAACACCAGAGTTACCCAGTGCCCAAATTCATGGGGCTGTGAGAGGAGCCAAGATCCCAACCAAGTCACCATTCCCACCACTGATAAGCAGGAACCAGATCATTCATGCAGAACAGCTGTTACAAGGGGGGGGGGAAGGTAACCAGGGATGAAGACTGAGAAGCAAGAGCTCATGGTCAAGAACTGCACCACAGCTCCTCAGCAGGACCATGGAGCAGCACAAACCCACACTGTAACAGGAGGCAGCAGCAGCACCAACACCCATTCACCTCCTCTTTACACTCCCTGGCAGAAACTTAGCTTTCTTATTTCCCATCACCTCTTCATGCCTGAGCAATTTCTCCCCACAGCATTCCCTGTCCAACCAGCAGCATCTCCTCAGCACCACAGCTCCCACGCCAGGAAAGTTCTTTGCCCTCTAAGGACCTGAGAACCTACTCAGGCACCTGCAAACAGCTCACTTCCCTCAGGCACCCACCAGTTCCACATTACAAATCTAATTTTACAAAGAACTTAAATAATGGAAATATCACTAAGACAAAATCAGTTTCCCCTAATTTGTCCAAATCCCTTTGTAAGATGTAATAAAGAATATGCAGAATGCTTTCTTGACAGCCTCTACCAAAAGCCTTTTTTTCCCAGATGTGGATTAGACGTTAAGAAATACTTTACATGAAACAAGGGAACTCTCTAAAATTCATATATAAACAGAAATATCCTGCTGTTAATCTAAAATCACAGATAGCAGCTCTGTAGTAGCTCTTACAAAGGTAACTGAAATGACTGACCAGTTTATTGTGTATCCTGTACTGGGGGTGAGTGTTTATGCAAAATGAAGGGCACGTTAGCAATGAATCTGCAAGATGGGGGGAGGAAGCAAATTAAAAAGTCAGTGAGAGGATAACTGATTCAGTGATGCAAATTAAGTGTTTTAAAGCTACTGGGACTCTGGAACATAGCACAGCTGAACAGAAAAAAAAACCCAAGGCACTGCAACCTTCCAAACATAATTAACCATTTCTCTGGAATACTAAGACTCAAAGCATCATGTTACCTTAATTTGGATTGCTGATGGCTCAAAATTTGAGTGCTACTACAACAATTACCAATAACCAATATTTAAGCCCATTTCTGCAGTAGATTCTCTGAACTTCAACACCCCTTAAGCACAGCAGCAGTGGCTGCCCGGGGTGGCTCTGCAGCGAACATGAAAGCTGTTCTCTGCCAGAGAAGCTGAGCTTTGCTAAGGACACACCATTCCAGCCCAGGCTGAGCCTACCTCCAACTTATAACCAACTCTACGTCAAGCCATGCTTCCGACTTCAAAAACATGGTACTCACATATAGAAAGACTTCATTTTCATTTTTTCCCTACTCACAGCAGGCTATGGGGTAAATTAATGCTTCAGCCTGCAGTGACTTTGGATTAGGCCAGTCTTGTCAATAATTAATACAGCTCTGTAGAGCAAAAGCACAGCAACAAGCTAGATTAACCAAAATCCCTTCCGCTGTGACACCAGCTTTTACCCCTGCTGAATGTGCACACACAGGACTTTAAAAAGGACAAGATTATTTATGACCTTAATGTAAGAGTTCTGAATGTCAGGATTGGGTTTTTCCTCCTTTCCTTTAAAGAAATGCCTTATAAAATAAGCATTTTTATTGTAACAACTCAATACATTGAAATAATAGCAAATATATTTTTTAACTGGCCTCTAACTTTTTCTAAGGTTCTTTTAGAACTTACCACAAGTTCTTTTCAAGCCTTGGGGATTTCAGAATCCTAATGCACCCAATGGGAAGCAATGAACAAAGGCAGCAGCCCTGCTATTCCATGGGCTCGGGCATTGTGAGCCGTCGTCCTCGGAAGCGAGGGATGAAGCAGTGACAGCCCCTCTGTACACCCCAGGGATTACCCCTGCCACCAAGGCAGTGAGCAGGTACAGAATGTCCATCGGATGGAACTGCCACTTGTTGGAGATGTCTGTGGACAGCCACGGACAGCATTTGGATGCTCACCCCATCCCCTCTCTGCAGGTTTATATTGCTGTCACTGCACAACTACTGAAGTTACTAAATCTACAAAAGGCTTCAAAGTGAAACAATTCGTTTGCAAATTAACAGATCATTAAAAAATTGTTTTAACAACTCTAAGTATCAAACAATGAAATAAAATGCAGACATGCAATCATCTGGAGCCTAAATTCATTCCTTTTTAAGGCCATTTTTCTTAAATCGACCCCCTCTCCTGGGTAATCCTGGATTTCAGCTGTTTTGTTCAGCGTGCATCTTAACGAGGCCGCTGTTGCTGAAGGAACATGACCCAATTTCTTCTGAGGTCAATGGTTATCAGTAGAACTGGAACAATACAAATTTCTACCCTGAGACACAAGAAAAGCACCGAATCTGCAATACTGCTTGTGAGGTCTCACATCCGATGCCTCATTTTGTCAGGAAGTTCTTCAGCTGATAAAGCCCTCAGTTTTTGCATGACCAAATCCAACCTGCTTGACATCATTGTCCACCTATTGATTCTGGGAAAGATGCTTGCAGCCACAAGGAACGTGAGATGCTGCAGTCCAGCCATGAACTATGCAACTGCTACAAAGCAATACATAAAGGTTCTTTTTTCAATCTCCAAAACAGGTGCTCAGACTGCCTGTTTTATTTTCCTAGACAATAGCAGACCTCTCGTGGAGAGTAAGACAAATTTAGATAAAGACAGAGTTCTGGTACTTAGGACCAGGCAGCCAAGTATTAACTTAATCACTGAGCTCCCACTGAAATAAACACATTTCTATTGTACTCCTAGAGGCGTGAAGTGACAGATCCCATGGCTCTGGCTGTCCTTCCAGATGCGTTTCCCACCCCTTCACTCAGCCACAACTCCAGCTCCGCTCCAAGGTTTGCTTCCCCCTCACAGCAGCTACAAGAGCAAGCTGCAAGCTCAGACCCCTCTGTGCATCACACATCTGGCAAGAATAAAGACTGGACCAATTCTTCTCAATTAACCTCAGGTGAAGTGAACTCACACACCAGGAGGGTGGGCAATTGTTCAAGATGGTCAAAGGCAAATAATTTATGTTGTGGTGATCAAGAACAGTACATAAGGATAGGCACTATCCATATGTGTTCCAAAGGCAAGCCATTATTTCATGGACAATCCCAGGCCAGACTGTTTAAAAACGTGCGTCACTTCAGGACATTTTAGTCAGTGAATTACGCCATAAATAAATAGTTTGAAGTAACTGAATCCATCTGCCCTCGGTGCAGCTCAGATGAGCTGCAGCAGTTGCTTGAGGCTTTACAAAAGCACCTTTCCAGGGGAAAGGGCTCCCTGCCCACCTGACACTGTCCCTGAAGTGCTGCTCTTTGAGGACATCATCTCTTGCACCATTCTGACATGGAGACAAAAAAGGATGAGGTCCTAAGGAGAATCCCCAATACTTTCAAACACAAACCACAACAAACATGAAGAGGAGCTTCCAAAGGGGCACAAAGCTTGGAGGAGAACAGCAGACTAAACTCTTACACAGGTGGAAATTCATAGGTATTTTATGTAAAAATTTTGGATAATAACTAAATCTTACCTCATCCTCATGGAAAACTTTCATAACCAGCAGTCCCAGCGCTGGCACCGTTGGGAACCCAACACATGGCAAACTTTAGCCCAGTGGTAATTTAAAATAAATCCTGCACAGCAGGGAGTCCTACCCACATACCATTGGAGACTGTTTAAACACAACTAGAGCCTGCATTCAAAATTTCCCTTTAGGCTGAAATTTGCCTTTTCATTCAAAAGTCTTACCCCTGCCCCAAACTACATTTAGTAAATATTTACTAGACTTACAGTTGAATAAATCAAAGTCTTCTTTCTTGTCCTTACACCTACTGAGGCTTTACCAGCAAATTCTGCTCCAGCATTGGTCCATGCAGGCTTTAAGCCAGAGGAGCCAGTTTGTTGCAAAAAAAAAAAAAAAAAAAATTTTCAATACATAACCACAAGGGCCACATCAAAGTAATTTAGCATAACCAGAAAGCACGCTAAGTCAAATTAAAGCCCAGTGCTTTCATTAGGGGATGGGGAAGTCTATTTATGCTCAGGCATTCTCTACTTCAGAGTTACCAAAATAGTCCTGACAAAGTTTGCTGCCCGCTTCCTCAGCGCTGGACCAGCGTTGGCAGTGCTGGCTGTAACACAGCCAGGCTCCAAGTCACCCAAGGACACCAGAGCCAGCATGGCCTGACAGTCCCAGGAAATACAGCATTTCCATGGGGCACATCCCAGGGAGCCTCTGCTGGAACTCAGCAGCTTCCCCAGGGCCCAAGCAATGCCCTGGCCAGCACTCACAAGGCTCTCTCAGCCTCCTTATGGGTTCTTCTGCACATGGGGTTTCCTTTTCCATCCCAGACCCACAGATGTGTGTGTCAGACTGGATTCTACAAGGCTCGATGCATCATGAGAGCAATTCCAAGAGACAGCAGCTCCCCAGATCCAACGGAAACCATGGATTGAAGCATGGCAAGAACACTCTCCCACGTCCCTGTGCCTGTGGCTCTCAGGTGGGCTTAGGGAAGCTCAAGTCCCAACTTGAGCTGCCCCAGCACCCTCCTCCTCCTCTTCCAGCAGGTTTCAGACCTGCATTTGTTAACACAAGAAGCTCCAGCCCTGCACAGAACGTAAGTGAGCAATACTTTGTAATAATTTTATGAGCGAAGTACCAGACAGCTGAGTGGAAAATACTTGGCATGTTACAACCGCGGGTCCTTATCTCCCAGGGACCAGTTTGGGGCCTGGGTGAGGATTCCCACAGAAGCCAATCCTTGACCAAAGACCAGATCCACGCAAAGATGAATCCACACATTAGAACTTCCTCACTTTCAGCTGACAGTGGTACCAACACACCAGCAGTACAACACCTAAAAGCACCTACTGCCCTCAAGGAGAAGGTTCAGCAAGAGACATCAATGCGTGATATGCATTTAAAGATCGAGCAGGTGGGTTTGGATGAGTACAAGAGTTCTCAACCCAAAGTTTCACCTGGTCTGTAACACCCCAGTTACCTTCCCTGAGGATTACACTGCAGGAACAACAGCAAAATGCTGAAGCAGCAGAACAAAAGTATTTCCAGTAAAAACAAAGAACCGGACAGAACAGGAATATGCACAACTCTCACTCCTGAACTCTTTACAAAACTTTTCTTGAGGACTCCACAGATCTTTCAGCTTTAAGAGATTACTAAAAATGTGGATTTTAGCCTGTTCTCATGAGACTGTTCTAACTCTTAGAAAGCAGAAATATATAAATATTGGATCAAACTCTAGTACTACTTCTTACATTATTAATTCTAGAATAAAATACTGTCAAAGTTCTTTTCTTTTATCAAATCACTTCCTAACCTGTGAGAAGGGCAGGGAGGACGAGATAAACCTGCACATTCAAGCCTAAGCACCACTTAGACTGCACTGTGCCTGAAGGTCTCAAAAGTTTGGCTATCACTGAATTTGGTGCTGCCCAAAGATACTTCACTGCAAGTCTTGCAGTTTCCAGTTTAGACAGGAAAACGCACAGAAGGAAGGAAAAGAAACAAATTAAATGACCTTTTAGAGTTCATTAGTGATGTACTTAGACTTCTGTTCTCTTCAGAAGTAAATCAGTTTAATCAGACCCCAATTAGTCCAGTTCCAGCAGGCAAGGACAGCTACTGTGAGACTGCACAGAACAACACTGAGGTTTGCTAACTCATTCTACAAGCAGTTAAAAATGTCCAAACCCACTGAGAGACCAAGGCTAAAAAAAGACCCCCAAAAATCCATGCTCAAACGGTAATTTAGCCAAGCGGTGAAAACTGTCTGCATGTTAGAGCTGGAAACAGCAAGTCCAAAATCCTTCTGTCCACCCAACAGCCATATCTGTATCAATATTGCTGCTGCTTTGAAGTAACAAAGGCTCATTTTGTACATATGTACATTAATTATGCACACCATTATGTACATCTATGTTATATATGAGCACACACAGTCCCTACTTGCAGAAACTCCAAGTCTGTTTGCAAATCTTGAGCGCATTTCACAAAGATTGTTTCAAAGAAGTCCCATAAATTAATAAAAACCGAATCAAATCAAGGAAGGATTTGCTGCTCTCAAGATGAAAATGGCCACAAAGTCACTTTTTAGACCATGAAAATATCCACACAATATTTCAATGCTAATTATAAGTGTTCAGAAAGTATTCATTCCACAGCTTGCAGAATCATTAATTACTTCCCTCCTTCCTTACAGAGTTGTGTTGTAGAGGCCAAAGCAACAGGAACACTGAATGCTGCTCTTTGAAACTGCAACCACAGCCCTGCAGCTCCCCAGCAGCAGTGCCCAGCACAAGGGGATGGGGTGGTCAGTGCTGATATGGGGTGTATCACCTCCTTTCCTGAGGGGAATCCTGACGGACAGCAAGGCTGCAACGACCTCGGACAGCTTGGACAAGTTAACTCTCACCTGTCAAATGATGAAAGCACTGCCACAAAACATCCATCAAAGTCCATGCTAATGTTTTTCCTTCGACCCTGAAAACTTCCCAAGCCTTTCAGCTCTTCTAAAGAACTTTCTCAAATTCAAGAGACAATTTTATATGTTGTCAAGACTTAGGAAAAATCTGAACTCAAACTTACTTAAGTTTGAAAATGCTCACACTCAAATACCTAAATATTATTTCTTGTGTACATAATCGTAAGGCAGGAGGACAGACTGATTATACGCTTTTGCAGCAGTTCCTACCCAATCCTTATTCCACCTGGGACTATGTACTTACATACGGACAGGTCTGATTTACTTTAATAACACAAAAAAAGAGCTCATGCCCATTACAGCAGCCAAAGAACACATTTCATCACTTAAGATATTCTTTATCCTTACAGACTTCAGTTTAAAAAAAAAAAAAAAGGTATTTAATCACATGAAAGGATTCTCCTTCCTTTTAAAGTCCATGTGATGTAGTGAGGATAAAGCTTGCAGGGACAGCAGTGCAGCAGCACAGGGACTCCCACCTGGCTGCAGCCCAACCAGGACTGGCTGGGAGGTGAGACAGGGCACGGAAGGGGGAAAACCAACAAAAACCACTTTATGTTACTCTGCCCCTGATAAGAAGTGTTGGTGGAGAAAGCACAATAAAGGCCCCCACCATAAGGCTGTTTCCAGATGAGGTGAAGTTCAGATAAGGAAAACCAGGGGGGCTCTGTCAAAGCAGACGTCACACACAGTAACAGTCACTTCTGCCCCTTCTCACACCTGCCTCTCCCAGTACACTCTTCCTTGGCTGTTTTTTGTAGTTTGCCTATTTTTCCCAGACAGTACAAGCTGGTGTTCAGAACCAAAACTGAACCAACAAGAAAAATAAAGACAATGAGATCCCCTCCTCTCAGCAGTGCAGAGTCCTACACATTGCAAAGATCTGCCACGAGCCATTCTCAGTGTGGTTACGAACCTTTGTAAGGGCCTGAGCTTAACAGTGCCCGATGTCACATTTCTGACACCTAGCCTACAAGAAAGTTTTCTATAGCTGAAAATAGCTCCATTTTCCTGAACTGTGTGGCGTGCAGGCTGGTGCTGTTGAGAGCTGAGCACTTCAGAGCAAGCAGGCAGGAGCAGAAGTTCGCGTTTCCCAACAACTTCCTGGATATTTTACAATTGCTTCCCCTCAGGAAGTTGATTCAGTCTTTGCAGCTCCAACACCAACAATTTTTGTTGAGAGGCAAGTTGTCCAAGAATATTAAAAGCACATTCCTACAGCGCACACAGACCGTTCCTGGCTCCCTAACAATGGGTTTTTCTTTTGGCCAAATCTCTCAATCCAAGGAAGGAAAAAGGAATGAACTGGTCAGGTAATGCCCAATGTCTCGAGCTTTTTTTGATTTGTCTGTAAGCAGGGTGTCCGATCACAAATGGAAAAGCAAGCTGGGGAACAAGTCTGAAAGGAGAAAGGTAATATGGAGTAAATCACCACTGTCATTTTGGGGAGAAGGACTTCTTTCGCGACACATTTAACCTGATGCTTCCTGCTCCAAACTCCTGTTTTTCCCTCATCTTCAGGTCCAAAGCAGCCATGTGTCTGCACGTTTAATAGACCCTTTTTGCTCTGTTTTTACTTAATAAAGTTTTACCTGCAGCTGATCTTATTGCATAATATACCAGTTACTTACTAAAATTCCATCAGACTGCTTTTCCACAGAAGTGCTATACCTGAAAGTAAAACAATTAGATCACCAGGACTTTAAAGTGAGGGTTTCACAGGTGGTGGCTTTTCAGTGCTTAGTCAGACTAAAGAATTGATCTATTTGGATCAATCTGTTAATCCTGTTACTCTGAAAACACAAGAAAACAGTTTTATTGGGTCATTGCATCCTCTGATTGCTCTAAAAATCATCACTGTATTATTACAAAGCTCCTCCCCTTCAAAGCCAGGCCGATAGTTTTCAAGATGATAACCCATAATCACAGCACCAAACCTTCATCTTTGGAGCAAGAAAGACATTTTATGTACATCAGACTGCTTAAAACCCATCTGTACTACTTTTCACATGTTATTATGTTCAAAAGAAATATTTATGACATAAAACTACTTAATACCAGTGTCAAGCTGCTTTTCTGGAGAATTAACTGGAATGCTGTAAACACAGGGAGAAGTTGTTTGGGTGTTGTTTGATTCTTTTTAAACAGCACACATTAAAGGCTCCTGACTCGCAGTTTTGCCGTGTTGTGCAGATGTGAGATGTGTTGAACAAAAGCCTCTCTGGTTGGGAGCTGCAGAGCTTTGATCACGAGGTGCTGTGATCTCCACTTCCCACATGCTCTTCTTCACTCCCAGGCTGGAGCAGAAGACACAGTTGCCCCGATTTTCCTGTTCCTGATGAATATTTTAAGGTTGAGTGAAGTATCTACTGAACTTTCCTTGCAGTAACGTAAAGCCTGATGTCTGTCAGAACCCAGCTACTACTTAAACTCAGCTGCCAGTGCTTAGCCAGTGATTTCCCCCTCCTACTCATATGAATTTCTTTTAAATGTCAGGCTTGTACTGCCAGAATATTTAGTTATGCATTAATATAAATGTTGACTTTAAAGGAGGCTAAACTTTAAATATTTTGCTTTTATTTAAAAAAAAAAATCAGCTATAAATGATAGCCTGTGTTTAAATAACATTTTAACTACTTGGCCAGAAAATATTCAGATAAGATTAAACAAAATTTCCAGGAGCTAATGGGTCAGGAATTGCTTGAAAATGAAATTTTGTAAAAAGGGAGAACAGTGATAATTTCTAATAATTTTTTTCCAACTTGTTCTTGGCAACCAAATCCACAAGTGAAAAACTTCATGACTAAAAGTCTTTCTTCCAGCAAATAACTAGGAGCTATTTTGCCATGGATGTTACCTGAACCTGCCATCTCCTTTGGGCATTTATCAGTTTGATTAACACGGCCCCAGGATGAAGGCTGCTTATCACCTTTGTTAAGGAGCTCTGAAGATGTCAAGTGCTGCAATTCTCAGGAGTTCAGAGGAAAAAGATTATCCTCTAGTCCCATGTCTGAGTAACTCAGATGTGGTGGTTTCACCATCAGCTTTAACAAATTCTCTTTGGTGAAACGTGGAGAGCAGGAAGACCCTGCTAAATCAGCATTAGGAAGGACACGCATTATCTCAACATCCTACATGGAATTGTGAACCAGAGAAGCACTAACTCAGAGAGATCCCTGTTCTCCACGCCACATAATCCCAGAACAAACCTCAGTGCAGCTGCCACAGGAACGAGCACACCAAGGGCACCTGGAGCACAAACTGGAGCACCCAGGATGGAGGCAGGCAGGACAAAATGAGATGTACAGAAAAAGCACAGGCCCAAGCTCTGTGCCCAGAGCTCTCAACGTTAAACAGATTAATGGAAACTCCCCAAGTTGCACCAGAAGCCTGCAAGTGGCTGAGTGGGGAGCAGAGGGAACATTAGTGCCAAGCCTCAGTAATTGATTAGGTCTGCTTGCACGCTCTATCTTTCCCCTCAAACTACATTTTCCCTGCATATGGTTTCTCTTTCTGCCACTTTTAAAGTGATTTATGCCTTCAGAAGGGGAATTAGGTCTTATTTTGATCAAATATTTAGGACCTTTTAGACATTAAAAGCCACAGATTACAAAGAAGGAAGGGTCAAAACAGTAAAGTCAGATTAAAATTGCAGATAAGCCACAAATATTGAAGTCGGGAATGAACAAACAACTAGCAAAACAAGATTCAAAGAACTAAGAGGCTTATCCACCCTCCCTGCAACGTCTGGCTCCTTACTGCTAAATAACTGCTACCAAGATCTTCCCCACACAGGAGCTGATGAAAGGGGTCTGAATATAGGTCAGCAAAAGCCTTTCAGATCCAGCTACAGACACTAATTAGATCACTTTCAGTTATTAAAAAAAGAGAAAAGGAAAAAACCTCCAAAACAAAGGGTTTACCACTCAAAACATTTTGAATTTCTCTTTTTTCTTGTCTCTAATTGGCAGTGGCCTTTGGTTTCAAAGGCACTGGTTGCTGCCCCAGCTCTGAAATTGTCACCAGCACACACCGAACACGGCCACATTGAGGAAGAACCTCCGGCAAAATTAAGGCTGAACAACATCTGCAGCGATGCACAAAGACATGGGGGGGGGGGGGGGGGGGGGGGGGTGTCTTTAAATATGTTTTCAAGATATAAAAGAATTCTTCAGTTTTATAAGAGAACACTGACTGTTTTGTTTTACACTGCCAAAACCCACAAGGCAAAAAAAAAATCTGACTTTTTTTTTCTCCCTGAAGTATACAGTATAGCTCAGTTCATACAGGGCTCCTTGTACCAGCTTGTTTATTCCTCCTCTCCTGTGAAACAAGCCTTTATGTCTCCATAGTGGAAAAACCCACTGGTTTATATCCTTTTCGAGATGTATGCAGTCAATTAAATTGTAAAGTAATACCTGTTTCAAAGTCTAACTCAAAGAAACGATACATTCCTGGACTGGGACCAGAGCCAAGGAGGTCACCTTACACCCCGCGGTCACATGAGAACACTCGGCTTTTGGAATTTCATATTTTGATTTCCATGCAAAGTAAAATTGGGGGATTGAAAGGATGAAATACTGTGTATTCTCTGCACACAAACTGTGCTCGTTTCTCAAGTGATAAAGTTAATATTCCAAGGAACAAGAAAAGACAGTTCAAGAGTTCAGAGTGATTTCAAGCCATTCAGAAAGACTCAGGGAAGTGACAATTGCTGGTAGCTCTGCACTTTCCAGAACAATTTTAGTGATGAATAAACTATTATGTGACCAGACTATATGCATAAGAATGGTATAATCTGCACAAAACAACAGTGCACCAACACATTACAATAAAATCCACTTGTCAGAGTAACAAGCCAAGTCGATTTCCCTCCATATGAGAACAGTTATGAAAAGACTGACATCTTATTTTTATTTCCACTTTTCTGTAAAACAAACAGCATAGCAACCCCAGGAACAGCAACTGGAGACAGACTGCACCCTACCAGGTGAGCTCACCTGGGCCAATCCACAGCGACAGACAAGTCTGGCTTTTAAACTGGTTTCATCTGGGTCTTTGAGCTAACGTTGGGGTTTACTCTAAATTTAGCAGCACAAATGTGTATGCACAGTACCCTCTACCTCTACCTGATGCCATTTAAAGAAGCACCCTAAAGTTTTGATGCCGTGGAGATTTTTGGATGGGTACTAAAAGTCTAGCAAATGTACCAAAACAAGGACTTCAGATATTTTTGTGACATCTGTGTCTGACAGAAGCTGTCGAGTCAAATTCACAGGTTGTTTTCTTCTAAGTTAGCAAACATAATTACAGAGTTTTCTGTGGAGCTTGCAAGACATGAGGCAGTTTGCTGTGCCATAGTCCCACAAACCTCCTGCTTTAATATATTAAAAACTAGATTGCCTAGCCCACATGAAAAATCCTTGCAATGACTATACATTTAATAAGTTTAATTCCTTTGTCAGATCCATACCATGCCACAAAACTAATAGCCATGTGAAAGACATTTTTGTACCTGTTTCTCATAACAACATCCTGAGAACCCAGGAAAGCTAGAGACAGAAAAGTAGTATTAAAATCAATTTTTGGCACATTAAAAAATAATTCTGTATATTGATTAGCTACTCAGAAAGAATTGACTTAATATTGGAATCATTAACATCTAAGAGTGAGATCTAGAAAACTCTCCAAGCAAAGGCTACACCAAAGAGCTACAATATTGTGTAAGGGTTGGATAAACAACACCAAGCATGAGCAGCTACATTTCATTGTAACTTGTGCATAACCCAGCATTTTACAATGTTTCAAAATAATATTGTAACTGTTTAGCCCCAGAAATGTAAAAAATTACTTTTTTGATGCAAGTCGTGAGTGAAATCAATTGTGTTGACTAAAATATAATTTTAACATATTTACATCTTCAAGGCTTTTCTGCATTTGACTTTGGGGTAACAAAACTCACTTAGGTCTCATGGTACACTTTTATTTCCGAACATGTAAGAATCAGGATTTATTTCTCTGTATAGATCTACAGAACAGCTTTTCTCTATGAAAACGTTCCCAGTGCAAGTGTGCATTAAGAACAATAACCACGTAAAAAAAGCTGCCACAATGGATTGGGAAAAGCTTTGTCTTTGACAGCCATGCTGGAAGCAGTAGTTTGAGTTCTCAGTCTTTCTGGAATTTACCAGGACTGGAAAGTTGTGGGTTTGGTACTCCCACCAGCCAGGGCTGGCATGGGAGGGCAGGGCAGGGCAAGAGTCGCTGCAGGTGAAGGTTGTAATCCTGCTCCTTTGTGCCCAGCGATACAAAAAGGCAAAGCAAGCTGCAGAAATCCACCCTCATCTCTGCCGGCGCAAGTGTGCGGTGCCGGTGTGGGCTATTCCTCCTCCTCCTCCCGGACAAGGACAATGCGCCGGGCTCCGGCCGTGCTTCCCAGGGCAGGGCAGCCGCTCCCGGCGCGCCTGGAGCCCGCTCCGTTGATGGCCAAGAGCTCTCCCCAGCCCCCTGCGGCGGCCTCAGACATTCCTCTGCTCGGTCAGGCAATGAAAATATCCCCAACAGGATTAGAGCAGCCCTCGGGAAGGGAGCGACTCGCGAACATCCCCAGCCCACGAAAAGGCATCGACGACGGCTTGGGGGGGGTCACAATACCGGGAATGACCCTCAATTACAGCCGCTAACGGTGGGGGTTGAGCCTCTGACAAATTAAGACCTCTAAAAATTCGCTGGTACTTTCACATTCCCGCAGGATGCAGCCAACGTTTGGAAGCGTTCATTAAGGAGGGCAGACTCCTGCTCTGGCACTTACACTAAGGGAAAAAAACCACGAGAACAAGCAAAATTAGAAAGCAAAACATCTCTTCCTATTTCCATCCCGGGCACAGGCACAGCCAGCTATTCTATTCTTCTCCTATTCAACTTCATACAGAGTGGTCAAGGGTTAAAGTGCTTTAAAAAAAAGCATTAAGAAAAGAAAAACATTTTTTCTACAATGAGGAACACTTGAGAAAGGCTCCAAGCACCAGGCTAACAAAGAAAACGGTCCTGAAGAAGGAGGCCCTCACTACAGAATTCAGATTTGGATTTTGCATTCACCTCCTTTGCCAAGCAAATATATTTAAATTAAATTATTCAATCCCAGTGTGGCTTCCAGGCCACATTAAGGTAGTAACATTCTCATAATTATCCTCCTCTTCACATATTTAAAAATCCTTTCAATGTTTACTTGGAAAGCTAATTGCTGACAGAAAGAGTGCACGTGTTTCTTAAGAATTCTGGGGTGGAGGGAGAGTACTGTCCCCTCCCCATGCCAGTTCTCAGGAGTCCTACAGCTCCAACATCCTCACAGAGCCCCATGCATGTACAGCCAGACAAAACCTGGAGAAAAGGAGGCTGGGGGGGGGGGGGGGGGGGGGGCACCTTATTGCCCTCTACAACCCCTTGACAGGAGGGTGGAGCCGGCTGTCCCAAGAGACTGGAGGAAACAGCCTCCAGCTGCCCCCAAGGGAGGTTTAGTTCGGATATCAGGGAAAATTCCCTCACTTAAAGGGCTGTCCAGCCCTGCACGGCTGCCCAGGGCAGTGGTGGAGTTCCCACCCCTGGAGGGATTTAAAAGGTGCGGATGTGGCACGTGGGGACATGGGTCAGTGGTGGCCTTGGCAGTGCTAGGGGAACGGCTGGACTCAGCAATCGCAGAGGACTTTCCCAATCTAAACAATTCCATGACTCTTCATCTGTGTGTATATTATCCATCCCATACACCTTCCCAAAGACAAAAGGTAAAGGGAAATACAGGATTTTTCCAGGGTTGAAAACAAAAGCCACCAGAAAACAGACCTATACAGAGAATTTCTGATTAAACTCCAGCACGGATTTTAACTACAAGACTTACAGTTTCCTAATTGCTATTTAAGTTTAGCTTGTGGATGACGCAAACCAGGTTATGTTCCAGAAGTACAGTCTAAGAAAAATCTTTATTTTTATACTCCAAAAATCATGAAGTAACTTCAGAAAGATCTTACATGGTGTTACAGTCATGCTCAAAAATATCTCCACATTATCAGCACAGTTTCTCAAGAATTTACAAGCTTGAGGTGACTGTCCTAATTGACCAAAGCAGTTTACATTTTCTACGTTGAGACCACCAAATTTCTATTTTTAAGCCAAGTACAGATGGCACAGACAGTTCTAATCAGACTTTCATGATAAACATTTTTTATTGATCATTTTCTGTAAAACAAAGTTTGAAAGTGCAAAAACATATGTAAAAGAGAGAAATTAAATCAGGTCCAGTTCTATCTTTATAGAGACTACAAAGTTAGACACAGGGATGACAGAGCCACAGCAATTAAATACATATCACAGAGACGTTTCTAATTTTAACAAAAAGTTGTGAAATCCAACTTAGCAGTAACTTGGGAGGCAAACTCTTAGAAAAGGCACTGCAGGGTTTACCCGGAGGGGAGGGAGGAGCTGAGCTAAAACGAGCAGCAGCCACCTCCCCCAGCACGGTTTATTAAAGCAAGATCCCCGGCATCAAAGCTCACGATAAATAATTAACGCGCAATGCCTTTGTGATAACGTACTGAACTTGAGCTTTCTCCTAAGGTAAATGATTTGTAAATGCAAATTTGTCCAGCTGCTCCTTTCCTGCATCAAAAGCCTGCTCAAAGATAGCACTTATGAGCTATTTTTGCCAAATATTTATACCGTCTTAATCAGGTTTTGAGTCATGTGTGTGCTCACTGGTATACAAAAATGCAGGGCAGTTACAGTTACATAAACTAAAGGGTTTGGAGGTTTTAAAAGTTGTTTTCTGCCTACTGGTCTATTCAAGCTCATTCTTTAATTCCCCCACCTCATTCACAGTAAGCAGTAACACACCTGCAGAGACCATTCCAGCTACATTCCTCGATCCATCTTTCCGTTCACATGCAGATCAGAAGGCTGGGACACAAGCATTATATTTTTTATTCTAAAAGCATTTAGGAAATGGCACCTCAAAATGAAATTACATCTGCACAGCCACCACTGAAGGCTGTGTTATAGCCTTGGAAGTGTATAGAAGCAATTACAGCAGGAGCATGGATGTTTCTGATTCCAACTGCTCTAAGTCTGCACAAATGTAACTGTTACTGTCATAAAAGGCTGAAGACTGAATTAAATGTGGCTCTGCTTTTACAGTGATACCCAGTTTGGTCAGCATCTAACACCTGCCTATCAGTCTGTAGGAAACTGCCTGAAGAAGAATTTTCCAGGTGATAAAGCAAAAGGTGTTCTTGTTAGCAGAATTCCAAAACTCTACCTAAAAAGCTGTAACAGCTTCCTGAAAACAGAAATATTCCTGCTCCTTTGCAGAGGATGGGTAATGGCTCCTTACCCACACAGCACCTCTGGAAGCCCTGAAAGAAGATGAAGTTCTGTTTGTGAAACCACTTTTTTGTGAGAAAGTTTTCAGAAAACCAGCAGTTAACATCCAGGACAGTTCCCTGGCTACGAGGGAACAGACTGGCCCCATTCTACCAGTACCTGAAAGGTACTTAAAACTCCGTAACTTAAAACCACTTCTCGGTTTTGTTGTATGACAAGTCACCCAAATAAATTTTCAGTCTTTGTCTTACTGATATAAAACGTCAACACAACCTACCATCCACTTACTACAGTGAAAGACTGCACAAATTAGAAGAAATTAGATGCCAGCAACATAGGTAGTTCACTGAATGCATTGTGATTTGAGGTTCAGTTTACTAATTCAATCCAGCTTTGCATCCCAAGGGAATCACAGTCAAGACAGGCAGTGAATCCAGCTTTGCATTTGGTAATGATTCCACAAGGCACTCGCTACCACCAGTAGCTGTGAGGCACAATCTACAAAAGCCAGTTATTATTTTCTTTTTTTAAATGAACACCATCACCTCCACTCATCGTGCTCACACACAATAACCAACAGCCCTTCAGCATACAAGTTAAGAATGATAAAGTTACTCACATGGCAGGAACTAAATTAGATTTAAGCAATCGATATGCTCCATATATTAATCTATAATAACAGAAACAAGCACTTGATAATCTTTCAAAGCCTTCTGAGAATCAAGAATAACTTGAATAGGCTGAACTTGGAGAAAATGTTTCTTTAACATCACACAAGATAAAAGTAAAGGCAAAAATCTATTTCTTACAGGCTCTTATTTTAATAAATCAGTAAAGGACATGCTTCAAAATGCTACACTAAAGTCATAAAGTCTACCCAGGATGAATGTGAAAGCAAAGATGAAACTCCAAAGCACAGGCTCAAGCTCTGCTACAGAGCCCTGAGCAGTGGTGCCTCCACAGAAGTTCCAGAGTGAACAACAAACAACACAAACCAAATTGCACACACAGATCAGATCCAGCACAGATACATTTTCAGCTCCTGTGAATGCTGGCCTTTTCCATTTAGACTGATTTCCTCAGTGAAATGAAAAACTGGCAACAACAGCAAAGAAAACAACTGGGAAAATGTTACTTTAGAAAACCAACACTTCAGATTTGGGGCTGCTAATGCCGTTACCATGAGCACACGAGATTCCAATTGAGCTGAACCAGGAAAAGCCCTTAACTAGCACTACCTAGAATGTGGAATGTATCAGATCCTGCTTCAGGTGCATCTGATGCCTGGTTCTCCTCTTTCCACATTCAGAAGTCAACTTCGCCCCCCTCCAAAAATCTCAGACATGAAATACAAAACCTCCATTCACATGCTGTGGTGTTGCCTTGCAGATTCTGTCCCCTCAGTTTAGAGCAGACCTACAATATTTACACCACCTACAGGAAATCCTATATATCTGTACTCACAGGCAACACACTGGAAGGGGAAGAACACGAATTTACACTCAATGGAACTGCCAAGGTTTTCCAGTTGTGCCACCAGGACACTCCATTTTCTGCAGCTATGGTTTGTGTGGGTTTTCTTTTGTCCACATCTCCAAAAAGTTACATAAAACCACAACACAAGCTGGTTACCAAATCACTGCAGGTATCTCAGCCATCTCTTATCTCTTAGTACCCAGTATTTTTCAAAACCTACCCTAGCTTCAAATAACGAGATAAGTAAAAAGAATCCATAGCAACAGAAGAACTACAGAACCTAAAATTAAGGCTCTGAAGACCTGAAGTAGGTATGAGCAAACAAGAACATGTGAAGATTCAGATAAATAAGGTATTTTACACTTCAAACAGAAGACAAGCCTTGCCAGATTGCAGAAAAGGAAGCAACTTGAGAAAATGATGAAGGAGGGCCGTCCCACCCAAAATTTGTGGTGCACTCTCTAAGAGCTCTTAATGCTAATGAAAACAGTGTCCCATAAAATGTATTAAATTTGCTGTTGCAAATGAGTAAGAATAGACTGCTGTGATTTCAGGTGGAGTCCCTGGGACTGTCCCTTTACCATCTGACACAAGGCACGGTGCACTGCACCCTTACAGGGGTTAGCAGAGGTGGGTCTATCAGCCCCATGAGTTCTACTTCTGTACTATCAACATCTCCTTCAGTAAAAAGGGGTAACCAAGACATTTCAAAACACTCTCCCCCCTTAACTGCTCTGCAGAACCACCAAGAACACAGCAAAACAGACCACAGTGCAGGCAGGGAGGGTTTTCCACCTCATGAGCTACACCCCCAAGCAGCCCTCAGCTCCCCGCCAGCCTCTCAGGATGTGCACAGCCCCAGCACTTCATTTCAATGTTCATTCTTCCCCGAGAAAAACCGAGCATGTCATCCTGAGTCTTTAAATTGGCTGGAACTCTCCTTACCCTGGGAGGGCTGGTTTGGCTGTCAAGAGTGCTTCCCACGTCCCTTCACTACCATATTGTCACACCCTATGACATCTAAGTTTTCCTTACACTTCCAACGAGGTTTCCATGAAGTGCTGTCCTTACAGGATTTCATTATTGATATAGGGATGATTGTGGAAGTCCAGGCCCCAAAAAGCTACAGTACAGCTGATACAAATGATACGCTACACACGACAAGCATCATCAATGAAGGTTCTCTCTGGACTTCTGCAAGTGAGTATTTAGAGCTGTCAGGCCTCCAGCCTTTTCTGAAACCACAACCTGTTGGGCAGTTTTGCATTTCTTTTCCTCAAGGCTAAGTATTTTAAGATGAAACCTGTAGCTTTACTCCCACTTCAGAACCAGACAAACAAACAAAATGGGAAAAAAAGTTACAAACCAAAGCAGTAATTAAAGCTGAATTGCGAATTCGTTACCAATCCAAAGATGAACTTTTATGAAACATTTTATTAGCAAATTCATTGAAAAACAATAATGCATGCTTTCTGAGAAAGTTTCAGTCTAGAGATCTGGAATTTATATGCTGTAATACATAAAATTAAAGACTAAAATGGTGACATGAGACACACAATGTTATTTTGTTCACAGTGCTTTTCATACTCCAATTCTAAGCCAATCCCTACCCCCACCAGAAAAGCAGCCTGGCTTCCCGGTGGCACCGTTCCCTGTGCCCGTGTCACCCTCTCCCTTCTGCCAGCACGAGTACTGATGCAGGCAGAAGAGCAGGGAACTGATCCAATTCTCTACATCCTTCACAAACACTTAGGAAAGCCAATGGAAGGGTACAGTACCCCCTCATTGCAGTGGCACTGCCAGCTTGAAACACTGAAACTAAACACCAAAATAGGATTAACATTTGGCTCCAACTTCAGCTCAGCTGTGTTTCCTATCTGCCCAAGAACATTTCTAATGAAAGATTCACAAATCGATGACAAATACCTGGATTTTCTGCAAGGTGAGCGCTGACACCCCACCACTAAAAATTCCAAGCCCAATGACACTGGAGTGTACTACAAACTGCTGAGGTGTCCTACCACAGCGAAAAATGTTTCTGGATGAAGTTTTCCTTTATTTCCAGTTTTTTATACTTCTTTCTTTGCCTGTTTTCAAACAGGAACATTTGGCTTTATAAATCACTTTTGGAAATATTTCATCTTCTTGTTAACACCCAGCTTTCCTCTCTGCTATGCACAACACTACAACAGCCATAATTTCAAGCAATTATTCAGTCATTTAAAAGACATGTGGATGTGCCACTTGGGGACATGGTTTAGTGGTGGACTGGGCATTGCTGGGAAAATGGTTGGACTCGATCTTGGAGGGCTTTTCCAACCTAAATGATTCTGAGATTCTTTGATTTTTTTTTTTTAAGCAATGTGACCTCTCTTAAAATTTTGAGGACATGTTAGACTCCACTTTTCAATTTTAAAAGTCATGACAGGTCTAATGACTTAAATGACTCTTGGCAGCCTGTTCTACTTTTAGAAGGAATATCCAAACACCTCTATTTGTGGCTCTCCCTTCCTCGCTACAGTTACATTATAAGGTTTCAATGCACGAACCACAGAGCAGTGTTAAGAGCAGATGTTCAGGCTCATTAACTACAGAGGAAAGCCAAGAAAGATGAAGCTTATACAGGGCTTGACTCCATCTCAGCCCAAGTGGAAGCAAGCTGTGGGACAATTACACTGAGAACTAGGGGATGAAAAAAAACCTGGAAGCTGCCTCCAAGTGCTCAAGTCTGTTAGTGATGGCAGTAACACAAAGGTGGCTCTGCCAAAAGGAAGATGAAAGAGAAAAAAATTGGACCAGCACAATCAGAGATGGAGCCTTTACTTCCCAGACAACGTAGGGAGAAGTGCTGTGTTATAAATACATAATCTAAAATACAGAAAGATACTGTATCTATTCATAGTGTCATATAAACATGAAGACAAACTGAGATTCACCATGGCTCAAAATATCATCATAAAATACCCAATAAATAAATTAAACTTTCCCAGAAAAGCACTCGTTAAATGGCTGGAAACTCCATGCAGAACACGAAATAAACAGAAGAGGTAGAGAAGCACAATGTCTCTTCAAAACCATATCAAGTCTAACTTAAATATGTTAATAGGCAAGAAACAGCAGCTAAGCCTACACTGGTACAGCCTCAGACTGCTGAATGCCAAACACACAGCGTGCTCTGTGCTGCTCACCCCGAGGTCAGCAGCAACACTGGACACATGTCACAGGAGTTAAAAACACATCAAACAAGATAAATTCATCAAAGTATAGTAATAATAAT
The DNA here is from genome assembly GCF_000738735.6 of Corvus cornix cornix. NCBI lineage: Eukaryota > Metazoa > Chordata > Aves > Passeriformes > Corvidae > Corvus > Corvus cornix. The sequence continues at coordinate 19,318,250 of NC_046340.1, forward strand.
GGCAGACAACTGTGCTGGCTACTGACACATGCTCTGACCCAGTGTCACAAAACCTGACAGCTTCAAGACATCCAAGACAGGCATCAGACTAAAACAAAGGTGAAATGTATTAAGAGTCCATATATATGAGCTAGAATTAAAACCCCTCATAAGTTATCCATACTTCTAAGCCAAAAAGAAAGTTAAAAAACATAAACAGATGGCGAAGTCCAACAGAGTTATGGTGATGAAGCACTGAAAACCCAAAGGATATCAAGTACATAGGTGCCTACTAGGAGAGACAAAGTGACATTTGTTTTAAGAGATGAGCAGGCAGAAGTACAAAAGCATGGGGTTTTAAGGTAGTAGTAAAATAAAACATAATAAAAACACAGTAAGATTCACACCCATAGAGGTAACAATTAAAATCTAACTACAAAAGGCAGTAGTACACAAATTCTTTGAGCAGACTGATGAATTAGTGGGTAATTTAATCACAAAACAGCTTCTTCATTTTTAAAAGATCTCCAGACAAAACTGTATGACTAGAGGATACCAAAAATTATCACCAAGCTGCCATGCTTTGAAGAGACCCAAAAGAACTGAATCATCAAAATCCACACCATCAAAAAACAGTCCATCATACGAGCCAAAGCCTCTGCAATGCACTAAGGAAAAGAAGATCAATAGATTAAAATGTGCAAATGAAGACATTCAGGCTAAGCAGAACATCTGAATTTCTTCAGTGGTAACCAGCACCAAGCCAGCTGCACAAACAGCTCCACAGTGAAGAAAATTCACTGCTAACATATGCAGAACAACACACTCTGAGGGGGGAAAAGCTCTCTCTATTGTACAATTCACTGTTTCTAGATCAACTTAAAACAAGATTTCTCACGGAAAAACTATAAAAACTAGAATGTCAGAGGAATAGGAAATAAAACACCATTACATCACTGAATGACCAGTACATTCCCTCCCAAAAATGCCATACTCAGTCCTGGTCATATCACAACAGCAAACCCAAAGCTGAACCAGCAAAGTTCAGAGACTGGCAGTGAGAATCAGTGATGCCATTTAAAAATACCTACATTTATGTATTTGGAGCCCAGTGAGTTCCCAAGGTGGACAGTCCTGTCTGAACAGCATCTTTAGGGATTTAATTGTAATTATTCTCCTTCTAATAAATCCAATCCCAAAACATTCAAAAGCAACAAGTGAAGTGATAAGTTTAGTCTTGCTGTAAAAAAAAAAAAAAAAAAAAAAAAAAAAAGAATTTTTTTAGAGTAATTTATTACTTTTCATTAAAATTAAACCTCTTCTGTTTTTGCACAAATCAAACAGCTTGCGGTTGTTATGCACTCCAGGGAATTACCCAAAATCCCAAGAAAGTTTAGCAGCAGAACATTCCAATTCTTTCACTGCCTTCAGTAAGGGCAGCTTTAATGAGAAAAAAAATAATATTTTAACTGATGCAAAAAGGATTTATCATAAATTGATAGTCCGCTTATTTTGTAAAATTAAGATGCTCCTCTGCATGAATACTAAATGGTAAAAACCCTGGAAATTAAAGCACCTAATAGACCACATAAAGCAGGCTTTCAGTTTTCCTACCAAACCCTGCAACTGTACACACACAAATCAGGCTTATCTGTTTAGATGGAATTAATCAGGATTACCACTTTCATCTTGGCAATTTCACTGGAGGACGAAATCAATAGCACCCAATCAGTAAAATATGACTGTTTCCACTGCGCTGAGGCGTTTTCTCCATTAAGAACTATTTTGCCTTTTTTAAAAATCAATAGCCTCAGGCATTATGTTTCAATATTCGAGGCACAGAGCTGTATTCCAGCAGGACAATCCAAGCAGCACCCCGGTGTTTGAGGCAGCTCTCCCCTCTCAGCCCAGCACACCGGAGAAGCAAACACAGACCTGTACCTCCACTGCCATTCCCAAAGGCTGCACCGAGACTTTGGACTTCTCAGGGGCTGAATACCTACTCCGCAACCCTCAGAGGAAGGTAAATAAACCCTTCTGGATCCAGCACGGAAGCTGCAATCTGGGCCTTGCAGCCACTGAGATCCCTACAAACTGGCTAAACAGAAGTGCAGTTTCCCTTCCACCAAAGTGACATCCCGACCTTAGCACTGATTCCTTACGGGAAACCAGCACTAACTGGTTACTAGCAACAACTCCAGTTATACCTCCTCATAGGCAATGCAAAGTGAACCTTTAAACATCCTGCAGGTATAAAACCACTGCATGTTTAGAAAAGTTGGCTACAAACACTGGCACACATTTTACACACCAAATTATCTCCGTGAAACTGGAGATGATAAAAAAATTCACTTTCAAACCCCCCATGATGCTCAGGTTGATGTTGCCCAAATTAAATGTTTTTATAGCTTGAAAGCAAAACTTAAGCAGAATATTGTACTGCTCCTTGTGTAGTTTTCCTAAACTCCCACTGCATTTCCTCACTCATTTATTATCACTCTCCTTCTCTTGGCCATGCAGCAAACTCCATTTAGGTGCCTACAGAGTCTTCAGACTTCTCTGACAATCTCTGGCTGAAGGTTAATGTCATGTAATCACAAGGGCATTTTATCATCGGGAACAACCAAATACTCTTATTTGTATAAGGAAACATCTACCACATGTAACTTCCTTACTTACACTGATAAGTTAGCACAAGGTAACTCAGCCAAGCTTTTTTTTTTTTTATGACACCTTTTGTTTGCTGCTTTTCACTGTGATGAACATTAAGCACAGGTGTGTACACACCTGACAATTTTGAAACTGAAGTGTTAGTTTATTAGGAAAGCTTCATAAGCCAGTCAAGTAATTTTCTTAGATGACTAATAAACATGCACTACAAAAGCCATATGCAACCTGTCCATATGGAACAGGAATATCAAGCAGGGAGACCGGTGATAAACTGACTTGGGACGTAAACGAGACCTGAATATTTCTGCTCTATTTTTAACTTGGGATATAATTAGAAATAATCAAGCAGCACACACAAAACAGAAACAAATGATGACCTGCTGTTTCTAGGGTCCCCAGCCGATCTGTGCTGCCATCCTTAGCTTTCCATACTCCCTGTCACTTCCCAGGAGGAGCATCCCTGGCAGCAGCACCTGGAAGCAGTTCCCAACTTGCTGCTCACAGGCCCCTTCACTTGGGCTCCTCGTGCAGCTGCAGGCCCACCAATTGCTAATTCTGCTCCATTAGGACTTCCCAAAGCAGCAGTTTCTCCTCTAAAAACAAAATACATATCGATTCCAAGGACTTCAAGAATACCAGGGAGAGACAGAACAAATTTCCTGCTTCTGAATAATCTCATTTGCAATCTTAATGGTGTATATAGGCTATCACAGCTTTCCTACTAAAAATTAAGTGACACCAGCATCATTTTTATTCCTAATAATGCAATCCTGTATAGATCCAAGTTTTTATGCTCATCTCAACTCAGTTACAAACAGTTATAGGAGGCAGGATTTAGCTTAATTCGATGCTTCTTCCTGATTTGTTTTATTCCCTCAGCTAAGTGAAACACTGTCCTAATTCTAAAATCAGCAGCTCATCTTGGCTTATCTGCAAAGCAACCAACCAGACTGGAAAACACACTAATGTTTGCAGATACACAAATAAATGAAGTTATACAGTTTTTTTCGTAAAATAATTCAGCTGCACTCTTTTCTTCTTCAGAGAGCCATGAAGAGCTATTTATAGATAGGATCAAATGTCCCTTCAATACGAATGACTCCATACAAAGAATATGGGCTTCCAAATCTGCAACTTCTGCTCATTTATGGCACTTTTACCCACACTAAAACACCAGCATGGGCTTTTTTTGCATTAAAACCCCCTGTTCTGGACATAGCAAGCAGCCTTGACATGAAGAGCTGTGAGTCCCACAGCTAAAACTCCACCTGGACCTACAAACCTGGTGCTCCTCGACCTCTCCAGCCCTCAGCACCAGCCTAAGGAGGCTCTTCCCAGCATCCTGAAGAGATCAAGCTTCACCCAAAGCATGGGGCAGAAGACAGCACTATCCCCCTCACATCTAAACTCCAAGGGAAGAACTTTCATGCCATGGAACATCTGTAACCAACTCCCTCTCCTGTGAGCAGGGAGGGACTTGCAAGTCCCCCTCCCACCTGCCCATACAAAAGTATGTGGGACATCCTGCATTTAAGAAAAAATAGTAGCGATTAGGTGGGAAATAGTGTGAATTGAAATGAAGTTCATCCACTATACGTTAAGTGTCTCCTCTTCATTGAGACAAAGAACTAAGAGAGCCTTTCTCCCTTTCCTCTAAGTAACTGGTACAAACACCCTCAGGTAGGGAGAGCCCAGCTCCTGGTCCTTCCCAGGGATCCCATGGGACAGCATCCATGGACACAGCATCAAGGCACTTTCCACAGCAGAGAGAGAGGAGAGGAGGAGCTCACCAGAACTTCCAAGATTTCCACAGTGATACTCCCAAAGTCCTGCTCCAATAAACAGCTCCAATGATGGCTTCATTCCATATCATTTCAGCACATCACTCCCCCTCTGCAGACTTAATTCACATATTCTCCAACAGACACAACTTCATCTACTAATTTGATTTCCTCAAACCATAAAGGATTATTTTAAACTAGCAAAGAGCTACCAACACAACCGTAAGACCGCTGAGCTATCAGGAGAGCAGGAATATCGGAAAAGAATCACCACGTGGCAAGACTTTACACATTACAAAGTAACTTATCTGTTACACATACTCTGCAGATCTTAGAGTCAAACTGCAACATTTTTCAAAAGAAAAAAAAAAACCTGCTTCAGACATGGAATCTGCGAAGTAACCTTGTACTGTGTAAGAGGATAAATAAAAATATTCCCTGTCAACAGGAGTCAGCACACATGGTTCTGTCATGAGAACCACCGTGGACGATCCTGCTTAATGTGATTTGAAACAGAACGATTATACCATTTAATGTCAGAATTCAACCATTCTCACTTTCCCAAGTTGCTAAAAAACATTCATTTGATCAGCGGCTTTTTCCATAGTCCACTTACACAGAGCTTTCCTCTTAAAATATTACGATTCAATCAACCTACAGTGTTGGGGTTTTTTTTTAAATCCCAGCACTCAGCATTCAAGACCAAATTTTCTTTCAAGCTTCCTACTAGCTTATTGCTGGCAAGAAGGAAATAAAGAAGTTACTTTTTAAAGCCAGTATTTGGCAAAACGAGCAGATAACATCGCTGCAAAGCTAAGGAGGCTTCTGTGGTATTAATGGTCTCATGCAAGGGCTTTTGAGAGAGCCTTCTCCTGCCTCACCTGGATGAGATTACGTTTTCCGTAGCCTATAAAGAACCAGGATTCAATCATGGACCATTAAAGACAACAATGGTTAAAGGTGTGAGTACTACCGCGGCTGAAACGCTGCCAGACCGCTCATTTCTGGGCTACTGCGGCAGTTCCCAGGCAAGTTCCTCTCTCTCCACAGGTTGCCGGTACCGAGTCCCTGTCGCTTCCAGCACCGCTCCCGAGCCGGGACAGAGCCCGCCCGTGCCCGGCTCCCCTCAGGGGTGAGCTGCAAGCCCGATTCCCCTTAGACGTGCCCTGCTCCCGTCACGGGTGAGCTGGAAGCTCGATCGCCCTCAGGTGTGCCCGGCTCCCCTCCCGGGTGCCAGCGAGCCGGGAGCACAGGTGGGTGAAGCGTTCAATCCCCCGCAGACGGGGCTCCAGGTGTCCCTTGTTCGCGGGGAGGCACCGCCGCCGCTCCCCGAGGCGCGCAGTGGCCTCTGCTGGTGCCCGCACGGGGGGAGCGGAGCGGGCTCAGCCCCTCGGCAACCGCTCGCCCCGCCGGGGCCGCCCCGGGCCCCGCCGCCCCCGGGACCCCTCCGCGCCCCCTCACAGCCCCGCGCCCGCCGCCTCCGGGGTCTCGCCGCGCTCTTACCCGTGAGGAGGCTCCGGGAGCCGCTCCGCGCCGCGGCGCCGGTCGGGGCGGGCTGCGCGAAGAGAAGGGCGATGCACAGGGAGCCGAGGAGCCGCCGGGCTCTCCGCGCCGCCATCGCTCCACTCCCCGCGCCCGGCAGCCGGGCTGCACCCAGCGCCAGCCCCTCCCCCGGGGGGGCTCCTCCTGCCTTCCTTCCCTACCGGGCGGGCTGCACGGAGGCGGCGGAGGGAGAGCGGCGGGCGGGCGGGCGGGCGGAGCGGCCGCGCTCCCTCCCTCACTCCATCGCGGGCCGGGCTCCGCCGCTCGCTCGCTCCGTCCCTCCCTCACACGGACCCCGCGGGGCGCGCGCCGCCTCCCGCCCGCCCGCCCCCGCCCCCCGCGCATGCGCGCGCTCCTCCCCCCCCCCCGCCCCCGACCCCCGCGCCAGGTGTGCGCGCGCCCGCCCCCCCCCGCGCGCGCCACCGCGCCTGCGCGCGCGGGCGGGGCCGCCGCCCTCCGCGGAGGGGCGCCGCGCTGCCCCCCCTTCCCCTCAGGCGTTCGGTAGGTGAAGTTCCTGGCTTTTAACGCAATAAATCCGTGCTTTCCCCTCTCCAGGACCAGCCCAGCGTGGGTGCGGGACCTGCGCGTTCTCCACGCGTAAAAACATGGAAAACCAAACGGTTCGGCACCAATCCGAGTATCCCTGCTATGTGGCGAGCCGGAGGGTGTGGGAAGCGGGAGCCCTGTTCTGCCATGGTGCTGGGAACCAGCAATCCAGAGCCGCCAAGAAACCCGCAATCGAACTAAACGTAGAAAAATAACTTGCGGAAACTTGTTTTCTTGGGGAGCAACTCGGCTGCTCTGTTCGGGATGTCGCCTCTGCCAGTAAACATGCTTCTCAAAGATAAATAACGTGAAGAAAAGGCCAGACATGCACCGAAAAGGCAAATGCAATGTATTTTCATCCTCCTGGGGGTAATTAGTTTTATATAGCATTTGCCATTCAAATCCAAATCACTGGAATGCCGCATCGTTACCAGCCGGTTCCAGCCATACTGCCGGATCCAGTCTCCTTACAAAGGACACAATAAAAGCTATAAATATACATTCCTCCTTCATTTTTCATATGGAGCGTACCCTGATATTTTTTCCATCTCAGCTTGTTACCCACTAAATTATATTTTTACAACGCACACGGTGTCCTTGCTCATTTTATTATTGACTAATTGAATTGTCTCTTTCAGGACGTAAATTACATGGCACCGGGGCTAGAGGTATCCGGGAGACAACTGGACCCCCTGGGGCACTGCACAACGTGAAACACGGGTACATACCCCGCAAAACATGTTGCAAAATGTTTTAAAAATAATTTTAAATCATTTGTTCCAAAAAAACCAGGCTTTTACGCTGGTTGTGAGACTCTCATTGAGGAAAGTTTCCCTTGATAACTTCGGTGTGTGTGGCAAGGGTGTCCCTCTTGTTGCAGGCAGCTCTATATTCCCGTGAAATTCTCCCTGATCCAGCGGGATTTGCAGATTTGTTTATGGAGAGGGTTTTCTGCGAGGCAGACGCTGGCAGAGTGTGCAGTGCCCCAAACGCAGGTGTGGATTTTGCCGTACAGGGATGCAGGGATGCGCACAGCGAATTAAACGCTGACGTGACTGCAAAGCACCAGCTAATACAGGTGTCTGAGGCGTCTCTCCTTGTGAAACTTGCTTCATTATTTTATGCTTCTGTCAGGAAACAGGGGGTTTGGCCACTAAAAATATCCCAGGGCATTTTCACAATGGAATAATTACCTCCTCAGAAGGATGTTTGGGTTTCTCCAGCTTGCCCTTGCCGAGTTACGCTGCTATCTGATATGTCACAAGGATTACCAGCAACCAGCTGCAATTCATCCTGAAAATGGAAGAGGTGATTAAAAGGCAGGACTGGTAGTGTAACTCCTATTAAAGCTGGTTAGCAATTCCCATCATAAAATCCTGCCCTCCGTCGTGTTTAATAGGGCCAGACTAACCACTGTGCTGAAATATAAGCATCTGAAGTTCATACCTCGGGTTAAATTATAAACGTTTGTCCTTCTCTTCCTTCTGTCAGGGCTTTTCTAGTCTGAAAATGAGAATGGTCACTTTGTCAGAGGTGTTCCCTCGAACCCCACCACGAAAACCCTCCTGAAAGTCCTGCTGGTGTTCAGCAAGGGCCTCCTGGTACTTCCGCTTCCCAGCAGCTCCATCCTCATCACAACCCAGGGCTGTGAGATCAGAGCTGGACCTGCAGCTCCAGTTCCTGGCTGCTCTGGACCATGCCATGTCTGCAGGTAGGAAGGGCGAACAGGGAACCTGTCCTTCCAGTCCTCTTGGGAAACACGGAGCAGGAAGCTCCTTGAAAAACACAGTGGGGATGGGAACTGGGTCCGGGACAGATAAGTTGGCAGCCACAGAGGTTCTGGAGAGAGACAGGTTCTCCAGCGTGGTGGAAGGGAACGGGGAGCCAGAAGGAAAAACAGGTCTGCCTGAAGGGAGGGATAAAGCAAAGCTGATAAGAAAGAATCTGGAAGCCAGGCTGCTGGGAGAAGAGTTTAAACCAGAGTGGGAATGGGAGAAGTTTCTGGGAGGAGGATGTGCAGCCTGGGAGGACTGGGAGCTGTCCCTCTGGTCTGGTCAAGGGCTGAGGGAGAGCTTGCTGGGCAAAGGGGATCAGATGGAAGAGCTGGAGCGGGGCAAGGCAGGAGGACCCCGAGGCTGGGTACGGGATGCAGCAGGGCCTGTGGGAAGAGGGAATTCACTAGAGACAGTGATGTAGGAGCAGGAATGACAGAAACTGGGGGAGGGAGGCAGAGCAGAAAGGTGAGGATTTAGGAAGGGGAATGAAGACCACCTGGAAAACAGTCAGCAGCAGGTGCCTGAAATACACTGAGAATGTACCTCACCCCCTTGGAGTGCTGGAGCTTGTGCCAAGCACGACATCCCTCACGGGGCAATTTCCACATTGCTGATGGCCTGCATCGGTGCCAACCCAGGATTACATTGCTGGCGTTATCTCTACATGGGAAAGAAGTACATATTCAATAAAACAACAGTACTCAGGCTGCACAGTAACACACTACCCAGTTACCAAACATCAGCATAAAGGTGGCCAGTGCAGAAGGATAAGCCAGGCTCAGACACTAAACCAAGGTCAGGGAACCCAGGCAAGTGCCTCAACAACTTCCACCTCATTTACTGTAAAAATCAGATGTAGGTGTTTTATGCACCACGTGAGGAACTGAGGGGGGAGCAAGCACAGCACTGTGGGTGGGGCAGGTGACTGCTGCTCCCAGAAAGGATTTTTAGCCTTGGGAATTTGTGGGATGCAAAGCACAGTCCCTAAGCAGAGCCTGCCCTGCGCTGCACTAATTGTGCAGTCAGTGCTGCCCAGGTGCCTAGCCTGACATTTTGAAGCCTGACTTGCAGAAGTGAAGAGCTCTTGCAGATAAATCTGCAATAACTGAGAATTTATACAACTTCTGACTCGGTTAGATGGTTGGCCATGTTCTATTTTCTGACAAAATCGGGCCATTTAGTATTTCTAATTGGATCTCTGAAATGAAAAGATATTTTTTACTATTCTGTCTGTATGGCCGAGTTCCTCGTCTGTAAAATAAGGACAACACCAGTTCTCGCTCCGGTGTTGAGAAAATGAATTCGAGTTTGTGAAGCACTTGGATACCATAGTGATGAGTCCCATGGAAAAGCTCAGGAGGAAATGAATAAATCTGTCTTCAGAACAATATTTGAATAGTCTGCTGTAAATAAAGCATGGGCCACACAGTGAACAGCGAGGAGAAAATAAAATGATTACTGAGTGAGTACAGTCTATTCTGTACAATGAGTGAGGCCAGGAACCTGTTGAAAGAACAGTGTGTGATCTAATTACAATTAAATACTTTATCATAATGCAGATGCATGGAAGGGACAAATTATAGTTGCACAGGCCACCTTAGTGTTGGTATTTCTAAACTTTTAGACTCTTGAATTTAAAAAAACCACCACTGTTAGGTGCAAAGGTGTAATACACATGTATAAATGATTTCCTCACCCTTTAATAGTGGGAGACAATATATTTACCTTCCCTACCTCAGCCACTTAAGTGGAAAAAATGTTTTTCTCTTCTTGGCGATATCTCAGCCTTACAGCCAAGACTTAACGCTGTCATCCACACACTGACGTAGAGATTTAAATCCAAAATTTACCTTCTTTGGAAGTCTGTGCATGATCAGCAGAGACAGACTATTCTCCAGAGAGGGAGCCAGAGGAGGACCTTCATTTCGGTGATTAAAATTTTGTGTTTTGCTTGGAGTGCTTCCCATTCCAAGCCAGCCCCCTGGTTTTGATGCAGAGGCAAGGTTATGGAACAACAACTCCCCTGATCTTTATGACTCCTCAGTCCCGAGGCTACGCTGAGCTTTCCCGACTCCTGCTGAGACTTGGAGCCGCTTCAGAGCGGCTGTAAATTGCACTGGGTTATCTGTCGCCCACAAGAAGGGTGATGGAATTAGGATTGCACTGTTCAGTGCCACTCTGGTCGTGCCTATTTTTCTCACCGTGATTTCTCTATTGCTTAGCGGGATGTGAGGTGACACTGAATCGTTACACCAATTTATTGTTATCCAGAGAATTTTTCGTTACCGGGCATCCTCTGGCAGCTGGTTAAGGCAATTTGGGATAAGAAGGGGCTGCAGCACAAATAAAGACGTGGCTCATTAAGTTTAAGACTTAGAGCTATGAGATACCTTCAGTTTCACCTTCTGTGCTGCCTCCCTCGTGTGAGGCATCAGCTCTATCCACGGACAACTTCTGGCAACATGACCTCTCCAATTATTCCTGATCTCCATCCCGATTCCAGCACCAGTGCCCAGCAAGGTGTGCTGTCTTTCATCCTTCAATAGGGGATAGATTTATTTTTTTCATTTATTTTTCACATTTATTGATCACAGATGTGGTTTTGCAAACTGCTCTGAGGTTAAAAGTCATCCTCTGGACTTTGCCGAGCAAATTCTAGGTTAACAGGTCATGTGCCAAAAATCCTCCAACCCCAGCACACACTTCTGTCATTCCTGATGTCAACAGCAGTTCCAGCTCCTCAGTGGAGTCAGGGAGGGTCATAAATGGAGGCAACCTTCCAATCACTGAGGTGAGTTTCCCAGGACGTCTGAGAGGAAGGTGGAGCTCCTTGAGTCCTAGATTGACAGAGTCTGAAACACAAGCAGGACAGTTGGTGTAAAATGCTTTTAAAGGCTTCCATCGCTAAGCAAGGGAGCTGCTGAGTTCTAATCCAGTGTTTGTTTATTTAAGGTTTTCAGAGGTAGGTGGAGGAAACCTAGAATCCAAGATGCAGTGTTTACTGGAATCTGATCCACAGTTTAAAAGAAAAGGGTAATGCATTTGTTATCAGGAAGTGCATAATGATGTGGGATGTGGCTCTCTGGGCATCCAGAAGGACAGAAATGCAGGTAACCCCCAAGGGGAAAGCCTGATGTTATTGCAGTGAACAGGATTTTTGTCGTCCGTGTCAGCAGAGTGAGATTTCATGTCTGGACGCCTGTCGTGGGATGACACCGTGCCACAGGTGCTCACAGCATTCTCAGTGACTGTATTTTCCTGGTTTGGTGGCTGTCATTAGTTGTTGATCTCAGATGAGATCATTACCGGCGACACACTGACCACTGAGTCTCCATTCCTCTTTCCCGCTGTCCATGGGAACACTTTCCCAGTGTCCCACTTCTCCCTGAGTTACTGCAACTCATCTTTGGACTGAAAGACTCCCTGCACACCCAGTAAGAGAGGAGACAGATGGTCCATGCCCTCTCGTGCGAACAGGATCAGTCTCCTCTGCATCTTAAAAACCACATAAACCAGGCCAGGATTCCAGGTGGTGTTTATCCCAAAGCATTTCCAACAATCCCACAAGAATGTTAATTACTGACACCAACAATCTTGTTCTCATTCATATAATGGGAATGCCTAAAGGTCTTACCTGAGGTTGGGCAGACACTGTAGGATCACACAGAAAAAGCCCAGAGGGGTTTTAGTCCAGGTTATCCTGACAGGAAGTCAGAAAGCAGAACCACAGAGAGGTGTTGGAGGTAGAGCAGCAGGGCCACCTTTCACATCTCCTGAGTCCCAGTGCTTCTGCTCTGTAAACACCATCACGTTTTCTCCTGTGCCAGGGGAAGTGAGACTGCAGTGTTCTGAGAGAATTCAAAGCGAGAGGAAAACCGTGGAGAGGAGAAAGGATAAGAACAAAAGGACAAGAATTGATGCTTAGTACACAGAAACAGTCATTTGCCTCTGGGCTTGGGAAATCAAAGAAACAACCTTAGACCAACAGCAGAGGATGCCTGAAAAACACACAGCCCGTTGCTCCTGGGGATCCCAGCACACCTTACAGACCTCCCCTCTGCCCGTGGCAGGAATCAACAGCAGCACAGCCCGGCCCTTTCTGTGTGTTACCTGAAAGGGTCAGCTGGGGTGTTTGGTCATATGGCTGGAATAGGATGTGTTGGGGAACTCCTGGAAAGGGAAAGAAAAGGACACATTACTTGTGAGGGATACAAACAGATCAGCCAGAGTTAGATGAGCAAGTCCACACAAAACCTGAGACCAAAGAGACTTGACTGGTTTGTCAACACCAACAACTCCCACAGGTGTCCTTCCTTTTGGTCTGTATCTCAGACTATGATTTTAGGTGTTTAAAACTGAATATACAGAAACAATTATTCCAGGAGTCATTGTTTGGATATAGTGGCTGAAGTGTCCCTCTGCTTTAAGTGGCAGGAACTGGAGGCACAGAGTGCTATTAAAACCTTGTGATAGAACAGTAAATATGAACAAAATTACCTCAGTCCACTAATTCAACAGTTCAAAACCAGTCATTGCTATGACGTGGTGAAGACAGGGACAATGAGCCACAGAAACAGGAAGGAATAAAGACATTGGACAATAGGTTGGGACAGGGATAGAGTCCTGTTTGCTGTAATGATCTTGTTCATGCGGTCTCAGAGAGCCCTTTAAAGTCAGAGTTTTGGCTTTGCTTCCTCCAACTGGAATGCTCAGACAAACCTCATCACCCTTTCAGATGCTGTGAAGGAATTTCCTATAAATATAATGGATTTTTCATGGAGGAAATATTGGACTTGTTCATTTTAACCACGTTGTCTGACAAATGGACAAGCTCGAACTGTTGTAAAATTAAACTGTTCAGAACAAGACCTGGTTTACAAAGGGCTTCCGTTCCCCAGGCTCGTAGTGTGCCACTGAAGGATGCCTGGAGTCCTGGGGGAATTCTTTTGCCATGGGGTCTGTGTACTGTGGTCGTGGTGCCTCCCAAAGCACCTTCCTGCCAGGAAAGGTTGTGCTGCAGCCCCTGGGAATGCTGCAAAAATCTGGACAAGGCCTTGGTGATGTAGCTGTCAGAGGAGAGCATGGAGGTCTCTTCCCAGAGAGCAATAGCAGGGGTACAGCCCTGATTTACTAAGGAGAGAAACAAGCTTCTGTTCCCAGCAGTTCCTGGTTTAAAAGCAGGGATATGTCTTGACTCGTTCTGCATAAATTTTATTTTTAAATCATTTCTAACCTCTTGCAATTTTTAAGCAACTCTAAAACCAGGGTAAATTAGCCAACATTCCTTCCTAGTGTTACCAGTCCACCCTCTTACCCCCATCAGCACAGTCTGAGTCTTTCTCAGCTGCAGGACTGAGCAATGTGGGGACACAAGGACAGTTTAAAAAGCAAAGAACACACTTTGTGCCAAGGAATGGTGCTGCACTGAGAGCTCTGGCAGGGAAAATGTGGGCAGCCTTCAGACAGGTGAAGAGTCTGACTCCTCAAGCTCCAATCTGACACTTCTCACAGACATTCATTTCACTTTTTTGTTGTTGTTTAAACGTCCCTTCAGGGCAACACTTCTGCAAAAACATCATCATTCTCCCACCTTTCTATGCTCGTCCCAGGGGATCGGTGATCAAAGCCAGGAGAGCAGACCAGGAGCTCCGAAGGGATGTGGAACGTGGGTGAAGGAGCCGTGAGCCCTCGGCTCTCCCTGACAGGTCTGGGCACTCGGCACGTCAGGATCGCTGGGTCTGCTGCCACACAGGGGTTCTGCCGCTGCTGTTATTCCCTCAGCACCTGAATGGCAGCTCTAAAATCAAATTACATGAGTGCTACAGGCTGCAGTCCCTGGCTGAGCCCTGAAGTCAGACAAATTGAAACAACAAATATGCCCGGATAGCAGTTTCCTAAGAAATGTCATCCTTACGCTGCTCCGCTTTTCCTCCTAACGGAACCTGACGGGACTTATCGACTGCCCGGTATTCCTGCAACTGCATCGGAAGTTATTGATTCTGAGAAATATGAAATGTGTCTCAGAGGTCAGAATGTGACTCTGTCCAAGTGAGACACAAAGGTGTTCGGAGATGCTGAACGGAGCAGGGGGAGCAGCAGAAAACCACAGGCTGGGAGTTGACTCCAGCAGGGATTGGTGGGGTTTGAACACCACTGCTCCAAGATGAGGTGAAGGTGCTGATCCCAGCTCCTTGTGACCAGGAACCACCACACAGTAAATGTTGCCCAGGCTGTTGCTCCACCTTCTTCCCTGCCCACTAATACACATTTTTTGAGGGATGCTCTTAGAAGGACCAGAAGTTGAAATGCATTTCTTCCTCCTCCCATAGTGGAAGGCACATGCTGGCAGGGGAATCTGGGAGGAAAATGCTCTTATGCTATACAGGCAATGGATGTTTTGTGCACAAGCAAGATGCCTTCACATTCCCAAAGGAGTTCAGCTAAGAAGCATCACTACCAAAAACTGGAGAGAATTTAGATGCTTGGAACAAACTTACACTGCTGAAAGTGGGGAACTGGTAGAGAAAGATGTTCAGGCTATCAGAAGTTGTTATCAGAAGTGCCCTTCGTTTCTGAAAGCACAGAAGTGTAGGTTTTCAACAAAAATCAATTTCTCAAAAAGACTCTCCTTCTATGACCAAAAACCTTTGGTGAGGGCTGAGAAGAAATTGAGGTTTATGTCTGTATCATGTGGACATTTAGATTCCACGAAGCAAAGCAATGGTATTTTTCAGCCGTGAGCCTTCTGAGGCAGGTAACAAATAACAGAGATTTGACAGAGGGAGAAAAGCTTTCTCACAAATCTCCTGTTTTCCCAGTCCCAGAGGGCTGCAGTCTGCCTCTGACCCCTCTTTCAGGCTGGCATTTGCTCTGTGATCTGTTGGGTTTGTGTTTTCAGACGGGAGTCCAGTGTTTTCCTGCCAACCTCCAGCAATCACTAGCACTCAGCTGCTCCTTCTGGGGTGTCATCGCGGTGTCCACCACTCCTGAGGCTGCCAGGATATTCTGGGAAGCACTGCCTTTGGAGAAAGCAGCACAGGGGACCACAAGGCATAGTATGGCTGACTTTTTTTTTATGTTTACTGCTACTACTGCTGTTAACATGTGTTTTTACTAAAGAGCAGAGTTCATGAATTATGCTCAGCTTAAAAACAAAGCTGTAAAAAAGTACCAGTGAAAGACATCAGGAAGAAAATCCTCAAAACCACTCCTATTCTCTTCCTGTCTCTCTTTTTTTTTTTTAAGTTCTGCCTCCAATTTCAGGCAAATGCAGCAGTGCCTGGGGTGTGGTGCCTGCAGAAGGCTCCTGAAGAAGCACCTGCTGTGCACAGGCTCCTGCTGTGGGATGGGAGCAGTGGGAACTCAGACCCAAGAGCAGGTACCTCGCTGTGAGCAGTTTCCACACCAGGAAGAGGAAGAACTTGGTCTTGTTCCTGGCTACAGGTGGCTGAGACACGTGAGAGGTTTCACTAATTCTCAGTCGAGCCAAGTGAATGATGCCTGTCCCGTTAGAAGTGACAAAGGTAAGGTATCTTGCACTTCACCTAAAATGGACACCAGAAGAGGGGTGGGTTTAGATGGGATATTGGGAAGAAATTCTTGGCTGTGTTTGGTGCTGAGGCCCTGGCACAGGTGCCCAGAGCAGCTGTGGCTGCCCCTGGATCCCTGGCAGTGTCCAAGGCCAGGTTGGATGGGGCTTGGAGCACCCTGGGCTAGTAGAAGGTGTCCCTGCCCAGGGCAGGGGGTGGAACAAGATGGTCTTTAAGGTCCCTTCCAACCCAAACCATTCTGGGATTCTATGATCAAGAATGTGGGAATGCCAACACAGCCTGGAGCGTGGACAAAATCCCTGCTTGGAGTTCCTGGCCCCGGGGTGGGTAGGGTGACACTGCAGCAGGAGGGTCCAAACCACAAAGATAAGTGCACATTAAAGTTGTACACCAACTTACTTATGAACTTCTAGGAACTTAATTAACCCCAACCAAAAGCCACAAGCAGACTTTGGGAATTGAGCAGTGACGCTGCTCTATGTCAGCTCCCACAGCGGGGATTTTCCCTCTGACCAAAGGGATCCCTTTTTCAATGTATGGGGAAACACAGGCAGCAAAAGAGATGGTGTGAAAAATTAGCAGCATTTACAGTTGTGTTGGAAAGCCTTGTTCACATCAGAACACCTTCCCCAGGTACTTGAACAGGAGAATGGGGACTTTAAAAAACAGGGAAACCTGCACAGGGTGCTCAGTAAATCTGAGTGGAGTACACCCACCTTAAAGCTCAACTCCTGTATGGAATTTTTACCTGGAGTCCAGCTGACACCAGAGGAAGGGGTGAAAAGGCTCCCAGCTCTGTGAGAGGTAAGAGGAAATGACAGAACTGACAGCACTGGACACTGCTGGGTCACCAGAGAAAGGGGAAAAATGCAACCCTGTGTGATTACAGTCAAACACAAATAAATATGTTGGAAAAGAACATTTTCTATTTCCTGCAAGCAGTAAAGTTTGGGGGGAAATGGCCTATGACAAATATTTTTCTCTGCTGGAGGCAGCAGCAGGGCTCTGACAGGCACGTTGGAAAACAGACCATACGTTTGTGCATATTCAACAGCCCCACTGGGAGACATCATTTCTCAGGCTGCCGTTGGGGTTGTGTTTGGCACTTGAACTGTTTCGGGGGCTTTGATAGCCCAGGATCTGTGTAGAGGATGTTTTGTTCTGAGGGAAAAGAGCACGAGCACATGACCAGAAGCTCTGATCAGCTATTGAAAGACCCAGACCAGCAGAGCTCAACAACACAATTCCTTTGTAATGGAAATGCCATACCTAGGCATGAAATTAGGAAAGCAATGTGTACGAGCAGATTCCAAGAAGATCGAAGTCATCCCGGTATTCCTGCCCCAGCAGAGAAGGATGCAAAGTTAAGACACCTCTGAGTAGTGAAGTGTCGACCTGATTTAGCTGCCCAAGCAATCAATGACGGATCTTTATGAGTGTTCAGGAGCCCTAACACACAGATCTTCCCAGGGAAACTGAAAAGAGCTAATTAATAGCCCAGACAAACAGAATGAAATGCAAAGCTGGACATAGATCTTTACAGCCCGGTGCTGACTGCGCTGAATTCTTTCCTTGCACTCCCAGCTGACCCCAGTGAGGCATCAAGATTAATGCTTGTACAAAAAGCTTTTGCTTTCCACTTTTTGTAAAGCACTTTCAGGCTTTACACTCGAGTGTTTCGCCTGGCTGCAATCAGAGATAGTTTAGTCTAGACTTAGAGACTTAGCTGGATTTTGCTGTCCCTTGTCCTGCTTCAGGCAACCTGAAGTGATACCTCTCTCTGTCCTTACTGCTCTGGCCACTGGGAAGTGAATGCCCTGATAACTGAGGCTGTTTAAGTGCAGGTTGCTCAGCTCCGTTCGTGTCCCCTGTTTGCAGGGCAGTTTGGGACCTTCTGGTGCCCCGAACTCCAGCGAGGTGATGATGTCACTGAGAGTTAACACACAAACCCCTGGACAGGGGCTTTAGAAAAGTCATGGAAGTCCTCCTTGTTCCCAAGAGGTGCAGCATGAGGGCCCTCAAAGGAGCTTCAGGAGGAGTTCCAAGGGTGGCCTTGAACATGGACTACTTCCCGGGCAACATACTCGGGGTATTTGGCTTTTTCCAGAACAGGTAAGGAGACATGAGTCTGTGGGACACATGGCCAGCCCAGCAGAAGCAGCTCCTGCCCTCCTCCACCAGACCACGGCCATTTTGATCCAAGTATTTTAGGTAGAAATGCCGGTCAGTCTTGTCAGCAGGAAAGGTCTGTCTGGGAAGGCATCCCCTCAAGTGCCTTGAGATGGCAGAGGAAGAAGTTAAACACCAAGAGTTAAGAGTCTGCCTTGCCCAGGCAGCTCCTGCAGCAGGGAAAGCCAAGAGCAGGTTTTCCAGGATCATGATTTTGGACTGAGGTGCCTAAATTTTGTGTAAATTTCACTTCAGACTCTGCTTGGATGCAGCCTTAGATGTCCTTGTTTTCCCAGTGGAGAGCAGCAATACTTCCATGGTGTTTCCCAGTGTCACTGTTAAACTAGTGACCCCTCTTCAAGAGCCATGGTGCAAGGTACGGCACAAAAAAGCTTTATTTTTTAACTAAAATAAGGTGGAAGAGGACATCAAATAACAGGGTCCGCCTGAGGGCACTGAGAGGGTTCACAGAATCACAGAATGGTTTGGGTGGAAGGGACCTTAAATCCCATCCCATTCCACCCCCTGCTGTGGGCAGGGACACCTTCCACTATCCCAGGGTGCTCCAAGCCCCGTCCAGCCTGGCCTTGGGCACTGCCAGGGATCCAGGGGCAGCCACAGAATTCCTGCACAACCTGTGCCAGGGCCTCCCCACCCTCAGAGGGAAGAATTCCTTCCCAATATCCCATCTAACTCTGGGATCCAGAGAGATGTAAGATGCTTGAGAAGGGTAAATCTTGGGCTCGAGGGCTGCAGCTGACCTTGATTTTGCTCCTCGGGTGAGAGCTCTCCTGGTTCCAGAAGGAGCCTTTCTGTATGGAAGCTAAAGATCATTAAAACCTTCCAGAGGACAACATGAGATCCAGACAACATTCCCCTTTCTCCCAGCTCCCACTTCCTCACACACTCCCTCGGCTGAGGAGGAGGAGCAGGTTCTGCTTGGCCTGATATGGAAGGGAGACACAAACCCCACTGGCCGGGATCTGGAGTGATCCAGCTGCACCTCAGTCTTTCCTGTCCCATCATTCTCGTGACCCAGAAGTCCTGGAAAATAAATAATATTTGGAATTGTTGGGTTATTCATCTACACAAATGTCTTGCTGTCAATGCTGTGCATAAGGATATGCAGAGAAA
This sequence comes from Corvus cornix cornix, assembly GCF_000738735.6. NCBI lineage: Eukaryota > Metazoa > Chordata > Aves > Passeriformes > Corvidae > Corvus > Corvus cornix. Next base: position 19,337,396 of record NC_046340.1, read on the forward strand.
CCAGGAACGTTCTTGGGATTGGAGACCAGTGGGCAGAACATTTTCTGCAGGCCCACACAGAACTGTTGGGTTGTCCCAAGCCAATGTCCCCGAAGGACATCAGAGTCAGCACTTTCACTGCTGAAATTACCCACAACCAAGATAAATACATGAAATATTAGTGGGAATATTGAGAAATAATGAAAACTAGTGCAGAAACCACGGTGGAATGTGCTCGCAGGGACATGCACAGGCACAGCCTGTCCAACGGACTTGTGGTCAGCCACGATCCTGGCTCACAACATACATCCAGTCCCTGAAACCTTCCACCAGCCTGAATTCCTTCTGTACAAAGGGAGTCTCGTGGCCTGTTTTAAAGCTCTAACAGCTTCATTTTGGTTTGAGCTCAACTTCTCTCCTGGAGTAACAGGTGTTTGGGAAGCTGTGAAGATCACACAGTCATTGTGGGAGAGAAAACTGTTCCCCCGTGACATCCACCTGTGCTCTGTGCCCACAAACCTGAGGGTCCATCACATAGCCTGGAGTCTGAGAGATGAGCAGGGGGTGGAAGAGCCAGCTGGAACCTCTGGAAACCTGGAATGCTCATGGGATTGAGGAAGGGGGAGAGCATGAGCACTGGCCCCTTCTCCAAAAGCTGCACACAGAGATCCCAAATCACTTCTTACTCCAGCACCCAGGAGCTGACTGGAGTCAGAACTTTGGGATTTAACTGCTGCTGGAAAAGGAGGAAACTCCTATTTGCATGCACAAAGATTGGGAGTGTTCTTCTTCCACTCCAGTGGAAGTTGCTGTGTGTCCAGTGGCCTGGTCACCACTGCCTCAGGTGAGCACAAATCCAGTGGACTGACGTGGGAAAGCAACCTGGGCTGGAGATGTGCTCACATAGCTTCATTTAGATCTTTCCTGATGGGAGAACCAAAGATGTTCCCACCAAACCTACTCATCCAATTACTGGAGCACTTTGAAAATGTGATACGGATCAGTGGAGCAGCCTGCGCTTTTCCCAGGACAGAGCAGGAGTGTGCAGACACTGCACTTTTGGGAAGCATGGAGAACCAGACACAGGAGCTTTGTGGCTTTTCTCCATTGGTTCTGACTTGCTCTGATTCCTTGCCTGCTCACCATTAGCACCCCGTGGTGCAGTTGTGTTTGACATCCCCGTAACAGCCCCTGATTTATATGGCCTTGCACAATCCCTCCTCCTCTCTGCGGCCTTGGGAACAGCAGAACAGACATCCTGAAACAGAACTCCTTTGAATCAGTCACTGCCAAAGGAGCAGACACCTTCAAAGACCATTATCTTCATGAATTAAACTTCACCTTTCCCAAATGATCTCTTTTTTTTTCATGAAACAGAGCTTTTGGGGTTTGGCAGAAGCAGACAAATACTCCAGTTGGGAGACTTAAAAAAAAATGGGTGAAAGCATGACTGAGATTCAGAGAGTCACAGAATAAAGGAGAGAAAGGATCCAGAGAGAAATCCAGTGTGCTACATTCATCACTCACTCATTCAATTACAAGGATCTGAGCAACTGTCCAGTGAAGGGAATTCAAGCTCCCCATTTGATGGTGTATCTCTGATGCTTTTCCACATGGCACTGCAGGAGATGAGCCGTGCTCCTTTCTACACCCATTCCCCACAGAAAATCTGCAAACCATCACCACCGATGTTCCCTAATTTAGGATCCATGCCCTAACATTCTCTGCCTCCAAAGCATGGCCACCACTTAATGCCCTGCTTGCTTTAGGAATGTGGTTTTCCTTCAGTCCGATGGGAACACCACGATTATGTGCTGCACGTGCTAGAGAGGCAGGGCTGGCTGGGGAAGGAGAAGGGAGGCTTCAGCTCAGAAATGATAGTACCTATTTTTGGCTCCCGGAGCCAGGCTGTGCTGCTCCCACTCTGTTTTGATGCTCCAACACGTTTTGCTGGAGATGTCACCAATCCCAGGCAGTCACGACAGTCTGGGGTGCTGGGATTCAGCCTCATGGGGGAGGGAAGACAAGCAGCAATTTTTCTGAAGTCTGAGGCAGGAACAAATGGATTTGTGGTGACTGTTATTTGAATATTAATATTTAGATGAGGATATTTTTCGGTCTGAACATATCATTAGAATACAGGAGATCTGTACCTGGCTCTCCCTTCCACTTGGCTGCAGTGGGACATCCCCTCTTTCTAAACATCCGCCCTTGTGCAGCCATGGTGAGGTTTTCTGATCTGGTTAAACATCTTGCAGAACCAAATGTCCTCTTGCTCCTCACTGCCTGGGACACACAAAATACAAAATAGAGTCTCCTGGAGTAAATTCATGTCCCAAGTGTGTTTATGTAACTACAGTGCCTACTGGGGGTGCACAGGATTTTCCTAGCAGCTACAGTTCCCACTTCCATTAAGTGACAACTTATTTACATCCCAGAGTCCTGAGGCAGCACAAGCCAAAGGCTCTGCTCACATCACCTGCAGGTACCTCCAGGAGGTTGTGAGAGCCTCCTCTCCATGGCTGTGCTGCAGGGCAGCCCTGCCAAGGAGACAGCCCAGAAACTCTCTTGAAACCCAACCCTCGACCTGGGCACCTCAGTCCGTGCTGAAGGGGCTCCCCACAACCCTGTGCCTCCTGCCCCCAGCAGCCTGCTCCTGCCTGGCACTGGCCCCTCAGTCCTGCAGCACTGAGTGAGGAGGGGAGACAAAGCGGTGGCTGCCCCTGGATCCCTGGCAGTGTCCAAGGCCAGGCTGGACATTGGGGCTTGGAGCAGCCTGGGACAGTGGAAGGTGCCCCTGCCCATGGCAGGGGGTGGAACAAGATGAGCTGTAAGGTCCCTTCCACCCAAACCATGCTGTGATTCCAAATCCAGCAGGATCCAAGGGAAGACAAGGCAGAGGGTGGGGAGCTTGGGCATCTCTGATGCCAGGCCAGCACTCTGGGAAAGCAGGGAACCAAAAGCCAACCCTTGTGGGCCTGCTGCTCACCCACCACAGGATCAGCTTTCCTTTCTTCAGCTGCTTTTCTTCATTCTGTTCTCCGGCAGCACCCTGTGCTATGGAGTGATAGAAACATGTAACAGCTTCTCCAAACACAGTTATCTTTAGAAATGGAACAGCGGAAGAAAATGACACTGAGTAGACACTGCAAAAAGAAAGCCTTCACTACATTAAAAAAGAAAAGTTACATTCTTGATCAAGGAACAAACTGGTCTGAATAGTCCCAATCACATTTTACAGCCATGTAACTCTTTTTATCTTTTTCTCTCCCAACATCTGAAGAAGATGAACATCTGATTCCTTTATGTGGGAATTGCTTAAACTAGCACTGGGAGAAAATATGCAGTTGAACATTGATCTGAAAAGATGGAGGGAGTTCAGCCCTGAGTTAACAGCCCTGGATTTTGGACAGGAGCTGGCAGAGCTCAGCCCCTCTCAGGATCAGCCCCATCCTGGTTCCTGCCAGCCCTACAGCCCGAGGCTCCTGCAGCTCCATTCTTTTCAGCAAAGGTTGGCTGAAGGAGCAAAGCACTATTTTATTTAATCATGGTTGGAGTTCTGGTATCCACAGGAAAAAAATCCTGGGAGCAGAGCGTATTTTCATGATCAGTGCATACAGAGTGGTATAAAATGTCTGCACCGCTTCTTTCCACTCCAGCCTGTGCCTTTGAAGTCATGGTAACAGCTTTTGGATCCCAATCCTCTGGTGAGACTCCTTGATTTATTAGGTAAAACATCTGGAAAAAATGAGGACTTGTGGCAGTGCAAATCCTCCAGAAGGAGCGGAGAGAGGTTTCATCTGAGCAGCCCTCCTGTCAAAACGCAGGAAACCTGAGCCCCGGCCGCTGGCTTGAGGGTGCTCCGAGGCTGGAAAGCTCCAGCCGGGCCGTTCCCGTTTCACCCAGTGGCCAGAAAGCAGCTGGGAGCAGAGGAATGTCCAGCAGCCCGGGGAGCTGGGACCACGCCAGGCCCCTGGAATGGTTTGTGGACACTCGGGTGTCAGCAGCAGTGCTGCCCTTGACAGCACCAAGGAGCCGCTGGTGTAAATCCCGGCGCTCTGGGAGCTCTCGGGGATGTAAATACCTGTGAATACCTGCCTGTCACCCTCACAGGAACAGGCACCAGCCAAACCCACTGCCCGGGCCCCATGAGAGCGGCCTTGGGGTGACTTTTCCATGCCACAGTTACAACAGGAATGCTGGAGAAGAAAATGGTTTGGAAGGAATGAAGTCCGTGCAAGTAACAAACAAGGCGAGGGGCATTGTGTGAGGCAGATTCCTTCTTTTATTTGGAATCAGCCCTGAGGTAGGGGAAGAAAGAGAGGGGAGAGGAAGCAGTAGGAGCAGCTGGCTGTGCGCCGGAGTTCGGCGCCTCCGTGCAGTGTGTGTGGTGGGCAGACACGTGTGAGCCCGTGCTCGTGCGTGTGCATCCGGGCCGGGCGTTTGTTACACGGGGGCAAAGGTTCAAATCACCCAGGTACTTGCCTCAGAATTATTTACTCTCTGCCTCCTCCACACAACAGCCCAGGTTCCAAATTTCAGTGCCGACGCTCTGGGGAAAATCCCCCGAGAACCATCCTCTGCCTGTTATTTTCCCATCTAAATCGCCCTCCCAGCAATTTGAATAACACAGTTCAAACACCAGCCCTGGTGCCAATGGTGCTTTTTGGAGGGGGCGTAGGACGGGCGGAGGAGGGGGAGTTTGGGGAGTATTTTTTTAATCAGATAAATTATTGCTGAGAAACCAGCCACTTCTCTCCATTCAATTTATACTCTATGGGGAATCCATCTAATACCCCTGCTCGGAGTGCAAGGCAGGACCAGCGAGATGCTGCATCAGACCAGGGAGGGAGGCAAAAGATGGGATGGAGCGCAGGAACGAACAAATAACGGGAAGAAAGGCCTCTGGAAAAGCCTGCGGAGAAGAGGGAAAGCCAAGGGATGTGTCTGCAGCTCCTCAGACAAGGGAGGAGGGGAGAAAATTGGAGCAGGCTGGAGCGTGGGCAGAGCGGGATGGGGTGGAATGGGATGGGATGAGATGGGATAGGATGGGATGGCTCAGAACCGCAAGGAGCTTTTCACCTGCGGGGAGGTGGCACAGCTCCAGGAAGGATGGAGGATCCGATCCGGCTCTGCCTGACTTTGCAAAGTGAGTTTAGTGATTTCCCCTGGGAAGGTGCCAGTTCACCTCACCGCTGTAACTGGAAGTGGTGAACGCTTTGCTGGCCGCCGGAGAGAGGCCAGGGCCTGGGAACAGAGACAGCTCGCAGCACCCGGGCTCCAGCCGTGCTCGTAGGGCAGCGTGTCTGGGAGCCTTGCCGGGCTGTCTGGGCGTTCCTCTCATCCCTGGCTGTGTTGCCGGCTCACCTCAGGCTCCAGTGCAGCTCCACGTGTGGGGGACGGGCTGTGTCCCGAGGAGCTCCTCGTCCAAACGGGCACAGCTGGAGCTGGGCACTGCCAGCAGGGGCACAGGCAGGCAATGACTGCCCCGAGCGAGCCGGCGACCGAACCCGCCCAGAGCCCACTGCCGCACGCGGGACTGGTTCTCTTTCATGTGTGAACACCAATTTAGTCCAGAGGCTTCCCACTCCAGCACTTCCCAGTCACTATAAATGCACACGGAGTTTTTAAAGAATTATAGGGTAATGGCACCTGAATGGGTGTCGAGGTGCACTTTGCTGGCCTTTTATTCTTCTTTATAACAAAGAATTCAAAGCTTTAGTGGGAGAGTTGGCAGTAAGCTCAGGAGATGGGGAGACTTCTGAGGATGATTTCCCAGATTCTGGGAGTGACTACAGTACAAATAATGTTGGAAAATAAAGGAATTGACTCAGCAGGAGGCAAAAGAGAACAAGTGGAAGAGTAACTCTGCTCTGGAAAGCTGCGAGGAGAATATGACACAAAGCAGAGAAGAGAAATAAGGCCCAAAAAAAGAAATCCATCGTGTATTTCAGAGGGATTCCTTCTGACAGCCTGACTGTCCAAAAGCTGCTGAGTGCCATTCTCAGGGAACTGGGCCTTACATGAAGTCCAGGGAATCCTGGCCCAAAACAGCAAAGGGATGCTTTTACTCAGAGCTCGTTCCCATCCTCCCCAAGAGTCCACGGGCTCTCTCCAGTCCCCCCGGTTGTGCCCCAATCTAAGCGGTGTGGAAGTGTCACTCCTGACATGACACCCTCCTTTCCCAGGCAAAATTAATGCTTGAAGCAACACTGATCCAAACATGTAATTAAACCCCCTCTAGCCCACCTACCAAATAAACTCATTTCCCAATACCAATTAACCTCCGAGGTTATTACTGGGGATTACAGATCTCCCTAGAATGGCTCGTGTCAGGATGCAGGGACCCCCCTTGTTCTGCAAGTGTCAGGTCATGGGGATCACCTTAACCTTGCATCCTTGTCCAGCTACCACAGCCCTGGGAATAAAATTAATAACTTTCTGTCATTTTCTCCCTCTCTAAGAAATGGAGAAAGTGTTATCTCTTCCTCCTCATAATTTTTCCTTGTATTTTGCATCCCCAGACATCTGTACTTTGTTAAAGCACTGCCCGTTTCAGAGGCTTTTTCCAGGACTGGATGAACTCTGGTGATAGGTATCCAAGCTGCTTTGTACATTTAGTAGTCCCTAAATGTCTGGTTTGGAATCTGTTCCAGATTCTAATCATTTCACATTAAGACTCAGGGATTCAGTAACCTCTCCCCTCCCAATCCCCAAGAAAAACAGAAACAACAGCCTTCAGCCCTAGATCAAGCACAAACTTCTCCAAACTCCCAGCTCGGAACCATCTTTCATCAGTCTCTGTTCCCCGTGACTCCCAGAGTCCACAGGATGTGCAGAGTCTCCCTGTCCAAGGAAAGAACACCCATGACATGACTCAGGACTTTCTCCTGACAGGAACAAGGTGGAGGGGCTGCTCTTGGCCAGCACGTTCACATTAAGGGGCTGTTTGGGCCTCTCCAACATTTCTGGAGCCTCACTGGGCTGTGGGAGTTTTGGGCTGCTCTGCTGTTCCACGCTGGTTTTCATCCCTCATTTCTTTGACACCTGATGCCATGTGGTTTGTAGAAATCCCTCTGGGTTCAATAAACTATGGAACTGAGCCTCCTTATCCTGCTTTTTTCTTCCACCCATGAGGACTCTGCTCTGTTTTTCTTTTTCCTCTGTCCAGCTGCAAACTTTCAGGTAACTTGTGGGAATTTTGTATCAGTGAAGTTACTCCCAACTCTGCCGACTGACACTTTCAGAAGGAATTCAAGGGGAGGGAAGAATGGCAGGAAAACAGGAGGACACCTCTTTAGAAACCAAGACTAGTGCAAAAGGGCTGCTGGAAACCTTGTTTTCATCACCCGCAAATTCCCTGATGCTGGAAAACGTCCCCCACTTTCCCGTCTTCTCCCATTTGCTGCAAGTTCTGACAGGAACAGCTTCTGCTGGGAAGAGCTGACTGTGCCAGAATGGGAGAGCTGCTGTTCCTACACCGCCCTCCCCTCCCCAGATCCCCACGTTTCAGCCCAGAAAATGGAAATTGCTCTGTGTTTACCAACCCTCCTGCTCCTTCCCGCGCTGCAAGGACCTCTGTGCCCGAGCCAGGTCTCTGCTGTTTACAAGCCCATCTGCTGCTGTTGCTTTTCCTCACCTGAAGTTTGAATGCTCCGTTCAGGATTTCGCTCGCCGTTGTGTTGGGAACTGCAAAGAGCAGCCAAGGATTTCAGGTGGGAAGTGAGCAGCAGGGAGACAGGAATACAAATCTGTTCTCATCTAAAGAGTCCTCAAAATAATTAAAAAAAAGAAGAAAGAACCAGATGAAAGAGGAAATTCCAAATGTTTTGAGCAGCACAGTCATTCCAAGGAGAGTGTGTCTCATATTTTTGTGAGAATTTGAACATTTAGAACCAGAAGGGAAAAAGCACAAGTGTTTCAATGGCTGCTTCCCTGAAATTACCCTGGTCCCTCTGGTCTCTGCAGTTTAGTGTCTATAGGAGCTTGAAAGTGAGTTGAGAGCTCTCCATGCAGTGTAACTCAAGGCCACATCTTTCCAGGAGTAAGGGGAGACCCTTGGGATTCAGAAAGAGGCTGGAAATGTCTGTGTCTGCCCTGAGGCCTTCAGTGGGGTGCCCAGAGACTCCCCTGAGCAGCAGAGCTGCTGCCCGCCTGCCCGAGCCTGCAGGAGGGGTTCTCTCTCTGGAGGCTGATGGATTCAAGCTCTCTCCTATCCTTCCCCTTGCCAGCAGGGAAGCACAGTGTGGAACAAGCCTGGGCAGGTGCTCAGACACCACCAGGCTCCTGCCAGGAGCAGGGAGGGGAAGCAGCCAGGCTGTGGATCAACGCTGTGCTCCCGGACACGGCGTGGCTGCAGTGGGAACCAGTGACCCCCCAGCTGTGCTGGGTCTAGGTTCTGTCTGCTCCCACTTGCAGCCTCCCAGTCCCTGTTGGTGCCTGGCTTGGGAGGGAAAACAGAAATTGTTCTCCTGGACCCTTCCCAGCGTCAGTGAGAATCAGGAGAACCCAAAGAGCTGAACTGCCCCGGCCAGAAAACATCGGTGGCTGAAGTGTCTTTGCTCCCACCGTTCCTGTGCTTTACACCTGGAGCTGTGAACTCAGCCAAGAGCTGGCTGAAGGGAGCAGCGTTTGCAACGGGCTCTGCTGTGCCCTGAGCTTGGGGAGGCCCAGCCTAGCCAGACACACCTGCCATTCCATGTGGGACAGCAGACGGGCGGGTTACAGAACAAACATCCATGGGAAGTTCCCACTCTGTGTGTGGACAGGGACTGAGAAGGAGCAGGAAGAACTGGAAGGTGGAGAGGATGGATTCTCAGGAAGGAAAAGCCCACCAGACATTCCCTCTGACTGTGCCTCTGTGCCACTGGACCACAGTGGATCAGCTGCACCAGTTCCCAGCCAGGAATCTGCCTGCTTTAGGGAGGAACATGCTGTCCCACCTGGCAGCTTCCTGGCCCTGCCCTACCAGCTCAGCACAATGCACAGATCCTGTCCCAAGGCTGGAGGCTGTTGGGAAAGGAGGCTCCCAGGAGGGCAGGAGCTGGCTGAGGCCTCCACTGTGGCCAGGGCAGCTGCTCTGCTCCAACCTGGAACCCGGGGTAACATTCTCTTCCCTCTGCAATGCCAGCGGCCCTTCCCCAAAGGATGTGTGTGTTTGGATTATCTCTCTTTGAGGACTTCACAGTGCAGAGCAATGTCTGAAGAGCCCAGAACTGCTCAGAGGTGCTGAGTGAGTGCTGGTTCAGCTTCCCCAGCCCCAGAGCACTCAAGGAAACTGCTGGATTTACAGACACACTCCCAGTGGAGCCAGCAAGGTGCTGGGATGCCCTGGAAATGCAGCGCTCAGCAGGTGAGGGCAGAAAGACTGAAATCAGACTTTGCAAAAAGTTCCTGCCTCGTTCACTCCCAGAAATGTCCTCCTTGAGCCCAACTGCTCCTGGGAATAGCTGTGTCTAACACCAGGCAGTGCTGCAGCTCCCGGGGCCCGGAGCAGGACCTCTGGAGCACACATGCTCATCATGAATGCTAATCCAGGAGCGGGAAGGACCCGAGAGCAGAACCTCGGAGGGGATTAAGCACACACTGCCTCACGGAGCTGCGGTGCAGGGCGGGATCCAATCTGAGCGTCCTCCGAAACACGCACTCAGATCTGGCTGCTCCGGTGTGGCCTGACTCCGGCAGGATGGAAAGAGCTCAGGGAGATGGTGAGAGAGCGGAGAAGGGAGAAAGGAAAACAGTCTGCTCCCTGTGCCCCCCAAAAAACAGCATTTCATTGCTGGGGCTCTCAGCGTGCACAACAAACTTGTCTCCCTTCCCTCGGCCCGCTTACATTGTTCACTTTCCTGCAAATTGTTTCCACATTCTGTATAAATAACCCCGGTGCCAGCGAGGGGGAGGGGAGCCGCGGGGAAGGGGTGGGAGGAAATCCAATGGCTTTGTTACTTTGGAAAAAGAAGGTGGAGGATGAAGAGGAGCGGTTGGAGCTGCAGCCCTGGCAGACGGAGCAGAGAGTTGCCATCAAGCTTGCGTTCAGACCTGGAGGAAGAAGAGTAAACAAGGAGATTATATATAATTACAGACAATCATGTTGCCGGGGATAAACAGGAATCAAAAGCACGGAGGCACTGGAGTCTGGCACATCCCCAAGCACGGAACAGAAGCCAGCCAGCGAGAGGCACTGCGGCTGGAACGCGCTTCCCTTTGGGCCTGCTTTCACTTAGCTCAGGGGCTGGGGGGTTTTGCCTCTCTTTTTGGCTAGAGGCATTCCCCCATAAAGAGAGGAGCCCATCCAATGGGGAGCAGAAGCCAAACTGAAGTCAGCAGAATTCTTGTCTGTGACATTCACAGATTACCCTGTGAGAAACGTCAGAAACATTTGGAAAAGATGCAGCCCACTGAGGTCAGCAGGAACAACAACAACAGGAATTTCTGAACAAAAATGGCTTTAGAGACACTCCAGAAGCTGTGCCTGAGTGTCCTGTGGGCAGTTCCTCTTTGGCAGGTCGCAGAGGGGGAGCTGCAGCTCAGGGTGGCACTCGGGTCCTGCTCGTGGCTCCCAAGGATCCAGGGCTTGCTCAACAGGGAAATGATGAACAAAGCCATGGAGCAAACCTGAAACAACAGCAGATGGGCCATAAGGGCTGTGCTGTGGGTTTTTAAATGAGGGCTTGGGGGAATTTAACAAAGAAAAAAGAAAAGGAGCCTCCTTTGTCCTTCTTTTTCCTTCCTTGAAGGCTCTGGAGAGTCAGAGGGAAGGTGACAAACAAAGGACAGCAGCCTCCGATGGTGACAGGAGGATATTGTTTAGCAAGGCAGTGTGAAGAACTCTCTCCCAGGCACTGTTTTCAATCCAAATAGCTCACAGCCTGCTGAATTCTTAAGCCATTTTCCTGATCTCTCAGCTGTTCTTCATTGAGAACACAGACAGATACTTCAAAGCAAAAAAGCAGAGAGGAAAAATAGATATATATAGGAAACAACCAGACCCGTGTTTAGAATCTGCATAAGAGCAGAGGAGGCAGGAAATGCTCACAGGCTCCTTCACCTTCTCCCTTTCAGTACAGGTGCTCTAAGTGTCCTTTCTCCTAAGGAAAGAAAATGGATTTTTAAAGGGAAATGACGTTTACTCTCTGAGAACAGTGTCACAGTTGGTGGATGATATTACCTGCCTATCTGGGCGTAGGATTGCGTATTTTCTGTGAATTCATCATGATGGGCATTTTTGCTCTGCGATTTCTTCTGCTGACAAATCCTTCCCCAGAGGATGTACCTGTGTGTGCACACATGCAGGGACGAGTGAAAGATCTCTCTGCTGGCCATGTAGAAAGTGTTGGGGCATCACAGACAAGTGATAAAACAGGAGTCATGTTCCTCTCAAAACTGCTGTAAGAGCTCAGAAAGAGCAGAGGGAATGAGCTTGGAAAAGACAGTAAAGGGTTAAAAAAGGTATTTGGGGTCCAAGTCTTATCTACTCTAAATTTACATCGACTGTGTGAGGTAATATTTAAGCAATCTACTCCCATGCCAAATTACAACAGCTCCTTCCAAATACCCCAGACAGTGAACAGAACCAAGAATAAAAACAAGATAAGACAACGATAGCAAAAATAGCCGAGCGAGCGCGTCCTTTCCCACGTGCCCCTGCGCAACGTGGGGCACAAAGAGAGCTCGAGCCATATGGTGAGAGGGTAGGTCTGGACAGGCTACAGCCTCTTGACTTTCTCTTTCATTTGTACCTGGCCAAGAAGGGAGAAGGACACAGAGCTCTTGTGCCGATGATCTGGCAAAACTGAAATGAGGTTACTGATCTCCTGCAAGCACAAATGAACATCAATCACCAAACACTCATCAAGGCGCAAAACACAGTCCCTCGGTGTTATTAGACAGCAAGAATTAAGAGTTTATCAAGCTGGAAAGAGCAGATCCTCGAGGGAGAATGGATTTCATAGGCAAGCAGCAAATCCTTCTCCAGGCACCTCGGTGCGACTTCGGCAGCGAGAAAATCAAAAGAGCTCTCACCTAAAGAGAAACACACAGGAGTGTTCCCAGCAGGCGTCTTAGGAAAAGCCCTCGGCGGGAGAAAGTGTCAATCCTGCCTCGCCTCCTCCTGCTTTCCTGAAGCAAAGAGCGAAAGAAGACAGGGGGAAATAAAACAGAGTATGATATTTGCATTGCTGCTTATTTTTGCCCTGCAAAGCCAATCTGTGTGTGCTGGAGGAACGGCTTGCAGTGGCTTGTCACAAAATCTCTGCAGCTGGGTCAGGCAGGGGACACTCTGGCTTAGGACAGGCTGGAGGCAGCAGTACCAGCCAGACACATCCCACGGAGGTGCACCCCCAGAGCTCTCCAGGGCTGCAGTGGAAGCTGCTGGAGGTTGGCAGAGGTGAAACTCAGCTGCATCTCACCCTGGTAATCCCATTTTGGAGATAGCAACTCAGCCATGGGGAATGAAAATATGACTGAAGCATTTCTTTATTCCAAGTTTGCCTGGCTGCCTTGGAAACCCAACGATAAAGGGACAGAGTAATTAGGGTTTTCCCCAGCTCCTTGCTGGTGGTGCTGGAAATCCTTGTATTCCCAGCCCTAGGACACTGTCATGTCCTAAAGTGTCCAAGTGCACAGCAACTGCACAGAGATGGGGGACTTCTCTGAGGTCAGGGACCACAGGCTGGGGGGACCAGGGGATGAGCTGCAGCATCACCCACCGCACCTTTCATCACCAGTGACCTCTCCACGGCCCCACTTCCCTACCCAGGTGCTCAGGAGGCAGATGTTTAAACCTGCCAGCCAGAATACAGTGCTTCCCTGTCACTGTTCACATGCCGGCATCCCTTACGAAGCCACTTTGGAAATGAATATTCCCATTTTTATGCAAACGGACAGGGAGGAGCTCAGCCCTCCAGGCCAAAGCTGCTGGGCACAGGCACCTTCCAACACGTGCCTGTAACAGAGGCAGCAGGGGAACCCAACATTGTGTTTAATGAAAAAAAGCCCTGCTTCAAGCTTCTGAAGGGTTATTATAAGCTGTGGCGAGATGAAACTCAAGACATAAGTCTCTTTGTATTTAATAATACATGGGATCGATTTTTTCCTGTGGAGAAACTTCAATGAACACCTTTTTTTTTTTTTTGTTTAAATCTTTTGTTGCAGGTATTGATTATTCATTGAAAATCTAAACCCCAAAGATGTGACCAAATGATTTCACAAAAAAGGTCTGATTTCTGCACCAAAGCAGGCATTTCCAAGCAGTGACAACCCTTTTGCTGTACAGACATTGCAGCACTGATGGTGAGTTTATAATTAGCCTGTACAACTGTGTATGCAAACGTACATAACTGCATTTCAGGGGAAACTACTCACCCCCCAAAGCAAAAATGCAGCTACAATGGGAGCCAGAGAAATGCAGCAAGCATTCTGATCTTAGCAGGTAACTAAAGCAGATTAATAAAAGTCAATTTATGACCAAACTGTCCCCAGAAAGGCTCCCACAAAGCCCGCTTGGAGAGCTGTGACATCCAAGCCACCCGTGCCTGCTGAAGAGGCACCACTCCCTGGCTTCGCTATGAAATCACTTTCTCACAGAGAAGGTCCAGCAGCCAACGACACCTGTGTTTCTGTACCTGCTGTAACGCGAGGGTGCCATCCTTTTAAACGCGTATTTATGCTTTCTTAACACCCCAGATCTCCTCCTGAACGCTGGCTGTACTGCTGGGATTTATTCTCCGAGCTGGAGGGGGGCTGGAGCAGCCGTCAGGAGACGGGGATTGAGACGCACATGAGACAGGAGGAGGCAGGGGGAGAGAAAGAAAGGAAGAAGATCAATTAGCGATCTGATCCCGGGGACAAAACAGCACAAATGTGGTCCCTAAAGTTCCCTCAAGTCGGTCGTGGGCGTAAGGGCTGGGGAGGGACGCGGTGCTCTGTGACAGAGCCCAGTTACAGCGGCCGGGCACGAGTCCCCAGATCACAATAAGGCAGCTTGAAGGTGACAGATTTCATTGTTGAAGGTGATAAAATTCCGCGTGGCGCGCTGCAAAACAAGGGCTGGAGCTGCGCCCGGAGAGGGAGCAGCGCCGCAGGCAGCGCGGCGGGAGGGAGCGCTCTCCGCTCCGCTGCTCCGCCGGCCTGCAAAGCCCTGGAGAAGGGCCCGGGGCGGGGACGGGTTTGCTCTCGCCTGGCACAGGGCAGGGGAGCTGCTGGGAGGCATTGCCACCTGGGCCGTGGGAGCGCCGTCTGCCGTGGGTGGGCACCCGGGAATGGGAAGGGAAGGGAAGGGAAGGGAAGGGAAGGGAAGGGAAGGGAAGGGAAGGGAAGGGAAGGGAAGGGAAGGGAAGGGAAGGGAAGATCCTGCAGGATGCACACCGGCCACTGCACCTGCTCCTGCCCGGGCTCCGTGCAGCTGCTCTCCCCCAAGTCCCTCCCATCTCCTGTGAGGGTTACACCCGCATAGGCTCGCCATGAACAAGCTGTCCCAAAAGCTTCAGGCTTTGCTTTCTAGAATAACCCCCGATGCTGTTACACAGGTAAAACACCCACCCAGCAAAAGCCTGACCTTTGCTGCCCTTAACACGTGCCCACTTTGCTGCAGTCTCTGTGGAAGGGCTGGGCAAGGACAGGTACTGACTCTCAGTCACACAGAGGTGCAGCTCAGGCTGGACACTGCCCCAGCCAAGCTGCTTGAAATGCAGGAAAGACTCAGTGGCAGAGATGTGAAAACAACAGGAAAATCAAAGCCTGAGACTAAAGGAGCAATTAGACCAGCCTCGGAATATATTTGAGTCAAATCAATCCGTACAAGAATTGCAGTCACGGTGTGCTGGTGCCCACACTTCTCCCTCCCTCCCTCCCTTCCTCCCTCCCTCCCTCTTCATCTCCCTCCCTCCCTCCCTCCCTTCCCACCCCAGGCTGAGCTCCAGCCTCACTGTCTGCTTCATCAGAGTATGCACAAAGTGCAGTGACAACACGTCTCCTAAGATGCTTTATCAGTTTTGCAAAGTCCCAGTTCATCCTCCTCTTGTGGATCCATTTACATATTGATGCATTTATTCCCCTCTCTCCAGGCAGGGCCCGTGAGATTAAACTATTTTATTTACAAAGACATTGAGGTTGCAGCTCCTAACAATTAAGTCAGCCAAGATGGAACTTTGCTGGTGCTCTCAGATTGATGTGTGAACAGAGGAATCGGCCTCGTCAGCGATTTGGGAGCAGCCAGGGGGACTGGCTCAACCCCATCTCTATAAACCACTCAATAGCTGCTGCAACTGGGAAAAATGAACTGGGGTGGTGGGAGGCACCAGTGAGCAGAAGGGAGAGATAATGAGGCAGCAGAAGGAGTGATGGATAAAACCAGGAGGAGAAACTTTCCCAGCAGGGCTCACCTTCAAAGGTTGGTACTCCAGAGTGGGTTGTGCCTCCTGGGAACTCACAGGCTCCTGGGAGCTGCCCCTGCTCCGTCTTCCCCATCCAAGCCGGGCACACAAGGCTCCAGCACGTGTTCCCGTTGGATCCTGTGCCTCCCACCAGGTGAAATACATCCATCAGAGCACCTCAGGCTCCTTAAACACCAAGCTGAAAAGTCACCTGCCTATTCAGGCCGGTATAAATCTGGCACACTATTGCCTCTCCCTGACAGCAACCTCATCCAGTGCCAGCGCTCTTCCCAGCATCTCTGACATTTCAGAATTATATTTAGAGGCCTGGATGGGAATTTAATTTTGAAGTTTTCCACGGCACCCTGTCATATAAATATTCTGCAGTGCCTGCCGTCGGGGGTGTTGGTGCAGAGCGAGCCCGTGCCGCTGCCTCTAATTAAACAGGCCCAAGGAAGGGCACTAAAGAGTGCTGGAACCATCTTAAAAGTCAGCACGTGTCTCCCTATTAATTCTCACCCTGATCTTTTGCATAGCGCTATCGCCAGGCTAATTAATCACCGGTGTGAGCTCGAGCATTAATTGGAACAATGAATCATTTTTTTTGTCTGTTCCTGGCCACTTCTAGCCTATAGGAATGCAACTACTGCCATTACTTTAATAATTATTATAAATATAAAGCCAGCAGCACGCACTACATCGGGTAGGCATTAAAAAAGACGTGGTATTTGGCCTGGAGCATTAACAATCTGGTGCATGTTCAGGGGAGTGATGGATGCAGCCCACTGACAGACTGGAAATGTGCTCCCTGAATCACTTTAACTCAGGACACTTTATGAAGGTGCTGGGGAAAGCACAGGTTTCAGGGATCCAGTGTCTGGATCAACACGCTTCAGCAGGTCCTGGCCACTCGTGGCTTGTTGGGACTTCCAGGGCGCCCAGGCATGGAAACGTCTCCATGAACTGCACGAGGGGAGGAGAAGCTGCTGACGGAGCTGTTCCGAGGGATCAGATCATAAATGCAGGGAATGACTCAGGTGCACCCTGCATCCTGCCCAGGAGAAGCACCTGCATGCACAGTGCCCAGCTGGGAGGTGGCAGGGACAGCGCAGGCACTGGGGTCCGGACTCACCGCCGGTGTCAGGCTGGCAGAGGCACTCCGGGCTTCGGATGCTGGGAAACACAAAGCCACAGGATGAAAACAGAGCTTTTTAGGGAGGAAACAAAAGCTAAAATGTGAACAGCTATAAAGCCCCAGTTTGTCACCCAGAGGACAGCAAGTATTTCCTTTCCTTGCCAGCCTGGAGGCTGGGGAGAAGCAGAAGTGGGTGAAGGAGAGCTCAAGGTGAGGCCCATTATTTACTGCTGCTGATGAATAAGCAAACCCCCACATCATGTTTTCCTCCAGGACAAGAAAATCTCTGGAGTGTTTAGCAGGCTGGGCAGTTGTTCTTTTCCCCCTCTTGGCGTGTGTTTTACACGCTCTTCCAGCGAGACACAGGCCCACTATTAATTGTTCACACAAAAAACACAGGGAATTCTCCTCCGCCCCCACTCAGACCCAGCAAGACCGAGTGGGGGAGGGCTGGAAAAGTCACCTACTGAGACAGAGGTGGGGGGAATAATGTAAGAAAGATCTAAAAGGATTTGTGTTGGTTTTTAAAAAAATGTAATATACTTCTCTGCGCCAGTTTAAAAGCACAGGCTTGTTTGAACTTCCTAGGGAAGGCGGGAGCGTGGGGCAGGAATTGGCAGGCTCCGATCTGGCTGCTTTCCTTATTATGAGAAAATCCACTCTGGTCTTGTGCGAGGGTATGAATTCTTCATCTCATACTGTGTTTGCACAGAAGCGTGAAATACATCCCGAGCACTGGTGCCCGTCCCCAGAGCACAATGCGAGAACAACGAGGGCACTGAGAATGGGTGAGAACGGGGCCGCTGCTCCTCCAGGGCCCGGGCTCTGCACTGCAGTCCCCACATCCGTGGCGCTGAGAAGGAGAACCCGAGGCACGTATTTCCTCCCCAGTGCTCGGGGGCCCTGAGCTCTGAGCTGCCGTCCCTGTGGGAAGCTCCCGCCTTCCCTTCCGTAAACGTTCCCCCCGCTGCCGCTGAATCACCAAATAATCAGGAGACCCGTGGGAAGGGAATTAAAGGGTGGTTATCACGCTGCCGTGTTCTGCTCACTTTATTTGTTTTAAATGACCATGAAAGCAAAGGGGGGGAAAAGAAAACACACAAGTGGAAACTTAATTGAGCTGCTGAAATGTCTTTAAAGGAGCATTCTGGGCTGGATTGCGATGCCTCGGCTCCCACTGGTGGCATTTGCTCACATGAGTGGGCAGCTGATGAGGCAGCTCGGGACCTTTCTCTGAGTGATCTGTGTCTCCTGCTGCGTGTTTGGAGCAGAGGATGGGCACAGACATCCAGCTCTGGGGGCCTGGAGACACTGCACGTCCCAGAAAGGGGCAGGATGGGAGCGGGCTGCAGGTACCCAGCATTGCTTCAGGCTACACAGGTCAGAGTCCTTGTTTCACGGCAGGGTTTGCTACTCCGAGGGGAATATCCATGTTGAGGTACAGCTTTTCCCTCCTGGAGCCAAAGACCATCTGCCCTGGCTCCATTTCTGGGCAGGAGGAAAGGCGAACCCGTTCTCATCACAGGCACCAAAGTGCAGGCACGAGGTGACAAAACCACCTGAAGCCACAAAACGGCCTTGGTTAGGTGCTGTCTCAGGGTGGAGGTTTGGGAAGGGCATCCAGAGGGGCTGCAGAGCCCATGGAGGATTTATGGGGCAGGAGAGTACATCAAGGAGCTGGGCAGCAGCTGATCCAGGACAGGAGCCCGATCGGAGGGACAGGAACGGTGCCACAGGAACAGGAGGGAACTTCCCAGCAGAAAAGGACCAAAATACGGGGAGAAGACTCTGGCAGAGAAGAGGGAGGAACTGCCCTGACCAACTGGCTGGAGCTGGAATGTAGGAGAGGGGGCAAAGAAAAGCCAAGATGTGGAAAGGCAGGTCCCACAATCCAGCACAAACCAAGCCACCCACACCTGAGGGAGAAGACAGGGCGGGACCATGTGGGAAAAGGGGGCTCAGGGGATCCAGTGTGGGAGCCAAGGGACCTGACAGGGAACCTGCTGGACCTGCTGGAGCAGCCACACTCCGGCTAATCTCCGAGTGGAACAGAACTTGCCTCTGGCTTGTTACACCCCATTTTATTATGAGTCCAATATGCACCCAAGTAAATAAAAATGTGTTTCTCTCTATTCAATCTTCTGCTGGATCTTAAAATCCTTTAACGTGCAGGTAACTCTATCAAAGACCCTTGGGAAGGATCCCTGCATTTTCATGCCTGAGTTCCGAGTCCTGTGCAAATCCAAACAATGGGAGGAGGGAGAGCTGAGCTGCTCTGCCCTGCTGTGTGCATCCCTTACACTGGCCCAGCACTGCTCAAAGGAATGGACCAGCTCCTTTCTGACCCAGTCGTCCAATCTCCTCCCTATGCATGGGCCAACTCCAGCCCAGGAACAGTTTTTGGGATGCCCTGTCTCCTGCTCAGTTCCTCCTCCCCATAACTCCATGGCCCAGGCGTTTTGCCAGGTGCCTTCCAACCCCAGGATCTCCCAGGAGCCTGGTGCTCTGAAATCCAGTGAGGTGGGGTACACATCCCACTTGGGCTGGGAAGATAATGAAAAGGGCAGCCAGGGATGGGAAGGGGGATGGAGACCTTCCTGCACACCTCCTGCTCCACTGGCTCTCACTAGGTCAGCACTTTCTGGGAATTGCTGTGTTGCCAGATGTTGATTGGGCATCTGACAGGAGATGAATAAAGCCAATAAAGCTCTTATTTCTGGCTATAAAAACAATAATGAAAAGCAGACGGGGTGGGGGATAGGCTGCCCAAGGCCTTCCCAGGCCACACTGAGCCGACTGTAGCAGGACCTACCTTCAGCTGCCTTCCCTTCCTGTTCCCTCCTGCCTGTGTGCCATGAGCAACAGCCCTGAGCTGGAGCACTTGGACGACGCTGTGTACAGTCAGAATTCCTCCATTCCTGTCCAAGGCACTCCCTTTGGTTTACTTTGCCCTGCCAAGCTCCCCAGCCCCAGCCCTCCTCCAGCGCCGTCAGCGCAGAGCCGACCCCACAGTGGGAACAGGGCTGTGCACGGCGGGGCAGCTCCGGCGTCCCCGCACGGGCCAAGTCACCTCCTTTACAGGACGGCTCCCCTGCCTCCAGCGCGGCACGGGAGAGCTCTGTTCCCGTGCCAAAGGCTGCCCAGGCCTCTCTCCCCGAGGCACAGCCCTGCCTGTGCTTCCAGCTGCTGCACAGCTAAAGACCAAGGTCTGAATATCAGGCACTTCCTTCGTGCTCTGCTGTACCAGCCTGGGGATATTTGGCCAGTTCTGAGGAGTTCTGAGATTCTGAGATGTATTTCTGCAGGGAGAGTTGCTGCACAGCTGCCAGCAGAAGAGCTGCCTTTGTCCCTCCCTCCAACAGTGACACCTCTGCTCTTGGGAAGTGCTGCAAAAGGGGCAGATCATAGAAAATCACAGGACCCCAGACTGGTTTGGGTTGGATGGGACCTTGAAGCTCATCTCATCCCACCCCCTGCCATGGGCAGGACACCTTCCACTGTCCCAGGCTGCTCCAAGCCCCAATGTCCAGCCTGGCCTTGGGCATTGCCAGGGATCCAGGGGCAGCCACAGCTGCTCTGGGCACCCTGTGCCAGGGCCTCCCCACCTTCACAAGGAAGACTTTCTCCCTAATATCCCATCTAACCCTGCCCTCTGGAAGTGGGGAGCCAGATCCTACCATGCCCACACCTCCCAAAGCCAGGTGACAGCTGCAGATTTGGAGGGTGAAGGGGTATTTATAAACAACTCCCTGGGTTTATAACCTCATAACCAGGGATCTAAATGAGCTCCTGGGCTGCCCCATGAGAGCTCTCGAAGAACCCACAAACCTGAGGGTTGGTGGCAAAGGTCTCATCCTGCCACTCTGCCAACCTGGGAATGCTGGCACTGCCCCATGCACACCTGGCTCTGGATAAACCTGCAGCTCCAGCTCAGTCCACGGCAATCAGAGCAGCCCTGTTCCCTGCTGGGATCCAGGCTGGCAGCTGAAAGGAAACATTCAAACTGTGCATTAACACCATTTTAGGGGGTGGCCACCACCACAGGGACAATGTCCAGCACCACAGGGACAGCATCCAGCCTGGCTGACACACGGTGGCACAAAGCAGAGTTGTGTGACCGTGGTAAGCTGCAGCTCAGGCCTAGCTCTGACTCCTAAGGCCGGGAACAGGAGTTCTTCCCAAACAACAGCGCCTTCAGCCCAGAAACTGCTGCAATCCATGTGGGAAAACTTCCTGCTGGACCTCGGAAGGCCAAGGAGTCAATTCCTGATGCACAGGCTGGTGAGCTGCCTCAACACCACAGGTGACAGCTGTGCAAACACCTGCACCAGCAGTGACACACACACCTACGCATTTAACATCTCTGTTTTCCCAGCCCTCCATTGCCAGCATAATGGATTGGGAATGCACATTTAAGGTGGAAAGCATTCCTGGAAACTGGCTGTTCTTCAAAGGCATATTTACTGGATGTTCCAATAGCCACGACTCCATAAACATGCAGTAATATTAGACTGGCTAAAACTATCTGGGATAAAAGAAGAGTGAAACTCCCATTGCCATTTTATTTAATATTTTTATCAATTATCTAAATGACTCTATATAAATCCTTGTCACGGGGAAGTTTGCAGATGCCAACGAGATTGGTGGGAGGGGAACAAGAAGCAGGATCAGACTATCAATACGCTGGGATCTGACACGAGTGAGAGCTGGCCACACGCCAGTGAAACGTGATTTAAACAGTCAGGTGCAAGGTAAGAAATCTGAAACCAGAAACACAGGTTACACTCACACGATGCTGCCTCGGGAAGGAATAGTTTGGAAAAGGACTTGGAGGACACTGGAGATTTGCCGTAGCCCTAAAGCTGCCATAAAGGGGGACTGTGATCCCTCAGTGCTTAGAAGGGACAATGGATGATCCCAGCAGGAAGGGCTCCTCCTGGCACACATCTCCAGGAACCTGCTGGAAGGCCGTGTTCAGGCTCTGTTCCTTCCTTAATGGAGAAAGGGAAAATACAGGAGCGGCTCTGCAAAGCCAAACAGCGACCCTGGGGCTGGGGAACGGGAGCTGCCCAGCGTTCTCCTGAAGGAGCCCAAGGGTCAGCTTGTCAAGGGTGTGACTGAGACAGGAGCTGGCCACTGCTCCAGGCACTGACTGGGATGGCAGTTGGTGGGGAGGGCTTTTGGGAACAATGATACCTCTTCCGAGACAGCTGCAAATTTAACCTTGAAGTAAAACCTAACAGAAACAGCCATGGACCATGTCCAGCACTGGAAGAGCTTCCCAGGGCACCAGGTGGAGTGATGAGGTCACATGTTTTCCAGAAGGGGTTCTTTACCTCACCTCTGGGAGGAATTATACAGGGGTTTGACTACACTACATGTGGCTGTGGGAATCCCTGGATTACTATACTGGAGTCTAGTCCTCGCACAAACTGTTTGGAGCAGGCATCTCTTTGCATGTGGAGGAATGGAGGAAGCCTGTGGAATGGCCCAGGCAGCCTGAAGGACTTTTCCTGGCTGCCTCAAACTCTACACAAGGGGATACTTCTGCTTAAGCTTTACATACTGTAAGTTATAGGGCTGTCTCTTCCCAAATTAAGCAAACAGAGACTCCCTCCTGCCGAGCTGAAAATCTCAGTATCAGTTTCTCCAGTCCTCACCAAATCCTCACCAGTCTGGCTCTGGAGAAAATGCATAAAGAACCCCCGTCTGCTCCGAGTTCCAGCTGGGGAGCTGCACGGATATCAGCGAGGTTTCAGGGTGTAACAGAGCAGAAACCAGCTCAGCATGCTCATCTTCTCAAGCTAAGTCTGTCCTTCTGTTTCCATAGATTAGCTCTTCCCTGCATTCCCCCTGCACAGGATGCCAGCCTGGCCACGGCAGCAGCGAGCCGTGAACAGCGGGAGGTCCCGCTTCATCCAGCACCAGCTCCCACATCCCCAACACTGGCGGCTTTTGTTCTCCTCGTTCCTGTCTGATCTCTCCAGCCCCGTCTTACATTCCTCCTTCAGGGCCCCCTCCGAAAGTTACTCCACAAAACAGGATGCTGCTTTTCTATTTCAAATCCAGGCCGGGCATCGGAGCAAAAATAAAAAGCGATCCATTGTCACATCGAGGCACAAGGGTCTTTCTCTATCCCTCCCTTGGTTTGTGCAAGCTCAACTATCCCAAGTAAAAATTCAGCTGTTTGGATACACAGGGAATACATGGACTCGGGCAGTGGGATACAAGGAGTGTATTTCCTGGATAAAAAAGTGAATCCATTGAATAAACTGATCTTACCTGAACAGTTTCCTGCCAAAGCCAGCTGGGAGCTCGTGTCAGTCACTGGGTGAACTCCACTTCCCATTGCTCCCATTCAGTGCTGTGTCCCACGCAGCCCAGCATCTCTTGGCTCCTAAATCCCACCTCAGCAGCAGCAACTTTTCCACCATAGACCAGATCCTTGGTGGAGTACCAGGCACAAGTGCTCTCGGCAGAGCCAGGTCTGCCCAGACAGTGCCATCCTTTCCCTTGGGAGCTGCAGCGATTCTAATCATGAAACAAGCAGCTTCCTGACTGCGAGCTATTGCTTCCCTGGAACAACAGCATTTCAGAGGGAATGTGTTATTGAGACAATAAACCAGGCTGTGCATGTCCAGATTAACTTTCATCTGCTGTTTCCGGGAAGGAGCAGCTGCTCTGACAGCTCCCTGCGCCTCCCGTGCCCGTGTTGGTGTTTGCTTTATCTGGAGCAGGGCAGCCCCTTTGAGGGGACCCTCCTGACCTTCCCAATTGCTACAGGCAGGTCCAGGCTGCAGAACTGGAGTCCTTTCAGTCGTGGGAGGAGCCCTAAAGACCAACAGAGCCCACGCTGCTATTGAATGCTCCAAGCCATGGGGCCAGACCAGAGCTACCCCAAGTAATTCCTCCCGAAACACAGAGTGGACCAGCACTGGACATCTCACTCCCCAGGTCTGTTGCTATTGCACCTTCCTGCTTCCTAGTGCAGGTGGGACCTCTAGGAAGCCTCTCTGCCCCTGCTTGTCTCCCTGCAGGACCTCATGGTGTTTCCCAGACAGCTTACACAGCCCAGTTAGCTAAATCCCCCCCCATTCCATTCTGTTCTGGTTCAGCTAAACAAGATTCCCACTAGCAGGAGAGGGAAGGTGGTATGATTGGAGCTCACAGGTTACCCACAGCTGTCAAGAGCAGCTGTGGCTGCCTCATCCCTGGAAGTGTTCCAGGCCAGGTTGGAACAACCTGGTGACTGGACGGTCTTTAAGGTCCCTCCAAACCTCACCAGTCTGTGATTCCCTGATTATCCTCTCATCTGTGAGTGCAGCCCTCAGAGGTCCATGCCCTGGGAGCTTGGCTTGGACCAGCAAACCCTCAGACTTCTCCAACTCACTGTCAGGCTGTGGAGAAAAGAAAATCCAGAGCTGAGGTTCAGGAAGGGAACCGTGTGGAGGCCCTGAAGGAAACGGAGGTGAATCCCCATAAAGAAATTACCAGGATCATTAAGGATTAATAATTATCTTTGCATCTGATAAGCTATTGGAGCATTAATTTCCTGCGAGTTTTCTGTGAGCAGTTGTGTGTACAACAAATTGTGTGTGAGCTCAGCCCGGCGTTCCCGGGCTCTGAGGACAGCCCGGGTAAGATGTGCTCAGCCACCAGCTATTTTCCAATTAACGTGGAGCTGTGGTGTGATGAGTAATCGTGCACAGAGAGAGAGAATCTTAATTTGCCTGCCCTTAGAACATGTTACTGGGATTTCTAATGGGTGACAAACAATTGCAAATCCTCACCAACCAAAATAACAGGGCCCTGGCCAGTGTCAAGTCTAATTTCACCAAACACCAGGGTCATTACATTCTCCTGTGGTGGTTGCTGTGGA
Source organism: Corvus cornix cornix (assembly GCF_000738735.6). Taxonomy (NCBI): domain Eukaryota; kingdom Metazoa; phylum Chordata; class Aves; order Passeriformes; family Corvidae; genus Corvus; species Corvus cornix. Next base: position 19,361,760 of record NC_046340.1, read on the forward strand.
ACTGGCACCAGGAATGAGTTATTCCCACTCCACGGGGATTTCAGATTTCATCTTTGCTTCTATCTTTGATTTATTGAACAGATTTATTTTCTGGGTCACATGTTAATATTTTTGCCCTTCTGCTAATGATAAGGTTTGCAGTTCAGTGTCTCATTGGTGAAGGAATCAGGAGTGTGGCATCTGAGTGTGCTGGAAATGCAGCTGGCCACCTTTAGACGCTTCCACTGGCTCTGAAACACTGGTGTTCTCCCGCTTTGCAGAAATCTCAGTTCCAAAGCATCACTCTTCTCCCAGAAATGAATTCTGCCTCAGGAGCTGATTTAAATCAGAGACCAAAATAGAGGAAAAACCACTCTCCTGTTATTTTCACTCTTCCCCTGCTCAGAATCTCATGCAACAAATCAGCTGCTGCTTACGGAACATCTTCCCAAGACTGAGCATTTTTCCTGGAGAGGCTGGAAGAGGAGGGCACGTCCCACCGCCGCTGGAGCAGCACAGTCAGCACATCGCCCTGCAAGCTGCTCCCAGCTACTTTCCATCAAACACTGCTGGGCAAATGTTTATGGTGAGAGGTTCTTAAGGCCCCAAAAAATTTTAAAAATGAAGGAAAACTCTCTCCGTGTCCTGCAGGTGATTTGTCTCCCCCCACACCCCCAGTAAAACCTCCCCATCTCCACACTAAAAACCCCAGTTTGTACCTCCAGCTCTGCAACTGCCACGGAGCATCCTGGTCCAGTCAGGGTCATGTTTCCAGCCTCCCTACAGAATTTAGCAAGATTTTACTGCCAGAAAGTAATTTCTCTGCAAAGAAAGACCAGTAAGTCTTGCCTGATCCCTTTAGCTCTGTATAACTCCAAATTTAATGACCCTACACGCTGCCGTGTCCCGTAAATCTTTAATAAAAATATTAAAGAGCCCCAGCAGAGGATCTGCTGCTCAGCCCCCCTCATCACTGACACTCACCCTGAGCTCTGAGCCTTCTTCCCAGTATTTTGCCCTTTTCAATAATAGATTATTTTAACCTTCATTTAGGGAGTTTGGGCCATAATCCATCAGGCAAAATTTTCTTAAAGCCTTGTGGACAATCAGATAGATTTATACTATCTAGCCTGATAGTTATTTCATTAGCATAAGTGATCATATTAGCCTGACATGATTTACCTGCAATACATCCATGCTGACTCACTCCTATTACAGTAAATTTATTCATCCTAAAAAAAAAAAAAAATTGAGCTATAAACTAACTGTAAATGAACATTTTTAGAAGAACAACATTCCTTTGGAATCTCTGCCTCCTGTCCTCATTTCTGTTGGGATGGAGCACAGGCATTTTGGGGTTGTTTTGGGAATGGGCCAGACTAAAAGCGAGCCAGAAGGCACAGGAACAAGCGGACACATGAAAGAATTATCACTGCAGAGAGGGCAGCCACAGTCAAGGACACTTGACTCCTTTCACAGAGAGCCACAGCACCAGGAATTAAGCCTGGCACGAGACACTCAAAATGGGATTTATCTGATCTGATTTCCTACAGACCCTGACGAAGCCCCTTGGGCAGGAGAGAGAGGAGCAGGTCCACCTCGGAGCTTCCAACCACAGACCCACCACTGCCTTCTACTCCTAATGGGACTACTAAAGCCCACCCCCCAAAGGTAAGAAAGCTGTGGCGTGGCCAGACGATCTGCTTCTCACGGCTCCTTCCCCACCTGGCGGGCAATCATGTTCTTCCCTAAAGGAAGCTGAATGCAGCTGCCAGGCCCCGGGAGCAGCCCCAGCCTGCAGGGATTGCTGCGGGCACAGCTCACAGGCACTCCCTGGGGCCTGGGGTGCAATTCCAGCTCTGCTCCTGTCCTCTTGTGCCACCTTTAGGCACAGCACCTTCCTCCCGGAGCTGGCTTCCCCTCCCACCTCGAGCCTGCCTTGGTTAAACCCTGAACTCTCCGGATATCTCCCAGAGTCTGCTGGGCAAAGATGTCTAAATCTGCTTCCAACTCTTTCAGTCAAAGCAGAGACTTTTCTTTCATTTTGCTGTTGGCTGAATGTTCAGTTGAGATTCCTCCCACGGCATTTAAAGATGGGAGAGGAGGGAGAGACTTTTTATATGGGCAGGTAGTGACAGGGCAAGGGGCAAGTGGTTTTAAACTGCCAGAGGGCAGGGCTGGATGGGATATTGGGAAGGAATTGTTCCCTGGGAGGGTGGGCAGGCCCTGGCACAGGTGCCCAGAGCAGCGGTGGCTGCCCCTGGATCCCTGGCAGTGCCCAAGGCCAGGCTGGACACTGGGGCTTGGAGCAGCCTGGGACAGTGGAAGGTGTCCCTGCCCATGGCAGGGGGTGGGATGGGATGAGCTTTAAGGTCCCATCCAACCCAAACCATTTTGGGATTCCATGACTTGGGAACTTAACCACATAAATTAAAAGTTTTGTAATTTACGTAAATTAAATTTTGTCTAGGGAAGCATTTTGATATGAAAGGATGCTCACGAAGGCCCCCTCCACAGGCAGCTCTTGGATAATCATGTTACCACCTGTATCATTAAAGTACATTTTAATTTCAACCCTGCTCTCCAAGTCAATGAAGCCACATTCAACACCATGCTGAGGGCAAAGTCAGTCAAGTAGTTATTAAATGGTCACAGTTGAGAGGTAGAACAAAGGTCCAGTCATTAAAGCATTGGAAAACTGGGCCTTTTCCACTGTATAATCCTCTGTCAAGCCTCCCCACTGGTTGGCACAGTAAAATAATATAGCCAGAGATGATATTTTTTCCCTCCTACATAAACTCTCATTTAGTTTCTCGGGGAAAAGAAAAACCTTTTCAAGCTCTTAAGAGTTTGAAGAGAAAAAAAGTTAAGTGTGACAGTCACTGAGGCGTTTCCAGGCTGCTGTGCTGGATCAAGGGATGAGTTGTGTCCTTGAGGAGGAACAGGCACCAGTGAGGATTCACCCCTGACCAACCAGCACAATTCAGTGGAACTGAGGCTGGTCCTTTAGCACCATTGACTTCAAAAGGTTTTAAGCACATGTTTAAAATTGTGGGAGGCTTTGATAGCCTGGGATCTTGGTCAAATCCAAGGATCTCTCTAGGAAAGGAGGAGACACTGTCCCCAAGCACAGGACACACATGGCACTCCACATAACCCCTCAATCAGCACATCATCTGTGCCCTACCAGGGAATCTGAGTCTCTTCTCGATGAGCACCATCAGCGTCATGGCAGTGCTGCAGAAACCTTCTCCTTAATTACACGGGACCGCTGGAGCAACCACGCGCTGTGTAATTAGTCCCAAAATGAAGTATTTCAGTAACTTGCATTTACCAAGTGGTGCTGCCATCCTGATTGCCAGCCACCATAAAAAGATGTTCTTCTTACACAGGAAAACAGATTTTTCCTGCTTCTAGGATGCTGCAGCTTGGAGAATTTTTCCAGGCTTTTCAAACATCGAGTCCTGTGTCCTTACAGATCTCAGGGTCAGCACTGACAAGGGAGCTTATCAGGCACAATGATCTCTGGAGCAGGTTCCCAGCTGGATTAAGCACTGCTGTGAAGGGAGGAAATCAACCCAAAAACTAACAGGGAAAATGACAGCCTTTCTGCCGTTTGACAGAGATCTTGCTTTTCCCTCTTTTTTCCCTCGTACACGTTCATAATTTTGTAGACAGGTAATTACATGTCTGATGTAAAGACCACCCCTCCTAGTTCAGGCTTCAAAGCTGGCAGAATTCAGCTGCAATTTCATCCCAGCAATCACAGATCCAGCAGAAATGCAGCTGGGATGGAGGTGGAAGAGCTCACTTCCAGTCGAGGTATTTAAGTGGGAGACATGGAATCAGCCACGGAGCTGCTGCTCCTGCCTTTACCTTCATCCTCCAAGCACAGGGGAGACCTGAAGGAATGCAGAGCTGAGCTCAATTCTCCCACAAGATGGGTATCCAGGCCCCCCTGCCCCCACCTGAGCAAGACTGCACCCAACCTGCTCTCTCAGGAAGGGAATTAAGCGGGGTGAACCAAGATACCCCTAAACCCGAGCCTGTTTCCTACAGCCAGCTCAGCATCCCAGCCCTGCCGTTCCCATCTCTCCCACCCCGGCCGTGGCAGGGCCAGAGCCAGCTCAGTCTGCCCGGCCTCCCTGCCCAGGCGTGCCCTTCCTTCCCCACGGAGCCCCACAGCCACATTCCCTGGGACTGCGAAACTCCCGGCAGGCGATGGCTGGCAGCCACATGGGCCAGTGAGCACACGTTATGTGGGGAGGGCAGGAGCAAGGAACACCTCGGGATTTAGGGCATGGTAGCCCAATCTTCCAGCTTCCTCTGAAGCACGGAGTGGACTCTGCTCAGGAGAGGAGCTGGTGTAGAACTCAGAATCACAGAACATTCTGAGCTGGAAGGGACCCACAAGGATCATCAAGTCCCACTCTTAAGTGAATGGTCCATACAGGGGTCAAACCCACAAGCCTGGCATTATTAGCACCACGCTCTGACCAACTGAGCTAATCCCAGTGAAGAACTACAGGGAATTTTCACAAGGACACTGGCCCAGACACTCTGCTCCTTTGTCAGGAGCTGGTCTGGGGGGGTCAGAGTGAGAGCTGCACTGCCAAGGCTGCCAAGATCAGGCGTAAATGAACATATCAAACAACCAGAGAAAAAAGCAGGAAGGGAGTGAACAAACATTTGCTTTAACAGCAGCTTCCACTCACCTGGATCTTGTCAAAACACCTTTATCTCATCACCAGCATCAGCATCAGCGCAGTGCCATCCTTGTAGGGCAAACAAACCTTCCCACAAGATGTGAAGATGAAGAGTGAAAACAGCTTCACTGGTTTTCTAGTGACAGGATGGCCAGTGGAGAAAACTGATATTCCCTGAACAAAACCAAAGACTGGGTAGGAAATGAGCCCTGAAATTACCATCAGACATTTCCCTGTCTAACAGACGTTGTTCTGGAGGTCTTCAGTCATTGTTATCTCAGGGCTGTGCCTGGCATCACTTCTGTCTGACACATACACATGGAACAAGCCAGAAATGTATCCAAAGTGCTCCTGAGAAGCTCCAGCCCTGGGGACTGTCCCTCTCCAGCCCAGGAGATCTGCTCACACCATTACTATTCTTACCACTTTCCCAGCACCTACATTGAATATCCCTTGTTGCTAAGTCCATTCTTGCCCTCCCAGCACTGACCCATCCCTCCCTCTTTGCCAGAGCATCATCCCCAGGTGCTCTCTTGCCCAAACACTCCCAGCTCCCTCTGTCTGCTCCCCAGGCAAATGTTCCCTGGATCTATGATCGCTCCAACTTGCTGCTCATCTCTGTCACTGTGTGCACCTCCTGTCTCCCCACTGAGGTAGGGACTGCTTTACACATCTTTCAGGTGCAATTTCTATTTTATGAATAAAAGAAAAGATCTGGTCAATCAGAGACGTGGGAAAAAAGACACAGGAGCCCTGCCTCTGCTCAAAGACGCCCAAAGAGCAAAAGCCTAAAATACGCTGCGGATGAGAAGATAAAATCAGGAGCATCACAACTAAATTGGGATGTCTGGTCACTTTAGCTCTGTCACAGCTGTACCCTGCCGGTGCTATTGAAGCCTCTCAGCTGCCCTTTAGCAGCACGTCCCTTTCTGAAGCTGCCAGGCCTTTGTTCCTCCCCAGAATAGTGTCCCGCTCGTGCACACAGGGGCAGGGCAAGGTTGGACACTGTGCACTGCATTGTACTGTCAGCCTAAATAGAAGCTGATGGGATAATAATTAATTGCAGTCTCCCTGTAATAAAAGACAAGACAAAGCCAGAGATATAAATAAAATCATCAAAGGGACTCACAGAATAGGAGCTGTGTCTGCATTTTGTGGGCAATTTACAAGCCAAAGGAAGGTTGGGAACCCAAGGACTGAAAAGCAATAAAAATCTATGGAGCCCTCACAAAACCGTGACAGCTTCTCACTGATCTGTCTTGTTACCAGGCAGAGGTATAAATTCCCTCAACACCTCTGTTGTTTAAGGAGCTGGAAAGGGAAGGGAAAACCACGGCTTGAAGTGAGAGTGACCCCCAGCTCACTCAGCCCCGCACAGCGGGGAGGTGCCCTCGGAAGAATGGAGGAGACAGAAGGCACCCAGCTCTGCTCCGGGGGCAGCCGGCTGCCAGCAAAGCACCAGCCTGGAAACGGGGCTGCAGAGCTCCGGCAGCCCCAGGGCTTTCACGGAGGCGTTTTTAACTCTCTTTATGCCACGAGGGCTCCTTTCCTTATGGCCTGCACAAAAGCAAACCCTGCCCTGACCTGCACCTTGCCAGGGCCAGCTGCGTGTCCCTGCTCCCCGGCTGTCACCACCTTCCAGCTCAGGGGCGAGAAGTGGTGACGAGGCACAGCCAGGGCTCAGAGGGCCCCGACACTGCCCCGGCCTCGGGCAGCTGCAACCTGCAGACACGGGAGGGAGGACAGAGGGGAATCCTCCCCCTGCTCCCTCCCCATGAGGCCGTGAGAGAGGAAAATGGACAGAAAAGAGGGTGGACATGAAGGGAGGGGAGGGCAAGATCCTCTGTCCCGTTTAATGCCTCATTCTCACTGAAGTCGGACAAACAGGTTCCTAAACACCCTCAAAGCTGGTGACGTGACACATCCCTCTGCTCAGCAGCCTGCCCTGATCCCCAGATCTTCCCACTCAGCCTCAAGGACAGAAGGACTGAAAGAAGATGACCAGGTGCTCTCATAAAAGGGGGATAGGTACAGCCCTCCCAGACATCTGGGCCAAACAGCTGCTGGTCCAGGCCCCTTCTCCTGGGAAACGGGCCATTGTACATTCAGCTCATCTCCATATGGCCGTGAGTCCCACCACAGAGACACACAGGCTTCCCTCATTCATCCCTGAAGTGGATGGAGAGGGCAGGAACAGTGGGAAAGCAAGGAGGAGCGCCCTCAGCCTCTGTGGTAAAAGCTTTTCTTGCTAAGCGTGTGCATAGCAGGGACAAGCTGGAAGCACAGATCCCAAGCCCCAGCCCCACATCTGAGCTTTGTTTGGTGTTTCTATTTCCTCCCCCTGACTTTTTTGGTTTTTTTAAATTCTCCTTTTAGAATCTTCTTCTCTGGCTAAACCAAGCCAAGGTAAAGAAACAACTGATTGAAAGGAACTGACATTGCACAATGTCCCGCTCCCCCCGAAGGCAAACACGATCCTCTTCCCAAAGAACAAATAAGTCCTCAACTAAACAGTGGCTTCCTTAATGGAGCCGGCAAAGTCTTTCTTCCACCCGACCCCTAAACAACAAACAAAGCAACCAGAGAGGAAAGTCACCTCCCTTTCCCTTCTCCTGCCTTGCCAGGACTTTTCATCCCCGCAGCAGCGATGCCAGTGGGAAAGGGGCTCTGCCTTGCTGGGGAGCTGCTGGGCGGTCCCCAGAGCAGGGACCATCACGGCCCAGCCGCTGCCCCGTGCAGCCCGGCCTCCTCAGCAAGGACAGGGGATATGGCCCCAGCTAGCCCCGGGGCAGCACAGCTCTGGCCAGCCCAGGAGCTCAGGCTACAACTTTTGCCTTTGCTTCCAAGTAGGACACAGAACCAGAGCTGGCTTGGTTGGATTTCGGGACCAAGTCTTGGATCTAAAAGGAGCAGCCTGTCTGAGCTGAGGGTCAGCCACACCTTACCAGTCTGAGCAGCTCTCTCCGTGAGCCTTTCTCTATGCACAGAAGTTGGATTGATTATTTTAAAGGTCTTTTCCAACCTGGTTGATTTTATGATTGTGTGACACTATCCAAGGACTTGGAGGGACGATGCCCAGAGCAAACTCAGCAGTGCAGCATCCCCAGCCTGGCTGCAGGGAAGGGAACTCAAAACGGATCAACCAGAGAAGTCTCCTGTCACCTGGCAGGTATCCTGATAAAGCCCATCCTTGTCTGGGTGCAGAGCTGGAGCTGATGGGTGGTGTGGGGGAGAGAAAGGCAGACTGAGAGTTAATCTGTGTCCTTGAATCTAAGCAAGTTGAGAGCTGCTACAGAGAGTGGGAGAGATCTGGAAAGCACCCAAACGTTTGTGGGGCCTGCCACCAGATTCTCCCTCTAGTTTACAAGCAGTCCTGTGGGTAGGGAGGAGGGATGGAGGCTCCAAGTGCTGCCGAGGGAAGAGCACACTGTGGGCACACGCGCAGGAAAATCAGAGCCCAGCTGCAGCTTTGCCAGCTCTGTCACTGCCCACTCCCGGGGACCACCCTTGTGCCATCTGCCAGCTGGGGTGGCGTCTCACTGCTCCCTAATCTGGCTCAGCCAACACAAGCTGTCTTTTTCCATACCCTACACGTGCATGAGCACTCCCCTCCTGCCTCCTTGTCCCTCCGTGGGAGGGATGGATGGATTGGGAATGTACATGAGGAGTTACCAGCACACTGCTGGTGTGCCACATTTCACATCCAAAGTTTCCTGAGGTTTTAAAAGACCACAGCCCAGCTTGCTCCTCAGGAGCCCTCCCAATGCAGACCCATGTCACACATCCCTTAGCCAAGGCCATTTTTGGAGGGATTAGCTTTGTGCTCTTTAGGGCAGCCTTGTACTGCCAGACACCACAATGGAGCCACGGGACACAGGGATTCTGGACCCATAAAGTCTCCACAGACTGCAGCTTGATAAGGAAGGCGGTGACAATCCCTATTCCCTCACCCCAAGAGCTCTCAAGGCTGAATTCAGTCACCATGAAGCTCAGAACTGGGGAACAGCATCTGGCCAAGGTCTTTGGTGGGTGAGAGCCATTAAAATGCTGTGTGCAGCCTGCCCTCTGTGCTAGGAGGACACAGGCCTGGTGAGATGAGCCTCACAGCCCCAACACCAAACATTTCTTAGAGCACTCAGCCAGGAAGAGCCTCCTTGCCCAGCTGGTTCAGAAGTTTCTTCTGCCAAGGGCACAGTCCTGGTTGTGCTCCTGACCTGAGAACCAACATTGTTCCTGAGCTTCAAATCCAGGGCTCACCCCCAACCCCCCCCAACTGCATCCTTTCCCGCAGCTCCAGTGGGCTGGATGGCCACCAGTGCCTGCTGGGGGGGAGCGTCCCGGGGCCGCTGCGGTGACCCAGGGCAGGCACTGCAGAGCCGGAGGTCAGATCCCGACAGCGCCGGACTCAGCGCAAGAAGAGCGCTGTCAGCAGGGCCGTCACACAGCCCTGTGTGACCCTGCCCTGCACAGAACACACACACGAACAGAGCCACTTCCCTGAGCTGCAGGAGCAGCCCTGGCAGCAGAGGGGCCGTAACCTTTTGCTGAAATACAGGAACTTCAAAACATCACGTTCTGGGGATGGAACAGACGCTCATCTATCACACCTTCAGCTGTAAGATATCCCCTTCCTACCAGCAGGCTTTTTTTAACCTGCATCCAGGCAACGGGAACTGCTCTCGCTGATGGAGTCGTTACTGCACGCACTGGCACAGCCAGCCCGAGGTAATTCCTGCTCACGGGCAGGGGAGGGACAGCTTGGGAACGGCTCCTGCTCAATCGTCCAGAAGGTGATTAAACACTGCGCTGCTCAGATCCACACTGGCAGCCAGGCAGGAACAGGTCAGAGGTGAGGAGGGAGGATCTCGCCATGTGAATATCGAGTTTAAAGAGAAGCCTCTCCCTCTGATCCCATTTCCAGCCTCGTGTGCAGCGTGAGCGGGAGGAACAGGTTGGAGGAGAGGCTGCCTGTGCTGTGCTGTCACAGCAGCACCCAGAGAGGAGGGGACTTGGGCCCAAGCTTAGAAACTACTCCAAGCTGTGCATGGAAGGAGGGGAAGGGTGCAGGCACCTCCTCTGCCCACCCTCCGCACGGATCCTGGGCTATTGCTCCTTCAACCTCGGCAGGCTGATCGGCCTGTCCTGTTCCTGAGCCCTCCTGCCTGCTGTGCAATTTAGGAAGAGTGGCACGGGTTCTGCAGGGTGTGAGCACACCCACACGCTGAACCAAACGCAGTTCAAGTTTTTTCATCAGGAAGTGATAACACCTGGACTTTGGGTATCTATTCAGACTAGTTTAGCAGTTAGTAGTTAATACTCTCGGTGATAGCATGTGTGAAATGCAAGCAAGAGCTCTTTTGATCTTCTGTCCTCGTGCTCCTGGATCCTGACCCCATGGCACGAGGAAACACATGACTACAGCCGTGGGAGGGGGGTGCTCATGTCCCACAAAGAACATTGCAGTGTCTTCTCCTGCTCTGCACTCCAAGATCCGCTGTCCTGTTACAGCCTGCTGGGATTGTTGGAAGGAGGCAGCTGGGTGAGAAACCATGGATTTTAAATAAAAACAGAGGGATCCTGATGGATATGGCATACGTACACAGGGGCTCAGCTTTCCCCAGGGCTAGACAGGTTCTTGAGCCTTGTGAGAAGTCAAAGATGATGATACCAGATGCTCATGGTGCTCCAAGGCACCATTCCCCTCTCCTCAGAAGCTGCCCAGGTGTCTGCACCTGCAGGCCCATCAGGGGAAGGCAGAGCAAGAGCAGAGCACACAGGATGGCCATGACCATCTAATCAAGGTGTGCTGCTAATGCCATGAGGAAAGAAACGCCATACCTTGCAGTTTATTTATTATTCTGTGTGCCCCAAGAGCAAAACCAGACACCAGCAGCTCTCCCTGCTGTAGGATTCTTGGAGAGAGCACTCCATCCAGCTGAGCTCCCACAGACGAGTGAGGGCTGGATCAGGACTAAGCAGGTGTGTTAAACTCTCCCTCTAACAGAATTTTTACAGCCCCTGAGGTGTTGCAGCCTTACATTAATGCTGCACTTGACTTTGCAGGCTCTGTCCTTCACTCGCAGCCTCATGATGCCGAGGTGAATCCTACAGAGCCATTTTCCTGAGCTCACCCTCCCAGGCACATCAGAGTCACCTGCCACAGCTGTGAAGCAGCTCAGAGGCAGCAGCAGCATCCTGAGAGGCTGTTGAGGGCAGGAGGGCAGAGCTGCCAAGTCCTGAGGGGACCTGTCAGCCTTAACTTGATCTGCTGGAGACCTGCAGGCCCTGAGCTCACACTTGAGGAGCCCTGCAGTGCTACAGCAGTTCCTGTGTTCTTTACAAGAGTTTTCTTCCTCCACAAAAGTGTTGTTTTATAGGCATTTCCTTCTCACGACGTGTCCCCCACAGCGTGTCGGGGTGGTGCAGAGCTGCTGGGGGGACATGATGTGACTTCCTGACCACAGTTCTGTGAACTGGGCAAGAACAGGCAGGCCCTGAACCCAAGGGACCTCCCACCCTGGGCTTATCATTCCAAGGCCTGGTTGCTCCATAGACCTGGTGCATGGTGGTGTGGCCATGGAGCCATGAGGATCAGAGCTGTGTGGGAGGCACTGGACTGCCATGGAGGGCTGTGGGAGCAGAGCTACTTGGGTCACTTGGCGAAGACTTAAATTACACTGACCATAGTGTACTCCAGGGTTTAGGACAAACCCCTTCTCAGGGGTGAGCACAGGGGTGACAGCCAGGGGCTGGGTGCTGGCTGCTGGCACGGCACAAGGCACAGCTCCAGCTCAGCGGGGCCATTTGTTCTCTGACTTCATCTTCATCTTCATCCCTGGGCTGTTCTGAAGGGAAGTTTGTGTGAGACAAATGTGTATGGCACACAATGCCAGCTTCAGAGCAAGCTGTGAGGAAGCAGATTGAGCTCTCTGTGCAAACCAACAGCGAAGCCATTCCTTGGTGGCTTCTCTTGTGGGACACTTCAAAGGCACCACGCAGCCACAACGCCGCTGCGGCCCTGGGGAAGGACTCGCTGAATACCCTCCGTGAATGAGAAGTAAAAATTAAGCAGTTCCATTTGGCACGTGCAGCCCAATAAAGATCCCTGAATGCTCAGCTTCTCATTGAACCCAAGGCAGGCTGTTAATTCGTTATTCACTTCCCAGCCTGGAAGGAAAAGCATGTTATACCCGAGGGCCAGAACTGATGAACGGAGCCATAAATCAAGCAGTTTACAAGACCAGCAATTAGGAAACAAGCCGACAGAAGGGAGAACTCTGTCAGTAATAAAGCAGACACACCACAGGATCTGCTGAGTGCTCAAAGCAACGGGGGACACGCAGTCCTTTCCACACTCCATCTCTAATTCTTCCAATCATTTGCTGCTTTTCCCCTCTCTCTTCTACTTCCTTTTATTTCCTCCTGCCCCCGCTCCAATTTTTCCTCTGTTCTCTCCCCCCTCTCTTCCAAAAAGCCTATTCTCCCAGTGAATGCAAGAACACACCTGCTGAGCAAATGGATTTGGCAGCTGCTGCCGGGGAGCAGAGGCACGTGCTGGGCACCAGCAGGCACAGGAGAATGGATATGGGCAGTCCACAGGTGCAGGGTGCTATGGGGGGAGCTGGGTGCTGCTGTCCAGCCCAAGGACTGCACAGTGAGGAGCCCCTGGGCAGGGCACAGGTCCTGGGATGGTGGTGCTGGGGGAGCAAGTGGCAGTGGCAGAGTAAGGAAGGGATGGGGTGGCTCTAAACCACCTCGCTTGTCTCCTGCCCTACTCATATGCTGGATCCAGCACCAGTCAGATCCAGCTCCCTTGACTTTGACAGCAACTTCCAACACCCTCCCAATGTGTCCTGCTCTCTTCCTAGTTCCTTGTCCTTTGACATTCCTCCAAATGATCTTCTGGAGTGGGGTTACTGGGTGGCCAAGGGGGTTTAGTGGGTTTAGACCCACTGCTGGTCCTGGTCCCACAGGCAGCTCTGCACCATGTTGCCCCCATAGGACCCCCCAGAGAAGGGAGGCAGTGCCTGGGGCTGGCTGGACACTCCTTCCCAGATGCTGCATTCCTGTGGAGCAGCGCTCAGGCAGAGTCAGCCCCAAGCAGCTGTTCCTGCACACAGCACAGGCACACACTCATGAAATCCCAGTGCAGGACATGGGCTTGAACCATCTCTCACATCCCCCCCTGCTCCGTGCACTGCCACAGCTCCTGGACATGGCAGATTTGGGAAATCACAGCCAGAGGTGAGAGATTTTGCCTGTACTAGCCTTTGGCACCAATCTCCCTGACACAGGAGGAATATGGCTATTTATGAGCCTCCTTTTATCAAGGAACAAGGGAGATCAGGCACTGCTCCAGTCATCCCAAGACCAAACGGATCAAGTTATGCCAAGAACTAAGTGTGCGATATTCCAGTGCAGCCTGGAGAGACCTTATGTTAAGAATAAGCATCACTCCAATGCCCTCCCAGCAGCTGATCTTGAGTGGAAAGGCCAAAGATTTGTCTGGAAGAGTTGTCCATGAGAGGAGGAAACATCTCCTCTAACCTTGAGCAGAGAGAGGTTAATAATCCAGCTCCCCCAGCGCTGGGGCTGCGAGGCTTTGATGAGCTCTTTGGCAAGCGCTGTAGGAAGAGGCTGCAATGCAAAGTTAAATAATTAGGTCACTGCAGAGCACAAGGAAAGAAAGTAGCAATATTCTCTGATTCCAGAGAAGGAGCAAACAGCTGGATTTCTGGAGGCAGGCTGCATGAAGCTCCACGAGGAGTTGGGGAGGGGAATGGGTTTCAAGGTCTTGGGAAACGCAAATCCCAGACACGAGGCCATGACAACAAAGCACACTCAGCAGCTGGGACTCCTTGGGACAAGATGGGAAATCCTCTTCCAAGGAAGGTTTTTCCCACTCAGATCTTGGCAAGCCACAGTGAGCATTTACATTTCACTTATCCAAGGTCTCTCTCAGGCCAGCCAGCCATGGATTTCACTCCCAGAACAGCCGGACAGTTCTGAACTACCATGACTCACCCCAAATGTGTTTGTGTTGGTGTTTGATGACAGGGGAGATCCCAACAGACGTGTGTGGTGTTTGCCTCAGGTATCCCAATCCACGTTCTTGCAGCCCCTGGGATTCCCAGAGCCATGCAGGGAGCACCCACGGAGCTGTGCTGCTGTTCAATCACCTCTGAGCACAGAGCCCACAGGGAAGTCACAGGTGGTGATTCCTTCCTGCTGCGCCATCCCAAGTCTCTCAGCTGTCCATGGTGCACAGGAAAGAAGAACATGAGGGAATAGCAACTGCTGGCACTTGGGCCAAGGGTTTGTTTTCCCAGGAATGTCACAGAGGATTTCCACAGCATCAGGTAAGCTTTGAGTGGCACTTGAAGAGAATTCCAGCCGCTCGGCTCTGCCCCGCTCCGGGAAGGTCAGAGCTCCACAGTGAGCCATATGCTCAGCCTTGGCTTCCCCTCTCAGTGCCAGGACATGTCTGTGAGGAAGGAAGCCAGAGGGAATGTTGACGGATCGCCTCCGAGACGGAGCCTCTCCTTGGCTCCCACCCTAATTAACCATCGGAAGGGCCCTGCCTTGCCAATAAAGAGTGTGGGGTTGGTAATTAATTAGTGGCTTATTGGGATCCCAGCACCTCTTGCCCAAGCCCAGCTCCTGGATTGATACAGACAGGATTTAATGGAAACACAGTGGATTTCCCATTCTGGCCTTGAGCTCAATAGAACTGGTTTTTGAAGGAACCTCATTTACAGTCCTGTCCTGCAACTGATTCTTGGCTCCTCACCCTGCAGGTACAGGAGGGACTGCCTGTGGAATGCAGGAATGACAGCGAGAGAGCCCCTGAGCTGATTTGTGAGCTATTTATGTTCTCCATCCTCCCTGCATAGGAAACCAGCAAGAGCAGAAGGACACCACAATCCTTTCCCACAGTGAGAAGCTGGAGGTGGAAGGTGTCCAGGAGCTGGAAGAGGGACAGCAAACCAAGGCTCAGGCGGTTCTTTTCCTCTCCTATGACCAGGGGTGACACTGAAGCACCAAGGTGGCACGCCCAGGGGAAAGGGCAAGGGCAGAAAGCGCATCAGGAAATCAATCAGGGCAGCCCAAAATATCTTTTAAAGATGCTCAGAAGACAAGATGAGGAGCAGCTGCCAGAGGTCAAGGGATGATCTCTCTGGCCTGGGATGGAATAAGACTTTCCTAAGGGTACTGAGGGTCTGGCACCATGTATGATACCCACTCTGCCACATCCCACCCAGAGATCCAAACCAGAGCCAACTGCAGCATCCTGCAGATGCACAGAACGTGCACAGCAGTGAGACAAAGCTACGCCGTTGGGTGTCAGGGCTGGGTTTGTGGGCCCGACCAGTGACAGAGCTCTCGAGGGCAAAGAGTACAGAAAAGGAGGTCACCCTGCTGAGAACAAGGTGCTCAGAGCCAGACATAGCCCAGTATCAGCAGTGGGACAGGCCAGAACAGCCCTGCACACCAGGAGAAAGGAGCCAGAGCAGGGGCAGACGGGATAAAGAGGAAACCACTCTGCCTTGTGAAGGGAAAAGATGCTCCTTACCCAGCCAAAAGGTGCCAGAACCACATCAACAGTTCCCCAGATGACAGTTTTATTCCCTTATCCTAAAAATGAGAACAGGCCACGTGTGGGTTCTCACCTCCTGGTCTTCCTGTAGCCACTGTTCCTGCAGACTCCTGCCCTCGGATTCAGCCACGTTTATCCTACACCCCAAATACACCAGTTTTAAGCCCGTCCTTCTCACCCACCAAATGCTCGGTTTTCTTCCCTGCTCTCACCTTCCATCTTCCCTCTTGAACTGGGTGAGCAGGACCATCTGATCCACAAGCTTAACTTCACAGAATCATGGAATATCCTAAGTTGGAAGGGACCCACAGGTTGTCCAAATGCTTCTGGGGCTGTGGTGGCCTTGGGGCCCTGCCCACTCCCTGGGGAGCCTGCTCAGTGCCCCACCACCCTCTGGGGGAGGAACCTTTTCCTGATTTCCTACCTAACCCTCCCTGACACAGCTCCAGCCGTTCCCCCCATGTGCAAGTGAACTGTGAGGGGTAGCCTGGGATGCTGCTGCTCTCGCTGGGCACCCCAGTTCACTGCAACCCCCGGATGTAACCCCCCCCCCCCAAATGCTGCTGGACATCCTCTGCCCAAACTTGCAGTTGTCCTCCCTTCCTAACAAGCTCTCTGGCTCATTAACCTTGTTTTGCTTTTCTTAATCTCCTTTATTGCAGCTGGAGCCTTTCCAGCTCCCTCTCCTGGCTTGATGTCCTTGTCCCTTGCAGCCCTGCTCCAGGGGTATGTGTGCCATGCTGCTCTTATCCATCTATCCCCAAGTCACAGCATCGTCCCAACACCAGCAGCTGCACACTGGCCTCTCCCAGGTGACATCCACGCTGGGAGCTATTGTAACCTCTCCTTTCAGAGTCCTCTGATAGCCCTTGTCCAAATAAACTCATCTTGAAAAGATCAGGATTTTTCTTTCCAACAGACACCGTTTTCATTCCTCTCAGCCCTCATTTTTCCACATAAAGCTGTCAGTTCCATGAAAATGTCAGCTCAAGGCTCAGCAACCATCGAGAAACAGATCAAGTGGAATGAATCATTTGGAAAGCAAAGAACAGAACAGACAAATCTATGATTCATCCACACCTTGGGTACTGTGGGCACTCATGGTCCCTTCATCTCTAAAGGGGATATCAGAACTGAAACAGATTCTGAAAAGAGCACAACAGATGGTGGTAGACACACAGCATAATTAAAAGCACAATTACCGAGGCACAATGAAGTAGGCTCAGACTCGTTAGTGTGCAAGAGAAAAGGCTCGTGGGGAAAAAGTCAGGGTGTGAAGTCATTACTGCTGTGAAGAGGGCTTGGCTCCTCACCTCCTCCTCCAAGCCAAGCGCTCAGGGCTGTGGATTAAGCTTGGAGAAGCACCCCAGGAGGTGCAGCCCACCCCCCCAAGACCAGGGAATCCATCCTCTCCGTCTGCTCCTGAAACTGGCTTTGCTTCAAGTGTCTCAGGAACAGAGGGACAACCACATTCACCTCTACGATTCCCATTATCTCCTTACTCTCAGTCAAACATCCTCTCTTTTCTCTATCATATTAGGAGAAAAGCCCATCCCAGTGTTCTCAGGAGTAAGTTAATTATACCAGTGCTGAAGGCCTTTCCTTGCCTCTCCCCATCTGTCCTCTTTCATTCATTATGAAGGAATGAGCCCCCACCTTCTATCAGCTCATAGCACCCAGCCACCCACCAGATTTCCAAGGAAGCACTGTCGTGCTTTTCTTTATTCATGCTTCTAGCAGGGAAAAACACCCACAGAGCTCCTCACTTGTCTTCAAAACCTCCTTCTGCTGTGACTCTACAGCAAGTTTGGCAGCACAGCACCAGGATCACAGTCAGGATCCCCTCACTGCTCCTCTGTTCACCTCCACCAGTCTCGCACTTCAGCAGGAGCTCTCCGGGACAAGCCTCCTCCTTTTCCCTGGTACAATTCCACACCACAAAGCTCGGTGTTGCAGCTCTCATGCTGAGGATCTACCACAGGAGCTCCCCCAGGTGCACCCATCACTGGTTCAGTATCTTCCTCTTCTGATCCATTTCTTCCTGAAGGACCATGGGAGGGACATTCGGGCCCCTCGCTCTACTGGTCCCACTCTCTTCCTAGACTGGTTGAGGTGGGCCAGGGCATGCAGTGGTCTAGGCTGGCCCCAAGTCCTCTGAAATGGTCTGCAGGGAAGGAAAGGTCCTGGAACCAGATTTGTATGTGGAATTAGCTGGAGTCCCACCAAAACTCTGCGACACTTCATCTCCTCAGCAAAACATCTGAGATGCTGCACATTTATTTACTGTGATGTTCCAAGTTATAAAATGCCTTTCTAAACCACCCTGGATACACACTGGGATGGGAGCCGGCATCATCCCTTCTGCACTTGGAAAAGCCCACGAAGAGGCTGGAGGAGCTCTAGGAGCACAGGGGAAGCCTGGTGGGTGTTCAGCCAGTGATAAACCTGCTGTGAAAGCAGAATCTCTGCTAGCATAGGAAAGGGCCAAGATTTTGGAAAAGATTTCACAGTACTGAGCCCTGTGCTCCAGAAAAAACCAATTATCCGGGACAGCAGACCAGAGAGGCAGAACAATCCCTGTCCTTGAAGACACACAAAAGCTGACTGGATGATGTCCAGACCAACTGGACCTCACTTTGAAGCTGGCTCTGGAGACTCCCTGAGTGTCCTTTCACCCCATTATCCTCTGCCTGTGGAACTACACATCCCTGACACCACAGGCAAGTCTCAATCGCACAGGGAACAGCAGGGCTCTGCCAGCCAGCCCCAGAGCACTCCATGGAGCTCAGCTCTCCTCCTTGGCTCCCTGGCATGAGATACCCACAGCACAGACCCTTCTGGCCCAGTCCCTGAGTTGGGTGCCTTTTACACACAGGAGAATGGCTCCTGTCTTGACAGCATTCCCACAGTCTTGCAGATAAACCAGAGGGTACCCCTGGAAAAACAATCTGCAGGAAAGCTGAAGTGTTGGAGTGAAAGGCCGGCTGGTTTGCATTTGAATTTCAGTAAGAATGCACTTAGATCAATGTTTGGCTCCAAAAAACCCTTCCAGATTTGAAAGCAGTTCCTAAGAGCCTTGCTAAAGCCGTTCTTGGCAGTAGGGTGGTGCCTGCAGGAGAAACACCAGTTCCCACTGACGGACACAGCATGGCAACTGCCCCTCCCTTACACCCAGAGACACCTCGGGACTGGCATCCTGGGAGGAGGGATTTTACACCTTCACCTGGGGATCATCACGGAAAACAAGGGCTTATAAATCCACTTTATAACCTGGAACATCCCAGTAAATAAATAAATGTGCAGCATCTCAGATGTTCTGCTGAAGAGATGAGGCGTCGTGGGCTTTTGATGGGATTCCAACTAATTCCACATACAAGCCTGGCTCCAAGGCCTTTCCTTCCAAGCAGAGTGTTACTGAGCCCTTCCACCAAAAGGCTGAATGCAGTGACTGACTGCATTCCTCCTGGCCAGGACCTTCTCTGGCCTCTTCTCCCTTGCTGCAAAGCTTAGCCCTCCCTAACAGTGCGGCACAAGGAGAGAGAGGACCATGCTGCAGGACATGGGTTGAAGGGTGTTGGGTTTTGCTGCTTGCAGATGTTTTCAGGGACCTGTTATGAACTGAGATCACTTGGATTTGCTTGGACATTTGTAGCCCCACACCCCCAAGAGTCTGCAGTAGCACAAGGGAGGGTAGTTCTGCCACCAGGGAGCTCAGCCCCTAAGTCCTTGTTCAGGGCTATGTATTTCAGGACTGGCAGGAAAATAGGGAGGAGCAGAGGCAGCATCACAAGGGGAAACATGAGAGACTTCCCTTGGAATAACCCCTTCCACAGAGATGGGTTCAAGCAGCTGTAGGCTCTTCCAGATTACACCTTCCAAATCCCTGGGATCAGTCAGAAAGAGGCTGAGTTGTTGTTTCCACAGCCTGAGTCTGGAAACTACACCCAGTAACATTTACAGAGATGGTTCAGCACTGGCCCTGCTCCTGTTCCCCAGACATGCAGTAAAAGGGTGTGCTGGCAGCTCAGAGAATCCCCCACGGCATGTTCAGTTGTGGCTGGTGTCCTTTAAAATAATCAGCGCATCCTCCAAAACACTGCCTGCATTCCCTGCTCTTGAAAACTGCCTGCTGGAAGTGCTAATGTGCTGTTAGACTCTGTGTGATGATTATAGATGATAAACATAATTATTTTGGGTCCTGATTGCTTCTGCTGTCTCCATTCTGTTGCTGATGTGTAAAGCAATCTCAGTGTTACCAGTTTTATGGGCAGAGCGTGGAGGTACAGATTTATTCCTGAAGCCAAACCTTCAGGGAACGACTCCCTCGAGGCACAGAGCTGTGCTGTGACAGATTCCTGCCTCTTGGAACGTGGAGTCTGTAAGATGCACCTGAACATTGCCCAGCCCAGGTCAGAGAGTGATGGGGATGGGTTTCCTCACCCAGCTGTAAATCCCGAGGGGAGGAAAGCACTGGTGATGGAGTGGGAGTGGTTTGACTGACCTCTGCCCAAAGCAGTGCTGTCAGGCAGGTACCACACAACTCAGGATTCCGTGGAGATGAAGAAAACAAAATCTGGGGTGGGGGAGCCCTTCAGATTAGGACCAGCAGATGCCTCAGGTTAGGATCCAGAGCACAAACCTCTGACTTTTGTTTCAAACCCCTGACTAATCCATCCTCCAAAAGAGTGTGCTTGCTTCCCAGCCATGGGAATAAAGACAACACTGCTAAGTCCTGTGGGGAGGATACCACTGTCCCCTATAGAAGGGGGTGAGAGACCAGAGGCACGTGCTGTGACAGCTGCAGGGATCTGCACAGGAGAAATAACCAAAGGAAGGCCCACTCCTTGTGTTCCAGCATCTTCTCTTTACTGTCATATCGTCCTGTTTGTAGCCTTGGGCTCTGAACTCCCTCTTCTGCTATCCCTGCCACATCCTGAGAGAGATGGAAGTGGCAAGGTCTGGACAGCCTGCACGGCATCATAAACTTTCCTGCCAGTGCAGGAGGAAGGGGTTACTGGGAGAAGGCTGAGGGGCAGAAGGAATAGTGGGATTGGCAGATTTTAAGCTCCCCAAGCGGCCCTGCTTCCCTCCACACTAACCGCATCATGACCTGGCTCCACAGAGACAGCCACTGCCTGGAAAACAACCCGCTCTTTAAGTTTTATTATTAAATAAATAGACCCAGCCAGCTATCACGAGGCCCTGCAGCCAGAGCAGCCAAGGAAAGGATTGGAGAAGCCAGAAAAGCTCCAGTGAGAGCAGGTAACCAGAGACGTGTTGAGCACAGAGCAGAGACAAGGCTCCTCACACGAGCAGGCTGTGGCCCCACAGACATCCCCCCTGGCCTGGCCTGGCTGTGCAGGGTATTTACACGTACAGGCAGGGCGACGCCGAGCCCTGGCTGCTCAACAATCAACTTTTATTCTCTGCAGGCTGGCAAAGCCAAGATTTCAGTAAACACGCAACCCCAAAAATGCGCCTGCGGATTGGGTAGAGCAGAGCCTGTGCTCTGCCTGCCAAACTACAAAGCCCTGCTCCGGTGGGTGGTTTCACGGTGAGGTTTCTGTGGGGAGGAAGTGTTTCCAGTGGTCAGGGCAGGGAGCGGGGCTCCGGGAGACCTGGATCCCATCCCTGGCTCTAGGAATCTGGAAAGCTCTGATTGCAGGAAATCTCACACACGCTCAGGAGCCGCTCTCCCTCTGTCCATCCCTCCTTGCAGAGGCACAAAACGCTGCTCCGAGGGGGAGGCTGATAACGCTGCGTGACCTTGCAGGGGTCGTGCGGCGCTGGGTGATTGATGCCTGAAAGGCTGTCAGAGCTCTCTGGATTAAAATCTCTCTGGAAGGCACTGGGAGACGTGCACATACGGGTGCAGGCACGTGAGAGGGAGACAGGCAACTCACACACACTCTGCTCTCCTCCCTGCCAGCAAATCCCCACCCAGACTTGCTGGGCCCGCTATTCCTGCATTTAAATATTTACAAGATGGGCCTGCAGAAAACCTGGGGCTTGGAGCAGAACAGCCAACACTCGCCTCAAAGCTGCCCTCACACACCCAGCTCAGGCTGCTCAGGCTCAGCCCCAGCTCTCTGCTTTTACTCACAAAACCAGGCCAGTGTGAAGCCTGAGCCCACGGCAGACACAGCCCAGCCCTGCTCAGTTTGGCCAGGCTGGAACCTGGGACCTCCCCTGGCCCTTGGCATGGCTCCCTCTTCCTTTCACCCTCCACGTCATTCACATGCTGCTTACCCCATCTTTTGCCTCATTAATGAAGACACTAAAAAGGCTGGACCGAGCCCTGATCCCTGTGGCATGCCTTTGGAAAAGTACCTCCTTGAGCAGCTCCCATCACCTGCTCCATAGGAAGGACCTTGCCTGGAGGTGTGCAGAGCTCCTAGAGCAGTTCCTTTGCCCCCCACCAACTGCACCAACAGTTTCCATAACAAGTAAAAAAGGAAGCAGGAAGGAACATCACACTCTCAGAGGATGGCTCTGTGTTGAGCAGCCGTGCTGGGCTTGGCTCTTTACAGTATTTTATCCATCTTTTGGGCTCCCTCCCTGTCCTAAATGGATCTGGACACTGTTAACTTTTCTAAATCTTCTCTTACCTTGTTGGCTGCGTTTCAGAAATAGGTGGCATGAGTCGATCACAGAGGACCAGTTTAAAACATTGTAAGCTACTTCCCTCAAGTGGAGGGAATAAAAATCACTCAGCTGTGTGTTACAGGCTCTGTATGTACCTCAGGTAGGAGGAAGATAATGGGAGATGGATACCTGCACGAGGTAGAACCTACCAACCTGTCTGAGAGGTGTCAGGAGAATAGAAACATTGCCAGTGATAGTGCAGAATAAATTTGCCAACTGCACAGACCTCAGGGCACACCGGGGGCACCCTTTGTGTCAGACCCCAAAGGGGCAGGTGCTCTGAGAGCCCAGCAAGTTCCCACATGGACAGCTCATCTACATCCATGCCCAGGTTCTGGGAACATGCTGGAACAAGCTGAGGTGAGTGACAAGGGCTCCTACACAGCACTTCAGCACAAATGGAAGAGACTGCTTAGAAGCAGCTTGAGGGGTGAAAGACCCGAGTCCTGTGGAACAAAGCTTTCCTGCCTCCCAGAGCTGGGGCTGAGAGGCAGGATGGGATGGAAGGAACCAGGCCCAGCTGCAGGGAACTGGCAGAACTGGGTGGTGGGACCTACACTCACCCCGAGGCTCTGTCTGATCCCGTGGTCGCTGTTTTCCTCAAAGAAGCCAATGAAACACAAAGAATCCCCATTTCACCACAGTTCTACAGTTGTGGAGAAAGCAGCCCAGCTCCAGCCTCTTCTCTGTGCTCTGAGCAGGAGGACATTTCCTCTCCTGCAAATGGAAAGAGATAAGAGGGGTTTAGTACGAGGCAGGATTTGTCTCTGATCAGTCCGACAAAGGGACACACAACCCGTTTATTACTGGAAATTAATTGTGCCATCAAGGCAGATGCCTGCAATTACTTCTGTTAAATATTATCTTTAATTAACTGTAAAATATATAATTAATAAACTTGCCCCCTCATTTTTGTTAAGTTTCACTGCAAAGACCTTATTACTGAAATAAATCTTCCTAGCAGCACACGTTGACAGAACAGAGGAAGGTGCACGCCTCTAGCACAGGATAATTTCCTCTTGGGAAGTGGAATTAGGAGGGAGGAATAATCACCTCTCTTCATGGCTAGGACTGCAGAGACACCCCACTCTGCCACCAGTTGTTTCAGCTCGTGCTGCTTGGAAGCAAGCACGGAGAATCTGCTTTGGCTGGCAGGGATGGCTCGCTCTGAAAGCTGTCGGGCAGATGCACGCTCGTCTTTCAAGCCTGGAGAAACAAAAAATAAATTTCCTTTTTTGATTTACAGTCCATTAAAGAAGTTTTCTGACTATAAAGCAGAAAGACCTCGGTGGTTAGGCTGGTTCTTTTAGAAGCCCCATGTTGCTCCAGCTCTCAGTGCTGTGCTGGAGCTGCATGACTGATTTGCTTCCCACGTACATCAGAACTGTTTGGATTCAGGGAGGTTTGGGCATGGCTCTTAAACCATCCCAATTAGAAACGCTTCAAAAACATTGCTGAAATTTGACTCCAAGCATAAAATTCCCCTTAGACTTTGTCTCCACTTGTGATCTTTATCTCAGAGAAGTTCGTTGATTGCCAGATCAACCAGGGGTAATTAAAATATTTCCAAAGGCTGTTCTGGGCAACACTTTTTGCCTTGCTGCAGGTGACAAATGTTCATGGTTTGCCTGAGGCTGATGTTCCCTCCTGCCTGAGCTGAGCATGCCAAACCCAGAGGAATGCCTGCTCCATCACCATCCTCCCTGCCTGGGGAAGGTGGCACAGGGACCCGGGGATCACTGGCACAAGGGAGGAGTGTACGACCACAGAGATCCAACTCCTGGGTATGGGGAGACACAAAGGGGCACACAGGAGGAGAAGGGCTGGGTGGCTTTTAGGGAAACCCTATGATTTCCCTGCTTTTGGAGGTGCCTGCATGGCCCCCAGCAGAGCCCACAGGTTGCAGAGCCATTTGCCCACAGCCTGGCTGTGTCAGTGCAGGTGAACTTCAGAAACAAGCACAGAACCACCGAGGCTGGGAGAGACCTCTGGGATCACCAGGTCCAACGCTCCACCCAGCACCACCACCCCAGTCACCACTAAGCCGTGTCCTCAAGTGCCACATGCACGTATTTTTGAACACTTCCAGGGATGGTGGCTCCACCACTTTCCTGGATAGCCTGTTCCAATGCCTGACCACCCTTTCTCCTAAAAATTATGAGAAATTTTTCCTAATACCTGGTCTAAACCTCCCCCGGCACAATTTTCCCTTCAAGGCCCTGGTTTGGTCCCATTTGGGGCTATTTCACAGAATCACTGAGGTTGGAAAAGCCCTCCAAGACAATCAAGTCCCAGCTGGGACTGATCCCCACCTTGTCCCCAGCCCAGAGCACTGAGTGCCATGTCCAGTCATTCCTTGGACACCTCCAGGGATGGGGACTCCACCACCTCCCTGGGCAGCCCATTCCAATGTCTGACCAACCTTTCCAAAAAGAAATTCCTCCTGGTGTCCAACCTGAAGCTCCCCTGGCACAGCCTGAAGCCTTTTCCTCTCATCCTTAGTAGAGAAGGAGAAGGGTTCTCACCTTAACCTCTGTACCAAGGTTTTGGCAACGAGATGAGTCTGGAGAGACAGAGGGTGTCAGCTCCTGGTCATCTACTACCACTTTGTCACCCCATTTTGCAGCTATGGGCAGACTAAAAAGGGCTCTGTGGTTGTGAGTGCTGGAAATGCACAACCCCTAACACAGAGCAGGTCCTGTCTCAAAAAACCATACCAGAGACCCTCACCCTGCTACAGCCCTGAGTCTGAAGAAAGGACTCCATTCTCCACTTCATTTAACTACCACTTAAAAATGGTGTTGGACAAATGTTAAAACAGCCAGCCAATTTGATTACACAAAAATTTTAGAGTCAGCAAATTATCTAGTGAAATGATGCATATAGAAATGTTAATTCAACAGCAACCGAAACCTTCCACATCCCTTAACATCTAGAGATGATAATTCTACACAAAGAAAAGAGAGGGCTGAGCATACTGTCCTTGCTGAGAAATTACAGGAATATTCTAGCTCTCACCTACACTGTACCCTATATGCAGTGACATAAATAGCAGGGGCTGAGGGAGAGTTTAGGAGTGGGTTTGGGCTGGAAGCTCTGAAATCATATTATTTGCCCTGGGTTTGCTGGGGGAGAGGCTCCTGTATCAGCTCGTTCCCACCATGTGCCTCTCTGCAGAATCTTTCTGTGTCAAAGTCTAATTTTGCTGTTCTGTACAAAGCATGAGGGTACTTTCCTGTGACACACACACACTCCCACCCTCGGGAGTGAGGACCCTTCGAGCACATGCCCGGCTCTGCCCACTCCCAGGCATTTCGTTCCTCAGGATCCCCGCTGGGTCAGACCAGGAACACTGGAGAGGGAGAATGGAAGAGTTAAGCAACTTAACTCTCTGGCTCTCGGGCCGCAGAAGGGGAGGGAGCGGGGAGGCAAAGCATCTGGCTTCCCTGCTTCCCTAACAGCCTGGCGGGAAGGCTGCTGTCAATTCCGCCTTCTGCCTTGTTGGAAGAAAGTAGAAGTGACAAGAGGCCCTCCAGGCAGGCAGCCAGGAACCAGAAATTCAATTGAGCTACCTCCTGAAACTGGACCTTTTTTTGGAGACCCTTTCCCTGAAATTGTTTTGACTTAAAAAAAAAGGACTGTCATCGCGGTTCAGGGCCAATTCATCAGCCCTGCTCTCCTGGCTCTCCTTGCCTCCATGCAAGCAGATTTGCACAAAAGGATTTCCATTTTCTGGGCTGCTCTACAACCAGCCTCACCCACAATAAATACACAGACACATAAATATGCACACACACACACAAACACTGTTATTTATAGGTACAGGCTCTGCCACAGACAGACGCACGCCCGGGTGTGCTCCTTCGCTGTGTAACACGAGGGCTGCAAGTGCTACGGCAGCTGAATTTACTCCACACTCACAGCTTAGGAAGCAGAGTGTGGGCCATACGGTCTGTCCCAGGGGCTTAGACCAACTGGTTATTGGCTGGTGCTGTTGTTCCTCTAACAAGCCCCTGGATATATGGCAGGGGCTGCAGAGAAATGCAGCTGGAGGAGCCTCTCCCTGTCAGCAGCAATCTGTCACTGCGCGCTCGCACCCGCCCCGTGCAGCACAAAAGCTGCACGGCAGTGTCAGCACAAAGGTCAGGCTGCAGGTAGGCTGGGGGGGGTTCTTCATTTCTGGGAACGTGCAGCCAGCTTGAGGCACCGTCTGGATGCTGCAGCAGGAATTTCAGCCTCACAGATGCCTGGCTATAATTTAAAACGAGGCAGCATTTCCATTACAAACCCCATTTTTCCCTGTGGATTTATACCTCAGCTATTCAGCTCCACTTTGGGGTGGACCTTCTTCACATTTTTCCTGCACAACATTTAAATGCAGCTCAGCCTCTGTTGGTTGTGAGATGGAGAAGGAAATTACATATGCACACTAACACTCACGAGCACACACAAAAAGCTTACACAAACATATGCCCACAGAGAGATCTGTCACAAAAAACCAGACAAGCCAATGCAAATAAGCTCGATTTTAAGAGTGAATTAATTTTACTTGATTATTCTAAATTATTAACAAGTTCCAGCAACCTTAGAATGCAATAACCCCACTCGGGCTGTCATCTAGGTTAAATGGAAACAGATAACTTACACTGATAGAGATGATATCTGTATAAATCTGTGACAGCAAAGTTGGAGGCACAAACCCGACCCACTCGGAGCCCCTCTCCTTGCAGCAGTGTGTTAACAGCTCCTGGATGCTTCCCCTCCCCTGAAATATTCCAGGGCAATGAATCACCCCTGACAGAGCCAGAACCCCCCTGTTTCCTGGGCTGCCAGGTGAAACCTGACCTGCACAACACTCCTGTCTGTTTATGACTCGCTCTGCCTTAGAAAGCCCATTTTGTTAGGGGTTTTTTTAACTCTCTATCGATTCTACTTTGATGTAGTCCAATAAAGCACATTGACAGAAGCAATTTATGCTGGCTAGTGCCTCCAGTTCCAAGAAAGCCTCCCTGGCATATGAAGAGGGGTTAAGCACCTGGCAAGTACCGTACAGGTTATCCAGTTATCCCAGATTACCAGGTTCATTCAATCCAAACCCAGGACTGAGATGAGGAATGGCCTCCTGTTTCTCCCACTCCCAAGCAGAAATAGGTATGATTTTCTCTATGATCACTTCCTCACACCACACAGAAACGTCAGGAAATGTAACAAGGATTTTCTCAGTCTTAAAAGGAAAAAGCTCAAAGTGGCCACTGGAAGGAGATGAGCATTTCCTCACCTCTGATGGCACAGAAACCAATCCTGGGGCACCAGAGCTGGCACTGGTACCACCAGGGCTGAAGCACCTGGAACTTTTAAGATGCTCCTATTCACATTTCTGCACAGGTGTGCAAATGCAAGATGTTCCAGTGGCACAAAGATCTTGATTGGGCAGTTAGGAATACCATGGGTTTATCCTGTCAGCTGGAGACGTTGCTGGTATCCACGTGACGTGCTGTATTCCCCCTTCCTTTCCTGGTTTCACACCCAGACCTTGCCCCTGATGCTGGGGAAGCACTGACCAAGAGCATCACTCAGGGAAGACATTTAGTAGAAGTTTAGGTGGGTCCTAAGCACAACCTAATAGTTTCCTTGCCTCTTCCTAAGAGGGCAGAGGAGGAGAGCTGAGAGCTGCAGGGATTGGAAAACAGAGCTCAATTTAGCCACGGGGCAGTTTAAAGTGCCTGTTGCATTTTTCACCTAAGTACAGCAAATCCCCTCACTAAGCACCAGCCCCGGTGGCCATAACTCCTGGAATGCTAACTGGGGAGCAGCAGCAGGTATTGGACAGGCCGTGCATCAGGCAGAGCAGGGAGCAGCTGGAGAGGAACGCTGTCCTTCCAGGGAGGAGATGCCACCTGTCAGCAGCACCCGCCGCTCCGGAGGCATCCGGCCATGCTGGATTCTCATTCATCCGAAGCTTCCCTCGGTCACCCAGCATGGATAGGGTTTCACTCCTCACCAGCCGGAGCTCCAGGAAAGGGAAGCCTCTCTGCAGGGATGAAGATGGGGGGAACAGAGAGGCTGCACTCGTGCACAGCAGAGATGGCCATCGGGCACCTCCTGTGCCAATGGGAGCCTTGGGTGCTGAAAATGCAGCTCAGCACTTACCAAAGGAAAAGAACACAAAGAAAACGTGGCCTTTAAACCCACCTGGCCCTGCTGCCTCTGTGCCAGGCTCCCGAGGAGCCCCTGCTGCAAGAAGAGGGAGAGCAGGGAACAAGGCACATTAATTTGCCACAAGGCTACGAGCACCTAACTGAGGGCTCTTCATTTATCAGAGGAAGAGCTGCAAAGCCTCCTGTGTCCTCTCAGAGAGCCCTGCCCAGCACCAACAGGAGGTTTCCTCCCCCATCCAATCCATCCATCTCCCTGAGCTCCACAGGCAGCTGGCAGCGCCCAGGGCTGAGGACGGATGGCTGAGTGTGGCAGCCAGGCTGGAGCACAGGCAGGCAGAACAGGGAGAGGAGCTGCAGCAGCCCCAGGTGAGCCGTGATGGACACGGGGGCTGCCCCGTGACCCCCAGCGTGCGGCTGCCCCGGGATCCCCCACAGCTCCCATATGGCAGCTCCCGAGTGCTCGGGACCGCTGGGGCTGGCAGGACAAACACGCGGCGCTCGCTGGCATCCCACCCAGGAGTTATGAAGCTGTCACTCGCTCAGGCTGTCCCCAGACAGTGCCAGCAGGCCTCAGAGCGCCGCCTGCTCTCACCTGATCGGCATTTTTGGATGCTATTACTGAGAGGCACTTTTAGAGCTTTGGGACCTGCCGAGGAGAATGAGGCCAAATTCCCAGCCTTTCTGCCTGCCCACTTCTGCCCTGCTTTCTCTTTTCTGGAAAGTTTTCCCATGCTAAGTATAGTTCCTAACAGGTGCATGACCAGAGGGGACTGTCAGGGACGCAGCTGTCCCCACAGAGGCCTGGATCCATCTCCATCTGTCTCACTGGAGCTGTCCGTGCTGCCTAGCCGAGCCCTTCGGACACAGGATGGGGGAGCATCAGGGATGCAGGCAGGAAATACATGTACACGCACCCAGAGGGAGGAGGATGATTCCAGGGATCGCCACAAACAAAGCCTCTGACATCAAACTAATGCATCCTTTGAGGCTTTAAAGGCCCCTTGGCACACACAGGCAGGCTGCCAGCTAACTCATCTCTCTTCCTTGCCATGCTACCAGCCTGATGCCAAGGTCAAGCTTTAAAGGAGAGCTGGCTGCTCTGTAATCCCCTGTGCCTCATTTGGGGATGCCACAAGACTCGTAAGGATCAGTGACAGAAAATATTTGACTGGGGCCAAGGCCAGTGTGATGTCTGAAGTGGTTCCCTTGCCCAGCCAGATGCCAGTCCTGGCTCCCATCCTGCCAGCCCCACACCAGCCCCTTCCAGCTGGGAGGCAGGGCTGGGGCTGCAGGTGATGCAAGGCAGTGACACAGGGAGCTGGGATCCCTGTAACACGCCCCAGAGTGGACAGTGGACATCAGGAGGCACCTCCACATTCACAGTGGTGACAAGGTGTCCCAAGTTTGTAGGGGACAGGTGCTGGGGTGACCATCCTGGGTACTGAGTTGGCTCATCACTGTGTAGGAGATATAAAAATATGAGCAACAGGGATAAGCAACAACCCTGCTCACAAACTAAAGGTGCTTCCTACCCCTAAGGTGCCCTGGAAGAATTCCAGGCTGATAGGACATGAGGAAATAAGCATTTGCAAGGGGTGTTGCAGCAGGAACAGCTGATCTGGTTCACAAATCTGGGTCCTGGGACATGTGCTGTGCTAACAGGCTGGCTTGGCTTAATGGGAGGGTGATGAAAACCATCTGCGGGGAATAGGATGGCACCATGACATCAGCACCACTGGAGGAACAAAGGAGGAGGTTTCTGCAGCCACACTGGGCCCCTAGAGAACGTGCTCCACACCATGCTTCAGCCACAGAGCCCCACGTCTGGACTTGGGGAACCCAGAGCCCAACTCCCTGCTCAAGCTGCAGGAAACTGAGCCACACCAGCCCTCAAAACTCTGCCTGGGGCTCAGTGAAGTGGTGGGAGGGGCTGGGTGAGAGGGATGTGTATAAATTGTTGGCAGGAGGAAAAATCCATTCTCTTCTTTACTTCTCTGTTCAAATGAATGTTAAAGTGAAACCACACTGCTGGCAGCAATCCAGTCACACCCGCCCAAAGGAAGAACCCTGTGTCCTGGGATCTGGGGTGACTTTCCTTCACCCTTTCACAACAACTCTTTTCAGGCAGATGTGCTGACTGAAGCTCTTTGGGTCTCCGAAGACCATTCCATCAGCCTGGTGCTGCTGAGGCTGCCAGGCTGAGTTATCACAGGTCCTGCCCTCCCCTGCCATTAATACCTGCTCACCAAGGGAGCCCTGGCCAGCCCAGGCAGAGAAGGGCAGCCCCGAGCTGCAGCAGTCTCCCACAGTATGGAAAGAGGCATCAAAGGGAAAAAAGAGGAAAATAAATATACCCCGGGCATCTCTGGATAGTCTTAATGGAGCTCAGACAGCCCCAGGAAAGGAATGAATTATTGGGAGTCACAAACTCTCCAGCTCGCGTTCCCCAAGGAGCTCCAGCCACACCTCATGCCCCTGACCTGGTATCCCACAGTCTGGGATCTTCTGTCCCAATCCAACCCTTTCCTGCCAGGCTGAGGGTCTCATTCCTATCCTGCTGTCACCTATGTGACTGTGCCAGGTAACACCTGTAAATCATCTTCCTACCAAAGGCCAGAGTAAACCAAGACAGAAGCAACACCCAGCACTTCAGCAGCACAGCTGGAACAACCGCAGTGTTATGCAATCTCCTGCCTGGCCAGACATCGGACTGAGAAAGGGTTTTCTGCTGAAAAACCCAAGAGATGGGTAAAATTCTCTTTGCTTTTGGCTTTAATCCCAGACCCCGAGGGCTTTAGCCCCAGGACTCAGGCCAGCACCCCAGCAATGAGCACAGTCAGCCTCTGAACACTCCAGAACTGAACAGGACCTGTAACCAACCACGGGAGCAGGGCTTTGTCCCTGGCCAGGGACACCCAGCACCACAAACTCAGCTCAGGGATCTGAGCAGCCTTGGTCAAACCTCCTGCCTGCACTTTACCATCCAAACAACAATCCGGGGGGGGTCTGATGTGCTCCATGGATTAGAGCTGGTGAATTAAGAACCTATAAAGGTATTATCCAGGATCAGCCCTGGGAGCCCCAAAGCACCCAGAGCCACAACTTTACTACAAAGCCTTCAGAAACAGGGTGTTCTTCAGTCCCCAGCTCCTGGGGCCCTGTGTCTGCATGCAAAATTCCACCTTTGTTACTGCAAAAATGGCATTCTGGGCTCCCACAGCTGAAGAGTCTGAGAATGCAGCTAAAGGATTAAACCCCTCCTTCCCAGACCTACAGTAAATAAAGAGAGTTAAAACAGTTCTGCAAACTAGAAGGATTTGCAGCCAATTTTGTGACTGTAGCAGGCAGTTCTGGCATTCTTTGTACTCAGGAGAAGCAGGGCAAAATAAAGGGGGCTTGACCAGAGGGCTGGGACGGCTCCCCCTGATGTGGAGATTTCTGGAGGTGGAAGGGTTGGCAGAGAGTAGGCAGAGGCAGCAGGAGCAGACATTTGAGAGACATTCACAAATGGATTTCTGAGCCAAAATTTCCCCTCGGTCGTGCCTGCACACCTCTGCAAACATACCTGGCCTCTGCACTGTGGGGTGAGGACAATTTAACCTGCAGTCTGAACAATGGGATTAAGCACCGGATCAGCAGAAAAATGGTTGCAGATAGCTAGGATTGCTATTGGAGAGTGATTGTTTCCCTGAGCCACGCTGTGTAAGTGTCGGTGCCTTTGTGAGATTTAATGGTCCAATTATCCCAGGCAGTGTCACCTCCTCCCCGCTCTGCACGCCCAGACCTGCTCTCCTGCCTCCATTCCCCCTCCTGTTCTGCCAGCAGGCAAACACACCTTTGCTGCTCCTTCATGGGTAGTCCTCGACTTAACTTCTCCCATGCCCAGGCATGGGGGGCTGGGGATGTCAGACCAGCGGAAGAGATGGTCTCTGGGATGGGTATCTCATCCTAAAGGTGGCTACTTGGGAGCTGGTCTTTTTCCATGGGTGAAAATCTAAGTTTCTACTTAATTAGCAAAAATCTAATGAAGAAATTCTCATTAAAGTCATGTCAAGCTCTCCTCCCAAACATCACAGGGAGCCACCATCCTGGTCTCCAGCAGCTCCAGCCTCTGTCACACAGCACCCGCTCAGCATCCCAGCAGCTCCACCTGGCACTCACAGCAAGAGGCTTGGTTGGGATGTCCAAGGAAAGGAGGATTGAGAGGGCCCTGCCAGACTACAAAGTGCTTCTATCACCCAAAGATTGAGGTTACACCCGGCCACAGATCAACCAGTCTCCTATTAGCCCCAGAATCCCTGTCTAAGGAATATCCAGGAAACACTCCATAGGCAAATAAACCTACCTTTGGTACATGGCTGCTTGTGGAACAGCTCCTGAGCCAAAAGCCCACAGAGGCATGGCAATGGGCAGCACTGCTCCTCCCAGCATGGCAGGGTCAGGCCACAGGGAGAGTTCATCACAAATCCCACAATGGTTGGGTTGGAAGGGACCTTAAAGCTCATCCAGTTCCACTCCTGCCATGGGCAGGGACACCTTCCACTGGACCAGGGTGCTCCAGGTCTCATCCAGCCTGGCCTTGGACACTTTTAAACTAATTCCAGAGTTCAAGAAGGGGCAGGCACTGGCATGGGGAAGGGGCAAAGCTCCTCTTCTGCTCTCCTCAGAGCAGCCTGCAGCAGGTCATCCAGCACTGTCAGCTCCTCACCAGGGTATCAGAAAAGCGCTGTAACAACCAGAGTTAGAGAGCTTCACCACAGGATTGGACATTTATGTGCACAAGAACAGCAACTGCAGGGACTCCAGCTCCAGACAACCAGAGCAGCTCCTGCCTCTCCTGCTCTGGGGTAGGAGCTGCTGCCAGCTGGGGTCAGAGGGGAATCTCCCCTCACAGGGTAGTATTGCACAATTATGGGCATTATGGGATTTTTATGCCTTCCTTTAAGGCATCCGGCTTGGCTTCTGGTGGAGACAGGGTACAGGGCTGGACGGACTATTGGTCTGTTCAGCTCAAACAGTTTTTATGTCCTAATACAAAATTAATGGTTCTCTCACTGAGACTCCATGAGGCAAAGCTGCCTGCTCCGGGCATTCCAACTGCCAGAGCAAAAGTGGGGCTGAAAACTCATTCCTTCCCAATGCTCCTGGGTGGAATCCATCCCTCAGCCTCCACCCAGGCTCCCTGACTCACCTACCCCAGTGCAGTGCCCCCAAACTCTCTGGAGCAACATGTTGATGCTGGACCCTGATGGGTGCAGTTTGGGGCTCCCACACTCGAGGGACCCCACAGCCCCCTGTGCCAGGGATACCAGGGATACCAGGGATACCAGGGATACCAGATCCACAGATCCCTGCAGCACCAGCTGCAATGCAGGTGGGTTGCAGGCACTTTAAACCTGACTGTGCCACCTTTTCAGCAGCCTCTCCTGCCGACTAAAGGGCTGCCTGTCAGGTTAGGCAGGAACAGCTGTCTCAAAAACTGTATTTCAGGATTCACACAGAGGTTCCTTCTGATTGTATGAAACAACACCTCATTCATCATTCAGAGAGCCAGACAGAGCCACTCATCTTCACTCGATGACACCTTTTATCTGCAAACACCTAGACTGACTCACAGCCAGCCTGTGAACCCGTCAGGATCTTTTTACCATGCCAGGGGCATGTTCTCCTGGCTCACATCCAGCACAGAGCTGGAGGCTGGAAGAACTGCTTGCTCCCATGAGGACTTTTTCAGGGTTTTTCTGAGCAGACACCGTACCCCCAGTGACTGGAGCAGGCTGGTTTTGTGGAGCTGATTATTCTGGTATCCAAGTGGAAGCCAAGCTCTGCAATTGCCATGTGTGTGGTGGCTTGTGGCTTGCCCTGAGGGAATCCATGGCACTGCTGGGAATTCTGACCCCAGAATCCTGACTCAGGCGTTCTGCAAAACCACAGGGCCAGTTGCTTCCAGGCCCGTCTTTGTGCTCCTGTGTCTCTGCTGGGGCCAGCTCAGGGATGGAAAAGGCAGGATTTGAGCTGCTGGACCCTGTCAGAGCCTGAAAATAGCTCATGCCTCAAACATTGATATAAAGTTTTGCTCATTATAAAGAAGCTACAACCGCAGAAGCCTCCCTGAAGAGTGGGACTTTGAACTGAAAGTCAAACTGTTGATTAGATAAAGGGAAACACATTGTTCAGTCATCTCAGGCTGAGGGAAGGGTGTGCAAAAGGCCAAAGCCACCAGCTGCAACTATCCCCAGCTGAGTTTGGGGTGGGGGGAGAGCACAGCTCACAGAAGCCAGGTTTACACAGACTCTGCCCAGCCGAGGGGGGAGGAGGAGGAGGTTTTGGGTGCGTGGTGCAACCTCTGGTGAGAGGCAATAAACACCCATCCTCCAATTACCCAAACCGGCCCAGCTGTGGAACCCCCAACCCCACAGGGCACATCCACAGGACTTTCCTGTGAGATGCTTGGCCCCACAGGACTGCACGTGGTGCAACAGACCCAGAGCCTGCTGTGAGAGACTGACCCCCACCTCCAGGGGACATGCTTACCTAGCCTGAGCATATACACCCGTGGGACTCTGTGCCTTCTGGGGGACCTTCACCACCAAGAGACCAGCTGCAGAGGATCAACAGAGTGGTGATATTTTCCTTATTCTGTCCCTGTCACTCTTTCTGTCCCCCCCACCTATTTTCTACTTCTTTCTTTCTTACTCTCTCTCTCGCTCTCGCTCTCATATTTACCATCAAATAAAACTCTTACTATTGTCACTGGCATATGGTCTCGTTTGCACCTTAATTCAGGCAGAGGCATTTCTAAGAACCTTAAAACTGGATCATAACAGACCCACAGCAAGGAGAGATGTGAGCAGCAGTCATCTCCCACAGTGCAGCTCCAGAAGCCTCTTCCCTTTGGCTTTGTGTCCAGCTGTAAAACTGCAACAACTTCCACCATCCTCATCTTCCTATTTCCACCTGATCCTCTCCAACACCTCTCCACCTCACTGAAGGCTGCCACGGAGCTCCTCTGCCTTCTCCAAGCCACTGCCATAAAGCCATAATTGTGCACTGGTACTTATGGGGGAGCTTTCACACACGCAGCTTAATTCACTTGGAAAGAGGACTAAAATATTAGGCCCTGACTCTGAAATAGGGAATTTCTCTTGGTGGCCCTTAGACCTCAGAGACAAACTGACCACACAGAACGGTGAGGCAGCGGACCAGAGCCCCTGAGCCCATCCTGTGACACGCAACACTCCTCCTGTGCCCCGCTCTGATCACAGCACTGTGCTGAACCCTTCCTTCACCCCCAGCTCTGTCTGTCTAGGGGAACAATGTCCTTATTCCTAGAGGGATGTTGACCAAATCATAAAGATGTAATGACATTGTCCGGGCTGACACGCTGATCAATGCCTTTCATGCAAAATTATGCTTTCTGCAACTAATAAATATTGATCCTTTTTGTTCCTGTGCAGCACTGCAATCAAGAGTGACTTAAATGTCTGCCAGCACTGAGTTTCCTCCATCGTTTTCCGGCCCCCAGCTCCCTGGCAGCATCCCTCTGCATTTCCTACTGACACTGATGCCAGTGCCTGATCCCAAGGAGGGCACAGCACTTCCATGAACATCCACCCCCCTCTGTTTTTCTGTCCTTTGAATGGTACTTGTGTTACAGGGGTTCATGGGAAGCGGTGGAAAATAAATGGAATTGGAGGGAGTGCTGGAGAAGGGGAGCAGGGTCATGATCTGGGCACATTTGGGATAATAAACAGGAGGAGCCAGGCCAAGTGCAGAACAAATAGAAACATTTACAACTGCTTGGCACGGGAATACATAAGTGCTAATGTGCTTGGTTCAGACTCCTTAAATCAAAGCTCTGGGCTCTGCAGCCAGCGCCTGCTGACAAACTTTGCTGGACACAGGGGTCCATTCAGCCATCAGGAAAGGCTGGGCTCCATGTGGCAGCAGTCCTGCTCTACTTGCTCCTCTTCTGGAGAGGGGTCAAGCAGGACCCTGCCCTTCACACCCACTTGGCTCCCTCAGCTCCACACCGCAGTGCCCAGCAGCTGCCGCCCCGGCCGCTCCTGCCCGCACACGGGATCCCAGAGTGATGTGATGGCACCCCTCGGGTTGGGTTCCAGGACCCTCTTTTCTCCAGGTCTCTCTCCATTGCCTCTTGTCCTCCCACCTCCCCACCCCCAACGGGAAGAAGAGCCTTTCCCTGTGTCCCAGGAGCGCAGAGAAGGGAGCTGCAGCGGAGAGCACGAGGTGTGAACTCAGAGCTGGGGCTGCAAATGGATTGATGATGACAGGCAGAGGCCTGGCTTCAGTCACTGCTGCCTGGCAGCCAGGCACTGACTGCATCTGTGCACTACACATATTTTGGGAGCACACTGCCTTCCTTTGCTGAAGGATTCAAACCCATCATGAGCAGAGTTCAGCTGCAACAGTGAACCACAAAGCAGGAAGGGCCAAAGGTCCACAGTGCCCTGTACAACCTCAGTGAAAGGTGTCCTGCTCTCTTTCCCTTCCCCACGCAGACAGCAGAGTGCTGAGAAGGCTTTTAAGGCAAAAAACCTACAGATAAATACATTGCCTCTGGATTATAGAGCTTAAAATATGATGGCATCTCCCCCAGATTGTGAATAGGTTCCCCAAAGAGCTCCCTCAGTCCTGAGACCCTCGCTTCCCCATTCCCCTCCTGGGAGAATTGGAGAGGCAAAGGGCTGCTGTTCCAGCAGATTTGCAGGAGTGGGAGTTGAAGAATCAATGAAGCTCTGAAAGCCAGTGGGGAAAGTCATTCTGCACCCTCCTGACACCAGGAATAAATGATTCAGCGGGAAAGGAAAAAAAATACAACAACCCTCAAATGAGGCTGGAATTACCCTCTGGAGAGATATTTCATCTTGAGGAATTGTGTTTGCTGCAGTGTTCATC
Source organism: Corvus cornix cornix (assembly GCF_000738735.6). Lineage (NCBI taxonomy): Eukaryota > Metazoa > Chordata > Aves > Passeriformes > Corvidae > Corvus > Corvus cornix. The sequence goes on from NC_046340.1 coordinate 19,398,764, forward strand.
TCACTGAGCCACAGCAAGGCTTTAATATCCAGCAAAAGGTCAAACCTAAATGGGAATTGCCAGAGCCTACCGGAGCTCCTGCCTGCACACACGCTCCCAACCCTCACACGGAGCAGCTACGCCCACGCCGAGGCCTGAAACTGGGAATGGAGCTGAGCTGGACCACGTACGGATATCTCCCTCCCTGAGAGGATCCCAGACACAGCTCAGCCCTGCACTCAATCCCTTTGGATGGGTACAAAAGGAACAGACCTGCCTGCCTGCCTGGGTGTCTTGAGCAGGGGGGTTTGGGGAGAATGCTTCCAGATGTTTCCGCCCAAGGGATCTAAGTGACTGTAAAGGAAGGTGGGGTTTCAAGGCACCTGAGGGCTGCAGGGGCAGCTGTCAGCTGTTCCTCAGCAGGAACATCAATGTTTGAGACACTGCCAGGACGCTCCGAGTCCAGCGTGGTCTGCAGGGCTGTGGGAGCTCTCTCCTCATGCCCAGCAGCTCCCCATGGACAGACAGTTCTTCCCACTTTTCCCACTTCTGCTCTGGCACTGCTGCTGTCTCCCTCCACCCACATATCTGCTCAGCCTCTCCTTGGTGATTTGCACTCTTCTTCCTTCCCTCCGACTCAGCTCTGCTCTCTGGGAGTCTGGTGTCGCTATCCCAGGCTGTAGCAGAGTTCCAGGGATGAATTAGGCAGACAGGAGGTGAAGGCAGAGGTTCCCAGGGAGCTTCCTGTCTCCTCTACACCCTGACAAAGGTGAGTATCCAAGAGAAGGAGGGAACTGAGCCCTTCCTGTAACATCCACCCTCCTCCCAAGAGGGCACAACGCCCATCAGTGAGCTGAGCTGAACAGAGGGGGGCTTTACCTAAAGCAGGGCTGAAAAATCTGTTTGAGCTTTGAGATTTATAGCAAAACTGGTCCCATGCTACTGGCTAAATCCAGACCCTGCAAGGAAACGGAAAGATTTTGGGAACAATCCTGACAGCCCTGAGCCTTCCACCAGCCACCTCAGTCATCCCACACGAGCTGGAGCTCTCCTGCTTTCCTGTTCAGGACCGTATCAACATCTACCAATGCATCTTCATCCTGCCCAGCAATTCCAGCTGTCCTTTCAGCCCTTCCTGACGAGCAAGGTGCCATCCATGCTGGGCAACACGCTGGTTTCTGCGCCGGTCTGGGTGACCATCCACTGGGGATGAAACTACCACTCTCACTTCCACTTGTGACTCCAGCCAGATTTCACTATGTACAGAGAGATTAAATTTCCCTAAGGTTAACACAAGATAATTTTTTGTACAAATATTTACAGTTAGAGCTCACCAGAAAATCAACAGGATTCTGCTGGACAACACTCAACTATCCACATCTCCCAAAGGCAAACAGGGTTTTTATGTGGTATTTAAAGCATCCTGAGCCATCCAGAATGAAGCCCTCACAATTGTTCCTGGGCCAGGCTGGGTCTGTGCCATACATCCATGCCTCTGAGGGAAGCAGGAAAAACTTGCTGGCCTTTTCTTCCTAATAATATGCCCACATGGACACAGCCAGAGCAGGTCACCAGCCTCTCACATGGTCACACAAACAGAGGAGGTGGAGACCATTCCGAACTGCATCCAGCAGCCACATACTTGGGAAGCCCATGCTGCGGAAAATGGGGTCAGATTGCTTCTCCCCATGTTTGGCTTCGTGGAGCTGTTTGTGTCTCCTGGATGCAAGACTTCCCTGGCAACAAACCGGAGCTGTCATTTGGAGATCTTGTCCTTTCTACCCAGGATGTTTAAATTCAAGCCTCAAACTTGTGGTTGGCAGGGAACGGGGGCAAACAAAGAGCCAAACAATCTGCTGTCAGCTCCTGACTGCCCGGCCTGCAGCAGTTATCCCTCCTGTCCATGGGGAATGCCAGAGTACAGAGGCAGTGGCTCGAGGGCCTGTCACAGATTTAAGCTGCTCAGACTTACAAGACAAAATTTAAAAAACCCAGCAGACAGTAAGTGCACTGAAACATTTGGGCTTTGCTCCCTCGTCTACAGGGTCTGTTGTTTCACAAGCAGAGGGAAGGTGGAACTCACCTAAAGCTGCACTAAACATCTGGGGCTACAGGAACATCCCCTGACTGCTTCTAAACCTTTTTTGCTGCTCTCCCAACCCCGACCCTCTTTTTGACATGTCAGCCTCTACTTGAGGCTCCCTCCTGAGACTGCTCCTGTCTGCTGTGTGCACACCTGAGGTTTAATGAGTTTCTGTTTGGGAAGTTTTCTGGGAGGGAAGTTTGACAGAGCTGCTGTGGCAGGTGCAGAAGCTCAGGTGGAAATTGCCCACTCCCTCCTCTGCTCCTTTCCAAGGGCTAAGAGGGAAGCCAGGTACAGGCTGGATCTCTGCATGAAGAGCCCTGAAGGGAGCACAGGCATCCTCAGATGTTACTCCCACCAAGCTGATTTAACAGCCTCCTTTCCCTAGGTGGACAATCAGCTTTCCGAGGGAGCCAACGACTTTCTGAGGCTTTTCTAACAGGCAGTGCTTTTCTGGGATGAAGCTCCTGCCTTTGAAGATGTCTGATCTCTCCCAGTGCCCTGGGGCTTTCTGCTCACTCTGTTCTCCCACACAACCACGTCCTGCAAAGGGCATCCCATGCCAGCTTCCCTCTCTGCTGGATGCAGAAACATTTCCATGCAGCCACAGTGTTTGTGTATGGTCCCCTCAATCCACCAGGCTCACAGGGAGCTCAGGAGTGCACACAACTCCTTCCTCTTGGTTGTCACCGCCGTCCCCTCTGGCCAGGCAAGCTCCAGCCCTACAGCTGGCAGGTCAGCCCTCCCTGTGCTGCTGAAAAAGAGAGCACAGAGGCGAGGGGAATGCAGACAATATCCTAAACAAATCTGCTGTTTACAAAGTCCCCTGTAAACTGTTTACATTGCTGGGCAGAAAGCATGGAGGAACAGCAGCTGGAGCGTGCTCTTCCCAGTGGGAAGAACTCCACTCCTGTTTGCTCCACTGCTGCGGGAGGGAGTGGAGCTGATGCACATCTGGAAAGGGTGCAAAGGCATGAGAGAAAAGAAGAGGCAGCAAAACCCCAGCACCAGCCACTCCTCCAGCCTGCCAGGAGCTCCGGCTACCTCAGCACTGCCTCCCAGAGCACACTCTGAGGCAGGTGGCCTGTCCCTGGGGTGCAAGGGGACAGGGGACAGCCAACCTCAGGCTCCAAGCAGTGCCTGTGGTGGTGAGGCTGAGCTATTCCCTGCTGCCAGAGGAAGCATCCTGAAGGAGCCAGTCCTGAAGCTCCCCTGGAACCACTTGGCTCTTGGGCTGCGTGAAGAGCCTTGTGACTCTCACCCCTCAGAAATGTGGTGTGTAGTGCCTCCTGCTCTATTCTATCCATGGTTAAACATGGGGCCTCAGGAATACCAGCAAGAGCATTGCAAAGTGCTGGCATAAAACAAAAGCCTCAGTATGCCTCTAATCTCCTTGTTTCCTGGCCATGGAAAGTTCTTTGAAGTGCCTGTGCAGTGCTGGAAGCCCCATGACCCAGCTGACCAGCACAACATGGGCCAGTGGCACAGCATGACTGAGCCCTGGCTCTGAGGGAAGACATGGAAGAGTTAAACCTCAAACACCCTGGATCAGTCCCCTTCACACTGGAAGGTTGGTTTTGTTACTTGAGCAGGACGTGAGAAAACACAGCCTGCACTCAAGGAAGGTGGTAAGTGCTGTGAGCCCAGAAACAGTCCCAGAGGGCAGCTGGAGCAGCAAGGATGGGGAAACATCCTCCCTACACATGATATGGCAAACCCTGACCTGCTGGTTGGAAAGGAATACAGGTACAATGATTAAACAAGCATAAAGAAAGTGGGCAAACTCAGGCTGCCCAGAGCAGCTGTGGCTGCCCCTGGATTCCTGCCAGTGTCCAAGGCCAGGCTGGACGGGGCTTGGAGCACCCTGGGCTAGTGGAAGGTGTCCCTGCCCGTGGCAAGGTCTGGAATGAGATGATCTTTAAGGTCCCTTCCAACCAAAACCAGCCTGTGATTCTACGGATACAGGTACAATGATTTTTAAAATAAAGGAAGTGGTCAAGCTCACCCATTTGGTGTGAAGGGCAGGCAGGGACACCACAGTGCTCCGTCAGCAAGGGGTAAGGGATGTTCATCCACATTTACTCTCAAACACAGAACAACTCCACTCTCAGCACTTCACCCTCCACCCAGCTGGTCTTCCAGGGCCCAATTGTGTCCCTTTGCTGAGCAGGAAGAGGATGGAGGGGTCTCCCAGCAGAGCCGAACACCTCAGCCAGCAGGAATGTCAGTGGCATCTGCAGGACCTTTCAAGGACTGAGCTAAAAGAAAAACAACAGAGGAAAAAAATACCCAAACTTCGTCAGGCCAAGCCATCACGAAAGACCATCAAGTTCCTTTGCTGAAGTGAAAAAACTCAAATCCAAAAACATTTTTCGGAGCCGACCCCGAACAAATTTCGCTTGGTTTTGGTTTCAGAAGCTTTTGTGCAGCTACAAAAATGTCAGCCAGCTGCATTTCTGAATGAAATGACTCCTCAAGATGGAACCTTGAGCAACTTCTTTTTAAACTAAGGCAGAAAGGACTGGAGCTGTAATCCCACAGGAGTGCTGGGTGTGTTTCCTTGGCTCAAAATGACTTGCTGAGTTTGCCCTGAATTTTGCAGGTATTTTTGCTTGACCCCACGTGGCTCAGGCACAGTGACAAAGCACCTTCAGATTCCAGTCCTTGCAGAGGAGCAGTGACCTGCAGGGATATCCCAGCGCTCCCTAAGCCTTGAGAAACCCCCTGTGGAGGTGGGCAGGCACAGTTTGGAATAGGTGTTAGGGCCTTTTGGTGAGTGAAAAGCATTTCCAACTTCTATTTTAATGGCTGGTTCGGAGGGTCACTTCTCTTCATACAACCAGCACAGCCGGGGGAAGAGATTCCTGCACGCAGCACCTCCAGTGTGAGCACCTTGCCCAAAAATCCCACAGGCAAAGACAGAGGGACAGCACAGCAAATTCATCTGTCATAAATTCCCTCGTGCCTGCTGTGACAGGCTGGCCAGCACCTGTGTCCTGCTAATGGCAAAGGCATCATCTCTTCCCTTCCTCTTCCCAGGGGTTTTATTAGTACAAACCTTCAAAATATGGCCAAATGGCCAGGAATTAACCCACACATTTTCTCAGCATGAAGCCCCAGACCCACATGTCGGGCAGTGTCCCAAAATCATCTGCTGGAATGCTGTCCCAGACATCTACCTAGAGCAGCCCTACACTCTCAGCCTTCTCCTGTGCCTTCCAGGGGCATCCCCATCCCTCCCTGTCGATTTAGAGGATGGCTGGGATACAGTCTGTGCTCCTGGGAGCTGTGTGGGAAAGGGAAAAGCAGAGCTGGGAGGTTGCAGTGGTTTGGAGTGAGGATCCATGCTTCCCATGCTTGCCCAAGGTCAGGGAGGAGTGGGAGCTGCCCTCCCCCCCATCTCCTCACCCCTGTTTCTAGACAACCCTCCCCGCTGGGATGCCGAGGGCCCTTGCACGCACGGAAGTATTCAGGAATTCTTGCAATTAATTCCCTGCCATCCCCACGATAGCTCTGCTGTGTGGAGGAGTGCCACAGACCAGCAATTAGGGGGCAAAGACAGACTGCCAAGGGAGGCACTGAGGTCACACCTGTGCTGCTCCGGAGCTGCGCCGGGAGAAAGCCCTGACCAAGCTCCGGAGGGAACGGCAGCTCCTAAGTCAAACCCAAGTAATAAGCTGGTCTTGTAGGGGGAAAGATTAATCATTATTGGCAGCCAAGAATGTGCAAGTCTAACAAAAGCTAAAGGTTTTTTTATTACAGTCCAACTGCAGCTGGGAAGACAATGTTAGCTAAGAATCATTAAATCTATTGCAAGAATAAATCTTCTTTGATCCAAACCATAAAATGGGAGTGAAATCCTCTTAAGCCAGTGGCAGCTCCTAATGGAACACACATTATTATTTTTTTGCAAACCAAAAATTAAAAAAAAAAGAAAGGGTTAGATTATTAAGTGAATAGATTAGGCTCCCAAATGGTAAATATTTACTCAAGCAAAACCTGCCTAATTTAATACCTGCCTTAATTAATTTTTCAGTTTGGGATTATAATTGAAGGGAATAATGACATTTTCTGACTGTACAAACAGGGATTCGTGAGCCCTGTTTGCCCAGAATTCAGGCAGGAGAAGAAGGACCTAGGAAAACCTTCCCTTGCTAACCCCCAGGTAACATCAGAGCTGCTGCAGGTGCCAGTGATGAGCTGGCAGCTTCTGCAAGCCAGGAAGATGGAAGGTGAAGCCAAGGACCCCTCTCACAGCTGGTCATTAAATTTCCTGAAACATCTGACCAGGATGTCACTCCTGATATTATCAAATACAAAAAATATTACAGAAAAATGGAAGTCATTTCTTACTGCAGTCTGATTTAGTCCCTGCTTTCAGGGCAAGCTGGGGGTACTCCTCCCTCAGTGCTTTTCCCTCTCTGCCAGACACAGGAGATGTGGGAAGGGAGTGGAACTCTGAGCTCCAACATTCACATGGGCTCTGTAGACCCAGGTGGGAAAATTCACCTGCCCGATCCTTTCTCTGGGGCAGGTGCTGCAAGGAGAGTATGTCCTGTGCCCAGGGAGCCTTTTCCATTCCAGACACTCCTCCTCTATGCTCTGGACAATGTCTTCTTCAGCCTTCATGGGCTGTGCTCCCTTCCCGCTCTCCAGAGGGTATCCTTGGATGCTCAGACCTTTCAGGTCTCTCAAAAGTTACCTGATCTAGACACAGCCTCTGCACAGGGGAGCTTTGCACCAGCAAGTCAAGGGAGGGGATTCTGCCCCACTCAGGTGAGACCCCACCTGCAGAGCTGCCCCAGCCCTGGGGCCAGCACAGGGAGGACCTGGAGCTGCTGGAGAGAGCCCAGAGGAGGCCCCGGAGCTGCTCCAGGGCTGGAGCCCCTCTGCTCTGGAGCCAGGCTGGGAGAGCTGGGGGTGCTCACCTGGAGAGGAGAAGGCTCCAGGGAGACCTCAGAGCCCCTTGCAGGGCCTAAAGGGGCTCCAGGAGAGCTGGAGAGGGACTGGGGACAAGGCATGGAGGGACAGGACACAGGGAATGGCTTCCCACTGCCAGAGGGCAGGGTTAGGCGGGATATTGGGAAGGAATTCTCCCCTGTGAGGGTGGGGAGACCCTGGCACAGGGTGCCCAGAGCAGCTGTGGCTGCCCCTGGATCCCTGGCAGTGTCCAAGGCCAGGTTGGACAGGGCTTGGAGCACCCTGGGACAGTAGAAGGTGTCCCTACCTGTGGCAGGGGGTGGCAGTGGATGAGCTTTAAGGTCCCTTCCAGCCCAAACCAGGCTGGGATTCTCTGATTCTATGATTGTTACAGCTCATATCCACAGAACACGCTGCCGTGCTCAGTAACAGCCACCCACAAGCACTCGCTATCCCCATCACTTGCACAACAGTTCTCCTACAGATGAGGATTCCTGGAGCAGTTCCACACCCCACTAGCAAGGGGCTATCTCACCATTAGCTCTGCCCTGGAAAGAACCACACGGCCACTGGCTTGCAGCTGGCAACCAGCACTGATATCCTGCTCCTGGAAGCACACACTGCAGTAAGTGGGAAGAAGGGAGCCATTTGAGTACAAACCTTCCTGCCTGCAAGCATTTCTGATCCTGGCTTGACCAGCTCAAACTCAGCTCCAGGAGTGTAAACTTCGGTGCATGTCTGAAGTCTTTTGGGGAGGAAGATGAGAAAGCACATGGGTTTATCTGATACAGACCTTGCTGGCATGTCAGAGCACTGTTGCTTTTCTTTTCCAGACAGGAACCTTGCTGGCAAGTGCTGGTGAGTGCTGCAGGCTCGTGCAGGCTCTCCACACAAATTCCTGGTGAAGGTCTGGTTGTGTGTTGTACACAAGGGTCAGTGGGGACAAAAATGAGAGAGAGAGAGAAATGGATTGAATAATGAAATCTTGAAGTGAAAATGTGGATGGTCAGATGACAGAGAAGGTCAGGAGTACTTTAGACCCAAACAGCTCTTAAACCCAGGTAAGAAATGGGACATCTGTGGCAACAGCAGAATCATCAGAATAAATCAGTTAATCCCAAACTGGGAGCAAGTAAGTCCAGAGCTTGCCAGGGAACAACATGTCAACAGGATTATGGGCAAACCTTACAGGGCAGCTGTGATTCTGAAGGCCTGAGAAGCAAATTGTGATCAAAGAGCCATGCAGGCACAAGAGAAAACAGCATGGAACCCAGAATCCTTCTCCTAAAGGCAGATGGAGGTGAGTGACAGCCCAGCAGATCCTTTCCAAATCACCCCCCGGGTCCCAGGAGCAATGGATGGGGACTGCTCACGTGACGCTGACTGACACGCTGCGAGATTGTCTGTGGGAAAGGAATGAGAGGGGTAATTTTATTGTCATGTCCCGCAGGGGGGTGTAAGGAAAATCACAGCATGAGAAAATGACAGTGTATCTGTCTGAGGTCATTTGCATGCCCAGATAATCTGTGGGAGGAGAGCCAGAGTCGCTGTGTTTGACAGAGGCAACACCACGACAATGGGCCTGGGAATCGGGAGGTTTGCAAGCCCTGAAACCAGCCTGGTGTTTGCTGCTCTCAGAAACCAAAATGATCAGACTTCATCATTTAGGCTTCCAGTGATTCCACTTTCCTCCCTCATTACGGGCTGTACGATGGTCTCATCTTGCTGATGGCATTCAGAAGTGTGCCCGCATCCCAAGGACACACTTAGGAGACACAAAAAGACCATACACAGGCAAAGGAGCACAAACATGAAGGCAGACACTGGGTAGCAGGAGCTGTGGGCAGCCAGTGCAGCCCAGCAGATTTTAACAGGGATCTAGAAGAAGGAAAAAAGGCTTTGTCGGTGTTTACAGGTTGCTCCTCTGCTGCAGAGGGAGTAACCTGGGAGAAACACGTGGTGGCAGATGGGAACTGGCATGGCTGGCAGGACAACTTGGTATCTCTGCAGTGGAAAATCCAGCTGATGGTTGGATGGAGCAGGGCCAGGAGGACAGGCTGCCTGCAGACAGCACAGGCACTTCACAGGGAGTGTGAGGGAGAAGGTGACAGGTTGGGTGAGACTCACTCACACAACCCTTTAACACTGCACTGCCAGAGGCTCCCAGGAAAATCCCGATGATAAGGTGTGTGGGACTCTGCACAACACTGATAAGTGTGGCAGATATCTGATTGCTTCGAAAACCTGGGCATTCCAAAGGGATTTCAGCTGGGTGCACAGGGAGGACGAGTTGGATTTTAGAGATAACCTTTGGGCAGAACCATCCAGCTTTCAGCAGAGCCCAGATATGGTTATTTAGAGAAAGGTCAAGTCAAAGAGGATGGAGGGGGTGAGTGGATGGTGAGAAAGAGACATCAAGAAAGGAGCAGGGAAAAGCAAGCATGAGGAGATTTAAAACCCCTGAGCTGAAGGCAGGAGGTAGGTGTCCAGGAAGGGCTGTCAGAAAGCAGACTGTGAATTAATTTAGACAGTGCAGGACGGTTTAGGAGGAAAGTGATCGCTCTGTGAGTCATCAGCAGGACATTAAATATGCAAAATTTGTAAATAAGGTCACCCCAAGAGGGAACACAGAGGAGGAAGAGAGGAGGGCTGGGCGAGTGGCCAAGGATGGAGCAGGTGAAGTAGCTGACAGTACCTGAGAACTGTCAGGCAGGGCAGGCACAGCCTCCGATCCATCAAGGCAGGGGCAACCATGTCCTCCTCGGGCAGAGGGGAATAACAAACCTCCCCCTCCACCAACAGGTAGACTTGTCACTACCAAACCCAAAGAGAAAGCAAACTGCGATGTCAGTGTGCTAGTGGTAGCCATAGATTGGAAAAGACAAGCCCACAGCTGCAGCTGGCAGGGAGTCGTGTGGGAAGCTGAGCCTACCCAGCATTATTCAGCTGCTTTCCAGGTGCTGGAAGAGCCAGACTCGTGGCTGTGATTGCAGGGGCAGGAGCAGTGGGATCCTGAAAGGCACAATTGACCCCAGGTTACAGAGCCAGCTGGGCAGACGCCAGGGCTGAGCTCACCCACTCACCTGGAGCTGGCTGGGAAGCAGAAGGCAGCACGAAGGGAATGCCAGGTTACCTTGTCACTGGCAATGGCCTCTCATTTGTCAGCGAGGGACGAAGGCAATTTACACAGGGATGTGGGAGTGTTGCAGGTGTTAGGCAGTTACCCTGAGAGCTCAAGACAACAAAGAGATCCCGAAAAAAAGCAGATCCATTTCTAGCCACAGAGAGGCTCTTAGCAAGTCCAGCAAGCCCCAGGCTGAGCAAGGGGAAGGGGGGCTGGGAACAGACCACTGGGACAATGGTCCAAGAACAAAAGGGCTGCATTAAAGGGCCTATTCTGGCAGTTAAAACGGGTTTAAGCAGTGTTGCTGCTGCCTAATCTGAGGCTAATAATGAGTCAGTCTTACAACCTGGAAATGCCTGGCCAAGTCAGTGGAGAAGAGAGGGTAAGGCACTTAAGTGGTCTAAACATTATGTTTCTGTCTGCATGTTCACGACAAAGACAAACCACTCAGGTTTGAAGTACACAATGCCTGATAGAAGCAAGATATTATACAGACCTGATGTGGTGCAGTGATGGGGTGAGGAGCCTTAACATCTCTGTCTGGTACAAACCCCAGAGGCAAAGCTCAGTCAGCTGGTGCCAGGATGAGTGGCAGAGGTTATCCAAAAGCCAGGCTCCATAAAATGCAGTTAGTCAGGACAAGGTGGCTTGGTCTCTGCAGGCTGCCTGCTTTCCTGTTTACCTGACCCAGCAGTCCAGAGTTTCTTTTACACAGCTTCATTTATAAAAGAATCCAGTCTGCAAAGCACAGCTTAGCCCAAATTCCCACTACCAGACTTCATCAGATCACTCCAGGCTCCGAGACCACTGTCTCCACACAGTAATAGACATTATCCCCAGGCTTTGTGTGTGTTTATGTTACCCTTCCATTTCCCCTTCAGATATGACATGCAATTCCTAGAAAATATGTTATAAACTCTTCTGCTCTGGAGTTCTGCCACCTCTGATTGCACTCATTTGAGCCAAGGATGTCGTTTCAAAGTAAATCAATAAACAAGGCTTAAAAGGGTCCTACAGACAGAGGCTGGGGGCAGCACCACAGCCCTAGCCCTCCCCAGTCATCGCTGCTGTGCTTCAACCTAACCAAGTAAATGGGTGAAATCCGAACAGGAAAACACTTCCCAAAGCTCCCAGTGCTGCTTTACAGTATGGGAGTAGGGGCCAGGGCCTGCCTTGCAGCTGGAATGGCACCTCCAGTGTTCCAAGTCCCAGGAGTCACCAAAAGAGCATGAGTGGGTGTCACAGCACAATCAGGGCTGGTGGGAGGGTCTCCCAGGGACCATCGGCAGGGATACCCCTCACTGCCAGCCTGTGGTACCCACAGGGGCTGCACCCAGGGTCTCCCAGTTGCTGCAGGTGGTCCTGGAGGTACCCAAGGAAACATCTCAACCTCAGTGAGGGACTGGAATGGCAAACCTGGAAAGCCTGGATTCAGAAAGGGGCCAGGCACCTCCCTCTCTTACTGAAGACATTTAGGGCCCCTCAGGCTTGCTGTCACATGGAGAGTAACACATCCAAGTAGAGCACAGCTAGATTTATTTGGGAATCCCAGGGAAGCACTTGTTCACCCCAAATCCTCCTTTTACACTGCTTGTGGCTCTCCAGACTTCCCTGCACACCAACAGCCATACAGGCACAGGATCTGATCTTTGGGAGTCTCCCAAGAAGCTCCAACAAGGTTGTACCTCCTCAAGCAGCTCCTCCAAGGTGAATCATAATGGACCCCATGAGCACAGTATGGACTGCTGGCTAAGCACTTCCCTAGGGAAGAGCTGAGACGTGGGTTATTCATCACCAGGAGCTGTCCTGCTCTCCAGGATCAATCACACACGGGCAAGGGAGCTACCAGAGAAACCTCTGACACAAAGCCTGCTTGGATGCACTCACAGCAGGATTTACAGAGCAAATTAACTCCACTGGTTGAATTATTTGGATTTTTTTTTCTTTCAAAATCTCCAAAGGCTGCATAGACACAATGCTGACAACTCAGCCAGAGAGGAGGGCTGCTGTTGCCCACAATGAGAATGAAGACCCTCTCACTCTGCCACCACCGTTGGGTTTTTGCCTGGCTGCATCTGCAGTTGAGATCTCCATTACCCGTGTGCTGATGGTTGTATTGGTGTGTCTGCCTGGGCTGCCTCTGGCCGGCTCAGGACATCTGCTGTTCCCAGCTCTGCTGCTTTTGCTCACTGTAAAACAGAATGAATCATTCAGGTAGAAGTGATCTCTTGTTTTGGTTGTCTTCATGGGCTGGTCTCTGTTCAGTGCTCTGTGCTCTGTTTCCAAATCCAGCACTGTGTGTGCAGAATCTGATTAGGAGACTTTACACTACCAGAATATACATCCAGTGCAGCAGTTACACACGGCTCTGGAAGAGCCTCCCACACAACATTCTGGCACAGTGAAGCTCCTACTAGAGACACGTGGGACGAGCAGCCCACACGTCTCCTGCACAACCAGATTACTCAGCCCCGGAGTGCTGCTCGAAGCAACATTTTCTTGGGATTCAGGGAGTGATCCCACAGAACTGCTGCTCTTTTTTGTGGGGTCTGTCCTCATTCACAGAGCTATTACTCATTGCCTGTAAGGCAGGATGCCACCAAGGAGCTCTGAGCTATGCCAGCCTGCAAAGAACGTTCCTGTGAGCTGCACTATGACCATATCCATGACACTCCCGTGTGTCCGGATCCTCCCCTGCGCAGCACCAGCCATCTGAACTGCACACACTGCTGTGGCACCTCAGTTTCTCTCTGTGCCCCCAGCACAGGCTTCCCTGCCCAGACAAACCCCAAATTCAAAAGGCCAAATTCTTCCCTGTGTCCATGCAAAGCATGCACCATGTCTCCTCTGCAGGGCAAGGGGAACCCTCCCACCCTGCCCAGCGCTGCAGAGTTCTGTTATGTGGCCCCAGTGCCACGCTTCCAACCCCAGAGCCTCTTTTCCTGCTGGGAACCATCCTCTGCTCTGGGCACCTGCAGCACTGAGCAGCTTTAGGGGTGCTCAGTCATGGGGTAATGAATGAACACAAGTGATCACTTCTCTTATCTGCAACTTGAAGGCAACTCTTATCAAGGCAGAGCTGGAGCTGAGCTCACGCAGGGCACAGCCACATCTGGGGCTCGGGACCTTTGCTCGCTCGCTCTCCCTGGCTGCTCAGGGAGTCAGGTGGTGCCGTTCCTAGAAGGTGAATAAATTATTACTGCAAATTACTCTGATGAAGTGGCTTTTATTAGAAAGCCAGACACAAAGGGAGCTTGCTGATTGGCTCCCAGTGATGTCATACCCAGCACGGCACTCAAACGCAGAGATACGAATTTTCTCGTCTATATTTTGCATATAATTTTCATTTTCTCCTGGCAATAAAGACACCAGCAGAGCCTTTCACTCGGGGAGGGTGGTGGGGGGTCTGGATTGCTCAAGTGGCTGATGAAAGAAAAGTGGCCTTTGTTCCTCTGTCTTGCAGGGAACCTCAGGCTAACAGTTTGCACCCACAAAGGCCCTGTGGTTTATTGCTCTACTACAAACCCATCACTCCATTTTCTTAGGTGGATAGCAGAGAAATTGGCATTTTTTTGGCTTCATTGTACCTAAAATCATTCTGATCACAGAGATTTTGCTATTTACAAGCTGAAGCTTAAAGTGCAGATAAAGCAACAGCTTTCTGATCCTCATCAGAAGGTGGGAACCAGGGCTTTGGGAAAAGACAGGCAGCAAAATCCCAACTAATTATTTATTTTCCAAGTTTCACATGGTGGTTGTTCCTCCCTACAAAGCCACTGTGAGTTCTCAGTGAGGTCTGTCAGAGAGGCAGGCTCAGCTCCCAGCACACTGCGTGCTCTCATTCCTCTTCCCTAATTGAATGTCCTATCGAACTTACAGAATTTGCCTAGGAAACGTTCAGGCTTTAATCATTTCTGGATGCAACAGGCTTGTTGGTGCAGCTCAAACAGCAGAGCCCTGTGTGGAGAGCAGGCATGGAAATATCCCTTGCCTCACTGAACTGGAATGAACTCCCAAATTCAAGTGAAGGCTGTGGTTTGCTCGGCAGCTCCCTCACGCAAGGCTGCTGCAGTTCTGGGCCCCTGCTGTCCCTGCTGACCCTGGACATGGGCAGAGGGGAAGGTTTTCCATACCTTTCTGCCTCCATTATGTACCACCGAGGTGTAAATTTTGCTGGGACAGCCAAGTGTAACATTTCCAGCCCTGGAAACAGGCTCCTGCTTGTTCTGTGCAAACACTGGGCTCTCCTCCAACAGAGCCAGCACAAATCCTGAGCTGACCTACAGCGCCTGCCTATTCCCCTTTGATTATGGCTCCGAAGTCATTTGTCCTACAAGGGCAGAAAACAAAACACATCTGTCATTTGGAAGATGTCCTGGAAACCCCCAGACAGTTGCACTGATGAAACTGGACACTGAGGGCTACTGGAGAGCTCAAACATAGTTAGATTTGCTGTTCCCAGTCCTGGGGTCACGACTCCCTGCAACATCATCAACTCCACTTTATTCCAGGTGGCTCAAAGTTGGAAATCATTCTCTCTTATCGTCTGAAGATTTGCTGAGCTGCCTGCCCTTTGTGGATAACAGGAGCTGCCCCCAGGCTCCTGGATGTTGGATCTGAGGCTTTTGAAGTCCTGAGGGTGAAGGTGCAAGGAACAGGCATCAGGGAAGGAGAGCGCCTAACTCTGAATCAGAGTAAAAAGGAATGTGAAGGCTGCAGTCCTAGGAGAGGATGCTGGCTGAGACACATGGCCAGCATCAGCAAAAAGGGAATGGGCTCTCAGGTTTAAGACCTGGAATAGATTCAAATCACCGCTTTTAGGTCTGACCTCCTTGCCTATCTGAGGGAGACAGCAGAGAGGGGAGGGAGCCATGAATCTTGGATCCAATTCCTATGTGGCTTGGCCCTACATCCCTCTTTGCTTTTACCACTCCATGTGTAGAACAGAGGGTTATTAAAAGCACCAGAAGAATCTCAAGAAAAACAATTTTACTGTTTTTAAGAGCTTTGTTATAGCATCTCTGGAGCTCTGGCTTAGACCACCACAGACCATTGTCGGGAAGCTCTAAACAGCCTTTGGATATTGAATTACTGTTCAAAAATGTATCAAATTCCAAAATCCCAACCACTGTCTGAAAAAAGAAGCCTCTGTAGAACAGAACACACTCACACAGACAGCACGGACAGCAAAACCATCATGCTGGTCTAACTCAGCTTCCCTTCCCCACCCAGAGTAACAGCCTTGCCCCAGCCTCATTCCAGCAGCACTGTACCCCTGGGAAGCAGCAGGGCTCTAGAGGAGAATACAGTCCCACCTACTCATCACTCACCTCACAACGAGAGCCCTTCTATCACTTGGCTTTTAATGAAATTGGGGGTTGATATCTCAGTCAGTCCCTCCCTTCCACTTGAGGACAGCATTAGCATCAGTCTGGATTATAATACCCAGTAAGCTGTTCTGGAGCGATATGAATCAAAGCCCTGGAAGTGGGATTGTGTTTAATTAATTGTGGCTGACAGATGAAGGTATTGATCGTAGATTGAGAGGTTCAGGATTGGCCCGGGGGATAATTATTGTAGGGCACACTGTGTTAGGGTGATATTTTTTTAATTTCTGGCGATGTAGGAGGGAAGCAGGGGGGAAATAAGTGAATAATTGCAGCTAATTAGAACTTGTGTGTGCATCCCAAATTAATTTGTTTGAATAATCAACCACCAACAGCAGTCTGATCCAAAAGGAAAAGGAAGCAACTGCTCAGAAAGATCTCAATTCCTCCCATAAATTGCGCAGTCCCATGTCTGGGATAAATGTTTTACGGAATTGAGGCCCTAAATACAGAAGGGGAATTGGGCAAGATTATTGAGTGGAAACACTTGCTTTTGCTTAAGATCTACGATAAATCAAAGGGGCTGGGTGAGGCTGTGGGATGGCAGGGTGTGGACAGCAGATGATGCTCGGGCCGTCGCCTCCACCCTATCCCTACCCATGTGCAACAGGCCCCCCCGCCGGCCCCCACCCCCTTTCCGGGCGGGACACGGGAGGTGCGGGATGGCCACGGGGGGATCAGACACACAACTGCTGTCGCCGCGGGGACCATGAGAGGTGTCTCGGGCGAGGCGGGGGCAGATGGAGGCGAGGCTGCGGCAGCAATCTGTGTCCCGGTGCCCGGCCCCTCGCTCCGGTCCGCGGGATCCCCGTAATCCCCCCCGGCAGCCCTGCTGCTACAAACACTCTCATCACCATCGCAGCGGGGGCAGCTCAGCACAGACAGCGAATGATCTAGCGGGGGGTTAATAAAAGGACTGGCGAAGAACAAAAAGCCTGTCAGCCGCCACAAGATGTGCTCTCCACCCCTTGTGCCCCCCAGGAAATTAAAAACCGGAGCCTGTGGTGTGCAGTGCTCTCTGCGGGACTGGACGGGGCACTGGGATGCGGAAGGGCAGGGTGGGAAGGGGGAAGTAGGGAGTTAAATATTTGTCGCAGCTGTCGTTTCTGATGCGATCTCTCGAGTGCTGTTACTCTAAAGGACCAGACTACCTGGGCTTTCCAAACCTGAAGAGACCAAGGCACATTTCTGTGTGCTGCTGCCAGCAGGCCCTCCTGGAGAGAGTCCACTACATCCTGCCGGGATGCTCTGCCTGACACCACCGAAGTCCATGTTTCCATGGAAATGGGAAGAGAACGGATGCCTGTGACACGACATACCTTTTCTGATGTAGATTCGGACCACTTTTAACATCCCTTTCTAGTGACAGCATTCAGGACTGGATATATTGCGGGCACAACCAAAACAGAACAAGAAGGGGGAAAAGATATCTGATGGTACGAATCAAACCCCACCATCCTTTCTGGTGAGCAGCAGCTGAACTCGAAAGTGCAATAATCCATTAAAACACCCTTCAAGGCAGAGACACCCCTGCACTAAATACAATATAATTCACACGCGGATAGTGAGGATCTGCCCCTCCCCTCCCCGGGCTGGGTTGGGTGAAGTTTCCAGCAGCATTTCCCTGCCGAGGGCTGCGATCGCAGCGCTCGGAGGTTCCCCGGCGCTTCCCCGTGCCCAGCCCGGGCTGCGCAGCGCGGGCCCGCAGCGCCCTCTCCCGCAGCACCGGGGCACCCCCGCCGCCGGCACCCGCAGCGCTCCGGGGCTGCCCTGCCCTGCCCTGCCCTGCCCTGCGGGCCCGGCCCCCGGACAGGCACACGGGCGGTCAGGTATCGCCCAGCAAGGGCGAACCCCGGCACCACCCAAACCAGCAGCGACTTCTCTGCGCCTTGAGGGATTCTGGTGAGCGGAGAGAGGCAGAAGTCTTTGCCTGCCGCTTTCCAGCAACGCTGGGCACTTCACATAAAGGTGAGGAGGTTCACAGAGGCTTTGCTGAGGGCCTGAGTTTGGCATCTGCCAGAGGAGTGTGGAATAAAGCCGTTATCCCTCTCTTGGACACGGTCTCTGCTCATCACGTGAGGTCTGGCTGCACCTTTTGGCGTCGAGCAGCTAAAAACTCCCTGGTTTGTTCTCGTACCACCATCACAGAGGTTTTGTACAGCCGCTCTCAGCAGCTGCTCCTGTCCCACGCTGCCCTGGGCACTGTGCTCCGGGCATCGCCATGCTCACACTGCAGACCTCACACCAGACCCATCAGCGCAGCACATTAGGAGGAGAAACACGAGATACTTGCAAAGCCAAAGGCAAAGCAATGACAAGTTTTGTCTCTGTAGGGAGTTTGCTTGGGACTGTTATCATTTTAAAGGACAAGTTACTGCTCCTAGCACTGGGAGCCAAGGATCTGAATAAAGGAGCTTCATGAATACAGATACATTGCACAGACAGAACAAATAAACCTGATCCACAGTTGCCATTTTCCTTTCCAAGTGGGTGAAAATGAGATGTCCCATCCCCAGGAGATCCAGAAAGGGCTTCAGCCCCTTCATTAGATACAGAGAAGAGATGATGCCAGGCCTGGCTGAGTGCTTCCACCCTGTCAGGAGAGCAATGTGCTGGAGAAGTCAACCTTCCCCCAGGGAACACCACTCCCAGGAAGCAAAGGCTTCCTGGCTGCCATGAAAATTGGAAACACTCCTGCCCTTCCTCAGTGCAAGGGACTGCAGGAGGCTCCAGTGTCAGAGCCAGACCCAGCTACACCCACAGGACATTCAGCACCACACTGCAGTTCCTGGAATAAAGTCAGCAGAAAAAATGACAAACGAAATAAAATGGGATTTCAATTGACCAGAACATTTCATTTGGCCCAAAAGCAAATGAGAAGCCCAGGGCTCCCTCTGAGCAAGAAGTAGCAGCACTGTGCCGTGTCCCAGACCTGCTCTCCCCAGTGTGGGCACTTGCAGCATCTGGCCAGATGTGTCCTCAGGCCCTACCCTGGCTCATGCACCAGCACCTGCTGCTGGGAAGTGGGTTTTTGCAAAATTCCTTCCTGCCACATCCATCTGAGACAGCAGAAATAAACGTCATGTCTCTCACATCGCGTTACATGTCCTCACAGATCTGCCCAGCCAAGACATCCCTTGCAACATCAGCCTTCATTTGCCCTGACCTCAGTGGGTTTGGCACCAAAAGGATTTTCTCCAGGCTTGGGAAGGTTCTTCCTTCTTTTGGTGCCATTGTGAAAACTCCTGTGTGTGCTGTGTGGGAGGTCAGATGGGGTGAGTGCAAGCAGCCCTGTGGTGACAGAAGGGTGGCTCACATGGGGTTGTAACAGGGCTGGGACTCTGCTCCATGCTCCATGGCAGGCAGCAGGTCTGTGTTCCTCCTGCTGCTGCTGAGCACATCCCTGCACATATCCCTGTGCTCCAAGTCTCATTTGTCCCACACCTGCAGTGAGTGTGTGTATTTTTGGTGTCAGCAAAACATACGAGCAAGAATTTAACTGCTCGGTGGATTCTGCTGGGTCCCACGTGTCCACAAAGAGCAGTGTAACACTGGCAGGATCTCCTGGTGGTAGTTCCACATGCTCTTTTGTGTGCTGGTGATAGAGAATTTGGGTTCTCTTAGTGCTTCTCTGCTTTGTCTTGGGTCTTCCACCACTGCTGGCTATGGTAACATCGAGAGCACCGGCTTCAGGGTGTGCAGACACCAATGTGAGGAAATGCCCCTTTTGGTGCTCTAGGTAAGGAACAGATCGAATCCAAAGCAGACATGGGCAAGGTCCCCATGCCCCTGACTCCATCACTGACCATATACACCCACCCTGGCATCAAACATTGTGCCAGGGTGCCACATCCAGCTCTGCGAGCCCCAAAGATTCCCCTCTGTTCACTCTGTCTCCACTTTATTTGTGATCACCCCAGCTGCTGGACTGGCACCACAGCATTAACCTCAGGGGGGTGACAGTGACACTGTCCTGACAGAGCTCTCCTGGCTGAAGCCCTGTCAGTGCTCACAGCTCCTCACTCACTTTGACCCTGGCAGGCTCCAACCCCACCGCACTGCCCACGGCTCCCTCCCGAGCTCACACCGCCTGTTACTCCAGCAAAGAAGTGAATCCCACGAATGTGAGGGCACTTGCAGAGCCCCAGCTTTGCAGGGACTGAAGTTTGTAGTTCATGCCTCCAGGGCAACATTGCAGATGAAAATCAAAATGCCAGAACTGACGAAAGGAATCTTTAAAAAGCATTTTCTGCTTTTAGGCAGCTGAGGGATGAACAGATCTGGATTCACTGGGCTTAGGTCAGTCTTGTCTGAGATACACAGATCCTTCTCCTTGCTTTGTCCTTCCAACCTTCCCAGAAACACCTCATGTGAGTCTCCCACTGTGCAACTCCCAGGCCAGTCTTTCCAGGGGCTGCAGTAGCTTGTTTAAATCTCCGCAGGCACTGGGACTTCTCAGGAGCCCTCAATCTTGACAGAGCAGCAAATATTCACAACTGTGTGTCTTGCACAATTTGTTCTCAGATTCCTGCTAACTGCACACAAAGTTTGGCTGATACCCTCTTTTTCTGCATTTTCTTTTATGCAGAATAAAGATCTCGTTTTGCCATTAGCTTGTGATATTTATGATGTGTGAGGTTGCCCAGGGTCCCAGCTCTGTACCCTTGTGTCCCTTCCTCATCACACGAACACAAGCTGCAGCATGTCACTTCAGCAGAACGTGCTGAAGGCATTTGGGGGGCACTCACAGTGGCATTTTCCAACTGCTCCTTGGGGATTTGATCTCTTCCTTCCTAGAAGACCTTCTGTCCTTGAAATACAGCTTGAACTTTTCACATGAGACCACAATTGTTAAACATTCCTGTGCTATTTAGAGACATCTTTGCTCTGCTGATAGCAGCGATGTGCACAGGAAAGCCACTGCTCTTCTGCCACTCCATTGACTGGCAACAGGTGACACGGTCACCTCTATCACTGAGGGGTAAGACCTGCTGTGGGTGTGTCATGTGGATGTAAATGTCTCCCTAATGGTTGTCTCTTTGGTAGGGCTGGCTCAAGGCTTGCAAATATTTGGAAGGAATCTGGCATTTTTACATCCCAACAGCCCCTGAACTGGCAGCACACACCTTTCCTGGGCCAAGTCCCAACCTCGGGAATCCAGCAGGTATCTGCTGTGTGCTATTACAAACTAGGATTTCATTTGAGGTTTCATACTCCCCCAGCTCTTGTTAGCAGACTGGTGGCTTTGTGATTATGATTTCCTTCAGCTTCTGTCTTGAAGATGTCTCTGTGTCTGTCTGAGAATGTCACTGGGCACTGCACTGACTCCCACTCCTCCCTGCTTGCTGTGCTGCTGAGACCCTGAATAACCCACGTGGAAAATCCTTCCCGTGGGGTGAAGGACAGTGTCATTCCCCCCTTTCACAACAAGGTCAAGAGCAGAATCCCTGAAACCTGCTAGCCTAGGAAACAAACTAAAATCCCTGCTCAGAGGGATTCAAGTTCAGCTCCTGCTCATGGCATCTGCCAAACAGGCCATGCAGCACCAACCAGCCCTGCCTGGAGCAGGGCAGAACCTTGTCCTACCTCCCTTACCTGTTACCCATGAGCAGCACAGGGCTCACAACTGTTACTCTCTGCCCTGCCAAGCAAAAATTGTTATTTCAGTCGGAACGTTGGAGGCTGATGGAAATCTGACAGTCCATGGCTAAGCTGCCAGCTGGGAAGTGGGTGGAAATGAATCTTTTGTCAAATAGTTAAACTGCCTTTTCTCCAGATTAATTAATTCACAAAGAACATATCCCTTCCTGGGTTTCACAGCTGAAAACAAAGCCAGTCTCGCCTCCCCTGCACTATCTGTCAGTCGTACCACAAAGTGCGGAAGCGCTCGCTCCATTGTTCCTCATGTGATCAAATCCTGGGGAAAAAAGAAAATCCCTGCACTGGCTTCCAATTCACCTGAGGTTCTGAGCTGCCCCACATCAATTTTTCCACAGTTACACCCAAGCAGCTGGTTCTGCCTTGAGCTGATCCACAGGGCCATGACCCCAGGCAGAAGCCCCAGCACAGACTTCAAAGCACTCAAGGCACTGCCCAGTTCTATTTTCAGCCCCAATTTCCCTCAGTTTGTATTAAATGCCAGGTGTCTGTTTGATATCTCCACTGCAGTGGCAACCCTCAGATCAGATTTGGTTTCCCATGAACCAGATCCAAGGAGTGATGGATGGCTGGATGGGTGCCCAGCTGAAAGCTCAAGAGCCCAGCAGTGAGAAGCATCTCAGCACCTGTGTCTCGACAGAGACAGGAGCAGGCTGCAAATGCAGCTGTCCACGGGCTCCTGCTCCTCATCTGGTAGCACAGTTCCTTGGACAATCTCAAAGCCTGCTCATCAGGTGCTCAGGGCATAGCTGTGCCCTTTCCCAGCCCCATGTCCTGTGCAGCTGCCCAGACCTGTCTTTCTCACTTTCAACTGCCAGCTAAGTGCTAAATCCACAGCAGACTCCAAAGATTATCAGCTCTTTTCCTGTAAGGGAGCTTTGTTTGGGAAAGGCTTCCTCACACACCTCCATATTTGGCACCTCAGCACTCCACGTGAAGTGAAAACCAAGCTCAGTAACACCTCTCCCCTCCAGAGCAGGACACAAGACAGTCACAGCATGTGCAGACTCCCACGGGCCACTATCCCACCTCTGGAACAGTGAGATACCTGGGAAAGGGAGAGCCATCCCTCCCTGCTCACCCTCTAGATATGAAGGAATTCACAGCCTTCTACAGCAATGCTCTGGAGCTGAAGGGTTCCTTTTTAGTCAACTCTTCCTTGTACAGAGTCTGGTCCAGATCAACAGATTGTTCTTTCCTGGTTACTTTTTATACTGTATAGTTTTTGAGGTTAACGAGCAACTAAAACTGTCCTTGTAAGCCTGAGTTTGGCTAAGGACAATGTTCTGTCAGTGGCTGATTCCTCAGGAGGAATCTGTTGTTCCCTTTGGAGATGAATGACCTCCTCCAGACAGCAGATGGAGCAGTCACTCGCTGCTGAGGTCTTCTGCAGTGGGATGTTTCAGCTAGAGGAAACGGGGAAGGAATAAAGTGACGGTCTGTCTTGGCCTCTTCTGAGGCAGAAAATGCCACAGCAGTCCTTTCTGAAATCCAGAGAGCAGAAGTAGAGAAGCATTGGTTTGTTTCCTTCTGTACAAGATGATGGAGGAGGAGTCTTTCTCAGTATGTCCACCATGGAGAGGCTTCCAGTGCCTTCTCTCTTCTCTTTAGCCCCTTGTCTTCCAGAGCACAAGGCCGTGGTCCATCAGTGCCCACCAGCCATTTCTACAGGAGATGTGCTGTGCTCTGAGGCAGGGATCAACCACCCCCTCACCCCAAGTAGCCTAAGGACGCTGCAGGGAAGCAGCACTAGTAGCTGTGCAGCACTAACAAAGCACAGTCTGAGCTCAGGGAATGAAGACAGAGTAAATCACATGCACACTTGCAAAAGGCAGTCTCTGGAGCCTGAGCTGGTTGATCACCCAGCAATTTCCCTGGGAATCCACCTGGGTTTCCCTTTGATCTCTTTCGGTTAGTACTTGTCATGCGTGATGCCCAGCCTAGAGGCAAGACATCCTCACAAGACTTAGAAGTGCCACAGAACTACAAAGGAAAAAGGAATTTCATGCTCACAAAGCCTCAGCAATATCTATACATTCACATAAGAAAAAACAGACCTCAAATACTTATAAAAGGACCTACTGTCTTCTGGATTTCTGTGGTTTTCCATTGTCTTACAGCCTCATTTCAAGATCATAAGATACTTTCTTTGAGATGTATTCAAGCCCTTCCCCACACAACCAGTTTTAGCACCCCTTTGCTTCTCCACCCCCTCTTTATTTTATAAAACATATTCTGGTTGTTCTGACTGTGCATCACTTTTCTCAACCACGTTTCTATATCTCTGCTTGTTGTCTCTTTATGGAAGAGGTTAGAGACTTCTTTTACCAACTTAGACAAATCTGGTTCCACGTGCAGCCACAACCACTAGCTCTGGTCTCATTTAACACCAAGCATTCCATGTCCTATGCTTCCTGCATTCACACAGAAAGAAAATACCAGGGACACCTTTTTCACAGCGAATTTCGTGGCCCAAACCTCTGTGGACAGATCTAGAGCTGACAGCTTTGCCAGGCAGTGCTATTTATGAGCTGTGTCTGTTAATGCACAACCCGGGGGGTGTGTGAGCAGTTTACAGTATGAGCTATGAAATACACAAATAGGTTTGGCAGTCTCAGCGGTGACATTCTCAAACAACTGCCTCTCAGAACACCAATACACACATTCACTGCAAAGCCTGATTCAGGGCTTCAGCTGGCATGTTAAAATACACCCAGCTTACAGTAGTGCATAAGGCACATCCTATCCAGATCAGCCGCCCCCGAGAGAGCAGGACTGTGCACCTGGCTGCACATTGTGCAGCTCCTGGAGCTGTGGCACAGCCTGGAAGGTGCTAAGGAAGAGACAGGGATCAGGAGGTGGAGCAGAGGTGGCCCTGCTGCTGCTCTGTGGGAAGTGACGTGATCTGTAAGGCAGGATCCCCGAGGATGAGCAGCTGATGTCACCTCACGCTGTCCCCACCCTGAGCGATTCTCCCACACTGTTGTGGGTGACTGGAGAGGCAAAATGGCAGCTGAGCCAGTGGGAGAGAACCACTCCCCACGGACACACAGCCCCGCGCCCACGACCCAGACTGGCTATTCCAGACATGCATGGGACACACACTAAGGGAGAACAGGAACAGGTTATGCTCACGCTGAGAGCTCCAGTGCATTTTTGGTGGTAAAACTGTGGGGCTCCTGTCAGCCATAAAGCCTTTTCCCTCTCCCCTGCTCACGGAAATCTGACCTGAGGCTGTCCTATCCCTTGCAAAGTGCCCTCAGAAGCCCCCACATACAGCTCTGCAAGCTGACAGACCCTACAGCACAGCAAACACTTGGCTTCTCTATTCTCACCTCTCCGGGCCTGCCTAAATCCTTCTTCCATAGTCCTCTGCCACAGCAAGGGCTTCAACTCCAGCCTTAAAGGCTGCAAATCAGAGGTTTCTCCAGGATCCAGCTTTTGGGAGCTTTCTGCAACAGTAACAGTGATGCCTTGAGTGGCTACCTAAAAACCTTGTTATGTCTAACCAGCATGAGAGAACAACAGCTAACAGGCCACACGAACTTCAGTTACCCACTAGGCAGTACAGGATTTCTAAAATATAAAAGTTAAAACCTAAGGTATCAACAGAAATAAAGGTCGCCCTGCGGGCATGTAATTTTGCTGGTGGGGTTGTACTACACCAGTTTGTTAGTTTGAGGTAATGATGAGGTTTTAGCAATGCCTTTTGTATCACAGGAATTAGGTCAGGTTCAGTAGGCACCAAACATTTCAAGGCACATTCACTCCCAACAACGCTGGCACTGCCGTTAGTGCTGAAATGATGTGAATATAAATAATAGCAACTATAATACGGAATCCAAAGTATTTACAATGAGATACAACCCACAGAACACTCACCAATGGGTATGCAAATTGGATGGATGAAGGGGATTGCAGAATAATTTGAGTTTGGATTTCAGAGTTCCTTCCCAGAGATAAGATTGAGCATCTGTCATCCATCTTCTACCTTGCCAAGCTGAAAACACTTCGAGCACTGCTCTGCTCACATACACCCATCCTTTCTTCTGAACAGCAGGCAACACTCCCCTAACATATCTAATCACTCTCATGTTTACAGGGCCACACCCTACAGATAAACAGGGAGCTGCAGCTCTCAGCACCTGACAGTGCTGCAGCTGGAGTCCCACAGGAGCCAGACTGGAAATGCAGTCAAAACACCTTCCTACCAAAGTTTCTCACTTCCTGAGGATAATTTCCTAACCTGTCTTCTTCCCACAAATTTCAGTTGTTCTATCTCTATTGATCTGGACCATTTTGCTCCAGAAACAAGCAGCTCAGCAGTCACTGCCACCACCTCTGATTGCTCGGGGTGTTCACCAGCACAGGTGGTGGCTCACGCCTGCTCCAGTTCCTGTGGATTTTCTGGAAGCCAGGCTGGGCACCACAGGGTGTGAGCAAACAGCACTGCAAAATCCAGCAATTTGGCTCCAATTGAAAGAAATGCATAAATTTGGACATGGATGATGCCAGCTCCAGCCCTGGTGTCTCAGGCAAGATAGAAACAGTTCTACCTCCCACTGCTGAGCTCTCAAAAGCTGGGAGGTGGCAAGGTCTCCAAGAAAGGCAGATTCATAACCTGGGAGGGAGGGAGGGAGAGAGATTCTCTGTGCAGAAATACTTCTGCAATGGCAAATCTCTCCAACGTGGTTCAGATTCTGCAGAACATCCACACGACTGGCATCTGGCAGCTTCAGACTCTTCCCAACTCTCATTCTGGGAAGAGAGTTGCCAGAGAAGCTGATACTAATTATTTAAAACTGGGACTTGCATATTTCCCATGTGATTCTACTTCTGAAGTACTGCACTACTGAGGAGAGGTTTGCAACTGCCAAGACATGAAAGAGTGTTTGTTATTAACACATCACTATATAATCAGGGGCTTAGCAGGAGGCTGGGCACGCACATGATTCTTCCTCTGTTGCTGACAGCGTAGATGGAAGTCCCCAGGTATCCTATTAGGTGACAAGTGAGAATGAGTTCTGCAGCCAAAACTAAGCAATTTGGCACAATTTAGTAGAGAGATGGCATTTTCTGCTCCAAAAGGGCCCAGAATTGGAACAGCATGAGATGTTTCAGATAGAGATTGAGCTGTGCTGGCCAAGCTGAGTGGGTGTCTCACGGAGCAGAGCAGCAGTGGGTGCTGAAGTCCAGGACTGAGATCTGCTGGCAGAGCTCAGATGGGGAATGTTGCCCAGTTTCTGAGAACAACACAGGGTCTGTATTTTAATTAGAGCTCCTCTGCTCATCTGCATGGCTCAGCAGAAACTTTCTGAATTCTCCAGACCTTTATTAGGATCCATCCAAAAAGCCTACCTTCAGTTTTTCTCTTCTCCTGCCCCAGAGAAGCCACACCAGTAGCAACCACCCAGCCCACGTGCTCTGCCGTTGGCTCCCGTGGAATGTCACGGGTAGGCACTGATTCCATGGGCATGGAGTGATGTGTGGTTCTGGAAAGAGTGCCCAGCTCGGATTACATGAGGCCTGTGAGGAAAGGCAGCCTGACAGCAAGGAATATGACACACAGATGGGTGAGCTGCACACACAGAACCCGAGTAACGGATCCAGGCTGCTCGGGGAGGCAGAGATAAGGGACAATACGTTGGGAGTGCTGGACAGGACAGGAGCTGAGAGGGCTGCAAGGACCTGCCATCCAAACCGTGCCCTGGGTCCTGCCCAGTGTTCATTAGCTCCAGCTACAGGGTCCATCCCAGGCACTGCAGACACACACAGGACCGATCCTCACAACAATAAAGGAATTCATACTTTGGGAAGGCTCCTCCCCTCCCTGCATTGTGCACTGGCCTAGAGTTTAACTGGCCAAAGTAGGTCAAAGGGAATGAGCTTGTTTGAATATGGAAATTCAACTTAATAAGTAGTAAAGACAATTGCTTCAAGCTTGTGAGTTCAAAGTAAGAAAAACAGGTTTCTAGAGCTCCTTTGAGAACTAGAAGCTTTGGTTTTCACCCCTCCCTGCTGTTTCCTCCCCTTGCCCACCCTTGTTCCCTTCCCTCTTGCCTCCTGCCTAATGAGGGTCTGGCAAACCCTCATTTCTCCAAACCAAGCCCATGGTCTGAAAAGCAAATTCTGTGAGGTGAAAAGCTCACACATACAGGTCTGTCAGCTCCAAGTGGCCTGAGAACAGGGACCACATGTGCAACTCTCCATAGCTAATCTTCAAACAAGGAAAAAACACATCCTTTGTCTGCTTCCTGCAGAAAAAGGGGGGTTTTCCACCTTCTCTCTTTTTTTCCCACCTTTTCTCTTTTTTTTTTCCCTAAAGGGAACAAGTTCCTTCCAATAACTGAACACTGATTAAAACCACTGTCCCTCTACCACCCCCCCCAAGTCACAAGCAGCTTATACCAAAAAACTGTCAAGAAAAAGATTTCTTATACAAGGACTTCATAACACCAGGGAAAAGAAATGAAGGAAAACTGTTGACATTGAATTTTAACTCTTTCCATTCTAAAAAAATCTCTTAACTCTTATCCTTTTCTTCCCATGCTTTTAATAAAAGTCTCCCAGTGAAAACTCATGGAGATCAGTTTCAGCTCTTTGAAATTACACACAGCAGCGACCCAGAAGCAATCAGCTTGCTAGTTCCATAATTAAACAGGTGTTTAATTAATACTTTTTATTCAGTCTGAGTTAGCTCCTGTGAATTCAACAGCCCTAGGTCCCTCTCTGTTACCTCTAACTGGAATTCATGGGGTGGCTCAAGGGCAGGCAATACGGAGCTGGACTTCAGTTCTCAACTGACAGTTTCAGCTCTAATTTTGCTGTTTGAGACAAACCTAGATCTCCATTAGCTTAAAAAATAAATGTTGACCAAGAAATGAGTGTTTAGCTCTTTAACTGAACAGGTTCTCTGAGGGAACTTGTCTTTTTATAAACCTCTTATTTTTGTTGGCAGATTGCAAAACGAATCTTACAATTATCTTTGCAGCCTTGTTCGAGTGCACTGACAGAACTGTCCATGGAGGCTGAACACCAGCAGCTTACAAAGATCAAACCGAGATGGTTCCTCCTCAGCAGCTTCGGTTGCGTTGATGTGGAAACTGCACCTGTTGTTAAAAAAAAAAAAACCAAACAATTTCAGTCTACAGGGCAACAACTGCATCAGCATCAGGTGACAAACTAATCACCCGAAAGAGGAATTGTGCCTTAATTCCCCAAGGTGTTGCTGTGTCAGATTGCTGCTCACAGCCACACCCAGACACGGGACTAATAACAGGGTCCCCGAGCGGTGACAATGCTCTGGGTTGAGGCTGCCCCGTGGGCACATCTAATTATGATGTTCTCTGACAAGGCTATAAATACCCCGGTCCCACAGGTGAAGCCCTCATTGCAGCAGGGTTTTTGGGCAGGTATTTACTCTGTTCTCTCCGCCCGCCTGGGCTGGAGGGCTGTTTGTAACCATGAGAGCCTCGCAGGCGTGTCCTCCAGGGAGATTTCATAATCACAGACAGATCAAACATCAGCCAGAAAAGCACCGAAGGGGAAACGATTAAATTTGTTCAAATGAAAAAGCTACTGACAAAACCCAAAGACCACCTGAGCAAAGGAAAAGGGGGGTTACACATTAACAGAGCAACTCTGGTGGGCTGAACAGGGTCTGAGAGGAGAAGATGATCGCGCTCTCAGAAGTGAAGGGGCACTACAGCAGTGTGAAAAACGAGGTTCGCTCTCCTGTGAGAATTTAAAGGGTTTAATAGAAAGACAATAAGAGACACATAAAATAAAGCAAAGAGGTAACGGCCGGGTGCCTTGGCGCTCTGCCAAGAGCACACCTGATGCTCGAGGTGAGTCCTTTTTATACCATTTTTACTGTCTGTTCTCTATTCATATTCAAACTTTTCCCGGAGCTGTTCTGCATGGCCACTCCTTGGTTCCGCCTTTTTAGAGCATGCGTATTCTTCTGCCTTGCGGTTTTTATTTCTTTTGATTCTTGGGGTTGGGCCCGCTAGGTAAGAGTCGATGGTGGGGTGGATCTCTTAATTCTCCAGACAGTCAGGGCTGATTGCAGCTTTGGGCCTCTTTGTCTCTCCGGGCAGAGCGGTGATAGCGGCTCTGGGCTCTCCTGGCCGCCCGTTCTCCGGGCAGAGCAGCCTTTGGGCCTTTTTGTTCCCTGGACAAAGTGTTGATCAGCAGCTCCTCGGGCCTCATCCTCTGCTCGCTTGGAGGTTCTCTTACTTGCTCACACTTGCTAACATTCTTGCCAAAAAGAGAGAAAACTACATCCACACAGCAAAAAGCATTTCTAACATTATATAATACCTACCTTTATACTTTGCGAGAAGCCAATATTATAATTTATGTTTATAACAGCAGGAAGGTATTCGAGCATAAAGAACAGTTTGAAGGATCTGCTGAAGAACAGGGAAGGCAGAAAGGCCTCCAGTTTGTTTTCAGGATTCTGTTCTTAAAGATCATCACATTTTCATAACGCTTAGGCTCACAAACTCAGTCAGTGCCCCTGGTCACCATCAGCTGCCAGGTGAGGAAGGTTTTTTCTCACTCTCTCCTTCACCAGCAATTCCAGCCTCCATCATCCGCCTGTCCTGCCCACCTTTGCACCCTCAAAACTCTGAGGAATAACTTCAGAGGGAGAGAATACATAAATAAATGAGGAAGTCCTTTATGGCAATGCCTAGTAAGAAAGGGAACCTGATGGGCAGCCAATGAGCCCTGAGGGCCAGTCATGAATTCATGACAATGGCTGCTGACTAAATACCATCCTAAAAAGAAAGAGAAATCAACAAAAAAGCCTTCCACTATTCTATCTCCTTTACTGCTTACTTTGTCAGAGTCTGAGGAGATGACAATCACTCAAAACACAGAACTGAGTAAGAAAATTATCGGCTGCCTCAGCCAACGCGCTGTGGCACATAGTTGTCAAACTCTTGCAAATTTTGTCAGAAGTCTCTGAGTGAACGTTGCTGTGATTTCTAAAGAAGCCCAGAAAAACTCCCTCTCATTAAAAAGGAAAACCTCCCTTGCTCACTGCAGCCCCTCTGTGATGGATGCACCGGGCAGCAAAGGCGGTCCCAGCCCTGCTCCCAGCACGCGCGGCCTCAGGGCTGCGGGCAGGTCTGATGAGGACACCTCACCCTGGGAATGGCACGGAACACGGCGAGACCAGGAACTTTTCCACCAAAAAGAAAGAATAACCAACCCTACTAGGGCTGGTTACTAGCTTCGGACAGTGACTGCATTGCTGGACGTGAGCCTTTAGAGAAACTTTGGTGTGAGGCAGGGCAGAGGAGCTGTGGGACCGCAGGTACTGTCCTGTTGGGGCAGAGTGGAAACACAACACAGACCCACACGGGTGTTGCGAAACAAAGAAACAACCCCGAGGAGGGCATGGAGCAGCAGTACTACGTACGTGGAGGGTGCAGACACGATGCCCAGCCGGACATCAGCTCAGCGCTACTGAAGGCCCCGGCACCAGGGCAGTGCACACCGCGGGCTCCTCGCCCCGGCTCCCCGCTGCCCGAGGGCCCGGCTGCCTCGGCCCGGCCCGTTCCCGGGGGCCTCGGCCCGGCGGTGCCGTGAGGGAACCGCTGCCCCGCCATCTCCCCTCACGACGCACCGCCCCGCGCCGCTACGGTATTCTCGTACCGAGTTACGCAAGTGGCGCAGCCGCACCGCTGGGCCGCACGCAGATTGCGCAGAAGGAGCGCCATTCTCGTACCGAGTTACGCAGGTGACGCAGCGGTGTGGCCGGGCCGCACGCAAGTTGGGCAGGGGGAGCGCTGTTCCCGTACCGAGTTACGCAAGTGGCGCAACCGCACGGCCGGGCCGCACGCAGGTTGTGCAGGAGGCGCGGCGCGCTGCGATTCCCGAAGCGGTTTACGCCGTCCGGCAGCCAGCGGGGGCGGGGCGCTACGGAGGCGGCGTAAGGAGGCCCCCGCCGGCGGCGCCCCGCCTCAGCCGCGGCGGCGGGGGAGGAGGAGGAGGAGGAGGAGCGGAGCGCGTCCGGCGCGATGTGGCAGCGGTCGGTGTTCGTGGGCCTGCTGGCCCTGGCCCTGGGCTACCTGTGCGTGCTGGGCCCCGAGCTGCCCCCCGCGGCCCTGCGGCAGCTCTCGGCCTCGCTGCTGGGGACGCTGCGCCGCGCCCGCTCGCTGGAGGCGCGCACGGTGGCGGCCTGGCAGGCGGCCATTGTCCGCCCCGCGCGCGGCTGGGCGCGCGTCGCCGTCGGGTAGGTGCGGGAGCGCGCGGGGAGCGCCCCTGGCGGCGGGGCGGGGAGCGCGCCTGGGCCGGGATGCGCGTCCCGGTGTCCACGTGCGTGGGTGTGGAATGTGCGGGTACGGATGTGCCGCGGCCCGGCGTGCGTAGCCATGTACCTGGGATGTGTCCGCCCCGGCCGGGTGAGGCCCCACCTGCAGAGCTGCCTCCAGCCATGGGGTCCCGACATCAGAAGGACGTGGAGCTGCTGCAGCGAATCCAGAGGAGACCACGGAGATACTCCGAGAGCTGGGGGTGCTCACCTGGAGAGGAGAAGGCTCCAGGGAGACCTCAGAGCTCCTTGCAGGGCCAAGGGGGGCTCCAGGAGAGCTGGAGAGGGACTTGGGCCAGGGAACGGAGGGACAGGGCAAGGGGGAATGGCTTCCCACTGCCAGAGGGCAAGATTAGGTGAGATATTGGGAAGGAATTGCTCCCTGGGAGGGTGGGCAGGCCCTGGCACAGGGTGCCCAGAGCAGCTGTGATTGCCCCTGGATTCCTGGCAGCACCCAAGGCTAGGTTGGACGGGGGCTTGGAGCACCCTGGGATAGTGGAAGGTGTCCCTGCCTGTGATAGGGGATGGAGCCAGATGATCTTGGAGGTCCCTTCCAACCCAGACCATGCCGTGATTCCATGAAAAGAGCCAGACGTGAGTGCAGCACCTCCCTTAGCACTGCTCGGTCTGAGTTGGACATCGGCCGAGGCAATCGATGATCCAGAACGCTCCTGTGGTGGGGATTTAAGCTGGGCTCAGGCCCTATTGACAGCCCTTCTCCAGAGACATTATTCCCAGCTTGCTTGTCTTTAAAACAAATTCATGTGCAGCATCTAAGGGTTGGGGTTGGGGTCAGTTGGAGCTGCTGGTCCCTCCAGCACAGGCTGGCAATAAATAGGTACCAGAGACAAGTTTATAAAGTGGAGAAGGGAGCAAAGCCTTCACCTTTGGGAAGAGGTAACTGAGTCCAGACAGAGCTGGAGAGAGGTGTGGAGGGAAGGGAGAGGGAAGGCAATGGATGTTGAGCACAGGGAAATTCAAGCCACTGTCTCTTTTTAAAGTGGGAAGAGAACAAGGGGAAAGTTCAGGAATGTAACATTGATCTTAAATGCTGGGTTTAAGTCTGACCATTAATCCAGATGTTATATTTAGTGCTTGACTCACTTTCTTTTAAATATATGGACATGGCAGGATTACTTGCCTTTGACTGGAGGATTCAGCCTTTGGGTGTTGGAAGGAGTCATCCACTTCCATGGCTGTGTAGCTCTGTGTTAGCAGAGGAATGTGACTTAGTTTCATCCCCTTGGATCTGTAATGATTCATTAAAACATAAAATTGGGGCTAAAATGCTGCTTGAGCTTGTGGTTTCTTTTCTCTGCCATGCGAGGAAATTTCTCTGTCCTCGGTGCAGGAGGTGATGCACATCCAGAGGATTTCTGGGCTGGTTACCTCGTGGAGTGGAAAGCCTCAGGGTTTTTCATGTCCTTCATTTCGTTTGATGCAGCTTTGCCGTGTTGCAGCCCAAATCTGAGTCCTGAGAGGTCACTGCCAAGGGAGTGCTGAGTGCTGAGCACTCCACACTGACGGGGAGCAGGAACTGGCCCTTGGAGTGTCGTGGGGGGAGATGTGGAGAAAGTCAGGGATCCTGCACGAGTTTCATGGATGGTTTGGATCCCTGTCAGGGACATGTGGGGCAGAGGAGAAGAAATGGAACTTGACAGCAGCTCCAGAAGATGCTTAAATAATTGCTGGTGTAATCTCAGGAAGTATTTGCTGTATATTGTTATCTCTCTGAAACCATGGAGTGAGACAAGGGCAAATGTTTATAAATTGTCTTCCCGGGGTTCTGGTTCCAGCTAGAAACTTTCCTGTCCTCTAGTCTGAATTAGACTGTGATTAAATCAATGAGAAATGGGCACTGGAAGTTAGACTTTCAGTAAAGCCTGGATCTGCTGAAATGGTTCTTCTCCCTCCCTTACTATCACAGGATTTTTCTCCTGTTCCCACTGCATGCTGTTTCTGTAAGTTTGGGACGGTCCTTCAGAAACTGCCATTTTCAAATACTTCAACTTGCTGAGACAGATTGCTCTCTTGTCTTCTCGTAAACAGAACCAGCCGGTGTGGGGAGTTATGTGTGGCTTTGGGTATTATTAGGAATAGTTGAAACTCCAGAGGTTGATCTAGCTGACTTAAACACTTTCAGTTTTGCTTTTAACAGTTTTGAATCACATGCACATTTGAAACCCAAAATACATAAATTTTTAAAAGCTTCTAGGAATTTAAAATGCTACTGTTACTGTGCCTGGTCTTTTCGAGTGAGCCCAAGGCAGGAAATTAAGTAGGACCTGTATTGTAACATACTCAACCACCTTTGGATCACGCAGCTTTCCTTGTTTTCATTCAGCAGGAAGTTAGAAATCCCTCTCTGGGCACGATAAAAGCTAGTCAAATGGAGAAAGCTTTAGGAGAGAATTTCAGGAAATTCCTGTGCCCTTTTTCCCTTTGGTTGGTTGTTCTCCCCCTGCACAGTCAGGGGTGTGACCTCACTGCACTCCCAGGTGCCCTGAGGTCTGTCTGCTTTTCCCAGGAGGCCTTTTCCTTCTCTCTCCCAGCGTCAACGCCTGCGTGGATGTGGTTCTGTCCGGGGTGAAGCTGCTGGAGGCCCTGGGCCTGGAGCCCGGCGAAGGGAAGAACCACGCGGTCCTGAGCTCCGGGCAGGACCTGAGGGAGGCTTTTGCCCACTTCATGGAGAGAGGGGCGGCTGCCGAGCGCTTCTTCAGCGACGCCGAGGCGTTCCAGGCCATCGCACGGACAGCCTCGGAGCACCCCGCGGCACAGGTGGGTCTGCACCCACAGCGGAGCCTTGGCACTCCTCCTCCTTACTCCCTGAGCACTGCTGGCTTCCACTCTCCCTCTAGAGACAAAACCGTTTAGGAAGAAACTTGTGGTGTAGCTTGAGTTGCGTTCATGGTTTTCCGTGGGATTCTGCCCCTGCTGCAAATGGGAGGGGTTGAAATGGTCTCTCCCCTGCTGACATTCCCAAACTGAAATGTCAGAGATGCCTCTTGGGAGCCAGATGGGGCTGAGGCTGTGGAAGAGCCTCCAACACCCTGGGATGAGGCTGGGAGTGAGGAATCTCCTGATTTTCAGCTGTATGTATGTTTTCTGTGAGAGAAGCCAGGGGTGGTTTGGGTTGGAAGGGTCCTTAAAGCCCACCCAGTGCCACCCCCTGCCATGGGCAGGGACACCTTCCACTGTCCCAGGCTGCTCCAAGACCTCTCCAGCCTGGCCTTGGGCACTGCCAGGGATGCAGGGGCAGCCCCAGCTGCTCTGGGCACCCTGTGCCAGGGCCTGCCCACCCTCCCAGGGAACAATTCCTTCCCAATATCCCATCCAGCCCTGCCCTCTGGCAGTGGGAAGCCATTCCCTGTGTCCTGTCCCTCCATGCCTTGTCCCCAGTCCCTCTCCAGCTCTCCTGGAGCCCCTTTAGGCCCTGCAAGGGGCTCTGAGCTCTCCCTGGAGCCTTCTCCTCTCCAGCAGAGCACCCCCAGCTCTCCCAGCCTGGCTCCAGAGCAGCCCTTGGAGCATCTCTGTGGCCTCCTCTGAGCACCTTTGACCCTCAGGACAATCCATACTCACTGCTTTTCAAGCTCAAATCAGAGTTTTACTGGAAAGTTTGACCTTTTTTACTGAAGCAACTTCCCCAGTTCCTTCCACTTCATGTGGGCACAGGCAGCAGGTTTCATCTCAAACTGGAGGAAGAATTGCTGCAGTATTTAAATGACTCCTTGTCAGCCTTGCTGAAAACCCACAGGGCTTTAGCCACAGAGAGGTTGCTCAGGAGTAAGGGCTGTTTATGTGCTGAATGAGTTGGTTTTTACAGCGCTGTCACTGTTATGAATGAATTGATTTTTACAGGGCCGCTACCTGAAGGTGAATATTTAGATTAAAAATAAAGAATGCTCAACTTGTTGAGACCTCACAGAGAATTGTAAAATCGTTTTGCCTTCAGCCCCAATAACCTTTAGTAACTTGGGTACTGCTGAACCCTGTTTTAAAAAGCCAAAATCTCCAGCCTATGCTGAGGACTAAAATGTGTTTAAAGGTCCCAAAGCCAGGGGATGCCCACACCCTGCTCTGTTTGTTTTACAGCTTTACGTGGGAGGAAATGCTGCTCTCATCGGGCAGAAGCTCGCGACAAATCCAGACCTGAAGGTACACACGTTCCAAACATTTCATGCCCTTTGCTTGTCTTCTTTACTTTGCTTGTCTCATGTCACTTCTGTGTAGGTTTTGGGGATCTGGCAGTTACTTCTTAGGTTCTGCTGGTGGGACATATGGTTGGACTTCCAAGCTGATTTTTAAAAATTGAATTATTAACTTTTTAAAATCAGTTGTCTAATTCAAGCATCAGTTGTGATGCTTAAATTTTGGCAAGGGACATGGCAAGAGAAACCTTGTTTGTTTTTCCTTGTTTTCTAGATCCTCCTTTGTGGCCCAGTTGGTCCCAAACTCCACGAACTGCTCGATGACAATGTGGTTGTGCCGCCAGAATCCATGCAGGAAAGAGATGAATTCCATCTTATCTTGGAATATCAAGCAGGTACCTTGCCAAAGGCTGAGTGTTCAGTGGAGCCCCTGAACATCTCTAAGATTGGTGCACAGCCTGAGGGGTGTCATTCTGAAGCTCCATAAACACTAAAATGCTCCCTGAAAACACAGATTTAACCACGTGCTGATGAAACTCGGGGTAACCTTCATGTAATGGCTCAAACAATTTCAGGGCTTTTCTTGCCGCTGATGGAGCCCATTGAATTTGTGATCTTGCCCAGGAATAAACCACTTCACACACACTTGGTCCTGTTTGCTCCACCCCAGGTGAGCAGTGGGGCCGAGTGAGGGCACCCGCTGCCAACCGCTTCATCTTCTCCCACGACCTGTCCAACGGCGCCCTGAACATGCTGGAAGTGTTTGTGTCCAGCCTGGATGAATTCCAGCCAGACCTGGTGGTGCTTTCAGGACTCCACATGATGGAAGGGCAGAGCAAGGAGATGCGACAGAGACGACTCATGGAGGTGAGATACTGAATCCCTGAATCTCCTTCATTTCCACTCCAAGTGTTTCGTGGCAAGGCCTTGTTTTCCCAGGTTTGAAGGAGCAGGAAGGTTGTGCCTT
The DNA here is from genome assembly GCF_000738735.6 of Corvus cornix cornix. Classification (NCBI taxonomy): domain Eukaryota; kingdom Metazoa; phylum Chordata; class Aves; order Passeriformes; family Corvidae; genus Corvus; species Corvus cornix. The sequence goes on from NC_046340.1 coordinate 19,435,354, forward strand.
AGAGCTCCCACAGGTCTCAGTATTCAATGCCAAAAGCAGAGTGGGAGCTGCAGGCATGGCCAAAGTCTAATTCTGTAACACTGGTTTTTCTTAGATTCAGTGGCCTGTCCAGGGAAAAGAAGGGCTGGTTGCCTGGCTGGAGGGTGTTGATCTGGTTACTGGGCTTGTCTAGCAGCTAAACCACACTGTTTCTATCCTGGATACTGAGGTGATCCAGGTTGTAATCAACACCTGCATTCCTTAAGCAGCATCTGTCTTGTACCACCTGTTCTACAGCTGAGGGCTCGTCCTACCGTGAGGCACTGGCCTTTTTCCTGTTCTAGGATCAGCTCTTCTGCAGCTGCTTCAGGTTTGTGAGGTTTTTGGAATTAATCCATTAGAAGGTGCTGAGCTGGGAGGAGATTAAGGTTAGATACAGTTTTCCTGCCCTGGGATTCTGCAAACTAGAAGTTGCTTTATTTCCTCTCCTTAGTAGTACACACACAGGTCATCCCATTGAAATTGTTTATATCCACTCACAGGAAGATTAAAGGATGTGTATCTTGAGTCCAAACCCTTTTTCTCCTTCTGTTCCTTAATAAATACATATTCTAGGGTTGTTTTTTCCATTTTCCTGTAGGCTGTGGCCTCCATCTCTGATATCCCAACAGACATTCCCATACACCTGGAGCTGGCCAGTATGACTGATCAGGATTTTATGAGCAACATTATGCATCAGGTAAGGAAAATGAAAGGATGTGCTCTTTTGATCAGGTTCAGTATCACGGTGTACACACTAGTGCATGAATACAGAAACCAAAACTCAACATTTGGACCATACATTCAGAGATAAATTGAGGATTGAATTTGAGCTGAGTTATCATTTTAAAAATCCCTCGGTTTCTTTGCAGAATTTCTTTCCTGGTGGTTCCTTGTTTAGTGTGACGTGGCTCTGATCTCAGTGTTATGTTTTAGGTGGAGTTGATGTGTTGTTACTCTTTACTGTCAAAGTGTGTGTCTGGAAAATTAATTGCATCAAATGGAATGTTTTCTTGGCTAAGTAATTCTTGCCCACTTGTGGAAGTGCAGCGACTGGGAAACTGGGTGCTGCTTCTGCTGAGCCAGCAGCAGGGTGCTGCAAAAACCACAGCCTGGGGGGAATCCCAGGTCTGACTCTGCCCCTGAGGGCAAACCCGCTGTTCCCTGTTTCTGTTAGCAGGTCTTTCCCCTGGTGAACTCCATCGGGCTGAACGAGCAGGAGCTGCTGTTCCTCACGCAGTCTGCCTCTGGTCCCCACGCCTCCCTGGCCTCCTGGAGCGGCATTCCCGACGTGGGGGTGGTCAGTGACATCCTCTTCTGGATCCTGAAGGAGCACGGCAAGACAGCGGAGCGCGCCTCGGACCTGACGCGGATCCACTTCCACACCCTGGCCTACCACATCCTGGTCACCGTGGACGGGCACTGGGGCAACCAGGCGGCGGCGGTGGCGGCCGGGGCCAGGGCTGCCGGCACCCAGGCCTGTGCCACCGACACCATCGACACCAGCAAGGTCTTCCTCAAAGCTCCTCTGGAGTTTGTCACCTCCCACACAGAGGCACCATCCAAAATCTCCCTCAATCCAGACGAGCCCGTGGTGCACTGGCACAGGGAAGGCATCTCCTTCCACTTCACCCCCGTGCTGGTGTGCAAGGATCCCGTCCGGACCGTGGGACTCGGGGATGCCATTTCAGCCGAGGGACTGCTCTATTCCGAAGTGTACCCTCAGTAGGAAAGCAGGACCCTCCTTCTTCTCCAACACTGCACGGTGTCTGAGACCCGTGGATTGGGATTTGAAGCAGTGGTGGTATAGGAACAGAACCAGGGTGTGGTGTGTTTTCGGGGTATAACTGAAAAAGAGCCAAAGAATAATTCCAGGTATAAACTGTCGGCTACATTCCAGTCACTCGGCAGTGACTCGAGCGCTTCACGTGCAGGTGCAGATGTTTTAGTATTTAATGTGAAAACTGGCTTTGTCTTAAGGGGGAGGGACACAAAGACCAAAATCCCTGGCTGGCAAAGTTTGCTGTTCTTAGCTCAGAAAGGATCTTCTCTGGTGGTGCTGGAAAGTGCAGCAGCAGGAGAATTTCCTGCCCCTGGATCCCAGGGAGAGCATAGCAGTGCCTGGCCCTGCCTTGCCTCTGGTAAATTCAAAATAAAAGGCTTGTGGGTTATCTCCTCCCAGCACACTGCAAACCTTGCTTGGGGTGAGGATGGAATTACTGCCTGGTGCAATCACCTCTCCGTGTGCCCCAGAGGGAGCCATGGTCCCAAAATGTGACACAGACTGAACCTACCCCAGGCTGCACAGGTGATTCTGGATATCTGTGACTAAAGGTGTTCAACTGAGCCCCAGCAGCCTGTGCTTAGTTTTTTGGGAACTAGGAGTGAAGATAATCAGGGTTTCTGTTTGGGGGACAGCACTGTTTCCCTGCCAGGGAACCCCCAAACCATTCCCTGTGTTTGCTGTACGCTAAGTACTCTGCTAACAGTTGGTGTGTTACAGAAAAGCTCTTGAGTGCTGGGACTCCTTTCTGGTTGGTTGAGAATGGTTGTGCCAAATTCTTTGGTCTCCCTGGCCTCTATTAGGAAAGGTTAATATATTAGGGAAGGCCCCTCTGGAAGCTCAAAAGCTGCAACAGCGTTTCCCAGGTAAGACTGAAGTGAGGAGGCCTTTTTAGGGTTTGCTGTTGGGGTTTTTCTGACTAGGTCACTGGTAGTTTCTTTGCTCTGGCCTTTGGAATTAAAAAAGCAGAACCATGTGTCCTTGTTAAATACTTTGCTTCTCTTTTTTTACCTGTTCATAGTCACACACTAAGAATTGCAGAGCACCAGCATGGTTTTGTGTCTGGCCACTTCAGGAACCTGGAGTGTGTGTGCACAGCTCTCAAGACACTTTTCAGTAGAAGTGGGTTAAGTGCAATCAGCATGTCTGGGCAAGCCTGTGCCTCACTAGAGCTTGGGGGAGGTTGTTCCAGGTCAGTCTTCGCACCTGAATGGAGGGAGGAGAGTCTGTGTCACTCAGGGTGGAGTGATCTGTTGCAATAACGCTGTCAGGCTGCAGTCAGTGGTGTTCTCTGGTGGGAAAAGCCATCCTGACTGCTCTGCAAGGATGAAAACTGGCAGCTGTTGTACGTGCACTGACTCAGCACACAATGCTGTCACGTACATTCAGCTTTCCCCCTGAGCAAAGTCTTCTGCATTGTACAGAGCAGAAGTACAGCAATGCTGTGTTTTCCTGCAGCTCATCCCACCCTGAGCTTCCCTTGAGTTGTCAGCATTTTGTCCAGGTGCAGGATCTTCTCAAGACTGGAAGCATTTCTACCCTATTATTTTTTTATGATGTTGATGATTGTTATTACTATTATCATTGATAAACTGTAGCACCGGACTTGGAGTTCTGGTTTAGTCTTCCTAAACTGAAAATAAATGAAAAGAACCTCTCCTTTTGGCTGTCTTAGAAGTCCAAGGCCATTAGCAAGGCTGTTTTGCAGCCTGGGATGGTGGCCTTTTGGCTCTGCACTCCTAGGGCCACCAAAGGCCGTGGATCTGCCAGCTGGAAAGTGATCCTTAGCTTACACTGGGTTCCACTTTCCTGATACTGGGCCAAGCTCTGTGGATTCTTGAGCTGGAAATAAAACTGCACACACTCAAGCTGTCACCAGCAATGCCCCTGCTGCTGTATTTCACTTCTTTCTTCCCAAAACACTTCCAGGGATGTGAGGGCTGATGGGGCTGACATTCCTTATGGCCACCTAAAACCACGACTGCACCTACAGACCTTGTCCCAGGGTCAATTGTGCTTGCATTGAACAGGAACATGACAGGCCAAAATAACCTTTTTTTAATCAGAGTAAATAACTGCTGTAAACAATCATTTAAAAGGAGCTTGCTGCTTAGAAATCATCTGGGCCAAAAATCTAAACTGGTAATTAGTTACCTCCTTCCTGCTGCTCCTCACGGGTAACATTTCTGCTGTGGCCCATTCTGGGTGTGCTGGGAACACCTGGCACAGAAGTCCCAGCTCAAATCCCAGCACCTTGGGATGGCCAGGCTGCTGCTCTACCCAAATCGGCTTTAGCAGGTACACAGAGCTCTCTTGCCCCCCAAGTCACTTCCCAAGGAGAATCCGTAACCACCCTGACCCGTTCATCAGCTGTGCCAGTGGGACCCTGATTAAGTTGAGGAACAATCTATATGGTAATAAATGTGAATTGAATGGAGGGGCCCAGCAGCCTTTGCTTTGTTTCACATGCTGTGAACATGATGTGCTTAACTTCCTCCTGCCTTCCCAAATTAATGACAGCGAGGCAGAGCTCCTGAAATCCTGAATTCCCCTGCACCTGTAGTCTCACACCTGCACAGCTCCAGTAGTGACAACAAAGAAAAGCTGCTTCAACAGCTGCAAAAATACCAAAACTTCAAAACCAGGCTTGAGCTGACCCTGCTCCCCCTCATCCTCTGTCTCTACAAATCCTGTTTGTTCTCCTGTGTTACTTGTACCTTGAAATCCAGTGCTGGATGACTCAACCCTCAGCCAGCCTCACTCCCGAGGCAGGGTTTGCACTGGAAATGTTTATTCACACAGGTCCTGCTGGAGATGCAGCAGCTGAGCTCAGCACTGTGACAGCTCTCCATGCTAAAACCTGTGCACGTTGGTATTTTCACTTGTGTGTCCCTGCAGCCACCTTGGCTTGGGTTTGTCTTATCCATGATCCAAAATGAGCGTTCTTCCCGTTTTCTGTGCATGGCATTTACTCAGGGTCAAGTGCTGGATGATTTGGGAGGTGTGAATCACAGGGGCCTGGCAGAGTCTCAAAGGACACGTTCCTTCTCCACTGTGCCCTTGGTGCTGTGGCATGGAAGAGCCAATCCCAAATCCAGCTCTTGCCAGTTTAAAGGCTCTTTACCTTTGTTCCTCTCCAGGGGAGTTTCACAGAATTACTAAAGAATTGCTTGATTTTATTGTGTTTCCTGGTTATCTCCTGCTGGGATGTGTGAGATCCAGTCAAGTTTGCCTTCCCCTCCCAAGTTCATTTTACAGAACTGGTGCTGAATGTTCTTCCTAAGCCTTTGGCAAAGACCTCATTAACTGCTTTGTGCTGGATGGTTTAGAGCTCAGCTCCACTCCTTAGCCACTGGAAACCAAAGCTTGGAAAGCAGCAGAGCACTAAATCCATTCCAAAACCCAATGGAAAACTGTCAGCAGTTGTGCTTGGCTTTTTTTTTTTACTCTCTATTCTGTAATGATACACTGAATTATCAGTTCTGTGCCACAGGGTGACTTTTCCAGCCATGTCCTGAGCAAAGAGTTGAATAATGGGACACTTCTGTGACATAGTACAACAGAACTCAGTTTCCAGTTATCCTAAAATGTTGGTTTGGGGGTGCTTTTGGAGCTTGCAGCTTAGGTGAAAGCTGAGGGTTGTGAGCGAGTGAACAGCTGAAGTGTCTGTGTGCAACCTGTTCCAGAGCAGCGCTGGCACGACTTGTGTCACACAATTGCTGCCTTGCTATTCCTGGCCTAAGGAACCTCAGAGTTTAGGGGAGAACAGCAGAAAACCAGAGGAAAATACCGGATCTGAGTAACCTCTGCAGTAGAACTTGGATCTCAGAGCCCAGAAAGCTGGTTCTGCCTGTTGGAGATGTTGGATGAAGCTCTCCTCTGTCACTCCAGAGCAGTTTCTCGTGTGGTATCTCAGGTGGCTCCAGGCTGAATTCTCAGGGAGTCACTGATCCAGACTCTGGTGGGAGGATGTTCCCTTAGCAAAGGAAAGGTGCAGGTTGGAAATGGCACAGGGCCAGGAGCTCTGTTCCCCACAGCCTGGGATCAGCCTGTGCTCAGCAGATCTCACAGCAGCTGAGGAACATAAATGCTGGCAGGAATTATCCCATCAAAATGCAATGGGGTGAGGGCAATGGAAAAAACACCCTGAAAACCTGTGAACTTCTCAGGAAAGCTCCCCTCGGTGCAGACTGGGGTCAGATCTCACCTGTGTCTTCCACTAAAAACATGGACTTCTTAGAGCAGTGTGGTTTGAGAGAGTGGTAAAGCTTTCCTTGTAGCAGAACTGGATTTTCTCTTACAGAAAAGTCTTGGCAGATGGAGCACTTGTTATAACATGGGCCCTTTTTGAATGCATTTATGTGTGGAGCTTATGATTTTAGTAAAGTTTTCCCCCATTCAGCACTGAGGCTTGTCTGTCTCTGCAGAAGAGGCTTTGCCAACTGAAACCCACTTCCCATCTAAATCTAAATTCTGAACAGCTTTAAGGCCCCCACATCCACCTTGCTCAGTCACAACTGAGCAAACAAGCACAGGAGCACAGCACGTACCCACTAATACTGCCTGTACCATGAATCAGCATCCAGTTGTCTCAGGGACCTCAACACTACATTTTTTGGGCTGAACACATGTTGCTGGATGGACAGATCATTACTCTTGGCTGGAACAAGGTCTCGCTGCCCAGGCATTGATGTTTGAATGTCTTTTAGTTTGTTTCCTGTGCAGAAGCCAAGATGCAAAGTACCTTGTGAGCTCTGTGATTTACCCTGGTTCATCGCAGACCTTTCCCTAAAAAGGGGAAGAAAAGTCCTAAAGCAGATGGTTTCTGCTTCCCTAGAAATTAGGCTCATGATTCTTTTCCGTTGAGGGGGGAAAAGAGGGGATTAGAATCATGGCTGATGCCAGAAACAGGTTTTGGAACATAAGGTGTGATTTCCAAAATCCCTAAATGCCTCAGTGCAGTCCTGCTGAAGAGTCTCTTGCTTAATTCCAGCTGAAAGAGCAGTCCAGCCTCATTACCATTAGCACAAAAATGCTCTCCAGAAAGATCCCAGGAATTTACTGCATGCAAATGCCACCACTGCCATGCCCAGGGGAGGAGAGGGGACAGGATGAGGAATTGCAGTTCTATTTATTATTCAACTGGAATTATGTATTTTAAAATGCTCCCTTACACATGAAGCTCCCAGGAAGTAAGAAGGTGCTACTGCTTCATTTCATGGAAGAATTGGTTCCTCGTTGCATAAGCTTTTCACAAAGTATGTATTTAAAATAAATCCCTTCACAGTAACTCCAAGTGCAGTACGTGCTCCCTGTGTGACATTTATCCCATCAAAGCATCCTAGCACAAAAATCTGCCTTGAATTAAAGTTTTGGGGCTGAGGTGAAGAATTCCCAGCCCCTGCCCACCCCTGCTCTGCAATCCTCACCTCTCCTTCCCAGGCACTCTGTTAGGCTGCGGGAACTTTCAGTGTAAGAAGTTAAATGTGAATAAAAATCTCTGCACTGTACCTGACTGACACTGCTCCTTGTCTGGTTTGTTTCAATTTGCCAGTGCTCTACCAAACAATTCTGTTTTCTTTAACTCCTGGCAGGAGGGAATCCTTACAGGAGTGCTGTCCCAGAGCTGACCTGACACAAAACCCAGCAGAAAGGGCAGCTGGGGGGAAAAAAAGCCACATTTAAGATAAGCAGTCAGTTTGGGTTATCAGAACCCAGGGGAAAGTGAGGGGTCCTACTCCTTCAGTGTTCTCCAGGGAGCAGGAGAGCACTTCAGCTCCTGGCTGGGCTCTGAAGATGCATTAATGTTGTTCTGGATAAGAGCAGCAAACCACAAAGCACAGCTGAAGGCTGGGATGTACCCAGAGCCCTGCTCATGCTGCCTGCACACTGCGAATGTTTCCATTACTAACCTTCCTCTCCTGGACTCTAATTATGGAGGGATCCAGTCCAACAGTGCAGAACTAAAAGCAGGAAATACATTTCAAACAGCTGGGGAGCTTCACCAGCAAACACAGAGCCCTGAAGCTCCAGTTTACCGGTTCTTTATGCAAAATCAGCTGCTCACCAGTTCAACCACTGGAAGGGTTTGATCCTCCTCAGGGTGCAGGATCCTAAATAACTACTGCTGGCTTTGCTAAATGTCCTTTTGGAGGACTCACACCCAACCTGTGGAGGGCTCGACGCTCCAGCTGTGTGGGGAGCTGTGACCGCACTAAGAGCAGCTACACAGAAACCTCTGGGCACTGCCACGACTCCTTGGGACAAGGCAGAGCCCTCGAGCTAAAGTCACTGAGGGAACACAGCTGCATCCGGACTGACACTGGGGAGAGGCCACCACGGGGCAGGGCGGGGCAGGTGCCTTCTCCAATCCCAGGCAGCCCTGGGGAGGCTCCTGCACAGCCTGTGCTGCCCAGAGCCGCCCTACTCCGCTGCCTCCTGGCTCTGGGGCTTCTCCTTCCTCTGCTCCTTGTCCCCCGGGGGAGCCGAGTTCTCCTCAGGGCTCGTCTCCGAGTCCTGCTCCTGTTCTGCTTCCAGAGGCAGGGAGGGAGGCTTTTTTGGCAGAGCTGGTGTTGCAGCACCTGCGGAGAGAGCACAGTTAAGAGTTACTCTATGGCTACGTGTGTTTTGTCACGGCTTTTAATTACCCTCAGATTCCTTCTGCCTAACATTAGTTTATTGACACGGAGCTATCCAGACCTTACAGTGCCCAAAGCACTGCTGAAAGGAAGCTCAGGTACAGTCTCTCAGCTGTCAGAATTCAGTACAAATGGAGGAATTAACTCATGCTCTGGAAGGGAAAACATTTTCTAGAATCACAGAATCTCAGAACGGTTTGGGTTGGAGGAACCTTAAAGCTCACCTCATCCCACCCCACGCCATGGGCAGGGACACCTTCCACTAGCCCAGGTTGTTTCAAGCCCTGCCCAGCCTGGCCTTGGCCTTTTCCAGGGCTCCAGGGGCAGCCACAGCTGCTCTGGGCAGCCTGCGCCAGGGCCTCCCCACCCTCACAGGGAAGTGCCACTTCCAGCTCCACTGAAGCTGGTTTATGCTCAAGCTGGAGCCCCAACCAAAGTGTTGTTTTCAGTTCACAGCTTTAGCAAATGTGGGGAGGGTTTCCAGGCAGTTAAAGTAGCTACTTACAGAATTAAATCACAACAGGACACAAGTTGTCTCTACACTTAAATTAAGGGTGCCAGCTGATGCTATGAACCAGCTCCCTTCTCTGATCTGGATAATAAAGTCCTTCAGGTACACCCTAAACCCTTGGTGAGTTTTATTTTTCAGATCTTCTGGCTAAGTCTTCCCTGCATGGAAAGTTTATTCCATGTGTGAGAAATGGAACATGTCCTTAGGGATGCCAAAGAAAAGAGGCCTGGATTACACAACCACTCTCCTGGTTCAGTCCACAGGCAACAAGACCAAGAGTGACAGAAAATCACCACGATGAGCAACATCTCCAGCGCATTCCTCCTCGGAAGCTGAGGGGTGAGAGGAGGTCATGCTTGGAATGGCTCAGGAGATGCTCCTACCCAGCCCCAGCACACAGAATCATGGGCTGAGCCTCCAAAGGCTCACACCACCTCCTGAGAACCCTCAGTCCCTCTAAACCCAGCAGCATCTGCAAGGCTGGGCAGCTTCAGAGCAATCCAGCTGTAGTTATTGCTGTCAGAGAAATGATGAAAATGCTTTGGAAAATTGTCTGTCCTTTCCCTTCTCTGCAGCAGCCTGTCTGTGCACAGCAGCTCCTGGGCCCTTCCAAAGAAAGGCAAGAGGTCTGGTTGCTGAAAATGCCTCCTTTCCACAGCAAGATCACAATCCCATGCTAATGGAATCTTTGTGGCTCAGACAGGAAGGGAAACTTTCCCAGCCTCCCACATCCCTGCAAAAGCAGGAGAGTGAAATACACTTACACAGAGCATCTTCCTGAACTCAGAAATCCGGGAAAGCTATCACCAAACATTGCTCTCACTGCTGTATGAGCAAGTCAGTCCCTTCCTGAAGATGTGCTGTAACTCTTCCCAAGGGAGGAGACATTTCTTTGCTTTCCTCCCACATCTCCACTTGAAAGAACAGCAGAGGAGACATACCTGGGGGGAGCTGCATGGCTTTCCCATATCCTGCAGCAGAGGACATGGCTTGACCCAGGGCCTGGTTGGAGCCCAAAGGCTGCTGAGAGCTGGATTTCCCTGACACAGCAGCTTTCTGCTTGGATTTGGACTCTTTAGAGGGCTTGGTCCAGACCAGGCTCTCCCCGACCTGCAGAGCAGCTCCCATCTTCTGGGCCATCTCCACCATCTTCTCGAGAAGTAAAAAGAGAAGAGCACTGTAAGCAGGGACACGTCAGACAACAATAAAGTCAACAACACCATCAAAAAAACCTACAAGAAAAGAGCTGTGCAGAGCTGGCTGCAGCTTGGTGCTTGGGGGAAACATCTCTGCTAATTCAGTCCCTTAATTAAGAGGGAATCTTGTCTCGCTCTGTATTGATTGAAGAACTGAGCTTCAAAGAGCAGAAAGGAAGCGAGCAGCTCTCAGCAGGCACCCGCTCCGCTCGGAAAATCTCATAAGCAGAATTTCTTCCTAATAACTGGACTCAAAGTCAAACCTCCTCCTCGTTTGCTGCCAGCCCTGGGGTGGCTCCTGAGCTCAGGCACAAACCTCGGGGTCGAAGTCGGGCGCGCTGCTCTCCCTGGCCACGGTGACCTTCCTCTCCATCTCCTGGTACTGGCTCAGGGCCCCCTGCTTGTCGCCCTGGTTGTAGAGCAGGACAGCGTAGTTCAGGTTGATGAGGGGGTTGCACCTGCAGCAGACACGTGGGAGGCATCACATTCCCTGTGGGAACACTTATCCTGGCTGGAATAATGCTAAGATGTGCCCGAGCAGCAAAGCTGGACACACCTCCCTGTCTGGCACTGACGGAGAGGCTACAGCCAAAGCCCTGTGGGAGCATGACTGAGACCCTTGCCCTGATGACAGACCCAGTGCTGGGCTCTGCAAAGTCCCCCCGTGTCAGTGACAACGTAAATCCCTCCCCTGGCTGCCTCCCTCTCTGCAACAGCCAGTTCTGTGCACCTGGGGGCCATCCCGGGGCTCTCCTGGTGTCCCAGCCCCTTCCTCCCAGGACAGGCAGAGCAGTGACAGGGGCTTTTGTCACACTGAGACAGATGATCTTTGATTTACCTCGACTCTCCCAGCATTCCCAGTCGGCAGGAGAGCAGCTCACCATGGGACAGGCAGTGGAACAGAGCCCTGCTCTTGGGTTTTGTTTTATAACCTGACACACCACAGAATGTGCTGTTCACATTTCATTTCTTCACCTCTTCTCTCTCCTTCCCCCAGCAAAACCACACACAACTGCAGGTACTGCAACAGGTGAACACAGGCACCTGCACGCTCCTGCCTCCCCTCCTGAATGCAGTTTCACAAGGCACAGCTGCTCCAAACACTCTCGTTTTCCAAACGATCCGCTTCCTTTACTAGGACACATTAACCCTCCCCATCTGGCCCGCCCAGGAGTGCCAGGGCGGGGGTGGAGGAGCTCTGCCTGCCCACAGCTCCCCGTGTGGGCCCCACAGCAGCAGCCCTGCACACAGGCCAGGCAGGGACGCTCCAATGCTCCGTGGGTTCACAAGAAATGTGAGTGAGGAACTGGTGCCCTCTCCTGGAGCGTGGCTGGGATAACTGGAACCACCCACGGCCAAGGCAGAAGCAGCATCCTCTGGAGCAATGCAGAAGGGGAGGACCCTGCTGGCACTGGGCAATAAATGAAGTGTAACCTGCAGGCTCTGACTCGCCAGTCCTGGTGACTCTCCATCCCAGTGCAAGGAAGGCAACTCTTAGAAGAAATCTGACTGCATTTATAACCATGGCTTCTCCTTTAACTGGGAAACTGGAATGCTGAGCCCACCACAGAAGAAACATTTTGCCAAAACACTGAGGAGATCAGACAGTCCTGGGAACAGCCAGTTTTAAATTTAATTGAACCTGATGGAGCTATTTCACTGCTATTTCACTGCCTTCAAGAGCTGAGAAGCAATATGACAGCCAGAGAAAAATCAATAGCTGAATACCCACAGAAAGGACAGTCACAAGCCAGAACCAGGAGTGGAACACCTTTTTCTAAACAGTGCTCCAAGCTATTTCCATTCCAGCCCCCAGCGTGGCACCCAGGCCACTACAAAAGCATTCCTGATGACAGACCCAGTGCTGGGCTCTGCAAAGTCCCCCCGTGTCAGTGACAATGTAAATCCCTCCCCTGGCTGCCTCCCTCTCTGCAAACCAACCACCTTCATCCCAAAGAGCTCCAAACACGCCGGCAAAGGAAACTTGTGGGGACACAGGTTCAGCCACACTATAACTGGCTAAAATCCACAGCGTGTCAGCTGAACCAGCCTCACAGTCTGCATGTTCCTCCCAGCAGGCCCTGGCAGTTGGAATTCATTTCTGCTTTGCTGAGGGTTTATTTTGCTGGTTGGACTGTAGAGCTGGAGCATTGCCCGAGTGCCAAATACCTGGGCAAAGTTGTAGAGCCAATTGACTGCTCCTCCTCTTTGAGCAGAGGACACAACCCCCCAACTAAAGAGCCTGTGCTGCCTTTAAGGTCCTGTCCTGCCTTGCCAGGCATGGAAAGCTGATTAGAACAGAACCATGGAATGGTTTGGGTGGGAAAAGACCTTAAAGCTCATCCAGTGCCACCCCCTGCCACTGTCCCAGGCTGCTCCAAGCCCCATCCAGCCTGGCCTTGGGCACTTCCAGGGATCCAGGGGCAGCCACAGCTGCTCTGGGCACCCTGTGCCAGGGCCTGCCCACCCTCCCAGGGAAGGGTTTATCCCTTGTATCTCATCTATCACCACCTTGTGTGGCCCCTGCAGGTGGAAGTGCTTTTGGCTCCACTCTGTCACCTGCAGACAGACTCTGGGCTCAGCAGGGCTGGTAGGTCTAAGTGTGCAAATATTCACAGTAAACTGGGGACAGAAACAAAACTATTAATAAATCTGAGGTAATTTTGATTTTGTGCCTGAAATAATGACTTACTCTGAGGTTCAGCTTAACATTTCTGAAACCAAGTGCTCTGATTTTAAGACTCAGACTGCAAGCATAGATGTTCTTAATGAAGGAGCTGCCCTTTTATTTGCTCTATACAAACTTCTTGCACATTCTCCCAGCTAAAATCTTCCCTCTGCCCAATTCAGAACAGACTACCCCAGGCATCTCACTGCTCTACACTGTGCTCAAACTTCGGGTTAAAAAGTATGTTTTCTTCTATTCAATCTGCTCCACTGTGTATAAATATTCACCAAAAGGAGGGCTGGCATCCAAAGTCATCACCACTGACTCACTAACCAAACAGCAAAACAAAAAACAGCTTTGGGTTGCTCTGAAATAAAATCCTCTCTCAGTTTTCAGAGCTAACTTGAATTTTAAAAAAAATGGTTTTAACACTGTCACTTGCACAGCTACAAGAATGAAAGTGTTTCCCTACTGCAAACCATTTAGGGTCGAGGCACAGTGAGAGGCAAAGGAAATGAGGTGCAGGAAGGCAAAGCAAGACCAAACAAGTGACAGCTCTGACAAAGACTTACTTGTCCAAGGCCACAGCTTGTTCATAGGAACATTTGGCGTTCTCGATGTCTTCAAGGTTGGTCAGAGCAACTGCACCAAAGCAAAACATACACACAGGAGGAGAAGTTTCATGAGCAGCTCATTTTTAGGACAATTCTGAATGCCATAAAACAGGTGCCAGCAGGGTTGTCTGGAGCACTGCCAGGATTAACCCCACTGAAAGGAACGGTCCGGGTTGGAGTGACCTTAAAGCCCAGCCAGTCCCAACCCTGCCATGGGCAGGGACACCTTCCACTAGCCCAGGCTGTTTCAAGCCCTGCCCAGCCTGGCCCTGGACACTTCCAGGGATCCAGGGGCAGCCACAGCTTCTCTGGGCACCCTGTGCCAGGGCCTTGCCACCCTCACAGGGAAAGATTCCTCCTCAATATCCCATCTAACCCTGCAATGTCACTTCTGACATGTTTATCTAATTTCACCCCAAAAACATCCAGTGCTGGAAACCCACACCCACTCCTTAGGCAACCCAACCCCAGTCTCACATGTGTCAAGTCTTGTCCCACGTTTAATCTGGATCTGACTGCAAGTTTCCCTTCTATTCCCCCAGAGAGAAGAGATTGGGCAACAGCTCCTCAGTAATGCTGTGCTTCCTTTAATTCATCACACAGCTCCTGCCTGTGCCGTGGCATTCCCAGGTGGGATGCACAGGCAGCTGCACGGAGCATCCCCCACCTGCCAGGAGCATGTAGAGCTCTGCCATCTTGGGCTGGAAGTTGATGGCAGCGCTGAGGAAGTGGAAGGCTGAGGCGTACTGCTGCATCGTCAGGTGCACCAAGCCCAGATTGTACAGGATCTTCCAGTCAAAGGGAGCCAGGTAGTTTGCCCTCTTCAGGCAGCTGATAGCCTTGAAAAAAGAGGGATAAATATGCTAGAACAGTCTCCTCATGACAGGAATCTTGTGCTTGCATGGAATTTGATGCAGATGGGAGAAAAATGGAAACTGGGTTCTTACTGCTACGTATTTCTTCTTCCCAAAGAAGCACATGCCAATGTTGTTCCAGAGAGGGGGGCTCTCAGGAACACTGCTGGCCACCACCTTGTACTTGGAGAGGGCGACATCGAAATCCCCGTGGGCCTGCATCATGCTGCCAGCAGCCAGGGTGGCCTGGGGACGAGACAACAGTGAGCCACTCACAGCCCCGTTTGCTCAGACACAGCAAGAACACCAGAGGACAAAATGATTAAACTGAAACCATCTCAGGAACAACCCTTTCACTTCTAAGGGCTGCCAAGACCAACAGTGGGAGCAGATGGGGACTCTGGAATCTCCTACCACAGAGCAGAACACAGGGTGAAGAACAAACCTGAGTCTGCTTCTTCCTGCACTATTTTGATCCTAACTGTCTCAGACATGAGTTTGCCCAGAGCAGCTGTGGCTGCCCCATCCCTGGAAGTGCCCAAGGCCATGCTGATGGGGCTTGGAGCAACCTGGGCTAGTGGAAGGTGTCCCTGCCCATGGCAGGGGGTGGAACAGGATGGGCTTTAAGGTCCCTTTCAACTCAAACCATTCTGTGAGTCTGTGATTCCATAAACATTGCAACATGACATTGCAAATGTTTAGGGTGTTTTTTGGGGTGACAGAAGTACTTCTTAGAGTCTGAGGCTCTGAAAAGATCTGTGCACTAATAGATTGTTTTTACAACCAAGCACAGATAGAAATAGTTCTGGTGCAAGTTAAGTGGGGAGTAAAATGCACTCAAGCAAGACATATGCAGCAAAGCTCTCCTAGTTCACACTGACTGGCTGATACTGCGAATTAATGGGAATATGCATGGGGGAAAAAATGGAAGTGAGTACAACACACTATATTTAAACCACACTAGTTAAGTCCTTTAGAAGATTTCACAGTGACAAGTAAAATCCGTAAGTGTAAAGGTGTTTTCACAACAACTCATGTTTGTCAACCACACATTTCAATGCTCTGCATCGTTAACAGGGAAAAAAAGGAGAGAAATGAAGTAACAGCCCTAAAAAGGGAAGCAGTTCCACAACGAGGAATGAAACCTAGATACCAAGCTCAGCTTTCCAGGCCAGAGCCAAGGAAATACACACAGCAGCTGGAAGCACAGGGTATCAGCAGATGGGAGAATAATAAAATGCAGTATCACTTGGATCACAAGGGACCTGGCACCGCTCTTCTGGGATTTTTAAAATCCAGAAGACCTTCCTTCCAAAGTAAATTCCACCTGGCTTTGGTGCAACTTCAGATTAAAAACCAAAGGGATCAATTTAACATCCCACATTCTGCCTCCTCCCCTTTCCCTACCTCCACACACACCCAACTCCCTACCCAGGGAAACATCCCAGAAATATATTTCACCAAAAGCTTTCTGGGCAGGGTCCTTTCCAGCCTCTCCAGGCCCCAGATGCAGATGGCAGAGCTCTGACAGTGGGATTAGCTTTAGGAGGTGTCCCCTCAGGGTTCACTTGGTTCATTTCCACTCCTCACCGTACCTTGTAGTTGCCTGGGTCATAGGTAAGTGCGTTTCCAAGGTGTTCAAAAGCCTTCTGGTAATCCCCAGTCTGGCAAAAGAAGTACATAAGCATCAGAAATTCAGGAGTAAGGGGAGTTAAGAAGGAGAATACAGGTTTTGTGGGCACCAGAATTTCTGGTTCAGTTATACAGTGAGAAGAGTGAGTTTTATGGTGCTCCCATCACACACATGTGTTCCTGTTTGACAATCCACAGAACAGATTCTAAGAATTTATTTGACTTGGCTGGATTCACTGTTCTGACCCAACCAAAGGTTTCCAGAGAGTTTGTACTCTGACTTTTTCACACACAAATGAGCTCTGGGTTCACAGGTCTCCGCTCCTTTATCCCAGAAAAGAGGCTACACACTGCTACTCTGCACATCCCCAATTCCCTCACCACAAATTCCTCACTCCCCAGGGCTCTCCTGTTCAGGTGACAAACCCTTCCCTTGTCTTCTCATGGACTGCAGGTGTTAGTGGGCATCACTGTGGCCATATATGAGCATGTGAAAGCTTGGAATTGCTTAAATCCTATGGATCAGAACCAGAGGAGCTCCAAGGTCCCTTCCAAACCAAGCCATCCTGTGATTCTGTGGTTTCACCTGAATTCACCTAAAGCTCATCTCATTCCACCCCCTGCCATGGACAGGGGCATCTTCCACTGTCCCAGGCTGCTCCAAGCCCTGTCCAGCCTGGCCTTGGGCACTGCCAGGGATCCAGGGGCAGCCACAGCTGCTCTGGGCACCCTGTGCCAGGGCCTGCCCACCCTCACAGGGAACAATTCCTTCCCAATATCCCATCCAGCCCTGCCCTCTGGCACTGGGAAGCCATTCCCTGTGTCCTGTCCCTCCATGCCTTGTCCCCAGTCCCTCTCCAGCTCTCCTGGAGCCCCTTTAGGCCCTGCAAGGGGCTCTGAGCTCTCCCTGGATCCTTCTCCTCTCCAGGTGAGCACCCCCAGCTCTCCCAGCCTGGCTCCAGAGCAGAGGGGCTCCAGCCCTGGGAGCAGCTCCAGGGCCTCCTCTTCCTTTCAGGCACTACTGCCTATTCTTCTTTGCTTGTTCCCTCTTTGGGAAGATTACTTCTGGAATAATCCAGCCCTTCCCATCCATTTCACAGACACAAGGATAAACACACCTTTGTTATTTAAATTGATTCTGATTTTCCTTTATGGTGCATTAACACTCACAATTTCATGGCTGCTTTTTCAGGATAACTTGCAAGACTCCTGCTGCAGAAACAAGGTAATGCCTAGTCATGTTTTGTTATACTTGGAGGATTTATAACAGAGTTAGGGTGGTTGCCAGACAGAATTCCTGCTCTGGCTCTGGTCCAGGGAATCAGCTTGCTTTTAGCAGCAATGAGAAGATACAGAAAAGCAAGTTCTGCCCTGTTAAATTCAGTCCGTAGAGAAGCATGTGCAAGTCACAGGAAGGTGGACAGAAATTAACTCTGTAAAAAACCCAACATGTTTCTATTGAAAATAATTAAGTTTTTGTAACAGTAACAGCATTTAGTACCTGCAGGTACAGTAGGCCCAGGGCTGTGAGGAGGTCTGTGTTTTCTGGAGAGAACCTGGAACACAAAAGCCAAAGGGCTGGGTTTGCTTTTCAGCCCTTCCAGAACAGGGTAAACACAGAACATGGAATTCTGATGCTACATTACTGTGGTATCACTTCAGGAAATTAAACTGTTATTATTAAAAACAAATATTAGAACAACTGCCATCACGGGGACTTCCTTTGAATAACATCACACCTCAGCTTCCCAAATATCTTCTGGGTATCAGTGGGAAGGCAGCAAGGCTCTGTGAAATAGATCTGGATACATAATAAGATAATGTGGTTTTGTTAAGCTTCAAAGTGAGTCTGAATCAGTGACCTGGAAATACAAAATGGGATTTTCCATCATCTCTCATAAACCACCCTGTAAATCCATCCCTCCTAAGCCTCTTGGGCCATGTAGGACAGGCAATCCTCAGCATTCCTGATGGATCCTACACACTCCTCATCAGAATTTTAATTCACCGTATAAAAAGATCCCAAATAAATAGGATGGAAACCACAACAAAAAAGGAGAAAGCAGAGAGAGACACTATTTGTGGTCTCACTCACCTCAACAGGCGTCAGCTTTTAATTCCCTGCTACCAAGACTTAAAAAAATCTGATCTGCACACTTACACTGGCACCTCTACACCTCAACCAGAACAAAACCACCTGTGCCTGGTGGAACATAAACATGGAATAACTGACTATCCTGGAGCTGGAAACAGCAAGAAAAATGTAATAGGCAGATGAGACAAAAAAAACCCCCAGGAATAAACAGGAATGAAGAAGAAAGGAGGGCAGGGGGGCACCAGGATAAGAATATAAACCTGGTAAGATGCTTAGCAAGGATTATTTATGTAATAGACATTCTAGATTAGTCCAAATGTCTGCCCAACCCCACCCGCTGTCAGGCAGCAGCCGAGGGCAGACGTGAGCAGACACTACATGGGTACTCCAGTGGCTCCCAACACGCTCCTGATTTTCTTTCCAGTGCTGGCCTCCACGGCAAAGCTACATTTGACAGCACTGGTAATGCTTGGGAATGCCCTAAAACAAGGACAGGTGGGCACTGAGGAGCACTGAAGGGGTGGGAGAAATTCCCTGTGCACCAGCACATCTCCCTCAGCCACAAAGTGCTCTGAGGGAAAGCAGCAAGTGACAGCCAGCCAGTGACTGTGGAGGGACAGTCAGGGTTACATGGTTCTGGGAGATAAACCTTTGGGATGGAGGAAGTCAGTTTTGGATCACTTTGCTCCCAGGCATCTCCGTCCATTTGTTATTCCACTTTTTTTTCTGGCAGCCCTTCCAACAGCTCCCTTCTTCCCTGCCACACTGTCAGCAGGAGCAGAGACAGCTCAAGTGCTTGGAAGCGCCAGCTTTGCTCAGAGCCTCCGTAATTACCATTAGCTTTTTAATCATGGCCTCAATTCAGATCTGGGACACCAATCAATTTTCTCCTGGCATAGGATGGGAATGGGCAGATGGAAAAAAGGGATATTTCTTACTCTACAGCTTTCTTATATATTTCAATGGCTTTATCCATCTCCCCCTCCAAGAGGTGAATTTTGCCCAGCATCATGTAGGTCAGGTCGTGTCTGTTGAGCTCCAGGGCATTGTTGAGTTGGTCTCGTGCCTAAAAACACAACCACAGAGAGTAAAAAAACAATAAATGATTACAGAGCCCTCAGCAAAGCAACAGCCCACGAGTAATCCCCAACAGCCAGGGAAGGAGGACAGCCAACAAACACCCCCTGAGCCTGGGGAACACAACCTCCAGCCCAGCTAATCCTTGGAACAAGCTCTGCACTGGCAGCCACCTGCTTTTAGGGGCAGCAAAAGGCAACACCTTCAAGGCAAGCAAGAGGCAATGGCCTCCCAAGGAGGAGATGAGCACAGGCCTGTTCCTGGATTTGAGTTTGTTTGGCTTGAGGGATGCTCTGGATCTGTTGGGTGAACTGATACTTTTTCTTCCTTCAAATGCTTATTCCAGCAGTGAGCAAGTGAAAATCTGAGTGGAGATGTCAGCAGGTCCCAGTTGGGAAGGTGTTAGTGCAGCCAACAAACCCCAAGTGTGAACCCACACTCCAGAGGTTGGTTTTTTACAGGGATGCCTCAAACAGGGAGCACAGCTGGGGTTTGCTGCAAGGGCCACAGCACCCCACCAGCAAGAGCAGCAGGGAGCAGCTGGGCCAAATTGGGAACAAAAAGGGTCTAAATGCTGTTTTTTCCCTTACAAAGTAGCTGGATTAGAGACAGCTCAGTGCTCACCAGCAGCACTCAGGGGATGGTTAAGTAAGGAACTGGGAATAAAACTGCATTTGAACCTCCAGAACTCCTTTACTAACTCCAGATTTAGTTCAAAAGGAGCTTCAGACAGAGGAGCAAAACCTTCCCATGGAGGCAAAAAAGACCTGCTGCACCTCCAGCAAACAATCCCCTAACTCCTTCCCTCTGAATCCTGCCAGCCCCAAGGAGCTGAGGCTTCCTTCAGGAACTCTCTGCATGGGGTGCAGGAGTTTGTGCTGGGGAAATGGTTCGGGGTTTTACCACCATCCTTCTCTTGCTTCAAGAGGATGGACCTGGATTGCTGCTCCTACAAAGCCAGCAGTGTGCCTGGGTCTGACTTTAAACGGCTCAGAGACAGAAGCAGCTCTTGTTGGAGCACCGCCCATTTTCTGTCTAGTTTGACGTTTCTCAAGCATTCCCTTTAAAACCAGCAATGTTCTCTGAAAAATCTTAAATTTCAGAAAAAGCCTCTGGCCCTGCCACAAGCTGATCTCCCTTTATCCAACCTCACTGACTTGCAGCTGACTCAAAGTAATTCAGCACACAAATGGAAACAGAGACAGCTCACAAACCTTTGCTCCCAGAAACAAACACTGAAGCAAAAAACTTCCTTGATACCTCTTGCTGCAAATGATCCATTTCAAGCTACCAAAGACAGTGACATTTCTGGGATGCTTCCTGCTTCCCACTGGCATTACCTTGTTGAAGTGTTTCAGGTACATGTAGCACACACCCAGGTTGTGGCTGATCTCCTGCATGGGAAAAAAAAAACAAACCAAAAAACCAAATCAGCACAAGGTAAGAAATATAAAATCTGACAACACTGACCCAGAGCAGGAGAGCCCTATGCCTGCCCACACCCTTCTTGCTTTGTAGAACAAGTAAACCTATAAATTCCAGTTACTTCAGGCACCTACAGAGCTTAAGCGGAGTTGTACACAAAACATTACAGGCCACTGAGACAAAAACCACAGAAATGACAAATCTCTTTTAAGAGAGACCAGACATTTCTCTTCAGAGAACAAGGAGCACAGATCGGTTTCTTCACCATGGTGTCACTCTCTAAAACCAGGAAAGCTGCCCTCATGGGTGACTCAGTCTGGCTGTACATCAGTAGGATATGCACAGTGTCCAACCCAGCTGGACAAAACTGGAAGATGTGCCTCATTTTCCAAAACACAACTTGAGCACTGGAGTATCTGATATCCCTCTGGCATCCTACACAGTTTTGCACAGGGAGGAAGATCCCTTAGGGATCCTAAACACACTGGTGACACTGTAGGGATCGTCCGTGCCCCTAATTCCTCACCCACAGTTTAACACACAAGGCACCTTCCCCACCCCAGCACATCCCTCAAAAGCAAGGTCCTCCCATTCCTGATTTTATTCTGGTGAGCATTTCACTGATTCACCATCTTAGACAGCCCTGACCTTTCACAGGAAACTCTCTTATTTCCCCATTAACCTGTTTTCCTCCACGCAGCCTCTGCAGCTGTGCAGAACTGAATCAGAGACTCTGGGCTGCTGTGGATTGCAGAACGAGGGAAGAGCACAGCCTGGCTGTGCTTCCAGTGCTGAGCCAGGAACTGGGAATAACTCATCCAAATACCCACTGGCACCTGCCTGCCAGGCTGTAAACAGGGTTACAGGCATGCCAAGCACTGGGAATGCAGGTGGGGAAAAGACTCATGATACAAAAGGTTTGTGAGTTGTCTGGCACAGGGTAAGTCAAATTAACACCAAAGTTATCCTTGTATCCTGAATTTTAGATGTACTGAGAAACAAAGGAATGAGCTCACATATTGCAAACCTACTTTAGAAACACTTCTGCAGGCAAAACAGGCAGCTGCAGAAGGCTGCAAGGCATGGCCTCTCCCTCACCCACTGTCCCACCTTTCCCTTTGCAATGCTTTTGTCCTTTTATACATAAGAGTTAATTTAATCACTGCTCCTGTATATGGTGTTTTGCATTATGAAAGCTTTCCCAATTACTCAAGCAAGTTTTAATAACCGACGTTTCCAAATTCTCCCCATACTTCCCTTAAAGTACAGATGTGGTTATGTTAAAATGATCCTTTGCAAAGCTCAAACACGTTGCTCAATTCTCCGTGCCCCAAGCCAACGCGTGGGATTTGGCTCCTGTGATCCAAACCGGGCTCAGACCACAGGCAGTGTGAGCTCACCTTGGCTTGGGACAAGCTTGCAGCTATTACAAGGACCTGCAACTCCCTGAACACTCACCCAGTCCTTCGCATCGAGTTTTGCTGCTTCATTGTACACTTCGATGGCTGCCTTGTGCTTCCCCAGGAGAAACCTGCAGAAGGATTGCAATGCTTATGTTTTTCCTGTGTTCAGACCTTGCTGTGCAGCCACTATCACCTCTGCCAGTGAGAAATGATCCTATCTGCTGCTTCTCCAGACATCTGCAGGAGAAGTTTACAACCTCAGCACTGCTCCCCCTGAGGACCAAGGTCATCCATCCTGGCACTGGTGGGGATGTAAGGAATGAATGCCCAGGCTCTGCAGCCTGCTTTTGTCTCCAAGGAAAGAGACAGGTGCCCTAACACAACATCCAGAGACAGAAAAGGGTCTGTAGGGCAAGTCTGCCCAGCTCAGGTCAGCACCTGTAGCTCTGGACCTTGAAATCAGTATCACCTTTCTGCTTGAAGCCCAAAGGAAAAGACAACAGCAGCCAGGCAGATAACAGAGATTCTGCTTAAAGAACAACCCACGCTTCTGGAAGCCAAGCCAAGTGTTGATAAGGAGGAAACATGTCTGGAATCAAGCAGCCTAAGAGAAAAACAAAGCATGGAAGGTCCTGGGTGGCACATCCAAGAGAAACAACAAATAAAACACCACTCACAGGGATCGTGCCACCTGCTTGAGGTTGTCAGCGCTTCGAGGGTTCAGAATGGAACATGTCTGGAAAAGTTCAAGAGATTCTTGAATTTTCCCCTCCAAGCGAAATATCAAAGCTGTAAGACAACATACAGCAGGCAAATGAATCCATTCTCAGCAGGAAAAACGTGCCTCTGAGAGCAGGGAAAGAAGGGGGAGTACAGACAGCAATGCTCCTCTGGCGCTTCCCCCTCCTGCAGCACCCGCAGTTTGTGTCTGCAGGCAGGACTCTGTGTGCCCGGAGAAATTTGGGCGTCAGAACAAAACCTTTAAGCGTTAAACCTTGGGCAGTTCCTTGTACAGATGCAGTCTGGATTTCTCCCCTCCCCAGCCTCTCCAGGCTGCAGTATGTCCCTGCCAGCAAATCTCCACTGTCTGCCACCATGGCACTTGGAACTGGAATGCCACATTTGGGGGGACATTTTTTAGGGGCCAGAGGGCAGGGCAGGAAGAGGAATACCATCCTTGGAGCAAGGAGTGAGACAACAACCACCTGGGGTGGGTAACGAACCAAAAACATGCATCTGTAACACAATCAAACACACACCAATGCACTGAAGGCCAGGAGCCCGTAATCCAAGGAGGAACTGGTGACAAATACAGAGAAAACAGGACATTTAATGTGCCCATTTCATGTGGAAATCCCAAACTTCAAAACTAAATGGGGCGAGCAGGGGAAAAAAATGTATTTTTTACATAATTCTACGTTTCCCTCATCTATCCCCTGTATTGTTCTCTGTATCTCAAATCAGGGGTGACCTGCTTTGGCAAAAAGAAGATTTTCGGACATACCTTGAACGTAGACAGCGTATTCACAGAGCCCTTGGGACTCCTGGAGCTGCTCTTTGATGACAGCCTGGAAGGACAAAATTGTAAACTCACATCCTTTTAACACAGCTGATTCCAGAGATTTGGTTCCAGTCACAAAAACCACAACCCCACCTGTAACAAGGGCACTGGACCATGACTGGCCCAACCACACAGTGCACAGGCCAGGGCTCTGTGCCAGGAACACTATGGCTCTTTAGTATTCCTCTGTTCATTCCTATTCCCCAAGATAATTAGATACTACCTGGGGAAAACGCCACGAGGCATCTCTGAAAGCATCCTCTGCTGATAAGGCTATCTACTCCAGGCCCTTTGTGAAGAAATAAATTGAACTGGAGCAACTGCAGCTGAGTCAATGAAAGCCAAAAGAACAAACGAGGAGTGCACGGGGAAAAACCGGATGAAAATGCAAATTCTTGCTAGCTGCATCCATGCAGCTCCCAGTTTGGGGTGGGGTGGGTGCAGCTTGGATATATTCCATAGCCACAGCTGGTCCCACCTTTGGGAGGATGAACACCCTGAGTAAGAACCAAGAGCATTATTTGTGCTCTGAGACTCCTCTTTTGTGCAGAAGTGGAAGAGATACAGGGGGTAAGAATAATTTCTGGGTGAGCAGCGACCTGGTGTTCATCTGGCATTCCAGATGTGTATGGTCAGTACCAGCATCCCCTCCCTCCGAGAGGAACAGAAGTGAAGGACCTGAAAACTGAACCTCAAATACAGCACATGGGAGGAAAACTATTATTGAGAAAGTGATTCTTGAGAAGGTATTAACTGAGAAGTTGTTATTGAGAAGAAGGAACGTTCTTATTGACACTCCTCACTTGTAAAGAGAGGAAGGAAAAGGAAGAACAGGCCTTCTGCTGCTCTTCCCTCACCTGTACCTGCTAATTTATATAGATAACTCGTTACAAAGTGCACTATTATAAAGCATTTGACTCAGAAATACCCAACATCTCCTCAGTTCAGATAGTCTGGATTGTTCCATCTACATAAACCCAGATTCTCAGAGCAAGAGAGGGCAATAGAGAGCTATCTTTTAGAGAAATCTGATTCATTCTGTAAACCCTAAGAAGTCCCACAGCAAAAGGCCCACAACTGAGGAATATGATCTGTAATCCCAGATTTCCCCCCCCAAGTTTATTTAAGGTGCTGATGACAGAATTTAGACACAACTGGCAGGACACCAGCCAGTCTCTGTCATCCCTGGGGATGCTGCAGCTGAAGACTCTCGGGGATGTCTGCCTGGCACCTTGCTGGAGTGGCACTGAAAGGGTCAAAATCACTTTAATGCCTTCACTTTGGGGAGTTGATGCCAATAAATAAATAGTTTTTTAACAGGCTTTTAGTTCATTGAAAACTATGGGAGATTTTAAAACCGTTAGAGAGGGAGCATTTCAAAGCACTGAGTGGGAAAGACCAAAATGAATTAACACCACAGGTCCCTTGTTTCTTAGTGAGACTAAACTAATGGATTTTAACAATGCCCAAACTGTCCTGGAATCTTTGATTTTTACTGCAGAAACACTGCTTTGTGAGCTCTGAGGAAAAGCAAAGCTGGCCTGCCAAGCAGAAGAGTATTTATTAGCTGTCTTCTCTCGATTTTTCCCTGCTATTTCCTTGCTTCCATGACTGATGAAGACATGGAGACGTCAGTGTTGCCCTTATATCATCTCGTTATTTTCTCTGGTTTCCTAAGCTGCACATATTTTTCTTTTCTGTACTCTGCGATTCCACATCCCACCACAGAAACAATCGACACACGGATGTACACCAAAGAACTCCAGTCAGACAACAAAAAAGGGAAACAATTTTCTGTTTTGAGGGCTAGTCCCACTTGTGTTTCTATCTGTGCAAACCAACACCTGAGAGGAAATCACTGCACTGATGATACAACGCCCTGGCTCTGCTAATTAGGAGCTAAATGAATTTCCTCCAGCCTGCTCGTTTCCTAAGCACCCTCAGGACCTCTCCAGCAGAGGCAAGTCCTGACCAACCTGGTGTTTCAGAAGCCAAAAAGTCTTTTCAGATCTTTGTTGCACATGCCAGAATCAGAAAGGCAACTCTTGTCCCCCGCTCCTGCCCCTGGGTGCACCCTCTTCTCGTGTTCATTTTATCAGGAAAACACACTGTTAAATAACTATTTGCCATTTCCTTAGTCCACTTACCATTATAATCCCAAACAAACAACCAGTCCCAAACTACTCACCAAGCCCAAGATGAATTAAAGCGTGTCATGGATCATGTGTAAATTGAAAGAATTTTGCTCAAGAGTAACCAGGATATTTTTTATTTACGCTTGGTAGTAATGCTTCCCTCAGCTGAAGTGTTTTCACAGCGTCTCTGAAGGACCACTGAGAAACCTGCACCGTGGAACTGTGTTATTATCAGTTTGGAAAACCCCATCCATCCCTTGGAACAACAGAGGTTTGCAGTTCTTTCCACTTTTCCCCTCCCAGTGACATCCTGAGCTCCAGAGAGCTGCACCCTCAGATCCTGAAGGTAGCCAAGGACTGGAGAACACTGAAGTAATTTTGCTTGGGTTTTCTCTTGGTTCCCTTATTTCAAAAGAAGTCAGGAAAGAGGGTGGTTTGGAAATTGTCAAGAAAACTGTTTTTTCATTACATCAGTAAAATAATTCCCAGGTTCTAGAGGCAGCTCTTACCTTACACTCCTCGTAGTCTCTGCGGACGTAAAGCAGATAAATCAACCAGTTCTTCCTCTCTAGGACTGGCAGCTCCGGTGCTGTAGATGGAAAATATTCACAGAACACAGGGGATCAGACTGAGCAGCAGAGAACCTGGGAGAGATATTCCCAACCACCCCAACTGCCAGCACAAGGCAAGTCATTCAAGAACTGAAATTGCAATTAATGATTTGACTTGAAGGCTGGAGTGTGGACTTCTAACCAGGGTCTGGTTTTATTCTACTTCTCAAACTGGTGGATAAAACACCGTGTTCAGGATAGACACTAAATAAAAGCTCTAAGCAGAAACCTTCCACCTGGTCTACTGGAAGGTGTCCCTGCCCACAGCAGGAGGGTTGGAACAAGATGGGTTTTAAGGTCCCTTCCAACTCAAACCAGTCTGGGATTCTAAAGGACTTGAGGCATCGGCTCCTTCTGGAGTGGCTCCTGGAGTAAACAGCTCCACACACACATTTTAATTCAACACCAACACTGGCTGGAGGAATTGGATTTTTTCAAATGCACAAGAAGCAGCTTGGAGGAAATGAGTTGGATTCACATCTTGAAAGTAGGGCAGAAGAATCAAAGGTCTTTAAGATAAATTTCTGGGAGTGAATGAACAGGAAACGGGCGATACACACAAAAGGAGATTGGGGAGAAGAGGTCTGAAGGTGTGAATAATTCAAAGAGGTCAGACGTAGTTCTTTGAAACTGTGAAGGGACTATGAAACATCACAGGTCTGAGAGACTGCGAAGCTACTGCAGAAAAACACTTGATGCGGTGGAGGAAGAGGAAGCCTTGTGCTCCAGCATTTCAGTGGTGCGGAGCTCGCAGCAGTAATTATGGCAAATCACGGATGGATGTTGCTTAGCGATATCCACGTCGGGTTTACAAGTTGAACACGCTGCTGTGCATTTCATTAAGGCTGGGAATGTACTGCCTGGGACTGGAGTCTCCATTCCGAGGGGTAACCATAGCAACTGGCCCAAAAGCTCCGTGTTTGCAAGTCAATATTGTGACACGAGTGCAGAGGCAAAGCCAGGCGAGGGCTGGGGCAGAGCTGGGGGACGCGGGGCAGGGACAGCTTCTGCAGCCCTTCGGGGCACGGCACGGAGCCCAGCGCCCCACGGATGCTCGGGCTCAGGAGCTGACACTGGGAGTCCGTGCTCCCCTCTGCCAGCAGAGGTGAGCAAGAAGAAACCCTGCAGGGGGAAGGGCTGGATCACGTCGGGAGGCAGGTGCCAAGAGTAATTATCTTTGGAATGGCTGAGCTTTAATCACTTCTGGAGCACACCAGGCCCCCCCCCCCCCCCACAACCCACATCAAATCCAGTTTCACTGAGAGCTCCTAAAACCAACATCCTTCAGCTGTTGAATTTGGAAAACATTTCACAAAGCCGTTCTCATTTTCTTGGTTTTTCTTTCTTGAATTCCAGAATATCCATCTAGATTTATATTAGAGCTGAGAATTAAGTGTGCGCACTAGCAATTTAAGGTCAAATACCTTCTAAAGAAGGTTCAACTACCCTAAAACAAATAGAAAGCTTGCAGTCCAAACAAAAAAGTAATCCAAACAAACAAAAGAGTAATCCAAACAAAGAAGTAATCCAAACAAAAGAGTAATGCAGACAGGCTAAGCTTACAGAAATGCACAGATCAGGGATCCAGATGTTCCCAAATTCTGCTCTGCTGTGGAGTACCTAGATCTTTGTAAGTAAGGCATTTTAATAAGCGTGTTCCCAGATCAGATTGGTTTCTGATGGCTTTACGTTTTCCATTTGTCCTTAGAGTGAAAGGATGAAGAGAAGAGTCAAGAGGCTGCCTAAATAGCCATAAATGGATTGAAACCCCACTATTTCACATCTGAAGCCCATTCAGGGACTACCTAATTCAGTGACACTCTGTAACTACTCCCCTGTGTAATGTTATTAAGGGTGCCAGGGTGTGACAGAAACACAGCACTTGGGGGTGCTGGCAATGCCAGGTTGTCTAAGGCCGGGTTGGACGGGGCTTGGAGCACCCTGGTCCAGTGGAAGGTGTCCCAGCCCATGGCAGGGGGTGGGATGAGATGGGCTTTAAGGTCCCTTCCCACCCAAACCAGTCTGGGATTCTATAAAAGCAGCTGGACTTGTGTGCCCTTCCTGCCTGGCATCTCCTGGTGCCACTATCTGATGTAAAACACCAAACCTGACACACCCGGGCACTTCTCACCTTCTTTTGTAAGTATGGATTTAAGGACAGACATTGCAAACTCTGTGTACCCATCAACATTCCACTGACAGTCTCAAATTAGAAAATCCTGCAGCTGTCTGAAATAGGGAATAATCAAAAGCTCTCCAGACACACCCCCCCCGGGTCTCCAACCATCTGTTCATGCCTTACTGGGAGGTTAAAAAGAAAAAGTACCATTTAAGGTTAAAATATACACCAATGTTGTGGGCTAAGATAAGAGGCCAGTAAACCAGAGAGGGGATAGAGGATTGGTTGTTTAATTCCTGAAGGAAAGAGCTTTTTCACACTTCTGAGACAAGAAGGATGTTATACTCCACTCCCACGCCATGGAAACGCCTACTGGGAACAGGGATGGGAAGGAAGAAATGCTGAACGTCAGAGTGAGGGCTGAGCAGAGCATCAGGCTGCAAAGGGAAAGGGGAAAACCCATGGAGTTGCCTAAAAGTGCTGGGATGGAGAGAAATGGAGCAATCAAAAGCCACCATGAGCCCCAGGAGTGAGCACTGCTCACATCTGCAGAGATAAAGCAGCTCTGCTTTCCCCAGTGATACACGGAGCTAAGGATAACTGTGTGGGACTGGGAAAACATGGGGAGATTTTATGCTCCTAAATCTCATTTGAAAATAGCAACAAGGCTGACTGAGGAGACACGACTCGCTTTTTTTCTTCTTTCTCCCTAAGACAAGCAAATTGAAAGCAGGCAAACAATTCTGATGTTTTCCAAAATCTGTGTCTAAATGCATGATTAAATTTGACACAGGAACATATCTGATCCCCCCCCCAAAGGATTATTACCAGGCTCCATGCTCTATTCAGATGCAGAAAGAATGAATGGAAGTTACTTACACACCTATCCAGAGCCGCAACCATCTTAATCTGCATTTCTGCTTCCCCACAAAGCAGTGGATACCTGCTCCTGGTGCATTTATCTCCCTCAGGTTTGCTCCCCCAGCCTGCTGATAAGGGCTCTCGCAGTGCCACGGGTCACTGCATTCTCCTGAAGAAAATGGAAATACAAATCCCTGGCTATTTGGGTTTCTAGCTCCAGAGAAAGGGAATAAAACACTTTCTTCAACATATGGACCTTCAGGAGTTTCTCCCATGTCACTGCTATATGAAGACACACTTTTCTTTGTCACCTCTAGCAATAATCCAGGCACAGGTTGGAAAAGCGTAGTTTAGATCCTTCTAGCAGTGAAGAAACAAAAAGCCATTATTTTCTGTAAATCAATCTGCCCAAGGGCCAGTCCAGGAAAACAGAGTTATCAAAAAACTTGGTATCTACAGCAAAAAGAGTTTATAACTTGTATAATTGTCTTTTGGCCTCACTTTTGTGGGACTACAAAAGTCCTGCACCAGGGAGTCAGGCACCAAATATATGATTAAATGCCTTTGAAGTGTGTTTTGATTGAATTCAAAAGGGAATCCATCTGATTCCCTACCTCCTCGCTGGCCAGTGATTGATTGCACGAGCCACTTCCAGCAATGTGATTTTTCTTTCTGACAATGCTCCTTTAAGGAAGCCACTGGAGCGGAAACCCTGACAGAATCAGAGTAAGATCATCAGGTTTGTATCTACGCTGCTCCATCATCACTCTTCCCTTTATTCATCCTCTTATAGATTTTCTCAAAGGACTGAAAAAAATAATAATGAGTTATTCCCTTTTGTGTAAACCTCCCTAGGAAATTATTTTGTGCTTGCATTTTCATATTGGGTAATTATAGCTGAGAGATGAACTATCAAACAGTAGGGTTTAGATTTAATAAAAGGGCTTTAAATTGCTGTAAAAAGAAGAGGGGGGAAAAAAAACCCCAGAAGCTCTTAAGAGATTTCATAGGGGAAATGATTGCTGAAGCACCAGCAGTAAGAAGTGGCTCAAGAACACGTTTTAGTCATCTCAGAGGAAAAAAACAGTTCAGAGCCCAGCCCTCCTTCCAATCCAGATTATTGGAAAGGGTCCAAGCCCCAGTTCACCCCTTCCAACTCTGAACCCAACCTGCAGCAACCTGGGCAAGAGTAGCAAAAGGGCAGAAGACTCAAGAAGACACAAAGAAGAACTTGTTATTGCCCAAAATCCACAATAACCTAAAGCACACATAACATACAGCACAAGGAGAGGGCAGAAAAGCTTTGGAAAGGCAATTAAATAGAAGTATTTTTAATTTTTTTATTCTGCAGTAGCTTCATGAGCCACAGTCTGGATCCATCACAGTAGGTACCACGTACATGAGACAGGTGTTCCAAAAGGACTCAGCTATCCCTCTCCAAATTCTAATTCAAAATTCCATGTTGCAAAACAGCATCATCCAAGCACAGAGATACTTTCAAAACTAACAAACACACAGGCAGCTCCTCAAGTCTCTATTTGTGACATTTTGATATTGAGGCAGCAGAAGCCCAAAAGAATTTCTTAAAGTGAATCTTAAAATCACAGGATGCTTTGGGTTGGAAGGACCTTAAAGATAATCGAGTCCCAGCCCCTGCCATGGGCAGTGACACCCTCCACTAGCCCAGGGTGCTCCAGGCCCCATCCAACCTGGCCCTGGACACTGCCAGGGATCCAGGGGCAGCCACAGCTGCTCTGGGCACCCTGTGCCAGGGCCTCCCCACCCTCACAGGGAGGAATTTCTTCCCAATATCCCATCTAACCCTGCCCTCTGGCAGTTTAAAACCACTGCACCTTGCTCTGAAGAAATCAAAGCAAGAAGCTGGGCTGGGGCAAAGCCAGAAGGATGGAGGTTATCAGCTCCCATCATCAGGCAAGGCTTGTTGGACACACAGCAGCACTGGATTGGACTGGACTGGATTGGATCGGATTGGAGATTCAATCCCCACTTCCAAGTAGCTCTGGTCATTGCCTTAAGGGCAGACTCCCAATGGCATAAAGCCACTTCACCTGGCACTGCAGGAGAGCATCCCCATGTGAGGGGCAATGCAGGGAATTCTCTGCGGAGCGCCGCCCGCCCCATCCCGCGCTCCCAGCCCAGCCTCCTGCGGACGTGTGCTGACATTATTGCCAGGGTTACCATTATTTCCACTCCCAGAGCTTGGGGAAGGTTCAGGCATAGCTGCTGTTACAGCCCAAACGCAGCTCTGTGCTCTCATATCCATGTTAAATAAACATGGATTGGGAGGATGAGCCCATCTGTGCCTATCTCCTTTTTGCCTTGAGCTTCACAAGCTGCCAACGCCAGGAATTCCACTACCGTTTGTAAATCCAGTGTCAGGGAGGGAATGGGCATCTTCTGGGCAAAAATAACATTAAAATAATAGGGCACACACTCAAACAGCTTCTACAGAATAGAACAGCACAGCACTGCAGAGAACTGGATTTTCCAAAACAAGGTATGATAATGGATAGAAAGCATTTGTAAGCTCTAACATCAACCTTTTTATCAAGATTTAAAACTAACAGACTGCCTTGGTGTGAGAGGAGCATCCTACAAATTTCTAGCAGAGCCAAATTTAACAAGAAATCCTCTTCCTTCCTCAGACTCTTTTACTTAGACTGTGGCAGTATAAATACATTAGAGCTTTGAAAGAAAACTAGCACAGGAACATTGCTCTTCCTACGCTCAGATCCATCCTTGGAGTTTGAAAATGGAGCCGTTAATGTATTCAAAACTCAGTAATAATGAAAAATAACCCCAAAACCCAGCACTCAGAAGAGCCTCTACGAGCTGTATTTCACTCACCATGTGTGAGTGAATATATGTGAGAATAGAGGTGTTTGTGTGCACAAATCCCTCTAAAATGGATATAAACAACAACAAAAAAGGAGCAGCTTTCTGTTACAGCCATTCTCTGTTTAATCCCTTTTCCCTCTGTTTTCCCATTTGCAAATTGTAGCTGGAACACCTTTAAATCAAGCCCTAAAGCCGTGTGGTTGCTCGTTATTTACAGTCAGCTGGGGTTAATAAAACTCATCACACAGAGCCCGGCGCTGGCGAGGAGCCGTAACTCATCCCCAGAGCTGCCTCCCGTGGTTTAATGGCTCCACGAGGTGCAGGGAAAGCTGGAAGGAGGCTGGAAAACAGTGGTTTAAACAACAAAAAAAGCAACGTTTCTGACTCTCCACCTCCCCCTGCAGGAAAATTAGCCAAGGATAGATGAAAGAGTTCAAAATTGTATCTTAAATCTGATTTATACTCTAGGGCATGGGGAAATAAAGGCATTTTCTCTTGCTACTTTGCACTGCATAAATCTCACAGAGTTGCTTGCTCAGATTTGTGTTTTTTCTGATTTAAGACATTTACAGTTCTGAGTTACTCCAAAGAGAGATGGTTTCATTTATGAGACAAATACCCTGATTATTCAATTCATTTGCCTTATAAATAGAATTAATTTATTCAATTATTTGTCTTCTACTGTGTGCTGCTCAAGTTCAACCTTAAGGTGAAGTGGGTTGATCTGTAAATAAACATACGCTTGTCATCCCCTGGACCTCCCAGTGCCAGTGAGGTTCCCAGGGGCAGAACCAGTTTGGTTACTGGGAAATCTCTGTTAGTGGTGAGATACCACTGTGCAGTCCTGAATCCATTGGGGGGGATGAGATTTACACACGTTAACCCAAGTACATGATCCTGATCATTACTGCGTAAAAAGTTTAATTCAGGCCTGATAATGCTCAATTCAAGGCTACAATTTGATTCAAACAAGTAACACTGGAGAGAAATTTAGTAACAAATACCCTTAAAAAGAAATTTGAAAAAGTATGGTCTTTCTGAAAAATAAGAATTGAAAGTCTATTTGCTCTGCACGAGCCAATTTTGACCATCGGCACTGACTGCTGAGCAGAGATGTGCTCAGAACAGAGGAAAACCAAAAAATAGGGAAAAAACCCCAAAACCCAGGCTACTTTACATGTTAGTTCTTAAGTCCCTGAGAATACAGACACCACACTTGGAGATACCCAAGGATCCAAGCCCTGGCATGACGTCCCAACTCTCATCTTCTCTGTTTAAACCATGTCCTGCTTGATGCCTTGTGCTTTTGTAGGCAGGGTGGAGTCTGAGCTCTCTCCGGGTGTCTGTTTGCCAACGCTGTTCCCAGATTTGGGAAGCAGAGCACACCACTGCAAAGGCTTGGCAATAAAATGCCTTATGAACAGCAGAGGTGGTCTGAGATACTTACTGCTGGCTCCTCACTGTGTCCTCCCACAGCAACGCTGGGATGGGAGATATTTCCCTCACGAAGTGGCTCCAGGCATTCCCAAAATAACCAGCTTCTCATTAATTCCAGCATCAGGAGCACAGTAGTTTGGGGATTTCCACTCTAATCCTTCCTTTGGCTTTAATTCCTATGCTTAGTCTTTTTCTGTCTACAGAGTGAGGTATTTTACATGGAAATTGAAACGAAAGTTGTTCTAAGGCATTTGTAAGAAAAGCTTTTCCTTTAGAAAGCAAAATAAAATTCCAACAGGGAGAGGACCACAATCCAGCCATGACAGTCTTTGAAACTTCCCACTCCATAAGGAACAGCACCTAGAACCTGTCCTCGCTTCATCCACTGCCAAAGAATGTTATACTGGAGGAACATTATAAGAATATATATATATACAAAAAAATAGAGAAGCTGGTCTTGCAAACATTTCAATACTCCATACCACAAGACCTTATCGTTTGAGTTCTTCCAGCCTCATTGCCTCAGGATGAAGTTTTCCAGGTGGGAAATCCCAGTCTATCCCAGAATGAACATCTGCCTGTGCACCTTCACTCTTCCCTACTGCACAAATGTGTTAGTGACACAGTCTTTAATTACACAGCCACAGAAGCACACCCCTGCCTCCTTCTAATTATGAGTATAAAAATGAATCACAGTGAGGCAGGCAACTAAATTGTTGAGAATTATGAATAAACCAGTGACTAAATCCCAGGACTTGCAGCGTGTGTAACGCAGCTGGAAGCGTCAGCAGCGGAGGGGACAGGCCCTGGAAGGAGTGAATAGAGATGGTTTTTATTCAAAAAGCCCTCGGTGAGCTGCTCCATGCTCAGCAAGTCCCATCATTCCTGTGCCACAGATGCTGTTGGAGAGCTGGGCTAAATCCAACAGGTCATTATGTCACGAAAGACTCAGATGCTCAAATTCCAGCTGCACAGACAACGGGAATTCTGACTCTTGAGTGAGCTGCATCTCCTTCAAGTGTCTGAAAATGAAGATATGAGTGACTTGCTTTGGGCTGTCTCCAAGGTAAAGGAGAGGAACAGGCATCCTTAGGAAGGGATTCATCCCAGCACAGGTGGCTAGGAGAGGTCAGGGAATGGCACAGATGCCCTTTCCACTGACTAAACATGGAGCACGGGTGATCTGCTGAGACTTGTTCTGCATCAGAGAGATCTCAATGCAGAAAGATGGATCCCACCCTTCCTAAATTTGTCACTTACTATTTTTACAGAATTATTTTTAAATTCCCATCAGGAGATGCCATTTTATCTGTATGCAGCACGCCAACAAACTGGAGCTGAAGGCTTTAAAATCAAAAGAAACTTGCCTGGCACCAAGGACTTTCAAAGAATCTTCAAAAAATGAATTTACCTGTTTTAAAAGCTGGCACTAAAATGTTCCCTGCTGTGCTGCCTGCAAAGGATTCCCTGCTCCCGTCAGCACAGATATTAATGTACACACACAAGAGGGCAGAGCTGTGCTAGCACATTCCAATTTAGATATTACCAGCTCTTTGCAGTGCAGGGATTACTGGGCTGTTATTTTGGGGAGAAGAGGATGAAGCGAAGGATATTACAGAATTTAATTACCCAGAAATGATAATCCATTTTTTTAATCTCACTACTCAAAACTAGCAGCTGCATCAGATCCTGAGCATCACACACAGCACTCACTGCTTGCTCCCCACTTATCGGCGAGATGGAAATACCCAAGACTCTTACATAAAACAATGATGTAATTACCAACTAATCTAGCTTATTTAGGAACCAATTTCTTCCCACAAGGTTGGGGGTTTAAATGGACTAAAAGATCTTGTCTTGCATGTGGCCAAATGGAAGCGAATGGGTATGGACAGATAAGGGCTGGATTGGCTCCCCCTGACCACAACATTCCCACTAAGGCCTTTTCTTTCTGACACACTTAGAAGTATTAATTAATTTAACTCAAGGGGGTTGTTTTTATCTGGATTTCTCAGGCAGCTTCACTCTTACAAGTTCAAAGGCAGCTTTGAAGCCAGCTCAAAGAATGGATTTATATTGATTTAAGAAAATGTATCAGGAATTCAGAAATGATCGGCACTGCAAGTGCATGGAACCGACTCCTCGGGGTAGAGAGTTCCTGCTCTTCAGATTAAGTACTCACAGAATCCCTTAAAACATCTGCAGGAGCTGGAGGGATCCCCACTGGTTCATCTGGGCGAGCAGGAGCCACCCGCAGAGAGACAGGACAGCTCATCAAAAGCCACTTATCTATTTCTGCATAATCTGAGCATTATTTATTATCTAAGAGCCACATTTTGAGACTGTTTCTTGTCATTGGCACTTCCTAACCAGAGTCACCACCCAACAGGCCAAGCAGTGCATTGCAATATATCCATTTATACAAGACTTTTCATTTCCAAATGTTTTGTTAACCAAAAGCCTGCAGCATCCAAAACCTGTCACTGGGTATTAGGCCAAGCTTGTGGTTGATAAATGGAAAGCAGCAAAAGCCAAAGAACTTTGCCAAAGGTCACAGTTAATTCCTTGCTTCAACCCCTAGAAAAAACATACCTACAAAGGATCCAAAAAATACCCCAGTGCCCAGCCCTGGGAGAACACTTGATCCCTGCTAATACTTTTACAGGGTTTTCATTTTGAAAATTATCTACCTGACCCTTCCTGTGGTAAGTGTAGAGGAGGTTGATGACAATTCAGAATTCTCATTCTTGACAGATTAATGGATTTTTAGGACAAGTTCTTCCCAGTGATTCAAATGAAATCCATTTTGCTTCAGTGAATTTATTATACCATGTACATATTTAGGACTCTACCTTATCATTAAAACACCATCAGTGCATCTCAGAAAGTCTGAGGTCTCGTACTCATGTAGAAATCCAAATGCATTTAAAATTGTCCCATTAACCTCTGAACTGCTATTAGACAAGCAAGAGCTCAGAACTTACTTTCTAAACATTTTTTCCACAATAAAGGGAAATAAATTCAAGTTATGCTCCATAAAAATCAACAATACAAGCTGGCAAAAGCACTTCTCCACTCCAGTGCTATCTGATCCTATAAAATGACTTGATTTGCCCGTGTGGGAAAATGAAAGTGGGAAGATGGGAGACAGCCTATCTCAATTCCGAAGCAGTAAAGCGTTTAGGAAAATATCTGATTAATTTAGAATGCAGGAGGGAGATTACAACCCCACCTCAGCAGGCTGACATTAACTCCTTATCGCTTCAAGGAACAGAGCTCCCTTTATTCCACCCTCAGTTGCTTGGGGATCAGCACAGGGAGGGTTATGGATCTTGATGGAGCAACAAAGGGAATTGATTTTCGGAGCAGCTCTCCCCGCAGGGGGTAAAGGACAATACAATGAATGGTTTTGCTACTCCTGGGTCAGCTGCTGAGGAACCATCGTCACCAAGAGGCCACAAGGTCCTCGGAGGGAGTCGCCTCCACCCACGCTGTTAATTCGGATCTCTGGATGCAGAGATTCGAACCCGATGCCACCAGCACCACCTGCTCCAGAACCTTCAGACCTCCTTCACCCTCGTGGAACGCCCATCCTCTTCCCCGAGGGCTGGCCTGCTGACAAGCCAGACTCGCCCAAATCCCGACTTTTGGGCTTTTGCAGCCCATCATGCATCCACATGATGGATCAGCCACGTCACGAGCAAATTCTGCCTCCCAACTCGGCGTTACCGCTTCAAGAGCCATAAAATCAGGCTGCTAAACACTGGTTGTAGGTTTCCACTTTTTCTTGGCTCACAGGCAGGATCATAGGAGGAAAGCAAGGAACAGTCACGGGAAGCTACTCAATTCAGGTTCAAAATATCCAATGTATTCACACCTGCATCACCGAAAACGTGGTCTTCTGGTTAAAGCTACAAACCTCACATGTGGATTTTGTCATTCCGATGATTTTTGGCAAATTTGAGACTCCATTCTCAGAAACACACATTTAATACCTCGCTCCTGCCCAGTACAAACACAGACAAGCTGTTACAGGCTGAATGTGATGGTTAAAATAGGGCCTCAGCAATGACTTGGTCCCACTCTGCTACATCTGAGTGCAACCACATCATCCATTATTGCTCTATTTGGGCACGGATTTTGCCCACACCAAACTGTTCATATGGTCTCTGCATTTCACAGACCTGTTTGTGCTAATGTTGAGTTCAGGATCTCTCTTGCCTAAGAAAACACTGCTACCGAAGCTTTATCCTGCTTGAAAATACAATGCAAATATAAAAAGGCAATTTGCTGCAACAGAAAGTGGCCATTCAGTGTTTAAAATGTCAGTTTAAAATAAGTTTAGCAGCAGTCTTCTGTTCGAACAGCACTGGTGTAGCCCGGCTCCTAAAGTTCAGCGTAATTCTCCTCAGCCAAACTAAAACGGGATGCGATAATTAATTAAGATGTTCTACAAATACTCTATTAAAAAAACTCCAGCTGTCATGGGAAGAAAGATGCTGCTCTTTCCTGCCAAATTCCACAAAAACATATCCAACATCCCTTCGTTCTCCCTCCTCCTCTTTTCCATGCCCCTAGTCCCCCACCCACACGCAGAGGACACAGTTACATCACTCCAAGTACAAATCTTTTTGCTGCCCTCATTTCCCAGAGATTAACGATCAGGCAGCTCAAATCAGCTTTCCCCGCTGCACTGAAGTCAAACATTAAATGGCAAAGCCCAAAGGCTTCCAAGGCATTTCAGTCAGAACAACCCGAGGTGTGCCAGGCACTGGAGATGCCTCAATTTACCTTAAGGGACAGAGTAGAGAATGACAAAAGTCACAGGCTAGAGGATTTTTTTTTAGCCCTCATAGTCTACTTGGAGTCAAGGGTTGTGTCAGTATAAAAGGGAGATCCAGAGCCACAAATAAATGGGACTTGCACAACGAGGCAGAGCAGGGTGGGGGTTATGGAGGATGAGGAGATGGGAGTCATAACCTTTATGGGAATAAAGGATGGAGATGAACCTCTCACCAGGGAGCCCATCAGTGCCTCCATGGAAGTCACACTAATTGCTTCAAAGTAACCAATTTAGAGTAATTTTAGAGTAATTCTTGCTCTGAAAGAGTTGAGGTTCAAGATAACAGTAAATTTGGGAGTTATTTTTACTTGCATGCAGGCCTGAAGCAGTAGCAATCTTCTCCTCAGCTCTGGGTAAGCTACCAAAGAGGCCTGGGCTTGTGCTGAGACCTCAAGCCCCATCTCCAGGACAGCCATACTCTGCTCAAGGGCTGGAATTCTACCAGGAATTGGGACTATGTGAGGTTGGCCCGAGCTCCCCAAAAGCAAAGTGGCTCTTCCAGCTTCCCAAGGCCAAGGCCTACATGCACGACAAAGAACATTCCCCAGTTAGGCAGAATGTCAGTGCAGTGCCCAGTTACCAACCCTACTCCTTTTTAGTGCCAGCATTATCCCAAGGCAGTCTCTATCCCAAGGAATACTACTCTGACAGGCACATCAGGGCAGAAAATGGCCAGAGGGCTGTGTTCACCAGCTGAGCTTCCCTGAATGCAAAGGCAAGGGAAAAGGAGGACTGCTTCTGGCACTGGGAGGAAATACTCTCAATTATAATCTGAACTGATGGGGCCCTCTGCACGCTTGAGAAAGGAGAGTCCATTAAAAACCATCCCAAAAGCTCAGCTCAGGTAGGCATAAAAGCTCTGCAGTGACCAGATCTGTGCCAGAAGGAGAGCAGTGCCACAGGAAGAGACACTCATCACATGTTTGAGACAAGTCCTGCCTCAAGAACAAGGGAAAGGGGCAAAGGAGAGGCAGAAGAATTTACCAGATCCCTCAAAAACCAGCAGGATTTGGTAAAACATTTTGAATCAACAACAGAAATCGTACCTGTTCCAGTTCAGATTCAACCAAGACTTCAAAACAACAATTTGCACTGAGTGAATTAACACATTTTCAGTATTAAAAAGAAACAACAAACAAAAGCAAAGAAACAATAATTAAATCAGTCACAACCTGCCTGATTTGATACCACTTTTACTTCAAAAATTGGAACACATGACATAAAAAACACCCACAAGACATGATGTTTGCCTCTCAAGATTATTTCCGGAGCAAGCCATCATTCTGAAGAACCCAAAACAAACCCCTGTTTATTATCTGAGAGGATAAATGAGGCTCAAACTCATTAACAGCCCCATAAGTAAGTACACAATAAAATAAACAGTCTCACAGATGATAAGCAAACATGATACAGGCTGTGGCTACGGTAAGTCAGCCAGGGACAGCACTGAGCTCACAGAGACCCTGGAAAAATACTGGTACTCAGCAAATTACGGTCTAGACAGTCTCCTCTTTTCCCAGAGGACATTTATTTCCTCCTAGACAGCTGCACACACTACAGAAGAAACCTTAAAACCAACCTGCCCAAGAAACACAATCTTATCTTCAAACAAACCTTTTTTAGGACGGGGTTTTGTTGGTTCTGTAGCCGCTGGCGATGAAGAAACCTGAAAAGACAGAAACCAGGAGTAGTAAATATACCAGGCAAGGTTTCTTGAAGCTCTGTTCCAGAAAATAATCAGAAAGGACAACTGGCAAATCCCAAAGGAGGGCATAAAAATAGCAGCATTGCTGCTGGACAAACTCTGGCCTGCCAAGCAAGGCAGAGATTTCTGTTCCACAGCTCGATTAAATAAACACCCTCATTGTGCAGCACATCCCTGCTCGTGGGGTCACTCCTGATCAGCAGCATCCTGGGAAGTGATCTTTACCTTGCAAAAAACCAATACTGGAGCATTTAAGAAGCTCATTAGAGATCACACAGAAAATAAGTCAAAAACATTTATTATAAAATATTTATGAAGTTAATTAGGGCAAAGCTGTTCCCGGGGAAGCATCTGAGTGGGCAGGATGTGAGCACAGGGATGTCCCACCACATGGAGGGCAGGGAACCTCCCCCTGCAAACACTGTCCAGAGCTCCCAGTCCATGGAAAATAAATCAATTTTCTATGATTTTCTTACTTTGCATCAACCATCAAACCTTCACAGAAGAGAAACAGGTTTACACAGGGAAGTATTTTTATTTTTCACTTTGCTTTTTGAGAAGACACAACACAGGATTTTATACCTGTGTCACCTCCCCTCTCCTTAAAAAAATAATTTTTAAAATCAGAGATTCAGCCAAGCTTTGTTCATTGCAATGTTCTGGGGACATTTTCTAGTTGCATCTTTTTTTCTGGAGATGGGGTGGATCAGAGATGCTGTGACATGAAAAATAACCCAAGAAAGGCTCTTCCTTTTTCTTTTTTTACTGTTTACTTTTTTGTTTCTTAACAGTTTCTAAAATTTTATTGACTTTTCTGACTCCTATTGTGAAAAACTGAGTTGCTATTTTCACAGAATTCCCAAACTCCGAGCACTCCATCCTCAGCAGGAATAAGCAGCACAAACACCTCATTTTTTAATATATTGCAATCTTTTACAATCTGCACACACATCATTACAACTCTGAGTCCTCTCACTCAGCTCCGTTAAGACTTTTCCTGGAGTTTCTCCTATTTCCTCCTCACCTGAGTAACTTTCTACTCATCCTTTTGTCCAGATCATTTCTAACTACACTGAACAACCCAGGCCTGGTACTGATCGGTGCAGGGCTTCACAGCAACCACCCTCCAGCACAAAAAACGTATGGAATTATGGAATCAGTTGGGTTGGAAGGGACCTTAAAGCTCATCCAGTGCCACCCCTGCCATGGACAGGGACACCTTTCACTGTCCCAGGCTGCTCCCAGCCCCAATGTCCAGCCTGGCCTTGGGCACTGCCAGGGATCCAGGGGCAGCCACAGCTGCTCTGGGAGTTCCATCCCAGCCCCTCACCACCCTCCCAGCCAGGAATTCCTTCCCAATCTCCCATCCAGCCCTGCTCTCTGGCAGTGGGAAGCCATTCCCTGTGTCCTGTCCCTCCATGCCTTGTCCCCAGTCCCTCTCCAGCTCTCCTGGAGCCCCTTTAGGCCCTGCAAGGGGCTCTGAGCTCTCCCTGAGCCTCCTTTTACTCCAGGCTGCACACCCCCAACTCCCCCAGCCACTCCTTGTGCTGCAGTCCCTTCTCCATCTCCATTACTCTTCCCCTATTCCAGCACCTAATAATCGCTTATTAACGTTAACTACTTCAGCAAAGGCTGAATTTCCCTCACGTTTTCTATACCAAGTGTGCAGATTAAAAACTCGCTCTTCAAAAGAACTTGCCGCCGCCGCCACCCTTCACTTCCTTTCCCCTCCGCTCATCTCCCCTCCCGTCCCTCGCCCCTCCGGTCCCTCTCGGTCCCCTCAGCCCGGGCGGCTCTCGCCCCTCACCGTAGCGTCCTGCAGCTCCGCCATGGCCGCGGCGGGCCGGGGTTGCCATGGCGACCGCCCGCCACTTCCGGCGGGGCCATGGCGCGCGGGGCACGGCGGGAAGGTGGCGGTGGTGACAGGAGGACCCCGGCCTCCCCCCCCCCCGGCCCCCGTTTAATGTGGAAAAACACCCGAATAACCACAGAAATAATAAAAGGTCCGGATTTTGGAAGGTTTTATTGGGGACTCCGCGGCGTAGAGGGAAATGAGGCCGCCAGTGAGCAGGGACGGCCCGGGAAGCGCTGAGCAGCCGTGGCCCCGCTCCCTCCCCGCCCCACAGTAGCAGCAGGGAGGGAGGCTGGGATGGCAGAGTTTGTTTATTTTCCTTTGTATTTCCACAGTGTCTGTGGGGACGGTGTCCAGCCAGCCAGGTAATTCACGTGCGAACGCCTGAAACCCGGAGGAGAGGAAGAGCAGCAGATTCTCCCACAGCACAGGGCTGTAACACTGTCTTTAGGCTTGCCAGCAGCCAGCGGGACGGAGGACGCCACAGACCGCGGTTCCTTTGGGGTGGAGTGCCCACATCCTTGGCGTATTCCTCTGGGAAACACGGAGTGAAAACCGACCGCCTCTGTGCTTGCACCTCCCCAGCCCACCTTGCTGCAGCGTTCACGTGTTTCAACGCACGGACGGAGAATTCCCAGCGGGAATGGCAGGGACGGACACGGGCAGGGCCGCTCCCACGCAGCCCTGCGCCATCCCACCCCTCCAGCAGCGCCAGGAAAAGCACCGGGAAAGCGGCTGCACTCCCTCACGTCTGATTTCCAGGGCAAATAAAGGGAAAAGCAGGCACAGAGGGACAAAAACGCATCCCTGGAACGTCGGTAGGAGCGGTGAGGGAGCCGAAGTGACTCCACTGCCAGCTGGAAAGAGCATCCCGTGTTGCAGCCCTGCCTGGGATCTGCCTTTTTTTTTTATTTGATCCCTTCACAGCTTCCATATCCCGTGGAAGCTGGCAGAGGGGCAGGAGGCTCGGAGAACACTTGCCTGGCGAAAAATACCACAGAAGGAATTCCTATACAGGAGTAAATTTAATAAAACCACCACCAATTGTTTACTTTAACATAGCTCTTGTTACAGAAATCATAAAAATGGACTCAGTAGCTAAACTCATTAGTTCTTTCCCCTTTTAATTGAAAAATACTCCACTGATTTCAGCTTCTAGTGCACTAGATGGAGTGTTAAATAGTTGCCAGGACAGGACGCCCAGTGATTGAGCCCAAAACAAACACAAAGACAATTCCATCAGCTTTCCTTTTCAATGTTACGACTCGTTATAATGAAGTGAAAATTAAAACAGCAAGAAAGGGTCCATTTGACAGATGAAAGGGGGAGGGAGAGAAGATCCACAGCCGAAATCTCGCCGGAAGTCTTTGGAGAAGTGGTGCAGAACACCCCTCCTTGTCCTGCCTCGGGATCCAACACAAACCTCTAAACACACACACAGACACACACACAGACACACACACGCCTCCTCTGGGATCAGAGCACGTGTCCTGCGTGCACGGCTGGGAACAGAGAGCTGCATTTGGGCAGGTAAAGATCTGGGGCCGAAAATAAACCGAGAAAAAGGCAAGGCATCCTGAACCAGAGCACCAGGAGCTGCGAGGGGCCGCGTCCGGCACCAGCAATGGATACACACACACACAAACACACACCCACACACACCTGGGGGAGGCCCTGGACAGAAAGGAACTGCAGGAAGAGGAGAAACCCAACTGCTCTGGAAAAAGCTTTCCAAAAAGAAAAAAAAATAATAAAATATATATATTCAACTACACCAGCACACGCTTCCCCCTCCCCAGCCCAGGGAAAAAAACCAAAACCAAACAAAAGAATCGAACTGAAAGAAAATGCACAGCAAATAGACATAATCTTGAAGATTTTTAAAGAATAAATATTTTTTTGTAATTAAACATTATGCAAACACGTGCCACGCTTGCTCTTTGTCCATGCATATGCGCTATATACAACTTTGAAAAATACTGTGTTGTCCTCTTTTTGTTTTAAAAGTCATATACAAAGGTTGGGTTTTTTTTTTCCTTGCTGTGTACCCCCCTCCTTCCCTCCCCAAAAATCCTCTTTACAACGAACCAATCCACATTCATCCGTGTACTTGGGTGGCAGAGAGGAGGAGGGGGGCGGGAGAGCCACCCCCCTTACCAAAGTCCATCAAAATGGCTGGTTTGGACATGAAAAGCAGTGTCAAGAAACTGGTTTAAGTTTCATCTGTACTACACACAGGAAAAGAAAGAGAGAAAAGAAAAAGGAGTCGGCTTGGAGGATGAAGCTACGTTACAAGTTAAAGTTGGAGGGTTTTTTAGTGCGTCTGTCACACTCTTGGCCGCCTAGAATACTGTTGTACAATGGTTTATCTACCTTTTTTTTTATTACAATATAATTTACTTAATTTTTCTGTTAACAAAACAGAATCCCGGTACTACAGACCAGCAGTGTAAGAGGCGGAGCAGCGCCCTGGGTGGGTTTTATTGGAATTGCATGAGCACTCTAGGATGGGAAAGGGTTCAGAGTTCATTGCTGCGGGGCCGGGCTCAGTCCTCGATGTACT
Organism: Corvus cornix cornix; assembly: GCF_000738735.6. NCBI lineage: Eukaryota > Metazoa > Chordata > Aves > Passeriformes > Corvidae > Corvus > Corvus cornix. Next base: position 19,479,814 of record NC_046340.1, read on the forward strand.
CCCACAGGTCCTTCTCGTAGCCTTCATGCACGTGCTGCAACAAAACCCTCCGCCGGCTCTCGCAGTATCTGCAGGGGACAGGGACAGCATGGAAAAGGCACGTCAGGAATCACACAGCATCCCTGGCACCGAGTTATCCAAACCTACTGCACGCCTCACTTCCCAAAGAGGAGATCCCCCGAGACGGGAGTTTGTATTTACAGCCCGTTAACAGCACTAATTAAGACTTTGGTTGCTCCAGTCGCTCAGCTCTAGGTCCCTGGCTGGAAAACCAGTGTGCAAATTGGGAGTTCTTCAGCAAAAGTATCCCCAGAGCCCCTACAGCTGAGAAACCTTCAGGAGTAACTGGAAGAGAAGGAAGGAGCAGCTGTGGTTTGAAAAAGCCTGAGCACAGGTTGGTGGTGACACATGGAATGGGATGAGTTCTCCTCAAACGTGGCCTGGTGCCTGTTCTGAGCCCCATCAGGACAACAAAAATCCATGAGTTAGCTGGGAAAAACTAGCTGGAAGTGTTCAAGGCCAGGTGGGAGGGAGCCACCTGGTCTAGTGGAAAGTGTCCCTGCCCATGGCAGGAGGTAGAATAAGATTTACTTTAAGATCCCTTCCAACCCAAACCAGTCCCTGATGAAAACCTCAGGAGTACTGAGAGTTCTGCTTCCCAGGGGAGACGGAAGCAGTCCAAAGGGTTACTGGCCTGGATGGAGAGCAGGTTTCACCTCACATCCCAACACATGGCTCTCAGAGGGACACTACACCCTTGGAGTATTTCCACCTATGCTGACTGAAAACTGCTGCACATAAAACTGATCCCGGAGTCCAGGATCACTGATCCTGAGGAAAAGGGGTATCACAGAACACAGCAAAGGATGCAAATGTCATTTCGGGTGTGTCAGAAGACAAAAAGCACAGAAACATTTAAAGAATTCAGGTTCCAAGAGCAAAGTCTAAACAAGCATCTGAGAGGCTCTGGCTGCTGGGAAGCCAGCTTGCTCAGCAGTGGTCAGACATCCCTCAGGAGGAATCTCCCAGCGGGAAGCCATCCCTGACCGCAACACACACTAACACCTGGCAGGAATTCCTCACCTACCGCTCAGGACCTGATCAGAGTGACTGATTTATCCACCAGAGCAGCTGTGGCTCCCCTCACTGCTGGCAGCTGGTGTGAGACAAACCCCCATACACAGAGTCCCATTGATTTTCAGGAGCATGTGATGGCAAACACGTGGTCTCTGCTCTCCCAACTTTAGTTATTTTTCTGCTGGGGGAGAGGGGGGGGTTAATCCTGTTTTCTAGAAATGTCTTTGCAAGCAAAGAGATCCAAACAGCTGAAACCAAACCAGCCTGGAGGGCAGCTCCTGCAGCTTCCCAGAGCTCTTTAAACCCACCTCGGTGACATCCTGCTCCCAGTCTTGCATCAAAGGGCACCGTGCAGGACATGATTGAGACATGACTGAACTGGTTAATTAGGGACCTGCACGGGCTTGACAGATGGAATTCTCTCTTCCCAGAAATGTGAAGGCAGGTTTGGGATACTGTTTCCAAGCAATTCAAGCTATATTAGCTTTTGATTTCATCCCTAGAAAAGCATCCAGGTTCAGAGGACTGAAGTAAACAAGCAGCTTCATCTGAAATACCAAATTAATGGTGGCCTTAAAGGGTAAATTATAAAATGTCTTCAAAAAGAAGGTCAGGAAGTCTTGTCCAGCTCCAGCTGTGCTGCCAAAGTTGGGCAGGATGAGCCACAGGCACACCAGAGCTTAACAGCTCCTGCCACGTCCATTGAGTCCTAGAGCTCACCCTACTTCAGATATTTTCTTCCCCCTAAGCCAGGCATAACAAATTCAGTGATTTTGGCAAAATGCCTCAGAAATGCAAGCCCTAATCCTGTGACTCATCCGCATTTTCAGCTTTGTACTTTTCCACTGTGCAGAAATTATTCCCCTGGGACTGAACAAAGCACTGGCATCTGTGTCACCTGGACCCCAGTCCCCTGCTCCCCTTCCCAGCTGGGCAGGCTGCTCTCTCCCTCTTCCTTAGGGACAGCTTTTCTACACCCACGTTTTGCACAAATGGACCCAGCAGACAATTAAAAGAGCCAATTGCTCTCTGCTGGCAGCTCATCCTAGGCCAGAGCTGGCAGCTTGGAACAACAAAGTCACTCCTTGTTCTTTGGCCCTCGCTCTGCAGATTCCATCCTGGTGCTGGCCATTCCCACATGCTCCTTCTGTGCAGGAACAGAAGTGTACTGAGAGCCATTGCTTCTGGACACAGGATTTTTTCCATTCCGGGGCTGGATCTTCCAGCTCCTGCTCTGCAAAGCAGATGGGAGGCAGAGCTGGGAGCCTCTGCCCGCAGGCTGTCACCTCCCCCGAGAGCTGGTCCCAGCAGGGAGACAAAACCCCACTGCCAGCATCTGCGTGAGGGCTTCTCCAGGAGGATCCGGGGCTGGCACGGGACAGCGCTGCTGCTCTCGGATATCCAGGGACTGGCTGATCACAATGGGTGGCACAAAGCCAAGAGCAAACAGCTTCCCAGGGATGTGGCTCTGGGGAAACCGTATCTTGGCAAGTGCTCAGGTCACTACCTGACACAGGGAATGGCAACACTCGGGCAGCTTGGAGAGAAAGGAGTATTCCAACACAAACCTGTACTTATCCTGTACTTTCTGCTTTATGTCTTGCAGCGAATCTTGGGATATATCTCGCTCCAGGTACCCAGAAAGCACCTCTGTAGCATTCTCCAAGTCTGCTTGGTTATTCTGTAAAGACAAAAGAAAAAAAGTGTTTGAGATGGGGTAAAGGAAAGGGGGAGATTTTTATTTCAGCATAATTGGAATCAGTACCAAAATACAAAAGGAGGATTAGATATCACAGAATCCCAGACTGATTTTGGGTGGGAAGGGACATAAAAACTCATCCAGTTCCACACCCTGCCACGGGCCACCTTCCACTAGACCAGGTTGCTCCAAGCCCCATCCAACATGGCCTTGAACACTTCCAGGGATCCAGGGGCAGCCACAGCTTTGTGATTCTGTGACTCCTCCAGCAGCCGATCCTACACAATGCCCAGGGAGCCTCTAACTTTTGCATGACAGAATATCAAACCAGACTAACTTGGGTAAAAGTGGGGACAAGAGGCCTCCAAGCATTAAATCTTATTTCCTCAGCTTTGCAATCTGAATTCCTGACAACCCCATTTTCTCCTACCTCAAAGATAATGGACTGATTATTCTTTTTGAGGTAGAAGGCAAAGACGTAAGTGTACATGAGTGTGGCACGACACTGGCAGAGGACGTCGACTGCTTTCTTCAGGAACTGCACCTCGATCCACGACATGTTGTGCTGCTGCATCTCCTCCATCTTCTGCTTCACCTGAGCGTAGAGCTTGTGCTCGAAGCGCAGGCTCTGCATGTGGTTCATGTAGCGGTTGCAGTAGAACAGGTACCTCTGCAGGGCTGCTCGGGATCGCTGTGTTAATTCCCATTAGGGAGAAAGAGAACAAATTGTTAAAACAAAGTAATGGCTGCAAGAGAAGTAAACCCTTCACAAGGCTCTTCCTGACCCAGAGAACAAGCTTCCTTTCCAAAGGAGCCTCCTCTCCTGTCACATTGGGCAGACGGCTCAGTGTGGCCCCGCCAACCCTGGGAAGTGCCCCGGGCACTTCCCAGCACAGCTCTGACATCCTCACTCCCAACCTTGGAAGCAATTACAATCACACTGCTCAAGCCTCATCACTTTTGTATTTCAGCTTCTCGACTCAAGGTACAGCATTCAAATGCTCCCAGTGTCATGACAAAAGTGAAAAGATGATGTTTTGGTGGTGGTGGTGGGTTTTTTTTGCTAATGAGGAATTCTAGTTACTGTGCTTGTGCTAAGAGGGCAATCTCAGGTTGATTATAGAGCAGGGGAAAAGCACCATGTGCTAAATAGTGCAAGACTACCAAGATGACTCAATACACAGTCATTAATCTTACTTTCTTCACACTGACAGACCAGCTGTAAAAAAAATAACACCACGGGCATGGTTCAACTCGTGTACTGTGGATGTACAAAGGTAGCACGTACCAGGCAAAGCCATCCCTATCTTAAAAGTCAAAAGACTTAACTGTCCCTTGGATTTGTGCCCAAATCCGTGAATTCCTTTAGAGCGGATGTGTAGGTTTGCAGAAAGCACACCACAGGGCTGGTGATCTCCCTCATCACCAAAGGTTATGGACTCACCTCCTGTGCATCCCTTGCTGCCTTTGCATCATCCTCATTGTAGCGATTACAGTTGTACCTGTAACAGGGACACCGATTCCACAGATTTCAGTCCAAATCCGTGCCGTTTGCACCACGACCTCCTCGCCTTCCAGCAAGGCACGCTCCCGAACTCACCAGGCAGATCCGTGGGGCTCCCAGGGGCCCAGACACACCCAGCAGAACTCCGCCTTGCAGTTCTGGTTCCGACAGACCATGTGGTTGCAGCCCCCGTCCTTCTCGATGGTGACGTGGCATTTCGGGCATTCCTGTCCACAGGACAGAGAGCACCGTTAGCAGGGCAAGCACGGAACCCCAAAAGCCTGGGGAACTTGGAAGGGTTCCCATGGCAGTCAGACAGAGCACATCAAGTGAAATACATGATTTAATTCTTCCCTTTGGACATCGAGATCCTCTTCAGAGTCAGGCCTTAAAATACTTCCAAACCCGGAGCAGTTAGATAGAAAAAATTTAAGGAGTAACACATTTTATCTATGCTGCTCTCACAGAGGGACACTGGGTGAGTCACTTCATGACCTTCCCCAAAATCCCAGCAGAGGGGTGGTCTGTAAGAGCCTGGGAAGCATCTGGCTTTCCTCACCACCAAGTGTCTGGTCCACTCTGGGACTGAGACCGAGCCGGAATCACGCTGTTACCAATCCGAGACACCTGCAGCTGTAACACGCCATCCAGAAAGGAGCTGAAAACATGCAGCAAGACTCTAGTGTGCTTCAAAGAAGCTGCTGTCAGCTAAAAAGACACTTCTCTTCCTGAGATGTTTCCACGTTTCCCATCAGGTCCCTTTTTTCCCTTCATGTGACACCTCACTGAAGACTTTTCCATAAAAGCTCACACGGGGTTTCCCTTTCAGGAGTAAGGCTTTTGACAAATGTGAGTATCTCAAAGGGCAGCTCTGCACAGGGAAATAACTGGGGAATAGAACACCAATATCATGGTCTCCATGAACTTAGAAATCAACAAATCAACAAAGCAAGTACAGAGAAAAAAACTGCATAAATGAAACCAAAGCCATTTTTAGGCTGAATCAGCTCCTCATCCAACTCATCCCATAACCACACCAGCCTTCATGGAGTTTCTGCACAAACCAGTTTTTATATACAAGACAATTACAAACATATCCAAGCCAGTGATACACACACCTGTACAATCAGCTGCAGCTTTTGGGTCAGAAGCGTGTGAAATCCCCTCCCTAGTCTGGAGCATGTCTTTGCTAACCAAAGCAAGCAGTTCCTACCCTGGCATTCAAATAAACTCTCAGCAAAGGAAGAAACCAACATGCACAATCCCTCCATAACTGCTACTTGTACACAGGACACATCCAACAGGTTCTTGTACACCCACTCTGAGTGTCCCAACTACTACTGCATTTTATATGAGTTTACCAGTTTGTATTGTCAGGGACAGGAGAATTTGCACATCAAACCAATGGGATCAAGCAGCAACCAAGCACAGAAGAGGAATTTTCCAGACCTGCCTTCTTCCCAGTCACCTGTGTTTGTCCTTCAAACTCAGTAACTGTACTACAGAGTAAGTGAAGCACAGTGGTTCCTGTGCTGGTCCCCTCAGGGGCACAACACCAAGATGTCCCCTAGGACTGTCCACAGGATGGATACTCAGCCAGGGAAGCTTGTTCCCAGTTAGTCTGTGCAGTTCTGTGAACTTTGGAGTCAAAAATGGTCTCTCCTTCGAGCAGAGCACTCAGTGCAGCATCTATTTCCCTCTTCCAGGCAGCCCTCCTCCCTCTTCCAAACCTGCACCAACACGTCAAGACTCAAATTTAGCTTTATGCCAGCAATGTCCTTCCCAACTGTGCAGATCCCTGCTCAGTCTGCTCATCAGCCAGGGTGCCTGTAAGTACAGACAGTGGCCCTGTCCCTGTCACACCACGGTGACCACAGGGCACACAGCCAGAGTGGTTTTTCAGAGGAGGTTGTGGAGCTGTGCAGTTCTTCCAGACACATCTCCTGCCATCAGGTGCCAACATCACCCGTGGGAGATGCAGCCGATCCACGCAGCTGCGCTGATCCCTCCTGCTGAGCAAAATCCTACAGCTGCAAGAGAGGGAGAACAGTTCCCAGGTGACCTGCCAAGCTGGAGAGGTGCCACGGGCACATCCCACCACAGGGATGTGGGGCCATCTCACCCCCAGCAAGACTCCATCAGGAGGATGGAAATTCTGCCCTCCTGTCTTTGCGGTGGGACCAAGCTCTCCAGTGTGTCCACAGTGCTCAGGGCTTCAAGCTCTGGGATGCAAACTAGGACAAGAAGACCCTTCCAGTGCCTGAAGGGGCTCCAGGAGAGCTGAAGAGGAACTTGGGACAAGGGGGAATGGCTTCCCAGTGCCAGAGGGCAGGGTTAGATGGGATATTGGGAAGGAATTGTTCCCTGGGAGGGTGGGGAGGCCCTGGCACAGGGTGCCCAGAGCAGCTGTGGCTGCCCCTGGATCCCTGGCAGTGTCCAAGGCCAGGTTGGACGGGGCTTGGAGCAGCCTGGGACAGTGGGAGGTGTCCCTGCCCATGGCAGGGGTGGAACTTGATTATCTTTAAGGTCCTTCCAACGAAACCATTCCATGATTCTACCATCTCATTGGAGCCCTTTTCTCACAGGAAATGCCATCCTTTCCAAGCCTTTATGCTCCTCTCTAGCAGAGCACAAGGAAGAGGTGACACAGTATCTGCGCAGATCCCTGAAGCTGTGCAAAAGTGTAAAGTTGAATATTTTTAAAGATTAAAGCCATGAAAAGTACATACTAAAGAAATGCTGGACACCAGCAGAAAAAGAAGCAGTAACTACTCAAGTCACCAACACAACAAGTGGGAGAGATTTATAGATTAAGGAGGATAGGGAAGGAAGATCTCCCTGAGAATTACAGCTATGCAACAACCCAACAGGCAGCAAATCAAGTTACTAAACCTGCAGATTATTGTGCACGTTATCAGTCACAGCACAACGCAGAATCGACCTCATTAACATTGTTGCACTCCAAACAATTCCATGCTGGGCTTGGAAACAAAAGCCTGGGCAAACCTGGCAAAGGAGAACAATCCTGATTTTGTTGTACAAGTCCATGCATACATAAAGAACCATAAACCTCAGCTGCTCTTTTATGAACAGGAAGCTAAAGAGAAACACGTTTCTTATTTCAGGGCAGGCGAAAGAGATTAGCTCTTTCCAGAGCTCCCAGAGGAACTGGTGGACATCAGCCTCCCACAGCCACATTCACAGCAATGCCTTCACCTCTAACCCATCCTATAAGAAGGATCCTCAAAAACCACAGGGATTTCTTAATGAATTTCAACAAAACCCAAAAACTTAATTATGGCTAGCACAAAACAGTACACTGTTCCAACACCTACAGTCACAGAGCAAAGTGTTTTAAAACATATTTTAAACACCAGTTCATCTGAAAGAAGGAGATGACACTTGGGACACCTTTGGAAAAACACTGACCACGGCTCTGGTGTGGTGGGAAATGAAGGAGCACAGTTTGGTGCAGGTGCCCAGGAGGATCCTGTGTCCTGCCAGAAATTCCACGTGTTAGAACAAATGCAGGATCTCCAGAACGTACAGAGGGAGCACTTGTTCAGCCATTAAAAAGTGACCTGAAAAGGGAGAGATGTGTGCTCATGCCATTTTATCTCGTGCAGGGGAGAAAAACAGCCAATGTTTTTCTGGAGAAGAAAATGTGCCTGGTTTATCCATCAGCCCTTCAAGCTCTGTCTGGTCTGGGAGGGAAGGATGGGGATGTGCCAGGAGCCAGAAGAAGCAAGGCTGGGGTGTTTTTAGTATCAGATGAACAACTTTCATTAAGACCAATTTCAGTCCCACAGTAAAAAGCAGTGCCTTGAGCCAAGGCCGGCACCATGACCGCCTTTGTTCCTCTCCCTTTGGTATTCCAGGAGGCAGACATTAACATCGCTGACACTCAGGTTCCAAACAGGTTTCCCCTCCTCCTTTTAGACCACTTTCAGATAGTCTTGGTACACCTTAAGAGCCCAAAATAAATGCACAAATCCAAGTTTTTCTCTTTTTTCGTTCCTTTGAATGTCCACGTAACAAAAGCAATGGATCGCAGTGGTTTCTTTATTCCCAAATACCTGAAACCTGCCTAGTTTAACTCAAGAAAGGAACTACTGAAGCACCAAGTTCGTCAAGCAAACTGAAAAAGGAAGAAATATGCAAATCCTTGGACTATTCAACCCCGTTCCTCAAGAAGACTGAGGACTACAGGCTTGATAAAGAACTTGTATTGCCTTATCTCAACTTTAAATTAATCTAGTTAAGCAGAACTCATGTGAAAGTAGCTCATTTTAAGAAAAAAGCCATCTACTCCAGCACACTCTGCTGCAATGGCTGTATCTTTTGTAGAAGGAATTTAGGTCGCCCAAGTGCAAGTAAATGAATGCAAAAAATAAAAAAATCATATCAGAAACCACAGAACTCACTACTCGAATCTCCTCGGTTTTCATTCAGACCACTCTACATAATTCATCAAAAAATGCATCGCATCATTCCAGTTTGGGAACAGAACCCAATTCAGCTGGGTTTCACTTTTTTTATTCTCTCACACAATTGCCTAATTTTCCTTTCCAATTCCATCTCCCAGGACAAGCCGGAACAAATGTATCTCACATTCTCCCATTGCAAAGGATTATCCAGATTTCAAGCCCACATTCCAGAGGATTGGTATTTTGCTCTTACACCTTCATCTTGGTATGACAGGAAGTCTCCTTCCCTGAGAGGAGCCCACATGGGACAGGACTCACGCCTGGATGGCTCCAGAAAGTGCTTTCCAAAAGCCAGAAACAGCAACAGAGCCCGCAGGCACAAATGAATTCCTTGGAGAGCTGTTCCCACTGAAAATGGGGATTTTTGCATCTCATGGTACCCGATTCCTTTCTAGGTTCTTCAAAATGAAATTCAACACAGAATTTAGGCTGTGAAGCCAACAGTGCAGGCACAAGTTGTGCCTCACCAAACACAGCTGCCCTGCTTTCCTGCTAGGAACCGTAGAGAGAGAAAGGAGGGATGGATACACACTCCAACTGCACAATTCCCATCCCAGTCCATTGCTACAGCCCCACATCCAGACAGCACTTGGGTTTCTCCATGCCTCTGGTCAGGGACCAGCAGGGAACTGGGGCACGAGGGAGGTGGCTGCAGCCCCACGATCCCAGGCTGACCAGGCTCTCCAGAGGCTGCCAAGCTCCCAGGACACACATCCCAGCAGCCAAAGCTGGAGGTTCCCACCTTCCCCAAGGCAGAGATCAGCATGAGGGTGGGTTCCTCTCCCTCCCAACTTTCCCCTCAATTGAAGCCAGCGTCAGCTCTGAGAGAAGAATGCCATATTGTCCTTCAGCTAATTGAATGGATATGGATGCCACAAGACTCCAGGACAGTTGGCTTGCTCAAATGTCTGGAGTGATTACCCTGGTGGCAATTATTCTCCCTGTTGCAGCCTGGGCTCCTAAGTATTCCCCTGTAGGAGTGTCTGGGACAGTATTAGAGGAAGTAGCTTAGACAGTGATGTCCAAGGACAGCTCTGCTGCTCCCACCAGACCACAGGTACCAACGGAGATGCAGGGCCGGTGGCAGATGCCACCCTCCAGATGGGTGCTCCCCACCCCCAAAAATCATCTTATTCCCAAGGCAGGGGGAGGTACAAGATGGGGAACCCCAAGATCAGCCTCCTGAGGGCTTTAACCGGCAAAACAGGGCTGTGGCTGTTCCAGTGTCCCAAATATGTGAGACCCAAGGCTAGCAGTGTTACACTCTGCCTTTTCCAAGCTATTGGGTGCTCTTCCTCAGGTTTAATAGGAGCAGTCCCTGAAGAGCCAGCAAACTCCAAACAAACCTAGTTCAGTCCCCGAGCCACGTTGGAACACACTGAGACAAAGCCAAAGCCCCTTTGGTGACACCGTGAGCTCCAAGCAGGGCCCCAAGGCCCCACTCCAGCCTGATCTGAGCTGCACAGTGGGTGTTTCTCTGCCACCATAACACAACATTCCAGCTCGATGAAAACCAGGCAGCCAGCCCCGGAAAGCAGCGAGGCTGCTGCAAACAATGCCATTAACCACTTACATAACAGAACCAAGAAATCAAAGCAGCCATTTCCTCACTCCCTCCCCACCTTCCTCCTTCAGCTGGGAGCCCCAGGCCTGCTCCTCACCCCCCACGGGATCTGCTGCTTTTGTGTCCTTGCCACCATGACAACCTTCGTTTTAATTTGTCCCAAAGTGATCAAATGCTAAAGTTTCAGGCGAAGTTGGGCTAAGTAGAAGGAGACCTTAACATAATGAAATCCCAAACAGCTGTTCTGCCAGTCTCCACCTGGAATGCTGCCCAGCGGAAATGAAGGCTCCTCTGGAGGCCAGTCCCACGGATTTGAAGGCAGATGTAAATGATCCCAGCCAAACGGAGCCATTGGTGGTGGTAACATGTTCCACACATGGAATGGGACATGGATTTGCTCAGGGAAGCCACCGGTGCCAGACAGGAGCCCAAAGACTTAAATCTTGAGCTTCCTTTGGGTCTCCAATTAACTGGTTTTTTCCAAGCACTTTCCTTCACTGAACTTGAAGAAACTCACCTTATTCCAGGCATTAACACCTGTTTGCTCTTCAAACAAAAGCACTTCAGTGTACTGTGGATTTTAAGGCTTGCTCTTAACATGGAACAGAAAAAACGATCCTAATGCAAGGAAGTAGATTGATGTCCTTTTCACCTGACAAATCTATATAAAATCTCTATATAAAATATGAAAAACCTCTCACCTTTGTGTTGGCTGCAATCCAATTGGAGGTTTCACTGTCATCATCACACTTCTTAATCCATTTCTTTAACCACTGTCAGAAAAATGATTGAAGAAGAGCGTTAAATGTAACTGGAGGAACTACAAATGTTCCCAAGACCCCTGCTCACATTAAGGAAAGGTACACCCAACCACATGGGAATAGTGGGGTGTTGGTGCTGGAAAACTGTGCAAACAGCCACAATCTAGTGGCAGACAATTCCTGCAGCTCCATTCTGATCCAGCAAGCACAAGCACCCAGCACAAACACTCCTGCAACGAGTTTGCAGCTCTTAAGCTCAATCAAGACAAACTTCATGTTGGACCCTTAAATAAAAAGGACATTTTGGCTTTGGGGTAACTAACTGTGGCCTTCCAGTACCTGAAAGGAGCCTACAAGAAAGATGGAGAGAGACTGTTCACAAGGGCCTGGAGTGACAGGACAAGGGGGAATGGCTTCCCACTACCAGAGGGCAGGGTTAAATGGGATATTGGGAAGGAAATCCTGGGAGGGTGGTGAGGCCCTGGCACAGGTTGCCCAGAGAAGCTGTGCATGCCCCATCCCTGGAAGTGTTCAAGGATGGGGCTTGGAGCAACCTGGGCTAGTGGAAGGTATCCCTGCCCATGGCATGGTGTGGGACTAGATAATCTTTAGTGTCCCTTCAAACCCAAACCAGCAAAACCAAATTGGTTCCTTCAGTACAATGGATCACGCCAGACAAAGCACCAAAAACACCTACAGGGACACCTCATACAGGAATGCTCCTTGTCCAAAAAGCACCTTCACTCCTCTGCAGGAGGTCGCAGGTCTCACAACCTCCTCTTCCAGACAATTCCCACCTGGATGAGGCACTGTTCCCTCACAAGGTCCAACTGTGAGGCAGCCAGTAAAGGCACCCAGTAGGATTTCACTGCAGGTTCTCACGCTGTGATTTAAACAGATGAGCTACTCTGCTCTCTGGTGGGAACAACAGCTGGGCTCAGTGATCCCTGGGGGCCCCTTCCAGCTCAGGATAGTCTATGATTCTATGGACAGCCACAAAAACTTGGGCTTCAGTGCTAAGTCTTGCACATAAATTGACTTAAAACTTTTTCAAAACACAGATTTGGGAAAGAACCTTGACGTGCTCACCTTGCATTTAACAGGATCATGCCAGTTTTCACCGCAGTTAAAGCTGTAAGGGAAAGAAAAGGGGAAATAAGCAAACAGGGCAGATGATTGTACTTGTAATTAAAATAGGGGAGGTTTTCTTCTGGGCTGTTCAAAGCCAGGCCTAAGGAAACTCAACACACCTCTCTTCAATCCTGAAATCCCTCAAGGGCCACTTCAAAACAGTGGCAGAACAAGGGGAAATGGCTTCCCACTGTCAGAGGGCAGGGTTAGATGGGATTATTAGGGAGAAATTCTTTACTGTGAGGGTTGTGAGACACTGAAACCGGTTTCTAGAGAAGTCACCCCTGGATCCCTGGCAGTGTCCAAGGCCAGGCTGGATGGGGCTTGGAGCAGCCTGGGATAGTGGAAGGTGTCCCTGCCCATGGCAGAGGGTGGAACTCGATCGCCTTTAAGGTGCCTCCCAAGGCAGAGCAGTGTGGGACTCCATGAACACACACAACACTTCAGGGCAGTGCACACAACGCAGTACCAGCAGCTTTCCCTGGTGGCTCTTACCAGAACTGACGGCCACATTTGCAGCGCACGGGTTTAGCATCCGGGTATTGGACTTTAACGACGTGGTGGCAGTCGGGGGCAGGACACCACTTTAACAGTCGATTACACTGCGAAACAAAGCACACACCCCACATCACACAGGAAGGAGGTGCTCAAGGACAGCTCCTGCCCTGCATCCCTTTGCCGTGGCTGCAAACAGCTAAGAAATTAAAACCAAACCCACTGCACCCATCACTTCTGGCAAGGATTGAAAGCTTGATCCCATAACAACTTCCTCCATGGGCTCTACAGGACAGCCGAACCCACACAACTGGGAAACTGGGACAGTGCAAACATCTTGCAAAGCACCTTTCTCCAAGTTTATTTTGAGGCTACAAAACTATCAGTATTTTGCTAAAGTATTTTTGCAGTTTTACTTCAACTTGCAAAATGTTTAATGAGTGGTGTTGTTCACAGCATTTCCTGCTTTCCAATCTGAAGTACCTCAGGTAACATTCAAGAGTTATAAATAACTATTATATAACTGTTATAACTGTGTAATTCTGCTTCTCAGATAATAAACAACAGCTCTTGCATTCTCTTTAGGTCTTTTGTCCTGAAGTTTTTCTAATATTTTCCTACAACTGTCTCTGTAAGGCAAAGGACTATAAAACAACCCCTGCATTCACACTTGATTAGAGACTATGCAAAGAAACCCTGCTCTGCAGTTCTAAACAAGCCTCCAGTATCTGGCTGGGTACGTGTGTGAGACAAAAACAACCTACAAACAATTAAAAATTTCTAATAAAAACTCACCTCTACAAAACTATTGGTTATTAAATGCTGGTACTTTAATTTAACCTTGGAATCTGTGATCAGACGCCTGTGGGAAGGGAAGAAACAGAAAAATTGTAGCAGAAATCTCGTTTATCCCATACCCAGCCACAAGTTAGGACAAATAGGTTTGATTCGTCCTTCTGCACTTGCAGATACTTTTTGTACTCACCTGTTTGCTATTTATTTGTTAGACCATTTATTATTATGAAAACTACATTCATTGTATTCAATATATAAATACACATATAAATATATTAGCTTCAGAAACAGAAAGCTCACACAGTTCAAGAGAACTGAACCTCTTGGTGTGAGGATTTTTATTTTAAAACACTTTCCTGAAGAGCCCAAGAAACAAAGCAAGTAATTTAATCAGTTCATTTACATAAAACACGCACATTGTGTGGCAAATCCCTTTAAAAAGCTCCAGAACAACCCTTGTGTGGTTAATAACTCTGGGAAGCCTAATGTTAGCTGGGTTCCAGTGGATTGCTACAGCTTCAGCTTAAAGGTGTTATAATCTATTTACCATAAAAACAAAGTTGATTTGAATTCAACATCACTAGGGGTGTACACAACATGGACTTTCAATTAATTCCAGTCTGCTTGGAACTGGGAGAGCAGAGGAAAACTGACTGATGGGAACCCTTGACAAGCATGGTGACCACTCTTCTCCTGGGCACACCATCCCAGCTGGCATTTGCAGACTGTCCAGCCAAAATACACCCAAAGTAACTTAACTATGGATTGCTGAGCACTTCCAAAAATGTCTTTTAGCTATAACTGAAGTTATATACACTGAAGTGTCTTCCCAATATATCTAAATATAAAGCTGGACTAACACACCCTGTGTAGCATTCCTGGTTTAAATCTTTCTGTGGAATACAGCTTTATACAGGCCATATCATGGATAAATATTGGAATTAATGGATTTTCCTTTCCAGCTGTAGCCAAAACTAAGTGTACTCCTGCATGTTATCCTTACAACACTCCCTGAGGAGCGGCGTGTGCCCATGGGATGAGCACAAATCCCAGCCCTGGGCAGCTGGGGAGCTCCTCACTCAAGCACATGCTGGTTATTACATAAATCACAGCACGTGGCAGCTCAATTCCCAAGGCTAAAATAAAACAAATCAGCTGACAAAGCATCTCTCCTGCAATTCTGGAGTCAAACTTACTGAGGTATGAGAAAACAATCTGAATTTAGTATGAATTATAAATTTCTTTTTTTTACCCCATACTTGGGCTTCAAGACATACTAATTATCACTTTGGAAATGTACTGAAGTATAACAATGTATCAGGTACTGGAATTTAAATTAATAGTCATGCCATGACTAACCCGAGCACATAATCCACTGGTTTTTTGCTTATCAAAATGCTTTGATTGCCCCGATCAACATCACCAGGTCGAGACCTTCAAGAATTTAGCTTTGAATATTATTGTCTTTTGGCAAATCATAAATGAAACTAGACAAATTAAGAGATGAAACCCATGCTCAGAGCCCATAAATCATATTAATTTTGTGTTCATATCACTTGGAAACTGAGAGCTGGAGACTCTATAAACAGGAAAAGACCTAAAAAGTAGTAACTAAGGACACAGAAGTGGGTGCAGGTTCCAGTTGAGATCATTTACATTTTTGTCATATATATTGACATATTCTAAGATTGCCACAGTTGTCCATTCTGGCTTATTTTAAAAGAAAGTTTTTCAAAAAATGCACCTTCCTTCCCACAGAAATGCAGGTAAGAACAGGGAAAGGTGGATTTTTACCTCTAGAAACAGTTTCTAGTTTTACTCAGACAAAGGGGACCTGTTTGCTTTAGCACCCAGCTGCCACTGCCCTATCCCAGGCCTCGTCCCTGCCCTCTCCAGCCAACGGGGATCCCACAGCACTGCCCTCCTTTTCTTCCATCCTTTCCTTGCTGCTGCTGCCACTGCAGCCTCCAATGGTTTCAGCTACTCAATTTCACATGCACCGTTTGAACAGCTCATTCCAACTGTTGCAATCAAGAAAACACTCAAAAAAGTCCTGCTGAGAGCATTCGACTCCACAAATTGAAGTTCAACCTCTGGTAAACAAAAATCTCAATCAGGATACTCAAGATATGCCAACTTCAGCTCAGTTTCCACCCACTGGCCTCTACAAACCACCCCTCAACAGGGCAGGAAAGCACTTCAGCTACTTCCACTTCCATCCAGCCTACACTCCATGAGTAACGGAGAGCCAAAATTGGGGAAATCACTACTCTGAAAGCAACTGATAATAAAAACCAGCAAATTAATATCAATGAGTGAGTCAGGCTTCAGGAAGGAAAGAATAAGGTAACAGAATAAGCCTCTATTGAGATGCTTTTTAGTAAGAAGAATTAAAATGAACTTGAACAAAGTTCAGGATTATGAAGGATATTGCTCATGCAACAGCTTCCCCCAGTACAACAGAGAAGGAAGCTCATGGAATTCATTGCTCCACCACAAACTAACAGTCATTCTACAGCTGGACAACTCAATAACTCCAAGGACACAGGCTGACACACCAGCTTAATCAAATCTTCTGTTTGAGGGTCAACTGCTTCCTATCAGAGGGCAAAAAACACATCCTGAACCAGCCCTTAGGACTCCTGTCCTCTGACTCACCTATTAACCACAGCTATAGGGCTTGGGGAACCAGTGGGTTGACCTGGGTAGAAGTCCTGAATTCTGACATAAATCGAAGGAAACAAAATGCACAAAGCAGTAAAACAGGGTTTGGAAACCCTGGTGTCACACTGACCAAACTGGTCAGGGACTCTTTCCTCCCAGTGCTGTCACATGGGGTTGTCACACCTAAACAGGAAGTTAAGAGACATTGTGGGATCAAAACAAACAGTTCAGGACAGGCTTCTCTGCTGCCTACAAGCCTCTGTGCAGTTTGTTATAAGCATTTGAATAGATTTGAATAGCACATGAGTAACACAATGGAAAGAGAGAGCAAAGCCAAGAGCATTACTTACATAACTGTATTGTCGTCCACTAAGATATCACAGCCATGGGCAGGGCATGAAATGGTCTGAAAAACACAAAAAGGTCATAGGAGGAACAGTGCTTATCCTGGTTTTGCATCACAAAGAATTCCAAGGCAACAGACTTTATTACAATCCACAGCCAAAGGAGTGCTTTGCCTCTCCCACCACATCCCAGGCGTGCCACTGGTTCCTCCTTCCCCAGCCCAGATACCTGCACCAACTCCACAGAATTCCCTCCAGATTCACCTGTAGCAGAGCCTGCAGCCCCCAAACCTTTGGGGTTTGGGTTTTCTCTGTCATTCTTTTGGATGTCTTTAAACTTCAGCAGGGGACACTTTCCCCCATCTCTCCAATACACAGAATTTCCAGAAATAAGCCATGAGGTAAGTTGAGATTTTACCTGTCCCATGCCTTCCTCCATTATTTTGGTAGTTAAATATTCACTCCAGCACTGCATACAGAACTTGTGTCCACACTCTAGGCCAGTGAAGTACTGCAATGACAAAGAACACGAGACATTGCCTCATTTTATCACTGGATTAGCTCCATAATTTCGTCTTTCTTGGTGCTGTGCAGTTCATCCATCCCATCCCTCATTCCCCACACCACACCCGAGACACCGCTAATCGTTTTGCATCATCACCTTACAGAACATTGCCAAAGCAGCCTTAGTCACTCTTCCAAAGCCAGACTTTAATCCCCAACCCCAGCAGCAAGAAAAGGTGTGGCCTGTGTTTCCATCCTGGCCCATTTAAATTTATCCTTGTTTAAGGAGTGTCTATGGAGCACAGCACGGCTCTCTCCCATGTTACTTTGGACATCAGTCAAATAAATACAACACCAAACAGGTCACAGTGATAAGGATACAGAGTCTTCATTCCTCCTATTTTTTCCCCATGGCACATGTGGGTGCTGCCCAAAAGTCCTAGACCTCCTCGGGGAACTTCCCCCTGAAACCCAGATGCCCATCAGATGAGGACACTAAAGATCCTGATTGGCAGGTGTAAATTGCTAAATAAAATTCAATAATGATCAGCTGTCACAGACAGCAGCAGGGACAACTCCATCCTTGTCTGCATCATCTGCACAGAGCTGTCAAGATATCATCTGGAACTGAGCGGTTACACAAGGGGTGGAGAAGCAAACACTGCTGAGGAAAGACTGGAATTAAAGCACTTTTCTCTGGTCAACTTACAGCTATTTTATACCCAGAGTCAGCACCAAGGAAAACTGTACTTAAAACACTTCACTTGTACCACTATAGAGGTAGTATTTGCTGGCTCAGCTTTGCAAACCAACTTCTCAGCCAGTGAGATAAAACCAGAACTCCACCCTCAGATACCATCAAACTATGAAACTCCACAGAGGAAAGAACCCAGAATCCTCTGTGGAACAGCCCAAAACAACAGTAGGATGGTGGTAATTGAGGAAAGGAGAATCCACTTGAGGACAATGTTCTTCCCAAACCGCCTCCTCAGCCATCATCCCACAGAGGTGCAGCAGCTGTGCTGTGCTGTCTCTGGATGCTCTGGCACGGGATTGCCCAGGGAAGGTGCCTGTCAGCACCCTCTTCCCCCGGGCTGGCAGGCTGTGATTACACTGCTCTGACACTCCTGCCACCAGCACAGGCTGCACCCTGTGAGCACCAACACGGGTGACTCTGACCTGAGCATCTGACTCGGTTCCAGGTAAAAATAGAGACATCCACCCCAAAAAAACCAACAAAGAGATCAGAGAGAGGCTGACACCTATGTGGTGCCAGGTACACCGGCTCCAAGAGTGAAAAAAGACACCTTCCAATTTCTGAACCCTTATTGAGCCAGATAACAAAGGTACCTGATGCTCCACAGATGCTGCTGTGGCCAAGTGACATCTCCTGGAGATGCAGAGTTAGAGTAAAGTCACTTTAACATCTGTAACTTTTGGGATGCCACAGCACGAAACCATCCCAAAGACAGCACTGACTTTTCCCTGAATTTTGGCTTCTCCACATGTGATGGGAAGCAAGCACAGACAAGGGAATCATCCCTTACCAAATCCAAATACTCCTGCAGCAGGCACACACAAGGAACCACCACAGAACACATCTTCATGTAAGACCTGCTTTGGTTATTTCAGGCAGGGAAAAGGTTTGCTAAATGCCCACAGAAAGGCAGCCACCACCACACTTCCTCCCAGGCTGCAAGGAATGCAGAGAATCTCTCGGCTCTTTTCTTTACTTTGAGGGAGTTCCCAATTATTTTTGGCTCAGCTGACAGAAGATGTCAAGGGAGCAAGTAAAAAGGCCAACATAAAACCACCAAGGACGGGGGGAGCAGTGACTCCTTAGGCAGCTCGTTAGCCCAGGGGACAGTTCTGCTGTCACCACATCTGTGCTCAACATCTACAGTCTGGACAAAGCAGGATGTTCCCAAAAACACCCCCAGCCCACTCTCCAAGGAACCTGAGGGTGGGAGGCAAGAGAGAAGGAAGGCAAAGCCATGACCCTCCCAGTTCCTGTCTTACCAATAAAGGTGTCACCCAAAATAACTGCTGGGACCTGACACTGCTTGACAGGGACACAGAGCGGGTAAAACATCTCCCTTAAGTCCTCAAACTTGCTGGGTGAGAGCTTCCAATGCCTCGTTTGGCAGGTGCTTCCCAAAACCTCAAACCACAGTTCTTTGGAGGTGACTGAAGAGCTACAGAGACTTTGTAGACAGAAGAGAGGGAATATTCAAGACTAACATGCCTGCAACAACTGCACACTGGAAAACTTCTTAACACTCCCAAGCTCTCTAGCTTTCCACAGGCTGAAAGGGGCTCGCAGGGCAAACCCCCCACCCCCCAGCTTTCAAGTGGAAAAAAAATTAGCTGATCATTGCAAGGGGATTTTCAAAGCTGAGATTTCAGGTTGGGCACTGAACATAAAAATAATCCTAGAATTTATCATTCACATCGACTAAAACAGCTTCAAAACAGATTTCAATCACCTTAGACACAGAAACTAAAGCCTTTTACAGAAGAAATAATAAATATTAGTTTTCCTATAGGCTCCAGCTTTTTTGTAGGACAAAGAAACAGAGGTTCCCCTCTGATGTCTTTTAACTTAATGAACACCAACAACAGAGACAGCCCTGCTCACTTGCAACATCTCTCTGCTCCAGCTAAAAATCTGCTCTTCTAGCAACTGGGCCACTGCTATTTGAGCTACAAAATCAAGAAGTATTAGTGTGCTTTGTGCTGTTCTTTCCAGTTTCAAAACTCTGGACAATGCTGTGGTGTGATTTTGGGGGTTGTCCTGTGCAGGGCCTCGATGATCCTTGCGGGCCTGTTCCAGCTCATGGTATTCCATGACTCTATGATTCTGCTTCCCAGGCAGCACAGGACCCCCAGGCAGAGGACAGGCCTGGCACTTGTGAGTTTTACCCCCACCCAGCACAGCAACTACGTTAAAAAGGAGAGAACAGTGTATTAGGATATACTGCCTTTCTCTTTCAAAGCACCTCATCATACAAAGCAGGAATTTGCCTTTTCAGCTCCTCTCCAAGAAGGAAGTCAGGGCACACAAGACTGAAGAGGAGACATGTGAAGCCTTGTGGTTTCTGGCTCAAGAGGAACAGGGACCTTAATGCTGAGAATGGGAGGACTGAAGCCGACCTTTGCTCAGCTCTGCCCACTCCAGGGAAGGAAGATCCAGAGCAAGGAAGAGGCTGCAATCAGGGAACTTCACCCCAGGCTACTCCTGAAGCCCAAAGCTCATCATGCTTCCTCGCTGAAAACACACCCAGAGCCAAGAGCAAAGCCTTTTGTCAGGGTAGCTTTGCTTGGAAAGACCCAGCACATGTTTTAGGGTGTTCTGGAGGGGCAGCTCCCCCAGGAAGAGCAGGTTCCAATAAAGGAAGAATTCCTTACTGTCAGCACTTTGCCTTTTGATGAACTCTCCTGTTTGAGCTTTTCCACTCATCTCCTTTTCTCCCAGACCTCCCACCAGTATGTCCTGCCCCTGGGAGCCCCAGCAGAGCCTGGACCTCTGAGCAGTGTGTGGGAATGCTTCAGTTTGGTCAACAGTCACAAAAAAGCAGCACTACCCCCCAGGACATTGATGCACAGCCCCAGCAAGTACTGCATAACACACTCTAATGTCTGACCAAGAGGGTATTGTCCAAACATGATAAAGATCCAAAGATATCCACACTTTACTTCTACTCACTTTTATTCCAGACTTCCTAGTTTGACTACTTTGTAACATTATTTACTGCTTTTAAAAGCCGTTTCCTGCCTTGCCTTTTTATTTCCGAAAATATGCCTTTGCCCATCGTGCTTTTCACAGATTTTTAATTTCACATATCATTTATCTGTACATCTCAGTTGGTATCTGACCTTTGCAAACATCACCTGCTTGCTTCTTCCTGAACTTTACTACACCGCTGCCCAGGCCCCAGCACTCTCAGAGGTGTTTTGCAGGAAAATGTGAAGTTTCAGGTAGGAAATCTGGGGAGTTGATGGTCAGGTAGCACCGAGGCCACCGGGTACTCACCGAGTTTGGGTAGTTCAGATAGCAGATCTGACAGGACATGTCCTGGGCTGATGACCTGGTGTTCATCTGGCGCGTTCGAGACTTTTTACTTGGATTAATTACGTGACACTCAGCAAAGAGCTTCTCCAAGTTGCCATCGAAGTACCTGCACAACACAGGAAAGAATGAAAATTTAACCACCTACTAAATCATTCTTCCATTCTACTTGGCAGCTAAGTGTACAAAGATGCTTTCAATATTTCAAAACTCACACACACACACACTACTTCCAACAAACTCTTCCCTAACACAACACAGAGGTGGATATTAGACAACTACATAATTTCAGAGACTCTCACTTGAATTACACTCCTGAAATTCAGGTATCTTCAATTCTTCAGCTGCATTTCAAGTAATTCATGATTCTCCCCAGTGATTGCTTTGCATTAGAATTCCAGGATGGGAAACTGGAGCATGAACACCTGAGTTCACAGTCCAGGCATTGGAACACCTTCCTAAAGCACAGGTTTGATGCCTCCAAGCTCAATTCTTTTCAATTGAAGCCTTCCATTTTTCCTACTATTCTGATCAGTAGCCATTCGAGCAGCTTTTCTCTTCAGCCAACCTGAGGTAATTTAACAACCTCCTAAAAAATACAGTTCCAGGTTTACAATGCTTCCAAAGATTAGGTACCTATTGGAAAGGAGGATGCAAAATTGCTTGGGGGGAGAAAAAAGATCACTTCCTTTCTATTTCCTATTCCCTTAAGGAAAACAATACTGGTTTGCTTTCAAGGCTTATAAAAAGCTCTTCCTTGGAGAGGAGGACCAAAGTGGAGAGAATCATTATCAGGAAGCTCAACCTCTTCCCAGAATCCTTCACACACCTCTCTCCAGCCTGCAGCAGCTGCAAAGAACTAATTAAACCAGACAATTAACCAGCCCCATCACCTGCACACATCCCCCAGCCAAACCCACTAAGTTGTTCCCCCACTCCCTTACAGCTCTACCTACCAACAAGGCTTGATTTATAATTTTAAAAATATCCATTTTCCTGCTGTTTCATATGTTTCTCAGTGTAGTTCACATATTTTAGATCTTAAATTTCAAAACACTGAATCTGGAAGGAAGTGGTGAATTCTGGCATCACAGCATCCACGAGGCTTTGCCACTGTTCTTCAACATTAGCTCAGGATTTAACTCAACCAAGTTCTTTTGTTTGCTTAGAGGATTATATTTAGAAATTTTTATGCTATATTTAAATATATAAAATTATATCTTTAGATAATCTTAGCAAGTGAATTCAGTGCAGTCCTATTATAGGCAGTACTTGTTTATTAAGAATCATGGATAAATATTAAGTCCACAGAAGTTTTCCAGCCTTACAACTGCCCTTAGAGGCAGCAGGAGCAGCACAGGATGTGCTCTGAAGAGAGCAGACACACAGATGGGTTTGAAGCTTGCAAGGAAAATAGTTTTGTATACAAATGCTATGATGCAACTTGAACCCTGGTCCTCATGGCCAGCTAAATGCTTATGGAAATACCAAAGGTTTTTGTAGTGGTGGGCTGGTTCTAAGGGTGAATATCCATGTCAGGAACTTGAATTTTTTCACCTGGAATTACCTATCCCCTTTAAATACCTATGGATAGTATTCCTACTTCTCCATGCTGTTTTCTTCTCATGCATTTTCTTTCTGAGTAAGTAATTTCCACATTTGTTTTCATTAATGTCTCTCAGACTCAAACTCATGCTGCCACTGAGCCATAAGAACTCCAGAAAACGCAGAGGAAAATGTGGATCTCCTTGAAAACACGCAGTTCCAATGGATACTCCAAAGTCCAACAGCTGTCTCACTGCTCCACCACTCCTTACGCAAACACGCCAAGGGCTCCATCAGGAGACTCTTGCAGTTCCTTCAATGGTTAGGAACAACTCCTAATTCCAGTGACCATCCCTTTTTCCCACTTGTTCCAGCATCACCACAGCCCATCCCTGCAGGCAGATCTCCCTCTGCCCTTCCCATGTTCTCTGGTCAAAGGGATTCCCAGGCAGCAGCTCTAACACCCTTCCCTCCCACAGCAGGTGAGCTCCATGTGACATTCACTGACCTCCCTGGCCAGCAAACCTTCTCCACCACCAATTCCCATTTCCATTCATCCTCCTTGAATCTAAGAAGCCAAAACACATGCAATCCCAGTCCAGATCTGACCCTGATCTCATACAATTTCACCAGAGTTCTCCTGCAAATCTCACCTAATGCATTGCAAAAGATGGCTACATTTCTCCAGAGCTCCTCCATGTCAGCATCCCTCCTCACTTCCTTCACAACTCCAAGAATTCTGATTTTTCCTCAAATACACTCTATTAAAGGGTTGGTTCTTGGTACCTCCATCCTTATTTTCATCCTAGGGAGGAGCACAGCACCTTACACAGCCCTTGAAATCCTCTGCCCTCCTTTCCCTTCACAATGCAGATATTGAGTAATTCTAGCACTTCTGGCACATGAGAATTTCTTCTATTAATTCTTCAAAGTTCCTTTGCTTCACCACAAAGTTGGGGGCTTTTCTGCTATTTTAAAATGAATGGACAAACTAGTGTTTGTCCATTATTTTCAAGTGTTTCTACTTACCAAGACCAAACCTATTACAGTACCAAGTCCTTTTGGCAGAGGGATCAAGCTGTCAGCTCCTTTATCTCCTCAAAATTCCCTCCTGCTGTCTGTAACTGCTCAATCCCCATTTCCCAGACATAATCAAATCCTACCCATGGGAGTATCAAAGATAAAAAGCCTTTTTACTGAAAAAAATTGCTTCCAGTACACACTTTGGGATATTTACTTCCATGGAAGAGCATTTGTGAGTGTCAGTACAGCAATATACTCGCAGTAAAAGATATCTCCACATCAGAACTCCTGCCATGCACCATTTTTCACCTGTTCAACCTCTGCTAAGGAGTGTAAAGCATTATTTGTTCCAAGGAAAGCAGGCAGCCAGGTCCTGCAGAAGAGGCAATCTGGGCATTCCTGACATCCCTCCTCCGCTCAGAGGAACAGGGACATGTGGCCACCAAGATAAGCAGCTACAAGGGACTGCTGTACCTCTGGCTGCGCCTCCAGGGATTAAATCGGGCTGGGGGACATGCTGAGACACATTTCTCTTAACAAAATGACCAGGGGAAGGCACATAAAGCAGGAGAGCTGCATTTTAACCTCTTTATCACACAGAGGTTCCTCCCCAAACTCCCCTCAGGAGAGGACACCATCAGCCATAGTACAATTGCAAGATTATCAAGATTAAGTTCAAGCTAAAGCACTTTCTTCACTTGTTTCTGAGGTGATGTGGTCATTCTGCACCTGCTGCTCTCCTGTCCCTTTGAATCAAGCTTACAAGACACAGGAAAATAACACCTGACATCTTTATTCTCCTAAACACATGCAGCATATTCAGAGGCTGAACTAGCATTTCCTCCACTCCCCACTTCCATCCTACAAACAAATCCACCCCAAACCCCCAATTTTGCTTTTGCACACAAACAATTAAGTGTTTCACCAGTGGGAGAGGGCAGTTTTTCAATTGTGGCTGTTATTACTTTACTGTAAGAGGAATAAATACCCGCAGCACATCTGCCCTCTCAACGCCACTGTGCAATTACTCCATGACAAAGCTGGCACAGACAATAACAAGCTGCTCATTAACAAAAGGCATAGCAAGGCTAAAAAAAGTGGGAAAACAGAGAATGTCACAAGCTCAGACCTCCCCACTTATCAAAAAAAGAGAAGCCCCTTGGTTAAAGTGCTTTCCTCCAGGCCAGGTCTGATAAGGCTGCTGGGAGGTCGTGCTGACTCACCATGAGCTAAGGGAAAACAGGCACTGATTAGGAACTGCAAACATACACCATGAAGCAACAGAACTTCCAAGCAAAATGTATATTTTGGGGTTTTTCCCCCTTAATCCTCACCTATCACCACAGCAATGACCAAACCCTCTTGAACACAAAGAGCCTGCTCTCAGCCTCCTTCCCAGCTTCAACACAGCTGAGCACTCCAAAGGATTTCATGGAAGTTATTTGGTGCAGAAGTGACAGAAGGCAGCACCAGGCACTTGAGAGACGATGTTCTGGTGTTTTTCTAATATACCAGGACATCGATAAGCACCAAAACTGGGACCAGTGTGCAACAGACCTGCCTAAGCAAGTTACGTATTCTATTACTCACAGGGGTAATCCTGCTGAGTTAAGTATTTTAATGAACATGTTTACCTGTGGATTTGTAAATATAACATGTACTTAAACTGCAAAAGCCTTAACAATAATACCTCACATTGACCTGGCTGGCACCTCCCTTGGGAAAAAAAAAACAAAAACAAAAACAAAACCACAGCCCAATTTTTATTTTTAAATTGATGGCAGCCCTAAAAAAAGCTTTTGACAACAAGGGACAAAACCTACTCTACAAAGGGGTGGGTTTTCAGCACACTTGTGTAGAGGTATCTCACAGGGAGACAGAGGCAGCCAAGGAGAGTGAACTTTACCCTGACCAAGAGAACCAGCCCAAGAAACTCAAATACCAAGTGAACAGACATGTTGCAGAGCAGGAATTAAATCAGAATGCTTAACAGCTGTAGTCAGAGTTAAATAGTGGCTATATTTGTAACACCAAGCTTTCACACTTCCAACACTAACTAAAAGAGGTCAATCTCAGGAAAATAGGGACTAAAGCTGTAAAAAAATACAATCACTTCAGAAAAAAAATCTAGGTTAAACAAAACATAAGAGATACCTGAGCACCATCACTAACCAAAAATATTACAAAAAGGGGGCTAAAGATGTCTTAAATCCAGTAACCAAGGATAGCAGAAATATTTGTACTCCAAAATAATTACTAGCAGTGTGAAAACCTTGGATCCTCTTTCCTTGGGTGACAGAATACCAAACTACAGGGGCTCACCCCCCAGGCTCAGTGAAGGGACATTTATCAATTCACAGGAGCACCAACAACTGCTCCTGGTTTACCAAGAACATCCCACCTTCCCATCTTTCCCTGATCATCCGGCAAAGGAAATGGTAATTAAGAGAAAGTCAAACTCATGATCCCACCAGGCCCTCCACACCCACCCATTGGTCACTTCACACCTTTAAGACCAGTAGAGACCACAACAAACAGCAAGTCCCTGTACAGCCTTTACTGCTCTTTTTGGTCAAGATTAATTCTCCTCAGTTTCTAAAGTAAATTAAATTCTCCAGCTCCCTCAACTCTCTTCAACACCAACACTGGCATTGGAATGAACCAAATGCAGCTGCTTTTGGCCTCCACTGTACAACAACAAACTGAAAAGTACCTTTACCAAGCAACATTCCAAGAGCTGGGAATCAAAGATGGGAAATAACCATAAAACACTCTGCTCTGAGGGGGAGGGAGAGGCAAAATTCAAGCCATTATTTACACACACTGAAGGAAACCTGGAGCTGCGGGCATGAAGACAAGGCAGGACCATTATCAGTCAGGAACAATTTAGCCTTTGCCAGACCAGCGAATAAACATGTCAGGAATACACATGCCAGCATGACAGGCAAGAGCAGCTAAACCCAAATCCAAAACAGTTGCTAGATAACAAGAACCTGTTCCTGCTTGCTTTTTTCCAAAGCCTGTCCAAATGCTGTGCCTGTACGTGTTCAAACTGGAAATCCCTCTTTCCAATGGGCAACTTAACTTCCACAGCTTCTTACAGGCATCAATAATATTAAAACAAGGAGCCATGAGTCACCCTTAGCTGGGAAAGGGGGAACATTTAGAGCTTACACAAAAGATTCTTCTGCCACACACTGTGCATTCATCCATCCTCAATTAATCCAGGAACAAACATTTTTTTCCAGCTCTCAGGCACAAGGTGGTTGCATGCCAAGGTGGCTGCTTACCTCTCCATCAGCTTCTCCTTATCCCAGTTGAAATGGCTAAGCAGTATTCGAGTGATAGTCGCTGGATTCTGGAGAAAGAAGAGAAAAAACAATCAATAATTGAGTAACTAAGCCAGAGTGAGAACACCAAGCAGAGCTTTGAATAGGCAAAGGGAAAATCAGGGTTTCTGGTAACATCATCTGTTCAGACCATACATGTTTACCGGCATGGACTGGGAAATAGTTGGACTTGACAGACAAATTTAAAAGGAAAAAAAAACCCCACTCTCTAAATCCAAGCATCTATATAAAACGAGGATTTGGTTGAAGATTTAAGGACCAGACTAATTACAGCTACCACAGTGCCAACATCTCCATATCCAGCATGCCCACACAATGTAATTCCACGACGTCTGTAAAATGCAGGAAGGGCTGATTTCCACCCATCATACCCATTTTTGCCACAACCTCCACACCACCTGCAGAGCAAGAATATTCCAGTCCTGACCATCAAAACACTTGGGCTGAAAACTCTCCCAGAATACAGCTGGCTGCCAGTGTAAGACGACAGAGTCCTTGGGAGACCCCAGATGTTCCTGAAGCACCATGGCATCCAGAAAACACTCATGGAGCCATACAGCTAAGTAAAGAAATACAGCCTGGAAAGGTCAATAAGAAGATGTAACATAGGAGCTGATCTTCACTCGTGTACACGTTTTTCTTCCAGTTAAATCTGTATCATCAGCCAAGAGTTTGATTATATGAGAAACACACCAGCCCATATGGCTTCTGTTACACCCCAGAAGCACATTTTAGCTCCCCAAATCCACTCTCTGGGCTCAGCTTTAGGATCATTTACATGCAAAGGAGACAAGAGCAGCGCCCCGAGAGCGCTGTGTGTACTTTGCCATTTGACACCAAAATGGAAGTTTGCCTCAGGGCCAATGTTCAATGGACGCTCTGAAGCTGTTGAAAAGTAGGACATAAACCAGCAATGTGATTTCCTGAGCCCTGGAGCTACAGCCACAACTTGATGCTGCCAAAAGCCAATGCTGTCACCCACAGCAGCGATCCCACCCCATCCCTGCATGTCCTGCCCTCACCAGTCCGTACCACTACAGCCATTTTATGCTGCAAATACTGCCTCAGAAACTGATCTTCTCTTTTCCTTTCGGTTGTTTTTTTCACTGAATCAGTTCTCCAATCTATTTGATTGCCTGACCACACAAACAGCTGCATTAGCACAAGGGGAAAGCAGGACAGCCTCTTTCACCACCAACACCAACAAAACAGTCACTGAAATAAAGCCCTCGGGTGACAGTGTAATAAGCACAAAGAACCAGTCTTGTGGTTTATGCTATAAAAAGTGACACTCCACTCCTTCTCCAGCATATTCTGACTCTTATTAATGCCAGCACAGATTGTTTAAGGCCAAACTAATATCTTTTTTTCCAGCTTACAAAGCCCATGTGAACAAAAGCAGCTTTAGAAAGGTTAGACCAGATCCCTGATCCAGTCCCTGTGGAGCCCCATAAACAGCTGGGACAGCAGATCTGGACAGCAGTATGGGGCAGAAGATACCAGAAATGGGTACTGCCTAACACTGCAAGGTGACAGTGTGGTTCTGGTCCATACCTCAACCAGTCTCCCAGTGACAGGGATCCAAGCTCTTCCCTGCAGCAACACAAAGTGCCTGGCTGACAACCACATGTCACCAGCCCTCTGACAGCACCCCTCCCTCATCCAGCCCTGCAGAGGGGAGCCAACAGCTCAACTCTTTCAAGTCAGTCCTGCCAACAAGAAGCTCTATGGGAATTTAAGGGTCTCCTTCACCAAAAGGCTCCTCCAGCAGCCTCTTTCAGAGTCTAGTTTCTGATCTTTCCAGGTTATTTTATATTTGGGTCTCCACAACATCCTTTTCTGTAACTCTATCTGTACTATGTAGCAGTACCTAAAGGCGTTCTTAAAAGCTCACTTAGACAATTCCTAGAGCAATTTAATCAAAGATGAAAATGTACCTTAGTAAATAAACCCATCTTATCTCTAGATTATCTTGGTTATGATACCAGCCCCTGTAATTCTCCAGTTAAGAGTTTCAGACAGCAAAGCACACAGCTCTTCAACACAAGGAGTCTTCACTCAGCCAGAGATCTGCCAGATGTACAGAAAAACACAGTTTTCTTCATTTCTCAAGCAAAGGCATTGAGAGCTTTAATTAAAATCAGCCTGAAGTCTTGTCCTACCTTCTGCCACAGCAGCCCACTTGGCCACTTATCAAGGCTTCTGGGAATACCTATTAATCACTTAATAGGCTAAGAGGCAGTGGAGGTAGTGGTCTCTGGCTGACTTTTTAAAAAGCCAGAAGGTTTCCCCTGCACTGAAGGAGAAGTTACAGTACATGGATAAGAAACTCGAACGGTCTGCAGTGATTATTAAGTAGAACAAGGCTGATCCAGCAAATACCACTCCCCAAAGGACATGTGGCTGGAAAGGACAAGAGGGTTTCATCTGTGGCTTCTCCATTTTCCCAACGCACAGGCACTGCAGTATTCCGAAAGTTTCCGTAGGTCAGAGCCCTCAGGTATCCCAGCACTGCGAGGTCAGGGCACAGAACTGGACGTTATTTAGGATTATACTGTTGACTCTGGGTGCTATCATCTTCTCCTGGCTTGCTGGGCTCCAGCTTCCTCCAGCACTGTTGGCTGAACATGTAAAAAAGAAAGGAAACGCCAGCAGCATGACAAGCTCCCACCAGAAATAGCTGGGCTGCCTGCTTTCGCTGCCTGCCACATCCCAGATGTAGCATTCAAACCTCCCCTGGCTGTTTCCTGGATATAGAAGGCAAGGATTAACACAGCCCTGCCCTAGCTCATCCCCGGACAGGGATACGATCTGAGCTGGCAGGGCACAAGGGAGCACAGGAGACTGGGAGGGAGGCAGCTAAGGGGCAAACCAGAGTTAAATACAAATGCTGGAAGTTCTGGCATGAAGGATTGATTGTTCCAACCTCACACCAGGCACACCATCATGGAACAGCTGTTCCATGGGAATAGCTCACATGCACAGGCTTCCCGCACAATTATTCCGGAGTGGTGCTGGAGGAGTCAACCACAGCATCCACCCCAGCAAGAGCTGCGTCCTGTACCTTGGGCACACAGGGTTACACCACCACCAAAATAATGTGGTATTTCAACACCAGTTCTACTCCAGCCCTTACCAATCCTCAGCCATTGCTTTGGACGCTCATGCTGCAAAAATTAATGGAATATCCAAATACTGGGTTGCACAGCACTGGGAAGTTACAGGCTCTGTTCTGCCTCCTCGTTTGGCACACAGGATTATTTCCTACGAGTGACACCACGCAGACTAGTTATGAACAGGCTCCGCTGCCGCTCAGACGGGATTACTCCCGTGGCTGCGAGAGTGCGCTCCTACGAAGGCTGTTTTCTATTTACAAAGACGAATTTTCCTACGGAAAGCAGCCAGGGACGGACAGCGAGCAAGGAAACGGCCAACGCGTTCTCCTCCAAACGTGGTCTGATGAAAGCTGAAACAGCAGATCTCACTTACAGCAGCCTCCTATTAAATTTTACATGTCGGAGCTGAGGCGGATTGCCTGGAGCCGAGGGCAGTGAGCCTGTTGATATCCAGATAGGAACAAACCCGAGGAAAGCAGCCATTTTGTTGAAATTCTCCAGGCACTTCAAAAGATTCCCTAACAAAACATTCCAAATAAAGCTCTGCCCAGAGTGAAACACCCTCAGTCCTTCAGCAGGGATTTTTTTTTGGGGGGGGTGGGGGGGGGGTGGTGGTGCTAACAAAGCAACCAAGTCCCACATATGCTTCAAACAAATTCCACTCCACCACAGCTTTTCACTAGAGGTATTTACATTTACTGTCCTTATCTGTTGCCAGGCTCCAGCACACCAATGCAAGCAGGAGATACAGCAATACGAAGCCCTACAAAGGTCTGGACTTCACCAAAGAAGCATTATTAATTCAAATAAAACTCCTTAATTTAATAGAATTTAATTCAACTGGAAGCTTCATCAGTGATAAGAGTTAGAATTCTTTCTGCTGTCAAAATAAGAAAGTATGAATCGGAAGGAAGAATCTGGATGCACTTAAATGCCTAAATGAATTATAAATTAAATATTATTAGAACATTAGCTTGAATCAGAATTTCCAAGCAGCACAATTTGCTGAATGACAGTTGGGAGCACTTGATCCATTCATGTTTCCATCCATCAAGACGAGCTGCATGGTTAATTCCTGATGTTATTACCGAGAAAAGCACATTTTACAGTTCAGCTTCTCCTCACATGCTGGGAGTCAGCTCCTGGTTCAGTTTCAGCATTTACTGCAAATAAAAATCATTTAAGAACAACTTAAGCTCAGTTCTCCAGCAAAATCCTTTCCCACCTCCTGGAGACATGATATTGATAAATTCTTTGTTTCTTTCCATGCCATGGCTGGTTTTGTTTTCTACCCATGGCAGCTTCTGCATTCCAACAGTTTTCATCCCAACTGCAGCATCTCTATCCCAATAACAGAGGCTTAGGTTTTCTACACAACTGCTTTGCACTTGTGAATCCAAGCAGATGCTCCAGAAACCCTGGCTTTGCCCAAGCCTCAGAACTCTGTACAGGGTTCAAACCTCAGCAATGTCCACTGCTGTATTCCATGGGGACACAAGACTGCGTTTACATTCCCCAGCAGAAGGAAACCAATGGTTTCACATCAGCCGACAAGACTGAGGGTTTGGCTTGGTGGAGGAGCAAAGAGCCATCACAAGCTAATGCTGGTCTGAAGCCAAGCAGCACAAACATCTGCTCCAGTGAAGTGGCACCTGGGGACAGCCGTCACACCACCACTGTAAATATTTAACCACCCAAACCCCCAGGCTTTGCAAGAGTACAGCACGGAGTGGAAATGCCCGCTGCCCAGCATCTCCAAGGCTTGTCACGCGCACACCGTGCCACGGGAGAAGCGCTGATAAATCACCCACAGGTCACATTTTACGGCAGCAGGGAGAGGAGGAGCAACCCCATCAGGAGGGACTGTGATCAACACCACACACCAGCCACCAAAGAGCTGCTTCATCACCTAATAACCAAGGGGCACCAGCCCAAAATTCTTCAATAACCTGGTATATGCTCCACCTGAACCCTCTGCTCTTTACCTGCACCTCTCCCAGCCCCACACAGATAATCTCAGATATAAAGATACAGTTAGTGTCTTAACTCCGCTTTTAACCTGCTAAAACACACCACAGTACAACTGTCAGCAAGGTTTGCACTGTTCTGCAAGTGCACTGAGTGACCTTCATTTGTGGAGATCCATTCACATTCATTCTTCCAGGAGACAATTACAGGAAATCTTACAAGCACAAAACCTCATTTCTAGCAGCTTAATAAAATTCCCAGGAAGCCAGCACAGAAGATGAGATCCAAGTGTTGAGTACTTCCAGGACATGATCTCAAACTTGCTAGTTTTTAACCACCACCAACTGAGCACTCCAAGAAGCTGCTGGAAAACTTCCGTGTAATCTAATATTCCCTGGCTTGATTACAGCCAGAACATGAGAGGGCTGCTGCGAGAAGAAGACAGCAGCTAAACGGATCAATCTGCCAACCCATCCATGCTCTCTCCCTCTGCCATCCCCTGGGGTCTGGGAGAGAATCACACCACGGGACGTTTCTGCCATTGCCATCTCAGAGTTCACAGGGACAGCACAACACGCTGGTGGATCTGATACTGCTCATCTTCCCATTAGAGATAATAACACCATCAGTACTGCTCATTCTCTGTACCCTACTGAGGGGATGCTCTTTGCACCTCACATACTTCTGAAGCCATATTTGAAGATTGAGTTAGAACTCTAAACCACCTGCAAATGTACCAGTTTCCTGCCATTTCTGAACAACTCCACAAGAAGCCAGGCTGCTCCCTGTGACTACTGTCATCTGCTGTCCTCTGTCTGGCATTTGCCACCTCATCATAACTCCCCATTAACACATACAGAGCCTTTGACTTCGACACCAATCATCTCCTTAGTTCCCTACATCTTTCTCCATCTCATTAACT
Source organism: Corvus cornix cornix (assembly GCF_000738735.6). NCBI lineage: Eukaryota > Metazoa > Chordata > Aves > Passeriformes > Corvidae > Corvus > Corvus cornix. The sequence continues at coordinate 19,512,832 of NC_046340.1, forward strand.
TCCCTTCACACATCATCTCCTAATTCTGAAAATTAAGTTTTACAGAGTTACTGAATTAGGACCATAACGTGATGGCACCAAATGGCAGCTTGATCTGATGATCTGAGTTTGTAGTAACTTACCTGCACTCTACTGACTGTTTCCAGCTCTGATGAACATACATTCTTCTAGCAGGGGAAGATAATAAAAAGCAACTTCGGCGAAAACTCTATTACTTCAGTTAATTGGTTCAAGAGGCAGAAATGAAGCAGTCAGCTGCTTTACATTTTCTCAGAGCCTTTTGGAAAGCTTTCAGGTTAATGATTAGGAGCTGCAACGAAGAGCCATTGTCTAACAGAGCTTTTAAAATCAGAAAAAAACCACTAAAGCAACAATTCCAGGATGAATTAGCAGATTTGGAATTGCAAAAACTGAATTCACACTGTAATACTTTAAATAAAAGAAGATGGCACGGATTCACCCTGTTGCTCTCAGAAGACTGCAGAAGCTCTACCACCAACCCAACATGAATTAAAAAGGACCAGGGAAGGTCTCTTCCAGCATTTCAGCTATGCGAAAGGAGGAGAGCTAGGGTTTGATGGCAGGACACAGAGAGATGTTAACCCTTATTTTATACATTTAAACTGAAGAACACTTTGGATTCTATTTCGTTTTTCTATAGTTCTGGAGTATAAACTCCATCCTTTAAAGACGAAGGACCCACAGGTCCTGAGCTGATGTTTCACTGCTCACAACAGCAGTTATCACCCAAAGGATTTCTCTCTTACTGGTGTCTCCCAGCACAAGAAATCCCAACATATGAACAGAAGCTCAGCAAAGCTGGGTAGGCAACATGAGCCCCAGCTCTGGTTTCCGGAGTCTCCGCTGAGCGACTGCAGCTGCCGTGCTGAGCACCGGAGTGGGAGCACATGGGTGCCGGAGTACGCTGCACAACGGCTTTATTCAACCTAGTGCCTCCCACTCAAGGATTTGCAAAGACTTGCCTTAAAAGAGTAGGAGAAGGTGATGGCATCATTTCCATATAATTCTTCCAGTTTACTATTTCAGCAGCTCCATAATATCTCCCCTCCCGCTGTGGAGGAAGCAAACAGCCCCCAGCGCTGCAGCCAGGCTGGGCACGAGGTGAGAGCAAAAACCCTGCAAGTTTTGGCTACCATGGATGTAAAGGGCCTGTGGGTTCATCCAGGTAAACTCCAAGTCCCCAGTAATCACCAATTTCGCCCTCAAGTCAAACCTTCAGTCAACATCTAGCACCACAGAGTTGCTCTGATAGGATGACAGTCCACAAAATACAAATGGATATTTAGGAAATCAGTACCTCTGTGTCCCCATCACAAATGACATACAGTCACCTTCCCTGCTTGTCAACAGAACACCACTCCCACAACCAGCGTCCACAACACATATCTGAGCCCCCTTCCCTCTTGATATCACTGCTCTTCCAGACCTCCAGGCTCCATTTTTCCTCTTCTATCCAACATGACCCCAATCCTATTGAAATTCTCACCCCACCACACTTCAGTTTGGACCCAACACACAGTTACTGCACTGATCTCATATACGGATCACAAATGGATCCAGCACCATCAGACAGAAAAAGTTGGGTTTTCTCCAGATCACAAGCATTCCTAAGGCAGAAAGAACATCCTTAGATACTTTCAGTACTACATAGTCTCTGGAAGACTACACACGGCAGCAGTTTCAATTCTTATCTCAGACCGATATAACAATGCCTGGCTTGAATAAAATACACTGTATTGCTTCAAGAGGAAAGCAAAAGCACATTTTGCCACAGAAAGAAACGATACTGAATGAAGGAAGTGACTGGCAAAAAGTACCAAAACACCATGGCTTGGCCCAAGAGCACAGGTCAGAAATTTCTCCCCCTCCACAAGATTCCAGAGAGGCCGAGGAAGACTCTAGACACCCAGAACATCTTAGCTGTGCACCAGCTCTATTTTTGCCTATGAGATGAAGTGACAGCTACTTGGATTATGATTTTAATCTGAAATAGGGCAATAACTGGGCAAGACCAGACCAGCTCAGAAAGTATTTATTCAGCAGCAACACAAGTTCACACAAGCACTGGCTCCTGGATTTCCCACCGGCCCGTCAGTGATGGGAACACGAGTGACCAAACACAGGAACTGACTGGGTGAAGGGGGTCACTGGTTTATTTTAACACAGACAGGATCACTGTGTCACCAGACAGCTGAGCTGGCACGACCTGGACAACAGGGACTTGCTTCCAAGAAATCTGTTTGTCTCAGTCTGCCAAGAGCCACGTGTCAGGCATGTTAAAACTGGGTCTTCCCGTATCAACAGACCCCCAAATCTTTTTGTCCCAAAGACTGTAAAGTATATTGGGACATACTTTGATGCCAGGCACAGCCAAAGGTCCCACTTTTTTTCTCCATTATCCCACCAGCTGCAAAGGGCAGGCCCTCACCCTCTTCACCCCTGTGTCTGGGGGCTGTATTCACCTGGGCTACCAAATACCAGATTTTGATAGTAAACTGTGGGAATACTGCCAAGAACTACTACCAAGTGTCCTCCAAGTAACCACGTGAGCCTGACAGAAATGCACTTTTTTTTAAGGTCTTTCATTAGTCAATGTTGGAAAGACTGGAAGCAGCATATGTCAGGTCAGCTACCCATCAAGCTGATAAAAGGAAACAACCCAAAGCACCACATTTGGGTTTCATGGGAATGCTGTCGTCAGTGACTCAACTCCTGAATGAACTGTGTATTTCTGGGAAAGTACAGGTCTGCTGATGTGAGCTCCAGAAACTGTCCTGTTTGCAGGCAGCAATGGATGCTAAAGGAATAAAGCTGAATGATGAACTGTACATCTGCTTTCTTCCTTTAAATCATTTTGTACCAGTCTTCTGGAGTCTCAAAAAAGCTCTCCCTGCTCTTTTCCCTCACTCCAGTATGTACTGGTACATTGACTCGGCTCTTTCACTGCACTGTGCACTGCCAGGGTCTGGCCCAGAGCCAGAGGCACCCAAAGGGCTGTACCCACATCCTGGGATTTATAAATCTGTAGGAGACTGGCTCTGTTCCTCCACACCAGGGAGAAAAACTGCTGGCTCTGCTGGCTCCTGCTTCCAGCAGCTCATGCAGCGTAAGGAACAGGCACCTCAGCTCTGGCCAGTGAATCATTTCCCACTTAACATTATCTAGCACCTCATGGATTTTGCACACCTTTAGGACAACAGAACTTTGCTTTTGCTGCTTTAAGCACATTCAAAGGCACCATCCAGTCCAGGGCAGTGTTAGGAGGCTGCTATGAGCAGATCAGTGGAAGAAGTATCAGAAGCAACTTGAAGAAAAAATGGTGCCATGGCATACTTGAAATGTTTAGAAGAAATCAGACAAACTCTGGGAGGATGAATGTATTTTTCTAATACTCAGCATCACAGTTATACTGGGGAAGGTAAATTCTTAATTTGTGCATTTTTTTTCCACAGACTGTTTCCACAGCAGGTCTGTCTGTAGGCTCAAACACGTGCCTTGAAAACAACTAACTGATTTTCTGGCTTAACTTCTGTAAATTCTCAGCACAGGGCTCTCCAACTGTCCTTCCAGATGATGATTTAAGGGTGTCCCCTCCTTAGACAGTGTGCAAGCAGAGGATCAGCCCCCAGGTATGTTCGGCATGAAGGTGTCTCTCAAACACTGCTGGTTAAGTCTCAGGTTTCGGGTGATCTGCCTCCCACCTGCTTTTGTTACTGGGCACTGCTGGAGAACACCTATCACACGGTGCTTGGGCACAGAGACACGAGCTGTTTAATACAGAAGATATAATCCAGCCAAACTCTGTATCACCTCAAGATAAGCACTGTTGATTCCTAAAAATCTCAAGATAACCTGACCGTGAACAGAGCTTTATCCCCAGAAATTAGAGCCCTCAGACTCACAGGTACTTGGGGGAAATAACTCACTACACAAAAATCTCACGGTAACATGCCTGTGCAGCCTGTCCTGAATCTTGACTTCCAGTTCAGAACATTATAATTAACATTTTCCAACAAATATACAGACAGGAAGAAGAAAATGGCAAGGGATGATAACTGCTTCCATGAGCACAATGAGGTGGCACCCACAAACCCCTGCAAGTTAAAGATCTACCAGGGTAAGTAAACAAAAGCCATCCCGATGAATAACTTCTCTCATGGCAACGGCCAGGTTACTTCAAAAACATTTGGATACATAGTCACTGGTGGCATGAAAGTGTTAACCCCTTCAGCGACAGCGTGACTCATGAGAGACATGGGCTTGGCACAAGAATTTTTAGCCAGGGGCGATTTACATGAGCATTTTTGGAGAAAAAAAAAATCCTTAACACTCTTCTATCTTCTCTGTCTCCTCCAGGCCCCAGTGAGGTGAGCACTTGGTACTTTTCTTCAATTCTCTGTCCCTCATTGCTTCTGATTTTGTCCCTTCTTCAAAGGAACACTTCATGATCCATTCCCTCTTCACTTGGGCAAAGAGGAAGTTTTCCCATCGCAGTGAAGCATCACCACACTCCACAGTATTTTAGGAAAGAAAAAAAACACATTCCTTAGGGTGATTTCATCTCCCCATCACAGGCAAAATATGTTTTAAACACCCAATGTCACCCTGACAAACAGGCAGGAAATCCATTCTGGTGATGCCTATGCCTTAGTCTACAACTCTCAGTCAAGGAAAAAAATAATAATTTAGCCATCTTAAGAAACTCTTTAGGCCCAGGAAACCACTGCCAATGCAGCAGTGGCTTGGGGATGTAATCTTTGGCAACATCTTGACGCTGGCAGCAGCCCCAGCGCAGATGTGGTTGTGGCTTGTACCGCTTCCCTGCAAAAAGCAGCTTTACCTGCAAAAGCACTTTGTTCTGCTGGCACAACCTGCATCTGCACTTGGAAAACCTGCCAGCATCCTTTTCCCAACAAGCCTCCTCTAGCTCAGATCATTTTTTAATGATGACTTTGCAGTTTATTTACCACACTCTGCTCATTTATTCTTACTTAGTTTTACAGCCAACAAAACACAGCCCTGGCAACACGTTATTTTATAAGCCGGGATTTCCGCTACAAGAAGCAATTTTGCCTGTTTACACCCCAAAACTTTTTCCTCTGAGGGCTCTGCAGAAGCCACCTTTGAATAAAGGATATTCTGGAGGCATAAGGAGTTTAGCAATCGCTTGTTCCCTCTTGTTCCCAACAAGATATACCTCAAAGTCTAACTGCAGTCTCTAATTGCTGCAGGTATTTTTAACCAGCTACCTGAGCTCCCTCGAGTTAAGAGAAAATAGTCTGGTGGGATCTGATACAGAAATAGCAGAACACAAGTCCTACAGCAGTGGGGGAGAACAGGAAACCTCCAGTGTTTTCACCATTTTCTCATTTAAGGGCTTTGAAGACTTGCCTCTACACAGACTTGCACTCATTTAATCAGAAGTGTTTCTACATCTGTTGAGTCAAACTAGGAAGTAAGTGCAGATTCCCCATCTCTATTCCATATTGGTAGAGAATGGGAAACAAACCTGGATGTGCAATTTTGTATTTGATGGACTGTGCACTAGCTGACAAGGATATCCCTTGTTCCTCTTCCATTAAAATATTACCATCATCAAGACACTGGGCTTCTGCAAGAGGAAAAACCCACCTAATCAGCCCTGCCTTTGCAACTGCTGTGCAGGGCAACAAGAGGAATAATTACACTAATGACTGGTGAATAACTGAGTGCACTGAATAGGCTGGCACCCAGCCTCCTCCAAATCCCAGTGCTGCCTGCAGAGACACCCTGGCAAGGGACAGCAGGGAATTACATCACAGCACACCAGAGTGACAGAGATCCCAAACACCCTCCCTCCAGAGAGTTTCACTATCCATCACCCCTAAAGAGAACTCCAAGTCCTTGCACTGTTCCCCTCCTAGAAGCTGTCACCCCAGCCAGAAATAGTTTTGTGCACATTTTCAAGCATCAATTTCAGCTCTATTAACAATACAAATAAGGATAATTCAAGCATGTCATATTACCACATAAAATAAAGAGACTGGTTATTACAGAACAAGCTAACACATATCCAAAATGTGTATAAATCAGAGAGTATCACCTCAATTTGCTCAGATGGCCTTTCAGTCATTGCAGAAGTATTACAAACTATAAAAACAAAGACATCTGACACATTATCTCATCAGATCTTCATAGGGCGCAGAAATTGTTAATTTTTTATTGAATTTTTATTTTGTGTTATAGTTATTTTCCTCTATGCATACTAGGTGAGATTTTACTCCAAGGACCTTCCACTTTACACTGCTGCTCCAAGAAGAAAAATTATGCTGCTAAGAGTCAGAATGTTGCTCTTCCTCCTTTTTTATTAAAAAGCTGCTGTTCAGCCCAGTTTTAATACACATTGGTCAATAAAGCTCTTTCACTTCCAAGCTCCTGCTCTGGAATCCAAACTCAAGACATGGCTCTCCCACACTCTTTCCACACCATTCCTTTCACTCCCTATTTCTCAGATCCTAGATGACTAGGATGAAGATTACTAGGAGTTAACTTAGTTTTAAGTTTTTCTTACCACACAGGAAAGCTCATTGCAAGGGAGACTGTTTATTCATGTGAGTCCTCCTGGTTTCCTCTAATCCCTCTCCACATTTCTACCTGCCAGACAAAGGAATGCTGATTGCATTCAGGTTTGTTGCACAAGAACACACCAAGCCCACAGTTACCAGCTGCAGAGGGGATCAAAATTTTGAAAAACTCCCCAGAGCTCTTTCCAAAGTTAAATATGCACCTCTAACTAGATGTGCACACAAAACAGGCCACAGAAATGTTGAGGTGTGGATGCACATCCATTTGTTTGGCTGACAGAGCTAACAAGTCAAACACCACCACTTCTGGCAACTGGAGCAAAGTAGCTGCTCATGGGGTCAGAGGGCTGAGCAAAAAGAGCAGAGGAGACACTTTTAACTGGAGAGTTTCCTGATTCCCTACATTCTATGGCCCTGCAAACAGCTGTATCCAGGCAGTCAGGGAATGGGAACTGCCCAAGTGCAATATCCACACAACCACGGCTCTGTTGTGGGTGCACGCCTGTATATCCCAAAAAGCACTACTGGGGATGAGTGTCAGGCACTCAAACATCACAATGGTTCGAGTGTGTTGGTGTTTCAAGCCAACCAAGCCCATCCCAACTAAGAAAACCAAAGGCAAACCCCAAAGAAGTGACCCAGAGCAAAGCACTGCACTGTCACTACAGCACCAGGTCCCCACACACATCAAAGCAGCACAGGACAGTAAAAACAGCCATGTCCTGCTGGGATTTTTACACAAGGGTGTTTGTTGGTCAAATACCAGCTCCTTCATCTGTGGCTCGGGAAGAGTTTTGCTGAAGAAAACAGCAAAGAAACATCCTTTGCAGGGCAGCACCCAACATGCTCCTTCAGAGGCTGACCCAGCCATGGACACCAGACGGGAAGTGGGAACCTTCAGAACCACTTCAAATTTTCATTTCTTTACCTTGGAACAAAGTCTCTTCAGGCTTTCTCCTTAACAGGAACAGCAAATATTAGTTTAAAATCTTTGAACTAACACCCAAAGAAGTCAGTTATTTTGCCATTTGACTACTTTCAGGTGCAATTATACAGATTCTCCTGGTTCTACTAAGTTTTTACTGTGTGTTCTCCACTTTGAGAGGACTTTAACTGTGTCCATGTAGAATCCTTTAGAGCAGAACTCCTACTCTATCCTGATTATCTGCTGGGAAACAGAGTTTAGAGTCTGCATCCCTCATCTGGTGAAATTACTGTAACAATCACAGACAATTTTTCTGAAGGGCTGCAAAGGAAATAAGCAAATATCCAACCTTTTAGTTTCAAACATTAGGATTATCTCCCTCCAGCTCCCAAATTTCTTAAATCACAAAGCAATGAAAGCTTCATCTGTTGTGAATTAAAATGCACATAAAAAGGCCTATTTGTGGTGACACAGTACATGGAGAGTCCCTCCCCTCAGACCAGGAAGCCTTTCACACCTTCATGTTTCAGACACAAGTACTCTCCCACAAGACCTAATTTTGAAGCAGATGGCCAAGACATGATCCTTGCACTGCTTGTCCCTGGAAACAAGAGGTGCCACATGGTGCTCTAGGATATAAGTTTTTAACCAGGAAGATACAAAACCAGGAATGTTTTAGAAAGATTGGGAAGAAGGGTCTTAATGTGCCAACATCAGTAAGTGGGCACCAGTGGAAACCATCAGGAGAAGACCAAGAAGCCCAATTTTAGGTAGGTTGTACACTCAATTACAACCAGATTAGAGCCAAGAGTCACCTGCTCACAGGGCTCTCAGTTACTGCCCTGTCCCCAGCAGCTGTATTTGGCTCCTCTCCCAAACACATCCACAGAGGACCACAACCTTTTGCCATCGCACAGACGTGCTGGAGCCTGGCAACGAGGACAGGCGCCGTAACACGGCCATGGAGAAGCTGTGTGCTCCTCTCCAGATGTCTGCGCTCCATGCTTCTCCAGAGGGAGGACACCGAGGGGGAGACACGTGTCCCTACAAAGTCACTTCTTTGTTTCTCCCTTTTTACTAGGCAGTGGCAATGCCTACCAGCTTTGTGCTCCACCAGCTCCCAAAAGTTGCCCAAAACTCAAGGCAAGACAGCTGGCAATGCCAAAATGCACCAGAACCGTCCAAGACGGTTTCACAAGGGCTTACTCACTTCTTCCAAGAGACTTTGATGCTGTTGAAAGCTATCTACGTCAGGTTTTGGATCTGAAACAATTCCCAGCATGTGAAAAAGTTCTCTGTCTCTAAAAACAAGGAAAAGACTCAATGCCGACAGTTCTGTTTGAGTGCTGTATATGTAGAGTGGCTCAAACCCTCACCACAGTGAGCTGCTCTGAGTACCAGAAGTAATGACCTGGCATTGCTACACCATGTAAACAAGGGATCGCTCCTGCAAGAGCCTCTGCACTTACACAGGCATTCCAAACTCAGGAAAGGCACAGACTTGTGAAGTATAAACTCGGTTACACCTGAAGCAACTACTGAGGGAAGCCTTGGGGGGTAGTTTTCAAAGCATTTATTTAAACAGTGTTTCCATCACAGGTCAAGATCAAAAGCCAAGGGAGAGGTAAGGAATTCTATATAGGCCAAGTTCAGGATTTCCAACACTCCAAACACCTGGGATGGTGAAGATACTTAAATATTATCACCATTTCCATTATCAAATTACTAATGATTTTTCTCCCAGCTGACTGCCTCGTCCCCTCAGAGACTCCTGCACCAACGTCCCACACAAAGCCAGCAGCCCTCTCCCAAACCTCAGGCATCTGTATTCCGGGCTGTGCTCAAATGCACCATTTGGCATTACTGAGCAACTACGAACCCTCCCAAGGTGTTTTACAACAAACGAGGCTGCAATTTCCTTGCAGTTGCTGCAGCTACTAAAAGACTTGATGAAATTCAGCAGCATTATGTGCTTGTATGCACCCAAAAGCCTCCAAACATCCTTTGTGGCTGTCAGGGATCCAGTGTAGCCAGCCACGAAGAGGAAACATCACTTACAATACTCAGATCCCAATAATTCCAGAAGTACCAGAAATCTGGAGGACCCTGAACAGGTGAGTTCAGGACTGAGCTATGTGGAGAGGACTTCCAGCCTTCACAGCTACTGACAAACTCCAGACACTTTTCCCAGTTAACCAGTTTCCCTAAATGGAGGAATGAGTTGCTACCTTCTCCAGGAAAAAAAAAAGGCTCCTACAAAGAAATTCTGGATGAAACCCTTGACTCGCTGTTAAAACAAACACAGTGTGGAGATTTCAACCATCACTTCCTTCAACTATCACACTTGACACTAACAGCAGAACCACATTCTTGTTTGTCTCATTCATGGAGTAAAGGGGAAGAGAAATTAGTTTCAAAATAGAAAACTGAAAACTATTTAACAGGACTGCCCTACATTTCCAAAGGGCATTGGAGCTTTGGGGTTTATTTGCTGTTAGGGACTTGAACTCATGCAAGGTTAAAACTAAGGGGTCAGAGCTTGGGACAAGTATAAAAGGGGAACCTGTGTTTTCATTTTCAGTGATGCTTCAACACTCAGAAATAGCTCTTGTTTCGCATCAACTGCAGTCTCAACTCTGACTTCTCGGTGGCACAGCTTCCAATTTATAGCAGAAACAACCCTTCTACTTTGCATAGCAGGAATGGTCCTGCTCACTGAAATTAAACCCACAGGGAACAGCAACAACTGTATTTACTATTTAGTTTCAGCTTTCCGGAAAGAAACGTTTTAAAGTAGCTAAAAAACAATGAGTGTTTTCAGTTTCACTTTGAAAACATCCCAGTACACGCCTGTCCCCATGTGCACCCCAAGGCCCCTGAGAAAAAGGCTGCCTTGCTGTGATTTTGGGAAAATTACGTTGAGACAAAAGCAACCAGTATCAAATGTTTTCACACATGGCCAACCATGAGATTTGCATTTGGCCTAACAGAAACATAAAGCACAAAGCAAATGGGTCATATTTAAGTATGAAGTTGAAATTCCTCTGGAGACTTAACAAGACTTTTCTACCTGGTAATGCTGAAATTTAAAGTAACATTTTAAAAATTCTATTATACTCAGAATTACATGTCTTGACATGTCAGGAACAGACACCATGTCATTTCCAAAAGTTTTGGAGTGATTGCTTATACAAGATTCCAGGAATGCTTTGTCACAATGAAGTTTATTCCATTCCTTGGAAATATTAAATGCATTCCTGCTATAATGAAACACCTTATAAACACCACGTGACAGAAACATGGGGTTTTAACAAAGCATTTCCTCCCAGCATCATAACATTTAGGCCCAATATGAATTTTGTTATCAAGTAACCACACGAGGAGGTTTGCAAATGCACCTCTCGCTGCGAGCGGACCCGGATGGAAGCAGCACCAGCCTCGAGTGCTTCCACCCACAGACTCCCACCTAATGCTTGTCAGGCAGATCCAAGCACTTTGAATTTCCAAGATGTCATCTCTAACATTAAGCACAGTTTTAAGCACGACCCTGAGCAACAAGCAGCAATTCCTGTTGCTCACTGGCAAGTCATCCCTGCTCTGGACAATACCTTTGGAATGTACTGCCCACAGTACGCTGAATTACACCAGTACTGGGAAGATTTCCTAAGTTCCACCTGGAAATCGGGATGTTTTGTCCAAGCAAGTGAAGCTACTGTTTAACAAGACCCCTCCCGTAACAATGGGTTTGCACTTGCCGTGACAGAGCTCTACTTAAGCAGGGCTGTGGAACTCCAGGGGCCTCCGGGAAAAGCCATTCCTCAACAAACATGGGTTTTTAACTTTGGAGTGGCCTGGGGTTTGGGCTTCTTTTAATGGCAAAGCTTCTACCAGCAAGGACCTAACCTTGCTTCCAAAGAAGGAACCCAGCTCCATCACGTAAATAAGAAACCTGTACTTGCTGCAAATGCTCTGATGTTACACCTGACCTGGTCTGCTCTAAAAAATCTAATGTAAAGCCTTTAATCAAAAGAAAAGATATTTTTGAGCTAGACTAAGTTTTGCTGGATCCAGTAATGCCACGTCCTTCCACAGAAAGCTGAGGTTTGAAGCTCAACATGCTCACAATCGCACAACAGGCCAGGCACAAAACCCAGCCACATCCAGGATCCTGATCCCTGCTGTGGGGTGGGGAAAGAAAACAAGAGGCTCAGCTCCTTTTTCTGCCACCTCAGAGCTTTGCCCCAGTATTTTCAACACCTCACCATTACAAAGTCCAGGAAGAATGAATATGGTCAGTGACATCACAACAATGTCATTGGAACGCTCCAGAAAAAGGCAGGCAAAAAGGGGGAATTAATTCAACCTGGAAGTACTGGAATTGCACAAGGTTGCAACAAGGCAAGGAGAACACTGGGCCAAGCCAGGCTACAGAGACACATCATGTGCTCTACTCAGAGCAGAAATAAATATGCCATTCTAAACATTTTTCAAGTTTATTTTCAGAAAAAATCTAGAGCAAAAATGGAAATAGCAATCTGATATTAAAAAAGAAGTGGCAGTGGCTTATTTGGACAAAAGTCCAGAGAGGAAGAGTATGGGGAAGACATTCAACTGTGGGAATATGCCTTTGGGAGGAGGAAGCCTTTTGTTCCACAGCACCTCTGTGTCTAGGTTTTTACAGTCCTTTGCTAACTTATTCTGCCAGCGGGTGGAAAACCACCAGAAATCCGCCTGTTTACTTAGACAACTAAAATTCCAAATACCATGGCAAACTGCTCTCCGCTCCGCCTAATCACAGGGAGAGGACAGGAGGAATACTCTGAGGTTTACAAATCTCAGCCAACCAACAGCACAAGGTTAAGGGGTTATTCATACCCCTATTTTTGCATTCACAGAGCAAGGGGAATTCTTGTCATGCGACACACAGACAAATCAGATTATGAGCATAAGTGCCAAATACAGCGCAAAAACCACCATTAAACACCTGAAATCCTGCTTATGCTCAGACAAGAAAGAGCAAGTGTAAAATATTCAGAATATTTGAGACATTCTGAAACCTGCCTGGTTCACTGTAGGTTCAGTGGTCTTAGGGAGGCCAAGTGATAGCAGAGTTTGGCACTGAGCAGATGTCTCCAAAAGCCCATTCCACACAACCGGGTGAACCACAGTCTCTATGAGCAGCAACTTAGTCACAGGTTAGCTCCTACTTCTGCAAAGTCTCCATCAGATAAATCCCTGCCCAGAAAAGTTCATGTTTTTTCTTACACAGCTTGTATTTGGAAATGACCAAATGGATGGGAGAATAATTTAGTCACTTCAACTGTAGCCCTGTCAGCTAATAACTGCTTGAATTGAGTGTTTTAATATAGAGTTACACCTGCCATGGCTCAGATACCTCCTTGCAAATACTCTGTGGCTCCCTGTTCCATTTTCCTTACGCTACAGCTACAAAACAAAATCCCATTTTATACCTTGCACATGATTATTAAAAAAATCACTCATTAGAGAGCACAAGACCTACAGCTGAAGTTTTCAGGCTGTACATTACATCCTCCCTTGGACAAGTAAGTTCAAAGCACCCAAAAATGTAACCACAACCATCACTACTTGCTACCAAGAGCCCATGGCAGAGACACAGGGACCGAAGCCATCCAGTACTTGACTGGAACAAGTGAATCACAGCTCAGCAACCGAGGATCCGCAGCAGCATCCCGAGCCAATGTGACTCCAGAAAAGGTTTACTGAACCAGAAAAGCAGCAGCAGCAATCCTGGTTGGGCGCCAAACACAAGGAAATAAACAGAACAGAGCGCTGGAAGATTTCACCAGCAGCCACAGGAGTGGGAATGAGCAAATCCTGAAGCATCAGCCGAAGTCGGGCCACTTATCCCAGAACAGCCCAGAAATCTGATGGCAGGAAGCTGGCATTTAACAGCCATTCACGGCAACTGAGTGTTTTCCTACCCTCTTCTGATGCATTCCAGGGCCTAAGCTGGTTTTGGGTCCCAAGTTTACCCATGACATTCTGAACAGACTGGCTTTGTGCACCCTGCTCTGCGAAACCAGGAGGAACTACTGCAAACCCCAGGCAGCAACTGGAGCACGAGAGCAGCCACGGGAGGGTCCGGGGGGTGGTTCTGCAGAGCCCAGCATAGGGTCAGGCCTCCTGCTGCCACACCGGGGACAGGGGCAGAACAAGGGGCTCATCACCTAAATCCATTTCTCTGCACTAGTTCTGAAACTCACAAGTCGAGCACACAGTCAAACAGCTTCAAGGGCAGTGTAAGAGGGGGGCAAATCCGCTCAGACCACCAATCAGGACCTTCTCTAACAAATTAGTTCACGAAGGACATGCAGGTGAGTTCACCAGTCGGGTCTGGAAAATGCAGGAGCAGGAACACTCTCAATTCCTCACTGGCAGTAACTTTTCCACCACTTGTCTTATACAAAGATAAGGAATATGTCAGAATCAGTTCAATACAAACAGTTTGGGCCATGACTTCTGCAACCTTAATCATTAAACACAGACTCACTATCTTAATGGCTATTTTAAAGAGTAAAAACCTGAAGTTCCCAACTGTTTGCATGTCTGCCTCCCAACTGTTTCCCTCCCTATATCAGGATCAATACCTGGGAGCAAAGAAACATCCCTGTTTAACTATGAGATCTTCTTTAACTGCAGGGTAATCAGCTAATCCGGGCAGACTCCTTTATTCAGCTTTACATGGGCAATGCTATCATTAAAGTAATAAACTTTAATTTGACTCAAGGAATGCCATGTACTAATTTTGCACGCAAATACTTTCACAGCTGTTTGCATCAAGCTCCATATAAACTACAGGGGATTTATAGCACATAAAGCAACATTTTAAAGCTGCTGTCCCAGCCACTACAGAGCACAGGACAGTTGGAGAAAAAACATACACTGAAGCATCTCGTGTATAAAGAGATTTACGAACACACACAACCAGCAAAACAACTGCTTTCTGGGCACTGGATCCCTCAATGTTTAGTATCCACAGATTTCTCACAGTATTCCGGTTGGCATACTGGAAAAAGGGTAGCACCTCCTATTTACTCTGAATAATGGTAAGTAAACGGGAACTAAAGAAAACCCATCACCTGAAGAAAAGTGAACTGTATCAGAAACTTGATGGTGAGGTGGAGCCAAACCCTGCCACGAACATTTAGAAAGGGATGCTGAATCATTTCAGCGGCTTGAATTTTTCCCCAAAAGCTCAGGAGCCAAGAGATAAGACTTAGATACTTCGATCTAAAGAGGATAAATGTTATTTCAAACTCTATTTCAGTTTTAAAGAGACGCGCTTAAAAACTGAGGGTAAAAAAAGTTACGGTTGTGAAGGGATTGCTCGTACCCCTCCTGGTCTGTGCTGGAAATAAACACAAGGTTCAACCTCTGTGTGTGGCGGGGGGAAGGGAAGGGAGACGGCAACAAAACCAGAGCGGTGCCTCTCCTGGAATTCCAGGGCTTGCCATGGACTCCGCGGGGTTACCGAAGGAGCTGGAGGAGCTACACCCCGCCGAACACCATGAGGACGGAGAAGAATAAGGGAAAAAACATAGACTACGGCCCGCAGCTCGCAAACACACAAAGAAAGAAGAGCCCTTTCAGTGCCAAAGGCCTCGCTCCCGACGCTTCCACGGCAGGAAGCGAGATCCTGGCCAGGCCCGAGGAGCCTCCCGGGAGAATGGGGTGACGAGCAGTCCCCTGCACCCCCAGGGTGTACCGAGAAGAGCCCCCCCCGCCCACCTCCAGCGGCGGGGGATACCGAGTTGAGTCCCCTCCAGCCCCGGGAGGTACCGAGGAGCCCCTTCCAGCCTCGGGGTGTGCCGACAGGTGTGTGTGAGGCCCTGGCCCGTGGACGGGCCGGCTCCGGTGCCCCTCAGGAGGCCGCTGACCCGTCCCGCCACCCCCCACGCCCCTTCCCCGGTGTGTCCCCCCAGTCCCGGTGCCGGGGGGCCGCACCTGGATGACCTCGTTGACCTCGCGGATGCACTCCACCATGTGCTGCAGGATCTGCTCGGCCGTCAGCACCTCGTAGCGATAATCCTCCTCCTGCTCGGGGCCGCCGCCGGGGCCCGGCCCGCCGCCCAGGCCGCCGCCGCCGCCGCCACCGCCAGGGCCCAGCCCGCCCGTCTCGCTGCCCAACAGCCCGTCGCGCTCCCCGCCGACGCGCAGCCCGGGCTCCACCAGCTCCACTTCGCCCAGGTCCAGGTTATCGTCGGGCTCGTCTTCCTCCTCGTCCTCCTCGTCCTCCTCCGCGCCGCTGTCCTCGCTGCACTCCTCGTCCTCGTCGAACTCGTAGTTGTACCCCTCGTCCGAGTCCATGGCGAGGCGCTGAGGGAGCGGCGGCGGCTCCCGCGGCCTCCCCGCGTCCGCCCCGCCGCCGCCGCCGTTGGCCCCGGCCCGGCCCGGCCCCGCCGCGCCTCAACCGCCGCCAACAAAGGGCCGCGGCCGCCGCGCTCCGTCACCGCGCGCCCCGCGCGTCACCGCCGCCCGCCCGCGCCTGCGCGCCCGCCGCCATCTCACCCCGCCCGCCGCCGCCGCCATCTTGGGTGCGCGACACGCCCCCGCCCAGCCCCCGCCCGCCTCACGCTGATGCCGCCATGTTGAGTGTGGCGCGGCGCCAGGCTGGGTGCGGCGGGGAAGCATCGAGGAATCACCGTACCACTGGGGTGGAAGAGAGCCCCGAGACCATCGAGGCCAACCTGAGACCCAACACCATCCTGTCAACCAGACCAGAGCACTGAGTGCCACGTCCAGTCCTTCCTTGGACGCCTCCACGGATGGGGACTCCACCATCTCCCCGAGCAGCCCCTTCCAATGCCTGACAACCCTTTCCATGAAGAAATTCCTCCTGATGTCCAACCTGAGCCTTCCCCTGGCACAGCCTGAGGACGTTTCCTCTTGTCCTGTTCTTTGTGCCCTGGGAGCAGAGCCCGACCCTCCCCAGCTGCCCCCTCCTGTCAGGGAGATGGGCAGAGCCAGAAGATCCCCCCTGAGCCTCCTTTTCTCCAGGCTGAGCCCCCTTCCCAGCTCCCTCAGCTGCTCCTGCTGCTACCAATATTAACTGGTTGGAATGGACCTTAAAGCTCATCCCATTCCACCCCCTGCCATGGGCAGGGACACCTTCCACTAGCCGATGTTGCTCCAAGCCCCATCCAACCTGGCCTTGGACACTTCCAGGGATCCAGGGGCAGCCACAGCTTCTCTGGGCACCCTGTGCCAGGGCCTCATGACCCTCATAGGGAGGAATTTCTTCCCAATATATAACCTAAATTTTCCCTTTTTCAGTTTGTACCCATTACTCTGTCCTATCCCTACAGTTCCTGAGGAAGCTGGGTGTGGGGGGGAGTGGAAGGTTTGGGGGGCTTACCGACTTCTCCTCCTTCCCACCCAGTGATGGGACATGAGGTGAAGCTGGGGCATGGAGCCCTCCTGAAGTGTTCTGTGGGGCCAAGTGTGGAGGAGACTCCCAGTGCCACCGTTTAATTGAGCCGTGTGGGGTCTGTTGCAAGCAACTTGTAAGGGCAATGTGATGCGGATGTAAGGGGAATGTGAGGGAAAGGTATAGGAAAATAGGTTGCTCTGCCTCAAAATCAGAATAAAATTGCAATGAGACCCTCCAGGCAGAAATTCCCAATCATTCCACGGGATAAATGTGAGCCCACCGTCTCTGGGGGAACCCTGACAGTGCCAGGTGGCATCTCCAAGCTCCAGCGTTGCCTTCTGGTCCGTGAAGATGGTACTACCTGGGATTTCCTTGGCACCAGGCTTGATTCCCTTTTTTCTCTGTTTATTTGGCATTTTGCAGGGGGAAGAACACACAAGTGGTTTCATCCCCAGACCAGGGATAGACTTTTTTACCTCCTGGTGTTGACAAGTGCCCTGGGCAGGTCAGGAATGCTGTGCCCAGGTGGTCTCATCCCTGCCAGAGCCTCTCACCTGCACACTGAGCTGCCAGCGAAGGGCAGGATGGACACTGAGGTGGTGCAGGGGCTGAGCACCCTTTGCCTCAGCTTTCCCTGCCTCCAGCATCAGCTGCACTCAGCCTGATACGGGGGAGGCTCGCTGGGCTCATTGTCTGCAGCCGTTCAGGGAGCTCACGGAACTCTGGTTGGCTTGGAAACAAGGCTGCAGTCTGGCCCAGAGGAGAACCAGCTGCTCCCCCCTCCACCACTGTTCACCGTGGATGTGAGAGCCCAGCACAGCCCCGGGAGGGTTCCAAGGCCACCCTCTCCCAGTGGTGCTCACCTTCCACTTCCTCGTGCCCTGGGGAATCATTTCTTCCCGGGGTGAAGTGGGGCCGTGCGGATGTGGCGATGTTATTCACCCACTCTGCCCGGATGAAGATGAGACTCAGCAGGGCAGTATGTGGTGTAGGTGTGACAAGTTTCATCAGCTCTTTGGGACAGGAGTCATCCGGTGCAGCGGGATCCTGCTTCCTGCTTCTGTCTCATACAAATCCCTTGTGAAACAGGAAGAAAATTAGAAGCCACATTCAAAAGGCTGTTTATTTCCTGCTGGAACACAGAAAGCATAATGATGGCTGCAGCGACAGGGGTTTACACATGCAGGTGCCCTCAGGGATCCAGGGAGATTACGTGTCCAATGGCCTGGCAGGTGTCTCTAGAACCCTCGCTGGGTACCCAGCTGCATCTTCAGAAACACAGGCAGCTCCCTGCACTCTGCTCTGCCTGGGTCAGGAGCACACAGGGGGTGTGGTCTGGGCGCGCACATTGCCTCATGCGATGCTACCTAGTCAATAAAGCCAGTTCTCTAATTACCCTACTTACGTGGAATTGCAAAGGCCGGAGCTTTAATCATGCTGCCCTACATTAATCTAAGTAGCCCTGACTTGGTTCAGCTCCAGATGCACCATCTGGACATCTGCCAGGCTGGTCCCACCTCACACATCAAGCCATGGGGGCTCAGGTGGTTGCTCCAGGTCCTCACCCCACGTTTTATCCCCAAGGGGGACTGTGTGTCACCCCCTGGGACGCTGAGCTAGTTCTGCCCAGCTGGTGACATGCCCAGCTCCTGGCCAACAATGACAAGGCACAAGCCATTTTGGGGCTGCTCATCTGCCCACAGGATCCCAAGAAAGGCACTGACCAAACAGTGGGGTTTTGCTTTTTTGGATTTTGGCAGCTCTGGACATAAAAACCTTTGGCCGAGGTGACCTTCCCCTCAGGGACAGACTCGGGAGCATGTTGGGGAAGCAGCTGTTCCTGGGAGCAGGGACTGGCCATCTCCAGGTGCTCTGAGAACCTCCCCATGTCCTGGCCCTGGCCAAGGCTGCAGAGTTCAGCTCAGAGACTTGCATGGAGCCCCGAGAGAGGAGGTTCTCTGGAGCCAGGCTGGGAGAGCTGGGGGTGCTCACCTGGAGAGGAGAAGGATCCAGGGAGACCTCAGAGCCCCTGGCAGGGCCTAAAGGGGCTCCAGGAGAGCTGCAGAGGGACTGGGGACAAGGCATGGAGGGACAGGACCCAGGGAATGGCTTCCCACTGCCAGAGTGCAGGGCTGGATGGGATATTGGGATGGAATTGTTCCCTGTGAGGGTGGGGAGACCCTGGCACAGGGTGCCCAGAGCAGCTGTGGCTGCCCCTGGATCCCTGGAAGTGTCCAAGGCCAGGCTGGACAGGGCTTGGAGCAGCCTGGGACAGTGGGAGGTGTCCCTGCCTGTGGCATGACGTGGAACAAGATGATCTGTAAAGATAGGGACCTACCTTACTACCCAAACCATGCCATGATTCTGTGATGTTTCTATGATTCCAGTAATAAATACTTATAAACACTGATGGGATCTTCCCAATTACATCCCACAGATATAGGAAACCAGTTTGCCTTCTGCAGTCCCAGCCTTATCTTTCCCAACTGCAAGACAGGGATCAGCACTTTGCAGCTGGTTACTCCAGCAACAGTTACACTAATACATCTCAAAAATACTCTTTGGAATGAAATTTTAGCCACGCCCTTTGCAAGAGGTCTTTCTTTATTTTGAAGTTCCCAACCAATAGTCATGTACGAAGCCCTGGTCACCCACCAGCTTCTTGTAGGTGGTTGGCAAAAGGTACCTGAGAAAAACAGGGCTGCTGTCTTCAGCTCATTCCGAGGGGATCTGTGCTGCCTCTGGGGATTTTAGGACTCCAGCTACTGAGGAAAGCCAAAAACTGTTCTTCTGCCCACTCTGAAAAATGATTTAGATCTCCATAGACACCTGGTGCCTTTTCACTTTATTCTTGCAAGAGCTTAATTACCCAAGTGATTTTGGTAACTGTTAACACTGAAGCTGACAAGAATAAAATATTGCCTTGCAATCACCTTGCTCCCCAAAGTTAAGCACATGCTTACAGGATTTATGGGAGCATCGCCTCTGGGCACAGGGAGTTTGTCACGGCACATCCACAGGCTCTGATTGATTCCAGCTCAGCCCCACAGCCGTGACTGGGAGCAGCCAGGGACAGCAGCCACATGTACTCAGCCTCCGCAAGAACTTGCAGCATCTCCTCGTGACAAGCCCTGATTCGTGATACCAAAATGCTGTGAAAGTGCTGGTGTCCCACACCACAATCCGCCTGCAGACTCGGGGTGAACCTCCCATCCCACCCAGCCTCCTTCCTGATCCTGCATTCCTTGAGGCAGGCAGGATCTCTGGAAAAAGCCTTTCTTCTCCATCACCGGAGACACGCGGAGCTCCCACGCTGGGAGAAAGGAAATCCAGAAGATTTCTCAATGCCTAGGGTTTGATTTTGGGAGTCTGCACACTCCTTAACAACCTCAACCATAAGCATGGGCTGAGCAGCCCCTTGGATCACCACCCCAAAGCTGTGCGAGCTGGAGATAACCCAGAAGAAAAAAGTCTCTGTGATAACATCAACAGTGGAAACACCACCAGGCTGAGCTCGAGTCAGGACCCCAAATCCTACACTGATTAACACATCTCACTTCAAGCTTTTTGCTTTAAACTCCACTCTCAAGCTCGTAACTGTTGAAATACTTCTCCTCGCTGCTGCCTGCTCAATCCAAGCCTCCCAGGCCTCACTCCCCTCACACGTGCTCTCCCAGCTAAAGAGGTCCCTTCTGTTAAACCCCATCTTTGCTGAAAAATTCGTTCACCACGTGCACCTGCTAAACCATCTGATGGCAGCATTGATAAGTGGTGGTCTAGGTGGGAAGGTAGGGATATGGAAATGAGTTATCCTGTGCTTTGAAAAGCATTTGGATGCATCCTTGTGGCTCCAAAAGCATCCTGCCATACACCAGCCTGCTTTGGCCCCCCAAAATATCGAGGTTCTTCACGGGCTGAGTTGTTGGAGCTGGTGAAAATACCCTGGATGTGGATTTAGGAGCATCTCATCTTTAGGATCTTCATTGTGCACATGCTAAAGCTCCACCAAATGTCTCTGGGTGCTCCTGTTGGGTGTTTAAATGTGAGCACCCCTCTGCTTGATGACGAGCAATATCATCCCTGAAATACAAAGACGTGCAACAGGAGGGTCTGTACCTGAAAAGACCTGGCATATGCTGATCACATTCCCTCCAGACCACCACCACAAGTAAGGACACTTCAACTCTGCAACCCTTGTGGTTGCAGTCCAAATCCCATCATTATTTTACCAAGAACTAAAGGGAAGGTAAACAAGCAAATGGAGATGGTAGTTTTGCCCAGAGATGCCAAAATTCAAGTTAGAGGTCTACAGGTATTTGCAGGAGATGATCTGTGTTTTCCAAAGCCCTCTTCCAGCCACACCACCAGCAGGTCCCTTGAGCTTCTTCAGCTCAAGTTGCTTCATTCAGGAGCAATTTTCCTAGACAGTGCTGGCTCGAAGAGCAAAGCAAATAGAAAACTCATGCCCTGTGAAGGCGTTCATGAATGACTTCCTCCGTTCCCACTTCACTGGCTCAGACGCTTCTCACCAGTGGAAGAATCTGTGTGCAAAGCACCCTCCTGGTTAAATGCAGAAACAGCCAACGCTATAGGGAGTTAGGCAGCAGAATAAATGGATTTATATCTTTTAAAAATGCTGTGGTACAACTGCACAGCCCAAAGGCCACCTTCATGCCCCAAAGGCAAACAAACCAGAAAGACTCAAGTGTGACACCAGCCAGGTTTTGTAACAATTTATATCAGAATAATTAATTTGGATTGCTACCAAATTCATTGTTGGTAGCAAGCAGGTAATCCAGCAGTGTCCTGGGGCAGCAGTTTTCTGCAGTCCTCCAGCAAGTCCAAACTTTTGCATCAGAGAGATGACAAGAGGGATTTATAGGTACCCCCACCGCGGGTCTCAGCCTCTGCAAGAACTTGCAGCATCTCCTCGTGACAGGTACAGCCCTCCCTCGGGTTCACTCCCTGCGTGTTCCTTGCTGAACTGACTTGGAAAAGGCCTCCCAGGTGGATATATCACCCTGGAGATATGCTCCAAGCCCCCGAGCTGGTCCATTGACCGGCTACTGAAGAGCATCAGCAGCTTCTGGCTGCTGGTGCTCTGTGCCCGCTGCAGGACAGAGTGTAATCCAGGTTTTTTCAGCCAAGCTCCACAGTTAAACACATGCTTAAGTAGTTTTCTTATGTAAAGAAACATTCACAAATCAGACTGTTAGTCTGGATTAATGCCGGCCAGCTACAGATGAACTTCAATGAGTCATCCCCCAGAGACATCAGGTCCCCTAAAATAGCATCAGCAACTGAATCTGTAGAAAGGCTGGAATATTTGGACTGAAAGCTCTGATCACAATGCTTTACATAAGCTGGCAAACACGCCACCCTCCCCAGGCTGAAATGAGAATTCGCCTCAAGCCAGGGCACTCCCACAGTTCTGTCTCCTGCGCTGGGAAGTGCAGTCCTCACATTGCCTGATGCAAGACAGCAACAAACTGGCTTGCTTGGGGTGGTTTTCCTTCCACTGAAATTTTAATACAGTGAAACAACTTGAGGACAAGTCCAGAGATAGCGGAATCAATCAAATATAGTCAGAAAATGGTGGCAACAGCTGGTGCTCCAGAAGTTTGCACAGGGAAAAGCAACAAACCCAGCTCAAGACCACGGAGGCTTTATGTAGACTGGCAGCAGGAAACTTGAACATAAGGAATGACAGGGGCGACCTTCCCAGAGGTCTGATACAGGCTGTAATACAGGTGTTCTCACTTCCTGCTGTGTGATGAGGACAGAGATAGAGAAGGGCCACAAAAATCCTGGAAGAATAGTGAGGAAGCAGCCTGGCATGTGCCATTGCGTTGAATTTGGGTCCTGCCACCTCTGTAGGGAAAACAAGGGAGGATTTTCAGGAGCCTGAGGGAACTGACAGGCTTTAATTGCCCCAGTCAGACTCTCCCGAGACCTCCACCCATGAACTCCATGAGCTCCATTCAATCTGACAGTCAGGCAACCAATTCTTCCTGATCTCTCCTGTGAGTGTACCTGCTCCTAGGTATTCCTAGATGAACGTTGGACTTCACTTGGTGCCTTTAACTCTCTGGGTGATACCTGGGCTGTTGGTCCACCCCTGTGCTCTCTTAGCCTGGCTGTGGAGGTACACCCACCTGGTAATGCTGTGCCTGTCCTTGGCTCCTGGCTCACCTTCCCATTAGGTGGACTTTGCTGTTCTACAGGGCTGGAAAAGAAGGATGCAGTGCTGTGCAGGTGTTCAGCTCATGGCAACACCATCTGCCTCTCTTTGACCCCATTCCTGATGGAGCCCAGCTTCTCTGTCTCTAGGAGGCCCTTAGTCCCCTCCCTGCCTTCCCCCCACATGAGCCCTCTATTAATTTTCACTAACCTCATTAAATTCCCACAATCCCATTTAGACCCAAACCCAGCTGTGATCTTCTCCTGGTGCCCAGCCTTCCCACAACTTTTTCACCTCCAAAAGCTTCACTGGAACCTCACAGCCTCCTTCAGTGTTGGAGAGCACCTTCCTCCATCTCTCTCCAGCCCCACTGAAACCGTTCCATGTCCTCCCAGCTCTTTTACTTTCACCATCTGTCCCTAGCTTTGTGCTGATGCTATTGTAACCTTTGACAAGTTTCTTGAGGTTTTTCCCTACAAAATGTTTTTTTTCTGTTGGTCCTGTTCTCTCTGCACTGCTCCCGTGAGGGACAATCCCTTACATTCCCCACCAGACCTTTCACACAGGGTGGTTTTTCCTCTTGTGTGATGGGGCTATCTCCCTTGTCACACTTTCTCCTGTGCCATTTATTTAATTTCCTGCTTGCTCCCATGCCTCTGGCTTGTCTCCCAGCACTCCTTGGAGTTTTCTGGGACAATAGGTTTTTAACAATTTGATGGAGTGGATTCCCTTTGTAGGTTTGTGCTGGCAATTAGATGGGTAAGACCTGGGCTTAAGGCCCTTATTTGAGTTGGGAATTGCGAAGGAAAGCAGAGCTGGAGGGAGGAAGCAAAATTAAATAGAGTTCATCTGAGGTTAAGGCTTTACTTAGAAAAGCCAAGCACTGCATGGAAAGCATCCCTGCAACACTTCATTGTGAGGATCCACCATGGGATAAAGCCCCTTTATTTTTGTACAACCCAATCAATATTTCACTGGTCACATATAAAATATCCTTGGAAACCTGTGCAAGGGGTGATTTATATACAGTATTGCTCATAAAAATACACAGCACCAACAGAAGATGCCCAGACTCAAGGTGGATCCAAAGCATGGGCAAGGCGTGCTGGTTTCAAACTGAGAGAAGGTTGAGTTAGGTTAGATATAAGGAAGAATTTATTTACAATGAGGGTGGGGAGGCCCTGGCACAGGGTGCCCAGAGAAGCTGTGGCTGCCCCATTCCTGGAAGTGTCCAAGGCCAGGTTGGACATGGGGCTCGGAGCAACCTGGTCTAGTGGAAAGTGACCCTGTTAATGGCAGAGGATGGAATTAAATGCTCTTTAAGATCCCTTCCAACCCAAAACACTACATGATTCCACGAAAGCAGCACAGGTGAAATAACGTGTTTTAAACCATTAATCTCCTCAAATCCCGAGGCAGGCTGCTGAGGCTCCCTTACGGCAGGAAGCATAGACGAGGGGGCTGTAAAGCCTGAGGGCTGGGGCAGAAATGACCCTCGCTGGGGAGCCAGAGGGGTTTGGGGGCTTTATTTGAACAGAACGAGGCGACTGTGGACTACTGGGTAGGCTGTGGGGCGAGGGGGCAGCGCGGGGGAGGCCGTGAGGGCGGGCCCAAGCTGCCATTTCGCGGCCGCCCGGCCCCCCGCTGTCGGGCGGTGCCGCCTCCCTCAGGCTCGGGCGCGACATGGCGGCGGCGCGGGCGCTGCGGCTGTCGCTGCTCCGGCCGCTGCTGCTGCTCCCGCCGCTGCTGCTGCCGCTGCTGCCGGGCCCGGCGGGGGCCGTGTGGCCGCAGCCGCAGGCCCAGAGCTTCCCGCCCGGTGCCGGCCGCTGCCCGGTGCCGGCCCGCCGGTTCCGCTTCGCCGCGGCGGACGGCTCGGCCGTGGGGCCGGGCTGCGCCGTGCTGGACGCCGCCTTCCAGCGGTACTGGCCGCTGCTCTTCGGCCGTCCCACCGGTGAGGGCCGCGGCGGGCGCTGACCCTTCCCTCCGTGGCTTTGAGCTTAACACCCCTCCACACCTTCGCTAATTTTGGGGTCAAACCACGGGGTTTGGTGGCCGTCTGCCTCCCCTCAGTTCGGTGGGGTGGGAGGTGTGGGTGGAATAGAGTCTGGAGGCAAGGGCAGCTAAGCGTTGGGATTTGGAGGGCAATGCTTATGGCTTGTATAGAATAAATCTAACCGAGTTTGGCACAGCATTAGTCGTCTTCCTGCCAGGATTTAGGCTCTTGCTATCAAGGGTTTCCTCCATCTCATTTTTTACTTCCTCCGGATAGTGTTAAGCCCCCCATTGCTTCATTTCGCTTCCTTCTCTTGTGGCTGCAGGGAGATCCGCTGCCCGTCTCGCAACCGTTCCTGCTCCAGGGTTACTGCTAAGTCTTGGCTGTTCCCGTTCATAGCAGCTCTCGGTGTCCTGTGTGAGGTCTCACCTTGAGGAAAGACTTGCTGCTTCCTGTGTGTTCTTCCAAGTACATACTTGTGCTACGGGGCACCTCTGCCAAAGTGGAGCTGCTAGAAGTCCCAAGGCAGTATGGCTTTTCTGCCAGGGAGGGATTAGCTCCTGGATTCATCCTGAAATTGTAGGGTAAGATGAGGAAAGGCAAAGGCATTGAGAGTCTGGATTTGCTTTGGGACAGGTTCTAAAGGTTTCTTGAACCCAGGCTTCTTCATGATAGCACCCATTGCTTGTCTGGGATGAGCTGCAGGAAATCTCTTGGCTGTGGAGCTGACATGCAGAGATGCTCAGTGGCTGCGTGGGTCTGCTGCAGCCTGAAGTGCTATATCCAGGACATATGAAGCACTTCATTCATCAAAAAGAGCTAGTAACTCTGCTCCTGAGTATTTTAAATGTCAGTGTGAACTCTGTCGCCGCTGATCAAAGCGGAGAAGGGTGGCAGCGTTGGAAGCCGCTTGGCTTTGTCTTGAGTACATCATACTTTGAAAAAAGCAGGTTTGAAACAGAGAACCCTTTGGCTTATTTTATTTCTTCAACTCTTGTGAGTAGCAGTAGAAATAAATTTTGATTTGGGAGCCAAGAAGACTCCTCTTGGTTCTCTTTCGCTGCTAGGAACTAAAAACAGCTGATCTAATTATTCACGCTCTCCTGTTCCACTCAGAGGGGAAATGTGACCATCAAATCACTTGGAGCAACGTTGTGATCACAAGATCCAGCTCACACTCATCATTTTCCATATGCCCTGCTTTATGGTGCTCAAACTACACAAATTATTTTAAGGCCTTTTTTCCCCTCTTTGCCTTCATTTTGTTTTGGTCTTTTTTTTCCGCATGGGTGGTTAGTACGAGCAGGCAGTGGAAACCCTGGATGAAAGGAAATAATTTCTATTAATAGAGGAAATAAATGGCAGAAACCTTTTCTGGCTGTGCTGCCTTTCGGGTGCCTGTCTGCACCTTGGCCTAGGAGGCCGTGTTTGGGCTGGGAAGCGTCTCCCTGGGCAGGTCCAAACACAGTATGTGATGGTGGGACCAATTCTGTTGAGACTCCTCAGCAGGATGAGTGTTCCCTGTGTCCCCAGGCCTGAGAGCGGCTGTTCCCGGTGAACTGCCGCCTTCCCGAGCGGAGGGAGCAGGTCTTGCTGTGCTGCTTGCACATCTGCGAGGTTGCCTTGGCTACCAGCTTGTCTGCAACTGAGAGGAAGGCTCAAAACAGGGCTGGCTTCAAGCTGTTTTCCTTCTTTCCGCAGAGGTTTCGTCATCCCTTCATGGAGAAATCGGGGGATTCTGGCTCCTGTGAGCGGTGGAGCAGGGGCTCTCTGCATTTCTCTGAAATGCTGGCAGTGCCACAGTCTCTCTGGAAACTTCTTGGTGCTCTTGGCTCATTCAAAGCCAAGTTCTTTATTTTCAGTGACCACATTGAGCATTGGCTGTTCTTGGGAATGCTGTGGGGGTGTAGGCATGGACTTGGACTGGGATGAGCAGGGTCCCACCCTGCTACCCTATACTTCTCCTGGCAGCTGACTGCTGTGAGTAGTCCCTTCCGTCCCAGCAGAGGTTGAATATCCCTTTGGAGTGGGGGAGTGACTCAAGTGGGGATTCAGGCCTGTGCATCCTTGGGAGTGCTCTTCAGTTAGGGAAGTGTGCCCAGAGCTCCTACCTGAGGTCTAAATGTGACTGGGTTCAATTCTCTGGTTGCTACACCTGGGACCTGCTCTGCGGAAGGTGAAGTTGGTCGGGAGCTTTTCTGAGCTGGGTGAGACCTTTTGATCGCCTCAAACTCAGCCCAGTTTAGCAGATTCATTCTCCACCCCTTTTTACAGGTTTTCTTTGCCCTTTCCAAGAAGCGTGGGTAGGGCAGAGCTCTTAGGCTTGTACTTTCTTCCAGCGCTGGGGGAGCTTAGAAACAAGAAGCTCTTCTCCCTCATGGAGAAGCTTTGACTAGTCATGGCTGTAGCTTAAGAGCCAGGGCTGGTGTCCAGGAAGCCTCAGGGGCTGCTGCTACTCCATATTCTGATGTCTCTCCTCTCTTGTGTGCTCCTTTTAAGCTTCTTCACAGGTTGGGATCAGCTCATGTTCTCCTGTTTGGCTGTGTTGAAATTAGCCCCTGCTGAGCACCCTGGTGTCTGTTTTGGGGTGCAGGAAGGGGTGCCTGTTTCTGGCTGGGAGGATGGTGGTGGGCTTGGAAGCAGGGAAAAGAGCTGGGATGGGGTTGATGTGCATGATCTGTGTCCTTTGCAGAGAATGAGCCATCCTGGGAAACACCCTGCTCTGAGCTTCTCGTCTATGTTTCCACGCCAGGCTGCGATGGGTTTCCCAGCCTAGACTCCAAGGAGAGCTGTAAGTGTTGGGGTTGGGAGCGGGAGGGAATGTGGCTGTTTCTGTGCCTGTCACTGGGAAGAAGCGCTGTGTGGTTACCCTTGGTTTTGGGGAGGGCACCAGTCCCCCATTACTGAGACACTGGGGCAGCGCAGGAGGGGACGTACCTGAGGGTGCTGATGAAGCAGTGGGGAGAGGTTTAAAACAGCAAGAGCGGCCCAAAATTCAGTTCTTCGGGGTCTCAGGGTGCAGTTCAGTACCTGAGCCCTGCCAGTGCTGTCATGGCCGTGTGGGACAGCCCCTGATGCTGTGTTTCAGATAAACTGTCCGTCTCCAAAGGCTCCATGCTGCTCTCTGCAGAGACCATCTGGGGAGCTCTCCGAGGTGAGCTGTGCTTTCCGCAGGGCATTCCTGCTCTCCCTGCCTCGGGCCTGTGGGGATGTCTCACGGTGCCTCTCTCTTTCCATATACTTCTTTGTTAATTGAGCTCTGCTCCTTTGGGGGTGTCTGTGCTGAGAAAGGGACTGTGTGTTTTCCTGCAGGCCTGGAAACATTCAGCCAGCTCATTGGGAGAGATGAGAATGGCACGGTGAGTTTTGGCCTCGTCTCCTGGGGGCATCAGCTCTCCATAATGCCCCTGCCTCCATGGGGACAGACTGAGGGTTGCTGGGATGCTTGGGATGAGTGGGCTCAGCCTTGCCAAGAGCCAAGTGGAGATTCGTGGATCCAGCCGGATCCCTGCCTTCTGAGCGGGTAAAGAAGTGCTGCAGCTCCTTCTGGCCAGTTTGCACTCTGGGCAGTGAGAGCACCCCTGTCCTGCCAGCCCTGGGGACGGTGGTGACCCTCAGTGTCTCTTGCTAATGGCCATTTTCCCAACATCCTGCTCATGTCTTCCTCACGTCTTCTGTGTGCAGTACTACATCAATGAGACAGAAATCGTGGACTTTCCCCGCTTCCCTCACCGGGGACTGTTGCTGGACACCTCTCGTCACTACCTGCCTCTGAGAGCCATCCTGGAAACTCTGGTAGGGCACCCGTGCTGCGAGATGAGGTTTAATTGGGTGCCCCTTCCCCTGTGACAACTGAGCTCCCTTGTTTAGGTGATTTCTCAGCTGCCTTCATTAAAAAGAAATCCTTGAGGTATCTTGGATTCCTGCGGTCCAGGTTACTCTCCAAGGCTGAGTTGTTTCTAAGGCAAGGGAAAACACTGGTAAAGGTGGCTGGTGGTTCTGTGTTCATCCCAAGCAGAATTAAACTTGCAGGTTTCCACCAGTGGCTCAGTTACAGGGAGAGCAGGGATTTTACTGAGCAGAAGTATTCCTGGCCCTGTGCAGCTTTTTGTGTTTACAGGGAGGTGTCTGAATCCCTCTTGGATCTTGGGGAGCATTTAGAGACTCTGCCTTGTCCTTCTGGAGCAGGAGGACCTTGTCCCCTATCTGTGGCAAGCTGGATGACTTTTCAGGAGGGATGAGGCACGTTCATCTTTGTCCCTGTTCCTTCCCAGGACGTCATGGCTTACAACAAGTTCAACGTGTTTCACTGGCACATTGTGGATGACCCATCTTTCCCCTATGAGAGCTCCACGTTCCCAGAGCTCAGCAAGCAGGTAATGCTCCTTGATCCCCACGTAGTGCCCAGCTCAGGTGAGCAGATCCCCTGCCTCTGCTCCTGAGCTTTCCCATGTTCGCAGGGAGCCTTCAATGCCATGACCCACGTGTACACAGCCAGCGACGTGCGCACCGTGATCGAGTACGCCCGCCTGCGCGGCATCAGAGTCATCGCTGAGTTCGATACCCCTGGCCACACCCTCTCCTGGGGGCCAGGTGAGGAGCAGACCCTGCCTGCTGCTGCTGCTCTGAGGAGAGTTGGAGTTGTCCCAGGGGCAGGAATGGGAGCTGCAGTCTGGACCCTAAAAGCTGGGTGTGGGCAGCAGTGTCCCACAGGCTGGCTTTGAGGAGGAGCAAGCCATTATTTGGGGGATGTGGGACCCAGTGGTCCAACTTCTAGAGCAAAATCCGAAGGGAAACATTTCCATCTTTTCTTGGGTCCAAGCTGGGTGATTTTTTTGTGGGAACATCTGCTCTTCCAAAACTATTATCATGGCTATTGCAAGGATCTTGTGTTTAACTCAGGGTACAGCTGGCCAAGCTTCCTTGCTCTACTCAGCTGTGTCCCAGTCCTGACACACCGCTCTCTGCTCCAAGAACTGCATCTCCTCTTCCATGTCTGGAAGTGCAAGAAGCTCCAGGAAAACATTCCATTGTCTTTTTCTTCCCTTCCCCTGCCTCCAAATGCCAAGGCCCGTGTTAGAATTCACCACGTGTGTGGTCACAATGGGAACTGTGGCTGTCCCTCCTTCCCTGTCCCCTGATGGCCCTGTGTTGTGCTGAGGGGCACTGTAGAGGATGACATGGTCACACTTCGCCCCTTCCTCACCATCCTGCATTTGTTCTCATCAGGTGCTCCAGGCCTCTTGACTCCCTGCTATACGGGCAAGGCTCCTTCTGGAGTCTATGGGCCCATCAACCCCATCGTTAACAGCACCTACCAGTTTGTGACCAGTTTGTTCCAGGAGGTCAGTGCTGTGTTCCCAGACTTCTTTCTTCACCTCGGTGGCGATGAGGTGGATTTCACGTGCTGGTGAGTCTGTGATCAGTCTGAATGGGGGAAAGTATTTGGGATTGGAGTCCCAGCCTATCGCTTCTTGATCATGATCTTTGGTGTCCTGCTCTCCCAGGCCAGGGGTAGCACTGATGCTTGGGTTTTTTGGTATTTCTGTGCTCATGGTGATGCTGGATGTAGGGAGCTGCTGGTGCTGGTCCAGCCACAGCTCTGGAATGCCTGGGCAAGCCTTGGACTGATGTGGGAGGGGCTTGACCATGCCTTGGCTTTATTCCAGAGGTCAGGTTGCAATGGTTTTGTTCCTTCTCTTTGGTGCACAGGAAATCCAATCCAGAAATCCGTGCTTTCATGAAGGAGATGGGCTTTGGTGAAGATTACAAAAAATTGGAGTCTTTCTACATCCAGAGGTAAGGACAGGGCATCCAGGGCCTGCATCTGCACTGTGTGACTGGCACAAATGTCTTCTGTCTTGGGGACACCAGATCTCCTTTTCAGGAGCATCCCCATTGGTCTTGTCTCCCTGACCCCAAAAGGGAACATTTTAGTGGGAGATTGGCCACAAAAAAGCCTGGGGCTGATGAGAAAGGGGCTGTGCTCTCTCCCTTCTCCTTCAGAAGCACCTCCACATCCCACTGAGGATGTTGGGAATATCTGTGCTGCTCCTTTGACTCTATGTAACCACCAAAGAGGGCATCAGTGGGATCACCCAAAACTCGGTACTTTTCCCACTCCAGGCTTCTGCACATTGTCTCTTCCCTTGGAAAAGGTTATATTGTGTGGCAGGAGGTGTTTGACAACGACGTGAAGGTGAGAGCTGCATGTGCTGGGGTGAGCGGTGCCCGCAGCCCAGCCTGGTGCACTGGTGTGCTCTGGGGGGGCCATGCTGGGGCTGGTGGGGGTTACTCTGTAATGGGACTGGGGTCGATCTCCAGATGGTGCTGCCAGTGAGCTGCCCTCATGGTGGCTTTATCACACTGCTGCCAATGCTTCGCTCCCTCCAGGTTCTTGTATATTCATCTGCAAGATGCAGGTTTTAACCCTGCCCAGGACACTCTGCAAACGGCCTTATCCCTCCTTCTGTTGCTCCTGCAAACTAGATGGGAAGTGGCTCAAAAATCGAGCCCAAGTCTGCCTCAGCTTCCTTTTGGGGGTGTGGAGGGGGTCAGGGCGCTCTACTCGGGGGAGCAGGTGATGCTTCTGTCACCGCAGCGATCCCCTGCACCGTGTTCACCTGTGCTCCTCAGCTGAGGCCCGACACCATCATCCACGTGTGGAAGGAGAACTCCATGCAGTACATGAACGAGATGGCCAACGTCACCAGGGCTGGCTACCGGGCTCTGCTCTCTGCACCCTGGTACCTCAACCGCATCTCCTACGGGCAGGACTGGATAGCAGCCTATAAGGTGGAGCCCTTGAGCTTTGCAGGTGTGTTCCTTGTGTCCCCTGACTGCATGGCAGCTGGCTTGGTGCTCAGACGTAGCGCCAGAACTGGCTGTCTTGCTGTCCCCTCCACAGGCAGCCCTGAGCAGAAGGCCCTGGTGATGGGTGGTGAGGCCTGCATGTGGGGTGAATATGTGGATGTCACCAACCTGACCCCCAGGCTCTGGTAAGAGAGGCCACTGGGAGGTCACTTGGGTCATGTGGGGCCAGGCTTGTGTCCCTTTTCTTTACCACTGAGCATCATGTGCTGAACTTGTGGGTTTGGTCTGCACATGGTGCCTGTCCTTATCCCTTCTGTGCCGGTAGCAGCTTCACTGAGGCTGAAATGAGGCTTTGCAAGGCTGTAACAACCTGCTGCTGCAACCAGGCTGTGTTTAACACCTGTCTGTCCTGTCACCCTGGTCTGCTGCTGGTGGGCATGTGTCCAGCAATGGATCTTGGGATACTCTGAAGCCTTTGTGTGTGGAAGGACTCTGGGCAGGAAAGCGTTTGGGAGCTCAGGGCTTCAATGTGAGACGCTTTTGAGCTCCCCCCTGTCCTGACTGCCTGTCCCTTGTCCTCAAGGCCAAGAGCTGGGGCCATAGCTGAAAGACTCTGGAGCAATGAGACCGTCAGGGACGTGGAAGATGCGTACGCCCGGCTGGCGGAGTTCCGCTGCACCTTGCTTGGGTAACCGTCCTGGGACTGCTCCCCCCGGCACAACTGCTCTGGGCTCAGCCCTGGGAGGGCAGCGAGGGAGGGAGAAGGGCTTGCCCTGCTGCAAAATGACCCTTGTTCCTCTGGAAAGCCCTGGTTTCCCTGGTGCCTGTGCCGTGGGCAGAGCTTGCTTTGTGCAGTGCTGGAAGAGCTCTCCTGCTGCCGGCGTGGGCTGGTGGCTTTGGCGAGGAGAGGGCTTTGTGCTGAGGAAGGAGGGGACTTGTCAGCTCTTGCCACTCCTCCTGCAGCACCAGCTTCCCTGGGAAACCTGTCCTCACCCTGTGCTCCCACACATGAGCAAAACACTGAGTTTATAAGTACAGTATGAAAACCACTCCCTCCTTGTCACTCCTGGAACGGGGCACCCATGGCCACCCTGTGCCGCTGGAGCCCCTCAAACCCAGTGGTGGCTCTACCTGTGCCCTCTCCCTGATGCCATCTTTCTGTTCTCTTCCCAGGCGTGGTGTCCAAGCACAGCCTCTCTACGTCGGATACTGTGACCGTGAATTTGGCGGGCTTTGAAGGGAGAGCCCTGCTGCCCTCAGTCTCTGTGCACGGAGGAGGAATGTCCCTCCCTCAGAAGGGCAGAGGGACCCCTTCCCACCCCACCTTCTGCTCTGGCTTCATTGCAAGGAACATTTTTTTGCCTCGGCATGCACTCTTTGCCTCTTTTTCTATTTTTATTTCTTCAGATCTGTAAATAAATGACCTCAAAGAGGAAAAAGGTGCCTATTCCTGCTCAGCTGGGGCTTGGGAGACCGTGCAAGGGTTAGCAGGAGATGGGTAGGGCTTGCTCCAGAGACGCTGGTGAAGAAGCATCATCCCGGTGGCTCTGGAGCTTGCAGGGTGCCTGCTCAGCTGGATAAACTGGGCTTAGCCTCTGCTGCTGTTGCAGGGTTTGCTTCTGCAGTCATGTTGTGCTGTGGGGTCCTGTCCTTGTCCCTCCTCTCTCCTCTGATGGCCAGGCCTGCAAGCCACCACGTGTGCTGCCCTAAACCCTGGCTGCTGCCACCTCCTCTGGCTTCTCCTCAGCAGATGACACCCTGGAGCCGCTTTGAGGAGCCCTTGCAAATCTGCTGAGTGGTGCATGGATATTATGAAATCTTTGCTCAGCTCTTCAGGCTGTCACCTCTCCCTGGGATTTGGCCAACTGACCCATCCTCCTCCTGCTCTGTTATTCTCAGGATAATTCTCCAGGTCTCTTCCATCCAGAGGAGTTGGTTTCAATGGTGTTTTCCTTGCAGAAGAAACCAGTGGTGCTGCTTTCCCACAGAACTGGGACAGGTGTGATTGTTGTCCCTCAGAGGTTGGGGTTGCCATGCTGGAAACAGCATTCAGCTGAAAGCAGGGAATCTCTCGGGGAGAAATCCTGGCTGGATGGGACTGTTGTATGTGTGTCTTGGTCTTAAGTGAGTGAGATGCCCTGTTATGGCTGGAAACCTTTTATGATTGCACTTTAAATTAAAAATAGTGAATTAACAGTTATTACTGCCGCCTGGTTTTATAAGTTGGATTTTTAAATTTTTTTTTTTCCCCAGTGTGCTGTAAAGTGGTACCTTGGCCATGTGCTTTTGTCACTGCAGGGAGCTGCTGCCAGCAAGGCTGGGGTAAGAGGGACCCTGGCTCTGGGAGGGGTGCTCTGCTCCCAAGAACAATGCTCTGTTCCCAAAGATGATGCTCTGCAAGAGAGACTCTTCACCATGCTGTCCCAGTTCCCTGCCCTCATTCCACCTGCCCTTCCACCTTGCTGGGCTCCCTTTCCCCCGTAGCCAGGTGTGAGACCCCCCCCAGGACTTGGGATGCCCATGGAGGACCCCCCCAACACAGCACCTTCCGCTGAAGCCTGGTATTGTGATCCAGGTTAAACATCACACCCATGATCCCATTTTCCAGGGTGTCTGCGCCAGCATCTTCCCAAAACCACCATCATGGAGGTGGCTCAGTGACGTTTCCACCCTTGCAAGGGCCGGGATCCCGGGAGCACCCCGCTTTCCCTGCCGCGGCTTTGCCGGGTGGCCCGTTCCTTCCAGAACATCTATTTTGGTCGTGTAAAACTTGCCGGGGAGCAGGGAACAGGGAACAGGCAGCGTGTGAATCACTCGGGGCCAACGGGTTTAAAAATAAACCCAAGCGGCGGCGAGGAGCAGCCGCCAAGCCCCCGGATTCCGGCAGGAGTGTGCTCCACACGTCCCAAACCCACCCGTGGGCACTGGCACCAGCCAGGGGAGTTTATTGGGACACGCTTGCAGTGGCGGGCACATGTGTGCATTGTGTGTGTGCTTGTAAATACGTGTGTGTGTTATGGGTGTGCTTGTAAACGTGTGTGTGCTTGTAAATGTGTGTGCAAGGTGTGTGTGTGCTTGTAAACGTGTGTGCATTGTGTGTGTGCTTGTAAATACGTGTGTGTGTTATGGGTGTGCTTGTAAACGTGTGTGTGCTTGTAAATGTGTGTGCAAGGTGTGTGTGTGCTTGTAAACGTGTGTGCATTGTGTGTGTGCTTGTAAATACGTGTGTGTGTTATGGGTGTGCTTGTAAACGTGTGTGTGCTTGTAAATGTGTGTGCAAGGTGTGTGTGTGCTTGTAAACGTGTGTGCATTGTGTGTGTGCTTGTAAATACTTGTGTGTGTTATGGGTGTGCTTGTAAACACGTGTGTGCTTGTAAATGTGTGTGCAAGGTGTGTGTGTGCTTGTAAACGTGTGTGCATTGTGTGTGTGCTTGTAAATACGTGTGTGTGTTATGGGTGTGCTTGTAAACGTGTGTGCACTGTGTGTGCTTGTTAGCATGTGTGCATTGTGTGCGTTGTGTGTGCGTGTAAACACGTGTGTGCTTGTGAACACGTGCACGAGCTCGTGCAGACGTGGCTGTGGGTCCTCACACATACGCTCGTGCACACACGTGCACAGGGGTTGTTGAGCACACATGCATTTGGGTACACACTTGCACACGTGCATTAAGGGCCCTTGCACGTGTGCACTTGCACACATGCACTTGCTCACACATGCATGTGGGCCCTTGCACACGTGCGCTCATGCACAAACTTGCACACACGTGCATATAGGTCCTTGCAGACATACATTTGTGCACATGCCTGCACACATGTCCATATGGATCCTTGCACACACGTGCATGGGTGTCCTTGCACTGGTGCACGTGCTTGCACACACGTGTACACACACACACTCGCACTCGTGCTAAGGAGTCCTAGCACTCGTGTGCATATAGGTCATTGCACACGTGTGCCTATGGGTCCTTGCAAGCCTGCACATTCCAGTAACACATTTGCACACACGTGCACACATGTGCAAATGCCCCCACGTGTCATTGCCCAGACTCACGCGCTGGCCTGAAGCCACATGTGCTGTGCTTACACACACGTGTGCACTCTTGCAGCGCCTGTATGTGCTTGCACACGCTTGAACACACATGCACGTGTTTGTGTAGCCTTGCACATGCTTGCACACGCACTCACACACACATGCACACAGCTGCACACGCTCACACCCTTCCCCACGCTCACACGCCCCTGCGCACATGAGGCAGCGTGCCGGGGAAGCCAGGCCTCCCCCCACCTGGCTGCTGCTTTGGGACTAATTAATTAATTAACGGCAACACCAGGTATTGAAGCTGCTCAGTCTAATTACAGATCTTTTGGGGTGATGTGGGGTGCAGGAGGGAGGTGCTCCCCTCCTCCCCCTTCTGGGGCAGCCCCAGGGGGGCAACAGGGGCAGCGTGGGGTCCATGGAGGTGGAAAAACTCAACGAAGTGTCCAAAGTGACCATTTTTGAGCCTCTTCTGTGGATTTAACCCCTGCTCTGAGGTGGGGAACAGAGAGGGGTGAAGTCTGGAGGCTACTAAAGGGCTGTAAGGGGAAGGTGGGAGGTTGCTCAGCCCCTTGGGCAGCCCTGACTGGAGTTGGGGGGATGATGGGGGGCAAAAAGGGGATGGAGGGGGGTGAGGGAGGATGGGGGTGATGGGGAGACGGGGAAAGGGAGTGACATAGGAGGTGATGGGGGGATGAGGGGAAAGGGGATACACGGGGAGTGATGGGGGGATAGGGGGTGGCGGGGCATGACGGGGGGTGATGGAGGTCACAGGAAATTATGGGAGGGATGTGGAAGGGGGGACCGGGGGTGATGGGGAGGACGGGGGTGATGGGGGTGGTGGGCATGATGGAGATGATGGGGGAGGGTGATGAAGGTGATGAGGGGTGAGGAAGATGATGGTCGTCATGGGCGTGATGGTGGTGATAGGGGTAATGGGGATGATAGGGGTGATGGGGATGCCGGGGGTGATAGGGGTGACAAGGATTCTGGTGGGGGGGGGGGGGTGATGGTAATGACGGGGGCTGATTGGGGGTGATGGGGATGGCGGGGGTGATGGGGGTGATGGGGATGGCGGGGTGATGGGGGTGACGGGGCCGAAAGGGGAGACACGGGGGGCGCCGGGCGCGGGACGGTGACGGCGCGGGGGGGTTCGGGGTCAGCCCGGCAGGGGGCAGCAGTGGGCGGAGCCGGGCCGCCCCCCGCCCCTCTTTCCGCCCCCCGCTTCTGATTGGCCACCGCCCCCTCATTATGCTAATACGGCGCTCCTGGGCGGGGCCGTCCGGCTGACGTCACGGGCCCGCTGGCGGGCGCGGGCCGAGCCGAGCCGAGCCGAGAGGTGCCGAGCGGGCGGTGCCGAGCGGTGCCGAGGCGAGCCGAGCGGTGCCGAGCGGTGCCGAGCGGTGCCGGGCGGTGCCGAGCGGTGCCGGTCGGGCGGGGCGGGGCGCGGAACGGGCCATGGCGGCCGGCGGCGGCGGGCGAGGCGGCGGGGGCGGCGTTCAGCACCGCGAACAGCGGCCGGGTGAACGGGCTGAGCCGCCCGCCCGGCGCCATCGCCATGAAGGACCACGACGCCATCAAGCTGTTCGTGGGGCAGATTCCGCGCAACCTGGAGGAGAGCGACCTCAAGCCGCTCTTCGAGGAGTTCGGCCGCATCTACGAGCTCACCGTGCTAAAGGATCGCTTCACCGGCATGCACAAAGGTGCGGGGGCGGCGGGCCGAGGGACCCCCCGGGTGGGGCGCCCTGACATGGGACACCCAGGTGTGGGGCTATCCTGAGGTGAGGTTGGACACCCTGGGGTGGGGCGACCCTCAATACACTCAGTGAGGTACGGCTCTGGTGGGATGCTCTGAGGTGGGGGGGGACCCTCAGTGAGGTACGGCTCTGGTGGGATGCCCTGAAGTGGGGGGGACCCTCAGTGAGGTACTGCTCTGGTGGGATGCTCTGAGGTGGGGCAGGACCCTCAGTGAGGTACGGCTCTGGTGGGATGCTCTGAGGTGGAGCAGGACCCTCAGTGAGGTACCACTGTGGTGGGATGCCCTGAGGTGGGGGGGACCCTCAGTGAGGTACGGCTCTGGTGGGATGCTCTGAAGTGGGGGGGACCCTCAGTGAGGTACTGCTCTGGTGGGATGCCCTGAGGTGGGGCAGGACCCTCAGTGAGGTACTGCTCTGGTGGGATGCTCTGAGGTGGGGCAGGACCCTCAGTGAGGTACGGCTCTGGTGGGATGCCCTGAGGTGGGGCAGGACCCTCAGTGAGGTGCGGCTCTGGTGGGATGCTCTGAAGTGGGGGGGACCCTCAGTGAGGTACTGCTCTGGTGGGATGCTCTGAGGTGGGGCGGGACCCTCAGTGAGGTACGGCTCTGGTGGGATGCTCTGAGGTGGGGCAGGACCCTCAGTGAGGTACGGCTCTGGTGGGATGCCCTGAGGTGGGGGGGACCCTCAGTGAGGTACTGCTCTGGTGGGATGCCCTGAGGTGGGGCAGGACCCTCAGTGAGGTACTGCTCTGGTGGGATGCTCTGAGGTGGGGCAGGACCCTCAGTGAAGTACGGCTCTGGTGGGATGCTCTGAGGTGGGGCAGGACCCTCAGTGAGGTACTGCTCTGGTGGGATGCCCTGAGGTGGGGGGGGACCCTCAGTGAGGTACTGCTCTGGTGGGATGCTCTGAGGTGGAGCAGGACCCTCAGTGAGGTACTGCTCTGGTGGGATGCCCTGAGGTGGGGGGGACCCTCAGTGAGGTACGGCTCTGGTGGGATGCCCTGAGGTGGGGGGGACCCTCAGTGAGGTACTGCTCTGGTGG
This sequence comes from Corvus cornix cornix, assembly GCF_000738735.6. NCBI lineage: Eukaryota > Metazoa > Chordata > Aves > Passeriformes > Corvidae > Corvus > Corvus cornix. The sequence continues at coordinate 19,551,574 of NC_046340.1, forward strand.
GATGCCCTGAGGTGGGGCAGGACCCTCAGTGAGGTACTGCTCTGGTGGGATGCTCTGAGGTGGGGGGGGACCCTCAGTGAGGTACTGCTCTGGTGGGATGCTCTGAGGTGGGGCAGGACCCTCAGTGAGGTACTGCTCTGGTGGGATGCCCTGAGGTGGGGCAGGACCCTCAGTGAGGTACGGCTCTGGTGGGATACTCTGAGGTGGGGCAGGACCCTCAGTGAGGTACGGCTCTGGTGGGATGCTCTGAGGTGGGGGGGACCCTCAGTGAGGTACTGCTCTGGTGGGATGCCCTGAGGTGGGGGGGACCCTCAGTGAGGTACTGCTCTGGTGGGATGCTCTGAGGTGGAGCAGGACCCTCAGTGAGGTACCACTGTGGTGGGATGCCCTGAGGTGGGGCAGGACCCTCAGTGAGGTACGGCTCTGGTGGGATGCCCTGAGGTGGGGCAGGACCCTCAGTGAGGTACTGCTCTGGTGGGATGCTCTGAGGTGGGGCAGGACCCTCAGTGAGGTACGGCTCTGGTGGGATGCCCTGAGGTGGGGCAGGACCCTCAGTGAGGTACTGCTCTGGTGGGATGCTCTGAGGTGGGGCAGGACCCTCAGTGAGGTACTGCTCTGGTGGGATGCTCTGAGGTGGGGCAGGACCCTCAGTGAGGTACGGCTCTGGTGGGATGCTCTGAGGTGGGGCAGGACCCTCAGTGAGGTACTGCTCTGGTGGGATGCTCTGAGGTGGGGCAGGACCCTCAGTGAGGTACTGCTCTGTGGGATGCTCTGAGGTGGGGCAGGACCCTCAGTGAGGTACGGCTCTGGTGGGATGCCCTGAGGTGGGGCAGGACCCTCAGTGAGGTACGGCTCTGGTGGGATGCCCTGAGGTGGAGCAGGACCCTCAGTGAGGTACCACTGTGGTGGGATGCCCTGAGGTGGGGGGGGACCCTCAGTGAGGTACGGCTCTGGTGGGATGCCCTGAGGTGGGGCAGGACCCTCAGTGAGGTACGGCTCTGGTGGGATGCCCTGAGGTGGGGCAGGACCCTCAGTGAGGTACGGCTCTGGTGGGATGCCCTGAGGTGGGGCAGGACCCTCAGTGAGGTACTGCTCTGGTGGGATGCTCTGAGGTGGGGCAGGACCCTCAGTGAGGTACTGCTCTGGTGGGATGCTCTGAGGTGGAGTACCCTGAGATGGGGGCCCCCCTCAGGTGGGACACCACCGAGATGTGGCACCTAAGTATGGGCCACCCGTGAGTCAGGACAACCTGAGGTGCGGGGAACCTCTCAGGTGAGGGGTCTTGTCCCTCAGGCAGGATACCTCTGAGGTGAGGTACCCTTCCGGTGGGACAGCCTAAGATGGATCATCCTGATAAAGGAATACCCCTCAGGTGGGATGCCCTGAGGTGGGATGCCCTGAGAGCGGGGACCCCTCAGTTGTGGTACCCCAGTGGTGGGGTAAACTGAGATGGAGCACCCTGGTATATAGTGGGACCCCTGGGGTGAAGACGCCCCTGAAGTGGGACACCCTGAGGCAAAGGTACCCAAGTGTGAGGCACCTGTGATACGGGACAGCCTGAGGTAGGATATCCCTGAGGTGAAGGCACCCCTGAAAGGAGGTTCCCCATCAAATGGGACAACCTGATGTTTGGTATGTAAGTGTGTAGCACCACTGAGTTGGGATGCCGTGAGATGAGGGTACTCCTCGTGTGGGACATCCTGAGATGGAGCATCCCAAGACAGGGGTACCTCTAAGGTGGGACATCCCTTAGGTGGAGGCATCCCTGAGGTGGGATAACCTGAGGGGGAGCACCCTGAGATACAAATGGGATGCTTTGAGAGGGGGCACCATGATATGGAGGTACCCCTGAGGGGGGACACACTGGTATGGGGCACCTCTGAGATGGGGGTACCTGTGAGGTGATGTACCCCTGAAATGGAGGTACCCCTGAGGTGGGACACTCTGAGGTGTGGCACCCAAATATGGGGCACCCCTCTGTTGAGTTACACCTGAGGTGGAGGTACCCTTGATCTGCAGGCTACCCATAACGATGGGGTACCCCAAGGAGGAGAAACTGCTAGGGTGAAGGTATCCCTGAGTTGGAGGCAACCTTGAGGTAGAGCACCCTGAAATGGGAACGCCCCAGTATGCAGCATTTGGATATATGGCCCCTCCTAAGATTGGGGTACCCCTGAGTAAGAGGGGGGCACCCACCTGGGGTCAGGATGCTGCTGTCTGGCTTGGGGGCACCTGTCTGGCGTCAGCACACCCACGTGAGTTGTGTGCACCCCTGGAATTGGAGCATGCCTGGGATACAGGCACCCACTGTGGATGGGAACACCCCGTGTCTGCGCTGTGTCCCAGGTGCTGTGGCACTGTGACATGGCATGTGGAGCACTGGCACTCGGAGCAGTGACGCACCAAGGGGATCACATAGGCATAGCCGGGGTCTCCACGGAACCCCCCCACCCAAGAGCCAGGGTGTGCAGTGCCAGAGCAGGGTCAAGGCACCCCAGGTGTCACCCAAACAGGAGCCACAAGCTGTCACCGAGCCCCCATGCCACGGGCAGCACCTGCTTCACTGGCATGCCAAAACTTGGAGCTTTTGGATGCTGCCTCGTCAATGCCTTTCAGCCATGGGGCAGCCGCCTGGACTCTGTCATTCTTGGCACTGTGGCCTCCAACATTTCTCCAGGTGTCTCTGAAGCTGCTTGTGTGCCTGGATCAATGGGATTTGCACCCTTCCAGGCCCCCTCGGCGCTTCCTCCAGCGCAGGCTTCAACGTCTGCGGCCCAGCCGCGTGATTTAATTGCGGACGCTCCTCTAATTTGAACGGCATCCTCCCTCCCGGCGAGCCTCCGGAGCAGAACCACTCCTGCGCCAGCCCTCCGAACTTCTCCAGAATGCCCAGGCACCGTTTACATTGTCGCCTGCAGGAAAAACGCGGAAAAAAAAGAGAAGGAAGAGCAGAGAGCAGGAAGCCAACATGATTACAGATGGTAAACACTGGAAATGGCACCGGGACTGAGGCGAGCTGCTGTGCTGATCTCCCCTTCCCACCCGCAGCGGGAGAATATTGACCCAGGGGGATCTCTTCTTGGCACCACGAGGGCAGATGTCCCCAGCACCCCAAGGCGGGTGAGGGACCCCATCCCGCAGCATCCTCCGCCCTGCCGCCATGCTCCCTCTCCTCCCAGGCACGCTGATTGTACTTATTAAGAGTTATTAATACTTAATCAGCTGGCGGATTTAATTGTGCCAATATTAAAAATGCATCAATGTCAATTTTATTCATTAAATATTTACTTTGTTGAAGGGAAACTGTTTTGCTGCTGTTTTAATATCACTTTCAGATGCTTTTGGATGTGACCCCAGCAAATTGGGGGGGGAGCCCTCAGGGAGGGAGCGGCGCAGTGGTGGCACAGGGACCAGGAATGCTCCAGGAGAGACGGAGGGAAGAGGACCGGACCCTGTCCCTAGGGCTCGCTCGTCACTGCCAGCTCTGTGCAAGCGAGTGGCTCGGCAGTGAGTCAGCGTGGGAAAACCTCACCCCAGGCGTATTCCCGATTTCCAAAGCGCCATGATGTCGAAGGAGACGGAGCGCCTTCACCACATGAATCTCATCCCAAGGAGGATGCTCAGGGCTGGGAGAAGCCTGGTAGCAAGACAGGGTGCACAGCCTCAATGCCTGGAGATCTGCTTCCTGGAGGACTTGGACTGTGACTTTCCCCAGGGCTGGGGCTGGAGTGCTGCTGCCCGTGTGCTGCCTGCTCCTCCTTGGCTCCTTCCTTCATCCCGCTGCTCCATCTCCTGCCCTGTTCTGGGGGTGAACTCTGACCCTGCGTGTGCCCATCTTGGTGTGGAGTACCAGGGTACCAGGATGCTGGATACTGGATGTCATGGTGCCAGGGTGTCAGTGTGATGGGATGGTGAGTGCCACGGTGCTGAGCTGCTGGATGCCACAGTGCCAGGGTGCTGGATGCCACCATGCCAGGGTGCCAGACCCCAGGTTGTAGACTTCCAGGGTGCCAGAATGCTGAATGCCAGGATGTCAGGGTGCTGGGATGCTGGATGCTGTGGTGCTGAGGTGCTGAATGCCACCATGCCAGGTTGCTGGGGTGCTGGCTGCCACCGTGCCAGGGTGCCAGACTGCTGGGTTGCCAGATGCCACAGTACCAGGGGGCTGGGATGCTGGGTATCACTGTGCTGGATGCCAGGATGCTGAAACACCACAGTGCCATGTCAGCTGTGCCATCGGCTCCCTGCGTGCCCGGGGCTCTGTGGTGATACCAGGCCACACACTGACCCCGTCTCCCTGTCTCCACAGGCTGTGCCTTCCTCACCTACTGCGCCCGCGACTCCGCACTGAAGGCACAGAGTGCCCTGCACGAGCAGAAGACTCTGCCAGGGGTAAGTGACACCAGGGGGTTGGGGTGAGTTGGGACAGGGGCTGGTGACACCTCCCTGAAGCACAGGAGAATTAAGTGATGCTGAGGTGGTCGAGGTGAGCTGGAGCAGCGGCTCATGACGCCTCCCCAAGGCATGGGAGCCTTAAGTGACAGCGGGGGATCGGGGTGAGCCAGGGTGGGGGCCGGTGACACCTCCCCGAGGCGCAGGAGCCGCTTCCAGCGGCCGCAAACCGAGGCATCGATTTTCCAGCCGCCCGCGTGCTGTTGCACTTTCTGTGGGCTCCGACCTCCCGAGCTTAACAAAGTGAAAATAAATATTTAATTATTCGCCTAAATAAAAATCAATAGGCCCGCGGGTTGGCTGGGGAAAGAGCCGGGGCCCGTGAATATCAATCCCTGCTGCGTGTGCGTGGAGCTGGCAGAGGGGGATGAGGTTTGCGGGGATGTGACTTCCTGAGCCGCGCTCTCACCGGCCGGGCCACATGTCAGTAAGTTCAAGAGTTAATGACCCACCTGGGCAGCCTAAAGGAGGGGGTTCTCATCAGGCACATACGTGTGTGTAAGGCTGCTGCCACGGCCGCTCGCTGGGGGTGGGGGTGTGTGTGTGTGAGCACGTGTGTGCACGTGGGTGTGTGGGCACAGGCCCCGCAGGGGCTCAGGGCTGTGTGTGCCCCTCTGTGTGTGTGTGCACACGGCGGTGCAGAGCCCTGTGTGCTTGTGCTCACACCCCTGTGCCCATGCAGGTGCTCACACCTATCTGTGCCTGAGCACACCCTGTGAAGGTGCTCACACCTGCGTGTGCTCACACCTATCTGTGCCTGAGCACACCCTGTGAAGGTGCTCACACCTGCGTGTGCTCACACCTATCTGTGCCTGAGCACACCCTGTGAAGGTGCTCACACCCGCATGTACTCACACCTGTGCCTGAGCACACCCTGTGAAGGTGCTCACACCCGCGTGTACTCACACCTATCTGTGCCTGAGCACACCCTGTGAAGGTGCTCACACCCGCGTGTGCTCACACCTATCTGTGCCTGAGCACACCCTGTGAAGGTGCTCACACCCGCGTGTGCTCACACCTATCTGTGCCTGAGCACACCCTGTGAAGGTGCTCACACCCGCGTGTGCTCACACCTATCTGTGCCTGAGCACACCCTGTGAAGGTGCTCACACCCGCGTGTGCTCACACCTATCTGTGCCTGAGCACACCCTGTGAAGGTGCTCACACCCACGTGTGCTCACACCTATCTGTGCCTGAGCACACCCTGTGAAGGTGCTCACACCCGCGTGTGCTCACACCCGTCTGTGCCTGAGCACACCCTGTGAAGGTGCTCACACCCACGTGTGCTCACACCTATCTGTGCCTGAGCACACCCTGTGAAGGTGCTCACACCCGCGTGTGCTCACACCCGTCTGTGCCTGAGCACCCCTTCTGTGCTTGTGCACACCCATGTGTATGCACTTGTGTACGCTTGGGTACACACCTGTGTGTGCCTGTGAACACACCTCTGTGGCTGTGCACACCTCTCTGCTCTCCACACAAGCACACCCATGTGTGCTTATGTACAACCCCTCTGCCTGTGCACACCCCTCTATACTTGTGCATCCCTCCTGTACCTGCTCACTCCCTGTACCTGTACTCACACACCCTGTACCTGTGATCACACACCCTGTACCTGTGCTCACACACCCTGTACCTGCTCGTACCCCTTGTACCTGTACTCACACACCTATACCTGTACTCACACACCCTGTACCTGCTCATACCACCTGTACCTGTGCTCACCCCGTGTATCTACGCACCCCCTGTACGTGTATTCACACACCTGTACCTGCTCACACACATCTACCTGTGCTCACACGTCCTTGCTCATACCCTGTACCTGCACACCCCCTGTACCTGTGCTCACATCCTGTATCTGCTCACCCCTGTGCCTGTACTCACACCCCTGTACCTGCTGACCCCCTGTGCCTGTGCTCACACCCCTGTACCTGTGCTCACACCCCTGTACCTGTGCTCACACCCCTGTGCCTGTGCTCACACCCCTGTGCCTGCTCACCCCTGTACCTGTGCTCACACCCCTGTACCTGTGCTCACACCCCTGTACCTGCTCACCCCTGTACCTGCTGACCCCCTGTGCCTGTGCTCACACCCCTGTACCTGCTGACCCCCTGTGCCTGTGCTCACACCCCTGTACCTGTGCTCACACCCCTGTGCCTGCGCTCACACCCCTGTACCTGCTGACCCCCTGTGCCTGCGCTCACACCCCTGTACCTGCTGACCCCCTGTGCCTGTGCTCACACCCCTGTACCTGCTGACCCCCTGTGCCTGTGCTCACACCCCTGTACCTGTGCTCACACCCCTGTGCCTGCGCTCACACCCCTGTACCTGCTGACCCCCTGTGCCTGCGCTCACACCCCTGTACCTGCTGACCCCCTGTGCCTGCGCACCCCTGTACCTGCTGACCCCCTGTGCCTGTGCTCACACCCCTGTGCCTGTGCTCACACCCCTGTACCTGCTCACCCCTGTACCTGCTGACCCCCTGTGCCTGTGCTCACACCCCTGTACCTGCTGACCCCCTGTGCCTGTGCTCACACCCCTGTACCTGTGCTCACACCCCTGTGCCTGCGCTCACACCCCTGTACCTGCTGACCCCCTGTGCCTGTGCTCACACCCCTGTACCTGCTGACCCCCTGTACCTGTGCTCACACCCCTGTGCCTGCGCTCACACCCCTGTACCTGCTGACCCCCTGTGCCTGTGCTCACACCCCTGTACCTGCTGACCCCCTGTACCTGCGCACCCCCCGTGTTCCCACCCTCGCCCCCTTCCCCGCCAGGCCCCGCCCCCGGGGTGTCGGGGGTCCGGGGGCGTGTCCGGGCGGCGGTGGGCGTGTCCCCAGCGAGGCCCCGCCCCCGCCCGGCCCGGCCCGGCTCGGCTCGGCGGGGCTGCGGCCGCCCCGCCCTCTGCTCCGCCCCCGCGCGCCGCTGCGCGAGCCCAGCCGAATCCAGCCGAGCCGAGCCGAACCCAGCCCAGCCGAGCCCGGCCTTGCCGAGCCGAGCCGAGCTAAGCCGAGCCCGGCCGAGCCGCCTCGGGTGGAGCCGAGCGCAGCCGAACCGCCTCGGTGGAGCCGGCGGTCCGGCCGGTCCGGCCATGCAGCTGCCGCAGGTGCCGGCGCCCGGGCCGCGGCCGCCCGTGCTGTGGGTGCCCGCCGGGTCCAAGATCCTCTGCATCGAGGTAGGGCCCCGCCTTTGTCTGCCGCCGCCTCCGCCCGGCCCGGCACGGCACGGCCCGGCACCGCCCGGCAGCCTCCGCCCGCGCCGGGGTGGGGAGGGCTGCACCGGGGGGGAGCTGCAGGAGGGATGTGGGTGATGGCGAAGGGGTGTATCTGCTCCCGGGGATGCTGTATGGGAGTGGGGGTGATGGCGAGGGTGTGGGTCCTTGCTCCCGGGGATGGGCATGGAGGGGTGTTGACGGGGGAGTGATGGTGAGCAGGGCGTATCTGCACACTGGGATGAGGATGGAGGGGTGTTGGTGAGGGGGTGCATCTGCTCCCAGGGATGGGCTGGGGATACAGCAGTGTTTGTGATCAGGGTGCATTTGCACACAGGGATGGTGGGTGTGAGTGTGGGTGTTGGTGATGGAGTGTATCTCAACCCAGGGATGGGGATGGGAATGAGGATGGAGCAGTGTTGGGGAGGGGATGTATCTGCTCCCAGGCATAGGATGGGGATGGAGCAGTGTTGGTGATCTGGGTGTATTTGCACACAGGGATGGGGATGGAAGGGTGTCGGTGAGCAGGGTGAATGTGCACACAGGGTTGGGGTGTGTGAGTGGGCATGTTGCAGGGTGTATCTGCACCCAGGGATGAGGATGGAGGAGTGTTGGTGACAGGGTGTATCTGCACAGAGAAATGGGGTAGGAGGGGTGTTGGTGAGGGGATGTATCTGCACCCACAGATGGGCTGTGTGGGCGTGAGTGTTGCTGAGCAGGGTGTATCTGCACCGAGGGATGGAGTGCATGTGTTGGCAGGGTGGTTGTTGGTGATGAGGGTGTATTTGCACTCAGGGATGGGGGGGGGTGTGTGTGTGTGTGTGTTGCCGAGAGGGTGTATCCGCACCCAGGGAAGGGGAGGGTGTCGGCAGAGGGGTGTTGGTGGTGTACCTTGTATCACCCGGGGCTTTGTGTGGTGTGGGTGGCGGTGAGGAGGGTGTTCTGGCACCCAGGAATGGGGTGTTTGCTGTGGGGGGTGTGTTTGCAAGCAGGGATGGAGGATGATGGTGAGGAGGTGTATCTGCCCCCAGGGATGGGTTTGGTGTGTGTGTTGGCTGGAGGGTGTATTTTTCCACCGCAGGTTTGTGTGTGTGTGGTGCAGGTGTGCAAGGGGCAGCGCTTGGTGGGTGTTGCACCCGCAGGCAGCGCGGGAAGGGGTGTGTGCATAGGCAGGGGTACTGCTTTGCCCCCCGGGTGTGCGCAGGTGGGTGTTGGTGGGTGTGCAAGCGCGTGGGTGTTTGTGTGGGGAGAGGAGCTGAGGGTGTCTTTGCCCCCCAGTGATGGTGACAGGGTGTGGGTGCACATGGCTGGGGGAGTGGCAGCAGTGGGGGTGTGTGGGCACACTGCATGTGACAGGGAGTGCAGGTGTCCGCAGGTGTTGCGCTGGGCTCAGGTGTGCCTGGTGGCCATGGGGATGGGATGTGGGTGCTGCTGGGGGTGCCATGAGCCCGCCCAAGGTGTCCGTGTGTCCACAGAGGGCTCCCGGGGGTCCCACTGTTGGTCCTCCTGCCACAAAGGGGAAACTGAGGCAAGGGGCATTGTGTTCTCAGCGTCAGCTGTGCATCCCGGGGCGCGTGCCCAGGGTTGTGTGGGATCCATGGCAGCAGGGAGGCTTCTGTGGGTGTTGCGTGGGCGTGCGGACCGGGGCTGTCCAGGTGCCTGCGGGGCTGGGTGCGGTGGTGCGTGGCCGCACGTGGATGCACAGCACTGCGTGGGCACAGGTGCGTGGCTGCGGAGGCGTACGGCTGTGCCGGGGGGATTGGGGATGGGTGTGCTTGGAGGGTGCTGGGGATCTGTGGTTGTGCTCAGAGGTGTGTGGGTGTGTGCAGGGTGTGCCAGGGTGGTCATACACGTGCAGGGTTGTGTGGTGGTGTGGTTGTCCCCAGACCGGCTGTGTGCCCTCTCTGTGGGTCACCCCCAGGGCTCTGGCATGGTGTTCCCATAGCGAGTGGCTGCCAGTACCCCGGTTCTTGTCTCCCTGCACTGGGTACAGAGGGGCCTGGGGACCCTGGGGATGACATGGACACCAGGCTCCCACAGGCACTTGCTGCTCCCCTGTCACCCACCACCTCCATCTCATTTGGATGCATGATGGCCTGCTGGATCCTCTGGCTGTTGGCTGTGAGGACAAGGAGGAGGAGAGTGATGCCAAGGAAGGAACAAAGGCCAGAAGTGACCCTGTCCCACTGGGCACATCCCTCAGCAGTGATTCACTATGGGCTGGCTCTCCCTGGTACCCAGGCTCTTGGGGGGCTCTGAATTTGGGTGGGGGACAGTGCCTGAGCAGGTCAGGAGGTGGTTTAGCAACCGCTGGTGACCCCCTGCGCTGTGGAACACCAATGGTTTGGCCATGGGGCAGCTGGTGGACTGCATGTGGACTGCTGGTGATGGTGGGTGCTGGAACACCCCAAGCAGGGTGTCACTATGTCCTTGAGCTGTGGGAGGTGACTGGGAGTTGGGGATGGATGGATGGATGGATGGATGGATGGACGGATGCTGTGGGGGTGGAAAGGTGGGTGGTGGCCAGATGGGAGATGGATGGGCGGGTAGTACAGGGATGTTGGGGATATGGATGGCTGCTGTGGGGATGGATGGGTGTTGGGGGGTGGATGGAGGGTGTTGGCAATATAGATAGATGCTATGGGAATGGATGGGTGTATGGGGATACATGTTGGGGACATGGATGGGTGCTATGGGGATGGATGGGTGTTATGAGGATGGGTGTTGGGGATATGGATGGGTTCTATGGGGATGGATGGATGCTATGGGAATGGGTGTTGGAGTATGGCTGGATGAATCCTTGGGGAAGATGGGTGTGTGGGTGATTGTGTGGGTGATTGTGTGGGTGTCCAGGATGGATGAATGGATGGACAGGTGTTGCAGGGTGGGCAGGTGGGTGTCAGGAGCAGGGGGAAATGCCTGGGTGGCTGTTTAGTGTGGGAGGATGGATAGAGGGCTGTGTGGACATGGTGCAGGGGTGCTGTGGGGACAGCCAGGAGGTGTGGGTGCCACAGGGGTCACTGAGCACCCTGTGGTGGGCATGTGGTGATGCCAAGGGTGCCAAAACCCCCTTCTGGGGGTGTCTAGAGGCCAGGGCGATTTCTCCCCGGTGCGGTGTGGCAGCCCTGGGGTAGGTTAGCTGGTCCCTGAGGCCTGACATTTATAAACATCAGCTGCTCCCGGGGAATCAATACAGTTTAATAACCGGCGAGCGGAGACGGGAGACACATCAAAATGACACTCTGCGGCTCCGTAAATGTTATTCTAAATCATCCTCACTGGGTTTATTACATTAAGCATACAGCAGCGGGCATGGGAAATTTATTCCATCAAAGGCCATCGCGCTGGTAAATGGGGCTGGCGGGTCAGTGAGGGGGGCAGCCCCTCCCAAAATGGGGTTCCCTCCTCCCAGCCGTGGCAGGGATGTGAGGGACAGCAGGGTGCTGGGTTTAGGGTCTCGGTGCTGTCACAGCCTCCTGAGTTTGGGGTGAGCCAAATCCTGCCCCAGCAAAAGGTGGATGTTTGGGGGACTGGTGACATGATGGGTGACACTGTGAGGTGTCCCTCGGTGCCACCCTGTGCCACCTCATGACTCCTGGGGACTCAATCCCTTCCCTGGACCATCCCTCTCAGCTCTGCGCTGACATTTCTCTCCACGTTTCCCTGGAGACGAGGCAGTTGCTGTGGAAACCTCCCTCCTCTTCTCTCTTACCCATCCTCTTCCTCACCCTGATGTGGGGGGACCTGGCTCTGCCCCCACCCAGCCCCAAAATTTAGGGACCCCCTCCAGGGGTGCAGCAGGGGGCACCTGGGATGGGGGTGCACACGCACATGGGGGCGACTGTCCCCGTGTGTGCTCAAGGCGTGCTCGTGTGCGCACCCCCGCGCTGTCATGTGTGACATCTCGCCGTTGCCGTGGCGACCCCATCGAGCACATGGCTCGGGCTCCGCAGCATCGCGGGGGAAGCACGCTTGTTGCCATGGAAACGGCCATAATTGTAGCATTTTTCGGCTAAAAGAGGGGAAAAAGGAGGGGGAGAGAGGAGGAGAAATGGCTCCATGGGGCAGCGGGCCAGGGGTGTGCCTGCCAGCCCGGCATGTCCTGCTGCACACGGGTGCCACGCTCGTGGGTGCACACGGTGGTAACAAGGAGGAGGCCAAATTTGGGTGAGGTTTGGGAAAAGGAGGGCAGTGGTGCCAGAGGGGCTGGGGCCGGCGGGGTGCTGCTGATGCCTCTGCAGTCCTTTGCAGTCGAGGAAAGCGGGCAGACAGCCAAGCCTGGCACTGGCGGCCCCGCGGGCGCCTGCAGCACCGGGTGCCCATCGCCAGGGCTGGAGCATTGCCCTCTGTACATGGCACCCCCAGGTCGCTGTGGCCATGAGCCCCAGATCTGTTCTTGCAGGTCCCTCCCCTTTTCCCCGGCTCCCAGTGCCAGTTGTTGGCCAAATCCTGATGATCCCCATGGAAAAGATTCAGGGGGCACCACACTGACCACCCGCTCTCGCTTGTGTTGCAGATGAACCGCCCCATCCAGGTGAAGCCGGCCGACAGTGAGGGCCGAGGAGGTAGGTCCCCAATTCCCCGGCTGCCTGGCACGGGCAGGGGACACAGGGTCACCCAGGGGGTGATGGGGGACGTGGCGGCATCGCGGGGGTTGCTGTGGGAGGGTTGGTTTGCAGAGAAATCTGGGAAAGGAGCTGCCTTTGCTGGTGGCATCCAAACCCGAGCGCAGAGCAAATGCCATGTTCTCTCTCCCTGTCTGGTCAGCTGGGGCGAACATCCTGGCGTTATCCTGGGAATGTCCTGACATTCCAGGGAGCATCCCAACATCCTGGGGGGCAGAGCACCAGCCAGCCCCTCTCAAACTACCACCCCCCCCCAAATTCTTTGTGAGCATCTGCCGCTCATGGGGCTGTGGCATTGCCAGGCTGAGGTGATCATTTGGGCACAGTCTCAGGAATTGGATCAAAATCCCACATCCATTGTGTTACTGGGCAGGTAGGCGCTATCAGATGCAGGATGCTCTCGTGGGGCCGCCTGCCCTTGGCAGGATGGCTGGGGTAGATCCCCTCCCATCCAAACCCTGTTATTAAACACACCGGGAGCTGGTCCCAGCATGTCCCAGAGGGATCTGGCAAATAAATTACCCACTTACCGAGCGTAATTGGTGAAGGATTAAAAATCAATGGGTGAGCTGGGGCTCCCAGTCCAGCCCCCTCACCCAGGAGGCAATGCTGGGCTGCCCAGCCCACTCCCCCTGGGAGATGGTTTATGTTTAACTAGACAACACACCAGCCCTATTCCCTTAACTAATTTTCCTGGTACCTTAACGGACGAAGCATTCATCGTCTCCTGCCATTATTTATTTATTTCCCCGGCAACACTCTTGACAGGGCACCTTATTTTCTTTGTCAAATGCCATTAGCGTGCGGCGCGAGCGCACGGCCGCACAAGACAGATGCTGGTAATAATCATGAAATTCTCATTATTTACTATCCCTTCTCTTGTGTTTGGGTTATTGATGTCCCCTGGGCACGGCCGGAGGCTGCGGGTTGTTCTGTGAGTCGATCATATGAGGGTGATCGCCACTGGTTTGTGGGTTCTCTTTGTTCCCACCACATCCCACCCCAGTGCTGGGGGAGCCAGCCCCCCCATCCCTGGGAAAAGCCCCAGCTCCACTCCCTAAAGCAATGGCTCTTCCAGGATTCACTCCTCAGCAATTTCCCCACAGAAGACGTTTTCCTGCCCTGAGTGTTCTGTAGGATGGAGATGATAAGCCCCGCACCTTCTCCGTGGGATCGGTGTCGCTCCCTCCCTCTGATGTCACCATTTGTGATGAGGGGTTGGGATGGTGAGTGACCTCCCACTCTCTGATGGGCTTGGTTTTGTTTTTAGAAGACAGGAAGCTCTTTGTGGGCATGCTGGGGAAGCAGCAGAGCGAGGACGACGTCCGCCGCCTCTTTGAGCCCTTTGGCCAGATTGAGGAGTGCACCATCCTCCGAGGGCCTGATGGAGCCAGCAAAGGTGGGCTTTGGGGCACCAGGTGGCCACCCTATGGACCTGCAATGGCCAAATCCAACCTGTCCCATGTTCTCTCTGTTCCTTTAGGTTGTGCCTTTGTGAAATACGGCAGCCACGCTGAGGCACAGGCTGCCATCAACAGCCTGCACGGCAGCCAAACCATGCCGGTAAGTGCCAGGCTCGCACCCTGCCCCAGCTGACCCCACGCTGCCTGCCTAATCCAATCACCCACTAATTTGATCCTGACTCTAATTGGATCAAAATCCTACAGACTGGCAATTTGTTGGCCACATCACCCCAGGTTCCTCCTTGCCAGGGCACTGAGCCCCAGCGGTGGGAGCGTGGGGCTAATTCTCTCCATGCCAGAGAAAGGGGCAGTTTAATTAACGCTGAAGGTCAGAACTGTGAACAAGGAAGGGGAAAGGAAGCAGAGGTCAGGAAGCTGCCACCAGGGAGAAAAACTGGCTATAATTAAACCTCACATTGATCGTTGGTTGCTGCTGCCAAGCTGGGCAGTGTCTCCAGGGCTGAGGATGCTGCAGATGCTGTGAGCCAGCACCCACGGCGGGTACACAGTTTGGGGGCTTTGCTGTGGTCCCACCATCAGCCCCATCTTCCCCCCACCGCAGGGCGCCTCGTCCAGCCTGGTGGTGAAGTTTGCAGACACAGACAAGGAGAGGACCCTGCGGCGGATGCATCAGATGGCGGGGCAGCTGGGCATCTTCAACCCCATGACCATCCAGTTCGGTGCCTACGGGGCCTACACGCAAGCGGTAGGAGCTGGTGCAGACCGGGGGCTTTGGGGGAGCCCCGTGGGTGTGGGGGGTGGTTTGGCCCATAAAAGCTCCAGTGCCAGGGGGTGTGGACGCCTGGCAGGGCTGGTGTATCCCTGTTTAGGGCCACGCGCAGGGCTTCCCCCCCACAGCTGAGGGTGTCTGTAGGGTGCAGTGATCCCATATTTAGTGTCACCAAGACCTCCTCCTGTCCCCAGGTCTGGCAGCAGGTGGAATTTATCCCTCTGAATCCATCCAAAGCAGAGATGGTGATTTACCCTCCCCTCTCCCTCCTTCTCTCTGCCTCTCGCTCTCTGTCCCCTCTCCCCCTTTCTTTCCCAAAGATCATGCAGCAGCAGGCAGCCCTGATGGCGGCCGCGCAGGGCCCCTGCCTCAACCCCATGGCTGCCATCGCTGCTGCCCAGATGCAACAAATGGCCGCCTTCAACGTCAGCGGGCTGGTGGCTGCCCCCCTCACCCCCTCTTCAGGTAGGACCCCCGCGTTTGCCACTTGGCACCCTCGGGGGGCACTCTCGGGGCAATGCCGTGCTGACGCCGCGCTCCTGCAGGTACAAGCACCCCTCCGGGGATCAGCACGGCGCCGGTGCCCAGCATCGCCACGCCCATCGGGGTGAACGGCTTCAGCCCGCTGCCGCCCCAGACCAACGGGCAGCCCGCCTCCGAGACCATCTACACCAACGGCATCCACCCCTACCCAGGTACACCCCTCCCCCGGGGCTGGGGCTGTGTGCTTGGCTCTGCCGGGGTGCTCCAGGGGTGCTGCCCACCCCAGGAACGTGGTGAGCCAGCCGCGTGCTCCCGTGGCATCACTGCAGGGAGGAGGGAATTCAGGCAGGGAGCAGCTCTGCCCCTCCACGGCGGCGCGTGGCCAGGAGCCCTTTCCTGCTGTGGGAGCTGCGCATGCATCCCTGGCTTTCTCTGGCTTACTCTATCTTCCTTCTCCTTTCTCTTCTCTTCCCAGCTCAAAGCCCCACGGTGGCAGACCCCCTCCAGCAGGCCTACGCCGGCATGCAGCACTATGCAGGTCTCAAACTTCGCTTCCCACTCCTTCCCTCTCTCCCCTCTTTGCTCCTCACCCTTATTTTTGGGAGGTGAACATCACCCTGGGGTTGAACATTGGATTGGGACAGCATATTTGGGCACGGATTGATGAGGGGGGCACCACGTGCTGTGCCCTGGCAGGAGCTCTGGGGCGGCAATGCCAGTGAAAGCAGCATCCCCTCATCCCACTGGCTCCTGTCATGGCCCCCCCTGCAAATTTTGGGTGGTGCAAAGTGAATTTTAATACCATGGGGCTGAGAGAGCTCCATGGGGGAGCCCTGGCAGTGGTATCGAGGAGGTGAGATTTGGGAGGTGACAGAGGGCCAGCTCCACACCAAGACACCAGAAGTCTTTGGATATTCATGACGTGACCAAATCTGATGGCCAAGGACATGGGCCACGGAGGGAAGGGAGTCAGAGCCTCCCGTGGAAGTACATCAAGCCCAGCAGCCATTTCATTAGGAGCATTGACAGCAACATCCAGATTTGCAACGAAAATCAAGTTTTGGACCCCAAATTTTTGGGGTTTTTCAGCCAAAAGTACCATCTTTCCTCAGCCTTGAGGCCATATTACTGCTATCACCAGGATCCCTCCTAGGAGAGCTGTTCCCACATCCCTGGTGCGCCGGGAGGAGTGGGAAAGGCAGAGCCAGCAGCCATGGGGCAGGAGAGGCCCTTCCATCGCAGGTGGCAGCAGGGGACATGCCTGTCCCAGCCCTTTCCGTGGCTGGGGCAGGTGCCGTGGCCTCAGCTTCTTGTTTCTCTCTTCCAGCAGCATATCCCACTGCCTACGCTCCCATCAGCCAAGCCTTCCCCCAGCAAGCACCCCTCATCCCGCAGCAGCAGCGAGAAGGTGAGGGGTGGGGGTCACCCCGCGTGGGGCCGGTGGCTCCTCGGTGTCCCCCCGGGGTGACCCCACCTCGCGGCTGACGTGTCCTGTCCTTTGTGTGTCACCCAGGTCCCGAGGGCTGTAACCTGTTTATTTATCACCTGCCCCAGGAGTTCGGGGACGCGGAGCTCACGCAGATGTTTCTGCCTTTCGGCAACGTCATCTCTGCCAAAGTCTTTGTGGACCGTGCCACCAACCAGAGTAAATGCTTTGGTAAGTCCCGGGGTGCGGCTCTCCCTGGTGTCCCAGCTCAGGGCTCCAGCTCCTCCCAGTCCCCAGCTCAAGGTTCCAGCCATCCTTAACATCGCAGCTTGGAGCTCTGGCTCTTTCTCAACATCCCAGCTCAGGGGTCTGGCTCTCTTCAGCATCTCAGTTTAAGGATCTGAATCTCCTCGACATCCCAGCTCTCACCAGTCTCCAGCTCCAGAGTCCCATTCTCCTTGGTCTCCAGCCTGGAGATCCAGCTCTCCTACTGTCCCCGCTCAGGGGGGTCTGTCTCTTCCCAAATCCCAGCTCAAGGGCTTGGCTCTCCCCAGTGTTCCCAGCTCAGGGGTGTGGCTCTTCCCAACAACCCAGCTCAGAGCATCTCCATCTCAGGGGTCCATCTCTCCCTGAGGTCCCTGCTTGGGAGTTTGTCTCTCCAACATCTCATCTTGGGGATCTGTCTTTCCCTGGTCTCCAGCTCAGATGTCCATGTCTCCCTGCTGTCCCCTGCTTGGGGGTCCTGTTCTTCCCAGTGTCCCCAGCTCAGGGACCTGTATCTCCCTCTCACAGACCTCGGTGTCCCCACAGACCCTTTGGTGTCCCCACAGACTCTTTCCTTGCAGTGTCTTTGGAGGCTCTATCACCTCAGGGTCTCTGCAGACCTGGCCTCCAGATGTTCCCTGAGCCCACACATCTCATCCTGGTGTCCCCACAGACCCCATCACCTCAGTGTCCCTGCAGCCCCTATCACTTTAACAGACCCTGTCACTCCAGTGACCCCACGAATCCCATCCCGTAGTGTCCCTGCAGACCACTCCAGTGTCCTGCTGTCCTCACAGCTCTGTCACTTCAGTGTCCTCCAGAGCAGACCTCGGCGTCCCTGCAGGTGCCATCACCTGTCACCCAGTCCCCTGCCATCTGGGGCTCTGATGCTACCCCAGGACCCCTCTCCCAGCACTCCCAGACCAGGAGCATCCCACGGGATTTCGGTGCCTGGGTTGAGGCGAGGCAGCCGCCTGCGCTGTGTGCAGTGACAGCCCCGTGTCCCCTCGCCGCCAGGTTTCGTCAGTTTTGACAATCCGACGAGCGCTCAGGCGGCCATTCAGGCCATGAATGGCTTCCAGATCGGCATGAAGAGGCTAAAAGTGCAGCTAAAGCGGCCGAAAGACGCCAACAGACCCTACTGACCCCAGCTCAGCCTGCGGAGAGGTGAGGGGGCCTGGCCCTCGGGACGTGGCGGTCGTGGAGCGTCCCCGTGCTACATCCCTGAGTGTGTGCAGGGATCTCTGCCTGGCACCACCCACCCCATGGACCTGGGTCCCTCCCTCCGTCCTTCCCTCCCTCCATCCCCCAGGAGCAGGCTGACGGCCCTTTCCTCCTGTTTCAGGTCGGACGTCCCGCGGTGTCTGACGACTTTCCCCTTCCCCAAGTGCAGTATCCAAACCCGTAACTCTCTTTCTTTGCAACACATCCCGGAGGAGGAGGAGGAGGAGGAGGAGGAAGTGAAGGAGAAAACGGCGAAGAAGAGAGTGTTTTGGTCGTAGCTTTTCCTTTTTGAATTTTTTCCCAAACTGGTCTTGTTTGTTGTTTAACGGGAACGAGAGGAAGACAAGGAAGGAGGGGAGCGATGCGGCGCCGGGGCTGCGATTCGCCGCCGGCCGCTCGCCGGGACTCACCGGATCCCTCGCCGGGAGCAAGGCCGATGGCTCCGGGCAGCCGGGCCACGATCTACCTTTGTTTTTTGGGGTTTTTTTTTAAAGCACTCATTTGCTGCTACCGATTTCCCAGGAGAAACGAAGAAAAGAGGCTCCAAATGGATTCTTAAACCAAAGCCGGTGGGACGGGACCAGCCTCGGGCGCTTCACCTGGAGGATGCTTGTTTGGAAAATAAAGAAAAACGGCAAGATTTTCCTTTTTCCCTGCATTGGGGGAAAAAAAGAAGGATCAAAGTATGTTGGACTTATAGAAGATATATATAAATAAGTATATATATATATATATCCCATGGAGCAGGGTGGCGGGACACGCGCTTCCCCTGCTTGTCACTGGCACAGGGACATAGGATTACTTGTTTCAGAGTCATATCATTCCTTAGAGTTTAGGGACCAAAGGACTATTGCTTTTTTTAAATATATCTATAAATAAATTAATTTAAAAAAAAAAACCAACAAAACACACAAAAAAACGTCGGGAAAGGAGGAGAAAATCCAACAAAAATTAAGAAGGTTGAGTAAAACCCTCGGGCATTCAGAGCCACGAGCGTTTCCTACAGGGCTCAGATTTGGGGGGTTCAAGGGCTCGGTTTCGGGGGCCAATTCGTGGCTGGGGACTGGGGGGATGCAGAGGGAATTTTGGGGGGGGCTGCAGTGGCTCCCCCAGCTCCATGGCCCAGGGGGACTCGGAGCCCCTCGGTCGCCTCTGGCAGAGGGTGGAGTGATGTGGTTCTTTGCATTTTGGGTTGGTTTGGGGGGATTTTTGGGTTGGGTTTTTTTTTCAGCCAAAAAAACTTAAAAAAAAAAAGAAAAATGTGAGGTTTCGGCCGAAATGAAGCGAAGCGAAATAAACTTATTTTGTCAAAATCGTCACCTTGGTTGGTTCTTTGGAGCAATCGCTGCCGCGTCCACCACCCAAACACGACACCAGGGCCCCTTTTAGGGCCACCTCGGCTCCAGCTGGGCTAGAGCATCAGCCAGGAATTGGTGAAGCTGGGAGAGGACCATAGGCCTCTCTTTTTATTTGCTTTTTCCCAGGAATTGCTGTTTTTTGGAGGAACTCACCCTGGCTGCAGAGGGAATCAGGACACAGCCCTGTGGTTTCACTGACTTTCCCAGTGACAGAGGAGGTTCAGGGGGATGTGGCTGTGTCCCACGGGATGTCCCTTCCCGCCTGTGGGTACAGCCGAGTGACTGCTGTGATCCCGGGAAAAACCCCAAACCCCACCAATTTAAGCAAAACCCCCCCAAGGGGTGGGTGGCAGGGCCAGGGGGTGAGGGAATGGCCACCAGCCCAGGTTTGGGTGGCCCTTGGGAACATGGAGCAGCCAGCGTGGGATGAGTGGGGAGGGACAGACACTGGGATCCATCCAGGGGGGTCAGAGGGCAGGGACATGACAGAAGCGACCCTGAGTGCACCCATTGGTGTAATGAGCCTGTCAGGACTCAGGTGGTGCCTGTACCAAAACCAGGATAATTCTTACACTGATTCTTAAATTCCATCATAAATCCTGGCTGACATCATGGCCTCGTGCTGCCGTGACCGACCCGCAGAGCCCCTGGTCTGTGGGCACCCGCAGTGCCCAGCCCCCTCTGCCTGCCCTGAGCCCTGGCAGCCTCCGGGCTGTCTCTGCTGGGTTTCCATCCAGGTTTGGGTGTAGCAGGATGCAGCTGTGCTGGCACTGCCTCCGTGTCTGTGGAGATTGGCTTGGGCTGACCTAAAATGCCATCCCTGGGAGGTTCCTTCTCATTTGAGTCTGCTGCAGCACCAGTGCCCTCTCTGTGGGGTCCCATGTCCCCATCCCTGAGGCACGATCCCTTCTCCATTGCGTTCCGCCTCCACAGCACCATCCCTTTGCCATGGTGTGATGGGGGAGTGGTTCCCTCCCAAAGCTGCATCAATTCCCTATGACACTTCCCCACCATCCCATCCCTTCCCCTCAGTCCTATCCCTCCCCATGAACCTATCCTTTCTGCATGACCCCCCTTCCTCTCAATCCCATCCCATCCCTTCCCCAAGATACCATCCCTTCTGTTTCCTGTCCCTTCTCCACAGTCCTATCCCTTTCTCATGATCCCATTCCTTCCCTGTACCCCCATCCCTTCCCCAGGTTCCAGTGCCTTCCCTGTGCCCCTATTCCTCCCCCACACTCCCACCTTCCCCTGAATCCCATTCCTTCCCTGTGAAGCCATCCCATCCCTTTCCTGTGATCCCATCCCACCCCTTTCCTGTGCCCCATCCTTTCCTCACAATCCCATTCCCTGTGCCCCCATCCCTTCCCCAGCATCCCCTTCCCATACCCCACACTTTAATCCCAGTTAAATCCACGAACACCGATTCCTTTTCTCTTTTTTTTTTCCTGTTTTTGGGTTTGCTCTGGTTGGTTTTTTTTTTTGCTTCGGTTTCTCATCATCGATAAAAACGCCGTCGCTGCCAATGCCAGGAGGGGCAGCCCCCGGCCACGCCGGATCCGCGGCTCCTTCTCCACGCTGCCACAGGGTCGGGGACAGTGGGAAGGGGACAGGAGGGGATAAGGGACCGCTGAACCCGCCTGGTGCTCACAGGGTGCCCGACGCCTATGTACAGGTGGAGCCGCCGGCGTCGCCCTGGCTCTGCCCTGCCCGGGGGGCTCAAAACCCGCTCGGCCCCCTGCCCAGCCTTGCCCGGGGGCTCGCTCGGTGCCCGGGGGGTCCCGGGGTCCCACCGCCACCGCCGCCGCTCAGTTTGTGTACACCTGAGTCCCGATCACACGCATGATCTCCTTCTGGATTTTGGGGTCCTGAGTATTGATATTGGCGTCTCCCACTTGGCCGTCTTCGTACCTGGAAGGGGAGAAGGGGGTGAGGGGGGTCCCCTGGGGGCCCCGCAGGTGCTGCAGGGTGGGCACAGCTGGACTCACACAAAGAAGAAGCGTGTGCAGACGTGGTCCGAGACAGGGCAGACCCAGATGTTGCCGTGTTTCTGCAGGTCCTTGGAGGTGATCACTGCAGGGAAAGGGGCTGTTGGACACAGAGAGGGGGACGGAGGGCCCATTTGGGGACAGCCCATTGCGGGGACCCTCCATCCCTCCACCCACCCGGTGACCCCATGGGTGCTGCCTGTCCCTCCCCACTACATCCCCATACCTTCGCAAAGCGCGATGCAGTTCAGATTGCGGCTCTGGAGGAAGCGGGACTGGATGGAGCGGGTCTGTGGGAACAGCAGCCAGTGTTGTTACCACCCTGTCCTGGCACCCATGGGTGCCATGTCCCTGTTCCCATCCTACCCCGTTGTCCCCTGGCCCATCACCTGGGGGATGGTGTTCATCCGGTTGTACCGCTGCACCAGCTCATCCTTCGATGGCATCCGGTGCTGCCCTTTCCCCATTCCTGCGTAAGAAGCAAGGCAGTGGCTGTCACTCCCTCAGGGAACACCCTGGGGTGATGTGGGGACGCATGCCACAGACAGGGATGGCCACCCTCAGTGCTCCCACCCTGCCGCTGAGCCCTGAGAACCCCCCAGAAGTGTGCACAGCAGCTTTTGAAGCCTAGGAAATGTTAGGAGTTTTGATTCTTTGGCGTGTGGGAAAGCCCCAACCTGGCTGGGAAGAGGCTGGTGTGGATGAGATGGATATGGGATGCTGCCACTCATGCGAGGCTTCTCCAGCCAGCATGATGCTGAACCTCCCTGGGCCCATGCAGGGAATGGGAACGGAAGCACAGGCAGGACCGGGCAGCGCAGGCAGCCTCTTACCTGAGTATCCAAAGGAAATACTGGAGATGGGGCTCAGATAGATGCCCTTGCCATAGGCTGCTCCATGCAGCTTGCGGGAAAATACCAGGGTGAGCATGGTGGGATCACCCCGACAGCTCGGGCACGGTGGTAGTGGAGGAAGCCTGGCACTTCCCAATGTCTGCCCCCTCCCTACCTTCCTGCCCCCTCCCTGCCCGCCTGCTGCCCGGGGTCTGCTGGGCGCAGGCAGCGGAGCGGTACCTGCAGTTTGGTGTAGGAGGCGTTGACCAGCCCATTGCGGAGGATGGAATGCCAGTTCTCAATGTGAGAGCCACTGGAAAGAGCCAGCCCCACGTCAGCCCCCCGTCCATCACCCCCACGGCGCCCACCCGGGGGGCTCCCACCGTCCCCCCCCTTGGCAACTCACTGGAAAGCGAAGGTGCTGCCGTAGAGTTTCTTGGCTGTGCGGAACCGGGCTTCCTTGGCTGGGGGGCTGCTGAGCAGGAGGAACTGGTGGGAGGTGTGCATGAACTTCAGCTGCTACCAGGAGAACAGCAAGAGCAACGGCAGTGCCAGCAGGAGAGAGGACAGACAGACAGACAGACAGAGATCATGCACGGCCGCCCGGCCCCGGGTCCAGCCCAGCCCAGCTTTGGCCACTCCAAGTTTGACAGAAGGGTCCTTGGCATCCCTGTCTGGTCCCCACCCCACAGCCCAGGACAAACATCACCCTTCCTATATCCCATGTCCTGCCTCCCGCATCTCCCAGGCTCAAACCCCACCCAGAAGGATCCACCCTATATCCCAGACCCTTCCATCGCCCATCCCATATCCTTACATGCCTCATCCTGCATCCCACAGCCCATAGCCTACATCCCATCTGCTGCACCCTCCGTCCCACCTCCTATATCCCACATCCCACATTCCACACCCTCCATCCTGCACCCCACCTGGAGCCTGGCCTGGTCCCTTACCCTGCTGAGAGGCAGCTTGACAATGTGGGATCTGTTGCTGGAGATTATCCTTGGGAAAAGGAGGAGGAAAAGGAGGAGGGTCAGAAAGGGTGGTCCCACTCTGCTCCGAGACTGTTGGATGCTCGTGACCCCCCAGGACGAAGGAGATGAGAGGGCTGTTCCACGGATGCCTGGCTGCCCCCCACCCCATCCCATGTCCCGGGGAATGTGGGGCAGTGGGAGGGACGAGGGCCAGTGGGAGAGGGCCGCAGCACCCTCGGCCTTACCACTGCAGGAGGGGATGCGCCAGGGGGTCCAGCTTGTCCATCTGCTTCTTGATCTCCAGGTAGGACCCCTGGCAGAGGCAAGAGGGGGTGCAGGTGGGTCCCCCAGCACCCACCCAGCCACGGGCAGATGGAGATCAGCACCAAAATGCCACTCCCGGCTTGGATCCCACTCCAGGGAGGTCACACGTGGCCGGGGGGTGTGGGGCCACGCCACATACCTGGGTCATCTCCCGGATGGACATCACACTGTCCAGGGCCTTCTGCAGCCGCTCGTAGTTCTTCTTCTGCACATGGGGCAAGAGAGGGGTGGCCATCAGAGGAGTCCTTGGGGCTCCCAGTCACCCCCTGGTGTAACACGCTTACCTTGGGGTTAAAGGCCAGAGTTTTGGGGTCGTTGGGGTCCACCACAGAGGGGTAAGGCTCGAAGATGATGCTCTTGCGAGGGGACTCGAGGGCAGCACGGCACATGGCCACCAGCAGGTCCACCACCTTGGGGCAGAGCAGGGACTGAAGGGGCAACGCCCCATGGGGCTGGTGGGGTCACCACCGTGCCCATCCCTACCTCAGCACCCGTGGCCACCTCCTCGGCCGCGCCGGACATGACGCCCAGGGTGTAGAAGGAGAAGACGCAGAGCTCCCGGGTGCACACAGCCGGCTGTGGAGGGGACAGGAGCGTGGTGAGGCTCAGGGATGGTGGCACGGGGGCACAGCCCGCACCCGACCCGGCCCTGCCACCCCACCTTGAGCATGGAGCCGTTCTGGAAGACGTGCTGCTCGTCACACACCACGCAGTACTCATTGAGCGTCGGGATCCGCTGCTCCGCGTACTTCATGATCTGAGGGGCAGGACAGAGGGAGTCAGTCCTGCCGTGGACACGGAGCTTGGGGGGATGCTCCAGGCGGCGGGACGGGGATCAGCGGGATGAGGAACAGAGAGAAGGATACTCTGGGCATCAGGATAAGGACGAGCAGGACATGGGGGAGCGGGGAGAATGCTCTGCATAGAAGGATGTGGATAAGTGGGAAGTGGGACAGGGGGGAGGATGCTCTGGGCAGCAGGATGCGGGTACATGGGATGTGGAGCAGTGGGGAGGATGCTCCACAGCAGGCTGAGGCTGGGTGGGGTGCAGGACTCTCACCTGGACGAGGAAGCCGTACTCCAGCGTGGGGATGTTCTTGCAGTGGCCGCCGACCTGTGACAGAGCCGGAGCAGAGCCAGCTGCGTTATCCCCTTTCCCACACGCAGCCCCAGCTCTGCATGGCACAGGCAGCCCCCAGCTCCCCCCAGCACAGCAGGACCCCCGACATTCCAACCCTTCCTGGCACAGCGGGACCCCCAACATGCCAAAACCCTGGCACAGCAGGACCCCCAGCATGCCAAACCCCTTCAAACACAGCAGGACCCCCAACATCCCCAGCACAGTGGGACCCTTGACATGCCAACACCCCCTGGCACAGTGAGACCCCCAACATCCCAACACCCCCTGGTATAGGGGAGCCCCAACATGCCAAACCCCTCCCAGCAGAGTGGGACTCACAAGATCCAACCTTCCCCTGGCACAGCGGAACCATGGATATCCCAACGCTCCCTGGCACAGCAGGACCCCCAACACGCCAGCATCCCCTGGCACAGCAGGACCCCCAACACGCCAGCATCCCCTGGCACAGCAGGGATGCGGCACCAAGAGTGGGGTAAAACCCCACAGCCAGGCCCCAGCTCCCTGAGAGCACCCAAGAGTGGGGACAAGAAACCCCACAGGGGCTCCCCCCATCCCATGGGAATCCCAGCACCTCCCGACAAATGATCTGACCCCAGAGGAGCCCCTGGGAAGGGGAAGAAGAGGAAAGCAAACCCCAAGGCGGGGTGGCACCCACCAGGATGTTGAAGGGGGCAACACCTGCCTGGGTGCTGGCGGGCGGGTAGCCAAAAACTTCCACCTTGGGATTCTTCACCATGCAGGACACGGAGCGGTTCATCAGGCGGTTCACACGAGGCTCAGGGATGCCCAGTTTGCCCTTCAGCACTGAATCCTGGATAACAGGGAAGCTGGGAGACCTGCGGGCACAGAATCCCCCTGAGCACCTGTTTGTCACCGTTCCCTGCTCCTCCATCACCCAGCGCCGGATTCACCCGTCGGCTACTTTTTGGGAGCAACCGCCACCTCCTTGGGATGTGGCAGGGAGCAGCAGCATCCAAGTGGGGAAACTGAGGCACAGCGCCAGGCCTCACCCAGGATGAGGGGACGGAGGGCTGGTCCCCTGGGGGACAGGGTCAGGACCTTACTTGGGGATGGGCGAGAAGATGCTGAGGCCAGCACGGAACTTCTTGATGGTGCCGCTCGTCTTGAACCAACTGTGCCGCTTCTCCTGCTGGGTCTTGAGGAAATCGTTGCTGAGGTGTTTCCATTGCTGGGATGTGAACATGCCCAGGATCCTGACAGACAGGGGGGACAGCACCCGTGGGTGCTTGGTGGTCTGTGACAACCCCAGCCCCTCCTCCTCCCCACACACAGATGGTGGTGAGTCCATCACGGGGTTGTGTGGTGGATAAAAGGTGGTGGCTCAGCAACATGTGGCACATGGCCGGTTTCGGGGCAGAACAGTGACTCTGTGTGCCACCCCACCCACCACCCTCGGGTGCCCACCACGTTTGAGCTCTTACTTCTTCAGCTGCAGACCCAGCCCGAAGCCCTCCTTGTTGGACGGCTGGAAAACCTCGATGGACGGTTCTGCGGGGACACAGGAGGACGAGCCGTCGGTGCCACCCCTGCGCCTGTCCCGAGGGCACAGGGACACCACATCCCGCCCGGCCCCACTCACCGGGGCCATCGAGGTACTGAGAGAGGGAGAAGCGCAGGCGGAGGACGATGGGCTCCGTCCGCAGCACCTTCCACGCCGTCGCCACCTCCTCCTGCCGAGGGAGAGCCGCGTTTCGGCACAGCCACGGCACCTCCACCCGGGCAGGGGAAACTGGGGACCCCCGGGCGCATGTGCCCACCCTCCCCATGCCAGCGCTGCCGGGGGCACCCCGGGCACTCACATCGAGGAAGCTGATGTTCACGTGGAGGTCGATGTCCACGTCATCGATGGTCCCGTACTCCCTGTGAAGACACGTGGTGCCGTGGCACGGGGGGCTGGCACGGTGCTGGAAGAGTGGCCCGGTGCCCACCGTGCCAGGGTGGGCAGGCTCATGGGACAGTGACACTGGCACGTGTGGCTCCCCACGTATCAAGCGTGAGCACAGGGGGAGTGCCCAGAATGTGGATGTGAACCTGGGAATGGCACAGCCAGGCGCTCAGGGGATGGCATGGCCAGGTGTCCTGGAGGTGCCATGGTTGAGTGCCCTGGCAATGGCACAGCTGGGTGCCTGGAGATGAGCCCGGTGCCTTGGCAATGCCATAGTCAGGTGCGACGTGGATGGCACAGCTGGTTATGCAGGGGTGCCACTACTGGGTGCTCCACGATGGCATGGTCAGGTGCCTGGGAATGGCATGCCCAGGTGTGCTGGGGATGGCACTGCTGGGTGCCCAGGGATGGCACAGCTGGGTGTCTGAAGATGGCACAGATGAGTGCCTGGGGCTGCCATAGCTTGATGCTCCAGGAATGCCACGTCTGGCTGCCCAAGGACAGCACAGCCAAGTGCCCAGGGGACACTGTGGCCAGTGTCCTGGGAAGGGTATGTCTGAGGGGTGGCTCAGCCAGGTGCCTGGGGACGCCATGGCCAGGTGTCCCAGAGATGGCATGGCTGGGTGCCTGGGCATGGCACAGTTGGGTACCCAGGGACAGCACAGCTGGATGCCTGGGGATAGCACAGCTGGGCTCCTGGCGTGGCCCAGCTGTGTGCCCGGGGCTGGCACTGCCCAGGGCAGGGGGCAGCAGACGGACCCACCTGACGGCCACGGCATTCTCGCTGTAGATCTCCTTCACCGCCTCGATGTCGGCGTCCAGCTGTGGGTGCCGGTACAGGTCGGCGGCGCAGGTCCCCTGCGGCACAGCGCCCACAGCTCCATCACACCCGGAGCCTCCCGCAGCCCCCAGCAGCCCCAGGCCTGGGATCAGGCTCAAGTTTGGGGTTCTCGAGCTCCCCGTGGCACCCGTGGGACCCAGCACCCACCTGGACGCCATAGAGGAACTCCTCAGACTCATTGTCCCCGTCGGAGTCATCGTCCGTCCAGTACTGGCCCTTGAGGTCCTGGGGGCAGAGGGTTGGGAGGCAGCAGGGATGGGGGAGAGGGTTGGGAAGTGGATTGGGGGAGCACATTAACAGGGAGGGAATTAGGGGGGAGCAAACTCGGGGGGGTGGTTCTGGGGAGAGGGTTGGGGGCGGTGGATTGAGGGAATGATTTGGGGAAGCAGTTTGGGGGGAGCAGTAGGACAGAGAGAATGAGGTGGGCTGGGGGGAGTGTTTGGGGGCAGCAGGACGGGGATGTGGGATGTGGGCAGCGGGATCGGGGGAGCAGGATGGGAGGAATAATTTGGGGGCCAGTGGGATGGAGGAGCAGGTTGGGAGAGGGAGCATGGGGGGAGCAGATTAGACGGGAGCAGGGTGGGGACAGTGGGATGGAGATAGTGGGATGGGAGTGCAGGATTGGGGAACAGGATGGGCCAGCGGGATGGGGGAGCGAGATGGGGGAGCGTGAAGGGGGAGCAAGATGGAGACAGCAGGATGGACCAGCAGGATGGGGACACTGCCATGGGGGACCAGGATGAGAACAACAGGATGGGGGAGCAAGATGGGAACAGCGGGATGGAGAACCACCGTGGGGGAACAGGATGGGACAGCCGGACTGGGAAGCAGGATGCGAACAGCAGGATGGAGGACCAGGATGGAGGCCCAGGCCGGGGACTGCGCACGGAGCTGCCGGCGGGGGGCCCGGCCGATCGCCACGGGGGGGGTCCCTGCAGCCCCATCCCCGCCCCGAGCCGGGGACCCCGGGACACGGGGCACCCCGAGGGCCGCTGCCCCTCCCCCGCCCCGCGGCTCCGCAGGCCCGTCCCGCCCCCTCGGCCGGGCGCGCTCCCCCCGCGGCCGTCCCCGCGTCCCCTGCCGCGTCCCGGCCCCTCACCATGTCAGCGCGGGCCGGGCGGCGCGGGCACGGCCGCCATGCTGCCGGGGGGCCGCGCCTGACGTCAGAGCCGCCGCACCGCGTCACCCAGCGGCGCCGCCGTGACGTCACCGCCGGGGACCCCCGGAAGCGCCGGGGGCGGGGCAGCGGCTCGGCGGGCGCGCAGCAATGGCGGGGACCCCGGTGACCCCAGAGTGCCCCGTGTAGGGTCCCCCCGTCGCAGCTTGGGGTCGCTGCAGTCCCCAGCACAGGGCGCCCCATGGCGTGCCCGTGTCGGGTGTCCCCCACAATGTCCCCATGGCCCGTCACGGGTCCCGTGTCCCCAGCACAGGGTGACCGGTTTGGGTCCCCTCCGTGTATGTCACAGTGTCCCCACAGCCCAGCCCAGTGTTCCCAGTGCCCTCAGTACAGGGTGCACAGTGTTGCTAGCACGGCATCCCCAGTGTCCCCAGTATCCCCAGTAGAGGGTGGCTATTTTGGGTCCCCTCCATGGCTGTCACGGTGTCCCCACAGCCCAGCACAGGGTTCCCAATATCCCCAGTACACAGTCCACGGTGTTCCCAGTACAGGGCCCCCAGCCCCCAGTATGGGATGACCATTTTTGGTCCCTTCCATGGACCACAGGGTCCCCAGTGTACCCAGTACAGGATCCCTCTGTGGTCCCAGCACACAGTGACCATTTTGGGTCCCCAGATGGCTGTCACAGAGTCCCTACAGTCCAGCACGGGGTCTGTGTGGCAGATCCCTGTGTCAATGGCATGTCCCCAGTGTCAGCACAGTCCCAGCGTGGAGCCACTGTCATGGGTCACCAGCACAAGGTCCCCATGGTTCTGGCACCATGTCCCCAATATCTCCAGCATGAGGTCCCCACTATTCCCAGCCAAGGGCCTTCATGGATCTGGCATACGGTGTCCATGTTGGGTCCCCACACGGCTGGGACAGTGGTCCCAGTGGTCCCAGCACAGTGTCCCCTGTGTCCCCAGCACCTCCAGCCTGGTCTCTCCTTGACCCCAGCACAGCGTCCCCAGCGCCCCCATCACCATGTCCCCATCACCATGTCCCCAACATCTCCAGCCTCGTGTCCCCAGTGTCCCCAGCACGGTGCCCTCGTGGCCCCACTACGGAGCACCCACATTCGTTCCCAGTGTCCCCACTGGAGGGTCTCGGGACCTTCCAAAGCACCCCAAAACACCGAGAGCCGCTGCCCCCAGAGTGAGGGACCCCTGAGGTGTGAGCTGGGGGCTTGATGTGAGTTGGGGGTGTCCGTGTGAGCCGGGGGGGCGCGGTGAGAGTTGCGTGGGGTCAGTATGAATTGGAGAGCTCGGTGTGAGTTGGGGGCCGCGGCCCCTTTAAGAGCATCGCGCCGGGCCGCGGTCCCTTTAAGGCGGCGACCACTCACCGTCCGCGCGCGCGACGGCTGCGCCGCCTCCTCATTGGCCGGCCGGGCGCGTGCTGTGACTCAGCGCCTCCCCCCTCCGCTTTGTGCGTCCGCCCGTGAAAGTAGCCCCGGCGCCCCGCCCCTTGTGGTCCCCGGCGGAGCGGGCGGCGGAGGGATCCGCGGGAGGCGGTGGTGCGGCCGGCCGGGATCACCTTGGCGGGGCGTGGGGGCGGTGCGCAGAGCGGCGGCGGCGCTCGGAGGGAGAGGACGTGCCAGGGGCGTGACTGAGCAGCGGCAGGTAACGGCGGCCTGAGGGGCGGCGAGCGGCGGGGCTGGCCGCGCTGGTACCGCCGCTTTCCCCGTGTTTCCGCCGCCGGGAGAGGGTCCGCCCAGGCGGCGGCTGAGGGGAGGGGGCGCGCGCCCTACGGGACGGTTGAGGAGGGGGCGCGCGGGGGGCTCGCGGCGCCGAGCACGTGGCCGCCGGCGGCCCCAGCCCCGCGTCCCATCCTCTGCCTCCTCGAGCATCCCCCCGGGACTCCGCACCGGGCACCGCCCGTTCCGAGCATCCCCCCGTGACCCAACGGTGGGGAACGCCCGCTCCGAGCATCCCTTCCGATCCCGCGCCGGGGAACGCCCGCGCCGGGCATCTCCCCACGGCCCATTCCGGGAAACAGCCGCTCCGGGCACGGGGAGGCGGCGGGGGTCCGGTCTGTGGTGCGGGGGCCCGGGTGTAGGAAGGGGAACACGCAGGAGCGGGGAGCCCCGCGTGTGCGGCGCGGCCGTGCCGTTTAACGGAGCGCAGGGCCCCGCTGCGGCTGCCGCCCGGTTCCTGCTGGCCGGGCAGTGCCGGAGCAGCTGCTGCGAGGCTGAGTCAGAGGCAGACGGAGTAAGGCGCTGCGCCGCCCCCCCGCCCTGTGCCTGCACTCGCCTAAGAGCCGGCAGTTCCCCGAAGGGCATCAGCTCAAATCAGCGTCCGGCTCACTGCACCCACCTCTGATGCTGCAGCCTCTTCCCGGCCCCCCCAGCAACAGAAGGCCCCTTCTGAATTAATCTTCTCCCGTAATTGTGCCTACTTAAACACATCCAATTGATTTGGACAGTCTCTCGAACTGTGAAAACCTTTGAAACGTGTTTAAACCCTCTTTACAGGGCTACCAGGGCATGAATAGCGCTTTTGTCGGTGGACAATGGCAACCTCCCGAGTGTCTCCTCAGACTATTAAAAGTAGACGGCAATCTCTAAAAACCTGCTTTGTTCTGATAAAGCAACTCGGTATCGGTGAGGCCCAGGTTAAGAAAAAAAAAAAATCAGTGTTTTATGGAGGTTTTTGTCATGTTAAAGTGTTAACTTTCCTGCTGCTGCTCATCGTGACTTGCCTTGGCTCAAAGGTGCGATGAGAAAGAGGTTTTTGGTTACTCAGACACGTCCGGGGTCTTGTGCAATTAGGAGTGCTTAATTAAAAAAAAACAAAAACCAAAAAAACAAAAACCCAACAAAACTCTGAGGAGTAGAATTTCATGCCCGACATTTCATTTATAGAGCAGAATTCTGGCTAATATAAAGGAGATCGATAGGTTAATGGGCCGGGTTTCCAGCCCATCAGCGGATTAAGCAGAAGGTTTTTGTGCGAGGCAGGAAGCACTGCTGCGAGCCACGTGCTTGAACCGGGGACTTCTGCCTGTGAAACCCTTCCGAGAAACTTCGCTTTTACTAGATCAAAAGCTTGGGGAGTCTGCAGCAGCCTGCGTTTTTTGATTACCTACTCCTTTATCCATCTGAAGCTACTAAAACCTTTATTTGTTGCTGTTAGCTGGAGCGATCTACCACCGGCCTTAATTCCCTTTCCACCCAAC
The DNA here is from genome assembly GCF_000738735.6 of Corvus cornix cornix. Classification (NCBI taxonomy): domain Eukaryota; kingdom Metazoa; phylum Chordata; class Aves; order Passeriformes; family Corvidae; genus Corvus; species Corvus cornix. Next base: position 19,583,147 of record NC_046340.1, read on the forward strand.
AAGTTGCTAATTTAATTTGATGGGAACAGGACGTTTCCCAGGCCGGCTGGAGCACGTGCTGGTCCTTTATCTCCCGCCTGGCCGTTGTTCTCCCGGGGGAAGATGGAGCCGCAGCGGGTGGTGATGGATGGCACGTAGGGAATGGGGCTGCAGTACCGGGGCGCTGCCACGTGCAGCCATCTCCGTCCTGGAGTGGGGATGCAGCACAGTGGTCTACACTTCTGCCTAGTTAAATGTAAAAAGAAAACCCCCAAGCTTTCTTTTATCGTGTAAAGCAGGCTTTTACAGCTTGCCTGAAGGCAGCCAGGTGCTTTTTGCCAGGCCAAAAGGCTCCTTGTCCTCTGCAAGGTTAAGCCTGTAGGTGTGTCCTACAAATTACCTCGAGATAAGTCTTTCTCGTCACCAAACATCCGATGCTTATCACCTCCTCTTTATTTTTTTAGTTAAGCCTTCCAGGGAGGGCAGCTCAGCTGAGCCAGCCTGACCTTCCTGTTCCCCATTTCCAAAAAGCTGGAGAGGCATCTCGGTTGTGGGTCTCTCCTCCCGTGGATCCTCAGCTCAATGCCGGGGAGAGCATCGTCCAGCCGGGAGCAGGTGGTGGCTCCTGGGTTCCATCCAGGCTTGCAGAAAAGGGGTGGAATTTTGGGGTGGCCATTTTGTCCTTGCGTAACGGCGAGACACCACCTCCGGCACCGTCTGCCTGGCAGGACTGTGCTGTCCTGCCTCCCTGGGAGAGGGGATGCCAGGCCAGGGTAAAATCCTGTTTTTCTGCAGAGCTGCATTTCTCTGTTGTTGAGTGCCTTTAGCTTCTGGAATGAACAAAGCTGATGTTTTCCTAGGCTTTTTTTTTTTTGGGAATCTGAAGGCCTGCCTCGTTTCATAACCCTGCCCTGAGCACTAACTCAAACCATTTCTGCCTTTGGGCAGGGACACTGGGCATGAGCAGCCTTGTTCTGCAGTGTCCATGAGGTTGTGTAAGTGAGGCTGACCAGTAAATTCCGAATCATCACCCCCTGGGAGCCTTCTGGCTGGAATTCCTGCAGGCAGTGACACAGCTCTGCCGCCGTGGCCTGGGGACAACCCCTGCTGCAGTTTCCACTTCCCTTTGTCACCGATAACAGCAAAGACTTGGCCCTGGGTGGGGATTGCTGCTCCCTCTCCTTTCTCCATCCCCAAGGGGCATATCCGGAGAAACCGTGATTTTAGGCTTTCTCTCATCTGACCCATGGGATGAGCTGGCTGGAATTAGTTGCCTGGCTGCAGTAAAACCAGTCCTGACCTCAGCTGCCTTTATCTGAAATATTCAGGAGCTGGGGAGATACCAGACATCATTGAGACACCCTGCCTGAGGCAAGGGCAGGCTAAGTAATAAATTTGGTGATTTAATCGTTATTCCTTGAGGAATGAATTCAGGTTTATTCAGTGATGGAAACATTCAGGCACTGTAGGATATTGCTCACCCCCCCTTCCTCACTGCGCAGACTGAGTGCTCCGTGTTTTCTGGTGTCCTTGAAGTCCTTACTCCTCTGTTTGATTTTAAAAAAAGCGGAGTAGTGGGAAATGCCAGACATTCCTGTTATAAATATGAGACTGGTCATTCCAGTAGAATTCAATCGACACCTTGTAAATGCACAGTGATGGAAGGCAGGAGGGAGTATTAAAGAGTGACTCTTGGTGGTCGTGGGCACGGTGCTGTGGACAGATGGGTGTTCGGGATACTTTCTGGGTCCTGCGTTTCTGTTCTCGCCCCTGGACAAGGTCACTGTGTCTGTGGTTGATTTTTCTGAGCCCTCTGAACTGCTGGAAAATCTTGTGAAGGAGATTCTGGCTGGGAAGTGAACTTTTCCTTTCTCTATAAAGACTTCAAGGGTGTTAAAATTACATTTGCAAATGACTTGAGTGGGTGGGGGATTTCCATGAGGCAGGGAGAATTCACCTGACTATTTTTTATAAGCTTCCAAGTCATGCTCTGGCTGCAGTTTCCTCGTCGGGTTACGGTTGTTCCGTATTCCTCTTGTTCCTAGAAGCTGTGCAAACCTGATTCCCTGTGCGTGGAGGTGATTTCCCAGCAAAGGCTTGTTTTTTTTGGCATCTAAGGAAGCTGATGCTGCTCTGCAGGTGTCGGAGAGTGCAGCAGCAAGTGTTAGAGGGCTGAAACACAATGTTTTAGGACTGACCAGAGGGTTTTCCTATAATAATAAGACTGTTGGGCTTTTTATGTGGGCAGACCTTCTTGTAGTGACTCCGGTGAATCAGCAGCTTCTGGCAGGGCTGAGGGAAAAGAGGCTTTGCCAGGTCAAATTATGGTTTTTGCTGGCCTGGCTGCTCTGTGGCGCATGGCAGTGCGGCGAGAGTGAGTCAGGGCTGCCTGCGCGAGGATCTGCACGTACGTGAGGAAGGGCTGCGGAGCAGGGGAGGAGCATCGGGCCAGGCAGCGGGGCCGCTGCGGCACCGGGACGAAACCGGGCAGGTTGGCAGGACATGGCCTGCCTGCCCTTCACTGGACTCAGTCCTGCCAGCTCTGGCAGAGTTTTTGGGTCTATTGGTGCCTCTGTGTCAAAGCTGGATGTGCTGAGCTGGCTGGTGTGTGCCCCTCACACCGTTCCGTGGTTTATTGGTGTGCTTTGTCTGCCTGGGGTGGGCAGAACAAAAGCCCAGCTCTATTCCTGCTCTGTCCCAGCTTTTAGCTGAGCCCCAGCTCATGTTTCTATAAGCACATCTTGGAAGTGAAGGCAGCTCATGTGTGCTCTGAATATTGCCTTTGTGCCCAGGGCATGGAGTTCGAAGTCAAACCAATCTTGAAAGGCAAAATGAGTGCTCTGCCCATGCCAATAGCCACCACCTTGCATCACTCTTTTACCGGAGGCTTTTGTGATGCTGGGATTCTAGCCTGGGCAGGCCCAAGAGACAAAAAGCTTTTAGCTGCCACTGCTACTTGAGAACAAAATTATTGCAATTAGAAATGCCTGGGGCACTGGTACTCTTGTGAAATGAATGTCCTCCCATCCCTGTGGACTGTTAAGCTTCAGCTTCCTCTTGGGATTACAGGCTGGTCCTGCTGTTGTGGGGACTCTCTAGTCTGGAGGAGACAAACAGCCTGAGTTCAGAGAGGTTTTTTAATCCAAAAAACAAAAAATACAACAGGCTTTAAACCTTGTGATAGATTTCTGCTGCTATGGGTGAAGGGGAGTGCAGGGGGCGGGGGAGACCCACAGCATCTTCAGTCAAAGAGGGACTTTGAGTGTATTAAATTTTCAATCTTCTGTGTGTTCTCTGCCAAGGTGTTGTGTTTAATCAACTCAAGTCTGCTTTGTTGTCTGGGCTTAAAGGATGGGGTTTAGGCTTAGGTGGACTTTGCCGTGATTAGGTGCTCCTGGGCAGAAGGTTGCCCGTGTCTGGGTGTGCCGCAGTCACGCCAGCGCCAAGCTGCCCCGGTCCCAAGTGGGATGGGAAGTGCAGTTGAGGCCTGTAGGAGAAATGAGTGACGAGCTGGGAGGGAGGAGGCAGAACCTCTGCCTGCGCACTCAAGTGCTTGAATTTTGTTGCGTTGTGTAGCTCCAAGGGAAGACTGGCAATGAAGAGAAGCTATGAAGGGAACATCTGCATAGAAGGCAGGTGAGCTTTGGGCGGTCCACGTGGGGGATGACATGGAAATAGAAATGTCTTGCCTGTTAAGACTCTCAAGTAGGAACATAAAGATAGTTGGATCCAGTAGCAGCTTTCTTGTTACCTCCATATTCATCACGTGGGGGTGTTGGTGTCTCTGCTTGGTGGGCAAGTTGGGGTGGGTGATTCCCAAACCTGGCACCGCTTTCTTCCCTTCCAGACACAGGAATCGAGTGACCATGTCGAAGCACCACGATGCAGGGACTGCTTTCATCCAGACCCAGCAGCTGCACGCTGCCATGGCAGACACCTTCCTGGAGCACATGTGCCGCCTGGACATCGACTCGGAGCCAACCATTGCCAGAAACACCGGCATCATCTGCACCATTGGTAGGCCATTCCTAGATAGGAGAGAATTGCAGCTAGGAGCCCACACCTTGGTGAAACTTGTTAGGGAAATTGTGAGAGGAATCTGGCTTTCATCCCTTGCCAGGGCTAAACTTGTGTGGTGAAGGAGCATGACTTTCCCATGTTTGCCTAACCTGTGTTACTGCTGGGAGTGAATCCAGTATCCAAGGAAATGGGAATTGCTTTGGTTCTGCTGCACTCAGTGGGCAAGTTAAAACAATATTTATTGCTGCAGCGCTGAGTAATGCTGTATCCATTTACCTTTTCTCTTCCACATGAAACAGCCTGGTCTGTGTGGGTTACCTCATTATTTTTCCAAAGTTAATGTTCAAACTGTTTCTTCCTCCTAGGCCCGGCCTCCCGCTCTGTGGAGAAGCTGAAGGAAATGATTAAATCTGGAATGAACGTTGCCCGACTCAACTTCTCTCACGGCACCCATGAGGTAAGGGCAGGGTCTGAGCTGCTATAGCCCCTGTCTGTCTGCTGATGGTGTCCTTCAGGGAAAAGGAAAATGCAGCTTCATCCAGACCATCCTTGGTTTGGGGAGGTCAAATAGCTGCCTTTGGGGAAAGCACGCTGGTTGTACATACCGAGCCTGCGTCATTGTTGATAACATCGAAGTGTGTTTTCTGAGCCATTTTTGAAAGCAGTTCAGTTCCACACCCTGCCCTGGAGCGGGTAGCCAGGTAACTGGTATTTGACACTGTGGGCCAACTGCTTGCCGTGAAATCCTTCAGTTCTTCCTCACATCCTGCTGTTCCCAGAGCTGCTGCTTCCCAGTTAGCAGCAGAAGCCGAGAAGAACTGTCCCTGTTTTGCACCTCTGCAGGAGGTCACACTATCAGTTCATCTCACTCCTTGTTCCGTTGCTGGGGGTTTTGCAGGCAGGCAATCGATGAATAACCCTGATCAAAAGGCATCTGTTATTAGTGATCTGATGTAATTACTTCCCAGTGGGAACAATGGGCTCCTGGGTTTTCTGGCTAACTGGCTGCTATGGGTGCATTCCTGGCACTCTGGAAGGTCCTACCATGGAGCTTGGGACGTGGTGTGGTGAGCTTAGAAGAATAAGGTCAAAAGAAATCAACGCTCTGTGACAGTCAAGCCCTTACTGCTATAGATAGCTGAGATCCTCAGTGATACTGGAGGAGCTGAGGATCCCATTCTGTGTTGCCTGAAATGCCACCCTGAGCCTTTCTGCTGAGGTTTTGTTTCTTGTTTTTTTTTAACCCTGGCTGCTTTCCAGCTTTCAAAATGTCACCCAGTAGCAGCTGTAGGTGGCTTTACTTAGTGACCCATGAGCCTCGTGGTGTGTAACAGCTTGGCCTCTCAACCCCGTGGCCTTTAATGGGCACAGGGCAGTGTCAGGATCGAAAGGGCTGATACTTCACTGTGGGCAACCATCAGACCTTGACTAACCACCCTGGGATAGTGTGATAGCATGCCTTGCAGTTGGGAAATCAGCCTGGAGAAAGGGTAGTGTGGAGTAACTCCTGCCTCCCAGGAGTCAAGTCCTGCGGCCAGGTGGCTCTTGGGCTGGGTGACACATCAGGGAGTAGGTGGCCAGGCTGAAGCTGGGAATTCTCACACCGTTATTGCCCAGTTGCTGCGGTCTGTGAGCTCAGCTGAGGTTGAGGACAGGGAGCGTGGCCTTCTGCTTTGTGTGAGGTCTAGGTGCACATTTCACACCGATGAGGCTGACTGCAGGCTCTGGTCTGGCTGTGGCCTGCAGAGTGTGACCATCAGCCATAGCCAGTCCTAAGTTTGTGTCCTGTCCTGGCTCCTCCAAAACGCTCCAGTTTCCAGTGAAGCCCCAAAGAGTTTCCATCTGTCACAAGTGCTTCAGTTCTCATGTCCACCCCAAAGCATTACCGGGACTTGAGCTTTAACAGAGGTGCTTTGGCACCTGCCTGGCTCCTTTTTATGGAATAAAAATGGCTTTTACCTCTGGCTCTGCCTGCATGCCCGTTCTGCATATGTAGCTTTTCAGGAAGTCAGGCTTCCTAGGAGCCAGTTAGTCCTTGGTAGGAAACTAAAATGGAAAAATCCCAGATGATTGGGTTCAGATAAGTGTAGTAGCAGTGTTGGAGCATGTTCTCTGTGCTGCATCCACCCCAGCTGCAGTGCCTGGAAAGGTCGAGGCCATCTCAGTCCCAGCTTGCACACTCAGTCAATAAACTGACTCATGTTCTGCTCTAAAAAACTGACTCATGTTGTGCTCTAAAGAGTAATCAGCTCTTGGGCATCTCTGGCCAAGGGCACACATGTGAACTTCAGCATGGCTTTTTCCAGCCTCACCTTCCTGGTGCTGGCTTGTCATCCCTGTGATACCCAAGTCGGCGTGCAGGGCTCGTGCTGGGGTGGGTGAGTGGCACGGGGAACCAGGTGTGCCAGGTGAGTCAGGTCAAACTCCATCAGCCCATATGACACAGAGGGGAAAGGGTATGTCTTATCTACTGAGGTCTGTCAAGTGTTACACAACTCTTACTAGTTGTGAGTAGGTAAGGTTATCTCTTAATGTTGTTTAAACAAGTAAAGTAAACTGATTTGCTGGCCATCTGTAGCATATTTGAGGGAGCTGGGATGGGTTTTCTCACAAAACTGTCTTGAAACTGGCAGCATTTAGCAAAATGCTCTCACAAACAAGGTGTGGAAGGCAGGTGTGTGGTGCTGGAGTATTGAAGTCCTGTCTTTTTGGGTCCTGATTGCTTTGGGTCTGGAAATAAACTGTATATATTTACATGGATAACATTCTTTTAGCAAATCCTTTATCTCTGGGAATTTAAGCCAAAAAGCCTGTCCACCTGCAGGACTGATAGTGAGTCAGGCTGGAAGTGTGTGGGAGCTGGCAGTGTACAGAGGCATCTTCCCTTGCTCTGATGGGAGGAGGAGCACAGCTGTGTGTGGCACTGTGACATTTTTCTGCTGTTGGGTGTCCTTCAATGCATACAATTATCCAGCTGCTGGTGCTGTGAATACTCTGCTGTGTTGAATAGGCAGGTGTTCAGGAAAGCCTTTAGAAAAGTGACTCCTAAAGGCCTTCAATTGTGAGCTGCCTTCAATTGGCAGATGTGTGTCCTCATGGAAAAATCACTCCAGCCAGGCCTTGGGACTGTGTCCTTGAGTTGTCCTTCTGGAATTAGAGCTGAGGGCACAGCCAGATAACTTCCAGACTCCACCTTCGTGGCAGGAAGGCCTTTGTATCCTTGCACTCTGCTATACTGGAAGCTTTGTGTGGGTTAAATTTTGAAGGTAGAACTGAAGCTGAGAGCAGAGCTGTCAGCTTGGGCAGCCTCTGGGGTGCACAGGGATCTTTTCTGTAAGCAGCAGAGTAGAACCAGCTTTAACATTTCCATCTTTTTTCCTTTTGCCAGTATCATGAGGGTACAATCAAGAATGTGCGAGAAGCCACAGAGAGCTTTGCCTCTGATCCCATCACCTACAGACCGGTGGCTATTGCACTGGACACCAAGGGACCTGAAATCCGAACTGGACTCATTAAGGGAGTAAGTTGGGTTTTTTAATCCCACTTTTTTCATCGCATAGACTCAATACCATGTTAAGCCTGTGGCCTTTTCCAAACAAAAAATATCCTAGGAAATGAGGTAACAAACCACCTCCCAAAAGTTTGGACAAACTGCTGTGGGCTGGGAGGTGGTGGTGTGCTGGTTTTTACTGGTTTTGTTGTGACACAGAGTGGCACAGCAGAAGTGGAGCTGAAGAAGGGCTCACCGCTCAAAGTGACCCTGGACGATGCCTTCATGGAGAACTGCGATGAGAACACGCTCTGGATGGACTACAAGAATCTCACCAAGGTTGTAGAAATTGGCAGCAAAATCTACGTGGATGATGGTCTGATTTCTTTGCTGGTTAAGGAGAAAGGTGAGTAACAGCCATTCCAGCTCTGCCTGTTTGGTTTTTCCTTAGGAGGTATTTGCGCTCTCCCTCCGGTAACTGTTTCTTAGCTTGCAGTTGTGTGTTAAAGAAAGAACACGGTTCTTGATGTTACAGTGTGACTTCGAGCTAAATTTCTCTACCTCAAGTGTAGGAACTTTCCAAAAACTTAACTTCAGCTGGGTTTCACTGGGCAGGCATTTAAACCCCATCTTGAAAGGGGAATGTTTGGTAGGGCCATACCAGTGCTCATGATCAGCCAGGCTAATTCATGCTCTTAACACAGGATTTAACTAGTTTTGCAGCCCAGAGCCTGGGTTTTGTAGTTACAGACAGAACTAGTTTTAACTGGTAATGTAGGGGCAAGGTTACTTCCATGATACTCCCTTTATAGTGCTGCCTAAACTGCTCTAGCCTCAAGCCTCTAATCAGTGAGCATGTAGGGAGTGGGAGGTGAGGCTTTGGAGTGCTCTGTTTGGTGTTGCAGAGCTTTGTGTGCAGAACTGCAACCCACTAGCTTTTCTTGGGGGAGGCAATCCCAACCTCCTGCAGGCAACAGCTGGTATCTTATTCAGGAGCAGCCTAGAAGTTGTTTTAGACCAATCTATTGTGTTCCCAAGGGTAAACTGCAAGCTCGTGTGGTACAGAAATGCTCTGAGGAGATGGGATGTGCTTTTTATCGCGTGTGCCGCTGTTGGCAGTGCAGTTCCCAGGCAGGGAGGTGGTGTGGGAGTTGTGCCGTAAACACTGACCGTGGGAACGCGTGTTTCAGGGAAGGACTATGTCATGACGGAGGTCGAGAACGGCGGCATGCTCGGCAGCAAGAAGGGCGTGAACCTGCCTGGCGCCGCCGTCGACCTGCCCGCCGTCTCCGAAAAGGACATTCAGGACCTAAAATTCGGTGTGGAGCAGAACGTGGATATGGTGTTCGCTTCCTTCATCCGCAAGGCTTCCGATGTCCACGCTGTCAGGAAGGTGCTGGGGGAAAAGGGAAAGAACATCAAGATCATCAGCAAGATCGAGAACCACGAGGGTGTGCGCAGGTGAGCTTTGTGCAGGGGGCACTTTGGGTTTGTCACACTGAAATAAAGCATCTCGCACTCCCTCTTTATGGCTTCAGACAGCTCTGTGTAGCACTGGATATGTGCTGTGCCTTGCTCCTGGTTTTCTTCCTCCTTCCTTGGCACTGCAGGAACCCAAGCAGCCCATGGAAAGCCTGTGTGCTCCTTTCAGAGGAGGACAAACAGATGGGAAGGTGCCTTGCAGAGCAAATGGGCTAACACAGCTCTTTTCTCGCTGTCAGGTTTGATGAGATCATGGAGGCCAGCGATGGCATTATGGTGGCCCGCGGTGACCTGGGGATCGAGATCCCGGCTGAAAAAGTCTTCCTTGCCCAGAAGATGATGATTGGGCGCTGCAACAGGGCTGGCAAACCCATCATCTGTGCCACTCAGGTACTGGAAGCGCACCATTGGCTCCTCACTGCCAGAGTCTGGCCTGGAGGCAATGTTGGGGGCAGCCATGGCTTGATGGCATTGGTGAAAGAGTGAGATGCAGAGAGGTTTTGCTCATAGCTGAAAAGCTCATATTTAGGCATTTCTGTGTTTGGGATCTTTTCCAGTTAGGTTATAGGACCCCTTGCCAAAGGTTATACACCTCCAAACATCACGTGGTAATGAGCCTTTGGGGCTGACTTTGCAAATTCATGGGGAAAAATGGCACGTGCTTTTCCTTGGCGCCTTGTGGCAGCGCATCTGTGCCTGACAGGGAAGGTTTGCTGGGGTTCCCAGGTATCTTAGGAAATGCCACCCACACTGCAGCTTCAGAAGGAGCTGAGTAAAGGATCCATCTTCTTTTCCCAGGAGTTGTAGGGATCATGTGTGCAGTCCTTGGGCACTGGGACGACTGGTTTTTCCTGGCTGTCCTTGCTCTGCACCCAGGCTGTGGAAGTGAAAACTGTCTTTAGACAGCAGTCACTGAACAAGGTTCTGGATTTACAGTGGCATATGCTCCTTTTTCCTGTATTGCTACAGAAATGCAGCTGGAACACAGCCTCAGGCAATGTCTCATGGGTGAAGCAAGTGGTGAGCTCCAGCTGGGGGAACCTGAGCACCTGAGGAAGACAAGAGAGCTGGCCAGACTTGGGGGTGCAGAAAGGGATTAGAAAGTACTAAAGCTGTCCTGTTTTCCACTCTCTTAAGTGGGGATGCTTAGGAAGCTGGTGGAGTTAACTGTTCTGAGTTTACTACCTTGTACATATTGTCCAAAGCATTTGAAATCTTGTGTTGGATGAAGCTGACTTCATTGGTGCAGACCCTGCTCTTAATGATTTCTAGATGATAAAATCCCTGAATTTGAGAACGTATGACTGCCTTTGAGCTTTCCATAAATGTCTAAAGCCACATTCTGCTCTAAAGAGCTCTGAGTTCCTTAGGCCAAGCCTTGTGCTGAGAAATTGAATTGGAAGGTTGGAGTATTGTGTCTGGGATGTTGTGTGGCTGGAAAAGGAGTACATGTGGAATGGGTATAAAATAAAATGGGTTGTTTTCCTCACTGGTGGAAGCTTTAAATCAAAGCTGGTTTAGGGCCCAGACCCCCTCTCTGTTCCATACCCATGGGGAACTCTTGGAGTCCTTAGGTTGCACCCCACTTTCTGCCAGAGCCACAAGGAGCATTGAAGTGCAGCTGCTTCCTCTGGCAGTGTGTTGATGCCCGTGGGTTTGTTCTCTCCCAGATGCTGGAAAGCATGATCAAGAAGCCTCGCCCGACACGTGCCGAGGGCAGCGACGTCGCCAACGCCGTCCTGGACGGAGCGGACTGCATCATGCTGTCTGGGGAAACAGCCAAGGGAGACTATCCCCTGGAGGCTGTGCGCATGCAGCACGCTGTGAGTACTGCCCTGCCCTGCCCTGCCCTGCCTGCTGGGGACAGGGACACCACCTTGCTGTCAGCCAGCCACCTGAGCTGGCCACTCAAAGGCCTCGACGGACCCGGCTGCCCAAAGTAGCCATTTCTTTACTCACACTCTGCTGTGGGTGATTTTTTTTTTTGAACAAGCATGGTCCTAGGGGCCTGGCATCCCACTTTGTGTGCTCCAAACTTGCCAAGCAGAGCTGAGAGCTGCTCTGCAATGCTGAGATACAAAACTTCCTATTTCTTTTTGCTGTTATCTCGACAGAGATTTAATCCAATGTCCCGTTGCAGTGGGTTTAAACTTCTGCAAGGTCAAGGAGCTGCTTAAGCAGTTTATCTATAGATAATGAAAGGTTTTGGCTGAGTCCTGCATGGGAGGGGGTGGGGAGGTTCCTGAGGGTGATTTACAGCACTGTTGCATTCAACACCTGCTGTGTGCTGGGGGTTGGGGGGGGTTATTGCATGAGTACTGACAGCACCATATTTTTACATGCCTGAACTGCCAGAAACTTCTGCTCTGCTTCAAGTTCGTGTTTCATCTGATAAAAGCCTGATGTCAAGTACCTATGAGCGTTGCTGCTCCCCAGTTACTGGTGCTGTGAATCACAGCAGCGGTAACTCACACGTTCTAACTCTTACCAGTTTTATTTGCAATTCAGGTTCTAGAGATTAATCAACTCAGCCAGTGTTGGTTTGCAGTGTGCTACCTAAACATATTTTACCTCAATATGGAGTGGTGTTTTTTGCACGAGGCAAATGCAAAATATGACTTAGATCACTGGGCAGTGGTGCTCCTTTACAGGCCAAATGCTAACAGTGCACCTTAAAGCTTCTCCCTCCTTTTCCAACCCCTAAATCACAAGGATCGACTTCCTACCGAGACTTGGGAACTTGCTGCAGCAAAGTTGTGCCTGGGTTTCCATCCTGGCATTAATTCTTTGGCCTGGGCAGGTTGTGTTGTACCTGTAGCTTGATTTGAGGATCTGTTGCATGTGCTTCCCTGTTCTACAGACCTGGGCATGTGGTGGTGTTCATTCCACCAGGGCCCCTGGGGAAACACTGAAGGCTTTAACACTCTGCAGAAATTGAAATACAGATTGACTAAATGTAAGATGTTCCAGGCAGCAAGGTGCCAACTCTTACGGTAGGAGCACATGCCAGTACAGTGAGGCTCTTTCCTCTGAGTGAATTCACTTGTTGTTAGTTGAGCCCAGCAACAGTGCCCTGAGTAACCATGGTCTGGAGATCTGCAGCATGGCTGGAGCAGGTGGATGTTTCCATCTGAAGTGGGCAGTAGCAAACTTCCAAGTACTGGGCAGGCTGATTGCTGCAGGTGGGAGTGGGCTTCCTTCCCATTCCACTCCAGGATCCACACTTCAGAGCCCAGCCTGGCCATGCTATGCTGCCTGATGGGACCAAGGTTTAAACAGCCTCTCCATTTTCCTTTCTCCCACCTCCCCAGAATCTCCACCCATTCACCAACTGGAAACCCTCTATAGCCATTCCTGTCTGAGCAGATCAGCTGTGGGGTGAAGTTAAGGATTGCTGTGCCCCTCTGCAGCCACTGTCAAAGCAGACACCTGTATTCCCATGTTCCATTACACCTGGGCAGTGCAGACTTCCCTCTAAAATCAGGTTTGCTCTCTATGTTACATGGAGCTGCTGCCTTTGTACCAGGAGCTGAAAATAAACTGCCTGGCTTCCAGCTCCTGCATTTGCAGTAAGTGTTGTGATGCAAATACTCCCATTTTATCTAAATCCAGCAGTAACAAAATGCTTTAGGACAAGTTGGCACTGGCCTGCTGTTCCGGCCTGCCGCCTGTGTCCTGTTATTTTTAGACATAAGATACTTAACTACTTTGGCTTAAACTGATAACTGTGGAAGGGATAATTCCCAGCATCACATAAAATAATTCATTAACACTAGAGTAGCAAAGTTCTGACTTTGCTAACTCCAGAGCTTTCACAGTAATGGCACATCAGTCTCTAATTTAACATGAACTTGTCATGCTTTGTGTAGTAGCTGCTCACTTTGTGGAGTAACTGGGTGAAGTTGTCCTTGAGAAGATCATGAACCTTTGCATGCTTTTCTAGTCTCTGCAAGCCTTCTTTATCGGGTTGTCAGGCCTTCCGAGATGATTAAACATGATGATTCCCAGGATTCTGGGATGAACAGGTGAACCTGTTGCCAATGCTCAGCCAGAACACAAAGCCCTTAGTTGTGGTTCTGTCCCTCTCATCTGTCCATATCTGGCACTGCACAAACAGCCCAACATGCACACAATGACAACCCTATAAGGAAGACTTGTTCCTCTTTATTTCCCTATTACCAAAGGGAAGTTGGTATCCCACTTGGATGTGAAGCTTTATTGGCTCTCAGATGAAATCTTTATTGGCTCCTAAGGTGAGCCAAATCTTCCTTGACCCTGAACTTAAACTAAATCTTAACAGGGCTGAGAGAACAGTCTCCCACCTTCAGGGATGACATTCAAAATGTGTTGCTTGCATGTTGGCTCCATGAAAACTGTTCCAGCAGCACTCTGTGCTGTTGGGAGTCTGGGAAAGGAAGCCAGAGATTCCTTCTTACAGAATTGCAAGCAGGACCACGGGCAGGCAGGTAGGTGGCACAAGAGTCTCTCAAGGAGGTCATAAGCAGACATGATAAAGCACCATCTGGCTCTGAGCTGGCTTGTTCTGGCCCTTAAAAAGTAATTTGTGGGTGCCTGCTCTGCTGGAACTCCCAAATAAAACAGAAATGCCATGTTTGGAATCCCTGCCCAGCGACTGGGGCCTGCCGGTTCCGTGGTATGGTGAATCTTAGACTGGGTTGCATTTAGCAAAGTCAAAACCTGAGAGCCAAAAAGCTTCACAGCTTCACCTTAATACCCTCTTGCATGCATTACTATGACAATTAAGCAAGTTAATGTGATCTCATGTTCCTCTGGTATATCTTTCCTCTGTTTCCTTTTCTTTCCCCTGTTCTCCTCTTCCCTCCCACTCGGGCCTGCAGATCGCCCGCGAGGCTGAGGCCGCAATGTTTCATCGTCAGCTGTTCGAAGAAATTTTACGCCTCAATGTTAACACCAGGGACCCTGCCGATGCCATGGCGGCGGGCGCGGTGGAGGCCTCTTTTAAGTGCTTAGCTGCAGCCCTGCTAGTCCTGACTGAGTCCGGCAGGTAGGGCTCAGAGAGGGGGCTTGGGCCAGCCCTTTCCGTGGCAAAAACACGCTCCACCCTAACACTGCAGTCTTTGGCCAGCGGCTCGCTGCCCGTGCCAACCTTGCATAACCGCTGCCATGTGAGCTGACCCTGTGCCAGGGAGGGACCCCAGCAGGCAGGAGCAGAGCGAGAGTGCCTGGCAGTTGGCATGAGTGTCACCTGAGTGTGGGCTTGGCAGGGCGAGGTGCCACTATTCCGAAAAGAACTCTTGAGAATCGAGTGGTTCCTCTGCAGGGATGTGCCATTGGGGCGAGCTTAGTCTGGGCTCGCTGATTAATGCCAGCGTCAAAGGCTGGCAGTACCGATGTGGCACCCTGTGCTGGAGCACCTCGCCCTGCCCCGTGCCCGAGCGCCTGCCGTGAGTGTTGTCTCCGAACGCGTGTTGCTCTTGTAGATTGCCCGGGAGGCCGAAGCCGCCATCTTTCACAGGCAGTTGTTTGAGGAACTGCGTCGTCTGACCCCCCTCAACTGCGACCCCACCGAGGCCGCTGCAGTTGGCGCTGTGGAAGCGTCCTTCAAGTGCTGCAGCGGGGCCATTATTGTCCTCACCAAGTCTGGAAGGTAGGAGGGGACAGGTGTCCCCAGGTCAAGCCTGCTATGTGACAGGGTGGGGGAAGGAGAATCCCAAAAACACAGCTTTGAGAGACCGGTGGAGTTAGGTTCTGGCAGTGCTGGTTCCTTGGGAGATGGACACACATCCCTACACTCCTGAGTCCTCGGCCTGCCTCTGCCAGCGTGGCACCAGCTCCGAGCCCGGCCTCCCCTCACTGCTGCAAGTGGCAGCGGCGCCAGCTGGAAGAGCCAAGGGAAAATAAGTGTTGCAGCTTCAATTCAAACTTCTTGGCAAGAAATCATCGATGTAACAGTGAGGCAGAAGTTCAGTGGATGCAGAATCATGTTGGTTTTTTGTTTTTTTTTTTTAAATCATGGCTTTGGCCTTTTGTAGCAGCATCCAAATTATCGGTCCCTTGCTGGACTTTGCAGTCATCAGCCCTGCTTGCCTGAGCCCAAGGGGCGAAGAGGGACTGCGCAGCCTGGGATTGGTAGGCAGGGAAGTTGGAAATTTCCTCTTCCAGGATTCCTTGTGCCTGCAGGTAACTCTCTGCACAGGCAGGCATCTGGCAGGCACCAGCTGAGCTCAGTGGCTGCAGGTGAGATGCGCTGGAACAATGTAGTTTGGAATTTCTGTCCAGCAACAGCTGCCAAGCAGAGACTTGTTCTTCCAGTTGTGGAAAGGGCGCTGGCTGGAGCCTCATGGATCAGCTCTTCCATCTAGAGAAACTGGGCTGCCTGCTCCCAAAGCACGTCCAACCATAAGTCTCAGACTGCTTTCTGGAAGGAAATCAGGATTTCTCACGCTGGATTCACACTAGAACAGTAGTGCAGCAGCAGAGGTGTGGTTGTGTGTGCTGGGCATCACCTACCTGAAGATCTGGACCATCGGTGAAACCTTCACCAAAATGTACAGCTTAAAATGATTTTGAGCAGCCACTTTTGCAGAGATGAGGAGGGAACTATAAGCACCGAGTTCTGGATACCCTCGTGCTTCTATGTTTGTCAAATGTTCTAACCTTACACTTGACCTTTTTAAAGAGATTTGAACTCTGATATTTGAATATTTTTAGCTGTGGATTTGGTTAACTCTTGTGAGTACCTGGATCTCTTGGGAGGTGGCTCGGACAGTATGGGAAGGATTGTCTGAGAGCTGGCACGTGTGGTTGGGTGCTTGGAGCAGTCTGCTGGCCCCTGCTTTAAGCAGCAGACTTTGCATCTGAGTGTTGCTGAGCTTGGCTCCACTAAACGAGGCTGCAAAAGCAAACGGAGACACCAGCATGTCCATTGGAAAGATGGAGCTGCAGATGCCACAGCCTTGCAGTTTGAATCTGTCTGTTTGCAGATGCTCTCCCTCAGCAGTCCCCAGAGAAAGGGAAGCTGTAGTCTAGCCCCCACTCAGGCTGTGCTGCTGCTATTTTAAAGCATTTTAAGGATTCTGTGCCCAACTTCCCAGTATAAATTCTGGCCTCTGTTTCATTTGCTTCCCGTTGGGTGCAGGAGCAGAGCTCTGTGTGGAGGAACTGGCCTGTTTGCTGGCTTCAGCAGGTGGCTGGGAGGCAGACGGCTTCCTCCTTGGCATGCTTTGGGCAGCGCTGCTGGCACCGGCTCTTTTGACCCTGTAAACTGGGAGCTCCTCTAAACAGGGAACTTTCAGGGACCCCTGTTGAGATGCCAAGGCCTGCTTGCAGAGGCCGGAATAAATGGCACCTCGCCACCCTAACATAGCAACAGAGACAAGTAAAGGCTTGTTCGGGGATCAAAACACCCTGATGGCACTTGCTAAACTGGGAGGTGAGGAGATTGTCACCACCAGTGGGGACAGCCAGTGGTGGTCTGCCCAGTTGCCTAACCGGGAATCCAGCAGAGCATCAGGCTGGTTGGTGAGTGGCTCTTGTGAAGACCAGTCATGTCCCTCCAGGGGTTTTGGGGAGCCCTCGTGGCTGACACACAGACCTTGGCGCTGCCGTGCTCCCCCGGGCCGTTCCCAGGGGTCCTCTCTGGAGGCAGTGCCGGGTGTGTGGAGCCCCAGCGCGGCTGTTTTCCCCGCAGGTCGGCACACCTGGTGTCACGGTACCGCCCGCGGGCCCCCATCATCGCCATCACCCGCAATGAGCAGACGGCGCGCCAGGCCCACCTGTACCGCGGCATCTTCCCCGTGCTCTGCAAAGACCCCGCCCAGGACGCCTGGGCTGAGGACGTGGACCTGCGCGTCACCCTGGGCATGAATGTCGGTGAGTGGCAGCGCTCCCCCTGCCCCGGGACGTGGCTCTGGTGGGACGTGGTGACCCTGAGCACCTGGTGGTACTTTGGGGACGCTGATGGGGAGAGAGGAACTGGCTGCCTGTGTGGTAACCGGATCCGGACAGGAAACGGGTGGTGGTTGCATGAGCACAACCACATCCGATTGGGAAATGAGGTGGTGGGCTTGGCACAGCTGCCTTTAAAGAGGTTGCAACAGAAGACCAGGTTGGGTTTATGGTGATGAGTGATGGAACTGTGACACTCACCACTGCTGAGGGGGAAGGGAAACCTGGAGTGGGGTTGACTCTGTCCTGCAGCACCTCCAAATCCTGTGCTTTGGAATTTCAAGCTGTGCTGCAGAGAACCCCAAAGCAGAGGCCAAGGGTCTCAGATGGGTGGGCAGCAGGAAGGTGGGGTTTTGATACCCTCCTGGAGCCCTGACTGCCATGGCACAGGCAGCCTTGGTGGCTTAGGGAGCAGGCAACGAGCACTGTTGCCCCATGGCAAGGAGCCAGGATGGGACTGGGCTCTGACACCTCCCTCTTCTCTTGCAGGCAAGGCTCGTGGCTTCTTCAAGAGCGGCGACCTGGTGATCGTGCTGACAGGCTGGCGCCCCGGCTCCGGCTACACCAACACCATGCGCGTGGTGCCCGTACCCTGAGCGCCCACTGGGCCTTCCTTCCCCCGCCCCACTCCCCACCCACTGCCCCCTCTCCCCTTGCATTAGACCAGCCATCGCTTGCGCTGTTCTCCTTGTCCCTAGAGTGGATGTAGGTTGCTAAACACCACCCAGTGCAGCAGCAGCAGGGGCAAGAGACCTTAAATCACTAAAAAAAAAAATATACTTGAAGTGTTTAGTTTTTTAAAAAACCTCTCCTGTAGTTAAAGTCCTGCCTTGATACGTGTTGGAGTCAGTGTAGGAGGTTCCTGTATGCTGCTGGGACCCCTCTTCCTGGTGACTGTCCTCAGGGTGTGAAATGTTCCTTTCCATGGCCCTGGTGTGGGGTTTTGGGGAAGGGGAGAGGCAGTGTGTGGTTAATCCCTGGACCCCTCCTCGCTCGAGGCAAGCTGCTACTCCTCCCTCCTGTATGGCCACATGCCTCCCCAGACCCAATCCAAGGCAGATCCAGCCTTTCTCAGCTGGCTGTTTCTGGGATGGGGACAGGAGAAGGGTGTTGGCTCCACGCAAAGAGGTTCCTGTGCTCCCCTTGCAGCGTTGTCTCCTGTGTTAGTCGTGTCCCCCCACCGCCCCAGAGCCTCCCCTTCACCCAGCACTCCGATGGGCCCTGGGGTGGGAGAGCACAACTGTCCATCAATAAAGAGAAGCTGAAGCACCTGCCGGCCTGAGCTGCTCCCTGGGGGTGGTGAGGGGTCTGCAGGGGTAGGGGGAGATCTGGTGGAGATGGGCTACAGGAGCTGGGGAGGTCTGCAAGGTTTGGGAAATGCTTAAGGGTTGGGGTGGGGCTCTGGTGCAGGATGGCTGTTGTGGGATCTGCAGGCATGGGGGTGGGGGGGGTTTGCTGTGAGGGTCTGCAGGGGTTGGGGGGATGTGCTGCAGTTTGAGGGGGTGACAGTGGAGGAGTGTGCTAGGGTTAGGGGTGCTTGCAGGGGCTGAAGGGGGCTCTGGTGGAGGGGCTCTACAGGGGTTAGGGGGCCAAGGGAGCACTCTGCAGGGCTGGAGGCCCTGTTGGAGTTGGCAGGGGACCAAAGGAGGAGGCTGTAGGGCTGGGGGCTCTGCAGGGCCCATGCCTGGGGGAGAGAGAGCCAGGAACGGCCCTGGAGCCCGGCTGTTCCAGGCCGGGTTCCACCGGGAGCACAGGGCCTGAGGGGGGCCTGAGACCCGCCCGGCTGTGGGACTCGCCCCGAGCTGCGCCCGCCGCGCGGCCCCTTTAAGAGGCTGGTCCGCGGCCCCTTTAAGGGCCGGGACCCCGCCAGGCTCCGGCCCCTCACAGCGGTGGGCGGGGCCTGGGGGGGCGGGAGCTGGCACTTAGCGGGGGCGGGGC
The DNA here is from genome assembly GCF_000738735.6 of Corvus cornix cornix. Taxonomy (NCBI): domain Eukaryota; kingdom Metazoa; phylum Chordata; class Aves; order Passeriformes; family Corvidae; genus Corvus; species Corvus cornix. The sequence goes on from NC_046340.1 coordinate 19,601,985, forward strand.
TGCGGGGCGGGCGGCCAATGGGCGGGCGGGAGGGGGCGGTGCTCGGCTGTGCGCGGCCAATGGGCGGGGGAAGGGGGCGGGGCTCGGCGACGAACGGCCAATGGGCGGGCGCCGTGGCGGCGCGAGGAGGCTGGGGCGCGCGGGGTATGACGGCGGCGCGCGGGGCCGCGCGCAGGTACCGGGGGGCCTGGGGGGGCTCCGGGACTGAGGGGGGACCCGGGACTGAGGGGCGGTTGGGACCGGGGAGGGCTTCGGGGCCGGAGGGTGCCGGGGGCGCGTCCCTCCCGCTGCCGCCGCGGAGCCGGTGCTGCCCCTCGGCCTGTCCCGGCCGGCGGCGCCCCGCTGAGGGGAGCGCGGAAACACCGACAGCTCCTCGCCCCTTCCCTGAAGAGACGGACCGGACCGGGCCGGGCCGGCCGGGGCCGGGGAGGAATCCCGCCGCTGCCCGCGAGGACCCGCCGGTTTTGCCTGAGGGTCTCCGAGCGCGGGCGGGGATGCGACCGGCGCCGGGGCTGCCCCGGGCGCGGCCCCGGCGGTGGCCGAGACCCCCCGTCCCACCGTGCCCCGCACAGCCCCGCAGGCCCGGGGTCACCTCCCGCCGTGCTCCCTCCGTGCCGCGGGGCGCTCGGAGCGGCTCCCGGTGAGACCCCGCGCCGCGGGCGCTGTGGACATCCCGGGACCGGGGGCTCGGCTTTGTCCCGTCCGTGACCCCCCCGGTTCCCGGGGCGGGGAACACCGGGGACATCGCGGGAGGGACACGCGGGGCTCCCTCCGGCCTTGACGTCGCGCCTCATTCTCTCCTGCCAGCGCCGCTCGGCTCCGGCCGTTCCCCTCCAGCATCCCGGGGTGGCTCCGCTCCAGCTCCGACACGCGGGACTGAAATGACCTTGGACGCCGGGACCAAGGGCAGCTCGCCGCATCCCGCCCGGGCTCGCTCGGGCCGCGGCCGCCCGCCCGCCGGTGCCTCCCTCCGCCTCTGAGCCTCCTGGGGTTTTTTGGGAGGCGGGATCCCTGCCTGGCTCGCTCCGGCCTCCGCCGCGCGCTTCCCCGGCAGCGGGGAAGGGATCCAGCGAAAATCGCTCGCCGACGGAGGGGCTCGCGCCGGACCTTTTCCAGGCTGGATCCCAGCGCCGCGTAAGGGAAGGGAGACGGCGATCCCGTGGGAGGGAGAAGCACCGGCGTTCTCGTGGCAAAGCCTGGGGCTTCGGGGAGCCGGTGTGGGCGGGGCGGGGGTGTCAGGAGTGGGCAGAGGGGCACCAGGTCGCTGGGTTATTTTTGCTTTGCTGGGAACTTCCCCACCCACCCTCTCTGCCTCCCCTCAGGAGCTCTGAACTCCGACTGTTTTTGTTCCACTGTTTTGTTACGGGACACTTGGGATGGTGAGTTTATCTCAGGAGCAGCTTCCCACTGAACAAATTCCTTGAGGAGGGTGACACTATGAGCTGCTAGAAAGTGCTTTTCTCACTGTGCTGTCACTGGAAGCACTTATTGGAAGGGAAACCTCCCTGTGCCTGGAGCCCCACCTTATCCTGTGCTCCCAAACCCTGGATGTGCATCCCTGATGCATGTGGGAGCTGGGATGGAGCGAGGTCTGGACAGAGGAGACAAAGCAGCTCCTGTGATGTCCCTGCTGGGGCTGAGGATGCTCCTCACAGCCGCCAGACTGTCCCTGGAGCATCCCACTGCCAGCGCTGTGTCCAGGATCATCTTACCCAGGAGTTGTCCCTGGTGGTGGCCATGAGAGGGAGAGAAAACAAGGATGCAGTGCTTCCAAGTGCTCTCCAGCCTGTGTTTTTTCTCATTTTAGGGGATTTCTGTGTGTTTGATGACCTCGGGGGGGTTCTGATGCCTTTGCCTCTCCCCGATCCCTGTGTGGTGCCCCTCGGTGTCAGCCCCAGTTAGGGATAAATCGGCTCACCCGGATTAAGCAGTTCAAGCACTTGGGGATTTAAGGGATGACGTGAGGGAAGCCGAAGCGTGCTGAGCTCTGGGCAAGGAAGCTCCAGATCGGGTCAGAGCCCCTTTTCCAGGGAGAAGGGCAGATGAAGGCTTTGGTGCCTCTGTGGTGGGAGTTTCAGCTTCAGGGCAGCATGGTATCCCCTGGCAGAGGGTGCTTGAGAAATCAGGCAGGGAAAACACCTTTTGGTGCCATGCCAAGGGATGTTATTTTGGTGCTTCTTGTCAGTAAGGTCTGCTTTCCCCTCCTGACACATCCTTTGACCTGAGCTCCTAAAAACCCACAGCCTCGGCATGTCCATCCCATCCCTGCAGTGCTCGGACTCCAGGGCTGTGCAGGCAGGTCTTTGCCAACACTGGCTGTGGGGATCCAGGAGCTATTTTCCAGTCACACAGCACCAGTGACTTCTGTTTGGTTCTCCTGCACCCCCTTGTATGTGTTGCCTGTTGTGGGAGCATTCCTTGTGTCTCCAGCCAGGATTCAGCCGGGCTCCATTGCCTCCAGACAGCGTTTTGGTCAGGGCCCTGAGGCTGTGGGAGCTCATGTGACTTCAGCCTTCAGCCCATTTGGGCACAGCTGTTGGGATCCAGCACCCCTATCCTGGCTCTCCCCGAGTCAGGGGGAATTATTTCCATAGGTTCTCCTTCAGATGAGCCCGCAGGAGCAGGATGTGTCTAGGGAAGTACAGGCGGCGAAGGAGCTGCTCTCGGAGCATAGGAAGTTTGGTACGGCTCCTCTGCCTGCCGCACTGCCGCGGCACCATCCTCGCGGGCACCGGGATGCGCTCCAGCTCCGCGCTCGTCCCGCCTGCTGGCGCTCATCCTGTCCTGCCGGCGCCCCACCTGCTCCGGCATCACCCCCTGCATGGTGAGCCGAGTGCTTTCCCTGGAATAATTTCCTCTCCGTGGGTCTGTGACTGTTTGCTGGCTCTGCCGTGCTGCCGGTCCCCTGGGATCGTGCTCTGCTTGGCTGCCGGTGCCGCAGCAATCTCCGGTGGTGGTTTGCAGAGGGTGGAAGTGTCACCTTTGTGGCCTGCCAGGTGATAACCTGCCCGCAGCGCTGGGGCTGTGTTTACTTTGCCTGCCGTGGCTGATAAGCACCTCTGATAACATTCCCGATGGTAAATAACTGGCTCTAACGTGCCTGGCCGTGGCTCTGCCCCGGGAAGATGGTGTTTTGCCGACCAAGAGGAGCAGGCCCTGGCGAAATCCATCCCCCCAAGGAGTTTCGTAGACCTGTGGTTTTTGCCATCCCAACCTCCAGCCCTTAAGGAGGAGAGGCTCTGCTTTGGAGGGTGTTATCCCAGGGAGCCGCAGCAATTTGGCTGCTCTGTTGTGAGCGCTGGGGAGTCCCTGGCAGAAAAATGGCTTTTTTTTTTTTTTTTTTTTCTTTTCTCTCCACGTGACTTGAGAAATAGCAGAAATATTCTTGCTGTCCTTGAGCGGCAGATTCTGACGTCTCTGTGCAGGCTGGGATTGAAGGGAACAGATTTACAGCTCCAGACCCCTCTTCCCCTTTCCCTAGGGGGCTGACAGGTGTCTCCTTGCAGTGCCACGCCGATGCACGAGAAGGCAGCTCCCCTGAAGAGCCCCGAGCCCAGGCACGGCCGTGAGAAGCTGGAGGTGTCCCACAAGCAGAAGAGTTTGGATTCCCTCGACAGCAGGTGAGGAGCAGCATCCCAGGATCTGCCTGCGGTTGAGTGTTCTCTCTTTTCCTTCCTGCTCTGGCATTCCTGCTGCCTTCGAGCCCTGAATACTGCCTGCCAACTGGCACAGGGCACAGGGAGGGCCCAACTTCGTATTCTCCCTGAAATATTGTGGATATAAAAGTAGGCAAGTGAGAGGGGTTTGGGGAAGGGGTCAGTATTCCCACTGCTGAGGTTGTTGGGAGGATATTGGTCTCTTCGTGGTTTGTCTCTTCATCTGTCTGTGGGATGGACGTGGATGGATGTCCCCGTGCACGGCCAAAGCTGAGTCCACCCTCCTGCTCAGGCACGTTCCCAACTTCCTGTGTCTGCTTTCCCTCAGGACTCCTTGCCCCAGCCAAAGCTGCACATTTGCAGCTCCTAACCTGTCCCAAGCTGCTGCCAGGTCAGCTCCGGGCTCCTTCCCCAGGAGCTGGGGTGTGTGTGGAGTACCTTGGCCCTGGTGCCTCCACGGGCTCCCATCAGAGATCAGCCCTCAACAGCCAGTACTGAGCCTCAGCAATGCCCAACGTCACGATAAATCATGGAGACACCCAAAATGTGGCTTCCTGAGGTCTCTCTTCGGTCCTTTACATTTTTCCATGTCTCATATTGCAGCAGACGTGTTTTAGGGAGCGGGTGAGAGACCTGTGGCTCTTTGCTTACCTGGTGATTATCCTTTTCCCTTCCAGCCTCCGCCTGAACGAAGCCCTCAAGGATGAGGACATCAAGAAATGCCACCGGGAAGTGGTAAGCCTTTGGCTTTGGGAATGACCAGGCTGGCCCCAGGAGGAGCCCACCTGGGGTCTCAGGTGTGGGCTGAGGGAGCCGGAGGTGGCTCCTGGTGTGGGGCAGAGCCTCCTGCATTTAATTTCAGGGGACCTGTGATGGTTTTGTGTGGCTCATGCTCTGCCTTGCAAACACTTCCAGGATTTTCCATCCAGAGCAAAGGAGACGGTGGAAATGTTGACTGAGAGCAGTTAAATTTCTGTCCATTTGAACCTTTTTGGTTGTTCAGATCATGCCCAAATTAGATGGTTTTGGTCCATCTACAGACAAGAGATGCCCTGGAAGAGGAAGGAGTGACAGGAAGTGGCATTTTGCCTTTCCCCATGAAGGAAATGGAGGAGAAAAACATTTTTCTAGTTCCTCAGAGGCATCTGCGAGGGTGACAGGGTCAGCAGTGGATTTGTGCTGGGACCAGGGGCTGTTTCTTGGTGGAATTGCCCTTCGTGTTCTCCTGGAACACTCCCACTGGCACCCCTACCATCCCGGCATCCCTCCGGGAGGTGTCTGAGCCAACTCCAGGTGCTGCTGAGCCTTGATCCTCTTAGGGCCCAGCTCATCCGGCGACAAGGTGCGCAGAGCAAAGGTGACCTTGTCCCCGTGGGCAGGAGGGCTCTGCCTGTGCGGCTGCCACAAACCAGCCTTGCTGTGCCAGCCTTCTCTGCATCCTGGCAAAGCAGCTCCTCCTTGGAATTCGGGGGGCAGCTGTCACTGCTGCAGGACAGCCATATCCCTGGGGAGCATCCCGAGGGCAGGGGGCACAAAGCTGCCTTGCAGGACCAGTTGAGCGGATTTATGGAAGGCGTTGAAGTGCTTCGGAGCTTTGCCTTCGCCACAGGAGCATTTCAGGGCCGAGCCTCCCGCCGCGGCTGCCAGCAGGCTTTGAAGCGGCGCTGGGAATATAAATAGCTGGATGGCGCGGCGCGATGGGCGCAAAGCAAGTGTTGTCACCGTGTCCCGGATAAGGGAAGAGGAGGAGGAGGAGGAGAGAAACCGCTGGGCAAAACAAACTGCCTGCGGATGAGCCCGGCAGAAAACCGGCTCCTCGCCGAGGCTCAGCAGCCTCCGTAGATATTAAGGGAAATGTTCATCTGGGAGGATGGCACAGGCTTCGCCGGGTGCTGGATCATCCGACCTGCCTCTAATCCGTCGGGGCTTCCGTCCCCAGCCCGGTGGGACCCCCCTGCGCCGGTCCCGGGTGCGGGCAGAGGGAGGTTTTCTTGCAGCAGAGGGATTTTTGGGTCGCCTTCTCGGCAAGGTCACCGGATAACTTTGTTCTGCTTTGCTTTCAGGCCGCTAGCAAGTACAACTCCCAGTACCACAAACTGTTCAAGGACATCCCGACGGAGGAGAGCGTGCTGAAAGGTGGGTGGCAGGGTGAGGGATGGGCATGGAGGCAGCAGGATCCGGCACAGGGATTGCCATGGCGCTCTCTCTCTGCCTTGCAGTTTGCTCCTGCGCGCTCCAGAGAGACATCCTCATCCAGGGAAGGCTTTACATCTCCCCCAACTGGCTCTGCTTCTACGCAAACCTTTTTGGGAAGGACATTAAGGTAATGGGGGCACCGGCTCACCCTGGTCCTTCAGGGCTTGTAACCGCAGCTCATCCCCTCCTGCACCCAAATACCACTAAAACCCCCAACAGAAGCCTCCAGTGGGAAGGGGAGCACGGCCATGCCCTCCCTTCTGATGACCTGTGGCATTGGCCTGGGGAAACCAAATATTGGTTTGGTTTAAAATTCCCTGATGCAAGACCTCCTTCCAGCCACAACAGCACTTGAAGGAAGATCAAAGGTTTTAGGGGGGGTGAGATTTGAATCTCTCTTGGCTTTTCTTCTTGATTTACAATCTGATGTTTCCCCATTAGTCTTGTAGCTGACGGGGATCTTGGGGAGAGACGACTTCCTTTAAAACTGGGCTGAAGGACTGAATTATTTATATGTGATGCTTTAAACAAATACCTGAAGGAGGCTCGAGGTATCAGCAAAAACCCTGCCAAAAATAACATCCTGCCTTATTTTTCACCCTCCCAAGGCTTGCAGGGGGGGCTGTCCTGGTGGGTCTTAGGGAGGCTGGCTGGACGATGTGTGTGCCGTGTCCATCCCCGTGTTCCTGCCCCGCAGGTTGTGATCCCGGTGGTGTCCGTACAGCTGATAAAGAAGCACAAGACAGCTCGGCTGCTGCCCAACGGCCTGGCCATCACCACCACTGCCAGCAGAAAGGTAACACCAGCACCCAGCAGATGCCCAGGTCTGAGCTGGATGTGGTTTGAGAGCAGGGAACGAAGCGATTCCCATCCCTGGTTGGGAAGTGAGCACTGCTCTCTGTGCTGGCTGCCAGCCAGGGCAAACACCACAGCTTTCCTTTTGTTCCTGAATTTCACTTTGTTCCTGGACGAAGCAAAGCCCAAGTGAAACTCGGCTGAGCCTGACAAATCCCTGCCAGGCTCACGTAAAACCTTTAAACTCCTTAAACACAAGCAGGGAAAGGGTTTGGGCTGGCATTCAGCCAGAGCTGGCGGAAAACTTGGATATGGGGCTGCGTTTCCAGCTTTTAAATCCCGTTGGATGTTGTTGGCTGCAGTGAGCTGATGTAGTGTGTCCAAGTCCTCGCCTGCCTGGGTGCTGCTGCCAAGCACTCTGTGTTGCCTGTCCCTGCCAGGGAGGGGGTTGTTCCTGCAGGATTTTGGGAGGCAGTTATTCCTGCGGAATTTTGGGAGGTGGGCTTTAGCAGGGAGTGGCACAGGGCAGGATTTGGGCGTTCAAAGCTACATGTGGCTGCCCTGCACACCACTCAGGGGCTCTGTGTCAGGCACGGTGAGTGTGGCCCTGTGTCCCTTCCATACCTGGGGATGTTTTCCATTGGTTCCAGCCCCATTTGCTGCCATGTCCCTCTGGGTTGAGCATGGAAAAGCCGTAGGAACAGCAACTGAGCGAGACTGGCCCCAAAAAAATCTGGTCCAGGTTTTAGCAGGCTGCAAAAATAACAGCAGGGAAACTCCGCAGGGAAATGCCTGCGGGGGAGACGTGGCTCCCGAAAACGGGGAGATTCAAGGGCAGGACGTCTCTGCCTGTCCCTCCCTGTGGAGAGCTGGACTCGGGATGGGGGAATCTCTCCCAACAGCACATCTCTTTCTCTTGCAGTACATCTTCGTGTCCCTCATCTCTCGTGACAGCGTCTATGATGTCCTGAGGAGAGTCTGCACGCACCTGCAGGTACCCCACTGTGTGTCCATGGCCCTGGGACTCTGCACCTGCCTTTGGGCTGAGCACAGCTCTTCATCACGGCCTCCAAGGCTTTGAACTGCTGCCAAAGCCCTCTCCAATTCCCAGCATCCTCACTCCGCAGCAAGGGATGGGAAGAGGGGCAGGAGCCATGCCTTGGGCACGTCCTGTCCCTGTGGGCTCTTCTGGGTCATGGATGAGGCAGAGCCCTGAGTTTCTGCTCTCTCTCAGGGCGTGGGTATGAATTATTTATAATCTGGTGGTAATACTAGTTCTGCCACTCTGCACATTTATGCCTTTTGCCCAGATCTAAAGTTTTAAGGGGAGGAAAAATGGTACAAAGTTAAAAAAGAATTTAAATTAAGTGGGGGAAGACATCCATCAGCCCTCAAGCTGGAGAGGAGGACTGTGGGGACCTCTTCTCCCTGCCTTTGAAGCACGTGGGAAGCCGTGCAGGAGCCCTGCCCTGCCCAGGAGGGTGTGTGCCAGCTGTGCCAGGGCAGCGACTTGGGTAATTCAGCGCCATTGCCAAACTGGGGGATTTATTCTTTGAAATGTGCTGGGCTCTGCCCAGATATTCCCTTCTTTTCTTTTTACCCCCTGATGTTTTATCCTGTCCATGGAAGCCTTTGGCTCAACCACGGCCCCACCAGGTTTTTGGTGAGGGGAAGCAGTGACGCAGTGCCCTTTCCTCATCCCCCAAATCCCCGTGATTGTAAGTTCTAGCAGCTGCTCTTCACAGTCTCAGGAGAAAAGCCCAAATTCCATTTTGTGGCTGAGGCTGAAGCTGGGAGAGGTGGCACCGTAATGCCCGATCCTTTCCATCCCTTCCAGGTTTCCAGTAAGAAGAGTTTGAGTCTGAAGGAGCTGTCGGAGGAGCCGGACTCCGTGTCACTGGTGAGGGTCAGGGCAGCTCTGGGAGAGGAGAGACCCCTGAGCTCATGCTGTGGGTGGAGAGGGCCCGCCTGGCCCCCCTGGTGGGTTTGACACTGTCTGGTGGCTGCTCAGAGAGTCGGGAGAGAGTCGGTTCTCCTGTCGGTGTGCAAAGGTTGTGCAAGGACGCGCCTGTCGCCATCATAGCTCATCCTCTGGGACCCTCATCCCCAGACTTGGCAGGAGCAGATGGGTCAAGAGGTCCCGGCTGAGCACAGCCAGTGACTCTGTCTGTTTACAGATGGAAAAACTTCAGAGTGATGTGGAAAATGCTGCCACTCTGCTCCCCAATGGCTGATGCTCTTCACAGCTGGGAATGTGGATAACAGGCTGGGAATGGGGTTGAGTTATCCAAAAATCTGTGGGATGAGTAGGATGGCTGGAGAGGGAAACACCTGCTGAACCGTGGTGTGATCCAGGGAGCACGGGGGGCCACGTCCTGCACCTTTGGAGAAGGGTGTCCTCTGTGGCTGGTGGTCCTGAGCCTTGGGCTGGGTGCAGGAGGTCAGTTGGGGTGCACCAGAGGGTGACAGGTGGGATGTCACCCATGGCCTGGTGATATCCCAGGGGTTAAAGATTCATTTCAAGGGCTGAATCGGGTGTGATTCAGGCTGATCTGGCAGCATCTCCTGGTGCTTCGGTGGGATGCAGCCCTTTGGCAGCTCCAGCCCTGGGAACTCTCCGTTGGGGGAGCCCCTCTCTGTGCCAGCTGCCACCCTGCTTGATTTGCTGCCTTTTTGGGGCATGCTGGAGAATTCCAGGTGACCGCCCTGAGCTTCAAGGTGTGGAGGAGGCAGCAGTTGGTATTTGGGGCAGGTGTGGAGTATGTGGGCAGGTCCTTCTGTGGCAGTGGGAACCTGCATTCCCATGGAGCCATCATGGAAGACCAGCTCTCCCTCAGGATGATGTTTTGAATGTGGTGGTGCTCCATGGAGATGCTGTAAGGTTTGAGTTTGAATCTGGCCCCCACCATATCCTTGGCACTGCTGGTTTCATTCACGGCTCACCGGGACTGTTCCCACAGGAGGTGATTGTCCCCGAGGGCAAGTGGAGGAAGGTGTCACCTACCTCACTGTCACTGTCACTGCCAGATGCCAACTACCAGTGCATCCACCGGACCTCTGTCAGCAGCCTGAGCGCCAAGGAGAGCTCCTTCACCTCTGAGGAGCCGCTGGTTTCGGGTGAGAGGCATGGGTCTGTGCCCTGCTCCACATGGTACTGGGTGATAACATCCATAAAAGTGTGTTCATCCATCCTCTGCTCTCATGCAGGGGAGTTCTGCCTCGCAGATTAGGCTGGGAGTCAGCAATGAGAGTCCTGGGGATTGGCTTGGGTCACCTGGCTGCAGGGTCTGAGCCCATGAGGGAGGAATATTTGATGTTTCCCAGTTGCTGGAGGAGCAGGAGCATCAGCCAAGTGTGGCTGTGCCGCTGACTCTGGGTTTACTTTTCAGAAAGTGCAATAAACACCGAGGAGGAGCTGGAGGTGGAGCAGAACTGTGTGGCAGAACTGAGACCCTCCGACTACCAGCTCCTGAAGATCTTCATCGTGCTGTAAGTGTGCCGAGGGCGTGAGGAAGCTGGGGGGCACTGGGAATGTTGGTCTCAGTCTCAACTGAGCGTTTGGCTTGTTCGTCTGCTCCCAGCATCTGCCTCCTGGTCGTGTCCTCCTCGTACCTGGCGTTCCGCATCTTCCGTCTGGAGCAGCAGCTCTGCTCTCTGAACCGGGATTACCTCTCCCGCGGGCACAGGAGGTGAGGGACTCTCAAGGACATTTTAGGACACACACAGGTCGTGCCATGAGTGGAGGGTTTGAGGGAATGTGGGTGCAAAGAGGAATGGCTCCACTCTGTGATGTGCCTAAGGAAGGCTTTGTCCCTTCTCGTGGGCCTGCTGTTGGGCTGGCCAGTGACAGAACCCACAGTGCCATCTCCACACCGGAGGTGATCTCATCAACTGCTGGTTTGAGTGACTGGGAAGCTCTGCTGTCCCTGAGACTCTGGATCTTGGGAAGAGGTTTCCTCATTGGTTTGGGGCTGGTTCTCCACTTGTAGGAAGCACCAGGACATCTCGTTGGAGCTGGGCTGTGCCCAGGGGTTGAGGCCATGGGCATCAGCATGGGATGGACAGGAATGGGATCTCCTTGGGCTGAGGACATCAGAAGGCACCGGAATGGGATACGGAGCCTCTGCAGTCACTCATTCCATCTTACCCCACTCCCTGCTTGCAGGTGACCGTTCCCTGGTGCTGGCTGAGGATGGACACTGAGGTGGTGACACCCTGCCCATGGATCCCGGTGCCATGTCCTCCCAACGGTGGCTGTTACACGTGGCCCAGCTTTCCCTCGGCTGGTAAAATGGGACCAAGTATTTTCTCTCTTCCTTCTGGCACTTGCTCCTGGTGGGACTTTCCAGCCAGGTTCTGGCCACCAGTGCCAACTCCCCATCCCACTGGAAACTTGTTTTCTCCCTGGGACACTGCCGTGCTGTAGCACCGGACGATGGCTCGGGGCTGCCGAGCACTTGGACCTTCCCTTAGGACTTGCTGCTAAAATGGAGGCTGGTTTTTATTTCAGGCTTGGCTTTTTCTTGTTAAAAGATGACCTTGGGCTCACCAGGAACCCCCAAAAATGTGGATGAGTCGCCGCTGCTGCTCTGGGAGAACCCACCTGTTTGTCCCTGTCTCAGTATCCCTGGGAATGTGCCTGAAGGAATGGCCCCAAACACAGGGATCTGTGGGGATGGGGAGAAAGGGCCCACTGGCCCTGTGGGGCATCATCTATCCCACACCCAAGGATGGGGGTACAATCCAGGGCCCCCCAGCCCTTCTCTCCTGGAGCACCGGGCTCAGAGGGGGGGTGTGTGTTTGTGTGTGTCCCTTGAAAAGCACTTTAGGGTCCCCCAGACCAGGTGTCCTCGCTGGGGTCCACACCTGGCCCCGGTGGACTTGGTTAGTCCCACTCGCGCTGTTAAGACGTTGGAAAGGAGCCCGTGGCTGGCACTGGGGAACGTCCCGGAGCGCAGCGTCTGTGCCCTGGTTCGTGTTGACCTTGACACCGCATGGAGCTGAGTGCTGCAGGATTTGTCCCGCTGGATTTGTCCCACAGCCCACCTGGGAGTGCACCGGGGTGCCAGGTGATACCTGTGTGATTCCTTTGGGTTTTCTTTCCTGTTTTTTTGGGAGCTACAAGTGCTGACGGGGCCAAATCCCTGCACCCTGGGGAAGAGCTCGCTGCTCGCTCCGGGCTTGGAACGGCTTTTAAATGACATGAAAATAAACGCAGGATTTTCTAGCACATCGCTGTTTCTCACCAGCATCCTCCACAGCAGTGCCAGGCTGTGAGCCCCGACACCAGGCACCCCAAAATCTGTGCTGTCCCAGTGCCCCTTCAGGACGTGGGTGACATGGGGACAGCCCATCCTCTAGTGGGGACAAGGGGACAGGGATGCTCCCGACGGGGGGGCCAAGGAGGTTATTGCACTAGATGGCAGCAGAGACTGCGGGATGTGACGCGCCGGTGACAGGGCCACCCTGGGGACAGCGGTGCCGGGGCAGGGAGCTGAGTTGCAGCCCCACCTGCTGGGGTGGGCAGGGTGAGCCTTCCTCTTTCTTCTCCTCCTCCTCCCTGCACATCCACAACCCAGTTCCACTCCTTCCCCCGGCCTGGCCTGTGCAACAAAATGCATGAAAATGGCCCACCTTGAAAACCACAGTGGCACTGGCTAAATGGGGTCAGGGGTGGTGTCACCCATTTTGGGGGGGATTTAACACCCAGGGATGCCCGGGGGGGATGGTCTGGTTTCTTCAAAGCCCCGGTGTTACGGGGCTGTTGAAGCCTTTGATTCCGTGGGTGACCTGGAGGAAGGATGAAAGGCGCCGTGCCGTCCCTGCCAGGGACTCACCCAGCTCGTTTGCCCGGTGGAAATGGGTTTGGCGTTGTTTTTCCAACAGACAGGTCGGTGTTCAGTGGGTCCAACCTCAAAGTGGGGCTCTTGGCCGCAAAAAAGAGGTTTTGAGGACTGGGGGTGGGGAGCTTGGTCTGATGTGCCCAGCCTGGTATTTGCTGCGTGCTCCAACAGCAGGTGCGTGGGGTCCCTGTGCTGAGCCCGAGCCAGGAATGTGGTCTCCTCTCGGAACTCTGGTTAAAGCCAGTGGTGGGACAAGCCATGGGTGCAGTGATGTGGAGGAGGTTTGGAGGAGCACTGGGACGAGCCCCCAGTGTGCTTTGGGGGGGTCCCTGCTGCCAGGATGTGGTTCAAGGCTCTGGTTTTGTTTCCCAGTTGGTGTCTGCCGCCCGTTCGGTGCATGTTGGCTCTCCCAGTAATGCCCTGCTTGAGCCTATTTGCTTTTCTTTATGCAAAGAAATGCCATGTAAAAGCCTCGGGTGCAGGGAACGTCCCTGGACGCTCACCTTGCTGGCCTGGAAACAGGGATGAGGAGCACAGGGTGGTGCTGGATGAGCACAGCCCCTGCCCTCAAATCCCCCTGCTGTTCCCCATGCCACACCCACCGTCCTGTCTTCCTCTCTCCGCAGCCCAAGCCAACCTCTAAAAATAGGATTGGGAGATTAAATCAGCCAAGAAGGCACTGTCAAGACGCATGAGTCAGAGCCATCATGCTGTGACACTGTGGGGCAGCAGGAGCCACAGCATGAGCAGGGACACCAAGGACAGGATGACGCCGGGAAGCGCAGAGTTTGGTCTGAGTTTTATTCGGGATTTGGGAGTGGCAGTGACGTTGCTCTGGCAAAGCCCCTCGGAGTCCAAAGTGAATCAATCCCCTTCATCGAGCAGCTCGATCCCATTCCAGCTCCAGCTGAGTGGGTTTTCCAGGGAGGGCTGGTGCTGGAGGCTGCTCTCCTGTCCAGGCAGTGTTAGGAAGGAGGAGAACGACCCCAACCCTTTTCAGGCCCCAGTGCTGCCATGAGGGTGTTTTGGGGCAGCCTGGGCTGGTTTCTTGCCTTTCACTGGGAGCAAGGGAAGGTGAGGCCCTCCATCCCCTCAGTGGTGTGCTGCTGCACACACCAGTGGTGAAGAGCTCCAGGTTAAAAACAATCCTTCCCCAAGGGTTGTATTTAACCCGGATTTCCCTGCTCGGGTTGGGGTGTGGTTGCTCTGCTAGACACCACCTGAACAACCTGATCCTTGCTTCTCATCAGGTGAGAGATTATTCCTTATCCTGCAATGACATCTCAGTTTAATTTTTATTTTCCACACTGCTAAGCCTGTCTTTAAGGAGAGGATCCACTCTGGGATGCCAGCCGTCATCCAGCACGGGAGGGGAAGTCTTTCAGTTTTCTGAAGTGCATTAAGGACTTCAAGGAGCCTGCAGTTATCTTTGGCTTTTATACCTCAAACTCTGTCCTTTTGTTCTCCCTGGTGTGTTTTTTTTTCCTCTCCAGTAACAGAACTGGTTTTGTGTTAGAGCAGCGACCGCTGTGTGCAGTGACGCTAACGAGGGTTGGGGAGCGCTGACGAACCCTCCCCACACAGAGACGACCTAAAATCCTAATGAAAAACCCCAAACTTCAAAGAGTGAGTGTCGCTTTTCATCTCAATTAAGTTTCCTTTCCTAGGATTGGCTTTCTCAGCTTCCTATTAATCTTCCAGCAGTTCAGAGTTGGGTTTTAATTTGCAGTAAGAACAAGCAGGGGCAGGGGACCAAAAAAAGCCATTGCTGTGTGGCCTAGGAGCACCTGGCTGATGAAAACTGACTCTGTTTTTCTTAAATTAATTGTAGCATTTCCTTTGGAGTCTCATCTTTTTGCAGTGACACCTCAATGTCAGGTTTTCAGAAGTACAAAATCCTGGCTGCTAAATCCCAGATTGCTCCAATACCATTAGCAGGAGGCACAAACTAGAACTGTCCATGATAAAGCACTCGGGGGCTTGGGTTTAAAGGGCATTTGCTAAACCTGGCTTGGAAGGACAATGCCTGGAGCCAACTAAAGCCACCTAATGAGGGTGTGTTGCCTGCTGGGCACAGGTGGAGAAGTCTCTTTAGCAACCTGTTTTGCCACAGCCATTACTGTAAAAATGTACCATGGAGAGGGTTTCTTTGAAAGCAAAGTGACTCTTGTTATTAGAAGTTGAAAGGCCGGTGATTTCCAGAGGAGAATAAGGCTTTTCCTGGAGGGAATGGGGTGTTTGGGGGGTGTAGCCATGCTAGAGGGGTTACATTCTTTTTCTTTGGGACAATCCTGTGCATGGGCATCTCCCTCAGGCACTGGGGGTGCTGCCTCTTGGACTGGGAAGGCAGTTTTTGGGGGGCTGGAGGTGCATCCCCATCACTTCTGTGCCAGTTTTGTGATGAGAGCTTTCCACTCTGACCTCTTCTGCGTGATGTAGGAGGGGGTGAGGAGCTGCAGCAGAGGCTCCATCCGGCCCTGGAAGTACCCGTGGCACAGAGCCTCGGCGTTGCAGATCACGTACATCCCACAGTCGTAGCTGTTCTGCTGTGCCGGTGCCTTCTCCTCCACAAAGGTGGCTTTGCCTCCTCTTTTTCCCAGAAAGGCCTCCAGCTTCCCTGCCACTTGCTTGGCGTGGACAGAGTTGCATTTACTGTGGGAATCGTAATGGGCAAAGCACTTCTTGTCCCTGAAATAGACCAGTAAGCTCCAGTGGGTGCCCCCAGCGGCCTGGCTGGAGTTGTCATTGATAGGCAGGAACACCAGCTCCTTGCGGAGAAGGTCCAGCGGCTGGAGGAATATGGCTATTTCTTCCTGACTAAGGGCACACTTGATGAACTGAGCCACCTCGGGGCTGATGAAACAAACGCGGTGGCTGAACTCCTGGAACTGCTGGTTGGCGAAGTACTCGAAGGCGAAGCCGATGATGTGGTCGTTGAGCCAGTTCGGGGGCTCCAGCAGGGCCACGTCCGACTGCCTCAGCAGGCTGTCCATGTAGCTGAGAACCACGGGATCCATCCTGCGCCGCTCCAGGGACCCGCCAGAGCTGCAACGGAGAAAAGGAACACGGGTTAGGAATTGATCACGCCTGGGACATGATACAGCCCAACAAACACCTTGAGTTCCTTCTCAGCAGCAGTGAGCGAGAGCCCAGGATGCCCAGATGGATATTTGAAGGACCATGAGAGATGGAGAACATACGGTGTCGGGCTGAGCAGCAACCTACTGTAGCTCCAGTGAGATCAACCTTCCATCCTGAGGATCTGAACCTCACAGCAAAGGAGTTTCAGAGCAGTTCCTGCACAGAAACCAGGAGTGATCCAGGAGAAGTCAGGTGGTGTTTGGGTGTCTCAGTGTTTTACCTGTGCAGTGACAATCACTGGAGTTCTTCGCATCGTTGGTATTCCCTAAGTAAAATCCTTTTTGGGCTGTCTGACAGACATATGGTCCCTTTCTCTGAGCACAGAGTGCCCCAGCTCTGTGCCAGAGGCATGACCTGTTCCAGGAGAACCTGCTGGGCCACCAGCACAGGAGGCACAGCCATGAGTAAGGAGTAACAAAGCAAGACGAGATCACAAAGAAACCAGTTCCCGACCGTGGGAATCTTTAGGACAACTCTCTACGTAGCCAGAGTAGGATTTAGGAGATTTTCCATAGGGAAATTTGATTTAAAGCCCCTATATCCACCCTGGTTTTCCTTTAGCTCTCACGCCCCGCAGCCCTTCCAGGCTCCTCAGTGCTGTGATGCATCCTCAGCCTCCAGCTCCTTTCCTGGCCAGGACAGGGCTGGAAATGCCACAGCTTGTGACAGGGGTGACATGGAGCTGGTTTGGCCTCACCATTCCCTCCTCTGTCCCAAAGGCAGCACAAAAACATCTTCAGATTCCTGAAAGCCTTGTGTGAAAGCTCAGAACGATAAGATCACTTTAATATGATTCACTATAAATAATTCACTATTTTTCCATCATGATAAGGAGGAAGGAAGCAAATGGAGTGTTCTTTTAGGAAGACGTAGATTCACGCTCCTTACTGTGACATGAATCATGAAGAATAACCCTTCCTGGCCTGGGATGCATAAATTAAGGGATTTATCTCTCAAAAATCTTGGCAAGGTCCCCTGGCACGTGACAGGCAAGGAACAGAATGGATGAGCCATGGCCCATGTGGAACACGTGGGAAGGAAGGGCCGAGGTGAGTGTTTGGGGCATGAAACAGCCAGCGAGCGTTTGTGTGTGGCTGGTGCATCCCGGAGATGCCGAGCAGCAGGAGTCACCGGAGGAAGGGAGCAGCCCCTGTTTATGCTGAGCCAAACACAATGGTATTTGGACACGCTTCCGACCTTAACGAGCTCCAACTCTTTCCAAGCTCGTGGTGCAAACCCTTGTAGTATAAAAATAAGAAATCCAAACGGAATCCCAGTAACTCCTCAGCCTGCCCGAATATAGCCTGGTTTAAAGATCTGGACGTCCTCCAAACATCTTGTTTGGGGGTTTAACATGGGCACTGCTGAAATACTTCTTGTATGTCCCCATAAAATGCCCCACATTTTCCTTTACATTGTGTTCTTTCTGCTTCATCTTCTCCTGGACATGGAGAAGTCCAGCCAATAGCTTTCCACTCCAGTCCAAATGGGATTAAAGGCAAGGGAAGCGTGTATCCCGTGCTCTGTTAATTTTCCACTCTGCAGAAACATCGCTGGGTTGTTTTTTTTTTTTTCCTGTCAGGACATTTGGCAGGTTCCTCCAGTCAGGAAGGAGAATGGTTCTAGCAAGTGCTCAATTGCCACTAGCTACTAGTTTTAATTTTATTGCCATCTGGTATTTGTGAAACTGCCTGTGAGTTCTGTGGGATGACTCACCACATGCAGCTCCAAGGAAAACCCGAAGAGCCAGGTCAGGTAAGCAGTGAGGACCAAAACAAAGTGGTGGGGCTGTGAAAAGCCACTGGTGAGGTGGCTTTGTTTGGGAGAACCTCCCATTAGAGCTAAAGATGGATCTGCAGAGGAGCCAGGACGTGGATCCGAGCCTCTGAGGAGCGCTGAAATCCCGACGTGGACTGGGAGCAGCTCTGCTCAGCCACAGCCAGGACTCTCTTCCTGCAGGCTCAGGCACACTCTGTTCAGTTTTCATAAAAATAGGAATAAATACTGGCAGAAGCCTGGAACATTTGCTGGAGGTTGCCAACAAGTGTCTTGCTGGTTCGTTTTGTTTGCATATTAATAGTTGGAATTTGTGCAAACTCCCTGGAATCCTCAGCTCCCCCAAGGGATTTCAGCTGCCCCATTTCCAGTGCTGAGATGAGGAAAGCGGGGAGAAAGGAAGGAGCATTTCAATACAAACACCATCCTTTCATTTACAGATTTGAAAACGGTGCTGTGTTGCATCAATAGGGCGAGAGGTCAAGTTTCCCCCACTGAAGTTATAATAATTTAACAAATTAGCTGCTGACATTAGTGCGAGTTCAATCCATAAACGGATGGGGCTCCTTTGTGTCCAGACACAAAGCAAAGCCTCTGTTTTCCACCACTTGACCAAAAAACATCCCAAACCTGTCATTTTCACACCATTACACACAACAACTCTATGCAGGTAATTGTTGAAGGCACTTGAGAGCCAAGGAATGAGACTCCTCAGTACCTGGGTGTAAAAAGGCAGTGACAGAGCAAAGGAAGCGTGAACTAAGGATAGATCAAATTCCTGAAGTCTGTTTTAATAAATTAAAGGTGCTAAGAACCTCCAGAGTGAATAGTTTAAGGTGACACATCACTAGAGTCCTGTTCCTAATTTAAAGAACACGGAGGTAAATAGGAAAATGGTCACCTGGAAGGCAAAAAATCCAGATTTTTACCAGGGAATAGGAGGAGGGACAGAGAAGGTTTTGTCTTTTAAAGATGAAGAGTAAAAGACCCTATGGTTTAACCCCCAGACTATTCACTTTTCCTGGAAATATGGGATTTAGATACCATGTCTGGATAGTTGTTAATGGAGCAAGAGCAGACAAGGAACATTAATTTCTATTTACCAGCAGGAGCCGGGCTGGGTGACGCCTGAATCTCTGGACTTCTGTGTTTCCTGACAGAGCCAGAGGAGAAACTCGAGGAAAATTAAACAACTCAACCAGAACGGAAGCGCAGTTGTCTCCTTTTTTGTTAAATATAAATAATCTCTCTGTAGCTGTAGGTTATAATTCCTGTATGATACAAGAACATCCCACTTATGCAGGTTCAACAGGCCATGAGTGCTGAAATCAGAGGAAAATATTCCAATCTCTGTAACTCACTATGTCCAGACTTCTCCGTTCTGGACAAATTCCCCAAACCAGAGACTCTGCAACCAAACTCAGAACCTTTCTTGGTGTCACAGCATCTCCCAGGGCATGAAACCAAGAGCCACAGGAACAACACCCAATGGTTTTTGCTCCCCAGGATGGAGCAAAACCTGGAGTTTAACAGGAAAAAACCCCTCAGCGACCAGAACGCCTGAGGATAAGCGATGGCACCGGGAATGTCCCAGAGGTACCGGTGACGGGATCGCAGCTCAGATCCTTAACCCGAACGCCGATGGACTCACCTCTCACCTCCCGCAGAGAGGGTCTAATCCAGGGAGCAGCAGCAAGCACGGGGAGGGAATGTAACCTGCCCGAAAGACCTGGAGGTCACAGGAATTTGGTCAGGAGTGGGAATTCGGTCAGAGGAAGCGATTCGGGGTGTCCCACGCCCCACGGGAGGAGGAGCGACGTGCTGACCCCGAGGCTGACCCCGAGCGTGTCCCGGCGCTCCGGTGCCGGGGTCAGAGCCCGCCAGCAGCCCCGGGAAGGGCTCGCTCGTCCCAGCGCTGCTTCTGCGGGAATAAACGGGAATTACGGGGCCAGAGGGGGTGCACCCGGGCCGGGCGCAGGGCCGGGGCCTGGCTGGGGTGGGAGCAGGGACCACCCACAGCACCGTAACACACCTCCACTCCTCCTTTACCCGTTTTCCCCTTTTTTCCCCTTAAAACGCGGGCTGAAGCTTCCGGGCCTGGGGCCGACCAGCACCGACCCCCGACGGCTGCGGCCCTGCGCGACCCCCGGGCATGGCGCCCAGCGGCGGGGCCTCACCGGCGCCGTGTCCCGCCGTGTCCCGCCGTGTCCCGCCGTGTCCCCTCCCGTTTCCCCGCCCCGGCTCTCACCCTCCGCCTCATCGCCGGCCGCCGCCGCCCGGTTGCCGCGCGCTGCCGTAAAGCGGCCGCGGCCGCGTCGTAACGTCAGGGGGCGCGTCCAGGGGGCGCGTCCGTGGGCGTGGCCACGGCGGGGCGGGGCGGGGCGGGGCGCGCGCCTCCCGCCCCCTCCCTCCCTCCCCCCGTCCGTCCGTCCGTCCCTGCCTCCCCGGGCGGGCGCGTGAGGGCGGCGCGCGCGCGCGGGCAGTCGGGCAGCGCCCGGGCGGCGGCGGAGGCGGCGGGAGCGCCCGTCCGCACCTCCCCTCCCCTCCCCTCCCTTCCCCGGGACCCCTCTGAGCACCGGGACCCCCGGACCTCCTTTAGCACCGATCCCCCTCAGCACCGAGCCTTGGGACAGTCCTCAGCACCGAGCCTCCTCAGCACAGACCCCCGGGATCTCTTTTCAGAACCGACCTCCCTCAGCCAACGACCCGCGGGATCCCCCTCAGCGGCTGCGGCTGCGGGCGAGGGATGCGCCGCGCCCCGACACCCAGGTGAGCGGTGGCGGCGGCAGCGGGGAGCGGGGCGGGGCGGGGGCCTCCGGTGCGCGCGTGAGGTGGGAGCGGCGGGCGGGGGTCGTGGGGCAAACCCTGCCGGAGCATCGCGGGCCCGGCGGGAGCCTTTGTTCGGCGGAGGAGGGCGAGTCCCCCCGGCACCGTGGGGTCTCCCCGGTGTCGCGGAGTCCCCTCGGTGGTGTGGGATCCTCCCCGCATGAGCCGCCCCCGGTGGGTGCGCGGTTGCGGGGCAGCCCCGCGGCACCCCCCCCTCAGGCGCAGGGTTTCACCGCCCGGTGCCGCTCACCCCCATCGCGGGTGGGTTGGACACGCAGAACATGGAAAAACCAGCCTGGGGGGGAGGAGATTTACCTCAGTGGCGTCCCCAGTGTCACCAGTGCGCCCGTGGGCTGTCTCCCTGAGTGTGGCAGTAGCCCTGAGGCCACGGCGATGGGCATCGCGACGGGAGCAGGTCGCGATCGCCCGCGGTCTCCCCGCGGCTCCGGCAGCCCTGCGCGCCGCGCAGAACCATTCCCGGGTACCCATCAGCCATTCCCACCCGTCGGAATGAGGTATACCTGGGTTTGCTTAGCGCAGTGTTGGACTTCACGGCAGTTCCCCTCTGGCACGCCGGACCCCTCTGGGAGCACTGCTCCTCCGAAGGTTAAAACAGTCGATATTTCTGTCTGGAATTTTCCTAAATGTAGCCAAAAGGGCCTTTGCTTTATCCCAGAAAAAATAAACCCCCTCCGACGTGACCTGCGCTAGGACCTGCCGTGAGTTCGGAGCCGGGCGTTTTGCCGCCCTTCTGCTTCTCGATCGGCTTCCTCCTCCTCCATTTACGTTTTCCTATCCCCAAATCAAGCCGAGGTTGATAAAGTGGGGAGCGTGAGCTCAGCAGAAATCATGGCTTTCCCATCCCTCGCTGCAGCGCGGTCCCTGCCCATCGGCGGATCAAAAAAATAATCACGTAGCGGCAGAGGAAGATTTGCTGCTACGGGAGGAAAACCGGCGCGGTGTCTCACTCAGTCGATAACCAAGCGCTGTAATAAATCGCTCTGTAAATAGATTGCTAGGTGGAGAATTGGGTTTCTGGCCGGCTCAAGTGCTTTCCTGACGCTTTTCCCATGGGACTGCTAGGAAATGACAGGGGAGCGTTGTGTTCCCGTGGAGAGGTCCGTGGATGCTGCGGTGATGGGCTGTGAATCCTTAAGCACGACCTTACAAATCTGAGCTTATCCATAAACTCCGTCTGGGTCAGAGCCTGCGTTATCCCTGAAGAGCATCATCTTTTCAGCCCCTCGTCCTGCAGTCACACGATTTCCCCTATGTCCTTGAGTAAACTCACTCATTTCAATGGCTTTTCTCACTGTTACATTTTATTTAGTTAAAATGAGAGGGTTTTCTATGCCTTTTTTCCCTCATGAAGGCTCTCCCAGCTGTTGCCCTCCTTCTTGGCTGTGATTTTTGATCCCCAAGACCGTTTTGCAAGCTGTCAGTCAGGCTGCTGATGGCAGGGAGGGTAATTCAGCAGCCCTGGAACACAACTAATAAGCTTTTGTTTCCTGGCCTATTGATGATGATGCAACTTCTTATTTACTTATTTATTTATTTTTTGCAATTGATGCATAAATCAGGGTGGCTTTAGAGATTTTTCCTCTGTGTTGAAAGGCCTGGTGTCCATCAGCAGCACTTGGAAAAAGCTTTATTTGAGTTCATCATGTATTTAAAATGTAGATCTGTTTTGTGAAGTCGTTTGTTCTGTGCATCTGTTGCTCCTGTTATGATTTATAAATTCCACATTTTAGCCATTTTTTTCCTTCTTATTTTGGGTGGGGAAGCTGCATTTTAAGATTCGGTATCAAATGCCTGAGATGATGTCTGCTGTTACAGGATCTTTCACAAACACTGGTACTAAACCACTCAGACAGTCAAACCTTTGGGATCCTTTGCTAGGCAAATCCGAATGCTTTATACCTAAATTATTTTTATCCAGGATGTTTATGATGAGTTTTGTGAGCATTGATCAGGTTTGCAGGAAAACCCCAGAGAATGTGAAGCACCCGAGGTTGGGCACTTGGGAAACATGAAACCCAAGATATCTGTGCAAGCTTAATTTAGCTCAAGGTACGGCTGGACTTGAAATCCTCATCCCCTGCCTGGTTTCTGGGAGAACAGTATTCTGCTCCGGATGGAAGAACAGATCAGACCGCTCCTTCACACGCCCGCAAGTCAACAGGGGGAGTACTGGGAGCACAGGGACAGGGCTGGTCCCTCCACTGGTTTTGCAGCTTGGCACCGCTGAGCTGACAAGGAAGACCAGGATTCACCATCACAGCCTTGGGACCACGTGTGTCCTGTAGTCCTGGAGCTTAAATACCTCGAGTCTAGGGAAACCGGGAGCAAACTTCCAGTGTCTGAAGGGGGTGTACAAGGAAGCTGGAGAGGGACTCTTCATCAAGAACTGTAGTGCCAGGACCAGGGAGAATGGCTTCCCACTGCCAGAGAACAGGGTTAGATGGGATATTGGGAAGAAATGGTTGTCTGAGAGGGTGCTGAGGCCCTGGCACAGGGTGCCCAGAGCAGCTGTGGCTGCCTTATCCCTGGAAGTGTTCCAGGCCAGGTTGGATGGGGCTTGGAGCAACCTGGGATAGTGGAAGGTGTCCCTGCCCATGGCAGGATTGGAACAAGATCAGCTTTTAAGGTCCCGTCTAGCCCAAACCAGTCTGGGATTCTGTCATTCAAGCATGACCGGAGAGTTTCTAAAGTCATTCAGGGTGGTTGGTTTTGGTGAGCGTAGTGCAGCTGTTTTCTGCCCAATTCTAGTTCTCCCTCTAAACCGTGCAACTTTTGAACTCAATTCCTTTAAAAGTACATTTATGAGGGAGCAAACAAGGTCGTTGAACCACTGGAAGCATCTTAGCCGGTCAAACTTGATTTCAGAAATTCCTGCATCCTCTTGGTTTGTAAATAAAAGGGAATTTGTGTTCCTGCTTGCACGTGAAACAGCGGGGTTGAAGGCATGTTTGTTGTGTCGTTGATGAAGCTCCCAGCCTGGTCCTGGACTCTGGCTCCCTGGGACAGGCTGGGTGCAGGTTTCAGCTTTGGAACGTGATGATTTTTTTGTGTTGAGGTTTAAAAGAGCATCTGAATTTCTCAGGCTTTGTCCTGCATGCCAATGTTTGCTTCACTTCCTCTCGAGTGAACGGGATTTCTCCCCTCTCGACAAAGTAAACATGAGCATAAATATTTAAAGGATCACGGCTCAAGTTTGCAAATTGGAGACTTTCTCTAGCATTCCTTTGGACAGAAGCAGTAGCGTCGGAGGTTTGGGATGTGTCTGGGTGCTTCCCTGCTCTGGGGAGAAGCTTGGTAATTCTTTGGGCTTCATGCTGCAAAAATACTCTGCCATGTTTTCAGGTTAGATGGCTGGAATTATCACAAAGCTTGGGTTTCTTATGGAATTTTAAGGACAAAATGCTGCTGATGGGATGTCTATGGATCATTGGAATTGAGATTGGTTTTTGTGGAATTTTATTTTTCTTTCACACAGGCCCAATTTTTCTGTAAGTTCTGGGTATACGTGTGAGGGCACAGGTGTTCAGAGTTGAGACTATAGAAACCAAACATGTGATACTCTTGCCAGATAATGGATGAAAACAGGAAATAGGAATAATCCTTGTTTTCTTTGAGTGACTCTTTAATATTAAATCTTGTGCTGTATTTGACAGGTTGAACACCATGGTGACATGTACGTCTCGCTCCTGTGATTGTGTCGATGTCTTAACCTCTGTGTCTTGGAATTAAACTTTTAAAAGTGGACCTCAACAAACCACTTGACCTCAGAAAATATGAAAATTCAGGAGGGAAGGCTATTGAACAGGGATTTTTAGAGTTGATCTAATTTTTGTGTCTGTTTTTAAACCATTATTAAGAGTTACAGTTTTGTTAGACCTTGTGTTAGAGTTGTTCTGTCTGTGAGGAGGAATCTGTGGATCGCTTTTTCACAGGTACCTGTGGAAAAATCTTATAGGTGAGGTGAGAGTTCCATGTCTTTGCCACAAATGCTTTTTATTCCTAACAAAAGCCCCATGATCTTAATGCTACCTCTGATGGAGGAATGTAGGCTCGCCTGGCTCAGAAGGGAACGCAAGAGGTCACTTGGTCCAAAATCCTGCTGCCAGCAGGATCGTCTGCAAAGTCACATTGGGTTCCTCGTGGCTTTAGGTGTCTCATGTTGGTCGTTTTCTACCTGTGGGCTGCAGGAGGAGAAGCGAAAGGAAGTGGTTTGAGCTGCATTGGGTGGGAAGTGTCCGCGGAGAATGAGATTATCTGTGATCTACTGCTTGCAGAGCACAGTGATCTTCACCTTGCAGCCTGTTAAACTGCTGCCTTTCCATGAGTTTACTGTCCTACTGCCTTTCCATGAGTTCATTAAGCTGCTCACAGGCTCCAGTTGAAAGAGGATCTGGCCTGGCTGAAGTCAGTCTTGGGAGGGGAACAGGGATAGTCCGGGTCCATTTGCTGATAATCAGCATGAAGCTGGCAAGCAGCTCCACAGCGTTTTGGTGGAAACTCCTCAGAGTTTTTCTAGGCAAAACAAAATAAATAAATACCTGTGATTTAATGATTATTGTTACTCTTGTGATTACTTTCTGCTGTTATGTCTTGCATTGCAGTTTCTCATTAGGCACGGATGGGCATCCCTTTGGAGAGGGATGAGACATGTCTTTATGCAGTGTTGTCATATGCCTTTGGCTGTTCACACGGTGCCAGACTGTGGTGAGACAAAGCCATGGGTCATAGTTTTGGGCTCCGTTGGTGTTTTTTTGTCAGCCCTTCTTTAGAGTTTTGCTAAGAGCCTCATGAAGAGACAGAGCGAGGTCTTCAGCCAGGCAGATTTTTTTGCCAAGGGAGATGGGGCTCAGGAGTGGAAAGGCCATGGTGCACTGAGGATGTTCAGGGTAGGACAGCAGTGAGCCTGGGTCGATGCCATCATGGAAAACAAAGAAGATACAGGGGCTGCTGAGGCAGCCAGTTATCCTGGGCAGACATACAGTGTGTCCAGGTTTGGGTATAGATACTTGTGCTGTCTCTGCATTAAGCACCCAGATTCAAGCTTGAAGTTTGCTTGGACCCTTTGAGATCCATCACTCCATCCTCCCAAGGAATATTGATATTCCTTAGCTGGATCCTCTCTCTGTTGATGTGAGATCATCACGGGGGGAGCTCAGCCAGCTGTGTCTCATCCAAGCTCTCGTCTCGCACACCTACAGAGTTATGTTGCTTTTTTTGCAGCTACATGCCTGACTTAAAACAAGATGCAGGCATAGCTCTGCTGTGCTCTCTTGTCATCTCTCTGTTGGGTTCTAGTGTGCCTTTAAAGATCTCTTCCAGGTCATGGAGGAAGTTTGTGAAATCCTTGTTGGTGTTAAGGGCCCTAGGGATAGGCTGGTTCTATGTGTAGGTGATCCCCTTTGAGGGGAGGGCTGGACTGGACCCTTTCAACCCTGGTAGTTTTGGTGGTTCCAACCGTCTGCTCAGCTTCTCTTGGAAAAATCATCTTGGTTTCCATTCCTGTGACTCGTAGGAGTTACTGCAAATCCCTGTTAGGAGCAGTGGGGAGCGGAGCAGGGGACTGTCCTGCTTGGATGCTGCATGAAGTAGTAAAGGAAAAATATAGTTTAAAATAAACAAATGCCTTGGTTACCCCCTTTAAATGTAAAAATAGCCAAAATATGTGGGTTTCAATATAATTTTTGAGTCTTATTTGCTGGTCTCTTCACCTTGAATCACTTCTGGCATCCCCCAGATGACCCTGAATCCTAGAGTTACTCTTCGGATGCCCGTTCCAGGTCTTGGCTTTTATCCATCATGCACAGATAATCTGACAGTCTTTGGACTGTCTTCTATTTCTTGAAAAGCATGACCTTTAAAAAGGTTGAGGATCCTGGATATGGTGTATCATGGATGAGCATTGATGGAAGAGGAGCGTTTAATCCAGATAGATCCATCTTTGGAAAACCTGAGCTTTAAAACCAGCCCAGACTACGAATGTTTTTGATAAACCGCCAAGAATTCTTTTATTGTATTCAGCATCTACGTGGTTGGTTTTGAGGGATGAACTTAAAACAAGTTAACTGAAAATATTTACTTTAGTAGACTTCCGTAACTCTACTGTCTTTTCATACTTCACGTAAATACGAAGACCAAAATAAAAATTCTCCTAAATGTTGCCATTTAAACTTTTATGGCACTTGTCTATGAACTGTTAGGTTGGTTTGTGCTTGTTGGGTGCACAGGACAGCTCCCCGGGGAGGAATTAGTAAATGATTTAATTGTTAAGGAATGTGGTCCCATTAGGCAAAAAAAAAAAAAAAAAAAGGACCGCAGTGGATCGTTAGAAACGTTGTGCTAGATGAAAACAATGCTGAGCAATTTGTAACGATTTTTTTGAAATAAATGGGTTTTTTGGAAGAGCGAGGGTATGTGGGTAAATACCCCTTCTGGGGGTTTCTTCGAGTGCAGGAGAGCCGGTCTCTGCTCCTTAATCCACCAATTGCTTCGTAAACGGGGCATCGTTATGTGGAATTTGTTGCTGCTGGTGGTGGCAAGGATGGCTGAACCACTCCAGCTCAACAAAGGGATTTGGAGAGATGCTTAAAAGCAGAGCCACTGTTTCTTTTGCTTCTTTTCATCCGAAAATAAAGATCCAGCCCTGCTGCCAAGGGATGCGGCGGCCCAGGCGCCTCCCTTGGGATTCAGGCCCCGTGTTTGCGGAGCGCAGCGAAGCGTCTGGCTGAGCAAGGAGGGCACACTCTGGGTTTCCTGCTTCCCAGCCAGACTGTGGCACAAATAACCTGCACAGGCAGGCGCCGGCGCTCCCTGTCAGGAGAGCTGGGGCGGCCATCGGCGCAGATAATCTTATCCGGAGGCGCTTCACCGTGCCTGGCAGGTAGGCAAGGAGATAGGAGGACAATGTGGAGCAGAGGTCAGGTTTGAGGTGCCTGCAGCAGATAATGAGGAATCTTAAGAGTTTTCCTCAGCTATGAAGAGAATGAACTTTACCAAAAGCAACTGAGGAGTCTGCAGGGAGGATTGGATAAACCCACAAATCCTTTTGCTGCTCGCTGCTTAACCTTGCTCGACTCCAGGGGTTGCCAAGTGCACTTTGACTTGTCAGAGCACTTGTTTCAAAGCGTAGCTCCCTTCTCCAAATGCATCTCTGATCTCACCGCAATCCACAGGGATTTGATTAAGGAATTTATTAGCATTGATAAACATTAGCAGCAATATTTCTTCTTCTATCTTTAAGGAATAACTTGCCAAGAAAGATGACATGGCTGCTGTTGCCTGTTCCTTGCCCCACCAATTTTGTGGAAAAGACATGGACTCGTGTATTGTTCCAGGCTCCAGTCTCTTTGTAATTCCAGGTGGGAGCTGCTTCCTTCCAATGTTTTGTTTCTGAGTTCAGCTGTCCTGTGCTGTGTTTCTTCATTTATGTGATTGAAATACCCCTTCAGAGCCATTGCCATTCATCTGGGGTGAACAATACAATAAATATGAGGAGAAAAATATATTCAAAAAAAAGCTCTTTCAGCACATAGAGTAAGGAGAAAAAATGAGCACAAAGGTCCATGTCTGAGGGACTGAGAATTCATTCTCCCACCTAAAAGTCTTTGCTGAAACAAGGGAAAAAAATCCCTGCCTGAGTATTTTCCTGTTCCCACAGAGGGAAGGTGTGAATCTCACCCAGCGTTTGCTGGCTGGGTTTTAGCAACATCAGGAGTTTCCTCCTGTGTTTTTTCTCTGCAACTCAGCTGCTTGAAGGCTGCTTTCATTTTTGTTGTGTCGGGGAAGATGTGAAACCTGAGGAGCAAAAGCTAAATGAGATGTTTTATGCGGTTGTTGCAGTCTAAGGAGTGGCCCTGCATGAAACTTTTTCAATTGCACGTAAAACTCGTTTAAAAACTCAGTCTGAAAGTAGCTCGGTCTGATATTCGTGGTTCAGACTGCGTGGTGGGGACATTGTGATCTTTGGTCTTGTGTTGAGTCTATTTTTAATAAAAGTGGAATCCTCGAGAGAATATCTCAGAAAAATAATTGGAAATTAAAACCTATAGACATGGATTTGCAATGGTTTGGGTGCAGTTTTTTGTGTATTTTGAAGGTCTTTTCTCTGAGCATGGACTACCCTCTGCACTGAGAAAGGTGTTGGGGTTTTTTTCTCTTCTTGTAGGACTGGATCAACTTTCTTTTCTGTTTTGGGAGCATTAATCTACATACTTTCCTTTCAGGTATGCTCTTCAGGGGCTGCAAGGGGACAGGTATTCAAAAAACTTGAACAATTTTCCTTAGGTGAAGGATCGTTACAGGTTCAGGTGCTGCCATTATTAGCGAGACTCCCGCCAGCTGCAGTTTAATTTTCTAAATGTCTAAACGTTGAAATTCCGGATTGTTACACAAGTATGTGTGTTGGTGTGCTTTGGGAGGCTGGAACTCTGGACTGCTGGGAAAATTCAATTACCTAATGGCATTGATGGATTTGAAGAGAATGTCAGTCTGGGAAATTAATCACCAAGATCATAAATTCAGCCTGTTTGGTTTCTAATGTAATGCGGCTCCATGTAATGTGGGGTGCAAAATGACTGTAAAAGCTGCGAAGTCAAGTGGGAAAATTGAGTGGAAAATAGTGAGTTAGGAGACCTTGAGATGCTTCTCCTGGT
The DNA here is from genome assembly GCF_000738735.6 of Corvus cornix cornix. NCBI lineage: Eukaryota > Metazoa > Chordata > Aves > Passeriformes > Corvidae > Corvus > Corvus cornix. The sequence goes on from NC_046340.1 coordinate 19,630,887, forward strand.
GGGCATCTTCTTCAGGAGCAGCCCGCTGAGATGGGTGTCCTTGGAACCTTGGGGATGGGAGAAGCAACAGTGGATGGAAGAAAACAAAGCCCGAAACTCCGGTTTAGTTTTGGATTGTGCTAGCTGGAGTATCATCCTTTAGGGAAGACTGAGACAGAAGCTGCTGGGCTGGCACTGAGGACCTGGGTTAGGCCATATTAGACCTGAGACCATCCCATGTTTTTTTGCCGGTATTGCTGGGATCTTCTGCTTCATCCTGCAATTCCTGGTGCTCAGCAGCTCTGAAATGTGGACCTGAACTGGGTTTTGGGGGGGTTGTTTTGGCTTTAGGGGTTTTTTTGGTGCTGTTGTGGTGGGGTTTTTTGTTGCTTCCTTTTTTTCCCCTAAATGCCTAAAAATACCCCTAGCTCCAGTCACCTGGTAGGAATCACCACCTACTGTAGTAGGGAAGTAAAATCTCTGTGGTGGCATTTGCTCTTTGATAAGAAATTTTTTTAATGCATTTCCTTTCCTCATTCTCAACGTGCCTTTTAATTCCTCAAGAAACAAGGTGTGGGGCCTTCTGGTGCCTTAGTGGAGATCGGAATCCTCTGTGTTTGGTGCATGTATTGAGATCCCCAGGGGAAGTCTTGGGCGGGTGAATTTGGGGTGGGCAGCTGTGCAACTCTGTGTTCTTTTGAGGAAAACAAGTATTTTGCTCATGTTACAAAGTACTGCTGAGGGATTCAGGTGAAATTTTGGGTTACCTGCTTCACTCACCGTAATGTGCTGAAAAATTATCAATACACATTTGATCTTGCTTTTTTTTTTTTTTTTTTCCAATTTTTAAACCTTTTGTTGTCCTAAAGCTGTTGATTTCTGGGCAAAAACAATACAAGGCAGTTGCTGTGGTCTGCAGGGTGGGGCTCAGAAAGGTCTTGTTGCTGATTCCCTTCGCTGGGAAGGGCTAATTATAGAGACAAACTGGGGAAGGAAGAGAACGGGGTCAATTAGAGCATCCAGCACAGTTTCCTTTAAATTAGAGGTTGGGCTGGAGAGATAAAAAAAACCAAACCCCAACGTTAAAGAGGCACAGAGTGAGACTTGAAATGCTCTGGTGCACAGTGAGCTCGGCAGCTACAGCAGATGTCCTGCAGTTTCAATTTTAAGTAAAGAACATGTTGAATTAGGAGTTTTATTGCCAGAATTGCCAAATTGAGCAGAAAAGACAGAGGAGATGTTGCTACTGCTTTTATTCTTTAATATGCTTTTGGCTTGCAGTAGGTTGAGGTAGTGAATGAAACAAAGAAATACCTTGTCCCCATCGTTGAGTAAAATGGATTTTGTGGGAAAAAGGAATTAATTTTAAGTCTTTAATGCACAGAATGTTATGTTTTCATAAGAAGACTACCTGTACCTGTACCGTTTGTACACGTAACATGGATCAGTTTTGTACGTGTTTTATCCCCTGTTGAAGAGGCCACTAGGGCTAAACTTCTTTTTCTTGGAGCTGTCTCATGGGTTTGAAAGTTTTTTCCCTGGATTTATGTATAAGATAACTCAGATTAGAGGACACAGTATTTGAAGATATGCTGCAGACACAGTACGAGCTCTGGGCTCAGAGCTCTGCAGGTGTGGAAAGCAATAAACCCCAATGCCAACTGGAATTTGTGGAAGTCAGTAAAAAACCAGAAAAGCTTTTATGGTGCTCTTCCCAAATGATCCTCTCAGTCCATTAACACCCTCCTGCCTCAGTTTTTAGGACAAGGCCATGGTTGGCAGACCCTCCCTGTGTCTGCCGGGTATTTTTGCTTCCCCTTTGCCGGACTGCCTGCCTGGCAGCGTGCAATTACTGGGAGTTGCTGTGCACAAAGGGAGATGGCAGAGCAGGGAGAAAAATCCCATAGTTTCATCTGAACGTTTCAATCCAGACTGGCAAGTTCCTTCTGCCGGTGGTGTGACTCATCCCGGGCTTCCTCACTGGAGGCCACTTCTGGCAGGCCATCAAAGGAGCAGCCCGTGCTTCCAGACCGGAGCTGAACCAGGACCTTCCTGGAGCAAGGGCTGTTTTTCTGGTCCTGGGATCTCTCGAAGTACAGAAGGTGGTGAGATGCTCCCAAATCTCAAGGGAATTGGTGACAAATTTGATGAACTCATCCTGAGGGTGAGAAGGGTTTCTTCTTGCTGCTTTGAGCAAGGCATGTGCCTGTCCAGAGGGTCCTGCCCTACTGGGGATGGGCTGGGAAAGGTCCTTTGAGGTCAATGACACAATCAGCAGAACAGTTTGTTCACTTCTGGTTTCTCGGGTAGAGCTGATTTGCAGGGGTTTAGTGTGGCAGTTAGGAAATTCTTCAGCCAGGAAGGAAATTTTTAGTTTTATTTTTCCTGAGGGCATAGGTAGAGGTGCTCCTTGCTCAGGGCTGTGGTGCAGCAGAGACTCCTGCCCTCCTCTCCTTCGTTCTCCTGGTAAAAGTGACAATATAAATGCTTCTCCCTTGGTTTTGGTTCAATCAACTTGGCTCTAAATCTTTGAAAGACCAATTTTGTTTTTCCTTTGGAGCAAAGAGTTTGAGCTGCTCCACCAGGAGTTTAGGATCGTGCCGTCGGGACCCAGGAGAGCCTGCAGGATGTCACTGGTGGTTTGATGTGAGAATATCCTCATGAGCTATACTCTTATTTTTAGGGATTTTTTTTCCAATTGAAGTGCATTGTCGAATGTTTTGTAGGTTTCTAATATTATTTTATGAATTATTTACAGTGTTAAATAGTATTTTTAGGCTTTTCCTACCTTTTTATTGTATCGCCATGTGCCCAAATTACCGTCCCAGGTCTCTTGTGAAGTTGTGAACACTTCTATTGTTTGAGATGGATGTGTAGGGTCTATCAAGGAGAGATGTAGGTCTTGGCACACCTACAGCCTTGGCTGTGGGATATTCCTCACTGTAGGTGTCATGTAAGGGAGAGAAAAGCTGCAGAGAATATGAAAGGGAAGTATAACTATTTAGAGGCTGTTCCTTTCAAATATGTGGCAGGAGGGTCTTGGAATATCATGAAAAGTGGTGGTTTTCCTATTTTTTTTCATTCCTGAATGGGTTGGAACTGGAGATCAGCATCCTGAGCTGGCAGAGGAGTCAACCTCTTGATAGTGGTCTAGAGTTCCACATGAGGAAGAGCCTCAGAGTATAGATTAAAAACGCAAAGTTAATGCAGTGAGGATCTATTGGGACACAAGAGAAAAGCAACAAAGTCATGTAAAACAGTGACTTTTGCTGCAATGTCCTGGCAGGTTGGGGCAGGGCAAGACTGCCTTTCTCAGATCAGAGGGAAGCTGCTCTGCTGGCTGGGATAAGGGCTTGGAAAAGGGAGCTTTAACTCTTCTCTTTTTCAGGAGGGATTTATCCCCCTCAACTTTTAATTTATACAGTGACATTCTAAATACCAGATTGCTCTGATTCGTCTTTTGCTTCCGTTTCACGTACACATTCCTGTCCTTACGGTTGTTCTGTGTGTGTGACGGTGTCCGCAGCACGTGGGTGGGGTTATGGTTTTCGTATCACCGCCTTGTTCTGCATCTGTCTCCTGCAGTCCCTGCAGTTTTGGAGGGCTGCTACAATACTTACATTTCAGCAATTTTTCTCGTTTTTTCACCTGCTGTCTACGTGTTCACTCTGTGCTTTCCGGAACTCCTTTGCGTTGTGCAACATTTTGCCACAATTTAGGACATTTTAAAACCAAGCTCCCTGCTTTGTTTGGTATTGACATTTTTATTTCAGATTGTTTCCCGCAGAGCCCTGAGTTGATTTTTTGCCTGTGTCTGATCAGTCAGCACAACTGTTGAGCACGTGAAGCTTCACTGGTTGCCGAGTTCTGTTTTGCTGCTCGGTTTTTGAGTTAGTCCTTTAGCTGAGAGCACTTAAATGCAAAGTATTGCAATTTGCGATGCGCTCGGTGGATCTCAGCGCTGAGTTGGGTTTATTTCCAATTAAGATTTTTAGATGGTCACCGGTAGGTGGTTTTATGTGAAAGCTGCCTAGACTGGGTACGATGTGCTGAAGGAGGTAATTCTTTGTTAGGTCTGTGGTTTTTAAGAGTCTCATTAAATTTTGCATGGATTCAGGTGTCTGAACATGCTCAGTGCTGCTGCTGCTGTATTTTTTTCCCTCCTCAGCTGAGTCAAGATGTTAGACCCAGCTTTAATTTTCTCTGTTTCCTATGATTCTCAGTTAACCCTCTTTTCAGGAAATCAGTGGCTTCCTGCAGGCTATTTGTAGTTGCTGCTGGCCGACTGAAGCGAGGTGATGTCTGCGGACTGAAATATGATGAAACCCTTGGAAAGATTTGCTTGGAGCTACCAGGATGAGGATTTTTTTGTTTTTTAAGGCATTGTGGAGGTGAAAGCCCATGGCAGCAGCACTTCATTAATCTTATTTACTGGTGTTTGAAGAATATCTGATGTTATTGTCCGTTCCTCCATACGGGAAATCTAATCTCCACTTGAATTAGCCTTTGTAATAAGGCTCCTGCTTGATAAGCGAGTAGACAAATATTGGGGCCTTGCCACCGAGGGCTTTATCCTTCCCTGAGATAAAGCGGTTGTGCTTGAACGTAGGTTATTTATGCACGGAAAACAGACTTATCAGCATTCCTGAATTGCCCCTGTTGCAGAGATGGGGCACTCCTGCCCCTAAACAAAGCCGCATTTAGCTCGATGGCTTCTTCCCTAGCCCAGGAATAAAATATTTTCCTGTTTTCCCACGTGACCGGTATTTCTGGCACTGCCTATGGTGTGCATGCAGAAAATGCGTAAAGAATCCGGTGTCTGTGGGCAGATCCCACGTCAGGCCAGGCCTTCCAGCCCCGTGGCTGAAATAAGTGCAGCCTGTTCCCTTGGCGCCTACATGATCTGGCAGCCTGGCAAGGAGGAGCAGGGGGATGGCAAGGGTCAGAAGCAAATTGCTGCCCTTGCAAATAAAACCTCTCGTCCGTCCTGCAATCCTGGAGGGAATCCTGGAGGTCCAGCACTTTCTGTCTTGGAACAGAATGAGTGAGTCAGGCTGCCCCAAGCCTCAAAGCTTCAGTGACGTATGGGGTCGGTGTCAGAAGGTGGCTGGTGTTGGAAAGAGTGAGGATAAAAATTATTTTAAGTTGGGTACTTCTGAAGTGTCTTTATGAGTTTCCAGAGTGTTGGTCGTTATGATGTAGATTTTTTGGCTTTCTGGGTGAAAAAAGTGGAGGGAAAACTGCTTCTGGAGGGGGTCTTGCAGCTGATGGCAGGGAGCACTAGAATAGAGATGGCAGTAGAGTTAGTAGATGCAGGTGGTTTCTCCCTGTCCTTTTACAAAATTCCTGTTGAGGCATTGTGTTATGGGGGAATTCTTTGCAAAATAACACCAGGACACCCCTTGGAGAGCTCCCCTTGGTTCACCTCTTGCAAAGCCAGCCAATGATGTGGCCATGCTCAAGATGAATCTGAAAAAACCCTTTGAAGTTCTTCATCATATTAGTGGAGATGAAGTATCTATTCTCACTTCATCCTATTTCTATGTAAACTCATTAACTGACCTTCTCTGCTTTATATTTCTCCTAATTCATATTTTCAATGCCCTGGTGGGCCATTTGGTGGCTTTGATGCTCATCTGATTGAATCATTCTTCGTGTTGGTTTATAACGGTGCTTCCGTTTGCTCTGGTTGTGGTGTGGAATGAAGGGAAACCTCAGGGACATAATGGGGTGTCGAGAGACAGGGGAGGGGGATGGAGGAGGCTGTAGTTGGACAAAATCAGTCCTGATCAGCATTTGCAGTCACGTGGGACATACGAAGTAGTCATCAACTTGTGTAATTTTGGTGGAGACAATTCAAAATTCAATTTGAATGCATCGTAAAGTATCCATATGTTAATTTTGAAAGCTTCTGTGTGTCAGGGTCTTGCTTGGTTTTTCCTCTCATTTGTGCTCCTGTGAATGTTTGCCAGCAGAACTCATGGGACTAAAACTTCCTAACACCTGGTTGGTCTTGGTCCAGTATTTATCTGCCTGAGTCGTTCACCTTAAACCTGAACTGGTGAGCAGAGTCCTTAGGCATGGAGAATACGAAGGCTCTCCTTTGGAAATTTCCCCACGCCTTGATGTCGAATGCTTTGTAGGTGTCTCAGCCTGACAGGATTTCTGGTGGTTGGTGTGATGGACCTCCACTTGACTCATTTGGACAAGTTAACAACATTTCTACCAGCCTGATCCAAAGTCAGAGTCCCACCATGGTCACGTGCAGCCAGAGTTTTGGCCAGCTGCTCGTGCTCTTGGCACATGAAGTGTGAAAAATACTTGCCATCCCTAGAAAGGTTTTCAGTTGGCTGGTTGTCTCCATGGTAAGCCCACCTCACTTTTGGCTTTCCTCATTCCCAAACACAGAAAGCAGTGACCAGATGATCACAGGGAAGGAGTGTTGGAGGATGTGACCTCCTCTGCAGGAACGTGCTGTTCCTGTTACTTTTTTTGGCTCAATCCAGTGCTTCTCATTTTCTTCTGAAAAACCAGCTGGTTTAACTTCCCGTAGCAACACCACCCAAAAAAACCCTGAACCTGGCAGTAAAGGACAACCTGAAAGGAGATGTCATGGAGGGCTGTGGCAAGGACCTGCTGGGATGCAGTTAATTTATTTATAAAATCAAATTAAAAGCACGTTTGCCACAGCTGCTCGTCAGAGGAGCTGTTTTGATTTATGTTCTTGCATCTTTTGCTTCCGAGATGAGACCCAGCGTTGGCTGAATGATGAGTTCAGGAGAATACGAGCCAAACAGATGCACTTCAGAAAATGAAACTTCAATCTTGGATTTACTTAGCTCATTTCCTGGTGTCATTACCTTATCTGGATGATGAATGTGCCTAGTTGTGGGATCCTACACTGAATACATTTTGAAACGTTTTTTTTTCACGCTCCCTTCTGTGGATCTCATCACGCAGCCGAGTTAATCCATTTCAGGCAGCTTCATTTCCATACCATATGTTGTTCAAGGCGTTCTGGAGGGATAATTATGTGGACATAATTTGCTTTCCTGTGTGATGCCGAGATGTGCTCTGCTTTTCAGGTACAGGCGGAGGCACACGTGTCCTCCGAGAGGCTCTGAGGTGACTTGGGAAGTCGTTGAAGTCTTGATGACTTTCTGAAGGTTCCGTCTCCTGTTGTCTTTTAGAGGAGTCAGGAAGGACGAATGCGAGGACAAGGCAATCATGTACTCACTCTGGAATGTTTATTAGACTTACTTAACCCCCCATCCTGCTAGTGGGATGTTTTCCTTAAAGAGCAACCATCATTTCCATAACATTAATTATTGGGAAAGGTAGGAATGTAAATATTGTGGTGAATTTAACGGATTGAGGATCTTTCCTGCTCAAATCCCCCTAGCTAAGTGTTAATGTAAATTCTAAAACTGAATTATGTACTTGGAGAAAGCCCAATCCCTTTCTGGGTTTTTTCCTACCTAACTAATTTTTCCTATCTAACAAACTGTGAAGAACAAACTCAGATGCAATTGTGAATGGCTGCCAAGGCTTCACTAATTTACCTAAGTTACTGGAGCAATGCACTGAAGTTGGCAAATTTAGGAGCATCTGGATGGTACTAAAAAAGTTGAAACCTTCCTTCTTAAACAAATCTGTTTTACGACTGTCTTTGAGCAAAGTTCATTTCAATTGGTTTGTGTTAGAGGTGAACAGGTTGTCCTTGGACTAAAGATGTGACTGAAATTTGGAGGAAAAAATACTCAGTTGGATTATTTGGTAATTTAGGCTAGGAAATCTCTTCCTTGCACACACTTCCATAGTGTTTGGGTTTTTTTAAACTAAAATTTGGGTTTTTTACTGATGAATGGAGCCAGAATGAATGCAAACCAGAACGCCAGTGTATTTTTTAACTTGACAAAACAGTGCAGCAAGAACACCCATTTCCCACACAGGACTTATTTTTACTGCTTTTGTAGAAATTAATGTCCTTTAATATAAATTATGAATTCATGGTCTTAGTAGAGAAGAAATTTTTTGAAAATATGTCTGCTGATAATTGGCGTTGTAAAAGAGATTGGACAATTAAAAAGGGATGGTGTATAATGGATGGTGCCCCTGCCCATGATGGGGTTGGAACAAGATGATCTCTAAGGTCCCTTCCAACCCAAACCATTCTGGGATTCTCTAATCACTGGGAGCAGCTTTATTCCATCAAATCTGTTGCTGTATTTCACACTGTTGATGCTGAAACCTCTACCTAGTTGATTTCAGGGCTGTAGCTGGGATCTAAGTGATACAGGGATAAAAGTGATAAGGGAGACTTGCAAGGAGGGATGTCAATGGTTGGATGATAAATCATCAAATCCCTTCAGTGGTAGCAGTTTGGAAGATGGAGATGCAGGATGTACTTTCCTCATGGCAACATGAGAACCTGGAGTGACTTTTGATGGGGGGAATCTCAAACCAGCAGGCTATGGAATGTAAGGAACTTGGTCTAGTCTTTTACTCTTCATTAAAATAAATAAAATTTAAAAAAAACCCCAAACTTCTATTTCAGAGAAACATGTTTTAATACGGGCAACAACCAAAAGCCCTCACCCATTAAAAAATTACCCTTCAAACCTGATCATCCTTTAAAGGTCAGGGTTAAGGATGTCTGTTTAAGTCAAATTGCTCGTGAGTTTTACCACAGACTTCATTGGGAAGGCTCAAGGAAAGTGGAAAATCCCTGAGGCTCAGGTGTAAAGTCAGCAAGGACAAGCAGGAGAAGAATGATTAGATTCCTCTGTGTCTGTCAGACCCCAAAGCACTGACAGCACAAACACATTTATGCCTTTAAATCTCTGGGAAGATTTGGATTGCTTTCTGCCTGCAGCCAGGGTATAGACAAGGATAACAATCCTAGGCTGGTTTTCTGCAGGAAGGGACTTTTGACTGAGGATGAAAGACAGGGTAGAAAACAAGTTTTCTGTCCTGAAAAGTCAGTTAAATCTCAGGTTTCTGGTCTGAATTGTGCTCACAATATAGGTGGACTTGGTGTACTGGGGACAGAATTTTATAGGGAGGTACATGAGGATGGGCCTGTTGTGAACAGAAGGAACTTTTCCTATCATTTTATGTCTCAAAAAACCCCCAAACGAATACAGACACTGTGAAAATATCAGGGATGGTAAAGAAATCAGGTCTGTTTTGGTCCTGTCTGAACAACGAGCAATAACCTGGCATTCATCCAAACCAAGACAAGTCCTCCAAACCCTTCTGCTGAGATCCCTGTGTCATAAATCCCTTTTTAGGGCACTTGGAATTTTTCCTTAGTGTATTTTGAAGTTTACAGGGGTGACACACCTGCACATTCTTCCCACCGTGCTCATGCTGGCAGCTAATCCCAGGAGCTCTGGGCACGTCGGACCCACGCTGTGTCTTCCCGTGGCTGATGAGAGCTGAGAGGTGGCATCTGCTCCGGACACCGCGATGGCTGCGGGGCGAAGGGAGAGGGGATGGATTGTTGGATGTCATGGCCCCGGGCACCTGCCTGTTGTGGCAGCGCTGCTGTCCTAATGTTTCTAATTCTGCTGGTGAAATGGAGTGGAAGCAATTCCAAAACCCAATAGGTTGAATATTCTGGGGTTTTTTAATTATTTTATTGCTGAATCTCCTTTTCATTCCCCACCTGTCCCTGTTCCATAATGACCTTACTTTGCCTCCAGTGAGAAAATTGAACTAATTTTGTTGACTTGTCTTTTTAAATACTCGTTATTGGATTTGCCTGACCTCTTTTTCTGCTGTGGAGAGTTGTGCTGGCCCTGTGCCAGTTGAATAATTTGTCGTAATCTGAAAGCGTTTGGTTAAAAGGATTTACTGTCCCCCTCCCCAAACTTCTGCTCTACATGAAACAATTCCCGGGGAACTTGGAGGTGTGTTGGTAGCTGGGGAGATGAATGTTTTGAAATAAATCCTTTGAGTATGAAAAAGATAAGACACATGCACAGGACTAGAAATATTTCACCTGGAGTATTTGCAATGTGGTGAATATGAATTAAAGATTTAATAGCTTGAGAAAAGTAAATTGTGTAATATTTTTAGGCGGGATTTTGGAAGGTGCTTGTGAACTTTAGGGAGAGGTTTGTGATATAACATCGTATTTTAGTGTGGCAGAAAAGCATGGGTTCTCTTTTATGATCGATGTTGGATTCTCCTAAACATATTGGAGAAATCCATATATTTTCCAAGTGAAGATGTGCTTGTGGAAAACCACCGAGATCTGAAGATCTGGAGGGCCTGTCATTCCCATCTCAATTGTCCTTCATGTAAATAAAAGGTGGAAATGAAGCCAGTAGTGTCACCTGAGCCTGTTCCACCAGGATCAGCATCGCGTTTCAGTTTCTCCAGATAACGCACAGCTGACCTTGGCTGTGTCCTGTCCCTTCCCAAGGGTGGCGATGCCGGGTTTAGGAATTGTTTCAAGCTTGTGGAAGCTAATTGCTCATAATAATTTTTAAAGAGCTTCAAGAAACTTAAGGATTATGTTTATAACCAATTCTTCACTGTGAGTTTGCTCAATGCAGAATTGTCTTTTTCTGTACTGATGGCACAAAAAGTATCTAAAATATACTTAATATTTTTTATTAAGGAAGAGGCTTAAAACCCAAGTGTACTGCAGTTTTTAGAGGGATCTCACCTCCTGTCAGGTGTAATCAATGGTTTTCTGCACTAAGATAGGGACCTCTCTGTGTGTTTTGTGGGAAGGAGGTGCCTCTGCTTTCGCTTGAACATGGAAGGGAAAAATTGGGATGGACGGGTTGGCTCATGGTGAAAAGTAAAAGGTGAGAGGGCCCGATGACTTTCTCTGGGAATAACCCAGCAGCCACAGCTTATATTCCTTCAATAATTATAGAATCACCTCAGACATGTTCAAAGCCAAGGTATCCCACGGGAGGCTTTAGATTTAGAGCAGGTTTTGTAGGAAATGAGCACAGGAGTCGGAAGGGAGATGTTTCCACATTGCACTGGGCACCCCGTTTCGGGATAAGGGCGATTATCCACCGCCTGCAATTAGGGCAAATCCATCACCGGAGCCGCTTTGGGAGCGGCCGGCGGAAAATGCAGGAACAGATGTTGGGGAAGCACCCTGGCAGACCTGGCTTAGAGGAGCTTCTCTTTCTCCCCGAGATGGTTCAGCTTGGGATGGGGACTTATCTTGGAGCTGTTTAATACTGGGCTGCTGCAATCTGTCATCTAATTTCTTCAGCCGTCTGAGGATGCCTGACCTCTCTCCGTGCTCTATGCTCTGGGGCTGTTTGTTTTCCCTTTGTTTTAATCTTCCCTTTTTGAGGATGGATCAGGTCAGAATTTCTTTTTCATAGCAGTGCTCTATCCTAATGAAATATCATGCCTGCCAATGGAAAAAAATTGAAAATCTCAGCCCCCACATCATACTCTGGATGGAAAAGTAGTCCTAAAGACAAAGGACACATGAGAAAAAGCAAATCCACTGTGCTAGTTTGAATATGTTCAGGTTTAACTTGTGCTCACTGAAGCACTGAAATCATTCCACTGCCAGTCCGGTGAATATTTCGATTTTTGCTGCTTGATCTCCCAAGAAGCCAGATCTTCAGCTTCCAGATGAGATGGGTTGGTTTTTTTTCTGGAGAATATAATGAGATACAGACTGTTATCTCAATCGACTTAATTGCTGCCTTATTGGATAAATGCGGTGATTTATAAAATAATTTTATTTTCCAGAATGTGCTTTTGAATTTTATTTTCTCCACAGACACATTTCTCTGCTCCCCAAGTTTGTGTTGAGCTGTAGCTTGGCTGGGAGAGGTAGAAGCTCTTACCCAAGTGCAGAATGAAATCCTGATCCGAGCTGTGATGTTGTTCCAGCTTTTGCCCCAAACTGGGAAGATTCAAATGAAATGCAAAGTCTCCATATGTCTTTGTTCCTCAGTGTCATCTTAGTCCTTATTTGTAGGTTCTGTCTGTCCTTATTTGTGTTGGGTGGCTGTAGGGATGTACCTGCTTCCCAGGTTTGGAAATCAGGGATGCTTTCCTCCTAATCCTATCAGTGATGTACAATTAGCACAAGGTGTGGGAACCCCCATAAACAGCTTTAAATAACCCAGAGGCACCATAAAATACATGTTTATTACAGTAAAATGCTGGGTCAGAGCATCTGCTGTAGATCCTCGATTATTTACTGCTTATTTAATTTTAAAAAGGTGAATGATTACATTCCTAATGGATGTATTGATTCCCTGATGCCGATCATCAAACATCTCTGAATTTCTGCAGCCTCCAGTCAGTGTATCTGATCCATCAGGAAAAGCAATAACCCGAGGACCTTAAGGAGGAACTGAATTTTGCTTGTCCAGGGCCTCAAGTTCTGCTCAGGTGAGACCCCACCTGCAGAGCTGCCTCCAGCATCAGAAGGACCTGGAGCTGCTGGAGAGAGCCCAGAGGAGGCCCCGGAGCTGCTCCAGGGCTGGAGCCCCTCTGCTCTGGAGCCAGGCTGGGAGAGCTGGGGGTGCTCAGCTGGAGAGGAGAAGGCTCCAGGGAGAGCTCAGAGCCCCTTGCAGGGCCTAAAGGGGCTCCAGGGGAGGGACTGGGGACAAGGGAAATATTTCAATTAAATACTTCATTAGCTCCTGCTTTTTTTGGTTTGTTTTTTTGCTTCTCTGTCTGATACCAATGTTTTCAAAGAACTAGAAAGCCTGTGTTTCAGGTAGCTGCCAAGAACTATTTTTAGTGGAGCTGTCAGCTCTAATTCAAGGGATTTTTCAGTACTTCTGGCATTGTGAGAAGGCTTTTGTTTTTTGGTTTCATGTCCTGATGCTTTCAGAACACTCTTCCTCAAGTTTAAAAGCCGCTCTTGTGTTGTGGCATTTGCCTGACAGTTTAATTTTCAGATAGAATATATTGGTTTGTGGTTGATTTAAATCTAACATCCTATTCCTCCTGTTGCTTGTAAATTATCATGATCTGTGGGCTGAATATTTTTTATAAATATGGCCTTTAGAGGAAAAATACTATTTTTTTTCTGTGAACTCATTGCTGAAAGTCTTGTTTAAACTATGACTAATCCTGTTTGGTGTTTGTTTTGGTTTTGGGGTTTTTTTGGTTTTTTTTTTCCTTTGTAAGGTAACTAGGCAAGATCTGGCAGTACAGTTTTAATATTCTTTTCCCTTTGATCTTCCGCAGCACAATTCTGAGTGCTCTAAGATCTATTCCTTGTGCTGTATGGGCTGTGCAGAGAATCTATAGGTTGCTACCAGCCTTAAATCAGTCTCTGGATTGATTCTATTGAATCCTGCTCCTGCATGGACCAGGGGGCAGAAGGGTGCTTTCATGTTGGTGCTACAGGATTTTCAGTAGTTCTGCATTGAAAAGAAACACTAATTTTGGAGTATTTTGAGCTGCTTGGTTTAAAGGAGTGGAAGGTACCTGTATGGTCTGGCTACAGAGATCAAATCCCTAAAATAGATCAATTATTTATAAGTTACTTATATTATTCTGCTAAAATCTGTAGGTTATTAAATATCACTAAGCTGTTTGAGACACTGAACGTGGAGAGGAGACAGATAACAAATGGCCTCACCTCTTACTTAACATGAAACTAAATCCAGTCAGGAGCAGTCTCTTGATTTCCTGACGAGGCTGCAGCTCTTGCTGCTGAGGGCTGACCTCCATTGAGTGCAGAGAAGATGATTCTCTGTGGGGAAATGATTTCATCGCCCATGGAAAACGGGAAGGAGGTGCAAGGACGAGAGGCAGCCGAAGGGTGAAGTTAGTTGAAGGTTGCCTTCGTTTCAGGAGGGTTTAAAAGAATGAGGATGGGCTGGAGGGGAAGCTTCGGTTATTTTGTTTAGAAAATCAGACTTGCAGCAGGAGAAACCAGCAGCTGCAGGGGCACATGGCACTGTGAGATTAGGGACTCCCCAAAATAACTTTATTCCTATTCAGATGCTTGAGAAAAGCTGGATTGTAATCTTGCTTAAGAAGTAGGAGATGGAGCTGAAATACTGGAGAATCAGCCTTCTAAACTCTTGTTCGTTAGCAGGTGTGTTCTACCTAAAATGGGAAAAATTGGGATTTGGCTGCTGCCCAGCCAGAGTTAATTTTTATTGTTCATTTTGATCTTGAGTAGTGAATGTCCTATCAGGAGGTAAGTTGGAATCATCTTGGCAGAAGAGAAAGGTCATGGGTTTGTGTTGGTGGGTCACAGGTAATAATTCTTGTGAAATGCAATAAAATTGTGCAGGGAACACTGGAAAATTTTCTTTGAAATGGACTGTTTGCCAAAATGAGTTTTCTGTGAGAAGGCTTTAAAACCATCCCTTCCTCGCTATCCGTCATGGTCCATAATCCTCCTTAAAATGAGGAAAGGGAGAACATCAGTAACCACATTATTACATCTTCTCCTGACGCCATTGCACTTAAATTTGACTTTGCTCCTAAGCTGAATTATCTTCTTCATAGTAACTTCAAGGCTCCTAAGACTACAGGAAAAACATCTGAAATTATTAATTATTATTTGACCCAGTATTCAGAAATAATGTAGTGACATTCAGTTATGTAAATTGTCCCTAATTTTCTATTTTTAGGGAAATACAGCACAGGTATTGTCACTTCCATTGTGATTTAATGTTTATTTTCCTGTGTCCGTGGGCTCGACAGTAAGCAAGGCTGAGAGGTGTCAGTGTTTGTCTTGGCTTGTGCTGGAAGTGGGCTGAGTTTTCCAAGGACAGAGAATGTTGAGGAAGGATCTATGCTGAGGATCTATGGGAGGACATGATTCTTTAACCCAACAAAATCCTTTGGCATGGACCTATATTTTGATATTTATCAGTATATTGATATATGGAGTTGGTATAGATGAATATATATTTATAGGGCAATATTCAAAATACTCTGCCATTTCATCATACAGGTGAGAAATAATTTCTTGGTGATAACATATAAATTTTTTTTTTGTTTAACGAGCTGCCCTTTATTGCTGTTATCTTTGGAAACTTCCTATCGCTGCGATTTGGTGGCATTTAGGTGCCAGCACAATGTGTTTGTGCAATCCTTGGTGCTTCTGGAAACGCTTCTGCCTTTTGCTCAGCTGTTATTTCAAGTGTGGTGCTTGTTGGAGCTGGAAGTGGTCCTGGAGTGCCTCCACATCCTTCAGCGAGCTTCCTTTTCAGCACGACAGTCCTCAGGCTGCTCCCAGCACCTGCAGCGCTGTGTTAGGAGGAGAGGGATCCCTTGATTTCCCCAGGTTTTGTTCTCTGAAGCTCTTGAGCTCCTCTAGGATAGAAGCACCTTGTCCTCAACGCTGGTGTAATTCCTGAGCTCTCAAAAGGTATTTTCTGCAGCTATTTTGGGGCTGGAAGACGCTCCTTGGTGTGAATTCCTTTAGTCCTTGGCAGTGTCGCTCTGCTCTTACACTTCATATCCTTCATTTTTAACGGCTTTCAAAAATGTTTTGATTGTAAGTGCTGCTGGTTTTCAGGCTCTATATGTGAATTTTTAGCTGCAAACTAAAATATAAATAGCTGGGCACATGCTTGTAGAGCTAAAAGGGAGATCCTGAGTCCATGTACAGTTTCTGCAGCTGTCTCCGTGCTCGCTGGCTCTGCTCTGCGCCTGCATCAGTGTGGGATTTGACAGTGATCTGTGGTTTTGGGATATCAACTCCAGATTTATTTCCAGAGGCTGAACTGCTCTGTGTCCACCCGTGAGGAGCAAATCCAACCAGTCAGGTCGGAAAATCTGATATTTCGGCTGTTCATGTGAACAGAATTGCTGTGTTGGTGAGGGATGCTCTGTCTGATGATGATGCTGGAGCCTGGAGTTAATCCAGGAAAACCTGAAGGGGCTATAAATGTAATCCTATCAGTTTTATAAATGACAGATTTGTCTTGGTGTTTGGAACAGGGTTATCCCACCTCTGGCCACTGACTACTTCATTAGCCATTAGAAGCAGCAAAACAACATGTAGCAAGGATTTGTTCCCCTGGAGGACTCAAAACACTTGGGATACACCAGACTCTTCCTTAGTTTCTGCCTTTTTGTTAATCCCTACCATTCACTGACAGTTCTCATTAGTCATATAGGGAATGTGGGAGCAGCACATGAAGTTAAACAGGTGCCACCATTGCAGTCAGAAAGAGGAACCAGCAATTCCTTTTGTTTCTTTAAATTTTACGGTTTATATTACTATTTGATTGGTTTCTGGCGGTGAAAGCCAAGGGAGCAGCTGGAGGATCCCATTCTCTGTGTAGGGGCATGCTTTGGGGGAACAGAAGTGCTTCCAGAAGTCAAGATTCAGTGGCTCAAATCCGAAGCTCAAGGAGGAGGAACGATCCGGGGCAGGATTTCTTTGCACCCTTTTTTTGGGTTTCCCAGCATCACACTGAGATGCTGTGATTGAAGCAAAGTCATTTCTCCTATGCAGCTGCCTCAGTTGAGACCTCATCAAGCCTTCTTGTAGTTCCTTTATTTAATTTTCATTTCTTTGGCACCTGTCTGTGCCTTTGGTAGCATCTCCAGCCGGTGAGGCAGGAGTCATGCAGGCATGCATAGCCCAGATTAATTCCTTGGATGCTGATTCATTGCCTGCACAGAAAGTGCTTTGACCTCAAGGGAAAGCATAAGTGATCGTGTTGTTATTCACGTCCTAATTCAGTTCCTCCTTCATCAGAAACGTTTGTAACATTTTAGGAGTAACTCATTTCACAACAGCTTTTCTTGTAATTTTTTTTAAGTTGTGCTTGGTTTTTTTTTATTTCCGTTTTCATTTTGTCTCAGCTAAAAGGTCTGGTAGAAGCTGAGAGATTTCCACAGGAGATGCGTCACCAGGAATGTGATGGATAGCAACATCCTCACCCACCTCCCAGTTTTTAGAAGAAGAGGAACCACTGAGTGGTTGTCACACCATAGGGAAATACCAAAACCTCAAGACAAGGTGATACCAGGCTCTGGAAAGGATTATCGTCCACTGAGGTGCTTTATGTATCCATGAACTTCATAATACCAGTGTCTGATTAAAGAATGGGGCAACCAAGCCCATCTCTGAAAGAGAGGGAGAAACACCTCCAGTGCCCACCAAGGAGCTCCCAGGTGCCAAAGCGAAGCTCGAGAGTCATCCTCCACTGTAGAAGTGAACAGACAAGGAGGTGACAGAGTTGCTTGAAATGCTGAATAAAACGGAAAGACACAGGGGAAAACCAGCCCGACATGACTTGTCTCAAATTTTTCAGGCCATGGAAGAAGCTGTTGAGCTCAGGAACAACTTAGAGAACACTTGCAACCTATTTTAGTTCCAGTGTGGGCAACTGTAGGTCTTTGGGAATGATTTACATAGGGTGAGCTGTGTCACTGCTTCTTTTATGTTCTGGGAATCCCCCTCAGAGGCTGACTAGGCATCTCTGGCTGTACAGGCATCTTTACTTCCAGAAGTATTCCCTTTTGCTTGAGGTAGGATGGGTGACACTGACCAAGGGTTGACACTCCTTTTATTATGGCTCTTGATAATAACAGCCAAACCCCAGTTTACGAATCTGACTTGGACTGGGGACATCAAGAATGTTTAACTCAAAATCACTTGGGTTTGCAGGAAGTGAAAGGACACCAAATTTTTAGGTTCACCCACATTTGCCTTGAACTCTGAGCAAGACAAAGCAGGTTTAGCGAAGAAGAAGAATTTCTTTCTTTCAAAGCAATTGGGACCAAACGGAGAATTTTTAAGGGGAGAGGAAAGAAGCCCCTGAAGCAGTCAGATGTGTGGTTGGGATGTTGCTGCCGTTGCCTGCATGTCCTCGCTGTTGGTGCCTGCGGGGCTTGGTTTTGGCTCAGTGCCGGGTCCAGCAGGGTCCTGTGTTGCTGCAGAGCCTCTGGGAATGTGTCTCCACTTCTGCTTTCATTTTCTGTTCTAATTTAAGTTGTCTCACTGCTTTGGCATCTTACTTAGGTGCCTCAGTCCAAATAAACTGCTCTGAAATTCAGCCAAAAGACCTTTCTTCTGTATATGGACAATCCTGGAGTGCTAATGGGTATTTGTTTCCCCCATCCAAGCTTATCATGCCTTAAGAAGTAAATTTGAGTTGTGATTATAAATCGAGTTGAAGACATCCCTGCTCATTGCAGGAGGGTTTGACTAGATGACCTTTACAGGTCTCTTCCAAAACAAACCATTCCAAGATCTCTGTAACACTTCCAAATCTCACTTTTCCTGTGATAGAACTTTCATTCTTTTGGATGAAAATAATTTTAGAGAAATTTTGCACCTCACACCTTCCCCACACCAATACCTGGGTGCATAAATCTGTGTTTTGGGTACCACCACCTCCTGCACTTGCACGCAAGGTTCTTGGAGACGGGCCCACGTAGGTGATTAAGTGACAATAATAATGTTTCTCTCCCATCAGCAAGCAGTGGGAAGAGAAAAACACGGTGAGCATGGAAAAGGAAGATGATAAAAGGAGAGGGTTAAGCATTATGCAGGTTCTGAAAGGAACTGACGTGTGAAACGGTGCAGTGATAACCAAGATGTTGAGCTTGCACCTGGGTATTCCTCCTGTGTGTAGCTGTCACAGATGTGTCAGTCTGGTGTCAGTTTTGATGTCACCAAGGTGCTACTTTGGGTACCAGCAGCACGAGGCTGTTGGCTGCTGCAGGAGAAACATCCGGAGAGCTCTTGTGCCCATAGATTCAGATTAAGCAGTGAAGTGTTTTTAGATTGGCAGCTACTTTATCAGATTTTATAAGTTTATCTATACCAGGAATTACTGCCCTGCACAGTATGTGTTGGGATGTGCTGGTGGATGGATAAATCCAGGCTGTCCTGAGAACTGAACTCTGAGGACTGGGAATGGGGAGAAAGTTTCCCTGTTTCTGTAGTCCCTTGCCAGCTTAGGGGATGTTATAATAAACCCAGTGAACTTTGCTTCCAGAATTGCCCCTTTAGCAGCCTCAACACTGACACTGATCCGTGTTTTTTCCAAATCATTCGGTATTTGGCAAACTCTGCCCATGATTTCAGGCTTTAGCTGTCACAGATTATTTATGCCGGCTTCGGATGCTTCCAGTGGACAGTTTGTTTTGGATTTTTGCCACGTGTTGCTAACGCTGTCCCTGAAAATGAACACACTGAGGCTGATCTTTCTGAATGGGTATTAAACTGTGGTCAAATAGCAAACGATCACACAGAATGTAAAAATCAACCAGTATTTACGTGTTTAGTGTCTGTACAAAGCCTAATTGGCAATCAAAGTTTTAGTCTTTCTCTGTCAACCTGCCAATAATCAGATGATTATTGTCGGTGTTATCAGGACCTCTGAGCCTTCCCCTTGGAAATAGTAATTTATTTTGTTATATCGGAGAACCCAAGTAATAGAATTAATTTATGACCGTGTTTGGAGGTTGTGCTTTTTTTATGTTGGAAATAAAACTATGTTAGTGTTGTAAAATTGAGCAAAATCAGAATTCAGGGTTAATTTGAGAAGAATCTTCATTAAAGCATAGAAAATGGAAAAGGATATAGAAAATATTAGGCTGAAAGTATATGGTCAGAGGGCTGGAGCCCCTCTGCTCTGGAGCCAGGCTGGGAGAGCTGGGGGTGCTCACCTGGAGAGGAGAAGGCTCCAGGGAGGGCTCAGAGCCCCTTGCAGGGCCTGAAGGGGCTCCAGGAGAGCTGGAGAGGGACTGGGGACAAGGCATGGAGGGACAGGATACAGGGAATGGCTTCCCACTGCCAGAGGGCAGGGATGGATGAGATATTGGGAAGAAATTCCTGGCTGTGAGGGTGGGCAGGCCCTGGCACAGGTGCCCAGAGCAGCTGTGGCTGCCCCTGGATCCCTGGCAGTGTCCAAGGCCAGGTTGGACAGGGCTTGGAGCAGCCTGGGCTAGTGAAAGGTGTCCCTGCCCATGGCAGGGGGTGGAATGAGATGAGCTCTAAAACCTCTTCCAACTCACACTATTCCATGATTTTATATTGACTTAAAAGGCCATAAATGTTTCCTTTCATAGGCATGCAGAGTCCATGGATTTTTGGCCAGAGTGTTCCCAGGAGTTTGCAGTAGGCAAAATGTATAAATGACTGAAGTGTAGCATCATTTTTGCATGTTCACCTGTAAATGTAAGCATGCAGAGACTCGAAAGGCCTTTAATTAAAACAGTGCACAGAGCAAATATTAATGGGTATCAAAATACAAACTTCGTGTCATTCTTTTCATGTTCCTGTTTAATTTTTTATGTCTAAACGCAAAAATATTACTAATTTTTCAAGTCATGTAATAGCTAAAAGAACAGCCTGCTGGAATGGTTGTTGTTAGGAGAGCCTTTCTCCCTGGCATATGCTAATTACCTCAGGATAGATATTTCATTGCATTATTTTCTCCAAAGTGCTTCGGAAAAGCCGGCTGCATGCACGAGGCGTGTTGGGTGCCGAGTAGGACCAGGCTCATGAGCGTGGGAGACCACAACCAATTAACTTCATTAGCGTTGCTTTGACCTCCAGTAACACTCTGAGCCATGTTTGGGGTTGTTACCAGTAGACCCCGTGGCACCCCTGGGATTTACAAGGCTCGAATTAACATCCCTTTGCTTTCTGATCTTGGAAGCTTCTGGTCTTTGAATGGTTTTGTGGGGGGGACTTGGCTCTTCTGCATCCCCAGAGCTGCTGAGGCTTTTAGCATCTCCATGGGGTTCACACTTGGCTCGCGATCCTGCTGGATTCAAGTTGTTTGGATACAGAAGGCACAGATGTTTGTTGTTACACCAATTCCATGCAGAATGAACATCTCTAGAGATGTTTGGGTGGGTGGGGTGGAGTGGCCTGATGCTTTATAGCCTACTTACTGAGTGTGCAGGAGGGAGGAGGCAAGGTCAGTTTGCTCAAGGTAACCAACTTAAAGTTGTGTTTGCACTTCTCATGTGAGTCAGCAATCTTGAATACGCTCTGATAACATCAATAAAAATAGCCAGCCCTCTTGGCCTGAGCTTTGAAGTAAAATCTGGGTGAGGAATTATTGAGCTTAAGCATGGTGGGGGATTTGTTCCCCATTTCTTGATGAAAAGCTGATGCTGGAGTTGCAGAGCTACACAAAGCAAGCCCAACCCAGCACTCCCCTGACATCATCCGTGTTGCATCTGTGCCTGTAGTAAAGGCATAGGAAAGCAGCTGGAACACTTCCTGGTGTATAATGTATGTCCTGCTACCAAGCAATACGCCGTGAATCCCTGCCAGATGTATTTCACTGGGACATATTAATTTCTGTGCTTTGAAGTGCGCGTGGCTGGGGATAATATCCTTAATGAAATATTGGAGCGAGAAACAATACAGCGTAAAATAGTGCTGTTCATTTGAGGGCCTCAGAAATGAAACAATTCTCCAAATCCCAGCCTTGGAGTGGATGTGGAAAATGAGGGTGGCTGTACTTGGACTGAAGGTTCTGGATCTGGGAACGTGGGGGAGACTGCAAGGACAGGGTGACCAGTGCTGAATACTCTTTCCAGCATCAAATATCTGAAGTTCCCTAAACCTGTTGTGGGTTTTGACTTCAGGTTTTTTGACCCTTCTTGAGCATTTTGTTGATGCTGTGAGGGACCTGTCATAGTTGTGAGGTCTTGCTCCAGTGGGGCAGTGCTCAGCAGAGAGCTCAACATTACACACCACCTTAGGGTGTGCATCCTGTAGACTTTAATCTGTATAAAGTGTCACTGCCACCTGATAGCCCAGGTCCTGGTTCTGAGGGTCCTGCTTTTCTCCCTAGTTCCCTTTTGTCTTTGTATTGGAGTAACTCCTGACATCTTCCAGGGCAGTTTGGAGTTTGTTAGAACTGGCAGAGAACCGGTGCCCTTTAACTCTGCGTTTGCTTTAATTTGGGGCTGCTGGTGGTGTGTTATCTTCTTGTAGTGGTGAAGTTCGAGAAATCAGCTGCATTTGATGTTCCAGTGCCAAAGATTTGCGTTTGTTTGGTTTTAAGCAGTACAAGAGAAATAAAAAGTGCGATGTATGAGGGAGTTGCTTGCAATAACTCATACCCAGTGTGAGATATGGACATCTCTGAAAAAGAGTGACTTGGTAGGGGCAAAAGTGCTGCTGATTAAATCTTCATGGGTTCAAAATCTCCTGGACAGGAAGGAAAGGAGTTTATCTACTCTTCACCGGCACAGGACCATAGAAAAATGTATCTGGGGCAAGAGCCAGGTGTGCAGGGAAAGGTGATGGTCATTTTGTTTAAGCAGCTAAAATTTGTGGGTGCTGAATACCACGCACCCATGAGATTGATTCGGGAGATTGTCTGGCGTATTGCTCACAAAATTTTCACTGAAAATTTGAGGGTCTTTCTGATACCTCAGATTGAGGGCAAAATTAGCAAAAGCTCGAGGTGCTGTGGGAGTTACATATGAGGAGGGGGAGCCTGTGTTGTGTGCACAGTATTATCTGCTACAGCTTTGGGGTATTTGGAGGATAACACCTAACCTGGTTTTATTTTGGTTTCTTTCAGCCTTGCTAACATGATGACCTGACAAGATACAGCACGGTCCTGACTATGCAGTGCAGGGACTGATGGGAAAGGATCCAATATGAGTGTGAATGATGTTGGAGGCAGACGACGCTTTGAGGATAGCGAGTACACGCTGCACATCTACCCCGGGAGCATCGCAGAGGGGACAATCTACTGCCCCATCACCGCCAGGAAAACGTCCACGGCCGCCGAGGTGATCGATTCGCTCATCAACAAACTCCAGCTCGAGAAAACAAAATGTTACGTGTTGGCCGAAGTGAAGGAGTTTGGAGGGGAGGAATGGATCCTCAACCCCACGGACTGCCCGGTGCAGCGCATGATGCTGTGGCCGCGCATGGCGCTGGAGAACCGCATCAGCGGCGAGGATTATCGCTTCCTGCTGCGGGAGAAGAACCTGGATGGCTCCATCCACTACGGGAGCCTCCAGTCCTGGCTGCGGGTGACGGAGGAGCGGCGCAGGATGGTGGAGCGGGGCTTCCTCCCCCAGCCCCCGCAGAAGGACTACGATGACTTGTGCGGTTTGCCAGACCTGAACGAGAAAACGCTCCTGGAAAATCTCAGAAACCGCTTCAAGCAGGAAAAAATCTACACCTACGTGGGCAGCATCCTCATTGTTATTAATCCCTTCAAGTTCCTACCTATTTATAACCCCAAGTATGTCAAGATGTACGATAACCATCAGCTGGGGAAGCTGGAGCCCCACATTTACGCTGTGGCAGACGTGGCTTACCATGCTATGCTCCAGAGGAAGAAGAACCAGTGCATCGTGATTTCAGGAGAGAGCGGCTCGGGAAAGACACAGAGCACCAACTTTCTGATTCATCACCTCACCGCCCTCAGCCAGAAGGGATTTGCCAGCGGAGTAGAACAGATTATTCTTGGAGCTGGCCCAGTGCTTGAGGTAAGATGGAAGTGATAGTAGTGTGGAAATGTTTTAACGGTGAAAAAAAACCAAACCCGAGTAGTTGGGGTTTTATTATGACACTACTCTGGGGTTATCTGCTAAATACTGATAATAAAGTGACAACAGCATTAGCAATGAGAGAAGGTTGTGTTTCCACCTATAGAATCCTACCTGCTTCCAAAAAAAAGGATAAAAATAAAAGTACAGCAAATGGCTTGTTGCCAAATTTGTTAATGCTTTGTTTTCACTCAAGTGTTTCTTAATGCTGGTTTATCTCGGTGGTTTCTCAGTGGGAAAATGGAAATGAGGATTATCAGTAGCCATTTTCTAGTACATTGAAAAGAGAATTCATTGCACACAGTGTATTGATAATGTTGTATTTATGGAGTTTCTGTGCACTCAGCTTCTTTGAGCTGGGGAAGAAATCAAAGGTAACTTTCATGGTCAAAATTGGGTTTTCTAACCATGGCTGCTTGATTTGGCCACATTTTACTTACTTTATGAGGACTCTTTATGTGTATTAGAGATTAGATGAACTGGGCCATAGATTTTCCGGTATGAAACTCTGAAGATACTCTGGGATACCAGCTTAGTTAATTAATTTGTCTTGAGTTTGCTCCATAGTCTTTGAGATGGTTTTTCTTGGAATTGCCAGCTTTGCTGGTTAGAAATTTTTCTGGTTAAAGCCCATCTGCACATGGGTGATGTGTCAGCTTCAGCCATGCCATTGTCCTTGCGCTGAGGTGGTTTGGTGCCTCCTCCCCTCCCCTCCCCTCCCCTCCCCTCCCCTCCCCCCCCTCCCCTCCCCTCCCCCTCCCCTCCCCTCCAACCCATATTCTTGGTGATCTGTTTTCTATTTTGAAAGGGATGCTTTGACAGCTGTAGACAAAGGTACCTACTCTCTGTGCCTCTATTCCATTAACGAGTCTGAGGACTTGGGTCAGCCTCAGCTAGCAGCAGAAAACTGGGAATCAGAGGAAGGACTAGTGCTTGAACAAAGGATGAGCAAACAGCTTCATTTTGCAAAGCCAAAAGGTTTTTATTTGTGTTTCACATCAGGTGGAATGGGCTGAGCTAATTTAGTCTGGAGTTAGCCAATGATTATAGTACTTTGGGATGGGCTTTGCCCTGACAAGCAGCAAAGCTGTGGGACAAACAGAAGGTAAAGAAATTAAAAGGTCTTTTTATTTGGGACAGTGTGCAGGAAGCTGTTAATTTTCTTAAAGCACGCGAGCAGGTGGACTCCCTGTCCTGACACTCACCACTGTTTCTCCTGTTGTTATCCAAGAGCTTATGGACCTGTTTCTTGCTGAGGTTGAGAAAACATCAGACCAGGCTCCTGTAGTCTGCAATTAATGGTGGTTACTGCGGTGACCCACGTTGGTGACCACATTAATTTCAGAAAACCAGTATGAAAACTATTGCATTCCACCTCCGATCCTGTTATTCCACCTGCAGTCCTGTTACTTATTTGAAACACCTCTGTGCTGTTTAGTTTTTGGTATGATGCTTAATGTGTCATGTTGGACCACGGTCATTTTATAGTTCTCTTTAGCAGTGTCAGAGGGAGCATCTCTGTCTAGGTTAGATTTGCAGAGGTGGAGAGAGAGATCTCCAAAAGGGAAGGTAGAAGGAAGTTTGAGGAATTGGTTTTTTTCCATAGATTCTACTTTTCTCAGGAATAGGTTCTCTACTTGCTTGGCTCTTGAATGGAGAGAGGCAGCACAAATGGTTTACTGGGAATCCTGACCTGGTGGTGGCCACTCACTTCTTCTGGGGACCATTCACAGAATGGTTTGGGTTGGGAGGGACCATCCCATTCCACCCCCTGCCATGGGCAGGGACACCTTCCTCTGTCCCAGGTTGCTCCAAGCCCCACTGTCCAGCCTGGCCTGGAACACTTCCAGGGATCCAGGGGCAGCCACAACTTCTCTGGGCACCCTGTGCCAGGGCCTCACCACCCTCACAGGGAACAATTCCTTCCTAATTTTCAATCTTTTTTTCCTTTAAAAAGCACCTTTGTAGTTTCTCTCCTTGGTTCCCTTTCCACTAGATGAGGTTGCTCAAAGCCCCGGTGTCCTGGCGAGTTGTGTGTGTTGGGATGAGGTGAAGGGCAGAGATGCACTCCAGCCTTTTGTTTTCCTTTTGCAAGATCTGCAGCTGTTTTTGAGGGGGAAAAAATCCTGAATCATATCTGTTATATTTTTTTTGCTGTTGGAACAGAAGTTTGCATTCCTTCTCTCCAGCAGCTGGACGGCTGCTGTTGTGCTTTGTCTGCTTCCAGGCCTCTTGAAGAAAGTGGGGTAATCCAGAATTTCTTCTGCTCTGCCAGCACCGGTCCCAAATAGTCACAAATCAGGCAGCCTGGAAGATAAAGATAAACATGAGTTTAATTTTTTAATGTAGTATATTTCTGCTTTTCCTTCTCTTCCTAGAATTTCCCAAGAAAGGGATCTTCAGAGCAGAGCTTTGGGTAGTGTTACCCTGCAAACTGTTTGCAGATTTGACCTTTTGGGTTGTGGTTGGAATAAACTGAATAAACTCTGGAAGTTTAGATGCCAAACTTTTGGGGGTTTTTTTCTTCTTTTCCTTTGTTCTTCTTCTCTCCTCCGGACACCTTCTGCAATCTCTTTGCTTTCCCTTTGCATATTTAAGATCAGATTGTGTTCAGCTCAGGTTTGTCTTTCAGAGGCAGCGACACAGCTCTTTGTGCTGCGACTTCTGACTTAGGGAACGGAGCAACCAACAGTTCACTTGGACCCACTGATCTCTTTCTCTGCTTGAAAAGTGTCTCTGGCAGGACAAGTGCATGGAACCTCCTGTTCCTGGGAATGCCTTTGCTGTCATGCTCACATGGCAGGAGAGGAAGCAGAGCAAAATTAAGATTTTTTTTTTTTCCTGCAGCTTCTCTGTTTTCCTAATTTACCTTTCTTGAACAGCTTCAGGCTATTGTTCGGGATTTTTTTTTGTGGCATGAGATTCCTGAGTCTTGTCCAAATTGGACTTTTGGGGACGGCTGTCAAGACAAGCTGTTACTGCCCTCTAAACACGGTGACATCATCCACTAGTTGCACATAGTTTGAGACGTGTACTGAGACCAGGCATGTCCTTTTAAAGTGTATTTGATGTAAATTCTATGGATTTTCTTTTTTCTCCACTGGGATTTAATAGGAAAATTTTGCTGTAGTGGTGCTCCTTGGAATGGTTGCAATATGCTTCTTTTGGTGATAAATGATATTTTAAAATATTTGCATATTCATATATTATTTGTCATAAATTATATTCCTTAAATACCATACTAATTTTTCCAATAACAAGATTCCAATTGTTTTAAAACCAGGTGATTTTCTTTATATTTTTCCTCTATTTCCCCCCATTTTCTTATAAAGCACATTTTTCCCTATAAGAACTTGCACTCTGGCTCTTTAATTTCAAGACTGAGCTTCTCAAAATCCATAATTTTGTGTAGTTAATTGAGGAAGAGTTCCACGTGCTGCAGTTCCATTCTGGTTCTGACTGACTCCATGCAATACCTGAGGTGAAAACTTTTGCTCAGCTTGGTGCTTCATCAGGAACCCAGAGTGCCACACCTCAACAAGATATTGAGGGGCTGGAGGGTGTCCAGGGAAGGGTCTGGAGCACCAGGAGCGGCTGAGGGAGCTGGGAAAGGGGCTCAGGCTGGAGCAAAGGAGGCTCAGGGGGGACCTTGTGGCTCTGCACAAGTCCCTGACAGGAGGGGGCAGCCGGGAGGGTCGGGCTCTGCTCCCAGGGAACGGGGACAGGAGGAGAGGAAATGGCCTCAAGCTGTGCCAGGGGAAGTTTAGGTTGGAAAAATTTCTTCACGCTGGAAAAGATGTGGGTGCCCTATCCCTGGAGGCGTTCAAGGTAGCTTGGAGAGGTTGCACAACCAGGTCTAGTGGAAGGTGTTCCTGCCCAGGGCAGGGGCTTGGATTAGATGACCTTTGAAGTTCCCTTCCGATCCAAGTCATGCCGTGTTTCAATTCATGCTCTACCTGGAGAACTGTGCTTTATCCCTGCAGGGATATTTTATCCCTCACCTAGGGAACTTGTTGATGTGAACTTGGAACGGCGTTTTAAAACCCTATTTTCTCTTTAATTAGATTAGCTAGAAACATCCTGATGAGCTTTATGTTGGAATCCCAGCTCGTTTTCATAGACTGTAACCCTTAGAGGTGGGATGCGGATGGGATCATCACCCTGTGCCGGTGCATGGTGCAGCCTGTGAGCATCCTTCTCCATCCTCCTGAACCATGCCTCAGCCTTCTGGGGAGCTCTGAATGCAAGTTAATTTATTACATCTTGCTAATTTCTTTTTCAGTTCTCCATAAAACTGCAAAAGTAGGAAATTCCTCCCTGGCTCAGGTATGCCCAAAGGTCCTCAGACAGGTACTGGATGAGCCTTGGTCTAAAGGAGTCTGCACCAGATGATTTTATCATCGGTCCCTTTCTCAGCATCTCGTTCGTCACAGGAAAACAGCCATGGCAGCTACACACAGCAGATGTGGTGTCTGAGCAGCTGTTTATTTGCCTTTTCAAACATCCCAGTGGGGATCTCTCAGTTGCTTTAAAAAAAATAAAAGCCAAGAGCTGTGTTCCTGGGAGAGGCCTCGGAGTACAGGCAGTGGCCAAGGGGAGCTGCTGCTGCCCTTCACAGCTGATGTGCATCTGCAGCATCTCTGCCAGAAAAAAAAAAGGAATTGATTGCTTGAATTGCTTTGGAAAGAAATGCAGAGAGCTTTCTGTAGAGATGGCCCCGCTATTTGCATTCCCAGTGGTGGTGGTTTGCACAGGAACCTTAGGAACAGCAGCTGGAGTTGCTTTTTGGTTTCTGGAGCAATATTGCACAATGTGTGTGCTTTGCTTGTGTGGGGAAGTCAGAGTTGCCACCTGAAGGTCTGGGAAGCTGAAAGCCTTTATTTTTCTTGTTTCTTTAATCCTGATGATGGGGTTGTTAGAGGAAAATGCAGGCAGCATCTAGAAGATATTGAAGGTTGTTTTCCAGGACTATGTGCTAATGCCCAGCATCCTCCCAGCTGAATTCAGCCCTGGCAGCAGCAGCTGGAGCTGTGGCCCTGCGAGGTGTGAGCAGAACGACTCCACGCTGCCAGAATTGCAGGGGATGCTGCTGAATGTTTCCAGAGCCAAACAAAGAGCCATTGAGTCGAGTTAAAAAAATCAATTAACTGGAATGATCAGGCGTGTCCTGGACTTCCAGTAGGTTCGGGCAGCGTTGGACAACATGGAGGGGCCAAAGCTCCCTGTGCACACAGCCTCCACTGCTTCCCCTGCATGTGCCAGACCTGGAGTTATCCCAGGTAGGACCCAGCTCCTCTGGCAGATCCCGCCCTCTTCGCTCCTGTACTGTGGAGCCAGGATAAGGGGATACTCCATTCCTATACGAATTAGGGTGCCATTATTTGCCTGTGAGAAACGACATTTGCAAACAGGCCATATTCATATTTTTACCTGGAACAGTGCTAATGGGATGTAAACTTTGACAATATTCTCTTTTTTCCCCCTATTCCTGCTTGAAACAGTATTAATGGGGGATAAAATTTAAGTATATTTACATTTTTACCCCCTGCTTGGAACAGTATTATTGGGAGGCAACCAAATTCCATTAAAATAGACTTTACAAAAGAAATAGATTCTCTGATTACAATGTTCACAACGTTCAGTTTCCAGTACGCTGATTTTTGAGTAATTGGGTTGTATTTTGTGGCTCTAGAAGTTTTATATTAAAAAAAATAGATTTTTATGAAGGGGAGAGGGAAGATTTATTCTTCTGCTCATTACTCACTTTTGATCATTTTTAACCTATGATATGTGCAATTGCCACTGCTCTGCCATCTCAGTTTGGTGTAGGTGTGAACGCAGCAGCCAGGGTTTTTTCCCTTTGCATTCTTGCCTCCCTAGTGCCTGGAAAGGTTAGAGAGGGAGCAGCACACTGAGATTATCCAGCTGATGCCTAATGTGGGAAGAATTCGTGCAGGCCTGACACAAAGGACTCCCACAGCAAGGCTCAGGCACCAACTGCTTTTCACCAGCGCTTGCAAAATGCTGGGATTCTTCAGCTGGGGAGGTTTTACAGTTTCAGGCTCTGTATCAAATAGCGTCTTGTTCATCCCTTTTTCTGATGCTGAATTATTCAATATTTTCACTGTAGAGTCTTCCTGCCATATCCAGATGGGCTGTATCAGTGCCTGGGTCTAATATTGTTATTATTTTTCATTACTTGCTATCTTCAGCAAATATTTCATTACTCCAAAGTCCAGATTATTGCACTTGAATGACAAAAATGGATGTTTCTACCCTGCGAGTGGGGAGATGGATTTGTTATTAAAGCAGGTTTACGTGAAGCTGCTTTTCCTCCACCCTTAAGAATTACGAGCTATTTTGTTTCCAGGAGGGAAATGCCAAATAAACCCTGCCCTTGCTGGGTGGAGTGCTCACCTTGCAAGATATCCTGACTTTATGGACCCCTAGATAGCCAGGCTTTATGGACCCCTATGTATCAGGATCTCTGGCTATCCAGATTCTATAAATATTTATGTGTCTATACAATATAACCCTGAGTCTGACCCTGGCAGGGACCACGTGTTCATGCCAACCCAGATGATGCTCAGCATTATATGGTATTAGAGAAAAATTTACTTTCTTAATACCATTTTTAAAATACCTTTCTCTGTCTTATTCCACCAGTGTGTCTGTTATTTGGGTTTGTATTCAGCTTTTTCGGTAAAACTTGAATATCAAGGTGCACATTTAACAAAACGTGAAGGAAGGGCCCATTTTCTGACACCTTATTTTTCCCTTTTTCTCTCTATTTATCAAATGCTGTAACTATAACGTAGCACTTTGACAAACAATGTTTTCGATGGAAGATCGTGTTGCTACTGTTCAGTAAGGCTTCCATGAAGACTTAATAACCAAGACAAGGACTTTTTATCCCTAATGTGCATAGTTAGTACAGCACCGTGTTTTTCTAGTCACGGAGTGAGAAGTTAATGCCTTAGTAGGGATTTTGTTTCTTTCCCCCCTCCCCCCTTCTCCCAGTCAAAATACAGATTTTTTTGGTTTTCAGGAGCATTTACTGAGACCCTTTTGACTTTTCTCGTGGTTGGGGAGCCTGTATTGGATTTGACACGCTGGGCTGGGTGCTGGGTGGGTGCCAGGTGGGTGCTGTGCTGCAGCCCTTGGTGGGGAACACAAGAACCTGGGAACAAGGAGCCTTTGTAGGACAGGGACTACACCCAGCTCCGGAGGTAGCAGCTGGCAAATTCGGGCTTTTTAACAGTTTCTGCCATCCCCATGGCTTTTCCAGGCCTGGAATGTGAGTGCTGTCCCCTGAACACCTTTGGAAGAGCATTTGGGTTTGCCACCCCGGGAGCCAATCCCTCTCCCGACTGCCCGATGAGGAGGTGTCCTACAGAGCTCAGAAATTGTATCCCAAGGGAGCAGATACAATTTTCTGACTGTGTCCTCCGTGTCTTCAAGGGAGAGAGGTCCTCCCTTCTTATTTATGGGCAGGAGTTGCTATTTGTAACAAGAAATTGTTATTGTCACTTATTTTATAAAGTGGGGAGACAGAGAAAGTGTTGTTAGTTATGGGAGGGACCACAGTGGTCACCTGGTCCCGCCTCCCTGCTCAGGCAGGGCCATCCCAGAGCACAAGGCACAGGATTGTGTCCAGACAGCTCTGGAATATCTCCAGTGAGGGAGACTCCACACCCTCTCTGGACAATCTGTTCCAGTGCTCGATCACTGCACAGTGAAAAAGTTCTTCCTCATGTCCAGGTGGAACTTCCTGGGCTCAGGCCCTGCCCGTGGCTCTGGTGCCGCTGCCGGGCCCCGGAGCAGAGCCCGGGCCCTGCCCTGAGCCCTCCCTGCAGCCAGGGACACCCAGGGCTGAGGGCCCCTCTCAGCTGGGGCTCCTCTCGAGGCTGAGCAACCCCGGCTCCCTCAGCCTGTCCTGGGCACGGGGATGCTCCAGGCCCTTCCTTATCTCCGCAGCCTCTGCTGGACCTGCTCCACTCTCCACAACTCCCTGACAGGAGGGTGGAGCTGGGTGGGTGTTGGGCTGTACTCCCAGGAAACAAGGGACAGGACAAGAGGACACTGCCTTAAGCTGCCTCAAGGGAGGTTCAGGTTGGACATCAGGAAGAATTTCTTCACAGAAGGGGCGATTAGGCACTGGAATGGGCTGCCCAGGAATGGGGTGGAGTCCCCAACCCTGAAGGTGTTTAAGGAATGACGGGACATGGCACTCTGTGCTCTGGTCTGGTTGACAAGGTGGTGATTGGTCACAGGTTGGATTTGATGATCTCAGAGGTCTTTTCCAACCTCAGTGATTCCATGATTCTGTGATAGCTACAGCTCTGCAGTGATGCAGTGTGTACATCTGCTTTCCCCATATGATTCCTGTGGGAATAGAGAAGTCAATGCGTTCACTGAGGAGTGCGACGATGGTCATCGTTTAGGGTCGTGTCACTGAAAATGCCTCAACCCAGGAATTGCTGGGATGGGCGTTGTTGTCCACCGCTTCTACAGCATGTGGATTGCGTTTCGTTGTTTCAACATCTGATGGATATGAAGAAGTTTAGCCAAGTGCCTCCTGATTTGCCCCAATGGCTTTGCCAAATCCAAGAGGAATCAGTTAAAAGAAGTAAGGCACTTCAGGGAGGCAGAGGCAGGGAGCTGCTCCGATGCGTTTGGTGTTTAAGGTTAAATATTACGTAGAGGTTAAGTTAAAGCTCAGCGGAGGGCGGTGGAACGATCCTCTCCCAACCCCACGTTGCACAAGTCTCGTGGGGCTCACGGCAGCAATTCAGGGTAGGCAAATAAAATCATTGTTTGCCATGTTTGCGGAAGGGATCTGCCTTAACGGCAGCAGCAGATTGCAGCTCCCCTCTATTCCCTTAATTGAGATGGATGAGGGATAAACGTCGTGCCAGACAGTTGAGCCTTTTGCTTTGTCACCGTGATTGGGGATTTAGACTTCTCCAGGCAGAGGCTGCGATAGGGAAGATGAAAGGACAAGCAGAATCTGAAGAGTTTAAAACAGTGGAGATCTTTTGCAGATCATTTATTTTAACATATAAGGTATAAAATCCAAGTTATGCCCATGTTGCATCAGCGAGTTAACAAAGCTTTCTCTCCCTGGGCGGTTGGTGTCCCACCAGAGCTCCCTGCTCCCGTGCAGCCTTGCACTGAAGGGGAGCCCCTCCTGTTTTGTAGTGAAGAGCCTTGGAGAGCGAGGTCTTCCTCCTGTCCCACAAGGATCCCTGCGCTGAAAGAGGTGAAGGCTTTGCCTCAGCCCAGCCCTGCGAGGACACGAGGCAGGGCAGGATGAGACTTGCCTGCTAGACCCACCTCTTGCAGGCAACTGTAGCTCAGGGATCTCCTAGACTGGCACAATCTTCATCTGATAAGTCTAACTGGGTGTTTTTGGGGTCAGCTTGACTACCTACGGCCATAAGGAAAGCCTGAATAGAGGAAAAGATGTTGCAATATTGATTGAGTCAAAATAATAAAAAATTTAGCACAGCACAAGATGAATCAGGATTGTTGGCTGTTATGAAAAACATTATTTATAGTTATGGAACATATATATATTAAAAAAAGGAAAAGTTGAGCAATTTCTGCCCATAATGTAATTTAAAAAGTCTAAGGTTTTTTTTGCCAGTGTTGTCCAGATCCGCACTATTCTCATTTGAAAGGAGGAAATAAGAGCAAAAGAACGCAATTCCTGTGCAGTGACTTTGGGGTAGAGACCAAAGATTTACTGATTGTCCCAAAACAGGCAGATTTACTTAAGGTTTTTAATTGGGAGAAAAATCTTGGCCAAGGATCTCTGTGAAGGATACCAAAGGAGAATGAAAGCCTCCGGGTAAAAATGCTCACATCCAACACATCCAATACTTAATTTGGTTTATCATCGAGGAAATCAAAATATTTTTTTGAGAAACAACAGGTTGGGGAGCAAAGTTTTGGTGTGGTGGGATGGGTGGGAGCTGTCTCCTAAATATTTGTTGCTTGAGTGCTTTCCAAAGCAGAGCAGATCCAGATTTCAGCAAAACATCTGATATGCTTGGAGAAGAAATAGAAAAGAAATAAATGAAGAATCAAAAGAAAAAGAGACAAAGCAGATTTTATAACACAAAATCCTTTTTTGAAGAATTAGTGCTTTCTCAGGATTCCAAATATTCTCCATAGAGGCTGATAGGTATAAGGAGTAGTCCTGAGTCTCTCCTGTGGGAGATTGTGGGGTTCAGTTGAGAGTTTTCTTTTTATATCTACAAATTGAATTATCCTTCAGTCAAGGTGATTCGGAAAATAGTCCTGAAGAGCAGAACATACAATATTTTTTTTGTTGTTCAGCAAATACAGGTAGAGTGGTTTCCAGCTGATGGAGATGGGGAAGATTTGGTGTTGTCTCCTTAAAACAACCTTCTCTACAAGGCTCATATCTACTTCTTCATTGAAAGGGAACTTTGCAAACTTTGGAAATACACTTTTCTGGTTTAGTTTAAGGCTCTGAAAAATGTGGAGTTGGAAGCATTGGAGTTTGTCTATATCTCCAAGGCTACGGCCGCGGAGCTGGCGATGCTCGGAGGAATGTGTTTGAATTATTAGGCTGAACTCTGCATTTCTGGGCCAGAGTGTTCCTGGTATTTGGAGGCCTCTGGGATAGAGGTAACCTTGCCAGCAGGTCATAAATTTGAGCCAGGCTTTTTTACCTTAGTCAGGAAATTCATGCTGGAGCTTTCCTTAAGCCAGGATTCGCAGTGATCTAATCCCAGCCTGCTGCCAAACCCGACCTGGGAGTTGTTTTCTGGCGTTTCGCTGCTGTCTCTTTGTTTTGTCCGTCGCGTTGCGGATCGCTCGATTTCCCCTGCTCCGCGCTTTTCCCCGGAGCCGATAATCGGGAGTGGATGAACGCACACAATCAGCCTGCAAAAGCCTCGCTGCTCGTCGGGGCCATGGCCAGCACCAGCGTGTGCTATCCAGGGAGAATTATAATGAGCAGCTCATTTAAGTTTCTCCAAGTAAGAGCGAGAGGAAAACGTGCCATGGGATTTTGGAAGTTTTGGGACACTTCATACACAAGCAGGTAGAAATCTGCATTGCAGGTGTCATATCAAAATCAAATCAATAGATAACTAACAACAACAACTCATATAATAATATACATTAATATCTCCTGTAGTAATAATAATAAAACATGCTAGTATCCCCTCTAATAATAATATATGTAATATAATATTAATTATATGAATACACACACAAATCTTCATTGCAAGTGTGACATGCAAGTGCAAAATAATATATGTATATTATAATATCTGCTATAATATATATGTAATAGTAATGTAATTACATATATATGCACACCCCAACCTGCACTGCAGGTGTCAGAGAAGTTCAAAATAACATTTATAATAATATTTGTTATATTAGTATATCTAATGTAATAATAGTATAATAAAATATACACACAAAGGAAAACCTGCTTTGCAGGTGACACAAAGAAGTCCAGATTTGTATATATTTATATGTCCTGTAATAATCTATGTAATAGCAATATATCTATATGCATATATTCAAAAACAGATCTGCATTGCTGGTGTTATAGATGTCCATAATTACATATAATAATAAATTATTGTTGGGGGTTTTTTGTTGTTTTGTTTTGTTTTGTTTGTTTGTTTGTTTTTTAATATATTTTTATTATTACATCTCAGGTGTCATACAGAATCCCCAGACAATTACTCAGGTAAAACCCTGCTGCCTTCTCTGGGTCATGGCTTAATGTGAATGTAAAAAGCTTTATTTTAACCTAATTCTCAAGCTATAACACAAACCCTTTATGCTATGGAAAAGCAGAACTGTGATGGACAGTTAAAATATTTTGGAGAATATTTAGCACTGGAAATTTGTCCGATATGTTAATTATTGCATCTGTTAATGAAAGGTGAGGTCTGTTGCATGTTGGGTACCAGTGGAGATCCTGCTCCAGTACGTGGCTACATCGCTGGGAGGTGAAACTCATACAAATTAAGCCAGTTTTAAAGGAATTTCAGTGAATTCCTTGGAAGAGCAGCTGCTCTACCCTGGGATGCTGATGATGTGTAATTCCCAGCAGTGCTGTCAGTGTTGCTGAGCGGTGATTTTTGTGTAGCAAATCCAGCACAAGGCTCATTTTCCCCCTTCCTTCTTTTTTTTTCCCTGCAAATTGAAGCACGGAAAGACCTGCTCCTGCGTCCTGTCCAGATTGCCACTGGATGTTTGCTTGAAGTCAGAATATTCTATTGCTAGACATGTTAACATTAACGTTAAATGGTTTAAAAATGATACTGTGGAGAGAGAAAGCCCTTCAAAGTCCTTTCTGGCTTGGGAAATAGGTCTAAAAATTCAGCACAGGGTCACCTGCCGTTTCCATTGCCGGTGCATATAGCCGGTCAGTCTAAATTCACCCATAATTCACTAATGCTCCCCATTTTTGCATCATGTAGCTGCTAAAAATGACAAGTAACCCAACTCCTGCTCCTCCACTTGTGCTGCAAATCAGGGGAATGGGGATGCACCTTCAATCTTGCACAGTGAAACTTCCTAAATTGCCTTGTGTCCATGCACACAAACTCCTTGCCTTCTTGAATATTCTCAGTGTAACAAGTGGGCATCCAAGAGCTGTTAAGCCTGGATTAATCGTGGGCTTGGGCTGCTCCAGGAGGGATTACAAAGCACAGTATTGGCATTAAGGCTGGGAGATGGGAGCTAGGCCTTCCAAAATGCTTATGCAGCACAAAGAAGCTCTGCCGGCGCCTTTCGGCTCGCGTGCGGCCCTGGGCTGCGAGGGACGACCCGGGGCTTTCTAGAGTTACATCACAATTATAATATTTGTAATCACAGAGACGCAATAGAAATAACCTCCTGGCAGAAGGGAAATATGTGGGTAATGAATGGGTGCGACCTGCCTCTTGCCGTCCTGGCTTTTCATGCTGGCTCACGCAGCCCTTCCCGCTCTGCAACATCTGGTTTTCATCTGCTGCAGGAAAGCCAAATAATTTCAATGAAACTGGGAGAAAACATAGTGCTTAAAAAAAAGAGACAACGTATTGATGTTAGCCTGGTTTTCAGCTGGCGTTAATTAGATTTATCAGCAGGGTTTATCGACAGAGTGGACACTCACTTGGATGCTTGAGTTAATGCATCATCCAACGGGCAGTGCGATTAACGAGGGCCAAGCACCACGTTTTTCCTTGGAAGAGCTTGAAATGATAAATAACATGTGTTGAGATTACTCTGATTTTTGGTGCGTCCCCCAGGTGACATGTCAGCAGAGCACTGGGGCACAGAGGGGATTTTACGGATGGGAACAGCCTTGGTTCAGTGGGACTGGCCATGGTTGCTCCAGGATTAACGATGTGGGAATACCTGCCTCATGTTAGCCTACAATAAAAACGCATTCCCTAAATTGTCAAATACTAGATACATTGAAAGAAAATAAATATACCATAGGTATACAGGATACTTTGATAAAAATATAACATATGAGATATAAAAATATAACATAGTTATCATATATACATGAGATGTAGAAATATGAAATAAAAATGCATTATTTTCTTCCTATCTGTCCCTCTAGATCAGAATAAAGTTGTCATTTAGGTCCATTTCCAAGTTTAGACCAGCGTGGGTCAGCGTCTGCTTAATCCCCATCATGTTGAGCCCCCGTGGACTAAGCTTTTTGCCTGCACTTTATTGATTGCTGGGCTTTTAAAGACGTCCATGAGCTCTCAGCAAATGGAGCATTTGTCCTGCTCTGCGCAGATTGACCCCGTTGGGCAGGGGGGTACTTGAGGAATAGGCAGGCTTTTTTTTCATGTAGGCTGCAAAACTCTTGTGGGTTGTTAGATTGTCTCCCCTCAGTGGGTTTTTGGTGCTGGGAAAGCTTCGTTAAGATAGAATTATGAGTAAGCAAAATATTTCTGGTTTTCCGTGTTAATCGTGTCTGTTCGGCAAGAGAAGTGGAGCTGGGAGAAGCTTTTTGAGTAAGTAGGATGTCTCACCTCCTGGCTTAAGGCATGAGGATCTGTGAGAGCAAATACTGAAGGAGCCATAAGTCTATATTTTGATTTAATGGTTGTAATTTTTAAATTGCTTTATGGTTATCATGTCATAATATCTTAACCACTAATTTTTCCAAAGAGTTTAATTAAATTTCAAGCTTTCAACTGGAAATTAGAAATAGAAAATAGGTTTGAGCTTACTATTAAGTTTCTTGCTTTGAGAAAAGTCACTGCATTTAGTAGAACCATGGAATGGGCTGGGTTAAAAGGACTTTCATTTATTTGACTTGATTTAAACCACAGTTAATTCAACTTCACCCCTGATCACCGGGTCCACACTTCAGTTTCTTAGGAGCCAAATTTCTCTGGACAAGGATGTAGCTGGAGCAGGGAACCTGCAATTGCTCAGAGTGTTTTCAGGAAAAATCATGGCCTTTTATTTTTTTCTCCCATACCTGTCTTTGCCATGGAATCTGCTCAGTTTAATTTTGTGCATCTTGCTGGGACTGGTGCCAGGGATGGGGTTAAGGTGATGCAGAAGGTGAACAGTTCAATGAGTCAGGACGTTAATGTGTGGATAATTCAACATAGGTATTTCCCTCCCTCTTTCTACCTCTTACATGAGTTACCTTTGATGCATTTGTTTCCTAAAGTGGCAGTGGAAGGATTGCAAATGCAGTAGCAACCCCTAAGCCATATGTTTGTAGGCTGGATCAGGATCTTGATACAGTTGGGAATAGGGTCCCCCATATATTTGTGCCATATATCCCAGGGAACAGCAGAGTACAGGTGGGAACCTCTGAAGGTGATGTTGATTCTCAGCATCACTTACCCTCAAACTTAGATTTTAGAGCTCCTTAGCACCAATTCCCTCCTTTCCCCCCCTTTTTTTTTGTCCAGTCCCTGATACTGTGGGATTGTTTTTCCATGCCTTGTTTCAATTCCCACCTGGGTTTTAATTATTATAGTGACTTTAGCCTGGGCAGCTGGTGAATGATCAGTAGCTCCCCTATCCTGGATGCCATCCGAAGGGGGAGACAGGGAAGAAAGAGCAGTAAAAAGGAGGGATGGCCAGGGAGAGGCCTCGCTATTGGATGCCGGAGGCTGGGTGAGCGAAGCCTTCCTGCTGAAATCCGGCCAGCACGAGGTAGGACAATCGTGCTGCTGTTCTCCTTGGGAGTTATAAACAAGAGGATGAGGCTCAGCAAGAGAAAGAAAGGTTTCTTTCTGTGGTTTTCCTTTCTGTCAGTGTTTTAGTTTCCTTTTCCACCCTCCTCCTGAACTGCAGGCAGATCTATTTAGAGAAGAAATGCTGTTTTCACATGAGTTTAATTTTTTAATGTAGTATTTTACTTGCTGATTAAGGTCAATAAAGAAATACATTTAATACTCTCTTGAAAGATGCAAACAAATCCCTCCTTAGTTAGCACTGATGGTGTTTTTGTTGGGGTTTATAAAGCTGCTTTGAGTGAACCAGCAGGAGCAGCATCCCTGTCTCCCCCAGTTGGGATAAACAGATGCAATCCAGTGATTCCTGCTACATCCTGCAAGCATTTTTTAATGCAAAAAGGAAAGAATAATAAACAGGTTGAAATACTCATAAATTCACGTCATCCCAAATGCAGCCCGAGTGGTTGAGCTCCTTGCTTTAATCCCACTTTTAGGATGAGCTGTACGTTGTTATTTTAGGGGGGATCTTTCCAAATCCCTCCAGGAGATATTTGTGGAGATATTTTGACCACTTGAGTGATCGTGTCCTTGTTGTTTTCATCATCTTGAGAAGTGGGTGGTGTATGAGGAGGTTGTTGCCTCTCAGCAGTGACTTTATAGCTCTGTGTACGGAATAAAGGTTTTGGAAGTGGATAATAGGTGCTGGAAAAAGTGAGATCTGGATCTAAGACACCCTCCAGTCTGTTTTTCATGGGCAGGTCTGCTTCCTCTGCATACACTTGACTGAGCTTGACTAAAATCCTGTAAACCATCACCTCCGTTGTTCTGCTGTATGAAGGGACACCCAGGACATCAAAACATTGGGTTTGGATGTGTTCTTACGTTTTTTATTGAGAACACAAAATTATGTCTTGGATCAGTCATCGTGATCCAAGACGTTCACCCTCTGGAGACACTCTATCATGTAAGGGGGATATTTGTCCTGGGTGGGAGCTGGGCTTGTGCCTCTGGGCATCGTTCTGCCCTTGGCCCTGCAGGGAGGGATGCTCCAGCATTCCAGCCTTGCTCCTGGAGCAAGTGCCAGAGTTCCAACAGCTCCTTGCCTTGCAAAGAAACACTGGTTCTCCGTTCATTTTTACAAACCAAGTGTAGTTAGAAACGGCCCACTCTTCATTCCGCTGTGCTGCTGCCTTTTAGGTCACCAATTGCTTCCAAATAATAGATGGAAATGTGGTTTTATTTGGGTTATAAATTATGTATTGCTGCTCAGCACAGGGAGTGTTTGTTTTTCCTCTGCCTTTTCACATCCCTGTGCTCCTCTGGTTAAGGATCCTTTTCTCCCATTAAGTTCAACCAATGAATCTCTTGCTAAATTAAGAAAAAATTCTCTGAATTTGTACTTGAGCTTTGCATTTTGTCTCAGCCTGGCAGAAGATGTGTACTCAAACCCTGCTTGAGTTTTCCAGCTATTCCAGTCACGTTGGTTAAAGATACTCTTACATCTGTCTACAGAATTTCCTGCCTCTTTCTGTGTCCTATCACAGCTACTTTGATACCAACATCAGGTTGTGATTTTAGTTTATTCACTGTATATTTAATTACAGAAGGTTTACTAAAAGGCTTAAACACATGAAGTGATCCTTCAAAGGTTGAACAAAGAAGTGCTGGTCTGAATGTTACTGTTGTAAAGACTGCAAATTTCTATAAGGGGGGTTGTAAACCTTTTGTTTAATTACCCCATGATGGGGAGGGACTGAGTATCGTCAGAGTAGGGAACAATCAGGGAGGGTTTGTCAGGCTGTGTGGTGGCAAGGAAGCAGAAAAGGTGTTAAAAGAAACGAGAAGTACAATACCTGTGTACTGGAAACCAGCGTTTCAGGAAATCAGGAGAGGGAAGTTAATGAGCTCTAACGAAGCCTTGCATATTCACATGAAATTAATTGGATAACGAAGTCTGGTTTGCCGTTTGCTCCAGCAAGCAAAGCCCCTGTGGGTTTTCCAAGTGTATGTGCTGTGCTTCTCCTGCTGGCAGCTGTAGTGGAAAACAGTCATGCACAGCTCCCAAGACAGCAGGTCACCGGCACTTCATCCAGCACACCTTTCTTTGGAATAGTTGTACTTCCGACGCATTATTGCACATACACGTTATCCTGTGTTCTTCTGGAGGGCAGGAAGGTTTGAAAAGCTGGTGCTCCCCAAAAGATTATGCCCAAAGACGAAGGAGATGGCAAAATTAAATGCTGTTCAATGCCTTTGGAGACTTAATTTGTTCTAAGACGTTCTCAGTGACACGGCATCCTCCTCCCACTTCCCTTCCCTGCCCTCCTCACATCTGGAAAGATCTCAGCAGCTGGTAGGGGGAGATCCCAGAAGGAGCTTCAGTGGCACTTGGATGCTGCTGTAAAAATTGGGACTGCATTCCTTCCTCTGGTTTGCTCCATTTTGGGTCAAATCAATGCAAAATGGGTGGTTTGGGCTGGCTCTTTGCTCCTGGAAGTCTTGCAGCAAGATTGGATGTGTGGCCGCTGTGAAAATGAATACTTGAAGTGTAAATCCTGCCTCTCCATGGAATATACAACGTCAAACTACATTTCTTAATCCGTATATGAAAACATAGAATTGAAGGAAGCTGCTTTTGAGTCCCCACTTCATGATCTCTCCTGCTTGGCCGAGGTGGATGATGAAGAGCTGCTGCTCATCTTGATGTAGAGAGGAGGAGCAGCGAGGGCTCTGCATCCTTGGCATGCTGGCAGCTCATCTGCCCTGGCACACCAGGCCTGGGCTCGGTTTGACTCCTGCCCTTTTGAAAAAGGAAAAGGAAAACACGCTCCAACATCCATCCCAACCGCTTGGCATTTTGCAGAGCCAGGCCAGTAAGAGTTTGACAGCAGAAAAACATCCGTGTTGGTTTTGAAACGTTTTCTGTGATGTGGAAAGTTGGAATATAAAATCTCACCACATTTCCCTTAATTTCATTAATTCAGGGCTTTCTTTTTTTTGGTTGGATTTTCTTGTCCTTTAAACCCCAAAGCGCTGTTCTCAGAAATACCGGCCTTGGCAGTGTTGAGGAACATTGCACAAAGCTAAATAGGTGGTTTTGGCAGGATAACCTTGGAAGTGAAAACTCCTTTCCTGCCTGGAGACCTCTCCTGTGTCAAACGGAATTGCAGCACCGTGCCCATCTCATGCCATGGGGCATCGGCTGCTCCACACTCGCCTCGCAGCTGTTGCTCCTCTGCAGGGAATGGATGGAGCGGTGTCAGATTTATCCCCAGCGCAGGAACCTGGTTCAGGTCATAGGAAACCTCTCCATGGTGGCCTCAAGTAAACCCCCAGTTAATTCCTCTGGGAAGGTGACAGGCGGTGCCTGTTGAATTGTCCTGTTTTGCTTTACCTAACAGCTGAAAATAGACACCCTCTCGTAACACAGATAGCTGATAGGAACACATTGATTTCTGAGGCTTCTCTTTTGCTCCCTAAAAACAACCAGTGCCAGCTGTTGTTTTTCCTGGTGCTTATCGAATATTCTGGTCCCTGATAAGACAATTATTTTTCAATGTTTCCCATCAATCCAATGAGATAATAATTTTTTCAGTGCTATGCCTCAGTCTGACTCCTGCAGGTGTTATGGTCCATCCCAACACTTACTGATAAGTATTTTTAAGCTCTTATTTCACTGTTTGAGCTGTGGACATAAGGGTAAAGGTCTTTTTATGGATCGGTCAGACATCTGAAGCTGCCTATGGCTACTGAAACATTACAAAAGCTGGGAAAACACGAGCCCGGCAGCGCTGCCGTGGTGGAAGCGACTCATCCAAGCTGCGTACGAGGCACGGAAATTTGATGCTGCTGCTCAATGGTGCTTGAAATTTTGGAATTGCGTCAAGAAGAGTTGTAGATTATTTATATAATCCCACAGAAAAGCAGGGAAGGGCTGGAGACGTGTGGATTCACATTTAACCTTCTCCTTGCTCAAGAGATTTTTTACGTGGCAGAAAACAAATGTAGTTGTTATTGTGTTGATTTAATGGCAGAGCTCTGATTTGGTTGGTGTTTGTTTGTTGGAGGGGAAGGTGTGGATGATTTTTTGTCAGTGAGAAGCAGAAAGTGGCTGAAGTCTGAGAGGAAGGACAGCAGGGGCGGGAGCCAGGCTGAGGCTCGGGTTACACTGGTATGTTTTGGTTGCTGCCTAACGTGTTTTTGTTTTTCTTCATTACGCATATTTCTCTTGGGAAAAGCAGGAAAAACTGTGTGTGTCAAATATACATCAGGGCTCTGTGCCTCTGCTAAGAGGTTCCAGATGGGGAGCATTACAACAGGGACACTTTCTCCTGCGTTTCGCTTTGTGGCATTAATTTTGGTGACAAACTGCAGGAAAACTTACATCAAGCCCAGAGTGTGCAGTGAATGCTTCTTCATTTTTTTTCTTTTGAGCATTTTTTGGGCTATCCAAGTACGCAGTAGGAAGTTGGAACTTAATTTCCAAACATTTATGGCCTCATGTCAAATCATTATATTCAAAAAAAGGGGAATAAACTAGATTTTTGAAGGGACTTTGAGAGGCTGGAGAGTGTCCGGGGCTTGTCCACCAGACCGCATCCTTCTCCCTAAATTTGAGGCTGATGCCTGGGAAGGAGGGGTTGGAAGCTGGTGAAGATGCCTCTGCAGGGGATGAGTCTCTTGCCGACAGGCAATGTTTCCGTTCTGTGGTGGGCAGGGGCTGTGGCTCCAGCCGGATTGGCACTGTGTCTTCTTCAAGATGACCTCCCAGGACTCTGATGGATTGTTTGCAGACCTGCCCTCAGGCTGAGGGTCCACAGCTCCTCCGCCTGAAGTGAGCAGTATGGCAGTGGGAGCCGCAGCTGGGCTCAGGTGATGCTGACCTGTCATCAGCAGCTCCTAAAATCAGTGAGCCACAGCTTCAGCAAGTGCCTCTGAGTGCTACGAGAGCTGTCAGCAGGTGAGAACGGCGACAAGAGCTCGGGAAAACGTTGTCCTACAGCGTTCTTGGGATGGAGTTTCCCGTGTGGATGTTTTTGCATAATGAAATCGTGTCTTAAGAAGTAGCACTTGGCTTGTGTATTGTGTCACTTGAAACATCAATGTTTCCAAGACAACAGGCCAAAAAGAACCAGCCTGTGTTACTTCAGGAAGGTTGTGAAGCCACGGGTGAGGGGTGGCTTTCTACAGCTGGATGGAATGCTCCATG
Organism: Corvus cornix cornix; assembly: GCF_000738735.6. NCBI lineage: Eukaryota > Metazoa > Chordata > Aves > Passeriformes > Corvidae > Corvus > Corvus cornix. Next base: position 19,674,759 of record NC_046340.1, read on the forward strand.
AGCTAAAAACTGGGAGATGCTTTGGAGACAGGAATTTACCCCTGTCTTCGGCAGAGCACTGAAATGTGTGGTGATTGACTGTCTGAAAATGGAAGAGTCATATTTGCTTCATCAGGGACTTCAGGGCACATGAGACACAAGTGGTCAAGAGCTCTGGAGGCTCGAAAGCCTCCACCTTGAGAAGACAAACACAAACGTGGTGCTGAGAATGTTGTTACCTGTTCAGCTCAAAGGATGTAACATCACAGAATTACAGCATGGTTTGGGTTGGAAGGACCGTAAGACCCATCTTGTTCCAACCCCGGCTATCGGCAAGGACACCTTCCACTGTCCCAGGCTGCTCCAAGCCCCAGTGTCCAACCTGGCCTTGGAACACTTCCAGGGATCCAGGGGCAGCCACAGCTGCTCTGGGCACCCTGTGCCAGGGCCTCCCCACCCTCCCAGGGAACAATTCCTTCCCAATATCCCATCCATCCCTGCCCTCTGGCAGTGGGAAGCCATTCCCTGTGTCCTGTCCCTCCATGCCTTGTCCCCAGTCCCTCTCCAGCTCTCCTGGAGCCCCTTTAGGCCCTGCAAGGGGCTCTGAGCTCTCCCTGGATCCTTCTCCTCTCCAGGTGAGCACCCCCAGCTCTCCCAGCCTGGCTCCAGAGCAGAGGGGCTCCAGCCCTGGGAGCAGCTCCGTGGCCTCCTCTGGGCTCTCTCCAGCAGCTCCAGGTCCTTCTGCTGTTGGACCCCATGGCTGGGGCAGCTCTGCAGGTGGGGCCTCACCTGAGTGGGGCAGAGGGGCAGAATCCCCCTCCCTGCTGCCCATGCTGTGGGTTCAGCCCAGGGCAGGGGGGGTTTGGGGCTGCCGGGGCAGGTCTGTCTTCTCCTGCACCAACATCCCAAAGTTCTCCCTGGAGCTGCTCTCACTCCATTCTTTGCAGTATGACTTTATTTAAAATAAAGGGAGCCAGCAGTGCTCCTGGCACTGTGTGAGGCTGTTTCTAGCAATGGCAGACAAGTTTTATTGGCAGCAGCTGCAGTTTGTGCTGCATCACTGCACTGCATCCAGCTCTGCATAAGGCGATTATGACAGGTGAGGAGGAGATCATGATACGGCTTGATGTTGCAATACATAATGTAACCTGTTATATAGGTTATACCCTCCTCAGTCATCACTTGAAATATACACATTAATGGGGCTTTATCTGTCATCGTTCTATCGGTGCTGCTTTGTTCCCTCTGCAGTGCTTGTTTACTGTTCTTGTATTGCTGACTGGGGGAGTGTAAAACCTTCTCCTTTAGGCATGACTTGTTTCCAGCTGGTCACTTTATTGCTATTGCTGTTTTACTGTGATTATTTTATATCTTTATCCTGTGAAAAAATAGTTTGAAGCCCCAGTTAAGGAGATTTTGCTCAGTCCTGGCACCTGTTGGACACTTGGCTGTCTGCATTTGACAGAGTAAAGTTTGTTCTTTGGCTGCAGAATATGAATATTGGGAGTTGGAGAGACACTGTAATAACACCAAGCTTCCCAACTTCATTTTGGGATGCTTCTGTAAATCCAAAGCTCAACCTGGGATGAAGATTTTTTCCACCCAAACGTTTGCTGACCAATGTGTGCGAGTTTGCTGGAAAACATGAGCCTTTGGCTGTTCTTCCCAGGGTTGTCCACCCTGCTCCCAAAAACACGAATGTCTGAGCAGAGGAGCAGGAATGTTGGCCAGACCATAGGGATTTGGCAGCCTCTGCCTCCAGGATCCGTTGTACAGGCGTTTGCTGGTGACTGCCAGCTCAGCCGGGGTTTTTTCCCCTTTACTGCACTTGCGTAGGAAAACTCTCCCTGTTCGGGAAGAGGACTTAGGTTGGAGGCTTTGGTGGGGTTTTGGGGTTTTGTTTCCTTGCATTGTGGTTTCGTGGCAATTGTTTTTTTTTTTTTCCCCCAGAGCATCACTTGAAAGGAAGAAGCTGCAGTGGTCTGATCCTGTGCTTAAATATGGGAAAAGGGGGAATATTCTGCCAGCACTGAAGGGTTTGCCAGGAATGCAGACACTGAATCCTATTTCTTACGTAGCTGATAGAGCCCCTGCATCAGCAGAGTTTTGTATCTCCCAAACAAGGGTGTGTTGTAGTGATGCTTACAGGGTTTATCTCAGGTATTTTTCCCCACAGTGGTGCTCTGGATATTTCCATTACACTGGCACTTCAACTAAATTGTCTCCTAAACCTTCTCCAAGTCACTGCTTTCCCATTCTCCTTCTCTTCCATGTTTGTATTGCAGAGTGTGAACTCGATGTGCACAAAGACACGTGGTCATAACTGAGCCTGTATTTTAAGACAAGTTGTTGCCAAAAATTTGTTGTTTGATTTCTCCAGACACTGAGCTCCTCTGTGGTGACCAGGGACAGGACCTGAGGGAACGGCTGGAGCTGTGTCAGGGAGGGTTAGATTGGATCTCAGGGAAAGGCTCTTCCCCAGAGCAGGGTCGGGCACTGCCCAGGCTCCCCAGGGAATGGTCGCAGCCCCAAGGCTGCCAGAGCTGCAGGAGCATTTGGACAATGCTCTCAAGGGACATGGGATTGTTGGGGTGTCGGTGCAGGGCCAGCAGTTGGACTTAATGGGTTCCAACTCAGGGTCCTCCATGATTCTATGATTCTCCATTCCAGGATGTCGACATGATTCCCCAGAGGGGGAAGGCGCTGTCCTTGAATAACCTCAGTTTTCACCCCAGGTAGGGTCAGTCTGAATGTCTTACCAAGACAAGACATTTTTAGTTGGCATAAACTCTCTGTAATGAGAAAAAAATGATTGAAAAAGATGTTTTATAGTTTGTATCATGAGAATCGTATTTTACACATCAGTTTAATTACAAGAGGGTTTGTCTGTCAATGAGTAGAACTCACTTGGCTGCTGTTCAGTAATTGTAATTACGGAACGAAGGATTTGCTGTGCTTTTTATTGGAAGAATCCTGCCGAGTTTAATTCCATTTAGTGGTGTCATTGACAGTAAAGTGTCAGTGAAGGGATGAAGAGCATTTAAAACTTGATAAACGCAACAAATGGTATGTTTGGTTGGTGTGGGGAGGCCCCTTAAATAAGCTCTTGGCCCTTTGGGCAGTCTTTGCAAGCCTGTCCATATGGACCTGTTTTCCATGTGCTCCAGAGGGCCAGGAGGGAGAGGAAGGGTCTCATCAGGACTTCCCAGGTGTCTTTATCCTCTGGACTTCCCCCATCTGAAGTATTTGTAGGTCATGTATTTGAAAGGTTCTTTTGTGGGTAGCAAAGAGCAGGGACAGGACAGGGGTGCACCTTTTGGTTGCTGCACCTGCTTAAAAATTGAGTATTGATGTTACGGGAAGAAACAGGGAACTCCATAGGTTTGAGAAGCTCATCAGCAAAACATCAGGCAGTGGGAGCTACCACAGGAATCAAACACCACCAAGGAGATGTTCTGCTGTGTTGGCTGTCAAAGACTGGTGTAGGATTAGAGCCTGTTCATGTCCACAGCCAGGAAAAGTTTTCTCTAAAATGTTGGAGACAAATATCACCAGTTTTTAAACAAAAAAAAAGGTATTTTGTCATTAGAGACCTTGAATTTAAGTTGCTTTGTCATGTTGTGTTTCGAGGGCTCAGAGGAGGCCCCAGAGCTGCTCCAGGGCTGGAGCCCCTCTGCTCTGGAGCCAGGCTGGGAGAGCTGGGGGTGCTCACCTGGAGAGGAGAAGGCTCCAGGGAGAGCTCAGAGCCCCTTGCAGGGCCTAAAGGGGCTCCAGGAGAGCTGGAGAGGGACTGGGGACAAGGGCTGGAGGGACTGGGGGGGGAATGGTTTAAAACTAAAAAGGAGAGATTTAGATTGGATGTTAGGAAGAAATTCTTTCCTGTGAGGGTGGGCAGGCCCTGGCACAGGGTGCCCAGAGCAGTTGTGGCTGCCCCTGGATCCCTGGAAGTGTTCCAGGCCAGGTTGGACACTGGGGCTTGGAGCAGCCTGGGTCAGAGGAAGGTGTCCCTGCCCATGGCAGGGGGTGGCACTGGATGATGTTCCAGGTCCTTTCCAACCCCAGGCACTCTGTGGTTCTGTGATTCTGTGAAATGGAGAACCTGGGTTTGCTCTGCAGGGTGCTGCAATGGCCCCTTGAAGAAAAGAACAGCGAGATAGGAACGTTTGCAGGTCTTTAAAGGTCAGTGTGTGGCAGTTCAGGGCTGCAGGGCAGGCTCAGCCCTGCTCAGGCATTGCAGAATGAACACTATAAATAATCTGTGGTTTGTGCTTTTGACCACAAAAGCACTGCTGGCTTCATCCGGCAGCGTGGGACACGGAGCCACAACCAAGAGAGCCAAACCCCGAGGTGTCGGTGCTGCAAGTCGTATTTAGCTGCTATAAATTAGATTTTCAGTATTACTGTTGAACCACAGCTTGAGGGGTTCCCATAAAAGCTGTTTTTCTTTGCAGGAATTCAAGTTGCAGCTCATACCTTTCGACTTTGGCGCTTCCTTAGGGGTCGTGGTCTCTCTGCCTCGAGGTGGCTCCTCATGGAAACCAAAAGTGTGCGAGATCCATCAAAGTGGGGTTGTTTTAGCAGAGCAATTTGGGCTGGAAGGTTTTATCACAAGGTGGGAGCTGCAAGTTTAAAAGCTTTTCCCTGGGCAGGAGCAATAATGGGAAGGGATTTAGCACAGCTCTAACTTAAGTAGTGTACATGCATTTTATGTTCTGACCATAATTCAATGTATTTCTGTTAAAAAGCAGTATAACAGGGCAAGAAGAGTGCTGGGAGCTTGGTTGCAGGTGGAATGAAAACTAGAGAAAATGATCTTTATCATCTTGCTGTTTATATTTCAGGAGGAGGAAAGAATTTGTGAATGCCCTGGACACATAAAAAAGACATTGAATTTCAAGAATTCCAATATGCTATTTTTCTTCCCTGTGTGTTTTTTTCGTTTGGAGTGAAGGTCTTTATGGATTTTTTTTTTTTTCACATGTGACATATAGAATATTGGGATAAACAGCCCTCAGATCTGGAAATCAATCACAAGGGATGTTTGAAGCAGCACTCTCTGTGGATGCACACACTGGCTTTCTCCCATAGAAGCTGTAGGTGAAACGTGGGAATGCACATCTGATGTGCATCATGGAATTATGGGGGGGTTAAAGTGGGAAAAGGCCTTTTAAGATCTTCAGTACAGCCATCACCCAGCACCACCACCACGTTTGTCACCAAACCATGTCCTCAAGTGCCCCATCCAGTCTTTTTTTGAACACTTCCAGGGATGGGGACTCTTACCACATCCCTGGGCAGCCTGTCCCAATGCTTGACAGCCCTTTATGTGGAAATTTTTTCCCTGATATCCAGCCTAAACTTCCCTCACAACTTGAGGCCGTTCCCTCTCTCCTGTCCCTGTTCCCTGCGAGCAGAGCCCGACCCTGCCCCAGCTGCCCCCTCCTGTCAGGGACTTGTGCAGAGCCACAAGGACCCCCCTGAGCCTCCTTTGCTCCAGGCTGAGCCCCTTTCCAGCTCCCTCAGCCGCTCCTGGTGCCCCAGCCCCTTCTGTATTTATGTTATTTGATGGGAAATAGGTTCCAGCAAAGCTGTTCCCAATGTGCTCACACAGTTACAAGTCATTCATACTTTATGAAAACATTTGATTAACGAACTCCAAATTTCACAGTAAATCAGGGAATACAAATCTTCCAGCACTGCCTTCTCTGATATTAACCTATTTCGTCTCCCTGGCATTAATGAGCTTGATGGAATCTTGCTCCCAGTCCCTTCCGTGCCCCTTCATGGAATATAACTATTAATATAAGTATTCCACAATGGAGATTTAGCAGTTGTCTTGCTTTTCTCCTGGTATATTCATGGTATGGCTTTCTAAAAAATTCAATTTACATTTCATGTTAATGGGGAACCATTTACAAACTCTTGTCTATTAATATAGTTCTTACTCAATACAGCAAAGAGAAGATGATGTTTTTATTTTTCCCTCTATGAGTGAGGCCTAAAGGCTCCTCTGAGGGCTGGGGACCTAAAATATGCTGGCAAAGGCCACTATTTCCACTTGTTCTTTCACCACAGAAGCTGTTATTCCACAGGGGAACGCAGCTCTTATTCTGTAGGAGAATATTGCTGTTATTCTCTGGAGGAATAACATTCAGTTTGGATTATCTATAGAACAGCTTTTTATTGCCAGATAAGATAACCACAGTGTTTTCCCAGATGCAGAGGTTTGGAAAATAACCTTTTTTCAAGAAAAACATTAAAATAATCTTTATTCTGACTGTAATCTGGAATTAATCCAGATTGCATCAATATTGAGGCGAGAAGGAGGAGGCTGCAAGCCTCTGGGATCAGGAGGAACGTGGAGCATTTAGCCAGGAAACTGTTAATCCCTTTTTTCCCTCCCCATAGGCATCTCTTTGTGCAGGAGGGCTGGAGGAGGAGGAGTGGCGCTGCTCGCTCCTGCCTTCTCCAAACTGCTGGATCACCCTCCGGCTCCAGAGGGACGCCCGGCTCCTACAGAGGAACGTATTGAATTTTGTTTCCTTCCAAATGTTGAGCCCTGGCCAGTAAAAGCTTTGGTCTCCCCAAGAATCCTCGGAATGCTGTTACGGAGTTCTGCGCGTTGAGCTGCTCAGCAGCCTCGAATCAATGAGTCAGTAAAGGGCAATCATATGAACAGAAGATAATTTGTTTTAGAGAAGTTGTAACTCCTTTTCTGAGGCTGAACTATTATATTCTGCCCCGCTTGCAGGGGACGGGGTGTCCTGGTCGGGTCTGTGTGGATTAGACACGTATAAATTGAATTAATAGCACTTTTTTACGGCCCAACAGTCCTGCTAAAGAAACCCTGTGAGTAAAGCAAACAAAAATGTATTAAGTTGTCTCAACTCAAACACCAGACGTTTCTCCAGCTACTTGTTGGCCCGTTCCCAGCGTGCTGGGCCTGGAGAGTCACCCGAAGTTTGCACAAGAAGGGATGCAAAGACCTTTCTCGTTTATATCAGCACGAAAGAAAAATGCATGAAAGAGGGACATTATGGGCTGTGATTTCTGGAGGCATTTGGGTTATAACATAACATGTGGTCTGGCACATTCATCCCCAAAAAAGCTCATAAAAAAAGACGAATCTCGCTGTTCCCCACTCCTATATTTGAAATGTTTTCTCCTAAATTTCCTTGCTACAGGATAAGAAAGATTGATTCTTGAGCAAGGCTCTTCTGAAAGAAATCCTAATAAATAGACCTTGTTTGTCTCTGAGCAATTATTTAGGGTATAAATACAGGGAATCAAACTAGAAAATCATCTTAATATTGTTCTTTGCTGAAATTCTTTGTTAGATTTTATGAAAATTTATTGTATGAGATGATATAAAACTGTGCTGCTTCCTGTTTGGTCTGTTCAGGTTCATCGTGCTGCTTCTCTAACAAGCAATGTTAATTAGGTGTATAGAAAATGTATCTCATTGCCTTAAGATGTTTTCTTAGAACATGAGTGATCCTCTAGCAGAGAAATGCTCATAACCTAATTAATACAATTTAAAACTAATACCTAAATATAAGGTGATGCACTTGCATGTCTTGAATATTCTGCTTAAAAGCTTCTTGCTGTGTCTCTGCTCACTGAAATACCTGGAGGTAAATCCTTTGGAAATCTTAAACACCATCCTGTCTTTTAATACCTAAATTCCAGGTTAGGGGAGAGGATGCCTGGATTTTCATCTCCCGGAGAGGTTTAGGGCTTCAAGGGAGGCATGGGCACCTTCGATGTCCTCTGGAGGGTGGGTTGAGGGGAGATACTGGGTACAGGGAGGATTTTTGGGATGAATAAGCAAGAAAAAAGTGTGAACAGCCTGAAAAGATGTGAATCCTCTCCAGGGTTCCTGAGCTGCAGCTCTGGAATCATCCCTCCAGAATAACCTGTTTGCTCGGCGAGTTTCAGCTTTCCCAGAACCTGCTTTAGTCAACTAAAGCAGATTCATATGCAATAGTTTGAATTTAAACAAATCCCTGTATTCAAATAGGGGAAAAAATCCCATTGTTATTCCGTGGCAAACCTCCATGGGTTCTTAAATCATTAAATCTGAGCAGATTGAGAAATAAATCATCCTGGGAAGGGAACCGGATCATGCACGGACAGGACGTGTCCGATAGCCTTCCTCCAAGGCCTCATTTCACTTGGCCTTTATATTCTGCTTTTAGTTGGGAAGTTAAATCCACAAAGGTCATTTGAAAAGCTTCAGATTATAGATGGAAAGCCCTTTTAATCTTTTCTAATAAATGGCTGAGCAGGGAATAAATCTATTGGGAGCTGAGCTCTGATGTTAAGCCTCAGCACAAAATATCCATACATGAGCAACACTTGGAAATTATCTCAGAAATTATAATTACCTTAAATAAATTGGACTTAGAAGAAAAGGTGTGTGATTAAACCACGAGAAGTGGTTTAATAAATGAAGCATTAATTGGACATGGTTGCTTGGCAGATTCTGTCACCATGTTCTGGATGATTATTAAAGTGATTTAGGCACAACTGAAAACAGCAGTTTCAGTTCAGAGATTTCTTTTAAATGGCAATAAATGACTCTCTCCAGTCAGTGCTTTGGTAAGGCGGGGTTGGAATAAAAGCTTTGCATAATAAAGACTTAAAAGCATTTTGATTTTGGAAAAGCAAGAGCAGCAAATGGAAACGAGGGTGTCTGAAATGCTGAAAATACTCTGGGTTATGCCAGTGCTGTGTATGACATTGTCTAACATCTGAGTAGCCTTCAAAGCATTTTTCTCCCCTAATTCCACATATAATTAAAAAGCAGCTTCCTCTAGCTCATTAAAATGCAGGGTCCTGTTGGAGCAGTGTACTTGTATATTTATTTAAATTAATAAAGCACAGCTTTAATGCAGACTGTAATAACTACAAACACTAAATCTCTTCTGTGCAGCTCACACTTTATTTTTAAGCAGTGTTCAGCTTCTCTTCATGAACACCAGCTTGCAAAGGAACACGGTCCCCAGCAGCTCGTTGGATTATTTTGTGAACCACTCAACAAACTTTCCTCATCCCCTTTTTTTTGAAGTGAAATGATAGGAAAATCCCCCAAGTCCAGTTGCGAGTGACGCCCATGGAAATCAGGCAAGGCGGTGGCTTTTCCAGCCTAACGACGGCATCTCCCTCTTTTCACAGGCATTTGGAAACGCAAAAACAGCCCATAACAACAACTCCAGTCGCTTTGGGAAATTCATCCAAGTGAATTACCAGGAGACGGGCACCGTGCGAGGGTAAGTGGGAGCGGGGGGAGGGAGCTGGGTGTTCCCAAACCTGAACAGGCTGCAGTAGGGGGTTAATTGCTTTGGCCAGTGTCTTTCCCAAAATGGAGGCAGGAAAAGAAAAATACATGGGTTTTAGCATTTTAAAATCTGCTGGTATGGAAATGTTGGTGCATCCAAGGTGGATGCACCAGAGCTGGCTTCAAGCCAGCTGAGCTCTCCTTAATCTTGATGTCAAATTTATAATGAACCTGAAAAGCAACTTCTCCTCCTGAGAAAGGAGTTAAGGCAGGAAAGGGGAATGTTTTAGCTGTGATGGAGTGGGGGCTGGAGCAGTAGATGTGGAGCGAAAGGTTTGGCTTAGGCTCAGGAAGAGAAAGCCAAGGGGAGGATTCCATCTCTGGCTGGGAATTCTGGAGGCCGTTGAGCCACACTCTTCTTGCTCACTGCCTGATTCCCCCCAGGCTCTCCCTGCAAGTGTCTCCTTAACCCAGCCCTTGACCAGTGAAGGCTCCTTTCTCCTCCCAGGCCATTGCAAGGAGATCTTTGTCTCCACTATGGTTCTCCTCAGTTTATTTCAGCATTGGAAATTTGAGAGCAGCCTTGAGGAGAAGAATTTTGGGGTGATGGTTGATGAGAAGCTCATGGACGTGTGCACTGGGAACCCCAAAACCCCCCATGGCCTGGGCTGGTCCCTCTGCATGGGCAGCAGGAAAAGGGGGAATTCTGCCACCTGCCCCACTCAGGTGAGCCCCCACCTGCAGAGCTGCCCCAGCCCTGGGGCCAGCAGCAGAAGGACCTGGAGCTGCTGGAGAGAGCCCAGAGGAGGCCACGGAGATGCTGCCAGGGCTGGAGCCCCTCTGCTCTGGAGCCAGGCTGGGAGAGCTGGGGGTGCTCACCTGGAGAGGAGAAGGCTCCAGGGAGAGCTCAGAGCCCCTTGCAGGGCCTAAAGGGGCTCCAGGAGAGCTGGAGAGGGACTGGGGACAAGGGCTGGAGGGACAGGACCCAGGGAATGGCTTCCCACTGCCAGAGGGCAGAGATGGATGGGATACTGGGAAGGAATTGTTCCCTGGGAGGGTGGGGAGGCCCTGGCACAGGGTGCCCAGAGCAGCTGTGGCTGCCCCTGGATCCCTGGCAGTGCCCAAGGCCAGGTTGGACAGGGCTTGGAGCAGCCTGGGACAGTGGAAGGTGTCCTGCCCATGGCAGGGGCTGGAGCTGTCTAAACCCAGCTTTCTCTCTGGCTTTCGATAATTTCAATGGCATCAGATCATCACCGAGGAGCTGTAAATGAGCAGGGCTTCGTTAACTCCCCTTTTTGTCCAGGTTAGCTGAGTCAGTTGGAAAAATGGGGAAGTAGAAGCAGCATTCCAGGGGCTGTATAACTTCTGCAGCTGGCTAAGAGACCTCTTGCTGGGACTCTGTTGTTATTTTAGAGAATTGCTTTTAAATTTTTTTTGCTTTCTTATTTTCCAGCAGAACAGTATCACACAAAGAGCTGCCATTAATTTTTCAGTGAGCTCGGGTACTCCGCGTCCCTTCCCGCTGGTTTTGCATCCTACGTAAAACCTGATGTTCTTTTTTTCCCCCTTATTTAACAGTGGTGCACAGTTCTCTTAAAAGGATAAAACTATTTTTTTTTAATACCTCCTGGGTAACAAGAATTCAACAAATGCCTTAACTATGTATTATCTTGGCATGATGTGTCAGTGCTGTGGTTGTGGCCCCTATTTTTACTTGGCAGAGATGTGAAAATAACATTATATTAATATATTTTAGTTCATAAAATAGGAGGAATTTTCTTTGCCTTTTAAAAAATGAGCTTTCTTGGTCTTTGGTTGCACAGTGTGATGTGACTGTACTCTGCTATGAGCTTGCACTTCTCCCCCGGTGAAAATAAAAGATGTTTAAAGAAAAATATAGGCATTTTAAAACCAAAAAGCATATGTGGCATTCAAGACCACATTTTTTTTTTCCAGTGAAAAGAAGATTTTTGTAAAAACTTAGCCTAGATTTTTTTAGCACAACCCAAATCAATTATCGCCCTGTGTTCTGCATATCAGTAGCTTTGGTAATGGAACTATAAGTTGCAGCCCCGAATCAGAGTTCTTCTCTCTTCAGAGTTGAAAATAGCAGTTGGCTATTTGCTTACAAGCCCTCTGAGTATAATCACCCAAAACTTGAAGAGATGGAACAGGCAGGAGGCTGAGCAGGACCCAAGCCCACCCCATGAGGTAAAGCCTTGGAAGGTCTCTCAGGCTGATGGAACAGGAGCAGTGCTGCCATTCAGGGCATTCCCAGGGGGCCTCCTGAATTTCGGATGTCCTGGTCCATGATAAGCCAGGCCTGGAGGAACCTGCTCAGTCCCCACGGGATGATCAAAAGCCTTGACACCTGACACGCTCCATGGAATGGCAGAGGAGCCAGATAGGAGAGGTTTTAGAGCCAGATAGGAGAGGTTTAAATCCAAGCCCTGTGAAATACAGGCTCTCTGTGCTTAAATCAGTGTTTTACACAAGATCATCCCCTCAGAGCTTCTTTTGCTCTTAAAGGTAGAACTGACATAGTTGACAATGGTAAAGAAAAATAAATTTGAAGACATCAACTTTTTAAGACCTGAGTTGGTTTTCCTGTTCACTATCTTGTTACAAGAGGGGACAGATGTTGTTCTTGGGACAGCGATTCATTGTGACCTTTGCACTAAGCAGGGAGCATTTTACCAAAATAGCATTGTAGTTGCATCTATTAAAAAAAACCTAAAAACTAAATATAAAATAAATTTAAAAAGCAGAAACTTTCTAAAATAAAATTTTAAAAGTGAAACGAAAATTTAAAAATAAATAAATAAATAAAATTCCCCTGATTTTAATAGTGGCTGGGACCAGATGACCTCCACAAGACCTTTCCAATCTAAATTATTGCCTAAGAATGATTTTTGGGGTGGTTTATAATAAGAGCAGAAATGACTGGGGTGGGGATGAATGCCAAGGGTGGGGTGCAGGTCGTTGTACAGCCGTGTCTGAGCCATTATCCAGTGGGATCCCATCAGTGGGATCCCATCAGTGGGATCTGGGATGCTCTCATTCATGTGTTCCCCAACCCTGCAGTGAATTCATTGCTTGGGAAGGAAAAACTGGGTTCAGGTTAGAAAGGGAGCATAAAAACCCCATCAACCTGTCAGTGAGGAATATCCACTGACCATTTCCAGCTTTCTCCCAGGGAATAACAGGAATACAGCTTTGCTGTCTGTCTTCCTTTACTCCTCCTGTCCAGCAAGATCACCCCATGCGGAGTTGGATTTGCCACTTCCAGTAGCCTCTCCCAAGAGCTGCCATAAGAATTTTCACAAAACCTCTGCAGCATGCCCAAGTGATTTGTATTTCATTTTTCATGGAAGGAAGGGAGAAAGTTGTGCTGGAGGTAATAATTAGATCTGGCTTTCCCATCTGTGGTGGAGGAGCGAGTGTGGAAGCACCTCCTTGTCCCACCATGCCCGAGGTTCGTTGGGTTTCCCGAGTCCTACGTAGCTCCGACTGTCGGTGCCACGTCACCGGGCATCTGTCACGGGAAAAGCACAGCTCCATCATCCAAACTGCCACTTAGAGCTCCGGCTTCTAAATCCCTGTCATTACTGGTTAGGTTTGTTTGGAAGAAAAAACCTGTGGAAGCTTTGTTTAACTCGACAGACTTGAAAAAAATATTTAATATGTAGATTGAGCGTGTTTGTTGTGGAGGCTCTTAGGAGAAAATGTAAACTGCAATGAGGAGCTTTCGCAATTATTTTTTTTGACTGGAGCCACAAGTGAATAACCCAAATTTTTGGTGAGAAGTGGCTCTTTGGGAGGAGGGAATGGGGATTTGGGGACCGATTCTGCAGCTAAATGGCATCTTGCAGACTTCAGCATGCAGATGTATTTCCGTGTGCACGGCTCCTGGGCTGCAGGCAATGGGATTTTGCTGGCTTTGGATGAAATAGGGATCCGAGCTCCTTCCTTGCTGTCAACATTTCTCCTGCCCATAGGCTGACACATCTGAGATCATGTTTTTCGGATCCAAGTTAGCGTTGGCTTGGTATCAAACCAAAAAAACCGCAGAAGCCAAACATAATATTGGGCTTGTTCTGCCGAGGAGGAAATTTATATAACTAAGTGAAACAAGGCTGAAACTTCTTTGTGTGGGTACCAAGGCTGAAGCCCCCAGTAAAGCTGCCTTCGTTGGAGCTCAGTATCAGGTCAATGAATGATGCTTTGACTTTTTTCCTTGCAGAGCTTATGTTGAAAAATACCTCCTGGAGAAGTCCCGGCTGGTCTATCAGGAGCACAATGAGCGGTGGGTGCCTCTGTCTTGCCCAAGGCTTGGGTTTAACTCCTGTACATGGCACAGATAACTTAAATCCCTGGTGGAGCTGGCACGGGGGATCACGATTTTCGTGCACCTAACCCCATGCTGCAAAGATTAATGATGCATTTTTGTTTGAATATTTTGTTGTTTAGGGAGAAATGAGCTTGTGGAGGGAATAAACTCCATTATTTTATCAACAGTCTTTGACTTACTGTGGAATCATAGAATGGGTTGGGTTGGAAGGGACCCTTAAAGACCATCTCGTTCTAACCCCTGCCATGAGCAAGGGACCTTCCACTACAATATTGTCACGTTTCATTTAATTTTCATTGTCCTTATGGCATATGGATTATTATGTACCACTTCATTCTTGTGCAGCTTGGGAACTATTTAATGTGTCATTTTAGGAGAGACATGTGGTATTTTCATTCTTCTTTGCAGTTCACTGAAGCCTTCAGAAGGGCCTCTAGAAAGAGCCAAAATTATATAGAGAAGGAACTTATGTGAAGTGTTCTTTCCTAATTGCAGCATTTGATGCATATTCCTCTCCTCTCTCAGTAATTATTATTCCACTTTTAAATAATTTTGCTGCCTTTAGTTGTCTTTCAACTCTTGGCACTTCTGGCTGTGTTTCCCTTTGGAGACAGATGTGTGAGTTTTCTGGAATGCTCCAGGGCTGTTCCTGGAGTTAAAAAACATCTACAGCCTTGACAAACGTCCTCTTGAGTGTTGCAAGATGATTAAACTGGGATCCTCTTGGAAAACATCCAACATAAAAGCAGAGTTTTAATATTAGAAAGAAATGGCGTTAATCTGTGTTAGAGTCGTCTGGAAGCAGAACAGATGAGTGTCCCTTGGGGTGGGTTTAGCATTAGTGATATTCAGGAATTTTGAATATTTGGGTTTTTAAATACCTGAAGATTTTTCAGTCGTGTCTCATGGAACTGCAACTGCAAAGTCATTGCTTTTTTAATGGTAATAAGGTATTAAAAATTATAATTTCTGCATTGCAAGGAAATATGTTGTGATTCTAATAAAGGAGGGGGCAGCCAGGGGGAGGGTCAGGCTCTGCTCCCAGGGAACAAGGGACAGGACAAGGGGAAACAGCCTCAAGCTGTGCCAGGGGAGGCTCAGGCTGGACATCAGGAGGAATTTCCCCATGGCAAGGGTGGTCAGAAATTGGAAGGGGCTGCCCAGGGATGTTTGGAGTCCCCATCCCTGGAGGTGTTCCAGGAATTCCTGGGTGTGGCACTCAGTGCTCTGGATTGGGGACAAGGTGGGGTTTGGGTGCCGGTTGGACTCAATGGTCTGGGAGGTCTTTTCCCACCTAAATGATTGTGGGATTCTGTGAAATATGTAGGCATTGCACATGCTTCTGAAGGAAAACCTGATCATCCCAGCCAGAAATTCCCCAAGTAGGTTCTAGGGCAGTGGCTGTCCTTGGATGGAGAAGAGGAATCTCATTCTCCATGGCATAATTGAATCTGTTCCATCCCTGCACAGCAGGTATGGACCAGCTCTAAACGGTGTCAGGCCTGAGCTTGGGAGCTGGAAAATCAGGTTGGGAGGTTTCCATGTGCCTCTGCTCGGTGCTGCTGCTCATTTTCAAGTCTAACAGCTTTTGTTTCTCATTTGTCACCAGGAACTACCATGTATTTTATTACCTCCTGGCAGGAGCGAGCGAGGAGGAGAGATCAGCATTTCACCTGAAGCAGCCGGAGGAATATCATTACCTCAACCAGGTGGGAATTCTATACGGGAATACAATCCGTGCTCTTGCCTTTTCTTCTGCTGATATTTAATGCTAATAAAGACGAGGTGTGGAGTAGTAAAAGTGAGGCTTTTTAAAGGTGTGGAGTAATAAAAGTGGGGTTTAATAGTTTATAGGAAGTCTTCCGTCATTGGAATAATTCGGCATTAGCAATCTGAACACCTGGCAGTGTTTCAGGGAAAAATAATCAGTGTTTTCTGTACCTGGGATATGTTAAATGTATTGAGGTTTTGATTGCTGGAGGGAGACACAGTCAGAATTTCTCTGCTCTCTGTGTGAATGTCATTTACTCATTAACATCTGTCCCCTGAGAAAAGGGGAAAATGTGGCATCCTGGGATATAACATCTTGCATGAGGAAGTCCTAATTCTGTAGCTTCTGGCTGGCTTTTAACACGACCCTTTGAGTTTAACAGTAGAACAAGTCTAATATAACTAAAACCACAGCAACCATTGAAAACCTGGGAATTAATGATGGATGAGGTGTTACCAACAGCCAAATAGATTCAGTTTACATGATGATAATTCTATAATAAACTGATTTACTTCAGGTAGTTAAGCTGTAATCCAGTGACTCTCGAGAATAGGGACTTCAAAAAGACCAAAAATAGGAGGAATATGTGGAGGAGGAGTTAAATTACATGTTGATTTTAACTAATTGCAGTTTTCATGGTGCTGAAACATGAGGAGCCATAAAGAGTGATTTAGCCCCTAAACTGGAGAGAAGCTTGGACCCACAGCCCAACCCAAATAGCCTTTATTCTTTTTAGAAATATAACTTCACTCAGGAATCACTCTCAATTACCAGGGACTTTTTAAGGATGTTTTTAAAGCTGGCAATCAACACCAAAATCCGTTGTGTATTAATGGCTCCCACCCTCCCATCACAGGATTGGGAAATATTCCCAAGTGAGGAGCACTCTGAGGGCTGGAGGCTCTTTGCTGGAGTCTCTGTGCCTCAGGCGTTGGTTGGGGAACGTGGTGTGATCTCCAGCACCATCTGTGCCACAGTTTTGCAGCAGGAAGGTGCCAAGTTGGAATGTTTTGTCAGATTCCCAGGTTTTGTTGGGCCATCCGGTCGCTTTCTGTTAGTTGAAAACATTACTTTTAATTACAGGTCTTTTTTTTACATAGCAGTTTAAGAGCATTTGTGTTGAAAGGAAAATTAGAAATCTAATGGCACCGAGTGTGGGGAACCAGTAGGAATGTTATAATGTAGGGTGAAATGTTTATTTTAATCTGAATTAGGGTGCTGTGAGGCAAGTAAGCTGGGGAAGGCTGCTGAGATCAGTCCAGTGGATCAGGGAAGCAGACTCTGGACTTCTCTGAACACAGTGTATGGACAGTAGTGACACTGAGTTTGTGGGAGGTTTTTGAATAATTTTTTAAAAATTAGGATTAGATTTAACACTGACAACTATGGGAAAACAGTACCCTTAGATGTGGTCAGGGCATGGTTTCACATGAAGACCATCTGACAGTGCAGAAGCAGCCTTTCCCTGCCCTGTAGAAGAAAGGAAAAGGAAAACAAGGAGAAAAAGGAAAAAAGAGGTAGTGGAGAAATGGAAAAAGAAATTTGGGAGATGTTCAAGGGAAAAATTATAAAATGACTCTTGAACATTTGCAGTCTCTTCTTAAGTGTGTCCTGGGGAAGATCCTGCCTTTTTAAAAGGGAAAAGAACCAGCTCAGAAATGAACTGAAGTGTTTTACTGAAAATTAAATATTCATATAGAGAAGCCATAAAATATTGAACCAGGCCCCTGAAGTGAAGGAGTGACTCAGTCCTGAGTCAGGCTTTACTTTCCTCCTCCCAGGTTCCTCGGCTCTTGTTCTGTTACACAAAACAAATGGGGAGTTTGCTTTGCAGATAAGAAATAATCTATTCAGATACTTCACCAAAATCTGCTCTGTAAATGCAGGGAGCAGATTGAAAATAAAGATTTCAATTTATTTTTAAATGCAAATTTACTCAAAGCGTCCCCTGAGTATGGGGACTTTTCCATCTCTCCCCCAATGGCAGGTGCACCCACCCCTGCACACCCTGCAACTCGCTGAATATTTTCTGTGCTGGTTGTTAACTTTCACCCATTTTGAAATCAGTCATTTGCAGGTTTAGATCCTTATTTTCAGCTCCCCAGGAGCTCCAGTGCCGTCTGTCTCCCTCTTGGGACTGGTCACTGACGCATGCTTTGACTTCTCTCAACTCCATCTCTGTCTGACTGGAAAAAGACAGAAATTCTTAAAAAGCTTTGGAGTGTTCCTTGGAAGAATCTCACTTTTGCTGCACTTGTATGTGTCTGCAGCAGAGGTTGAGAGTAGAAACAAACCGAATCTGCTCTTCGGTGGGATTTTGGCATCAGTGGCTCTTCAGCTCCAGGTGAACTAAGGGTTTCCCCAACTCTGGAGAAGAAGAAAAGGTTTTAGTATCCATTAGGATTATTGATGAGAGGGCCTCGCTGATACACTGTGAGCAGGAAGCAGCACCAGGAATGCAAAAGCATCATAAATCTTCCCTTAAAACCAATAAAACTAGGGAATGACTCTGCAGAATAACAGCAATCATTTTCCTGGTTAGGGAGAAGGTCGTGGGGGTGATTTGGGGTGGGAACACCACTTAACCCGCTCTGCCTTGCTTTCAGATGACAAAGAAACCCCTCAGACAGAGCTGGGATGATTATTGCTATGACTCGGAGCCGGTCAGTACAAGAACCCTCCTCTTCCGTGTTGCTGGTGCAGGGCTGCTCTCACCTGAGTGTTTTAGGGACACCAAGAAAGCCAAATCCAACGAAGTTTAACCCATTAACCACCCTTTGCCCTGCCGTGGTGTTGCTTGTGACAGTACAGATGTTTTGTTCCCTTGCCCTTTTTTGGTTCCTTCCATCTGGAAAGCTTCTTCAGCAGTTGGAGATGGTCAGCTCTCTACAGTCATCTCAGTTTTGGAAAACTAAGGGGGTTTTCATTCCTTCCTGATGGAATACGTGATGGTTTATGGAAATTGTGATGTGGCAGTGATGCAAAAATTGAAATTCCATTCCAATAAAACAGCAAATCAGTGTCTTGAAGCCCCAAGAGATGCATCAGTTCATGCTGGTTGTAGTGATGTATCTGCTCTCCAGCTTCCAGGAAAAAACAGACAAATCCAAAAACATCCCCCTAGCCATCTGTGAGAAAATCAAATCCTGATATTGTTCAGAGTGCAGAAACAATTCCTTCTCCTAAAATACTTCTGCTGACATGATCATCCTTTCCAAATGGATCACCCCAAAAAAGGGAATGGTGAAGCTTCTCTCCGTTCCCCGGCTCCTCCTGCGCCACCGACGTGCTCTGGGTGTCTGTGTGTCCCGTGGTGCTCCCCGTGGGTGTGTCCTGCATGTGGAAGCATGTTTGGCATCCCCTGCATGTCCTTCCTGCTAGTTCTCCCATGTGCTTGATGGTTGCCAAAGTCTTGCTGATGCATCTGGAAGAGTAAGAGGTGATCTGGGAAGGAGCTGGGATTCACTCGGGCTAAACAAGTGTCTTAACAGCAACATTTCCCTGCAAATCCTTAGGAGGGGAGGAAGGAACTTCCCTCACAAGGTTAAAAATACTGAATATTGGGTCAGCATCCTTAATCCATCAGCATCCTCAGGGGTCCTGCAGGAGCAGGGAGTGATGAGTAGACGCTGTTCTAGACCTTAATACCCTTTTTAAGTTGGAAAGCCCTTTGTTGCTTTAGGAATGGGCTGGGACAATTTGCTGAAGGAATTAAAATTAAAACAACCCCGAAATTTGGTACATTTTCCTGGTGTGACCAGGAACACCCTGCCAGCCTGGGGGCTGCCATGTCTGTGTCCTTATTCTGCACAACAAAACCACATGTCATTACCGTTTGGCTGTTCATTTGCTGATTTATTTAGGATAGTTTTGTTTGGGATCATTTTCTGTGATATTCCTGGTAAATCACATCTTGGCTTCAGTTGATGATTCATTCCTAAGCCTAGCCTGGGCTTCTCCCCATACCCATGGACTCAACCTGCTGCAGACACCAAGTTTATAAAGAAACTCTGTTCTATCCTCTTTAAATTTTCCATGGAAATCCATAGATCACTTCGATGTGACTGTAGGAAGCAGGGGACTCACTTTTGCTGGGAAACTAATTGCTCTGGCAGGACATTAGCGGCAAGTTAGGTCTGTGGGGATGGACTTAGTGATGCTTGTCTGCTCTAATATCAAGGACACTCCTTTATTTTATAATTATCCTCCATTTATCATCCATTAGGAAGCAGTCCCGTGCTGAAACACTGCAGAGAGCATCCTCTTTTAAGCAGAGATTTTGCTAAAAGCCTTTCCATGCGGATTAATGAGTCGAGCAATTGTTATGTAAATCGTTAATTAAATTGCCTTCAGCACAGATTGTGCTACTTCGGAGTTGTCCGGGTATTTTGCTGTTGACTCGTGACTTAATTTTGGAGGAATGCTGCCAGAAAATGAAAATGTCTCCTGGAATGTGGAGTGCCACTAAAAGCACCACTTGGTGTCTTTGAAAAAAGCTTTAAACCAGCCTAATTTGCAGGATTTGTGGCTGTCTTGTTGTCCTGCCAAGTCCACGTCCTGCCGGAACAAGGGTGGGAGGTTCTGCTGAGTTCTCAGTGTAAGGGCAGTGGCTGAGGAAGCCAAGGTTGGAGTTTAGGAGGGACAAGGTCTTATCCCGAGGTTTTATTGTGTAAATAACCAGTGCTGGTGCCTGTGGTGTCCCTGCTCGTGGTGGAGATGTCGTTGCTGGGTTCCTCTGGACAGCGCTGGAACAGGGTCGTTTCCAGTCACCTCCTAATGGAAGGTGAAAATGCCCTTTTCTAGTGGCTGTTTCCTAAAACAGGCTGGTATTTTCTCCTCGAAGTTCAATCCCCACCTTCATCGATGTTGTGCGTGGTTTTAAATGGTTTTACTGTTCAACAGCTCCAAATTCACTTTGTCCATGGAGCATTAACTTGTCCCTGAGGACAATTGATAAAAAAATTTCGATTTTCTTGTCCAATTGCACTTCTCTGGCTTTTAGTGCAGTTGTGTGGGAGTCTCCTGTGTTGCAATAAAGATTTAAAATATGTAAACAATATAATAAATAACAATATTGACATTTAAATATATCAATAATATAAATAAATATCTTAAATAAGGATTTTCCACTCTAATAATAACTATGGCTGTAATGATGCTCTGGATCAAGATGATCAGGGATGAAGAATTTCATTGATATGGTTGGGAGGCTTTAAATGTTCTAAAACAGAAAGCTGATGCTATAAAATAACTTCATTCTCTGTATTCTGTATTTATGATCTATTTTCTGTACTATCAGTGACTACAAGTGGCTTTTCAATGATTTACATAACCCTGTTTAATCCAGACTTTCCTAATTATTTGTGCAAAATTTTTTGCCCATTTGCTTGTGTGATAAATACAGGAAATTTACAGGAAAGGATCAAAATAAACGATCTGCATTCAGCTGCTTAATTAATTCCAACTGCAGCTACAATTTTTATTTGTATTCTTTTAATAGACTTTTTGTAGAATTTTATAGAATTTTTATTTATATTGACTTACACTTGGATTAACTTGTTGAAAGTCTCTAATGACTTGTAGAAAGTCTCGATTTAAGTGTTAGTAAAATATTCTGAGGTTTAAAATAGCACGATATTGTGTGATACACGATAAACTAAATTTTGATTCATAGATGGGTAATTTTTATAGGCAGCAATGGGTAAAAT
Organism: Corvus cornix cornix; assembly: GCF_000738735.6. Lineage (NCBI taxonomy): Eukaryota > Metazoa > Chordata > Aves > Passeriformes > Corvidae > Corvus > Corvus cornix. The sequence goes on from NC_046340.1 coordinate 19,695,848, forward strand.
ATTAAATATAGGCTACGAAGGCAGAGAGAAGAATAAATAATCCATGGGAGGCCTATAGTGAGCCAAAGCAGAAGGAATTTGGCATTAATGGTCTATATATTCATTTAAAGAGCATTTCTGTTCCCTAAATATTGGTGCAGGACAGCTTTGGTTGGGTCTGGAATGTCACTGGATTTTTCTGAAAATGTCAGTGACTGATATCAAGGGAAAATGAAACAGTTGAGGCACGTGAACCTCCAAGAGGTATAAAATACCCTGGATTTCAAATTCTCCCAATTTTGAAATAACTTCTTGGTAGTTCAAATAAAGTTGCTGAAAAAGATATTTAAAGCTTTGCCTTTCCCACACAGGATTTAATGCACTCATCATTTACATGAAGTTATCTGAATTCTATTCAAAAACTGAATTTTCCTCTTTAGTTAAGGGACTGAATGTGGAATAAACTGCCTGTAAATGTGGAACAGATTTCATCCCGTCGTTATTTCCCATCCTTTTTGTGTGTGAGTTGTCCCACGCTGACCAGCTCTCACCATACTGTTGGAATGGGGTGACTCACCTCTTTCCTTAGAGATTAAACCTGGGAAACAAGGATGTATCTCCAGAAAATATTAGCCAACAATGTTATATTTCCAGTGCCAGGTTGGAAATGTTGCTGATAAAGGACCTGGAGATCACTCAGTGATATTTACGGAGCGCTGGCTTGGCCACCTGGCCCTGATCTGGTGTTAATTTGTGTGTTTGATCCAACAGGATTGTTTCTCCGTGGAAGGGGAGGACCTGAAGCACGACTTTGAGCGGCTGCAGCTCGCCATGGAGATGGTGGGGTTCCTGCCCAAGACACGCAGACAGTGAGTTTATTTTCCATATTAATGGCTTGGAGATTATCCTGGTGAACATCACCTCCATTGGCAGGACATTGTCCAGAGAGGATGTGGCTGCCCCATCCCTGGAGATGTCCCAGGCCAGGCTGGATGGGGTTGGAGCAACCTGGGCTAGTGGAAGGTGTCCCTGCCCATGGCAGGATGGAGCCAGATGAGTTTAAGGTCCCTTCCAACCCAAACCATTCCGTGATTCCATGATCATTGCTGTGCTTAAGGATTCTCTTCATGCAAATGGAGCGTTGGCAGAAGCTGACATCTTGAAGTATTTCTCAAGTGTTCATGAATAATCACGCCTCACTCTGCATGTCATGAATCCAGAGCCTGGTTTAATCAGAAATCCTCATTTTCCCTCATCAAACTTAACCCTTTGCATGCAATTCTGGGTCTGTAGGCTCATTTCCAGCTGGCCTTTTTCACTAATTCACTGGACATGCTGGTTTGAAAACTGGACTTTAGCCGGGTTGCAACACCACTGACACCATGGAATTAGAGGGTTCATAAAGGGTCATCTCCAACCAAAATCACAAAATAATCCCTCCTGAGTTGATTCTTGGCTTGAAAGGCTTGAGTAGGTTGGGAAGAACTTGATGTAAAAAATTGCCTCAAAGGCATTTTCACCCAACTGAGAATTTTCAGAAGCTCATCCTTTATCCCTCACTTGTAACAAATCAATTACGAAATTAAAACCGCTTTTTCTCTATCTTTCCCACACACATGGACAAACCCAAGGATCCAAACTTGTGTGAGTGTGTTCTGTGTCAGAGGCTGCTTTATCAGGTTTCAGGATGAGGTTTGTCTAAAGCCTGTTGAGGGGTTTAATTGCCCGAGCAAAGCAATCAGGAAGTGTCAGGACTGAGCAGAGTTGGGTGATGCAGTAGATTCACACTTCTAATTTACTGTGCAATGATTTTTCTTGGCACACAAGTTGCTCCTGGTGAATTTTGCTTGTCAAAAATAAAGCGGAGTCTTCACTACGCGAGCAGATTTATTTTGCTTGGCGTTGTACAAGTGCAGCACAAATAAGGAACCACCTTCAGCTGAGATACAGGAAGGATGTTTTAAATACTACTATACTTTTAACATTAATTTCTTTATAGCAAAACATGGAGTTTCACCTTTGTGGAAACAGAGAAGAGAAATTTTTGTAATTGCATCCTGAAATTCACAACAAGGAGTCAGTATCCCTGTTTTGGAGATAAGGGAGGACTTGGAGAGGTGAAGGTGTGTTGTCCAGACAAGCTGGTGGCATAGCTAGGAGTCACATTTGGGTTTATTCATTTTTAGCTCCCAAGGGAGTATAGAAATAAGGACAAACAGGGTTTATAGCTGAAGTCAACCATGGCTCAGGAGCTGGGCTGGATGAACCTTGTGGGTCCCTTCCAACTCAGGATATTCTCTGAGTGTCTGATCCTATTTTTTTTGGAGGCGAGAAAACTTAAAAATGACCAAATTCCCTCCAAAACAGAAAAATTGGTTGGATAAATTTACTTGAAGTGTAACATCTTTTCTTTGTCTCAGTTGCTTATATATTCTCAAAGCATTTATGCTGTTTTGTACAGTCTTTTGTATGGTTCCTGGCTGGGACTGGATCCAAAATGGTGACAGAAACATGTGTGCCAGGGACTAAGAGGGATCACCTGCATGGCCGAGCCCATTCTCCCCCTTAATTTAGACAACTGCATGATAAATATTTAATCTGGATATCAAGATTACTGGATTTCTATTTTTCTTACAACATGGGCTGTCATTTTGTAACCGTGGGCTTGATGTGTTCAAGAATTTTCAAGGAAACCGTACAGATGCAAGTTTGGTGCTTGACTAAGTGAAAATCTTTTTGACATGAGGCAAAGTGGGTGCTTTGGATTGAAAATCAGAGGGATGGGCCGAAGAGGGAGAAGGCCCTTGGGAGTGAAATTTGCTTCTTCGTTCACTTTATGGAAAACCAACCGAGTGAAAATGAATTCTCTCCATTTAGGATTTTCTCTCTGCTGTCAGCAATCCTGCACCTGGGGAACATCCGGTACAAAAAGAAGACCTACCGGGATGACTCCATTGATATCTGCAACCCTGAAATACTTCCTGTCGTGTCAGAGCTGCTGGAGGTAAGGCTCTGCTTTCCCTCCTGAAGCTTTCACACCAAACAAGCCAACTCTGGTTTAGGACACAAAACACACACAATTTATTTGCAGTTTCACCAAAGAGAAAGTTCTTGTGTGTTTCCATTCCTATGGGCTGTTCGTGTTTGCCAGGGAAAAGGTACAGGAACTTTTTTAATGAGGTTTTTCATGTAGGTTTTTGACCCAGCTCTTCAGCTGCAAGGTTTCATTGACTGAAAATCCTTTTTCTGGGATTAAATGTGAAAGGTTGCAGAACAGGGCTAGATGCAAAGCAACCCTGCTGCCCAACAGGGCAGTGTCTTCAATTGCCAGCCTTCAGCTCCCTCGCCCTCACCTGGTGCTCCTCAAGTCTGTTCCAAAGTCTGTCTGAGGAACTCAAGCAGTTGTAGAACCACAGCCCCATGTTGTGGTTCCGTAGGAAGCTGTAGGAGGTGCTGAGCTCCCTCACCGTGTTTTTTGTCTCTTACTACCTGTCAGCATCCACAGGGGTTGGGTTTGAGATGCTGGAGGCCCATCTCATCCCTCTAGTCCCTGTTTATGGGCCTGTTGTGGATTTCTTTGGTGCATCTGTTGGTTATCTGCTGTTTAGGACCTGACACCTTGGTCTCCGTGAGCCACCGCTGTGCTGGTGTCCCTTGGGAAGGGTTTGTAGGTGTCAGCCTGGCTGGCCCAGGCCGTGTCCAGCTCTGTAAATCAGTGCAAAAGCAGTGAGTAAGTTCTTAGGAGATCTGCTCTGTCAGCCCAAGCAGGTTATGAAGATGTGGCACTACTTTTCTTGAGAAAACTCTTGAATGAGCCAACTTGTCCTGCTGGCCTTCAGCCTTGAAGAGCTGAGCTCAAACACCTCCCATGGATTGAGGTGGCCAGAAGCTCCCCTTGCTGTCTCACTTCACTTGAAATGTTCTAAACCTCTTGCAACTGAAGTGTTTTTCTTGTAGCTGGTTATAGCAACAATTATCTTTACCTTTTGTGCTCCCTGGATGGTCTGGAAGGTGAATTTGTGCTGATTTTGCAGTAGAATCAGAAGGTGACTTGTCCTTTTGTGTACATGTGGTGCTCTTCCCATTCATTCCATTAAATAACAGTTGTGTTATCTCCCTACCTAAAGAACTTGGAAATTGGCTCTCAGGGACTTCCAGAGCACTTCATTAATGCTTTGAGTTTAGGGAGGGGAAAGCTTCTGTAAAATACAGTCTGAGCAGCTGGATGCTCTTTCCATCTTGGCCTTGGAGATTGCAGAAATAAACAGAAGGAAAATATGAGTTGGGAGGAGAATGTTGTTGATTTTACCCTGTTCAGTGTGGCCAAGTCAGTTAAGTAATTGTTTTTTAAAAAAGTTTTGAGTAAGAGAGCGACTTAGAGATCTGAAAAGGTTCCAGGCTTTGGGTCTTTGCCTTTGCAAACAAACCCTTCTGCAACATCTGCACGTGGGGAGGTCGCGGGGTGGTTTTTACACGTGATTATGTGAAATGAGGCATTGGCTGAGCTGTGTCAATCCAACAGTGCCTCAATGCTGTGGGCTGCAACAGCACCCCCAGGCAGTGTCAACATAGATGTAAAAATAAATATTTCTTTTTCACCATTTGGAAAAAAAAACCCCAAACCACTGATCTGGTGTAGATCTGATGTAGCTGAGCAAAGTGATAGATTTCTGTTCATCTTGGTAATTCTTTTGCAAGTTAAATGGCCATCTAGAAATAAAATGCTTGCTAGTTAGATCAGGACAATGCATGCTGCACTGAGGTGGGATCTGATGAAGTACATCACTGGGTTTGGGAAAGTGGTGGTGTTTGACCCTTCAGTTGCATTTCGGTGATAATTGATCCTGGAACTGGAAACGTTTGCTGCCTCCAGGTGTAAACCTTTCAACAGACCCACTGAAATCAGCTGAAAAAAGCCAATGATTTCATTTTCAGACTTGATTTCCCTTTCTGAAATGCCACATTTCTCTTTGCAGACCTCCACAGATGCTGCTGCTTATTCAGGTTTGACTCAAAGGGAGAACCAAAGGGTTCAAACATCATTACAAAGAGCAGCCACCACTCTTTATTCATTAGTTGGCTACTTACAACTCTCCACATTGAGTGTAATGAATTCTTCTCAGCCAGAGACCTAAAATACTCGTTAAAACATTTAACTTTTTTTTTTGTGTGGTCACTGAACACTTTTGCTTTTCCCATTGTTTCTAAAATTATGAATTGGCTTGAAAAAGTTGATAATCCCCTCTCCAGATCTTGGCATTGGACACTAATAGCTGAAAAATCATGTCAGAATAAAAGTAATATGAGTTGACAAGGAGTTGAACTTCCTTTCCTGTGGTCACCAACTGCTTGGTGGGACCATCCTGAGCACAGCAAATGGATGAAAGAAACTGTGTTGTTCTGATACTTCCTTATCTTGGGGGAACTTCTGGTTCCCCAAGAAATCAACATTTGATTTTTATACTCAAATGACTCATTGGATTTGTTCAGTCAAGGATTTGACATGGAGAAGAGAAGGAAAAAATCCAGCTGGAGCTGGGTTGGCAATCTCTGAGAGCAGCCACGAGGGGATGCAGAGGTGCTCCGGCATGGCTCCGGTGGGGATGTAGCCTCCAAGGGCAGGAGGGGAACCATCAGCCTGGCTGAAATTAAAAACTTAGGCAAAACTAAGGTCTTCTCCCACAGCAAAGGGAAATCTGGTCCAAGTTCTTGTGAGCTGGTTGGTTTGTGTTGGAAGCTCTAAGGACAACTGGGGGAATTTGCCTGCTGCACCAGTTATGCAACACCCTGCTCAACTATCCTCCCTCTGTGTAGTGAGATCTGTGTCCCTATCAAATGAAGCTAAAACAGGGATTTTTGAAGGAATCTGGGAGGAGATGATGATCTGTGATGGATTTGCTTTTTCTTAGATACCAGCAACCCCGTCCAATATGGTTTTGCTTTATTAAACCATTCAGAGCAGCATTTGTTGAAACAGCAAACTGCAATATAGAATTTTGGCCAGACTCTGCAGATCATTGTTTCATTTACAGTAAAACCCTGATTCCATTTTTTTTTTCAGGAATAGACATAGCGTGTGGATTATGTGATGCTTTTGGCAGGTTTTTCAGGGCCTTTGTTTAAACTCTGCTGAAATGCTGTGCCGGGGAGTGATGTCAAGGCTGCCTGATGGATCAAGCAGACGTGGAGTCCTGTGCAAGCGCTGCAAATATCCCAGGGCCTGGGCAGAAATCATAGAGGGTTGTGTAAAACTGGGTGAAACCTTTGTGTTTCTGGGGGAAAAGATTGGAAAAGCTCATTTGTGGGCTTATTAACAAAAATAATATATTAGCGATTATCTAGTTAACCTTAAAAGAGACTTTTTGTTTTCCATTGGAAGAGCAGAAACATTTTAATTGTGTGTGCTTACTAATATGGGAAATTATTTCCATGGATGGAGCATTGAGAAAGGAGATAAATTCTGGCTTTGCTCAGTGGAGCAGTTTTCTATTCAGTTTTTAGGTCTAGGTAACCAGCCTCAATGCAAATAAAGGTAAATACAAGTTATCAAGTGCCCTAAAGTAGTTTTGCCAGATCTCCCAGTGCACATTTGTGTTTGGAACTAAAGCTGGCCTCTGCAAGAGATTTATGTTCTCAAGTTCTTCTTCCACTAAAGAACGGCCTTCAGCTTCCCAGAGGGATCCCACAGGCGCTGGGGCTCCTCCTGTGATAAATGTCTTGCAAATTAACTGGGGAGGGGGTGAGGATTATGAAGCAGACAGTGCTCGCTTCCAGCTTTTTCTTCTGGATCTGTTTTCCGGATGATGTTTGGTAGAATTACAGAATAATTGGGGTTGGAAGTGACCTCCGAAGTTCATCTGGTCCAACACTGTCCCCTGCAATGAGCAGGGACATCTTCATCGGATACAAAGTTTTGAGCCAGAACTAGAGTCAGAAAACTTCAGAGAATGACAGAATATGCTGAGTTGGAAGGGATCCACAAGTACCATTGAGTGCAACTCCAGGCCCTTCACAGACACAGGCCCTGCACAGACACCCCAACAATCCCACCCTGTCCCTGGGAGCGCTGTCCAAACGCTCCTGGAGCTCTGGCAGCCTCGGGGGCCGTGCCCATTCCCTGGGGAGCCTGGGCAGTGCCCAGCACCCTCTGGGGGAAGAGCCTTTTCCCAATATCCAGCCTAAACCTCCCTGACACAGATCCAGCCATTCCCTCACATCCTTTCTAACTCTCTGGTTATTTGAAGGAAAGTCTGAGGAAAAGGTTCAGCTCTTTTCCAAGAAGAGCTGATAGAAATCTGAACTTACTTTCTGTTACTCCACACGAGGCATCTTTAGAGCGAGCACTCAGCGCTGTAATCCCTTTCTCAAATATGGGAGGAGAGACAAAACCTGATGTTTTCTTGCTCTCCAGTTGGAAATGTTCATTTTCCTTCAGCTGCTCTAACATAATACCCAGCATTCCTGGAGGAGCAGTCTCTGCCTGCCTTGGCTCCAGCCCAGCCCTTGCCGGCTCCCTGCTCCTGCCATGCTCCGCTGACGTTCCCAGCCGTGGCACTGCCGGTCACCCTTCACTGGCTCCTGGAGCCCTCTCTGGGCCCACTTGTGGCAATGAAGTCTTAAATCTGCGTTTTGTCCCTGTAATTAAGATCTAAACTCCTGCAGGCCATGTTTAGGAGGGAGAGCAGGCCATGCCCTTTAGCACCAGGAAGGAAAAATCTGTGAAATGTGACCTAAGAGTGAAACTCCCAGGGCACAAAGTAAAGGAGTTAGTGGTGTTCTCCTCTTTGCTACTCTGCACCAAGGGGTGTCCCTGTTTTAGTGTTTCACGCTTACTGGAGGAGGAAGTGTAGGATGTGGGGAAGCTGTAAGTATCTCCATGTCCTTAGTCATCGGCATGTGCTGAGTTTATCTTTAGAAAGCTCCAGTGGCTCCTCCCTGGCAGCAGGAGTCAGCTACCTCCACGCTGTGACCTTGAGTGAAAATTAGGATGATTTGGCTGCACCCGTGGAGTTCATCAGAGGCGATGAAGGAATCAAGATCAAGCTCCACTGGGTGGTAATTGCAGGCAGAGGCCTGGGGAGATGCAGGGATTGCATTCCCATCCTTGCCAAGAGTGTTTTTGTGCAAGAAGATGCTTTGATGGGATCTCCCCGGGTCAGGAGATGAAGGATGCACATCCACAGGTTCCCTCCATCCAGAGAGCACGGGGAGAAGGAACCAGAGTGACCATGAGATGGGGATGGTGAGGGGTGGCATGGCTAGTTGTTTAAATTGCTTAAAATCCCTGTGTTTGCTGACAAATCTGGGACTTGGAAGCGTTTATGTTGTTGAGGAATATTTCTTTGGACTGTTTTGATTAGGAACCATCTGACAGCCCTCTGCCTTGTTGCCTTGGATAATTAAGAAAAGCCGGCGTGCCGGCTGCGGGTTTGCAGCACCCCTGAAGTGGGATAATGGATGGTGTGAAATTCACTCTTGTTCCAAGTCGTGCAGTGGAGGGAGAGCAGCCGATGGTCCTGCCGTCGAGAGCTGCTGGAAAATTACAAAAATCACATCTTTTGGTGAATGTAGAGGAATAGAAACCAAATGTGAAATCTTGCTGTGGATCTCTGGATGAACCAGGACAGTCTTTTTTTCCCTGCTTGATTTTGGAAGGTAAAATCGGATTGTAGGAACTGGGGGCTCCTGAGTGGTGCGGAGCACAAAAGAAATGAACCTTGAAGTGCCATTTCCAATGACAGAGACCTTGCTGACATCATATACAGGTGACTTGATGGGTTCTGATTTCCACAGCAACAAGTTCTTGTTGCAGGAAGAATCAGTTACATAAAAACGCCCTGGATTTTGTCAGGGAGACTCCCACGATAGTAGCTTTGGCAGAAGGAGATTTTTGTATAGAAGGGCATCATTATTGCAATGGTTTGTGAGATTTCTGACCTTCCACTGTCTTGTTTGCATTTCCTCTTCGTACTAATTCCTGGATTAAACCATTAAGTCAAAGTGCATACAATCATAGAATTGTTTTGGTTGGAAAAGACCTCTAAGATCATTGAGTCCAATTTTAAGACCACCACATTTCCCATTTTCCATATCAAATCATAAATGGTTTCCCTGTGGTAAAAATATGGCCTGGGATGGCTTCAGGAATGTGGATTTCGGTCTCCATCAGAGATGTCCAGAGGAGGTCTGGTGTCTGCATGGAGTCCCTTGGGTGGGATAAGCAGTTTGTAGGGACTTCAGTGCAGCTTCTCTGTATCAATCCACATCCATTAATTCCGGGCTCCACGATTTTCACCCAGACTCATGGTGTCTTTTTTGAGTTGGAAATTTAGTGAAGATCAGTCAATGACTCAAAGTCTTTAGGTCTGTCTGACGTATTCTGGGAGAGAGGACACCTTCTGAATTCCTCCAGGGCACCTCAAAGCAAAAGGGTCTTGAAACTGATTGCAAAAGTGGCTTTTTCCCAACAGTTGCAGGTACCACTTAATTTGTCAGCACCGTTTTCCTCTTTGCTGAAGTGTCTGTGTTTGCACAACTGATTTTTGTCCTGCAAACCTGTGAGGGCTGATTGGAGACTGTCACCCTGCCAGGAACTGGGGCTTTAGGGAGTAAACATCAAGTGCCAATAGCAAAGTAAATATCAGGTGCTTTTCCAAGGGTTTCTTCCTCCTTCTGACTCCTCCCCACCCTGAAAAGCACCAAAAAAAACCTCCTTCACTTGGATAGCTCTGAAACTGATGATACTGCTTGGCTTATTCTGGAGTAATTTGTATGATTTCATCTTGACAACACTAGAAAGTTGACTTATTTTGCCAAGAAAAAGTGTGGGAGGGAGGAGCACCACCGGGAATAAGGAAACCAATGGGAAATTGCTGCAACTGGGATGCCTGAATGCAGAAAATCAGGTTCCTTTGAACACCCTGGTGTTGGGTTTCTGATGCTGGATTTATGTGCTGAGTTGGCTCCTCCCAATGGCATGTTTTTACCCATTGCACTTAACTCTGCAAGGGCTGGCAAAAGTGGTTTAATTATTTCTTTTTAATTAAATTTTGAAATTTGAATGTGTTTACACCGAATTTTAGGGTTTTTTTAAGTTTAAATGTTAGCGTTTTTTTAAACTGGATTTAAAATTAAAAAAGATTCCTAGAATAATCATTAACATCAGTACTTTTGTTTTAGGTGAAAGAAGAGATGCTGTTTGAGGCCCTGGTGACCAGAAAGACAGTGACAGTGGGAGAGAAGCTGATCTTACCATACAAATTGGCAGAGGTCAGTACATGATGTTTGTTATTAAAAGGCAGCTCTTGCAATGGTTTTCAATACTTTGAGATGCACACTCAGAGTTTCTTTCAGTTTTTATTTATTAAGTCAAAATAACATAGGAGAAGCTAATGGGTGTCCTAATCTAGGAAATGATTGACTTTTCTTTTATGCCATTCCTGGAAGGCAGGTTTGTGCTTTATTCTGATGGTTTGTAAGGGCTTTCATTGCTTGTGGCTGTGTGAGAGCTGTCCAAAGCAGAGCTGTGCATTGCTGTGTGTGTGTGTGTGCTCCAGGTGTTTGTCTCCAGATGTCATTCCTTGAGCTGGAGCACCGATTCATCCACAGCAGAGTGCTGACCCAAGACTCCAGGAGATTTTTACTGCCTTCTGGAGTGCCTGTGTTAGTGGTGGTTCTTGTACAGCAGGAGCTGCAGATCTCCAGAGGAGATTCCCACTAGCTTCTCCTCAGACCCCTCACAACCTGGGCCCTTGTGTGATGCTTTGGAGCACCCACAGCTCCATTAGCTGCCCTCAGACTCCAGTGTAGTTATATGGGATCTACATGTGATTTTCAGGAATTCTGAATTCTGTTCTGTGTCTGGTAAAGAGAAAAATTTTTTTTCCTCTTACATTATTCAAAACACATAAGTTCTGTTCTGCTGAACTACTTGTTTTGGCTGTTTCTGCCTGTAATCTTCTTGTATCCCCCAGATTAGGAACACTGAGCATCCCACCGCGCTTGGTCCCTCCATTTCCTCTTGTTGTAGGGTTTTGTGAGAATTTACAGCACCTTGAGTAGCATCTCAAGAGCAGCCTGTTGTGTCACAAATAAGTAAACAAATTGTGTTGTCACTGGGGTCAGCTGGAGACATTGTGACTCCTTTTTCCAAGAGGGAAAAAAAAGTATCTTTTCTCCCACTCTGAGGCTGTGTTTAAGCTCAGAAACTGTTACTGAGCTTTCATCTTTAGAAGTGAAGTGCTGTGTTTGTGCAAAAGAGGAATGTCCCCTAACAAAGGGCACACAAGGGCTCTCACTGGGTCTTTGTGATGGACATTTAATCAATGTGGTGTTTCTACTTTCTTCCTGTATTTTGGGCACAGACTTAAAAAAAATGGCTAGGAAAGTTCAGAACCGAGCTAAAAGCACCCTTCTGCTGGAGGGTCCTTAGAATCATGGTATCACAGAGTGGTCTGGTTTGGAAGGGACCCTAAAGATGATCTTGTTCCAGGCTCCTGCCGTGGGCAGGGACACCTGCCAGTGGACCAGGCTGCTCCAAGCCCCGTCCAACCTGGCCTGGAACACTGCAAGGGACGGGGCAGCCACAGCTTCTCTGGGCACCCTGTGCCAGGGCCTGCCCACCCTCCCCGGGAACAATTTCTTCCTAATATCCCATCTAATCCTACTCTCTGTCAGTCTGAAGCCATTCCCTCTTGTCCAAAGTCCCTCCAGGCCCTTGTCCCCAGTCCCTCTCCAGCTCCCTTGGAGCCCTTTCAGGCCCTGGAGCCTTCTCCAGGCTGAAAAATCCCAGTTCTCTCAGCCTTTCCTCGCACAAGAGCTGCTCCATTCCTCTGGTCACCCTGGTGCCTTCTCTGGGCTCTCTCCAGCAGCTCCAGGTCCTCCCTGTGCTGGCCCCAGGGCTGGGGCAGCTCTGCAGGTGGGCTCTCACCTGAGCACAGGGGCACAGGGGCAGAATCCCCTCCCTTGACCTGCTGCCCAACACCTGTAGTGTACTGACACAGCTGGGGACAGTCTTACCTTGATGCTCTTTCTGTTGAGCTGGAAGAAACCTCTTTAAACCTAGAGTGGCTCAGCATGAGTTCCTCAAGTGCTTTCCAAAATGTTTTTGGTGATATGGCTGCTCCCAAATCTCAGGTGTCTCCTTAGAAAGGTTTGTGACCAGTATCAGTAGAAGAAAGGAACGATCGGGATGTGGTGGCAGTGGGGGAACACAGAGGAGCACAAGGCTCCTTTGGGAATGGTTGATGTGATCTCTGTGACAAAATCGTTTTGGAAGAAGCTGTGAATTGTGTTAAGATGAGCACCTCCCAGTGAGCTTTTTCTTCACCTCCTTACATCATCAGCATCCTGACCACCAAATTTTATCCAGCAGTGACCTCACTCTGGGAGCAGGTTCACTGCTCACAGAGCAGAATTTGAGATGCTCCAACTGGCTTCCCCATGGTAAGAGGCCTTCTCCTGGTCTTCCTCTGGCTCAGGGAGCAGGAGGAGTGACTTAAATTCAGATCTGTCTGAATCAGGAAGGAAGAATGAGATTCATTTGACATTTTGGGACTTCACAAAGGCTATTGATGTCTGATAATCCGCACTCATGACTCACTGGACTCCTGGGAACCCACAGGCTGGTTATTCCTGTGTATTTAACAGAGGAGCATTATAGTTGGCTCCAATGGATGGAGCCGTTGAGGGTTTCAGGATTTGCAGACATGGCTCTCCCACCACGACCTCTGTAGCTCACAGGCAGCTGCCTTTCCTGATGGATACAGCAGCTACTTTATTCTTCAGATGCCTGAGGGGTTTTTCACAGGTTGGTACGCTGAAAGTTTCAGTGGAATTTGTGTGGAAAAGACTCTGCTCTAATGGCTCTCAAAAAAAGGATTGGATAATGTCATTTTGGCATGTCCTTGCTTCTTTACACCATCAAGAAGAACAGGTCAGATCTACTAACCTTCAGGTTGCAAGAGAGGTGGTAGATGCCACATCTCTGGAAATGTCCAAGGCCAGGGTGGATGGGGCTTGGAGCACCCTGCTCTAGTGGAAGGTGTCCCTGCCCACGGCAGGGGGTGGATTGAGATGAGCTTTAAGGTCCCTTCCAGCCCAAACCAGTCTGGGATTCCACATAAAAAGCTTTGAGATCTTAAGTTCGGGATGGGTTTTGAGCTTTGATGAGGTTCCCTGGGGCATCTGCTCCGTTCTGCAGTGTTCCATTTTCCATGCTCGGCACAGGGGCTGATGTTTGCCAATGCTTTTCATCAGTGCTGGAGGATGTGGAGATGACAACTCCACGCAGAAATGCTTTTCATGGAAAGCGAGTGTGATCATTCCGTGATCCCAGCCTGGCTCCTGAGAGATCTGTGCCCTCAGGGTCCTGCTGTGACAGCTGTCATCCCCCTTAACAGTCTCAAATGGGCAGAGTTGGCCTGAAGGGATCCTTGCCTTTGGTGTTCTGGAGGCATCGGGGCTGAGGTTGGAGGCTGATTGTCCGAGCCAAGCCTTTTCTCCTCCCCTTCCCGAGCTGCAGTCCCGAAGCTCACGGAGAGGCCGCCTTTGTTGGATTTGCAGTGATGTCACTTTCCTGGCTGGCTGTGCGCTCCTGCCTTCTTGTTGTGTGCTGATTGGAAACACAGTCCTGTGGTTTGGGGCTTTTTTTTTTAGAAACAGTAGTTTGAACGCTTGGCAGCTTGCTTGAAGCATTCTCATTCTCCTTCAGTTGTGAATTGATACCAGGCTGACTCTTCCTGATTCTGTTCATCCTTGCAGTAATTTGGGTAAACTACATCTTTTATTCTGGCATGTTTTGGGTAAAAGGTGCTGCAAAGTGGGGACAACTCGTGGATGGACATCATGGAATCACAGACGGGTTTGAGTTAGGAGGGACCATAAAGCTCATCCCATTCCACCCCCTGCCATGGGCAGTGACACCCTCCACTAGCCCAGGGTGCTCCAAGCACTGTCCAGTCTGGCCTTGGACACTGCCAGGGATGCAGGGGCAGCCACAGCTGCTCTGGGCACCCTGTGCCAGGGCCTGCCCACCCTCACAGGGAACAATTCCTCCCCATTATCCCATCCAGCCCTGCCTTCTGGCAGTGGGAAGCCATTCCCTGTGTCCTGTCCCTCCATCCTTTGTCCCCAGTCCCTCTCCAGCTCTCCTGGAGCCCCTTTAGGCCCTGCCAGGGGCTCTGAGCTCTCCCCAGAGCCTCCTCTTCTCCCAGCAGCTAGAAGCCTGCAGTGTTGAAGGAGAAGCTGCAACTGGCAACCACCTCCTCTCTGTTTGTTCATATCGTACTTCCTCTCTTAGGACTTCTCTTGATGGCTTTGCCCCAGGAGCTGAGCTGGGTGTTTCCCTCAGGAATAATGTGCCATTTTAAAGTTAGGCAGAAATACTGACTTCGTCAACTCTGTGATTCTTTTAATAAAGTCAAGACTTTTTGATTCTTGCCCACAAATAATTATTCTGCTGGATGATCTTGAAGGATCCAAGGACTGGATTCCAGTGCCTAAAGGGGGCCTACAAGAAGGCTCCAGAGTGACTTTTTACAAGGGCCTGGAGTAACAGGACATGGGGAAATGGCTTCCCACTGCCAGAGGGCAGGGTTAGATGGGATCCTGGGGAGGAATTCCTCCCTGTGAGGGTGGGGAGGCCCTGGCACAGGGTACCCAGAGCAGCTGGGGCTGCCCCTGGATCCCTGGCAGTGTCCAAGGCCAGGTTGGACGGGGCTTGGAGCAGCCTGGGACAGTGGAAGGTGTCCCTGCCCATGGCAGGGGGTTGCATGGGATGGACTTTAAGATCCCTCCCAACTCAAGCCAGTCTGTGGGTCTTTGATCTAAATCAGGTTAAATGTAACACTGAAGTCCAGTGAGGAGGTAGGATTCCAGCAATTACAGTCGGTGCCTCCTGTGCGCCGGCAGTTGCTGGTGCCATCGTCTTCAGCTGAGCAAATTCTTCCCAGAACAGAGGAGATTTCATTTTACTTTATTTTACCCAGGAGCGTTCAAGGTGTGTGGCAGCAGCACCTGCTCGAGCAGGGCCATAGGAGCAAATAAATAGTTGTGAACCAAACTCCAGGGTGGGATCCATTGATTCTTGGTGTGTAATCAGTGCCCGTCCTTGGGATGTTACAGGGATTATGGGATGAGCATGTGGTTCTTCAGGAAGACCCTACAAAGCATAATGTGCCATCAGCTTTTCTCATCAAGCAGTACCTCATGGTTTATTGAGAAGAGCTTGTGTCTGAGCATGCTATTAACATTCGAGTACATCCCTGTGTCACTGGAGCTGCAGCTCTTTCTGAAATTAAGGACAGGGCAATCCAGGAGAGATCTGGTTTTGCAGGGAAAAATCAACACTGCTTTGTTCTGCCTCTCGTGGCTGTGGCACCGATGGCAAACATGGGCTTGATCTGAGACCCTGCAGGGGAGCTGCCATCCTCCCTGGCTGCACCTCCAACGCCTCTGGAAATCAACCACACCACATCCATAAATAATGCTTATATTCATCTCTGGCAGCTGCCTCTTATCTCCTGAGCCACACTGGCTCATCTGCCACGGAGCTGCCTCGTGGAACCATCCATTTTTCCTTTTATAGCACTGGATGGTGTTTTAATGCAGTGTTTGAAACGACTGCGCAGTTCGGGCGAGTGCAAAGGTTTGGAAGCTTTAGGCCACAGATAAACTTAGGAAAAAAGGCTGCACTTGTGTGCTGAGGTCTTGGGCTGTTGTGCAAAACAGCTGCCAAAGACTTTATCAGGAGCGAGATGGTGCATTAATGGAGCCAGCAGCACTTCATGGGTTTCCAGAGAAATCACAGTGCAGTGTTTGGTAACAGCGAGCTGGAGAATTCCACTTCGTTTAGCAATGGGAAGGACCCTTGGAAAAGGCTATGGGAGCAACAGAGCCATCCGTGGTAGTAGGGGTGATTGGACTATTTTGATTCAGATCTGTCTTGAACATTGGGCATCTCTGTAGCCACAGCCATCTTCTCCTTGAGAAGGTAAAATACAGTAGGCACGTAGCTGAAACAGGGAAAAATGGGGTTTTAATGGCAGCAAAGTAACATGCTGTGGGTTGCTGTTGTCTTCCCCAAAGTGCCCCTCAACTCCAGACTCTGGGGTATTTTTTCATATATTATTATGTGCATTTTTGCAGTTACACTGAGGTAGGAAAGTTTCACAAGCCACAGTTCAGGTATTTAAAAGAAAAAAACCAGATGCGCTAAATATCAAGTGACCTAACTGGTGTTTGGTAGGAAACATGCGGGAGCAGAGCACTTCAGTCACATCTTTGGGGAGAGCTTGAGGGCTGTTAAAAATCTTTCTCTGTTTGTAATCTGAGTATCATTTTAATCCATGTGAGGAATTGCCCTGCTGGGCCACATCTGTCTTCCTGCTTCTATCTAAATAATCCAAGGAATTCAGGTTTTGTCCATCTCTGCTCACTGCAGGGCTCCAAGGCCATTAGAGTGTGCCTTGACTCATCCACTCATTTACCTCGCTCAAATCCATCTTGGCTGGTGGTTCCATCCCCTTTCCATCGTGCTGGAGATGAGCCTGTGGCCGAGCTCCCCAGCCGTCCCTGCCCGGTTTCCATCCCATCTGTTCTGTTTGTCAGGCTGGTGTCCAGCACCTGCTTGTCTGTTTTTCACCAGTCTCTGCATTTTTTTCCCTGTTCTTTATCCAATGAGGAAAAACTCATTATCAAAGTAAATACATCTGTTAGTGACCTTTTCCTTTACATTACTCCAGGAAAAAAAATGTCCATGCTGTTTTCAATTCATTTAACTGGGCTGGTATTTCTTAAGCAAGTGACTTTGCTAATAGACATCATTTTAACAGATCTTTATAATTTTAAGCCATTTGTGATCAAGGACATTTTACCCTAAGGGTTAGAAAGCGAATTAATTCACACTTCCGGGAGAAATCTGATGTGAAACTGTGCAGCAGAAGGGAAATAAAAGCTGTGATACAAGTTCTTGGGCAACAACTGACCTGATTCTTGCCTTTCTTTAGTTCTGGAGAGCTGTTGGGAGCTGGTTGTTTGATGTGATGAGTATCACTATAAACATGCCCTGTATTTAACTGACTGTGTGTTCAGAATTGTAAGTGGGAAAAGGGTGTCTGAAAACTCAGAGGAACTGAAAGGGACTGAGTTGTCCCTCCAGCAAGGCAGTGCAAGCAGGTGTTGGGGGGCAGATGTTGGGCCAGCAGCCCCGAACTGCCCCATAACCTGGGCAGCAGGGGAGGGGGGAATTCTGCCCCTCTGCTTTGCTCTCGTGAGGCCCCACCTGCAGAGCTGCCCCAGCCCTGGGGCCAGCAGCAGAAGGACCTGGAGCTGCTGGAGAGAGCCCAGAGGAAGCCCCGGAGCTGCTCCAGGGCTGGAGCCCCTCTGCTCTGGAGCCAGGCTGGGAGAGCTGGGGGTGCTCACCTGGAGAGGAGAAGGCTCCAGGGAGAGCTCAGAGCCCCTTGCAGGGCCTGAAGGGGCTCCAGGAGAGCTGGAGAGGGACTGGGGACAAGGGCTGGAGGGACAGGACCCAGGGAATGGCTTCCCAGTGCCAGAGGGCAGGGATGGATGGGATATTGGGATGGAATTGTTCCCTGTGAGGGTGGGGAGGCCCTGGCACAGGGTACCCAGAGCAGCTGTGGCTGCCCCTGGATCCCTGGCAGTGCCCAAGGCCAGGCTGGATGGGGCTTGGAGCAGCCTGGGACAGTGGAAGGTGTCCCTGCCCATGGCAGGGGGTGGCACTGAATGACCTTGAAGGTCCCTTCCAGCTCAAACCTGCCTGGCATTCCATGATCGTGTCCTTGTTCAATGGCCAGATGCTCTTCAGCAGCCAGGTGCTCCGTGCTGTTGTTACGTGGCCATGGAAGGTCACCATGGAACTGTCCTGGGACTGTGTCCAGAGCACCCAAATTACAACTAAATCTGTGAAATGCTTTTTATTCTGCATAAACAGGTGCAGCTGTAAGTCCATGTGAAGTCAGCTCATGATTAGTCAGAAAAGCAGTGATGCAATTCAGGTCAGATTTACAAACCAAAATATTCAGTCTCCTGAATCTGAGATGTGCAGGGTTAGGCAGGGGGTGACAATCATTGAACCTTGTGCTTTGGGTGACAACAAAACAGGACAGGGAAGTCCAGGTCTTCTGGCAGCATTTGCTGAGGGCTCCACAGCTTTGCTTTCTTTGTCCTTTCATCCTCTCATGTTTGTTGTCCCTGGGTCTGTGCTGGCTCAGCAGAGCCAGAGAGACTTCTTGGAGTGGGAGCAGAGTTGGATTTGTGTCCTTTGGGAGAAGGGGAGAGGAGAGAACCTTTGCCCAGGAGTGGTGGAGCAGGCACATCTTTCTCTTCTGGTGCCACAAAACCATTAGATGTTATTTTTCCATGTCACCAAGTGTCACTTTGCCTGGACCTTCTTTACCTGGGATGAATTTTTGCTGAGGAATACAAGACACTTGGAATGACCATCACAGGAGGGTTATTTGGGATGATAAACTCTGCTGTGTTAGGGACTTTAAATCAGGGAGAACATTTCATTTTCAGCACAAACACCTGATTTTCAGCCCAGTAACAGTTAATTGGCAGAGACACAAGGTAGAGAAGCCTTGTGGAGTGAACTGTAATGAGAGGAAAAAAGTATTTCATTACAGCAAGGAACCAAGTGATGGTTCATTCTCTATATCCTTGTAGTGGGACTGGCTGATGCCTTTTCCAGCCCATTATAAAGGAGAAGGAATGGAGTTCCAGGGCCAAATGGCAGAACATTACCTAAGATGTTAAAAAAAAAACAACAAAGGAAAGATCATAACTGCAATTAATCACGAGCTTGAAAATATTCAAGGAGAAAAAGTGGGACGGAGACAAAATAATTAATAGCATGAAGAAATGAAAATTTCCTGAGGTGTGAGGACAGGGACACTTAATGGAATAGAAAGCAGCAGAACTGCTGGAAGCACCTACTTATCCCAAAGCCCATTAGCTGAGGAGACTCGTTGTCACCAGGGTTATTAACGTGAGGAGCTCAGCAGGAGCCCTTTGAAGAGCTGCTACGTTGATGAGTGAATTCAGAATCCACAGAAAAATATTAATGGAATAAAACTGAAACCCCACAAAGCTTTTAAGAGCCAAGCAAGTGTCTCTGCTTCAGGACATGAGGGCAACCTGGGAGGGTAGAACTTCAAAAGAAACTGATTTGTGGGATGAGGTTTCTCACGTTTCCCTTGGAATTGCGAGGAGCATCTGTGCCTGGTGACAGAGTAGGGGTTAGGTAAGCAGTGGTTTTATCAGATTGGTGAATTCCTTCATGGGCTGCAGCATCCTTCCTTTTCTGCAAAGACTGAGTTCATCAGCACTGGGGGTTTTTAACCTGTTTTCATGATGTTTCTGTGTTATGGTGTGATTCTGTCCCTCCCGTCCTCACAGAGGGGTGGGGAGGGGATGGTCTGGGATCTGGCTGAACAGTTTGTGTCTGTGAGGATCTTCCCAACCTGCTGAACTTCGTAGAATCCCAGAGCAGTTTGAGTTGGAAGGGACCTGAAAGATCATCTTTAAAGGCATGTTTCTGGGGGGTCCTGGGCAGGGCCAGGAGTTGGACCTTGATATCCTTGCGGGTCTCTTCCAACTCAGGATATTCTGTGATTCTCCATTCTCATCCCACCCCCTGGGCAGGGACACCTTCCACTATCCCAGGCTGCTCCAGGTCGCCTTCAGCCTGGCCTTGGACACTCCCAGGGATGGGGCAGCCCCATCCTCATGTGCGAAAGCTGCTGCAGTCACTTTTCTGCTCTGTGCCACCATGGAAATTCCTGTGTTAAATGTGTTCCTTCTGTTTATTTGGCACTGATGTCTGGAAAAACAAGGAAGACATTGGGATCCCAAGATTCCTGAACAAAGTCTAAAATCAGGACTTCAGGAAGGGAAATCCTGACTTTCCATGGACTGCTCTGCCTATAGCCCACTGCAGCTGCCCTTTCTGTCATCAAAACCATTCTCAGCTCTTTAAAGGATTCTTTAAATTACATCTGGTTACTCAAAAGATGCTTTAATTTCACAGAGTTCTTTTAGTTACTTAAATTATGTGAAAAGTTTTCAAGGATTGCAAACAAACCATTCCTGGGTTAGTAAGTGAGCTTTTCCCACACAGGATGTCATTTTGGTACAGTTGCTTGGAATATGGGATTTCCATGTGTAAACCCAATCTGAATAAATTCAGGTTGATTTTTTTCCTCAGCCCAGGGCTGTTGGTCAGTGGCTGAAGGAGGAGGAGGTGTAGAAGCTCTGTGGCTGGACAAGGTCTTTGCATCTACAGCGGTAACAGCTGAGGTGTGATGAGAAATAACTTCTCTTTGGGGAACCGTGCCCAAAAAAATGGTAAAAATAACCTGGAATGTTGATGATGGTGCACTGGCAGAACGAGTTTGCTATACTTGCCCTTGGGAAGGACCAGTTGAAAGGCAGGATTTGGATTTTAAAGGCTTGAGGGCTGTTTTTGGTGATGGATCAGACTCCTTGGGGAGGATCCTGGTATGTTGTGCCTGTAAATGCTGAGCAAATTTCCCTAAATGTGGCCTCCTCACATCAGGTCACAGAACTTCTTCTCGTGCCACTAAGTAATTTGTTAATTGGTTTTTGCACTGGTTTCACCATGAAAACACAGGTGGAGTGGGAGTTCATGAAAGTGAGTGGAAAGCTCAGTTCATGCTGTTGGCAGAACAGACTCTGAATGCACCAAGGCAGAGGAAAACACATTTTGTCATCACTGGACCCTTCAACCTTTGCTGCCTGGTGGCTCTGTTCTCCTGTAGCTCCGTAGTGGGCTCAGGATGGGTCTGTGAGCACCTTTCCCTAAGGGATGTTCCACATGTCTCATTTCATCGTCTCCTCCACAGAAGCGAGAACTGCAGCCTTGTTTTCTGGAAGGGTTTAATTTCAGGAAGAGAGAGAGGTTTTTTTTCTTTCTTTTCAGTTTTGATTTGTTACAGATGACATTTTCTAACCACACCACCCAAATCCAAAGGCTCTGAGTGAAATCTTTTTAGGAAGATGATGCTCGCAACCGCCTGACTGCAGTCGGGACTCAGAGAAAATCTCTGACAAGATTTGCGTTGGTTTCCTTTGCTCCTGGTTGTACTTGGGGCTGTTTCTGAAAAGCGTAACCACAGCGTGTTCCAGTCATCAGCTGCAAAGTGACAGCATCAGAGACAGGACTTGAAATCATCTCTAAAAATAAACAGCAGGCAGACTCTGGCCTGGGATGGGGATGGGAATGGGAATGATGGGTCTCCCATCTTTCTTTTCCCAGACCTGCCTGCCTCCAGTGGGGACACAGCACTGGGTCTTCAGCACACCCACAAAAGATGTTCTTATTGTTCTTATCTGAAGTTTTCCACTTCATTTTGCATGTTTGCATCCATCTAATGACAGCAAGGATGAGTAAGGAGAGGGCAGTTGCAGGAGCACTGGTACCTCCCACGTTACTTCTCAGGAACCACATTAGCACACAAATGACACGAACAGTGGGAATGTATGTGAGATAGTGTGAGGATCACGGAATCACAGGGTGGTGTGGGTTGAAAGGGACCTTAAGGATCATCTCATTTCACCTCCTGCCATGGGCAGGGACACCTCCCACTGTCCCAGGCTGCTCCAAGCCCTGTCCAACCTGGCCTTGGGCACTGCCAGGGATCCAGGGGCAGCCACAGCTGCTCTGGGTACCCTGTGCCAGGGCCTCCCCACCCTCCCAGGGAACAATTTCTTCCCAATATCCCATCCATCCCTGCCCTCTGGCAGTGGGAAGCCATTCCCTGGGTCCTGTCCCTCCAGCCCTTGTCCCCAGTCCCTCTCCAGCTCTCCTGGAGCCCCTTTAGGCCCTGCAAGGGGCTCTGAGCTCTCCCTGGAGCCTTCTCCTCTCCAGGTGAGCACCCCCAGCTCTCCCAGCCAGGCTCCAGAGCAGAGGGGCTCCAGCCCTTGGAGCAGCTCCGTGGCGTCCTCTGGGCTCTCTCCAGCAGCTCCAGGTCCTTCTGCTGTTGGACCCCAGGGCTGGGGCAGCTCTGCAGGTTGGGGCTCACCTGAGCTGGGCAGAGGGGCAGAATCCCCCTCCCTGCTGCCCACGCTGGGGGATCAGCCCACGCCACGGGGGAGTTCGGGGCTCCCAGAGCACATGGACGGCTCACACGGAGCTTTTCATGACCCAGAACTGATCTACCACCACGTTCAGCCCATTGAGTGGGTCCCAAGTCACCCACGTGTGTGTGGGGAGTTGGGATCTCCCGCTGTTCCGCTCACTTCCCAGTTGTGCCCCAACGTGTCTGGTTTCCATCCGCATCCGTGTCCTGCGGCTGGGATGGATCGAGCAGCCTTTGGGGTTCCCCCTTGGCTCACAGGACATGGGCTGAGACAAGCAGGATTAGGAGTTTTTCTAAAACAGAGGCTTAACACCCAGAGGAAAGTACTCTTGCAGGATATCAGACTCAAGCTTAATCCCTGACTTGGCATCCAGGAGTGTTATATCATGCTCAGGCTGGAGAAGTATGATGTCATTTTCCACACTCATATTTTATCTGAACATCTTATTAAAATCCTGTCATTCTCCCGTGTGCTTTCCCTAAGAGAGCTCGGATTGTCAGTGCACCACACTGGCTTCAGCCTGCAAGAAAGGTTTTAAAATGATTTTTATGTACAATTAAGGAGGAGGAAAAATATCTTTCAAGGCATCATTGAAAGAAAAGGAGTGAAAAATGCATTTTTTCATTTTTGATTACAACAAAAAAGAGGAAAGGTTGGCTTAAAAGCAGTATGAACATTCCTGTAAAGGCTTATTTTTATGCTTTAATTCTATAAATGTACCTGCAAAGTAAATGCTTTAAAAAACAACAAAGCACTGAAGCCTTGCACTATCACAGGCTCCCACCCTCCTGGCTGGCTGCCACATGCTGGCAGAAACCTTGATCTATCACCCTGGAGCTGGGAGGCAGCGGGGTGTCCTGCCAGTGGATTTTATCCGAGCGATGCAAGTGTCAATGACGTTCTCCAGAACTTATGGGTGGATTTTCCAATGAGAGAAAATAGCCTGGAGTGTCATTACCATACAATGCTGCGTCGTGCCCCAGCGTTAACGCTCAAACACAAAGGCAATTCAGGGTTTTGTCCCTAAATCAGGTGTAGAGTTCTCATGTTCAGAGGGGGGGTTTAGGTATTAGTTTCAAATTTTACGTGACACCTTTTTTCTAATTCTTCTTGTGCTCTCACTCCTCTTGTTCCAGTTTCCCAGTACCTTCCATGACCACCTTGGGCCAATTGGTACCTTTCCAACCACCTTCCTGGGACAAAGGTCCTTCTCCAGCCTGCCAGTCTGTATTAGTCAGAGGCATTTTAAGGGGATTTCCAAACCCCACTAACGCCCTTCCCAAAAATCCCAATGGGACAAGTCAATTCGACAAGTTTATCCAGAGAGAGAGTTTTCCAATGTCAACATACCATCAGGTTGATAAGGAAGTCCTTCAAAGCTAATTGCTTACTTGCAATTCTAGGAAATTATGAACTACTAGTAATTCATTATTTTTTAAAAAATATATTAAAAAAAATAATTACAAATATTTTAATATCACAATGTTTTCATCCTGGGTTAGTGTGTTCATCCTGGCCATGAATGAGTAGGACACATGGCATGGGAAGGGATTCTGCCCCTCTACTCTGCCCTCATGAGACCCCACATGCAGAGCTGCCTTCAGCCATGGGATCCAACATCAGAAGGATGTGGAGCTGCTGGAGAGAATCCAGAGGAGGTCATGGAGATGCTCCAAGGGCTGGAGCCCCTCTGCTCTGGAGCCAGGCTGGGAGAGCTGGGGGTGCTCACCTGGAGAGGAGAAGGCTCCAGGGAGAGCTCAGAGCCCCTTGCAGGGCCTAAAGGGGCTCCAGGAGAGCTGGAGAGGGACTGGGGACAAGGGATGGGGGGACAGGACACAGGGAATGGCTTCCCAGTGCCAGAGGGCAGGGCTGGATGGGATATTGGGAAGGAATTGTTCCCTGTGAGGGTGGGGAGGCCCTGGCACAGGGTGCCCAGAGCAGCTGTGGCTGCCCCTGGATCCCTGGCAGTGCCCAAGGCCAGGATGGATGGGGCTTGGAGCAGCCTGGGCTAGTGAAAGGTGTCCCTGCCCATGGCAGGGGTTGGAACTGGATGATCCTTAAGGTTTCTGCCAACCCAAACCATTCTGGGGCTCTATAAACAATGCACTAAAACCTGCATTTGGACCAGAAGAGGAATTTAGTCCTTGTCTGATTCCAGCAACTGAGAGGTTTCTGTCTGTTTTCTTCAAACCCAGAAGTGTTCTCCCAGTTTCGGTGACGAGCCCTAGATGCTCCAGCAGGTTCTGTGTGTGCTGCTGCTCCCCTTCCTCACCATCCTCCTCACTTTCTGCTCTTTCCCTAATTTAGCTTTCACAGCTACGTCTCTCCCTTCCTTTGTCGCTGCTCCGTCTCAGAACAGGAATGTCAGACCCAACAAACCTCCCTCAGCAGTTCTCTCCCTACAACCACGAACCCAAGCTGCAGCCACTTTCCATGTGGGTTTTGTCAGCCCTCGTGGAGCAGTAACAGTGTCAGAGATGAAAACTGCATTTTTGTAGTATTTTAGTACATGTGGTTGCTACTCCTCTGACACGAGCACTCTGAGTAGTATCTGGCACCCCTAAGCCCTATTCAAATAAAAGTGTATTTTCAGTTTGCTTTTTTTAATCACTTCATTAGTGATTGCTGCAGATCATCATCTCTGGGATGCCCACGTGGGCTGTTTTCAATTGTCTGCACATCCAAGGCTCACTGAGAATGGGGGGGTTGGCTTCTGTTCTGGTCATTAGATCCCTTTAGGTGATCCAAATCAAGTGCATTAGGAGAGCTTGAATTCCTCCTGCTTTTGCTTGTTCTAATCTTGGATAAATCCTATCCCTGTTCGCAGTGGCCAAGCATTGTTAATACATGTGGGTTTTTTAAAAAGCAAGCATAATTTTTGAGTATTTTTTTTTAGAAACTGATTTCTTTAATCATTTACTCGCATGCAGCATGAGTTTGTTGAATAGGTACTTTGAAGCAAATAGGAAAACAAGTACACTGTTTTCCTGATTTTTCCCCTACTTGGAAATTAAACACATCATTTAAACCCACAGAAGTGATTGAAGGAGGGAGATTTTCATGTGAAAATCTTAGGTGAATACCATGGGGCAAAATTCAGTAGGTGCTAACATATGGTTTTTTCCTCTGAGTCATATTGGAATGAGACATTTGTGTTACAGTAAGTACAAATGTAATTATGAAGCCAAATTTCACCTTCGAGAATAAATGGGGGGGAAATGGAAATGGCTGATAAGGATTTCAAATCAAACATCAAATGATAATGAAAATCAAATCCTGTGTATGATAATAGCTCACTGAATCATTTCTGTGGTAGGATATCAGCAGGTTCCTGGGATTTAGTGCCAAATCCCTGTGAGCAGAAACACCAATTGATTAATCAGAGAATGTGCTGAAAATTTATTCCACATATTAAAAGAAAAGCAAACAAACGAAGCTCCCAGAGAACCACCAAAAACACATATCCAGATTTGATTTTTGGAGGGATTTCCTGAAGAGGAAGAATTCTACTGCTGCTTTTTTTTTCCTGAACATTTCATTGGAAGCACCTTTCATCCTTGTATAGAAATTATAGGAAGCCCATCAAAGGCTCTAAGGGAAAAGGGGATATTTCCTCTCTTCCTGTGTTCGGATCTGATTTCCTGAAGAGAAGAGGAATTTCTGTTTCTTCTCTCCACCAGAAGAAAATGTATTTTGTGTTGCCCAACTTTACTTAAATAATTGAATTCCTATTCTTTAGGTTTTACACCAAATCCTGCAAACTTCACACCTGGAAAGAAACATTTCTTATCACCTTGGAATTACTGTAATTGTTCAGTGTTTGTTGGTAAGAGTCTGAAAGGGGAATGTGTTGCTTGTTTTCCTCCCGGAGGGCAGGAAACAACCGCACACGTGTCCTCGTGTTCCGGAAAAGCTGGGGCGTCACCAGGAGAGCAAGAATCCATAGGTAGTTCCTATGGCTGTATCAACATCACTCCTATTTTAACAAATGAATTTTTGGAGGTTCTTGGGAAAATTACAAGGAGGGTTGCTTGGAAAGCTGGATTTTTGGGGATGAGTGGGAGTTCTGCATTTGTAGGGAATGCTGGCGCTGGCAACGGGTTTATCCAGTGTGAACAAAGAGCGTTGATAATGTCCATCATGGGATACACACACACAGTACCCCAGGAAAATGCTGGAAAACTGGAGGAAAAAAAGACCCTGATCAACAACACAACAAGTCTTGTGGGGTGAACAGCAAAGCACCAAGTTGCCTTCGGGGCTAGCAAGTCAGGCTGCCTTCTAACAAGTCTTCTCTTCTAGATGCAAGGACTTTTCCAGAGTTGTGCTTGAAAAATGGCTTTTAAATACCACCTTTTCAAGTTCTCAGAGCCTGTAGAAAATCTGGAGTGGGTGCACTGACCTTGCCCCCACGTCTGTGATGTCCCCAATGAAAAACTGGGATTTAAAAGTGTTGTGTTGACCAGAATTGCTGCAATAATGTTGTGTTGACCAACTGAGTCTGTCAGCGCGTCTTTATGGATGCTCTCTAGATTTGAATAATGCTGAGAGATGGGATAAGGGTTGTCACAGTTAATAAACTCCACGGGTGTTTGATCCTCATTAGGGCTTTAAGTCGTTTTGGTGCTCACACTCACTTTCAAGTTGTGCTTAAATCCACTTCTCATTAACTGAGTCTGTGCTCAGGGATTGGGGTCTAAACTCCTGCTCTGAGCACTGCGCCCTTCCTAAGGTGCATTTGTCATAGTAATGACCCAAAATAGATTGTGATGTCCAATGTGTGTGTGTGTGTAAAAAAGGGCATCTTTTTCTATGAAAAACGGTTTTGGGGTTTTCTGTCTTGCTTTTCTAGAGAGCAGCGTGTGGTGCCAGCTGCACTCCGGAGGCTCCAGTGATGGAGTGAGGCTCAGAAACCCTCCTGGGCAGA
The DNA here is from genome assembly GCF_000738735.6 of Corvus cornix cornix. NCBI lineage: Eukaryota > Metazoa > Chordata > Aves > Passeriformes > Corvidae > Corvus > Corvus cornix. Next base: position 19,722,873 of record NC_046340.1, read on the forward strand.
CTCAGATCTATAAATGGCTGTGCAAATGTAACATTAGCTTGGGTTTTGATGGTCATAATAGCTGCCCAAACCCAAGTATCCATCTCGCACCTTTCTCCTCTGTCCTTGGTCAGTCTATGCTGTTCTCCACATTAGTTATGAGGGAAGATGGACAAACCTCTCAATGAGCTGAGATGTTCAAAGCCTTTAGAGACCCACTTTGGAATGATTCTTACTTGGAATTGCTCAGTGCACCCATACCCTGCTCTTCCTAAGAGTTGCAAAAGTGATGAGCTTTGCTTTGTTTCGGTCTTCTGATTTTCTGAGTGTCCATGTCAAGTGATGCCCTGAACAGAAACAGTTCTTCATTTTAGACTGGCTCTTTTGAAACAGAATGTTAGGGGAAGTATTTATTGGCTACAAGAGCCTTCATACCATGGATTTGTTTGGGTCAAGAATGCTTAAAGCTGATCACCAGGGGCCAGTTGCTGTTCCAGATACGCTCCGTGGTTGGGTTGGTCTGATGGAGTCATCGAGGAAAGGGTGTGTCTCTCGTATTTCAGTCCCACTGTGGATCTCACTGTGGTTCCTGGGGTCCACACTCCAGAAAATTGTCCTCTTGGCTAAGGAAGGGTGTGACTGAAACCACAGAGCTTCCAGCAGCATCTTGATGGCTTTTTCCTCAGAGAATATCCTGAGCTGAAGGAGGCCCACAAGGATCATCAAGTCCAACTCAGCGGGATCTTTTTGCCTTCTGCTCCCTGGGACATCAGGTCACTGGAATATTGCTGCAATTTTTGCTCTTTGCCTTTCAAAGCCCTTCAGCTCTTGCTTCCACCCATCTTCTGTTCTCTGGGCTTTGTTTATTCTCCTTAGACTGAAAAATGTATAAATATTTGAGGGTTTGTTGTTCGAATTGAGCTATTGCTTCAATCTTGCTCGTGTGTTAGGTTAGTCAGCAATAAAAACACTGAATCCAATAAGGAGCATGGGGGGAACTTCCAGCAAAATCAGGTGAAAATGTCTGTAAAAGGTTAGCTCAACATCTTGGAATCATGGAATCAATTAGGTTGGAAAAGACCTCTAAGATCATCGAGTCCAACTGTCCCCCAGCACTGCCAAGGCCACCACTGACCCATGTCCCCAAGTGCCACATCCACACAGCTGTTAAATCTCTGCAGGGGTGGAGACTTCACTGTTTCCCTGAGCATCCTGTGCCAGTGCCTGACCAACTTTTCCATGAGGAAATTTTTCCCTAATATCCAACCTGAGCCTCCCCTGACACAGATTGAGGCCATTCCTTCTTGTCCTGTCCCCGTCCCCTGGGAGCAGAGCCCGACCCTGCCCCAGCTGCCCCCTCCTGTCAGGGAGTTGTGCAGAGCCACAAGGTCCCCCCTGAGCTCCTTTGCTCCAGGCTGAGCCCCTTTCCCAGCTCCCTCAGCTGCCCCTGCTGCTCCAGCCCCTTCCCAGCTCCGTTCCCTTCTCTGGCTCCAGCCCCTCAATGTCTTTCTTGTTGTTTTCGATGTATAAGCTTGCTGGGGATTTTAACCCACCTGCTTTCCCTAGATTTTCTGGGTACCAACAAATATTTTGAATAATTCCAGCTTGAAATTTCAGCCCTCTGCTGAGTGCAGAAGGGCAGGAGTGAGGGATCCTGCCTGGAGCAGGGGGTGCTGTGGGATGGCAGCAGGCAGAAGATTTGCTTAAATATATTTAGTGACTTTGAATCTCAGTTCTTAAGAATCTCCTGTACACGTACAAATGTGTTTTACAGAGGCTTTTAATTTGAGCAAATTTGGGTTCCTGAGATTACATCTTTTCCAGCCTCTAAAACACAGGCTGCTGCTGCTGGAACTGTAAGTCCTTGTTCCAAAGCACTTCAAAAGTAGATTTTAGTTCTTAAGTCTGTCTTCCCTTTGTTCCCTTTGACAGAAGATGTTTCCAGAAGTTTATCTATTTTTAAGGTGGCCTGAATCCGATGCTGATCATGACAACTTTCAGACCAATTAATTTGGCAATGAAATCTTACAAAAAACCTCAAATATGCTATGTCAGGATCTTAAAAAAATTGGCCAACCCAACAAGTGGAGTTTCTGGCACATAATAAATAATACAGAGATCCTTTCTAGCTTGATAAGCAGGAAACTATTGATTAAAACCTTGTCTGTGGCTTATTTCCTGACTCGCCGAGCCAAAGCACGTTTGATCTGTCTCCGGTTGGAATCAGCAATATTTTTGTGTGGGTGCAACATGTCCTGCTCCCTTTGATCCCCTGAGATTTGTTTTGGCATTGCAGCAGCTATTTTTAGTTTGCTTTGTGAGAGAAATAAAAATGGTTTGATGAGCATCACTGTGTTTCAGATCTGCCTACATGTCACGTAAGGAGACTTGTGGAAGAGACCAGAAGCTGTAGGTGATGACCTGAAGACAAGTTGTATGTGATATATGGGATGTAGTTCAGAGACTAAAATGAATTTAAAATATGTAGGATGATACAGGAATAAACAACTACTCAATAAATACAGCATAAAACCTCATTTTAAATGCTCTGCTGCAGCTCCTGAATTTGAAAAGAAATAATATTTCCTGATGGTCTTTAGATTGGGTAGTTTGGTATCTGTTTAGGATAGTGAGGGGCTTTATTTATAATGTGACCTCACCCAAGATCTATTCTAAACAGTAAATACTTTATCTAAATGAAAGAAAAAAATTCAAACAAAGAAAGAAGGAAAGCCCCCCACCCCCCCAAAACCCTGAGTCATTTAAAATAGGTTCATTTCAGTGCAGGTATTTTTTAAATGGATGAAGGCAAAGTGCTCCATCCACCCTATGTTCTCCGTATGCTTTTCCAGGAGTTTCCTGCCAGCTCTTAGGATTAAGCCATCGCTTCTAAGAGTAGCTATTGAACACTTTGGGATCTGGGCCACCAGCTGTGGGACCCAAGCACAGCAAGGAAATCACCTCTCTATGGGCTTCCCAGCTTTCCGTGTAGCTGAGCCTACCTTGGGAAGAAGAGCAGTGGCTCATCCCCCACGCTGCACATCCTGGAGGAAGCTGGGCAGTGCTGGTGTCAGGGAAACATCCCAGTCTGACCATTCACAAGACTCATGGCAGTCACACTCCCAGCATTCCTCAGCACTGGAGTGGTGCAGGCTTAATGAAATCCTCATTTGTTTTGAAAAAAAAAACCCAGGAAATTCAGGGGTGAAGTCCTGCACATCCCTGTAGGCTCTAATAAAAGGGGGAACGAAAAGTATTGCAATATAAACCTACATGTGAAGCTGTAGGGGAAACGACGACGTTCTTTTTGGCTTTAAATAGGAATGGAGTTTGTTTTTAATTGCACGTTGGAGCAATTAATTGGGCTGGTTTATGCCAGGATGAAGCATTAGGACAGTGAGAAGCATTCCTGGGTCTTGGCCTTCGTCTTTCCCCAGAGACTGATTTTTCTGGTGTGACAGTGACACTGATTGTCTTTCAGCTTAATCAAAGAAGTGTAGGTAGAGCGTAGGGATAGAAAATTGGCCTTGAATTTTCTATTAATCACTGAAACAGTCTCTCACATTTGAGGAAAATTTAAAAAAAACTTAGACAGCAAAAAGCCCCCATGTTGCTTTTAATAAAAACAGCCAAAAACCCCTCCCCAAACCCTTTTCATCAGTAGAGGGAAGAAAATGCAGTTAGTGGGAACTAGAGCTCTTTGTGTTCGAAATGCCGGCTGCCTTCCAGCCCTTGCTGGAGAACTCGGGCATTTCAAGAGCTCACTCTTGAAAAGTGCTGTTTTGGTCTGAGCTACACCAGAATCCTCTTGGTCTTGTTGCTCACCTATTTTCATCACACTCTTGCTTTCGGTTGTTTTTTGGGTGAGGAATTCCTTGCTAATTCTGGCCAGATTTTGTAGTTACCTAGCGATGTCACTTTTTATTGCCTCCAAGTTATGGTTAGCAGCATACAGAGGCTGTGAGCATCCTCAGCCACAGAACCATGGAGTTGTTCAGGTTGGAAAAGCCCTCTGAGCCTGTAGACTCCAACCATCCCCCAGCAGTGCTAAGGCCACCCCTAACCCCTGTCCCCAAGTGTCACATCCACACGTCTGTTAAATCCTTCCAGGGATGGGGACTCCCCCCCTGCCATGGGCAGCTGTTCCAATGCCTGACAACCCTTCCCATGAATAAATTTTTCCTAATATCCAACCTAAACCTCCCCTGCCATGGACTGTGTTACTCCCTTCTCCTATTCCAGCTGGACAGGGAGAGGAAGTGAGACCATGTACTTAATTGCATTTTAAGAGCAAAACATTGGCAGAACAGCTTGTGGTCACACTGAATGCTGCTATCTCCAAAAATCAAGGAAAAAAGAGGTGGGAACAAGCTGATAGAAGATAAACGATGCTTCGTGAGCTTTATTCCTTCACTTGGGGTCAGTAACATGAAGCAGCTCAGATGATGTTCCTCAAAGGGAGGGTTGGTGAGAAGGATTTCAGGGCAATGTGTCACAAGCCACTGATTCGTTACAGTTCAGGGTTGAACTGAAATAATTATGTGGGAACCTTCTGGTTCCTTTTTTATTCCTCTGCAGTGGCTAAAACGAACCCAAATGTAGCAGTCGTGGCTGATACCATAAGTTTTTAGGTGATTAATATGTACCAAAGCTCTGCTTGAGGTGATAATTGAAACCAAGGAAGAATCCCAGGCAGCAAGAACAAAGATAACCTTTAAATAGGAATTCCTGCTTTCTGGGTCTCTATGTAGGTGCCTGTCTGAAAGCCCAGGGACCCTCCTTTGATCTCAGCTTTCATCCCATCAAGCAGAATCTCTTTGATCCTGGCCGTGGTGGGGATGGCCCTTCCTCAGCACTGTTGTTCCTCTCTCTGGGAGAGCTGCTGGAGCAGTGCTGAACATGCCTGCTGTGATTTGTAGCTCCTGCTGGCAGTACCTGGAAAACTTCAAGTTTTCAGGAACCCTCAGATTTACTAGAGGGGTTTTAGGCTCCCCTTTTGTAGCCCTTCTGCTGGTGCCAGGCGCTGCCTGTCCTGGCCTGTGCTTTCCCATTGCTTGCTGTCACTCCTGTGCAATATCCACCCTCCTCTTTCCTTCACCCCCAGGAAACCTTTCAAGCATCTTGGTGAATTTATTATTTATATATTTAATATGTGTATTTATTTTCTTTCCTTTCGCCACCAGTGGTGGGACTTTTGGTGTGATCTCATGTATCATCCACTCGAACGCACGAAAGAAACCAAGCCAAAGTCAGGGGCACATCCCAGAGCCCTGGGATTACACCCAATTCCCGGGGCCGTCGGGACCATTGACGTACGTGGCATAAATTAAAACAGCAGACAAAAGCTTTGGTGAGGGAGAAATACGAACGTTGGATGTGGGAACTTGAGAAGCAAAAGCCATTTTAGAGCAGAGCAGGAATCATTTCCAATCACCTTTTTTCTTCTCTCCTTCAGGCTGTGACCGTGCGGAATTCCATGGCCAAGTCGTTGTACAGTGCCCTGTTCGACTGGATCGTGTTCAGGATCAACCACGCGCTCCTCAACTCCAAGGACATGGAGGAAAGCACCAAGGTAACATCTCACCAGCTCTTTTGGCTCCTCTCTTGGGTTTTTAAAATAGGTAACTGCACAATGAAACATTACCCAGGCGTGCTGCTTAACATGAAGTTAATTTTTCCTCAGATCGTAACTGAGTACCTCGTTATTCTAAGCGGTGCTTGCTGAGCTGAGAAGGGTGAAACACCTCAAGTATTATAAGCTCAAAGCAACCAGGGAAGAGATTTTGTTGTAGCCACAGAAGCCAGTTTTCCCAACCCCTCTAGGAGCAATGGAAATAATTTTCCTCCTTGTGTGTAAAACTAGAGGTCCCTGTATAACTGAGGGAAAAAAAGGGAATTCTTGCTACCTCATGTTGGTGAAGTTGCTCCATGATGAAATGATGAACGAGCTGGGTGTCTGTAGTTACTGAGGTAGTACAGTAGAAAAATGGAATTAAAGAAAAAAAGCCATGGTGGGAAGAGTGGAGCTGGTGTGGTGCCCTACCACCTTCCCAAAGGATTGATGGAAGGAATGATGTGAAGTTTCCTGCCATAGCAGGGTCTGGGTGCTGTGAGCCAGGACATCCTCCCCAGCCCTCTCGTGTATTCACCCACACTCCTCGTGGCTGGGGGATACTGACCCCAAAATCCATGTCCACGCACACACGCACTTCCAGCTCTCCAGCTGCCCTTGGCTTGGGAATCTGGGACATGGTCCAGCAGCATGTGGGGCTTTTTGGGGGATTGTGCATCCAAACTAAAGTCACAGCTGCCAAAAGGAGGATTTTTGCTAAGCACTGACATTTGGATTGTGTCGGAGGATTGAAGTTGCAGAGACTCTCGGCATGGTCACTCCTTTCTTTAATTCCAAAAATGGCTTGTGGAGCGTAATTATGGACTGGAAATAAAAACATGCCTATGAAATCTGGTTCTATGCTTTTCTGACAAAGAAGGGTTGTCACAGTGATAACATCCAGCGAGCCTTCTGACTGCACATGCTGCCTCTCCCTCTGTTTAATATTTTACCAGAAATGTTGTATTCTTTCCTGATTTTTTTTCCAAGTCATCAGGAGTTTTGTCTGGGCTGTCAGGAAAAAACAAACCACACTGTTTACATATTTGGCGAAGCAGAAAAGGGGATTTGTTTTGACAAGGAAGTGCATCTCAAATGCTAATTATTTTTTTGTTAATGACCCAATGATTGTTTTAAATTATTATCTGTTCTGTAATATTTAAATACAAATCAGTCTAGGACACTCTTGTGCTTAGTCAGCGTGGCTATGAAAGTGAGGCACCACAGTAGGTGTTTATGGGCCATTAAACTTTGCTTCCCAGCCTCAAATCTCAGCAGGTAAGAGCCAGAACAGCCCAAATTCCTGCTTTTTTCCAGCATTGCTGCTGCACATTAACCCTCTGCTTCCTCCCTTCAAGACTCACATGGAGTGTAACCACCTTCCCCCTTGCCCATCTCCCTGTGCCATCTCATGAATTCCCAATTCCCAGGTTTCTGACCCTTTTTTTTGCTCCAAATTGTAATGGTAATATCCAGGTCAGGCAGCAGGCGCCGGGAGCTGGGAGCAGTGTTGCCCCTGTGCCAGAGCAGATCCACCCACGCTGGCAAATGCCCAGGACCCGGAGCTGCAGGAACGTGCTCATACCCAGAGCCAGGGAGGCAACCCGGGGCTGTACTTGGCCAGAGTTTCTGAAGCAGAAAGGCAGCGCACAAAATACCAGGGAATATCTGCTGCTCTAGGCAGGAGTGTAGTTCAGTTTATCTTCAGAATCCTCTGTGAATTGGATTGATTCCCACAAATCTCCCAGAAATCAGGAAAATGCACAAACCCTCCCCATTTTAGGGGTGGAGAGCGTGAAGAAGAGATTTATGTGCATTTCAGAGCAGCTTTGTTAAACATTGACCAGCCAATTTTCCCTTGAGTGCTTCTACCATGTCACCTCCTCAGCCCTATTTTTAGCCCCCAACTTGGGTCATTCCAGCACAGAGGGAGGAGAAATGTCTCTGTGGACTGGGCAAGGCTGGGAATAGCTGCTCCTTTGCCCTCGAGGAATAATGTTGCTGCCAACAAGTGTCGGAGGGATCCCGGGCTCTGCAGCTGCCCTTGAGGCACCAACCAAGAATCACCACCCTGAGAAACGGAGCCAATGCCCACTAATCTGGTTTTTCCTACCACTTCCCAATCCTCTTGAAATCCTTTTCAGTTCATGCTTGGAGAAACCCCAGATGAGGATGCAGGTTCTTCTTAGCCTCCCATATGTTGTTTCGAGGTTGGGCAACACCAATGAGTAACTGGGAGGTGGACTGGGAGCAGTAGCACCTCCAAACCTTGGGAATAGCTCCTTGCTGTGAGGCAAGACCTCGGCACTTGGATGACATCTCCTTGCTGGCACCTACCAGCCAAAAAAATCTCTTAAACACACCAAGTCTCTGATTTATGAGAGCAAAATACAGCCTTGCACCTCAGAAACTCCTGAGTGTGCAGTGGGTGAACGGTGTGTGACTCACCCTGCGGCAAATGGCCCGGATTGATCCCAGCCCACGCTTGCCGCTGATATTCCTCTGACTTTTAAGATATATTTTGAAACAATCCTGCAGGTTGGAAAGGTTCAGAAAGTGTCAGATGATGGATTTGGGGCACAGAGCTTTCTTTTATGATAATCACATGGTGCAGAGGTAAAACAAGACTCAAAAGCATCTCAATTCAGAGTGTGTTTGGGAGAAGTTGATGAGAAAAATTAATACAGAAGTTTCTCTCTTCATGAGTGTAGATTTGATTGCAGTGGGGCAATGGGAACCGAGGTCATTTTCAGATCCCAGTATGTGTTTATTTGATGTCAGCAGTAAGGAGAAGATCAAAAGATGAAGCTGGGCAAAGAAAAATAAACAGTCAGCTGTTGTTCTTCCATATTGTCCAGCAAATATTTGGAAGATGTAAATCAGACCTTTGATATCCAAATTTAGTTAAATGTACAGTGAAATATTTTGGGAAAACATAGTGGGATTTGGCTTATCTTGCTTGATGACAGGATTTGGAGCATATTATTTCTGACCCGAGTTGTGAATAAGTTATTTGATACCTCCTGGTTTATGGCAGTGGCAGATCTGCCATGGGTTGGATTTGCTCTGACTCCCTTTTCCTTCATCTTCTCTCAAGTGCTTTTAGTTCCTTTTATGTTCTCATGATTCCCTACAAACTGTCTGAAATTTGACCTTTATTAATGAGGTCAGAGACTTTTCCTTCTCTTGAGAATGAAATTACTAAACCTCCCAGAGCCTCTTATTGAATTCCCCTTCCATAAATCAGATTGGGAATTGCTAGAAGTTCATCTCACTGCTTAAAACGATGATAGAGTGGAGATCGTGGTGGATCAAAAGGCATTTCCAAGGGTGCTTTTAATCTTTTCCCATTTGGTTCTTGTGAAGTGTCTTAATTTCTTCCTAAATCACCCTGCTGCCGTTTTCGGATGACGTGCCGCATACGTGGGGATGATGGTGAACTCATGGCTGTGAAGAAAATTAAAATTAATGGCCATGAAGAAAAATTCGTGGTTGAACTCATGAAGAACTCAGGGCCATGAAGAAAATTCATTAAAATTAATGGCCATGAAGAAAAATTTGTGGTTGAATTCATGAAGGACTCATGGCCATGAAGAAAATTCATTTAAATTCAACCAACCAGTTAATTCTTGGCTTTTTGACCTGAAGCAGAGGAAGAATTGCTGAACATGCAGTGTGTTTAATGTGCATCAGTTCATTAATTTTAGGTCCCGACTTCCAAGTTTGTAGCAAATCACTGCCTCTCACTTTATATAATAGGTCATCGTGTATATTGGGGTGATGTAGTTTGGAGTGGTCCTTTTAGATGAAGTGGTGATGGATTTTTGGATTGTTTTGGGGAGGGATTTCTTGCAGTGTCAGCTTTGGAATATTGTAAAAGAAAAGAAATTACAACGATGAAGAGAGATAAAAAAATTAAAAATAGTAATAAGCAAGATTTTTCCCCCAAATTTGAAGCACACCTATTTGTGATTGCCAGAATGTACCTCCATGGTGGAATGACATCACCAGCGTGCATTTGGGGCATCATACATCAGCTCCAACAATCCCTATTTATTGGCACTTTGGGAATTGGAGAGCACGGAGCTTCAAGGCCATCATTTGCCAAAAGCCCTTAAAACTCTTGCTCTGTGTTTAAATGTCATGGCTGAGACATTTTAAGAAAAGCATGAGGTCATTTTTCATCATCTCAAGCAGAAAGTGCTCACTGACCCAGGGTTCACCCAAATTTTAAAAATCCTCATGGACATGCACTTTTGATCACAGGAATTTTGATATGTTAATTAATACAGTCACACTTTTAAATTTTAAATGTTAGTTTTGATAAAGAAACAGCATTAATCCACAAACTAGACTTGGCAAGTCAAGGTCTAAATTATCTTTGTGTGATTTCCTCATGGCACCTGTTCAAAGGATGGATTTGAAACTGAAGACTCATAAGATTTGTAAATATAAAGCTCCTTTGATTATTTTTTTTAAACTATTGGGCTGCAAATTTAGTCCTAAACCCACCCAGATTACACACTTTTTACAGGCCGTTCACCAAAATTAATTCCTGTATATGTCAATGGAAATGGTGTTTTTTCACCTTGCTACAAGAATTGACTCCGTGTTAGTACATTTGTGCTGCTTTGTCAGGGACAGAGAGCAGAAAAAGAGCCATAAATTCCAAATTTCTCAGGATTTAAAGTTTTCCCAAGTGGCATCCGCTGGCCTCGTTCTTTCGGGAGCGTCGTAGCAGGGGACAAACGACTGTTTCACCACAGAGCTCTGCCCGGATTTCTCTGGCGTGAAACTCTGCAAAAAACTACACTCCTTAAAATCTGTATTCTGGAGGAGTTTGGGAGTTGTGAACACAGGGATGTGAGAAAAATTGCTGTTTTACTCAGTATAACAACCATGGCAGAATTAACCATCCTCCTCCTGGACGTGTGGTTTGATACCTGCAGTGGTTTTGTGAAATACAGATTTCTTTATAGGTCTATACGTGTTTCATTTTGGGTGTCAGCAAAAAAATTATAAAAATACAGCTTTATAATATAATATTTTCATGAGATTCTTTTATAACTGACATGGCTATTTTTTCCTCTCTATGACTCTTCTGGTTTGCTTTATAAGTGTATTTCCACACCCACATTTGGTAGCAGCTTCAACACAGTAAATGAACCAGATTTGGAAAAAAAGGGAAAGGGTTTTTGTGCTCAGTTATTTCATATTAAATTAAGTTTGTGAGAGCTTAAAGATCCTGTTCAGCTTAAAGTCTTCACTCATGACAGGGGCTTAACTATTTCCACAGAGCATCAATGCAGTGCTTTTGAAAGCTGGTGTCAGTAAATCCATAAATAGTCTGGAAATGTGAGTGTTTTATCTTCCAAGTCTTGTTTGTATGTGGTGGAATAGAGACTTTTATGTAGGGGAATTTTAGGGAACTCTTGTGGATTGTAGAGATGAGCTTGAAGAGCAGTGGGGTGGTTGGGATTGGGATTTGCAAGGGTGATGTGAAGGGAGATGAGAAGAAGTCACTTTGTCCTGTTTCCATCATCCATTTTTCCATGGATAATGTAGATAAAATAAGATCCATTAATCACACAGAGAGTTTAAGAAGAATTCCTCCTGAGTTGTATTTAAAAAAGAGGTGAGGCAGATTTCAGCCTGGTTAATGAACATAGCTCTGAACAAAAGGGTTGCCACATCCGTTGGGACAAGCAGGAGAAGGTGCTGGACCTCGGGAAGCAGTGGGTGAGAGTGAATCCCTCTGCCAGGCTCAGTCCTTGGTCCAGCGGTTCCCAGTTTCCATCTTCTGGTCAAAGGGCTGTTTCTCATGGGTGTTTCGCCAAGTGATGCAAACTTCTGGGAAAATGGCCAAGGGCCTTCATCCTTGTCATGGCATCGGGGAGGTAGAGCCTGTCTGGCCCTGGAATAGGGAGAAAAGCCTGGACAAAAGATGAAGTAGCCAATGAGCTCTTGGGAAAATGGGTTAGAGACTTATCTTTGTGCTTAAATGCTTTTCTTGTTGTGTTTTTTTCTTGTCCCAGTGGCCAGAGTCCAGGTCAGACAAAGCTCCAACTCACAGCCCAGTGGCCACTCTGCCCACGGCAGCCGTGCCTGCTCCAGCCGTAGGTGGTTCCCTGGTCAGGAGTCGGGCACAGAAGGAATATTTTCCTCCCACGTTGTGTGATCTGTTGAAAATGGACAAAAGGCAGTGTGGAGAGGCTTGTGGACAGTCTGGTTTATATTCCTGGCAGTGGCGTTAAGCCGGTCTCAGCAAGGAAGTCTTAGAAAATCCAGAGTGCAGGTAGCACCAATAGAACTAAAACCAGGGAACCTGGCAGCTCTCAGGACCTTTGAGGTAGAGGAGAGGGGATGTTACTCCTCCCTACTCGAGGTTTGGCTCATTTGACCAATGCTAATGCTTTTACCGCTCTTATTAATTATTTAATTAATTGTAATGGGTGAGCGGAGTGTTTGTGTGAGGTGGCTTTGGTTGGACCCCAGGGCATGGTGCTCTAATGAGCTGCTGGTGGAGCTCTCCCTGCACATGTCCTTCAGGCTCTTCACCCTTTTTCTGATGACAGCAGCCTTGCTGGGTGGGCACAGTCCGAGTTTTATTTATTACTCATTATTAATTAGGTTTTTGACACAACAGTCAGGTACAGGCTTGGAAGCTGCAGCAGAAATTGTATCTTGAGCTTGTTTTTCACCCCGGCTCCCTGTGCGGATGAGGTTTATCTGCTGACAAATCCCCCTGTCCCTCTTCCTCTGGGTTTCCCAAATCCGTCTGACAGGCAGAAGGCTCAAGTATTTTGAAAACCAGTACCTACTCAAAGGAGAAAGTTCCACATTTCTACTCCCATCAAGGGTAGGAAGAGCAGTCTGAGCCAGGAGGTGATGGGTTGCACTCACTCGTGGGCCAACATGCACCTGGCCAGAGGTCTACTGCCTCTGGTTGCCTGGCTGGTGTGGAGGGAGTGGGATTGGTTGTGGAAAGAGGAGGGGGCCAGGAGGATGCAAAGCAAGCTGGGAATTCACTGCAGCATTGACCTCCCTTTGCCACCATAGGAAACCTTGGGGCACCCACATCTTAATGAGCATCTCAAGAGGTCGTTGTAGATGAGAGACCAAACAGGTGTTGGCTCTTCAGTTTGGGGGAAAAGCCTGGCATGAGATACAACTGAGGTTCACAAAATCATCTAAGTGATGGGGAAAAAAGGCGATTTAGAACTGTAACTCACCAAATCCTGCAATTTATATTATGGGTTATGGATTTAATAAAAGAAAAAACTTCCCTGTTGTGACCTTCTGGAAATTCTTCAGAGAATGTAGGGCTCGTAGTCCCAATGGGTTCAAAAAAAATAGGGTGGTTCCCTCTTTACACTTCTCTTGCCCATGAGCTAAAGGAGCACAGAGGTGTCTCTCCATATCCCTCATCCCAAACTGGGGGGAGCTGGTGGGAAAAGGTGCCAGAGTGCAGAAGAGCCACATGGACACAGCCAGGGCTGGGCCAGCAGTTAGGGCTGAGTGTTAGTCAGGACTTTGGACTCCCTTTTCAGCAGCATTATTATTTTTGTGTTAATTCCCCCCTTTCGGTGAGGCAGGAGCGGCTCGGTGCTCCCAAACATCAGTCCACCATCTGATCCACCTGACAAACAAGGCACATCCTTTATTTGTGATACTATTTTAGTGCTCACAGGAGAACTAAAGATTATTTCCATGGGAAGCCCTGATGTGCAGGAGCTTCTTCTTGAGGTTTGCAGCTGGAGCGGGTTTGCTTGGACACATCCCTCACCTTGGAGGTCCTTTCCTGTGGATTGTCTTCACAGTGCAAGCCTTTGCTTCCCAAGCCCATGCCCATTTTTCCTCTCTGAAGGTCAATACTCTTAAATCCAATGGAATAACTTGGAATGGGGATCAGGTTTCTTCAGAGATGGCCATTTGTTTGTAAATGAGAAAAAATTCACCTCTCAAAGGGCTTTTCTCTTAGAACAAGCCCTTCTGTCCAGATATCTAAAGTTACATGTTGTCTGTCTGATTTGGAGTCTTCCAGATGGTGCAATATCAACAATTCCAGTAAAATTCCTGCTGTTAAGTATATTTAATTCTGCCTGTGGGCTTTTGATTATGCACTGTGTACAAATAATCCACTTTATGTGATTTTATTCTAACCCTCACTCTTACTTTTCTTGCAGACTTTATCCATTGGAGTGCTTGATATTTTTGGGTTTGAAGACTATGAAAACAATAGCTTTGAACAATTCTGCATTAACTTTGCCAATGAGCGCTTGCAGCACTACTTTAACCAACACATCTTTAAACTGGAACAGGTAAGTCTGGAAATATTTACTCTCTGATGCCAGTGAGTGTTGGCATGACTTTGTAGCCCTGATAATGTTCTTAAATTGTCCCTTTAATTCTGTTTTGTTAAGGAGCGTACACTGAATTATTCAAATTAACTTCTAACTGACTGTATGACAAACTTCCACCTGTAAAATAAAATCCAACCAGACATTTGCTGGTTTAAAAGAAACATTTTGGGTTCCATAAAATCATGAAGACCTTAGCGACTGCTCTGTTGTCCCCTTCATATGTGCTTGAGGGCTCATCCATGAGCAGTTCCTTCCTTGCCTTTGCCTGGACTTGCTGCCGTGTCATTTGATATCACATAAAAGGTTTTTTTTGATATCTAGTGAAAAAGCCACCCCAATCTTCCAGTGGTTTTTGCCTTCCAGTGTTGATTTGTGGGGAGGGAGGAGAAATGTCTCTCTCACGTGTTCTCCAAGGTCAGACTTGACAGCGTTATGACCTTCAATAGCCCTGGCAGATTAGGAAAGGCTGAACTTTAGGCTTTGCTCTAGGTTTGTTAAGACAAGGTGTTGCTTTGCCGCCTCAAATTAATGCACTTGAGAGAGATAACAAAAACACAGGCTGCAATCCAGCAGGTAACACACACAAGATGGCTTAGATGGGTGGGAGGAGGCTTCTCCATTTGTTACCCAACAACAAGCAGGACGAGAAAACTGAAAGTACGTGTTTCATGGATGGACAATTGTTATTGGGCTGTATAATACAGAAATATGTTAGAGACCTTCAAAATACCTTTTTTTGACATGCCAGTCTGCATGTCCTCCCTCCAGGTGAAAGCCTTCTTGGGGATGCCAAGGGGACCCTTCCTTATTGTCATTACAGCCCAGACCTTCCCAAAAACCCCAACAGCTTCATTTTGGGCCTCTTCAGTGTTCTCAGAGATTGGAAAATTCAGAAGAAAAAGTTGCTGTGAATATGAGGATGTTCAAAAAACAAGTGATCTATCCCTGTGTGGGTCACTTAAGGAGTGTTTGCTGATGAGTTTGATGGTTTCTGTTAAATCTCTTTGCTTTTGATCAATAAGGTGGAGCAGAGCTGCTCAAACCCATTTAATTTCAGTTTTTTAAGTGGCCTTTGTATGCAGGTGCACCCTACTCAGTAGACACTCCAAGAATGGGAAAACCTGTCTATTCCTAGGAACAGGTTTCTTTTCCCATTGTCCACCATAAAAATGGAAGTTTTGATACTAGCACAAAGCCAAACCAGCTGGACTTTTTATAAATGTTACCATACACTTCCTAGAAGAGACTCGGGGAGGGAGCACCCTTCCTGAAAGCTGAAGACAGATGATTCCTCAGTGAGGTGGGGTTTCAGCAGCCTCCTCCAAGATGCTGTCATCCATGAGGGAATTCCTATTATTGGGCTGGGATTTCTTAGCAGGTCAGTGCTCCCCCCAAGCCTGGGGGATGCACAGAGGTCCTGAGCGCAGCAATCCGTAATTCTTGGAGCAGCTTCAGGGCTAATTAGCTTTCTCCTGGACATCTGTCAAGCATGTGGAGTCAGTGGAGTCAGTGTTTGCTGTATGGATATGAGGAGCAGTTGTGGAGCCATCAAACTGCAAAGGGCCCATTCCAATTCTTAATGCCAGAGCACATCATCCTCCTGGATCCTTGCTGGAGCACTGCAGGCTCTGCTGCTGGAAAATTCAGGCATCTCGGCATAGCTTGGGTCTATAAATACAAATAATCTGTGCAGCTGCAGGAGTGCTGATTCTTGGGTGAATGAATTGGATGGTTTAACCATTTACTTTCCCTGGAATTCCAGCTGCATGTGAAGGATTGGATTCGATGGAAAGAAAACTCGAGGATGCATATTCAGGTCTTGGATCTTCAGCATGTCCTTCCTTCCTCACTGGCCCAAAGGTTTTTTAATGAAAGTCACGAGTCTACAAATGAAGACCAAGAAATTAATATTGTGTTTCAAGGGAGCAAAGTAGTTCTGTTACTTCAAAATGTGAATTTATCTGAGGTATTTGTGGCTTTATAAGCGTTTCTGTGATGCCTTGGTAATGGGGACCTGAAGTGGATAGATCCTTCTCTGAATCCTCAGCTCTCCAAAGCTTGCAGGAGGCTGAGGAGAGATTGCTGAGATACCCGGACACTTCTGCTAAAACATAAGTGACAAAATTAAACAGTCACCAAGGATTTTTCTTGAAATCCTAATAGAATTTGTCTGCCGGAACGGCATTTAGCCATGGTGGAATTGTTGCCATGACATGCTGTTGATGTTACAGAAAGCAAAATACCCACCACAGTCCTCTAGGAGAACCATGGGGTTATTTTAATCTTTATTCCCTTCTTTTTTTCCATGGTGAAATCTAATACAATGTGTCTGGTGAGTCTTTTTTTAAACCTTCTGTCTGAAGATGACGCTATTTCCAGTGGTTTGCAAACAACCACCGAGGCGTCCTCGGTCTTCAGCCTGGTGCCTCCCGAAAATACAGCGGCTCTTGTGCTGTGACTGAGGGGCTGCAAAGGTCTTTGCAGGAGCAACCTCCTCTCTTGCAGCCAACCACGGGGCAAGGGTAAAGGCTTTATAAATCCTGGCCTACTCTACATCCGGATCGGTGATGATCTATTTATTAGTGTAGAAAGGTGGCTGTGGCAGGAGTTGTGACCTTGCCCTGTCACGGAACAGAGGTGGTGTTCTCCTCCCTGGGTATCTCGCAGGTTCCTGGGAGGAGGTTGGCTGAGGGGCTGTAGCTGGTGGCTCAGCTGCTGCCTCATGTGGGCAGCACGAGGCAGGGGGTCCTTCACCATCCCTCCCTCAGGCTGGTGGCTTCGGGTGACACGTCCCTGTCGCTCTTGGACTCACTGGGTGCTGTCAGAGCATCACCTCAGCAGTGATTGTCTGTTCCCTGGCCCTGCTCCATCTCTGCGCCCTCATCAAGTGGCCTCCTGTGCAGAGCAGGTAAGCCCAGAGCTGCCCTGCAAATCAGGGAACACCCAGGTGCTTCTGGGAGAGGAAAACAGCGTTTTTGCATTGCACCTTGCCTTTTGTTTGGGTTTCTTTAGGGCACTGCACTAAATAATTGCTGTGGATGAAGACGTAGTTTGGAGATCACCAGTACCATACCACCCATGATCTGAGTTTCCTCCCAGTTTCCAGGTCTTTGGCAGTTTAGGGGCCAGGAGTACAAGTTTTTATTTCTTTATGTATCCCATTCTCCAAACTTTGTCATCTTTGTCCTCACCAGTCTTCCCCCATCCCTGCTGGGGCTCATCTGGTTCTCTCCACCTCACCCACCTTTCCCCATTTCAGCTAATGCTTTGCAAAGGTTGAGGACTCATCCTGTAAGTTTCCATCCCACAGGTCTTGCTATTTAAGTTCTTTTCTGCCTCTTTTTCCAGCTTTTGTTTACCCACCAAACCTCAGTTTCAAGGACATGCTTTTATTGTTTAAAAAAATCGATAAATAACCAAGGTTGAGGTTGAAAAAATTACATAATTTGGAGCACAATCAACTGGCAGGAGCTCAGGTGTTCAGTGAAGTCTGTTTTCTGGTGGGGTCCCTGGTGAGCTTGATGTCCCAGCCAGCAAATCTCAGGCTGCTCAGACTGAAAAACTGAATTTCAACAGGATAACGCATCCTCTGGAATGTTTGCTCAGCCATCCAAAGCTCCATAAATATTTAGGGAGGTTGTGTGGTTTACTGGTCCTGTGCAATAGGTGGAGTGCTCCAACGGTCTGGACTAAATCATGGGGGTGTTTGGTTGAAGGTGTGATTTGATGGTCCTGGAGGTCTGGTCACTCCCTCCAACCATGTCTGAGTTTTACCTCATGATTTTGAGGAGCAACAGCCCCCAGGGAACATGACACTAGAATGGGTTTAGATATCTTACTTAAATATCCCATTTAGAAATGATATTTAGATACCGTATTTACATAAGTGTGAGTTTAATCATTAACGTTTTCCAGCCTTGATTCTATGGTTCTGTGAACGTTACAACAGGTTGTTCATCACGGTGGGAGTGAAGTAATTTAAAAAGCATCAATCTAAAATACTTAAATTTAAAATAAATTACAAAAAAGGGTCTCTCTCCCGTTGCTCGGAACAGTCTTCCTTTCCTTCCCGCCAGGATTTTTTCTGTATCTCATCACTGGTTAGGCGTTAATGCCTCTTTATTGCCTCTGAAGACAAAAGCCAACCATCAGAAGTCAACCATTGAGGCCTGGGAGGCTCCGTTAAGTTTGTGTTTTCCTTGGAGATGGGAGAGCGGCTGCCCTCCGAGAACGCTGCCGTCAGCTGCGGGCCACATGACCCGTGGAGAAGGAACAAGCTGCACAAGCTATTGATTTATTATTTGGCAGAGTGCCATCGAATGCAACTCACATTTGGGGGAAGAGGAGGATGCTTAGAGCACATAAATCGTGCTAATAAAAATCAGGATGCTGAGAGCTGTTTAAATGGGATCTGCAGGGTAGGACGACTTCAAAGCACATGAGTGAACTGAGGGACAGCTCTAGTCAGAGCTGTGCCAGGGCGGGTTCAGGTGGGACATCAGGAGGAATTTCTTCATGGAAAGGGTGCTGAGGCATTGGAACTTCCCAGGAGGTGGTGGAGCCCCCGGCCCTGGAGGTGTCCAAGGAGGGACTGGACGTGGCACTCAGTGCTCTGGGCTGGGGACAAGGTGGGAATCAGGCACGAGTTGGACTCTGTGGTCTGGGAGGTTTTTTCCAAGCTCGGTGATTTTGGGATCCATTGTCAGTCTCCCAGAGCTTTGTCTTGGGTCCTTCCAGCATCCTTAAGTCCATGGATGTTGCATGGCTGGGACTGGGGCTGGGGGGCTTCACTTGCCACCCCCTTGTTTCTGGGTTTCTCCAGATAATGAGTAATCATTACAGGCAAATATAACATGTAATGTATAATGTGTAATAGGATATATCCTCATCTGTTATATTATTTATATATCCTCTGGTAGCATAGATTAGATTGAGTTGGAAGGGACCTGAAATATCATCTGGTTCCAGCTCTCCCCATGTGGAATTTCCTGACCTTTAATTGAATCCTGGTGCTGCATTTGGCCAGCCTGTCCCTCATTCCATGCTCCTTGCTGTAACTCTCCAAGTCACAGGTGCTTGCTCCCAGTGCCCTTATCCCTCTCCCAAGTCACCATGATCTCTTGAGCTTTTTTCCTCTCCTCGGAGCTGGTTCCTTCCTTTCTCCAGGTAGATGATGTTTTCTGCTGATTGTGGTTCCTACTCAGATGTATTGGCACAGACTGTTCCAGGGATACCAGTTTTTATTTATCAATGGTACAAAAAGGGTTTGGAGTGCCAGGACAAGGGGGAATGGCTTCCCAGTGCCAGAGGGCAGGGCTGGATGGGATACTGGGAAGGAATTGTTCCCTGGGAGAGTGGGGAGGCCCTGGCACAGGGTGCCCAGAGCAGCTGTGGCTGCCCCTGGATCCCTGGAAATGTTCAAGGCCAGGTCAGATGGGGCTTGGAGCAGCCTGGGACAGTGGGAGAGTCCATTAGATCTTGGAACCAGAAGACCTTTAAGGTCTCTTCCAACACAAGCATTCTGTGTTTCTGTTGGTGGATTTTCATAGGGCAGAGTTGTGCAATGTGACCTCTCCTCTTAAGCAAGATGACAAGCAAGAAATCTCTAAAAGCCTGTAAAATACTTCAACCAATGTAAAAATTGTCCTGCTGTGGCAGGACTGGAATCAGGAGTGTGTTAATGGACAGAAATGGGGAGTGGGACTGGAAGGGGGACAAGATTTTCAGCCTCAAAGACCCATCTGGTGCTCACCATGACCACGATGGAGGTTCCTTCACATCTCCTAACTCTGATCCATCTTTTAAGGTGTCAGTAGATGCAGATACAGATATTTCTTTTCCTCTTCAATTTTGATCAGAAGAAATTAAAGGAATGGATCCACCAGCAGATCCCACAGAAATGTTAAGCTTGTGCTTCTCATGGCTGTGTAAGGGCAGCTTGGGAAGATGTTCCCGCAGAGGGAGCCCGTGGGATCGTGGCAATGTGTGTGCTGCCAGCTGAACCATGCAAACCCAATTCTGCCTATTTTGAGAGCAAAATATAATTTATGACTGAAACCCTGTTGCCACTGAAGCTCAGGGAGCTGATTTGAGCTCAGAGATGGATGGTGTGGAGCTGGCACATGGTTTTCTGGGCTGAACCTGCTGGTTTAAAACGCTTTCATGATGGAGAGTGCAAATTCCAATAAATTCAAATCTGCCTATGTACAGCAGGGGGGAGTCATCAGTGAGTGAAGCATCAGCCTCAGAATAAGTCCAAATTCACTTGGCATTTGCTGAGGAGCTGCTGAAATAGTCACCGGGAAGGAGACCATCTCAAGGAGGACCTTGGCTGCAAGGGAAGGCTCATCAGCTCCCCTGCACTGCGCCATGTTATCATGGACAGAGGGGGCCTTAAAAACCTGTTTATAGACCATGTATTCATAGAGAACGTGGCTAAGTATTTATATTTGTTGTGTCTGTGAGCACATGGTTAAAATATATACATGTTATATCTTTATATTTATATTTATGTCTGTGTCTATAAATTCCTTTTCTACTAAAATTGAGAACGAACATAAAAATCCTCATTCCTAAATGAAACCTTCAGCCTCAGCATCTTTTCCTGGAGGGATGTCAGGAACTCGAGGCATCCACCCCGTCTGCAGCACAAGCAGACCAAGGACCAGACATTGGTCTCACTCATTTAGGAACTTTCCACATCCCATGGATTTATCATATCAAACTCATTTTAATCATCAATTTATGCCGGGAGGATTCTGCTGGGCCCATCTGCTGAGCCAGCAATTAATCCTCCGTGGGATGGGTTCATTCCTGGACAGATGAATCCTTAGGGGAAAGATTCCCCCATACCTTGCTGGCCATTTCCAGCTGTGCACAAATTTTCCCAAGCTCCCCAGGATGGATTTTAGGATGCAAATGTGTCCATATGTCCATATGAGGTTTAGCTCCTCTAATTTTTCACATAACAACGACCGTTTTTAACATACGGTACAAAAATATTTGGGGATTATTTTAAACTGGGGAGTTCAGCTAGGAATGGAGAGAGATGTGGAAGGGGATTAATTCCTAGTTTCTCACTTTGCAAAGAAGCCTGAAGCTGAAGCAGATGGTGTTCAAGGCAAGAAGAGAGGAATTTCACACCCTTCTGTTTAGTCGGGAATTTTTATGCCAGATATATACATTTAGATATCCAAAAGTAGCTGCCTGTTGATCGTGTGGCTCTGGATTACACGAGTTTTTATGACAGGAGCACGATGGGAATTGTTCCCACATGGAGTTATGCTGGAAAAAGGGATTTTTCAGTTGATTTCTCACTTTAATCTGGGAGTTTTCATCGTGTAAACAAGGTTTTCCTATGCCCCAGTAAGGAAAGGCTGGAGTAGATAAACTCCTGGATCTGGTCTGGCTCTGCCTGGGAGGAGGTGAATGAGCTGGTGGGGGGTTCTGCTGCTCTTGGGGTTTCTAAATGTTATTTTTGGGGCTGTTTCTCAATTCTCACTGTGACTAATGGCAATATGCCTGTGGGATAAGACATCTGCCTCCAGGGCACTGAAAACACTGAGGGATTTTCAGGGCTTTTGGCTTGCAGGATGTGTGGATGGATGCCCAAAGCCCTCTGGACCTCTTTAAATCATGAGAAAATTTGTATCTTTGATATCCCATGATAGGGCAATTTCATATATCATGGTAAAACCTTTATCTTTAGGTGGGACTTTTCACCACCTTTTGATTTGAATTTCCTAAACCCTGAGTTTTGTGCTTTTAGACAGATGGGGAATTTATGATGGTTTTTATTTTGTATTTTTATCATGTCTCCTGTGTCATTTCATCTCTGCATTTCCTCTTCTCTGAAGTTTTTCAAGCCCCTGGTCCCTCCCTCCCCACCTCTGAATTTTACCACATGATTTTGGGGAGCAGCAGCACCCAGGGACCATGATACTCCAAAGAGAGCATAGATATCTTATTTAGATACCATATTTATCACAGTTAGATACCATATCTAGGTAAGTGTGAGCTTAAAAATCATATTTAACTTTTTCTCCCCTAATTGTGCTTTTTAGCATTTGGGTTTATTTACTGAGGGCTGTGGCTGGATGCAGAGTAATTGACGATCATCTATGGAGGTGTAAAGACATTTTCCAGCATCTCCAAGATTTTGTTGAGCTTGTGGGTGTTTTCTCCCACTCAGGATAAAGAAGTCTTTAATTCCACCCTGGATTAGAGTGTTTTGGTTTTCTGGCACCAAAATAAAGTCCTGATAACAGAACTGCTCCAACGCTCCTGTAAAGATAACGGGACTTGGTTCTCAACAACTCCAGCTATAAAATTACAGGGTTTTTCTGTTCCTAGCAGGAGGGTTTCCATCAGGCCTTGCAGCCCAGTTGGGAAGGTTTTCCTGATGCTCAGCATGTTTGTTTTAATTTTAAATTCATTATTCTGTGCCATGGGCAGTGTCTGTGCTCTGGGACAGTGCAGGCAGGCAGAGTTTCTCCTTAACAGAGCTTTAGCAGCTCTCCCTTTCCTAGATTTCCTGTAATTTTCCTGCTTAAAAATGTTGGATATTCTCCCTATTCTGTTTGTTTGGTACCCCAATTTTTACATGCTGCTTTGCCTCAGGTAACACTGTGTGAGAGTAAACATTTATTCTCATATTCCATGTGCATTCCAAGGTCTGTGTCCCCATTTTATATCTTTTTTTAATGAATTTGAGCATCATACACTGTGCTTTATTCAGATCCCTTCAGTGACCCCACACTGACAAACTCCATGCTCAGGGCAGCAAAGCTGTTTCTGAATTCCCACTTGAGAAGTGGGAATCTCCTCGTGGAGTCCATAGAGGTCACTTGGAGAACAATCTGTAGCATCTCACCCAATAATTAAATAAAAATATGGAGCTGGTGGACTCTAAAAAAACCCCAAATGTCTTTTTTCGTTCTGTGCTCCATTTCTTTTGCCAAGTCTGGGAGCTCAGTGCTCTTCTCTCCAGTGAACTTGCATTGCTCCACTTTCCAGCAGACCAGGTTTCAGGTATCCAGGGATGGGAGGAGTAAATCCTCACGTTTTTACTGTGAGTAAGGATGCCAAAACTGGGACTTCACTGCAGTAGAAACTTTTGCAGATCGTGGAAATGTCAACAATTTGGTTCTTAATGTAAAGATGATCTCCCAGGAACAGGACATTTGAATGTGCCCCTAAACATAACTTAGTTTTAAATCAAGGTATAGATTTAAGCTGATTTTTAATCAACCTCCAGCTTGAGGGATTTTTGTTTGAATGGACTGAAAGTGCTTCATGTTGTTTTTGTCTTGTTAAATGAAAACCTCATATTGTTTAAATGGAATTCCCAAATATTCCAGTGCTCCAGGACCCTGCATCCATCCAAGGATGGCAGAGGCTTTGTTGTCATACTCAGAGATTAAGGAATATTTTGGAGGTAGCCTTTAAGGATATCTCCTGAATTCTGCAGGAAGATGGTCTTTAGAAGATGAATATAGGAATCATATGGAATTAACAGCTGCAATTTAATTAAGTTTAGTGGACAGCAGTGATCTTATCCTAAAGCTTCTGCCTTTCTGTGGACAATCTCCAGGGTGTTCTGCAGACCAGCAAACACCCCAGAAATTGCATCAGCCCATCCCAAATCCATAGTTGTATCTCTTGAGCTGAGATCCTGAAGGCAACCAAACCAAGAACTGGAAAAATGCTAGGAAAAAAAGAATAAGGGGAATTTATTTCCATTTAGGCTTTGTAGCAGTTGCTCTGGAATAGTTCCTGCTGCCTGTCTTGAAATGAGAGCAAATCTCTGAGTTATTGTGGAAAAGGTTGTTCGTTGAGGACCTGAATCTCTCTTCTCACTTGGCCAGAGTGGGAACAGGTTGTGCTGGGGGTGGAAGGGAGGGAAGAACCCAGAGCCTGGGAGTGAGTGTTTCTGACCCAGCCCAGAGGAAAAAGGAGCAGAGGAGGGAGAATTAGCCAAAATCCTGCAGCTGAAGGAAGCAAGGCCAGGAGGGACCTGATCACTGACCACCGGGTCTGTGGAACAGCTGAAAATGAGCCTAGAGAAGTGAACTCTGGTCCTTCATGGTCATTTACTGGACTATTTAAAAAACCTCCCTGTCTGGCATTGCTGATTGGTGCTTTTGTACTGATCTCAGGAGCAAGTTTTTAGTGTGGCCAGAGGAGTCTCACAGCACATTTGCTGCGCAGCTGCCCAACGTCCCATGTGGAATTATGGATGTCTAGAGGCCTTCTAGAGCAGGGCAACAATTTCTCACTTTAGGTGTGTGGAGACATAAAACTCTACATGATTTAGGGGGTTTGGAGGGGCAAAAAAATATAAAGCCCCTCAACAAGTACTTCAACAAAGAGTCATGATAATAAATACGTCAGTCCAGTAACACCCACCCATCACCACTGCAATGTTGCTGCTCTTGGCTCATCACACCCAGGTTTTGTTGCTCTCCCCATGCTCCTGACCAGTCTCGAGCTGGCAAAGCTGGGCCTAATGGACCCTGCACTCCATTAAGGGGCTGTTGGAAGTGGGCAGTTGATGGATGGTGCTGACTCTGAGAAATCCCTTGGGAGCAGCTCATGCCTGCTCCGAAATACGCAGCCTGCAATTGCTGGATAGAAGCTTTTTCCTGGCTTGCACTGAAAATGCCATGAGTTTTAATCAAATCTGTGATTTTTTTATTGCCTACCATTCAGCAGGGATTTGGGAATGTTGTTGTGAGGTTCTGCTGTGTCCTGGTTGCTCGGCAAGAGCTGAAGGAAAAAGATTAAAAAATGAAAAGAGAAAACAAAATTCATAATGCAGAGTCATTCCTTACTTTCAGGATGTTTTTACCAAGGGTATGTTGTATATTTTGAATCCCAAAGGCTTTAGGGATGCTAAAAACTCCTTCTAAGGCAGCACACGTCTGTATCCATCTGCGTTGTTGTTGTAAGATTATACGTCTCCCATACTGAATTCAGAACCTTGTAGGGGTTGTTTTAGCAAGAATTTCCTTGTGAAATGTCTCAAAGCTCTTCAGGCTCTTTAATTCTAAGAATATCTGTAGAGTTCATGTTAATTTTGGATGAGGAGTCTTGGATGGACATACTTCTTTGAAAGTTGTTTGCTCATATTACAAATAAAGTCAGAGGCAGCAATAACAATGAATCTGATTGTTAGAAAGATGGATCCTCTTAGGATTTTGAAACCTGTTTCCTTTTCCTCTTCAATTCTGCCATCAAAATGTCCCGTGATAGAGAAGTAAAAAGGCAGCTGGATCAGTAGGTCTTTGTCCAACACATGGAGTAAGGTGCACATTCCAGTATCTCTGTTTAGACAGTGAGTCACAAGTCTTAAAACATATGATAAAAATTATGATGTTTAAACTCCACTTTCGTCCAGATGCGCTAAAATAATTTCTGCATAAAACTTCTTGAAGTAATCCAGTTGCAAGTATATCTCAGAGGACATAACCTTTATAGGAGAGAAGGGGTTAGAACTATTTTGATGGAAAATGTTTTCATTTTGAGTCTTTTTTCTTTGAGGCTTTTTTGCCTCAGCTTGAATTTGGGGGCAGATCCTCACTTTTACTGTAGAGGGTGGTGGTTCTGCTGCTCCTGGAGCAGTGGCTTTGTATGGCTGGAGGTCTCTTTGTTCACCCATGGAGCACTGGCCATTAATAGTGGGAGATGTGGAAGAGCAGAGCCCAGGGAAGCAGGGATGGGAGGGTTACTGCTTTTTCTGTGTAATTAATATGTTGTACCACAGTTTCCTTCCAGCAACTGAATACTAAATATTCATTGATGCAAGTTGTGTGTCCCTTTGATGGGCGGGAAGCTCTGCATGCCCCAGCCACATGCGCTGGGAACCCCAAAACCCCCCAGGTCCCAAAGCGTGGGAAGTGGGAGAATCTGCCCATTTGCCCCACTCAGGTGAGCCCCCACCTGCAGAGCTGCCCCAGCCCTGGGGTCCAACAGCAGAAGGACCTGGAGCTGCTGGAGAGAGCCCAGAGGAGGCCACGGAGATGCTCCAGGGCTGGAGCCCCTCTGCTCTGGAGCCAGGCTGGGAGAGCTGGGGGTGCTCAGCTGGAGAGGAAAAGGCTCCAGGAGAGCTCAGAGCCCCTGGCAGGGCCTAAAGGGGCTCCAGGAGAGCTGGAGAGGGACTGGGGACAAGGCATGGAGGGACAGGACCCAGGGAATGGCTTCCCAGTGCCAGAGGGCAGGGCTGGATGGGATACTGGGAAGGAATTGTTCCCTGGGAGGCTGCCGAGGCCCTGGCACAGGGTGCCCAGAGCAGCTGTGGCTGCCCCTGGATCCCTGGCAGTGTCCAAGGCCAGGTTGGACGAGGCAACCTGGGATGGTGGAAGTTGTTGCTGCTCATGGCAGGGGGTGGAATGAGATGAGCTTTAAGGCCTCTTCCAGCCCAGACTGTGCTGTGGTTTAGAAGCAATCCAGGAAAAGGAAAATGGCAGTCCACAAGTGCTGGGTGCCCTTGGACTCCCACACAGCCACCCTGTGTCCGAACAAACGTCTGGTGCATCTGAAATTGTGAAATGCTCTGTGGTTCCCTTTGTTTCAAGTTGTTCCAGAGGTTCTTTATCCTTTTCTTTAGAATCAAAGAAAGCATTGATGGAATATCAGGAGTAAGGATAGATAGAATAAGGAGAGATGTTTGTTTTGGTAAACAGTGTATCAGTTTCCACAAAACCTTTTGGATTTTGTCTTTTATTTTTGCTTGCACCAAATCATCATTATGTCATCTGTGGGGGTTTTTTCAGGAGGAATATAGAGCAGAAGGAATTAGCTGGCACAACATCGACTACATAGACAACTCCAGCTGCATCAACCTGATCAGCAAGAAGCCAACGGGGCTGCTCCATCTGCTGGACGAGGAAAGCAAGTGAGTAGGAAAATGCTGGCTTTGGAAATGAGATTTGTTTTTTCAGTTAAAACGTGTTTATCCTCCAGTTTTCTGAAAAAAAAAAAAAAAAACCAACTTCCCAGAAAGGTGCTAATAGCTCACTGGGCTGATTGGTGTTTCTAGTGTTGCTTTCGAGGTGGCGACACACAGAGTGGAGAATCAGCCAGCTGAGCAAAAAGCCTTAAAAAATAATTACTGAAATTCCTTTCCAGAATTTCTTCCATTAAAGGGAAGGGAAAAGGTTTCCCTTGCTTCTCTCTTCATTTCTTTCCCTGTCTCTTGGGGTGTGACCATGTGAAGGTGCTGAACCCAAGTGCATGAGCTAAAGCAGGATGTGTAGGTGCTGTTGTTGAGAAATAAGGTGGATTTATCAATTTACTGGTAAAAATTGAACCCAAATAAAGCGAGGGCACTTGTCCATAGGGGCTGCATTTCCACAGGGTTTCATGGGCATCAGGGACTTACCTCAGATTTGCATCCTTGGTTGCATCCATCCGTCGTCCTGGGAGAAGTTCTTGGGTGAATGTGCGGCTTCCGGGGCTGCTTTGGTGTGGAAACTTCTGAGCAGAACAGTTCTCCCATCGACTGCTTGTGCCAGTTCCCTCCATGTGAAAGGCAGGGAAAGGCCAGGTGGTTTTGCTGAGGTCACCTCAGATCCACGTGGCCCAGGGCACGAGGTCTGTTCCCACCATTTGAGGTCTCTCCCCTACTTCTTGTCTCGTTGACAAGAAACCAGCAGTGATGGTCTCCCAGTGATACTGTAATTGGGTAAAGTTGGGAAATAACACCTCCATGCTGCAGATTTCCATGGAGCTTGAGGATGGAGGGTTCCTTTCTCTTACCCAGAGGCTCTGCTGAAACAGACACAGAAGTGGAAGCTCAGAAGGTCTCTGCTTTCCCTTTTGTGGCCAAGAAAGAAGTGGAAAAGTTTTCCCGTTGGGTTTACAGCTTCTTCCTTTCAATTCTCTCCACTCAGTTTTCCTCAAGCCACAAACCAGACACTGCTGGACAAATTCAAGCGTCAACACGAAGGGAACTCCTACATCGAATTCCCGGCGGTGATGGAGCCGGCTTTCATCATCAAACATTACGCGGGCAAAGTGAAGTACGGCGTCAAGGTCTGTCACCCAGCTGTTCCCCGGCAGCTGCTTTCATCTAAATCTGGGATAGGGAAGGAGAGCCCCAGAGGCTCCACAGAGATGTTTTGGAGAGGACTTGTCTCAAGAAGATGGGAGAGTCAGGAGAGAAGTGTTCGGGGAAATGAAAAGGTGGTAGGGACTGGGTCATCCTGTTCTCCTCCACGTGGGCATTTCAGGAAGAGTTTAGGGATGCGCACTGAGTTCAGTGCTATGCCCCAATGACGAGTTGAAATCGGGTGTCTGGTGGCCTCTCTGGCCTTCGTTTGTGTAGAAAACCCAGTGTTTTACTCATCATTAGCCACCTTTACTACAGGTCATGTGTGCTTAGGTCTCAGCATCCCACTGCCACAGGTACTTTCTGGAATCCCCCGTGAACGATTCCAAAGTTGGCCCTATTTCTATTCATGCCAGCTATTAGCAGAAGGAAGTCTGGTGGGCAGATGAGACTCTGTGAGAAACAGCCTCAGGATTTGCGGCTGCAAATCTCTCATCATGTTTCTGATGCAATAAACGCACGTGATAAGCATCAGAGATGATGGTCATGAAGAGGTATCTGATACGGGAGCCGGAGAGAAAGACAGAAACAAGATTCAATAGTTGTGCTGGCCCAGAGATAGCCTGGAAGATCCCACCTGGAGCATCTTGTGGGCATTGTTTATTTTCCTCTTTTCTCCTCCTTCTCCTTCCCTAGGATTTCCGAGAGAAGAACACGGATCACATGCGCCCGGACATCGTGGCTCTCCTGCGGAGCAGCAGGAACGCCTTTATCTGCGGCATGATCGGGATTGATCCCGTGGCTGTTTTCCGCTGGGCTGTCCTGAGGGCCTTTTTCAGGGCCATGGTCGCGTTTAGGGAGGCTGGAAAACGATATGTGGAGAAGAAAACTGGTACGTGTGCCCATCAGCTGGTCCTGGAGCTGTTTTCCAGTGGCAGTTCGGGTCTAGTATGTTATTACACTGTTTTAAGTAGCCTGACTTATTAGGAGTTTTTAATCTATTAGAAAACTCATTAAAATAACAGGTAGATTTTTTGCAGAAGTCACATTTCAAGGTACATTTGGATTTTAACATGTCATAAGGAAGTATTTTCGTTTTACTGCTGCTTTAATTTTTCCTTTTTGTAGGATGCATGGATAGAGAAACCCAAATCATTCAAACAGAGACATACAAATTATCCAACAAAAAAAGCAAATTATTTTTGTAGTAGTTCTTGAGCCTTTATTTAGATCTGGAAACAAAAAAAGGCAATAAATCTTCCTATCATTTTCCAAGCTGTTCACCCTTTCAGCTGCAGGAGAGCATGTCTCTTGTCTAGCAAAATTCATGGCTTTGCAGTCATCCAGAACCACGGATCACGGGGGCATTAAATTAAAGGGAAGTGATGGTGCATCATCATGCTGTGGCAGGCAAGACCTGGCTGTGCTTTTAGACCATTTCTCTGCATAAAGCAATTTCGGGAAGACAAGTACAAGCTATTACTATTCATTTCTGGGCACAAGAGGGCTTGAAATCCATGATGGAATTAGAGCCTCAGCAGGGAAAATGTCAGCTGGGTTAAAATGAAGTGCGGAGCCACACCATGAATTATTTTGCAATCAGTGAGGTTTGCATTGTGGAGAGCGAGGGAGCCTGGGACAAGGAGTGCAGGGATGGAAGCTCTTCAAGCAGAAAGAATCATTTTCTTGGGAGAGAATCCCAAGAAGAGCAGAATGCAAAAAATCATCTTTCAGCTCTGGAAGTTCTTCCTCTGACACCTGTCAGATGCAGCATAAGAGAGGAGCTGATTCTCATGAGCCTGAGTCTGTCTGGCACATCAAGGCAGTGTTTTTGGACAGACTAACCAAAGAGGGAGATGGCAAAGATGTTTGGCATTGGAAGAAAGGCCACTTCAAAGAGGTGGCTTCCAAAATCCACCTTTGCATTTTCATCTTGCATAAACCCCAGGCTGAACTCAAATGAGCTGATCCAAGAGATAAGAGAAGTTCATTTAATCTCAGGAAGTAAGAGCTGATTTCAAGCCCTGCTTCGCTTTCTGTGTCTCTGGCAGCTGGTCCTGCTCACTGCCATGCTCGTCTCCTCACTCCCGCTTTTCAGTCCAGAGTTTGTAGCAGTAACTTGCTTGTATCTCTTTCTCTATATATATCTATATCAATACCTAGATATGATTATAGATATATAAATAACTGGGTGAGTCCAGGAGGTCTTGAGACAATTCTGAGACTCAATTCTTGTATCGCCTTCTCTTTCCATACCAGCATTAACTAATGCATGGTGATGGCTGAATTTCTAAACCTTTTCATGGTGCTGCTCTTGTATCTGTCCATGTCCTTCAGCCTGTATTCAAATGGCTTTGTGCTTTGTACCCTCTGGGTTTTGAGTCAAAGAAAAAACAAACCCCTCAGAAAGCCAGGTAAGGTTTGTCTCAAACTTCCCAACAATCCTCCGATCATTTATACCCTGATCTTCTGTGTGCTCCAAATTGGGAAAAGGTCATGAGAAAGTCTCCGTTATACAGGCAGCACTACTGGGAGGAGATGACCTAAATCTAAATTCCATACTGAGGTACACCTCATCTGTGGGAAAACCTCAGCCTACAAGCAGTGGCAGAGCTGGGATCACTGTCCTTGCCCTCTTTGGAGAGCTACCCACCATGTCCAAGCATGACCATCCAGGCTGGACAGGCCTTGGAGCAACTGGGTCTAGTGGAAGGTGGCAGGGGGTGGGACTGGATGATTTTTAAGGTCCTTTCTAACTCAAAAGCATTCTGGGATTCTGACTTTGCCCAGGTCACGCTCAGCAAGGTGAGATCAGTAACAGTGTTTCCGTCATGTTTTTGCTGGTGTGACCTCACACTCATCTCCTGTTCCGTTGTCGTCCTCCAAAATCCTGTCACCAAAGCAGGCGGCTGTGGAAGAGGTGGACGTGGACAGAAGGCTCAGCCAGTGTCAGGACAGTGCCATGGGCTGGTGTAGCGTGATGCTACATGATGCTGGAAGTCCCTTCTTCTCTCCAAAATAATGCAGAAAAGCCCCAAATTGATGCTTCACCTCCATGGCAGAAAACATTTGTGAGTTATCAAAGTATCACTAAAATTCTCCCATCATGATAGATAGAAGCAGAGAACCAAAGACAGCACATATTTGAGGTTTATTTTGGTTTTTATAAAAAAAAAAATCCTTGATGGCTTTAATTAGCCTGATTTGGGCATCTACCTGCCCACTGATGTGAGCTTCTGATAAAATGATGGTAGAGTAAGAAAAGCCTCTCTCACACGTTCATCCACATGCACACACTTAATATTTGTACAGATATTTTTTCAAGACATGCTGCCCGTTCTTGGTTTCTGAGGTCCTTTCCCCATCCATCAGGCAGGTGAAGTGAGGGAGCAGGGAAATATCCAAAAGATGCTTCTTTTAATTAAAGGCTCTTTGCACTCTTTGTCTGAATCCCAGCTGCATCTCTCGTGCTTGTACACTTGCAATACCCAGTGGGGATTTTCTGGAAGAATCCCTGGCTTATGTCTAAGCAGCTCTGCAAATTTTTGCTCTGCCTCCTTTCCACATCATCCTTTTGGTTGTCTCCTTCATGCCAAGCAGATGCTTCTGGAAGGATAATCAGCATTTTTTCTTGCTGGCTTTGGGGACTCTTCTTTTTTTGTGCTCCTGATGCCCTCCTAGTGCAGCTTTTGGTGATTGTGTGATTGTCCTCGTTAACTTGAAGGTGAAGAGCAGCAAAGTGGAATTTTGTTTGGTACTTTTGTGTTCTGCCCAAGTGATGCTTCTTATGGTGCTGCCAACGCTCCTCAAGTCAAAGATGCCAGGATCGAGCGAGCTGCACTTAGCTGAAGGGTGGAACTCTTCAATAATTTGATTTTTAATTATTTTTATTACTGAGTTTATCAATGCGGATTTAAGTGGTTCAATAGAACTGCGTGTTAGACCTGGATTTGTTAGTGAACTTGGATTAAAGGAACACTATCAAGCTTTTTAGGAAAGAAAATTGGCTGATTGACTTTCTTTGCTGTCATCAATACACATTTATGCAAAACCCTCTAATTCTCTGTTAGCAAAAATTTAATGGAAAAAAATGGTGCTGTTCATACAAACTAGGCTGTGGAGATTTGGTTTTGCTGGACCTAAATCCTTGCTCTGATGAAAGTTTTGTGGTCCTGAGGCTGTGCCTGCCCTCGATGGGCTCTGCAGTTGGATTTGGGCAACAAGGGTTGCTCCCTGGCTTCTGCAGATTTATTCCTGAAGCTGGTCACCAAAAAAACCACTGCCCCCAAAAATAATCAATAAAAAATGCAAATAAAGCTGCCAGCAACCAAAAACTCGGTGTCTGAGGTCTCGCTGGTGTTAAGGTGAGGAAGACAGCCCTTGACAGTGTTCCTGTGGAAGATTCAGGTCAGCCCTTTCCGATGGTTTGATGCGTTGGTGTGAAATGCTCCCATAGGTGCTGGCACAAGGCGACTCCTTGGTGACCTCCCCACGCCTTGCTGGGAGTGTGGCACATCCTGGACTTGGCCAACCATGACAGAGAGGCTCTGCCTGTTGGCACATTGTCACTGGTGTCACCTCTCCTCCACCCTGTGCTCACAGCTGGGCCATCAGAAGTCCCCTTGGCCACACATTGGTTGTTTCTTCCAACTCAAGCCTATCGTGCCAACCTCCAGACTCTGTGTTCTCTGCCCTCAGGGAATATGGGAACTGTGCTTAATGCAAATAATTTACATTTTTCCTTTTAATTGCCAAAATCTGAGCAAAATGTGGCACTAGGATGCAAGATGAGAATTCCAGGTGGTTGCATCACAGAACATCTGGACAGGGATTTGCAGGTAACACCGGACAGAGGCACAGAAAAGATTTAAAAAATAAGTTAATAAAAATGAAGATGTATCTAATAATCCTCTTTTTGCCCACATAATCTTGGAGTGATTATTAAGTGATTATGCTCTGTCTAATGAGGATTATAATTGGGACTGGGACATGGTCCAGCCCACTGCTCCCGTGCCACGGTGCTGTGCGGAGGAAACCGCAGTTCAATTGTGTCGAGCACGAAAATCGTGTGACCCTCGAGCTCTTTCGGGCTTGTTCCTTCCCCTCTCCTGATTTCTGCTTATAAAATCTTTCTCTTCTCTCCATTTGTTTTTTTGTTTGTTTTTATTTTGCTTCCCAAGGGCATGATGATGCAGTGCCATGTGCGGTTTTGAAAAGTGTGGATAGTTTTAGCTTTCTCCACCACCCAGTGCATCAGAGGAGCTTAGAGATCCTGCAGAGGTGCAAGGAGGAGAAGTACAGTAAGGCTGCACCACCCGCCCTCCCCTCTGATATCACACTCACACGTCCAGAAATGGAAACCAGGTGCATTCCGTGTAGAAAGGGTAAAAGAGTGCCTGAGGAGCCTTCCCTGCTCAAACCAGCTGCCTCAGAGCAGTGTTCAGCCTATTGGGAAATGATTAGGCAGGGTTGGAAGAGTCAAATTAAAAGCAAACCCACATCTCTTGAGATCCCGCAAAAATCATTTTGTTGGCAATTTCCCCATTTACTCACTGACAATAATAAAAAATATTCCTGATACAAGGCTGGTACAGCTGGAATTCAACTGAATTTGGATTTCAGTGGACTTCAGAAATATCTTCATCTTGTGAAAATGTTGTTTCCCAGGGCTTCTGCTTAAAACAGAGGCATTGTCAGTGTTATTTTACGGAATGATGCGCTTGGTCTCCATTTCTTCATCTTCACTCCTCTGTCACGTAATAAACTCATCCTGCATGACAACATGGACACTCTTGCCTGCACTACTCTATTTTATTTTTATATTTAAATAGATATTTGGTGCTCTCATGTTTAGATATATTACTTTCCTACCATTATTCTCTTCCTTCATGTTGTGTGTTAAAGCTGAAAGAAATAGAGCTGCTCTGCATGGGCACAGCCTCAGCCCAACTTGCTTAAACTTCATGAAATTTAGGTGTAAGTGCAAACGACCTTTTTTTCTGCAGAGCTGAGCACGGTAAGTACAGTAGGTGCATGTTAAATCTTCACAAATCTGGTTTTCCTGTTAGAAACCTTCTGTCAGATGCCTGTGCTTCCTGCAGCATGTGAGGTTGGGGGACCAGAGGTGATTTAGGCCTTAATTTAGGCTTTCATTCTTAATTTAACTACGTTATTTTCCCCTACAAGTTCCCAACGCTGCTATCAGAAAACAAAAAGGAGTGATACTAAATTTTACTTGATTTTAGATTTTTTTAAGTGGTGTTGTGCCAGGTGGCCTTACTGATACTACTAAGAAACTATTGGAAAGGAAGATGATTATCAGCAGAGTAATTTTACTTGCAGTTAATGAGTCAATTTAACTTAAATTTTTAAGTTGGCTCAGCAGTATGGGAGATTTTGGGGGGTTTAGTTTGCAGTTCCTTAGGTGGGAAAAAGGAAATTCATAAAACTCAAGAGATGCTTAGACTTTTAATTTAGTGGGAAGCAGGAAGTTGAGCTCATTGTTGACCTCAACACTTAAAACCTCGCTTAGGTAGACTGGTCCACACAATTTGGGGTCTCTTAGGATAAATCCAACGAGTGGGTCTAAGAAGAACATTGCCGTAGTTTGTGAATTGGCATCTGCCCAGGCAAACGAGTAATTCTTGTTCTGCATTCAGAGATCATTCCCATCTTCCCACGGGGTGTGCTCCTGCTTCCCCAGGCTTCCAGCCTTGGCAAGCTGAAGTGGGCTTGGAGCGTGTGTAGCACTGGGGTTCGGAACCCAGCAGGTTTTGGGCCCCACAGGCGAGCTTGGGCCCGGGGACTCGGCTTTTCTCACAAGTCAGATGAGGTTATACATCCATGTCATCCTTGAGAGAGGAGCCAAGGTCATCTCCTTGTCTTGAGTTGTGCAATTAGCTCTGAACAGAGGGAAAACAAATTGGTTTGATGAGTTTATTGAGATTCCCTGTAGGTGCCTTGGTATTCAGCTTCTGGAGCCAACTGGTCACCCTTCCCTTACCATCAGCTGCTTCCCTGGAGTCCACCAGGTCCTCTGGAGCAAGGCACTGAGTTTAGACACCTCTGATTCAAGACTGGAGCTCTGCTGGTAGACATTCATCCATAGGGAGTAGATGGGGATTATCCAAAACTCTCCTTAACAAGAGCAAAGACCTGATAGGCAAATCAGTCCATCTTTCCAAAAAATTCCGGCTGAAGGAAAGGGAATATGCTTGAAAAATCAGAATAATTTTCTGCCTGAAGTGTAAACCAGATCAGGCTGTGTTTGAGCTGGATGAAGGGAGTGAGAGGTTGTTGCCACTCACACACTGTTCTTTCCTGCTGAGTATCAATTCCTACAATTTAATAGCCCATATTCACCGTACACAATCTCACGGCCCCGTGCCACTCACCAGCTGAAACCTAAGACCCTTTTACCTTCTATTTGTAAAAATCCCCCTTATTTCCCAGAAAAGAGGCTACAGCAACGTGACAGCTTTTTTTGGCTGTATTCTTTCCTTAAAGAGCCAAGTGATGGCGCAATATAGAAAAGTCTTTGTATTTGGTGTATCTAAAGCAGTTCTCTTTAACCCAACTTGTGCACTGTGACCTTTATTAATCAACAAGTCACTTAAGGTGCCGAGCTGGCACAATGCAGTTTAAAGGCAGCTGTTACCTGGAAGCCTGAAATAGAAATTCCCTTTTCCTGAGCAATGCAAGGTGTGGATGCAGGGATAATTTGATACAACCTTGTCTTCATCACTTCAGCTCGACTTGCTGGGTTGGAAGGTGATTTGGGCCTTTGCTTTCTTTGGTGGCGAGTGCAGGGAAGGGTAGGAAGACAGATTTTGCTCCAAAAAGAAGGGCATGGATTAAAAAACTCTTGGAAATACCAGTGAAATCTCATTTTTCATGGACTGCTTTAGGCTAGAAAAGCCTTTTGGGCCTTAATGGGGAACTATCCAGGCATATTAAAATATATTAATTCAATCTATATTAAAAATAGATCCAGCTACACGTTAGGTGCTTTCTTAGTGTAAAACTAGCTACACACAGTACTAATGCAACATTTTAAGCAGATTCCTGATTATTCCCATTTTTTCCCTCTTTACAAAAGGGTTTCTTTGTGCTCTAAATCATCAGAACTTTGGGCACAGAAATGCCAGTCTTGAAAGAGACACAAGAACACTCCTAGGACAAGAAATGTAACCAAAAAAAGGCTTAAATGGCAAAAAGAGAGTTTTGAGCTGTGGGTATTGTTAAGTGCTCAGATGCATTACCTACCTTGCTTTCCAAAAACCTCCAGTGCTGGAGATGCCAAACCTTCTCAGCAGGAGTGATTTGGTTGGTCCTGCTTTGGAGCACAGGAGGATTCAAAGGTGACCTGGGGCAGCACACCCTCAAATTTTCTTTTGCTGATGTTTCCAGGATATTTGGGCACCTTTAGATGCAAAAACTTAACCAAGTGGACCATCAACCTTTTCAGGGATCTCCTGTGCAGTGTTCAGCTTCAAGATGAGCTGTTACAACATCTCAACAGGGCAAGGAGGGCAGTAAATGTCCTGTTAGAGGGACGTCACCACTGACTTTGGTAGGGATTCATCTTCTCCTCAGGAACTGCAGGCTCAGAAGAGCAGGATGGGCTCAGGTCTCAGCGTATTTGCTTTGTGTTCATCTTTGGGAATAAAAAATCTTTTAGCTCAGCACCTGGGCTGCATGAGACAGTGGAATTATAAATATGGGGAAGATGCCATTGCTCCCTCCCATCCTGCTACAGACTATAGCTTAGACTTCTTTCTTTTTAGAAAGCTTTTTCCCCCCTTTTTTTTCCCACTGTAGGTGTCTCAGGGTAGAATAAAACACATTTTCCCCATGCTGAGGTGAGAGCTGTGATTTTTCCTGTCTCACAGCAGCGATTTTGAGACAGTTAAAAAATTGCTCAGCTGTTTCCATGTCAAACTCCACATTATCAGATCTTCACATTTCTGTGGTTTGGTGACTTGAAAAGTGTTTTGTTGTCTACAGAAATTGTCTCCTGTCTTCCTAAGTGCTTGGTTACAAAACATTTCCACTTTGGGGAAGATAACAGCTGCTACTGTAACCATGTGTGGCAGCTTCCTTGGCTGAATACAAAATAGATACTTTATTTAATATTTTCTTTTATTAGATATATTTTATTACAAATAAATTACTCCAGGTATCAAAGGATATAGGCTCAATAGGCAGTCAAGCCTTTATTAAACAGTATATAAGGTATTTCCTACTTGCTGCACATGTCCATCTGTGGAAGGAGGGAGAGAAGAAGTGCCTAAGGAATAAATGACCATTTTTCCAAGCATTCTAATTATGTCCAGGTGTTTTGCCCATGCCAACTGGGTTACCCCATGCACAGTGGAAAGCTTGGGAATCTCTTGGACATGGAGAACACGGGTGGCTGCTCCCCCCCATCAGCCCCTTCCCTCACCCCCTTGGCTGGCCAGGGCAGTATGTCCCTAAAACACCCCATGCGTGTGTGGGAGGGGAATTAGAGGCTGGAGCAAACAGTGTTACTCAGAGGGTGATGACTCTGGCAGGGAGGTGGGACTGGGGAGTGATGGCATCCCTGGCACCTGGCTGTGCCCGGCATGTGCCAGGACACGTCCGAGCTGCTCCACGCCGGAGTCAGGGCTCAGCTATGGCTCTGCTGATTGTCTGTGGGGATGGCTCTGCTAATTGTCTGTTGGATATGAGCCAGCTGGAAACGTCTTCTTCATGTGCTGCTGCAGGTATCACTCGGAAGAGCCCGCGGACGCCGCTCTCAGACCTCCAGGGAGTCAACACCATCAACGAGAGGAGCCCACGGTAAGGCTGCCGCTGTTACCTTGGCATGGCCAGGGACCTGGGGTGGGAGAGCACTGTCTGTACCTAAAAACAGCTGTATTGACATTTCTGTATTGACAGATTCACTGTCTCGCCTGTCAACCTTATCTTCTCTTTGTTCTTTCTCTGCCGTGTGATCGGATCTAAACACCTTTCCTGACTAAACAGCAGCCAGGGAAAGCAACTTCCCTGTGTCAAAGGCAGCAGTTGTCAGTGGGGGGTGTACGAGGGGGTAAGAAGCATAAGAAAATGAGTGAGTGTGCCAGTATCAAGGAAACAGTCATTTAAGGAGGACAGGTCTGGGTGCAGAACTGCATACAGCTTGTGCTGGCTCCAGGTGCCCTGGAATGTGGAAAACCTGGAAGTTACAGGGTTTGGGATTGGGATTGGAGTTTAAAAACCCACTTTGCCAAATGCTTGCTTGTTTTCAGGGGGAGAAAAGCACACTTGCTTCAAAGTTGATTGATTTTTGCAGATTTTTTGTATAGTTTTATTTTTAAGTCCTTCCTTGAAGTTTCCAACCATTTAAGCAGCTACTGAATGAGACTCAGGTCTACACCTGAGATATAGATCTGTTCCTCTTCTGAAAAGCCTTCTTCATCCCCATTTCGGAATTAAGTTACTTGTGAGGCCAAAGTCTTCATTTCCAAGGGATGTCTGGGCACTGATCCTTTTCCCAGCTATTCTTGTGCTACCCCTCAGCACATCCCAGGAAGTCTGATTTTCCCAGTGCCCCACTAAAGGGGTATGGTGCCTCTCTGCCTCCCTCTGAGCAGGTGTGTGCTGGGGAAGGAGGTGATAGGAGCATCCTCAGCTCCTACAACCACTGCTTGGAGCATCCAGGTGTGTCTTTATGGCTGCTCTGAGGTTAATGAGAAGCCCAGAACAAGCCAAGAGGAGTCTGAGTCTGTCTCCTGAAATGTGTCCATCAAATCAGTCCTTGCAGCTCAGTGGCTTCCCTTCCACACAAAATTAAATATCCTTCAAGGAAATTATGAAGGCTCATTTTTAGTGGCTTTAAACGGCCGCAACAAAAATTAGATGCATGTCGTTCCTTTTTTTGCTAGGGGAGGAAAAGTGGCTTCTTCTGCCTGGTTTTGTTCACCATGAAGGCTAGAATGTCCTTATTCTTCTGAATAATTCCTCCCCTTTGAGAAAGGCAGCAGCACCCTACTGAAGGAGAGTGGAATGTTCTCACATCATGACAAGTCCATTTCAGTGGTTAGAGAGGATGGGATTTCCTTAAAATGGTTGGATTGATTCATAAATTCGTGCCACTTCTCAAGTTTGAGCAGAAATCCAGATGGTACAAGCAACACCACCCTATCCTGGGAAGGTGACGCAGCCCTGGCTGTCCTCAGCTCAGTCTTTGCCACCTCCTTTCCTTTCTCATGATGCTGCAGCTGCTGGGGCTCTGGTGGGTTGGGTTGCGACGAGTCGGTCCTTGGTAACACTTGAGGCAGGGAAGGTT
Organism: Corvus cornix cornix; assembly: GCF_000738735.6. NCBI lineage: Eukaryota > Metazoa > Chordata > Aves > Passeriformes > Corvidae > Corvus > Corvus cornix. The sequence continues at coordinate 19,762,187 of NC_046340.1, forward strand.
GGTGTCTCCAGAGGTGACGTTCCCTGTTTCCAGCAGCTCTGATTGTGCAAGTTTCCCTCAAGATAACGTAACGTGAAACTTTGTCCCTTTGGAGATCTTCCCTTGTAGATAAGAGGATTCCTGCAGTTTCTCTATCCGGCCTTTGGCATGTGAGGAACATCCGTGAACTGGAACAGGGCTTTTCTTGACTGCCCAACTCCAGCTTCAGAGGCACTTTAGTGGGGGAGCTTGGGCTGCCAGCATTTTCATAGTCCAAAATATTTCAATTGTCTCAGCAAGGGGATGCTGTAAAGGCAGGGAAACTCCTCCTGACCCAGGCAAGGAGGGGGATGTGTTTATTTACTGTGGAGAGAAGTGTGTGGTCAGCTCTGGTTATGTGGCTTAACCCATGCCAGCACAGCAGACAAGTCATCCTAAACAGCCAGAATTGAGGAACTGTGTGTTCCTTCCTCATCCTCAGCAGCTGTGACCTACCAGCAGCCTCAATCTGAGCCTTTATTTGCAGAAAAAGTGCTTTTGGAGCCATCCTAACTCCTGTGTTCCTCCTCCTGTGGTGCCTCGATAGCGTGGTCCATGATCTTCACTTCCCTTGGGCATCATCAGTGATGGGTTTCCATATGTCACCTGTGCCCCTTCCTTCTGTAAGCACAAACAGGGTGTCTCATAAGAACTCCAAGGTCCAGCCTGTGCTTCCAGAGTAGGCAGGTGATTTTGATCCCTTTCATTGCAGCTGCTTTTGATCTGGAGAGTCGTGTGACACTTGATAAATGTTGGTATTCCAGGTAAATGGCACTCGTTGAGCAAGAGGAGGTGAGCACAGGGGTGCAGGTAACATGTCTGGAAGAGAGATTGGCTTTAGCAGCTTCCCAGCAGATTGACTGGCAAGCAATTTACGGCTCCAAATTAAACAGGAATTGCTTTCAAAGCCATCTCATGATCATGCGGTCGCTGATAAGTCTGGTTGTGCATCCAACCCACGGGATAGCCCGGGGCCTGTTTCTAAAAGCAGTTTTGAGGCATGACATCACTCAGGAAGTCACTGTGGAGGGTTTAGGGAGCCAAGTGCTCTCCTCTGATCTCAGAAGAAAGTGGACAGGTGGTTTGCACATGCTGGGAGGGAAACCAGTCTTCAGTGGAGTGCCTTCCCTGGCTGCTGAGAAATGAAAGCCAGGCCGTGCCTAACCCAAACCACTTGGGCTGGTTGGGATCCTGCTGGTTTGTGCTCACTGGTGACACTTTTAAGTGCAGGGATGTCTGAGCAGGTGTTGGTCTGGAAACAGCTGTCTGGGTTCAGTGAGATGCTTGATCCCAAAGTACCAAAAGCCTGCATCTGTCACCATGTGAGCATATCCCTCCTAAAGTGTCCGTAACAAACAGAGCTGTCACTTTATCTCTTGGGTTTTTCAAAGCTACGTGGGAATTTCTAGGGTTTTCCAGAGAGGTTGGGCAGGATTAATGATGTGTTGTACATCCCAGAAGTGGCTATTGAGTTTTGGTGGTTCCTGTCAGCTGGTGATTTTTTCCCCTACCTGCAAACAAGAGGGTTTTGGTGGATGGTACCTGAGATGTAAAGAGAAGAAAGGTGGACAGGAGGATATCGCCTGGATATTCAATCTTCTCACTAACAACCCTTGAATGGAATGCTTAAGAAAGCAGCTCCTGGAGCATTTAGCCAGGGGTTTTACTTTGCTGTGGTTCATCCCTGCTTATAATAGTGGTCTGTGTCAAAATGCTGATTTAATGGGGCCAGGAAGGAATTTGGGAAGTGCTCAGATGAGGCAGGGAGGTGAGCTTGCTCCGAGGATCTGGCTCCAGGCTTTGAGCTGGCTGAACAAACAGCTTTACATCCTTTATTTTTTAATTTCCATGCAGCACTTGAGATTTGCCTTTCCTCCAAATCAAGGCTTTAAGGCAAAGGGCTGCCTTGTTGTCAGACCTCAGAAGTGGCTGGTGCCTGAGGCCACGTTTAAACCACCGTCTCCTTCAGCATCCTCATGACCTGGTGCAGCCTGGAGTCTCCTCCTGTTCTTTTCCTCCTGTCTGAGATAACGTGGGGGGGTGGGGGGGTTGCAGCCCCCACATCATTCCTTCGATTGCTTCTATTTCGTGTGATGATTTCTGCAAGGCTGATAAAAAATTTAGAATTTAAAAACCCCAACAAACCACCACCAACCCACCAAGCCAAAAATATCGTGGTTGGATGCTGCCCATGAGAGGCTTCATGTCCCCCAGACACCACTGAAAGTCTCCTCAGCTCTGGAAATGACTTGCCCTGATGTGTAGTTTGGTCAAGTATCCATTTCTGTCCCTCCAAGAGGGGATTTTGGCTCCTCTCCTCATTCCCTTCAGCCCTTCTGAAGCCAGGTGAGAATTTCTGGAGACCACAGCAGTTCTGCTCCATGGCAGAAAGGACCCAGTCGGGTGACTGATTTGTGACCAGGTCCCAGAGAGTGATTCTGGGTCGACCCATCAGTCCAACTGGGGCTGACATCCATCTTTGTGGCAAATAATGAGTTTATTGTGAATTAGATTTGCTTTTTCTTTCCCTAATGGAATGATTGTGTAAATTCGAGGAGACAGAGTTGGCACCAGAGCTCATGGCCTCGTATCCTTCAGACCACCAAAGGTATCTAGTGGTATCTGTAGACTCAAGGTTTCTGTATGGAAGAGCTGGAAGCTGTTAGTGTCCTGCTGATAATTTGTTCTTTTTGTGAATATTTGATCTTTGAGAGGTGCTTTAGTGGCCCATGGCTTCATGTGCTGTCTGGCACGAGGGACTCATCCCATGGGAGCGAATGAACAGTGGAGAGAGAAAAGCAGCAGCTCTTTTTCCACCAAAGGGTTGTTTTAAGATGTATTTTTATCACAGAACCGTGGTTTTGATCTCTTCCTAACGGTGTTTGGTGTTTCAGGGATGCCTACGCAGTTGGCTGGAATGGCCGCATGGGGATGAGGCACAACAGGCTCGCCAGCCCCGGCGCCTTCCTGGACAAAGATGGGATATTCGTCAACACTACCAACAGCAAACTGCTGGAGAGGGCCCATGGCATCCTCATGTCAGTACCCAGGAGGGGATCTGGGCCTTACTCCTGGAGCACAATGAGCAGCATGGGGAGTTAGGGGAATGTGAACAGCCAGGATATAAAACTCTCAGGGTGCCAAGTAGACTTGGAGGTGTTTCCCAGTTGGGTCAAAGCAATGTTTGACACATCTGATTTAACTCTTCTCCTTCATTGAGAATAACAGACAAAGGGAAGAAAGAGAAGGGACAAACCTGCTGGTCACACCAGTCTGAAGATACAGCAGCAGTGTAATGCAGTCACACTTCTAGCATGATACCAAAGTTTCCATTATACATTGTCTGGGCAGATGATGTTGATGATTCACACTGCAGCCTCCTCAGAAGGTTCAGGGAACACCCCAGGGTGACTGGAATGAACATGGGGTTTGGAAAGCAGGCAGCTGGTCAATCATTTTGTGACACGGCTTCTTCGCTCTTCCCAGGTTCCCTGCATCCCATCATTCCCAGTGCAACCATTGCCATTAACTGGATACATTCCTCTCAGTCTGCAATATGCAGGGGCAGCCCCATTTCAGTGCTGGCTGTGGGCAGCAGCTGCTCAGGGGGATTTGAGGGGCTGGTTTCATAAACTCCTCCGTTCCACAATTGCACTGTGCATTAACCTGAGCCGTTTATTATCTCCCCAGGCGAAATAAGAACTTCAAAGCCAAACCCAGTCTCCCAAAGGTGAGTGAGAAGCAGATTTTCCCCCTGGTGGGGCTGTGGGTTAAGGCTGTAGCACAGTGATGCAATGCTGCTGGATATGAAGAAGACCATTGTGTCTACACCAAGACCTTGGTCAACTCAGCTTTGTTCAGGGCTCTTTAACTCCTATAAACCCAAAGGATTTCAGCCCTGATTTCTGCTGGAAGAGAGAGATATGAGCACTTGCATCCTCCTTGGAGCTGCTCTGGCTCCTTTTTCCCCTCCTTCTGGGAAGAGGTATTTACATGCTGGTGAAATTTAGTAGTTAGATCTCTAAACTAAAATGAACAGGTGAATGACGCAGGAGAGCTGGTACCTGATAGACAACAACCTTGTTACTGTCCATCCATCTTGGCTGCATTTATTATATTTTAAGAGATGCCACGAGATCTGTTGTTCCTAAAAGAATAATGCTTTTTGTGGTCCTCGCTGGTGCTGTGTCTGTGGTCGGGAACAGAGCACCAGGAGGAGCAAACATTGTTTTTACTACTCTCCATGTCCATCTTGCGTCTGGAGAGGCACTGATGCAATTAATCAATGAACGGCTCATTAACAGTGAGGAGAATCATGGAATCATGGAATGGTTTGTGCTGAAAGGGTCATCCAGTTCTACCCCTGCCACGGGCAGGAACAACTTCCTCTGTCCCGGGCTGCTCCAGGTCCCATCCAACCTGCCCTTGGACACTGCCAGGGATCCAGGGGCAGCCACAGCTTCTCTGGGCACCCTGTGCCAGGGCCTCCCCACCCTCACAGGGAAGCCATCCCTCAGTGTTCCCTCTTGAGATTACGTCACCTAAGGAAGCCCTGTGAGGGTAAAGGAGGGATATAGCAGATGGTGTGATGATAACATCTGGATTTTCTCTGGATTCTCTCTTTTTCTGTAGCACTTGCTGGATGTGAAGTCCCTCAAGCACCTCACGAACCTGACGTTGCACGACCGCATCACCAAATCTCTCCTCCACCTCCATAAGAAGAAAAAACCACCCAGCATCAGTGCCCAGTTCCAGGTGAGCCCTTTCCTTTGATGGAGAGAGGGGAATCACCTGCTCCAGGCACAGTCCTGCCCCATCCCCAGCAGCATTTAGGCTGTGAATCCTGCTGAGGGCTTGAGGGAGCTGGGAGATGCTGCAGGTGTTGAAAGGGTGCAAGTGGAGAGAAATAAGAGTGAGGATGGCTGTCGTGGGGGATGACATGGCAGAGCAAGGTGGGACCTGAGGATGAGCTGCAGAGGGAGGTGTTGGTGCATCCCTGTCCTCTGGTACCTCATATTCCAAGCCATTGCATTGTGGTGCTTTCTCCCCCAAATCCAGAAACCCCAAAATCCCCAAATCACGCTTTTTGCAGTCCTTTATCCAGCATAATCTGTGCTGAGTCAGAATGGGAATTTTGATAGGGACAGAAAGGTCAGAATCCTGCTGCATTTTCTCCAGGCAGGCAGAGGAATTCGGAGGAGGGATCTATCTTGTGTTGTCAGTGCTGTGTGCCAGTCTGCAGTCCCTGGGGTTTGCTGCAGGGAAAATAATCTTCCAAGGACTTGGCAGTGCTGGGCTCACAGTTGGACTCAATGATCTTTAAAGGTCTTTTCCAACCTGAGTGAGTCTGTGATTGTTCTGTATGTGCATCACGGCTTGGAAACTGCTACAAGACATGTGCACGAGGAGGTGGTAATAATAGAAAGCAGATTTTCACGTAAAATTTGGGTTCTAAGCAAGTCTGGGTTGGTTTTGAGTTGTAATTTTGACTGCTTTGGAGTTTTTTGGAGATGTGGTTTATATTTAGAAATTCTCCATGTGTAGGTGTGGGTAAGATTAAAGAATTAAAAATATGTATGCACACACACATATATATATCTCTATAATTTGCAGAATGCACATCTGTATATTTATATATTTAGCCTTGTCTGATCTAATGGTATTCTGGTCAAAATTCAATCCTGCAGAGTTTAATTCATATCCGTGGAGGGGTTGAAACAGGGATATCTTGGAGTGAAAGGCCTTCTCAAAACCTATTTATGCTCCCAACAAAACTCTGGAAAGCCCCAGGGGGGCACAATTGATATTTTTTGGTATATTTTCACAGCACATTCAAATCAAAGAGCCCTCATTTCATGGAGCACTTGTTAAGGAGAAGCATTTTGAGGGACAAAGCAGCAGCATTGCTTTTATAATCAGGAGCAAACTAATAAAATTGTGGTGCATGGAACTGGGTCACGGGCAGGAAACACAAATGTTTCCTATCATGGTTTTTTTGAGGATAAATGCTGCTTTGTGGCTAATGCCTCAACACCGGGCTTGCAGCTGCTCCGTCTCCTATGGATTTCCACTATCCCTATACTTAGGGTAATCTGTAGGGGAAATAGCTGCCTCGGAGCGTGTGCCAGGAGCAGGGATGGCTTTCACGACGGAAAACTCAGCCACCCCTACCTAAAACTGTAGAGCTCCCCTTTAAGCCACATGCAGGTGGTGCCCTGGAGACAGGGATGGAACGGTTCCTGAAAGGCCAAGTACAGGTAGTGAAGGAGTGGGTGGCTGGAAAGTTTTGCTGGCAGAGGGACAAAGGAGACGGGTACAGGGTTAATCCGGCGACCTCGCGCGTCCTTTGCGGATTCCCGAGGGCCAGATGGCAGAGGGTGCTTGGCCCATCTGCCACACACAGGATGGTGCTGAGGGAGGGGAAATGTCCCCTCCTATGGGTCCGGCACATCCCATTCCCATCATTTCCAGCACTGGGAGCACTCTGCTTGCTGGGCTTTCAGTGAAGGGGTTGTGTCCCTTGAGTACCCCCTTTGCCTCCCACCAGCCTGGTTGGGCACTGTGGGATGCTGCAGCATCGCTGATGATTGAAAGCTCCCAATAGGCTGCTTTTGTGAAAAAAAGAGTAGTTTCAGATTTGAAGAAAACCAGGAGCGTGCCAGCAGAGGTCTGCCACGTCATGGCATTCCTGCTGCTCCCTGGGACAGGAACAGGGATATTTGCATGAAGTTAATGTACATAACACAGCTGCATCACATGTGCCTGGGTTCCATCCCTTGCTCCTTCCAAAATCCTGAATGTGAATGAATTTTTCTAAACATGAAAGGCTTCCCAATAAAGATGTCTTTGAAATTATCAGAAGGAAAAAAAGGCTTCCTGTGAGCAGATCTGTGGGCAAAACGCTTCTTTGTAATACCACGCCAGTTTATTAACTCCTGTATTCCAAAATTTATAACTCTGCTTATAGTGAATGTGGCAGAATATCCTTTGCACGACTGAGTTTTAAACTCTATTAAAATCAGGACTAATCAACTCTGGAGCATGTTACCAATGCCACGTTTGTGAAGTGCTCAGCAATTCGAGATGCCCAAAGTATTTATAGGACACAACAAAAAAAATGTGGCTGAGGAGCCTGGCCAGCACCAAGGACTCGGCACACTCTGGTATTCAGCCTGGTTTTATTCCAAGAGCTTGTGATTCATCCCAAAAAGTCAAAGGTTTGCAAGGTGAAGGGATAACTCAGCATTGAGATCCCACTGGAGCAGCTGACTGTAAAGTGATGCTAATGTAAATTCATTGTTATGGGAGAGGCTTTTAATGGTGATGAATAAATAAGGAGAAATAGAAAAATGGAACCAGGAAATCCCTTGATTCTCAGTGAGCCTTCAGTCAGGAACGTGCCAACATTGGAGCTCTTCTCTAGAAACAACCTCTGAAGTGTTCAGGGTTGCAGGCTTCAGAAATTATTGTGAATTCCCAATTTTCCTTTTGGCAAAACTGTCATTTTAAAAAAATTATTTTTAGGTCAACAGTAACATTTTGACGATTAAAAATCAGGAATAGATCCTGCCTGGAGTCACTTTTGGTAAAGGCAAATTTGATTTGTGTCTAAAAAACATTAGTGGTTGTTTGGTGCCAGGTGTAAATTCTTGTCTTGGAGCTCTCATTCATGGCTGGAAGAGGCTTGTGGTATGGAGTGGGATGGGAGTTTGGGCTCCAGGGGAGCCAGAGATCTGAAAATCCAGCCCAGCAATTATATTCATCTTTGGTTTCTTTGTTGGGGGCAAAGACAAAATCAGCCAAGTTGCTTGTGCTAAAACACTCATTTGGGGAAATAATTTCACATGTGCCTCATTTACTCATAATTAATTCCAATTTATACTGGTTTATGATCTAAGCATTTGGATTTTCATTATCCACTGTGGTCTCCTCTCCCTTCCCTTTGTCTCCTCTGTTGCAGGCATCCCTCAACAAGCTGATGGAGACCCTTGGCCAAGCAGAGCCGTATTTTGTCAAGTGCATCCGATCCAACGCTGAGAAGGTAAATCCCATCCTGTGAAAGTGGTCCTGCTGGAAATCAGCTTGGGACTCTTCTGTCCGTTTTTGCAGGCAGTTAGACAGGAAACAAAGCCTCAGATGTAGCTGGATGTAGAAGATTTGAGCAAGGGGAAGCATGGATTTATCACTTGGGTGCTGCCCTTGATAGACTGCACTGGCTCTTCTCATATTTGTAGAAACACATATATGCAAATATATTATTTTAATTTATATGAAAAATATATTGGCTTTAATAAATGAATTTGACTGCAAACTTTGAAGCTCCTGACCAGCCATTAGAGAGATTTATTGAACGGTGAATTCACTTGTGCTGGATCTGAGCCCTAAAGCTTCCTTAAAATAAAGTTTCCATAAGTAAAAGCAGATACTTTTAGAATAAACTACATTGATCACACTGACTCATATTTCTTGAATTTGACTTTACATAATTGTGTCATGGACTGAGGACCCTCAGTTCGAAATGTAGGGATGCTTTGTGGATTAATCCTTCAGAGTTTTACCCAGGCATTTTTGCCTGGGAGATTATTTGGTTGCTCGCAATCTCACCCATTAACTGTACCCTTGGGAGGTCTTATTCAACTCAAATCCAAAAAAATCTTTTTTATGGCTTTATTTATCTAGTTAGCTGTTTGAAAGTCTCAGAAGCAAACAGGATTCAATCCCGGTAGGATTAGTGCGGTTCCTGGGGACCCACATTCCCTCCCTCCCGTGCGTGTCATGCAGATGTGCTACGTCTGCTGAACCCTTTACCCGTCCACGCACTTAAAAGCTGCAGTGAAAGGAAATTCTTGCTCATCCTTGGTCTGGTTCTCCCCTTCCAGCTGCCCCTGCGGTTCAGCGACAGCCTGGTGCTGCGGCAGCTGCGCTACACGGGGATGCTGGAGACCGTGCGCATTCGCCAGTCAGGATACAGCTGCAAATACTCCTTCCAGGTTGAGTACAACGGGCTTTGTCTTCCATCACCTTTAGCATCCTTAGCCCCGTTGTCTGAGTGCTGCTGGCTCGTTTTTTATCAGGGTAGTTAATTTCTAGCTCCTGGAAGGCAGTGGATGTAACAGGCTGTTCTCTGCCTATGAGCCACTCTAGACCTCGGGGAGGGCTGCGAGCCCCCTGCACCATGATTTTTGAACAAAAACCTGTATTTTTTTTTGCAACATGGACTCCCTTTTGGAAAAGAAGTGTCTGATCTGCACGTTCTCTTCTGCATCTGGAATTACTGGGAGTAGTGTTTGCCCTATCGTGTCGGTGTTAGCTGTGTCCCATCAGGAGGGTGGTCGGCATCCTCTGAACCTCTGGAGTTAGCCAGCTTTTCCTGTTTTCTTCTTTTCCATGTGTTTGCCAGGTTTTGTGCACATGTCAATCCTTTCATGCTTTGCTGGTGCCGATTGGCTTCCTGCTTGCGGCTGCTTTGGGGCAGACGTTGTGTCCTGCACAGCAGCTGTTTAGAAAAAGAAAAATGCTCAATGTTTTTTTTGCCAGGAGGAAGGATCCCAACCTTGCTTGGGAGGATCTCTCCTCTTGTACCTCCTTCACTCTTTGAATCCTCACAGCAGTAACGGCTGGAGCATCTCAGAGATGTTTTGCAGATGTTGGTATTCGCTTTCCGTAGTGGCCCTTGCTGGGGATTTGCAGCGTTTTTTTGCTTGGGATGACTCTGTGGCTCCTGCAGAACCTCTCCTCCCATGCTGAAAAACATTTGAACCTTGCTGGCTCCCTGCTTTGATGTGTTTCCCATCAAACCACAAATGATGGATGAAACTTGGTGTTCCCCAGTGCATAAAATGTTATCTGTTCTTCTGCTCACTCCAGAGATCCCGTTTCATGTGGCCGGTGGAGCAAATCTGTTATTTATGGGAGAAAGAAGCAGCAGGACCCAACTAACCAAGTCTTGGTGTTCCTTTCTTTTCCTTCTCAGGATTTTGTGAACCATTTCCATGTCCTTTTGCCACAAGGGATCAGCCCGTCTAAGCACAATATCCATGATTTCTTCCGCAAGATAAAACTTGATCCAGACAATTACCAAGTTGGAAGAACAATGGTAAATGTTCATCCTCAGCTCAGCCTTTAAGACACAAATATAACATTTGCCTGTATTTCTGTCTGGTAAATTAGTATCTATATATGGTTTTAATTAATGAAACTGTTTTTCCTCTGTTTGCCAAAAATCAGTGATTTAAATGAAACTTAAAATATTATTAACATAAAAGAGTAAGGAATAATATTGTTTTGTTATTGGTTATAATGAGGCAGCCTGAAAAAACTCACATCCTCCAAAAAATTCCGTGTGTGTGTAGACTTAGATCAATACAATGGTTCTCATTTTGCCTCCCCTGATGGGAAAGCAGAGACTCTGTAATTCAGAGCTTAGACAGTCACAGGCTGTTATGAAACTGCTGCAACCTGTTAGAGGTGCCTTCACAAAATTCAGCTCCTCAACTTTCTTGGGAGCATCCAGGACACAGCAACCAGGAGGATTAAATCATTTGACTCGTGGTCTGGGAAGCTTTCCACGCTTGTGGTTTTTTTGGGTTGTTTTGGCCAGGTTTTCATGAAGGAACGGGAGCGGCAGCTTCTGCAGGACCTGCTGCACCAGGAGGTGCTGCGGAGGATCACACTGCTGCAGCGCTGGTTCCGCAGCCTGCTCTGCAGGAGGCAGTTCCTGAGCCTGCGGCACGCGGCCATCAGCATACAGGTGGGCACTGCTGCTGGATTCCAGAGCAAATTACCGTCCCCAAATCCTACAGACAAGGCCCATGGGTAAAATCAGGTCTCCTTTCCAAGGAAGGAGCTTGCAGTCAGGATTTGACTCCTACTGCCGTAACAGGTTGGGAATGGTGGGGAGCTGGAGAGGGTGCGTGAAGGCAGGTGCTATCCCATCTTCACACAACACCTGTTACAAGGAACCCCCTGCTGTGTTCGCAGAGATTTTGGCGTAGCTACCAGAGCAGAAAAAAAGGCAAACCATCCCCAGACCCTCTGGTCCTCAGCAAAGCCGCTGTCGTCCTGCAGACCCACTGGCGAGGCTTCGTGGAGCGGCGGAGGTTCTTGCAGATGCAGTTTGCAGCCCATCTCATCCAGAGCTGCTGGCGGGAGCACGCCAGGCGCCGGCACGCCGCGGCCACCAGCATCCAGGCGGCCTGGCGGGGACACCGCACCCGGCGGGCGTACGCAGCCCGCAGGAGCAGAGCCGTGTGCCTGCAGGCGGCGTGCCGGGGGTATTTGGCACGGCAAAGGTAACGCCCTTGGCCTCGGGTGAAGAGGAGCACGTTTTTTGGGGATGCTCACAGGGGAGGGAGGTGTGAATCAGGGCACTACAGTGACTTACGCAGGGCAGTGTTCCCTGGTGGCATCCATGACCCTCTCCCGACCTGCCCTGGTCCTTCGTTTGCCCACGCTTTCGAACAATTTAGCTGCACGTCCTGCTCTTGGAATAAGCGGAGCCTATTTCAGGTTGGAGCACGTAGGCAGTGCAAAGCCAAGGCCGTAAATACTCACAAGGGGTTTTTTTTCCTCTTGGCAGCAGCACCAGTTTAAGTAGCCTATTTTTAGCTCAGATTGCCTCATCAATCTGGTTGCTGCGCTGGCTCACAAGGACAAGGGATACTGGAGCCAGCCGCTGTGGAGGGCACAGACTTTCCAGCCATGCCTTTGCACGCTGGCCACGGAAAAAGTCACGATTCACTCTCCAGAGGTGCTGCCTGCAAGGTGTGGAGCATCTTAACGTAGCGTGGAACATTTGGGAGCTGCAAAGAGCTCTTGGTGCCGGGCACAAGTCCCTGCTAGTTGTTCCAGACACAGCCTGGGCAGGATGGCGAAGATGGAGACGCCAAGGGGGTGTGATAGGTTAAGCTTTTCTGGCTCCGACAGCTTATGAAGGAGCTAGACCAGGGATGGAGGCTGGACCCACTGCCGTCAGCACGAGGGGAGCTTTCAGGTGCGTTGGGGCAGCCCTTGGGTGGTAGCAGAGATGGCAGAGGAGGAGGAGGTTTAAAACCAAATGTGCCTCACCTTGCCTTGCACCAGATGTGCAAGGAGGGTTGCTTGAGATGCTGGTGGTGGTGAGGTGATGGTGGTGGTGGTGATAAGACACCACTGGTGCAGTGCCTTAAAGGGTCCTGAGTGGGCACAGAGCTGAACATCCTGGTTTTCTGCTTTTTTCCAGGTTTAGAGCTTTGAAAGAGCAGCAATTAAAAGTGATGCAGCTGGAGAATGGCCTGGCAGGTAGAGAAGAGGATGGACTGGAAGCAGATGATGTTTTGGAAATTAAGGGCTCTGACCCATCTAAGTGGGAAGACGGCTCATTTGAAGAGCGAGTGAGAGCTGTAGAACAACATAAATCGCTGATGGAGAATAATCGGGTGAATCACATGGACCCACTGGATACTTCCCTCTACAAAAGGCATGAGAGAGCCAGCAGCCAGAGTGGGATGGACACCGAGGAGGAGGTCATCGTGAGAGAGAGGCCCAAGTCGCTGGAGGATCTCAACCAGAAAAAAGTGGTTCGTGCAAAGAGGGAAAGCCGGAGGATGCGGGAACTGGAACAGGCGAAATTCAGCTTGGAGCTGCTCAAGGTGCGCTCCACGGGCGGGCTGTCGCCTTCGGAAGAGCAGCGCTGGTCCACCGAGCTGGTGTCCGAGGCGTTGCATTCCCCTCAGGGAACCCCGGAGAGCGAGAGCTCTCAAGGGAGCTTTGAGTTGTTAAGCTGTGAAGATACCCCAAGTAGTAAACTCGTTTCCTTAGTCTTGGATGAGCATGACACACAGTCGTTCTCCATGGACTCCCTGCCCAGCAGTCCCCAGGCCCAGCTGCAGGAGAAGGATGGGAGCAGCGATTTGCCGGGCTGCAGACAGACCCCAGCAGACGCAGAGCTGCCCGATAACCTCACCAGGAAGGAGCGTGGGGTCAGTGACCCCCAGAATGTTATAAAGGCTCACCCAAGAGAAACCCTCCTTTCCAGCAACCTCCCGACTTTCTACGTTCCACCGCAAGACAATGTGAAGGTGAAGCTGGTGGAGAATAACCTGAGGAATAAAGCAGTGGAAAGAGAGGAGAGGACAGTTACATTCTCCGAGGTCAGGAAGGACTCTGAGCCAGACCAGAGCAAAGCCTTAGGAGAAGCAGAGGGAGAGGAGAAACCCTCTACCAAGAGAGAGGAACGTGGGACAGGGACAGCAGCACGGGCCCTTTCTCCAGATTCTGTCATCAAGAGACTGGAAAAGCTCAACGTGGAGAAGGAAGAACGCCAAAAGCAGCTTCAGCTGCAAAATGAGAGGGAGATGATGGAGCAGATCCGCCAGCAGAAGGAAATTCTGGAGAGGCAACGCAAAGCCTTCGAGCAGCAAGGGAGGGTAGAGGCTTTGCAGAGGTTGGAGCAGAGCAGAGTGAAGGACCCTTCCCTCAAACCAGCCAAAAAAGCAGACAGCCGGCCTCAGTCAGTCCTCATCCTGCACCCCCAGAGCAGAGGGGAGCACAGCCCCACCCCAGGCATGGCTCCAACCTCAGCAGTGGACATCAAGGGTCTCACTGTTGGGACCAGGGGAAGCTCTCCAGCCCACAGCGCTCCCAAAGACCGACCTGTCAGCATGTTCGTGGAGCGAAGAGAGGGCCTGGAACCCCGCTGCCATTCCAAACCAGCTCTGGACCCCAAGGACCACCCGGGCAGCCATTTCTCAAGGGCGGAGCGCCTCCGGCAACCTCGGATGCCCAGCCAGGGCACTGAGGAGACAAGGGCAAGCTCCATGTTCTTCACGCCAAAAGACAATCCCTTCGGCCTCCAGTGAGTAAAGAGATGGTGGGCTTTCTCCTAGGCTTTCTCCATAGGCTTTCTCCATAGCCTGTCTCCATAGGCTGTCTCCATAGGCTGTCTCCATAGGCTGTCTCCGTAGGCTTTCTCCATAGGCTGTCTCCATAGGCTGTCTCCGTAGGCTTTCTCCATAGGCTGTCTCCATAGGCTGTCTCCGTAGGCTTTCTCCATAGGCTTTCTCCATAGGCTGTCTCCATAGGCTGTCTCCATAGGCTGTCTCCATAGGCTGTCTCCGTAGGCTTTCTCCATAGGCTGTCTCCATAGGCTGTCTCCATAGGCTTTCTCCCTAGGCTGTCTCCATAGGCTGTCTCCGTAGGCTCTTTCTTCTGCTAGGGACCTTTTTAGACAAAGGGTTCGGAACGTTGTTTCTGGAGTCTGCACAAACCCCATAGTTAAACAACACATTCTTGATCTTCTAGCAACAAGGAGGCCAGAGGGAAAGGAAAAAGACCTGGAATATGATTTCTCTGTCTCTTAAAACATCATATAATCCAGGGGAGATAGTCACGGACATTAGCAGGTGAAGGGAGTCAATGAACAGGCTCAATACTGGTTTTATTTACCCTTCATGAAGGGTGCTAGGAGTTTATTTCTCAAGGTGAAAGATAATGAATAAGTTTCTTAGGATTTTTGGGTGGTTGGAATAGAAATTACTCGATGAGGAAAAAAATTCCAGGATTTTCCTTGTTTACCATATAATTAATACATCCAGCAAAGCCATGTGGACACTCTGGCCACTGCAGATGAAAAAACACCATCTCTCCAGAGAGAGTTTGGGAGTGAATGCGCTTTGGAGACCATATCACTCACATATGTAATTAACTACACCTGTAATGGGCTTAGCAGTTGCTCAGCTCCATCACGTTGCTTCACCTTGGGCTGCTCCAGGATCTGGAGATGGCAGCAAGGTTTTGAGACAACGTTTGCTCCCACTCTGTTGTGTTTCTTAAAGTGCCTTGCCTAATTTGGGGGTGGTTTTGGCCATGTAGCTTAAAAAGGACATAAACCACCCCTGTCCTAACTCCTGCTGTACCCTTTCCAAGGCAAAAGCTCCCAGTGAATGACTGTTAGTAACTCAAAGTACCTCCAAATGTTGTAGTCTGGTGGGTTTTGTGCCATTTGTGACGAGAGAAGGTTCCTGTTTAAAATTTCTTTTCCTTGTTCATGAGCAACACGAACAAGCAACAGGGAGGAAAAAACATTAAGAATTGCTGTATTTTAATTTCTGCTCTGCAGCAGAATAGTCACATTTGAGAATTCCAAAGTACAAAGGTACAATCCATAACCACCTTGCTGGATAAAGTTGACAGGCAGAATGTTTTCTCTTCTTGTCTTGTGGTATTAAGTCCAATCCTGAAGAATTCCAAGCAATTCCGAAACTCGACGACCTCAGACTTGCAATTTGGTCTTCACTGCTTGGACTGTGTGCTCCCGGGAGCTGGGCTGGCGTGGTGGGAAGGCTTTTGGGAGAGGATGAAAGATCTCTGTTCTGTTGTGTTTCAGCAGAGAGGCAAATCATCAGTGCCTTTCCAAAGGTGAACTAGCACGGAAGCCGTTTAAGATGCCGGGGTCTGGCAGAGGCGAGGTGAGTTGTGACTTGTTTATTTTCTCTTTCCGTTGAAAAGGCGGAAAATAACTTATTCTGCCAGTTTTCCCTCAAAAGCTTCAAAGACGTGAACTCTGAAGTGCAAGGGCTGCTAGACATGGATAGGGAAGGGGGATATGATAGCATGGTAACCTCCACACCTTCTCTTAAAATAAAAAGCCCTGTAGGAATAATTTGTAGCAGCTCTGGATAAAAGGATCCTGTGATCCTGATGGCAAACACTGTCCAGCACCGTCTTGTCCTGGTTTGGTTTAACGTCCGTTTGAGTAACACCCATGATTGTCCATTTCCACCGTCCTGTCTTGGTTTTTGTTCTTCCTGGTCCTTTGCTGTTGTCACTAGACATAATGCTGCATCCCCTCCGTGGGGTGCGGCGTCACTCAGAGATGTCTTAAGGCTACGTGGCTAGAGTCTCCTTTTTACTTTAAAACCCTTCTTTTCGTTTTGTTTTGTTTTATCCTTTGGTCAAGCAGGTGCCCAGACCGAGCCATAAAAAGAAAGCCCGCATGGCGCGGACGCGCTCCGATTTCTTGACTAGAGGTACTTTTGCTGATGGGGAGGGGGATACGGAGGAAGAGGATTACGATGGCAGTTTTGAGTTCCTTCTCTCCTCTGAGCACCCTCCTCACGCCGAGGCGGTGCCTGCAGCCCGCCTGGGGCAGGCCTGTTACAGTGACTCCGAAATGGTAATTGTGTCCAACGTGGCGGGGAAATGAAACTGAGGGAGTGAGCGGAGCTGTGGGAGCCTTTCTTTGCTAACCTTAGCTGCACTGATCCCTCCACCGCTTCTTTTCCCACTCCCAAGGATGCTGTAGATGGGTAAACTTGGCAAACACAGCATAAACAGAGGCAACACCATGGAATCACAGAATCACAGAATGGTTTGGATTGGAAGGGACTTTAAATCTCATCTAATTCCAAACCCCTACCATGGGCAGAGACACCTTCCACTAGACCAGGGTGCTCAGAGCTCCATCCAAACTCTGTTTCTTGATCCTGGGTTGATAGATGTCCACCACAGTTCTCACAGTTTCCTGGAGCATTACAACTTGTATTCCACAACTACCTGTTTTGGGGGCTTTAACCTCAATCCTCCCCTTGGAACCTTTTGATCTAAAAATGGTCTACACACATCTGTAACAAAAACGAAAGTAAATATGTCCAAAAAGCAGCAGACCACAAAATGATATAAATCGTGCACCTTCATTTACTTCTGATTTTTTATCCTTAGCCACAATATCCGATGATCATTCGGTCCTCAGTTATCAGAGTGATGCTGGCAGACAGCAGCTCAGAGAAAGCAAAACCATGGAAATTGGGCAATGAAAACATAGTGAGGGT
Organism: Corvus cornix cornix; assembly: GCF_000738735.6. Taxonomy (NCBI): domain Eukaryota; kingdom Metazoa; phylum Chordata; class Aves; order Passeriformes; family Corvidae; genus Corvus; species Corvus cornix. The sequence goes on from NC_046340.1 coordinate 19,779,013, forward strand.
GAAATGGTGGGTTTAAAACAAAGACAACCAACCTGAGTGGTTTTTCCAAGCACAGTGACGAGTACCCCTTGGCAGGTCCGACATGAGCCAGCGCAGTGGAGCTTTTGCATCTCAGGCTTAATCTCCCAGCCACATAAGCTGCTTTTGGAAAATCACAAACCGAGAGGAAGAGGCCAACAGATTCCAACCCGCTCATAATTTTTTTCCTGAGGAGTGTGGAGATGTTCCTGTAGGAGTGTGGTTAAACAAGAATCATCTCCTGCTGGGAGAGTTTGGGTGGAGCGTTGGGTAGGGCTGCCATGTTCCTCTCCTCCAGCTGCAGTACAGGATGTGGAGCTGAGTATAAAACCAAAGAAAAGCATGAAACCCAAAGCCAGTGATTTATTTTGTGCCGCAGCATTGCTGTGGGTCCAGCAAACATCCCATGCAATCCTGAAAGCTGCTTTTCCTAGAAAAGCAGGTGGTCAAGGAGGGCTTTTCATGACTTTTCTTTAAGCAGCTCTTATTATAAAGGATAATTTTTCCCAGAATAATTTCCTCACTGAAAGAGGGCAGAGATTTGCAAATTCCATAAATTTTTAGGCCTGGTCTTGATAAATTTGCTGGGGGGGTTGAGACAGGAATACTCAAAACCTGATTGAAAGTCACATCTCTATGGACTGAGATAACCTGGCTGCAGCTTTGTGCAAATCCCCGCTTGTGGATTGGGAAAGGGAGAATTTTATGTAGTAAAATGGACTTTTTTACACAGAATCATAGGAACATTTAGGTTAGAAAAGATCCCTAAGATTGTTGAGTCGAACCACAAACCCAGCACTGCCTTGCTCACCACCAAACCATGGCACCCTGTGCCATACCTGGAGTGCTTTGCTGTGCTCCTGGAGGCTGCCCACATGCAAAGGGGAATTGTAGCTGTAGAAATCATTCCCTCTGGGGTGTGAAAAGTGCTGTGCTGGTGCTTGGCAAGCTCCATCCTTGGGAGCATCCTGGGTCACAGCACTCCTTGGAAGTGCTCTTTGGGACTCTGCTCACCTGGTTTAACAGCTCTCAGTGCATGCGAGTAGCAGTAGGTGCCACCTCTCTCCTGTCTCTGCTGTGTCCCTCTTCTCCTCTGCTCTCCAGCACTGGTTCTAACTGGTGCTCAGGACTTTCACCCCTCATGTGGTTAAGTTCTGCTTTCTAGGCCAATGCTACCCCTGACATCGTGTGCTGCGCGCTACCCTCCATCTGTGTGTCCTGACAACGTGTCCAGTGTTTCCATCTGTATTCTGTATTGCAGGTTTGGGATCAGCCCTTTGGCTTGGGGCTTTTTTGGGTCAGGATCATCACAAGTAGCAAGATTTCGGGACTGTTTATCCGTATTTATTAGCAGAGCCCAGTTGGGTGTTGCAGATGGTGGAGCAGCCTGTGATAAAGCTGGACTGGTGCCTGTGGGGGTGGTTTGGGTACAAACACAGGAGGTTGATGTCTGTGCAGACACATTGGTTGTGCCTTGTGATGGTCACATGAAGGCAAGTCCAGCAGCCACCATGTGCGGGCTGGGTCCCGTGCCAGTGAATAGCTCCTTCATGCAGCTCCTGCCTCCAGCTACAACCTTCCAAAACAGCCTCTTCCCATGTCCTGCTCAGCAGCCCAGGCTGCTGGATGGATGAGTGAGAGATCACGTGCAGCCCCATGGAGCTGAGCATGTGATGGGTCACCAGCTGCACCGCCTGGTTTGCCCGTTCTTTTCTTGGCCATCAAGTCACTGATTGTGTTCCCCACCTGGTGAGTAGAGGCCCACTGGAATCCAGTGCTCCCAACCCATGTCCAGGGGTATCCCAGAGCATCGAACACCCAGAGCATCTGCAGCCCATGGGGCACCAGTACATGAGGTGGCTGCTGCAGGTACAGTTGACTCCAAGGTTCTTTAAGGATTAAGGGCCTTCTGACAAGACCAAGATTCAAGTTTTTTGGCTGGTGAATAGCCAAGAATTAACCCACCTTGCAGTGAGACACAAGCGGGAGGAGCAGCTCCTGGCTGTGGTCAGCACATGTTAACACCACTTTTGTTTGCCACCTACGCCTGGAGAGCTTTCCTGCAGCAGCTGCATAAGTGGAAAGCCATGGCTAGAGGAACCACACCAGAAATACCCTCTGCAAACATCCTTAGAGAGAGGGACCTGCATAATGAACCAGTCGTTTTGCTCCACCCTCCACACTAAAGCCATGAACTGATGAAGATGAGTCCAAGTACTTGCCACTAGCTGATCCCAAGCACAGCTGAAGAGCCAGCAGTGAAAGAAGTTCTCTTGTCCTAAGCCATTCAGAGGGAGCTTGAGGAAGTTCTTCCATGCAGCATTCACTGAGCTTCAGGAAGTTTTTCCATGCAGCACACAGCACTGCTGCCTGCTGGGATGAGCCCCTTGGCCATAGTTACCTTATGGGTGGGTGAAACACAGGTTGCTCTGTCAGAGGAAAAATACTTGGTCCCTTCCTCATCCAGGAGACAACTTCAGAGCCCCAGTTATTGCCATTTGCCCTCTTGGTGCTTTGTTGTGTTCCCTAGGAGGGGATTTTCTGGTGCAGATGCTCATTTTGACATCTGAGAAGGTTTCCTGTCCTTTCCCTTCAGAGTTTCCTGGCAGAGAACCTCAGACAGAAGGATCTCATGCAAAAAATGCCTTTTAGTCTTTGTTTATTAAAGCTGGAAACTCAAAAAGTTGAAATTACCCAAGAACAAAACCATGTTGTAGGGGCAAATATTTAACAGATCATTTTTAAAACAAGTAATAGGTTTGGGCTGGATGGAGTCACTTTTACAGGTCTTGAATTGCTTTTTTCCTAGTGTCCACCCACAATTTCTGTGTGATCATCACCTAAATGTAAGAATGACAGGAACAAAATCTCTTTCATGGTTTAGGCAGTTCCTGACTTTCCCAGTGGTAATTTTGCCTTACATGCTGCCATCTCCTGGTTGGAAGAGAGGTTAGTCAGGGGGAGAAATAAAACATGGAAAATGAGTAAATATGGCAAATGTGCCCCCCTCCCCCTGCCTATTTTTTATAGAATTTTATTTAAAATCTTTTTAATAGAAGTAAAATAAGTGCTTTAAAACATAGAGCATTCAGTTGAGACATTGAGGTGATAGGAAAGCTACAGGAGGTATTTGACCATCAGCTCCCAAATCACAGCTGCAATCAGAAAATAGAACAAAAATTTTTATATTTTTTAAATATGGCAATTCTGCTTCTGGGCAACTTCATGGGATCCTGTTAGGCTGAATTATTGTAAATTCATCCCCCCCTTAAAAATTATCCAAGGGCACATTAAATGGTGGCAAAGATGGAGATATTTTCTATTAAAGCTGAAAAATTTCTTCATTAAAGGGTTCATTTTGGTGTGTCCTTGGCACAAAGACTTTGGTCTTTTTTTCTGTAAAGTGCTCAACAAGAGTTGGAACCTCTGCTGGGACAGATCCAGGTGGTTGAAGGTTCCCTTGGGGAATCACTTCTTTGTGGCTAACAGGACACTCTGGGTGGAGAGCTGGAGTGTCTGGGTGAAGATGGTGGAAGAGCTGTGCAGGCTGAGCGATAAGGACCCGTGGCTTGGTGCAAACTGATTTTCATCACCGACTGCTCAAGGAAAAAGAAAGTTGTACCTGGTTGGAGAGTTGGCAGGGGAAATGCCTCTCTTTATTAGGAGTCATTAAAATATTTCTCTAGGGGTCACCAGGACTGTAGGTTTTCACTTGTAGGCAAGTAGAAATAAAGATGTAGGAGATGAAATAGCTGATTTTTGATAGGGAAAAAAAATCATCTGATATCCCAAGAGCTGTCTTGTTTTTAAATGCTCTGTGCTTGGAATCGTTACAGACCATGCAGCGATTCACCTCCGGGGAAGGCCAGGCCAAACTGCACAAAACCATGTCCCAGGGGGAGATTGGGAAGCTGGCAGCCACGCAGAAGAGTCTGACTCCAGATGGGAGGTAGGAATCACGGCTGGAGATGGCAGACATGTCCCTTCCGTGTCCCTCTTGCTCTCCATCACCCTGTTGAGCCACCCAGGCTCCTTTGGAGCTGCCAAGGCGAGCACGAGTTACCCTTCCCACCTTTCCTACATGACTATTTAAATGAGATGTCTGGCTCATGGCACAATTAAGTTTTGGTGACATGGGCCACACGTCCTGTCCCAAACCACCCAATCCCATCCACGAAACTGAAGTTTCTCGCCTTTGCTGAGGTCGAGTAGCCATGTTTCCCTGGTAGAAATTGCGTGGATTCATCTCCTCAAGCACCAGGAAGGTCCAGGAGATTGGGGTAGTTTTGGGTAGAAGGACATTTCCTAGTGAAGGCAGTTCCTCTTTCCATGATTTATTTCCAGGCCTCAAAGAGCCAAGATGAGGTTCTGGGTGAAGGGAAAGCAGGGGGAGAAGAAGACCCCCCGGGAGAAGCTCGCTACCCAGTCTGAGCTGCTGGAGCTGTACGCTGAGCAGGAAGCCCCTGGCAGGGAGGCCATTCCTGGCTTGCAGCTTGGTGAAGGTACGTGGTGGGGGGACACGGGACCAGTTGTAAGGAGAGAGAAACTGGGTTGGGAAATGGGGATATGTCCATGCTGGTTCATGTCTCTTAATTCATGGATGGTGTCAACCCAGAGCGATGGCAAGCAGGTTAGAGGGTGGGATCCATAATGGATCTTAAGGAATTCCATGTCACTAATCCTTCCAGCCACCATCTGGACATGGACAGATGTTTCCTCTCTTGAGGGAGGAAATAACCAAAGCAGAAATGACATTTAATCTTCCTGTGAGTTCTACACTGTGCTTTTCTCCTCCACAGCTTTATTCCGATGCCCATCTCCCTGTTTCAGTGTCACAATTATTTTTCATCTGCTCATCAATCTCTCTCCCTCTTCTCATTTATCACCAGCAGAGTTGGGTCCTCATCACCTGACGCCCCCACGGAGTCCTGAGCTGTCGGGCATCTACCGGCGGGAGTTCAAGGAGAACAAGGAACCCTCTCCCAAAGTGAAGCGCAAGCGCAGCGTCAAGATCAGCAACGTGGCTCTGGAGCCCGTGCAGTGGCAGAACGACTCCCTGCAGATCATAACCAGCGCCAGTGACCTGAAGAGCATGGATGAGTTTCTCCTGAAAAAGGTAACTGCTGCCTTCACTGCTCCATAAATCAGCACAGAGATCCAGGAGCAGATGGAGGCAGTGAAGTCAAAATGGTCCTGTGGGCAACTGTAGTCATGCTAATAATTCATCTAAGGGTGCCAGGGCAGGTCTGGGAGTAGTTTCTGGTTTTCATGTAGTAGAAACCACCTGGTGATCATGGTGGAGCAGCTGCTTCTTAGTACTGCTTCATCTCACGCCAGCTCTGCTGCAGCAAAAGGGCCGTGGGTGCCAAAACCCCCTTGTTTTCCCAGATGAATGAACTGGACAACGAGGATAGCAAGAAGGACACGCTGGTGGATGTCGTGTTCAAGAAAGCACTGAAGGAATTCCGACAAAACATCTTCAGTTTTTACTCCTCGGCGTTGGCGGTAAGCAAACAGATGATGGGTGGGACTTCCATTTCCAGGAGAAAAGGGATATTCTGATTGTCCTGGTGGTACAGGTGTTGCCAAGCCCTCCATTGCTGGTCTGCTCATCCCAAAGGATGGATATGCTTCCTTTGCATTCAGTCCCATGATCTAAATTTGGACTAACTCTTCCTCATGAGCCATTGGGTGTAGATTCCTGATCCTCATTACAGCTTTGCTCCCAGCCAAAGTGGAGATGACAGAAAGTCAATAAACTCCAATCTGCCCCCCAAAGTGCCTGGAAACCTTTGTGTAACCTTTGCGAGTGATGGAGATGTCTGATCCTTTTTTCTTCTCTTTATCATACTTGGACTTTCCCCAAGCAGCTGGAAGCTGGTGAGGCTGAAATAATTGTCTGGAGAAGAAAAAGTCTCCAGAAACAGCTGGGCTGTATAAAAATCACTTTTCTTTTTGCTTCTGTTTCCTTAAAAGATGGACGATGGGAAAAGCATCCGCTACAAGGACCTCTACGCCTTATTCGAGCAGATTCTGGAGAAGACCATGAGGCTTGAGCAGAGGGACTGGAGTGAGTCTCCGGTTAAAGTCTGGGTCAATACTTTCAAAGTCTTCCTGGATGAATATATGATAGAGTACAAACCCCTGGACTACACCGCAGGGAAGGTACTTGGCACTTTTCTTAAACTCCCTTGAAGGCTTGGGAACTGTCTTTCTGTGGGGTTGTGCCTCTGTAGACACCTGGGACCCTCTGTTGTCTTCTCTGCTTTAAGCTGAGCTGGACAAGGCAAGGTGTGGCTCACTGGTTGTGTGTCACTGGGCTCAGCCAAGCCCAGATCACATCTGGGCTGAGTGGGGCTTGGCCAACGCCAAGGATTAAATGTTATCTCCAGGTCAAAGCTGCAACCAGCTGTGGATGGTTGGAAAGGCAGCTCCTGGTTCTTCTTCTTTAGTTCTGGGGGGTTTGTTCAAACTTTGAGGGACAGTGAAAGAGATACACCCTCTCACATCTCCTGATCACTTCCCAAGTGACCACACACATCACCATGGGTTGGGTTGCAGGAGAAGGGGCAGTGGCTCAGGTCTAGGTACGGTTCTTAGAGCAGTAAGAGCCTGCACCGTGTCCCAGACCTGATCTCACTTCCTGCTCCATACTGTCTGCAAGGCTGACCACGGGATCTGAGGCCGGGCTTGGGAGATAGTGTCTATTGTGCAAATATCCCATCTCCTGGCTCTTCTGCTCCGAGTCCTGTCCAGCCTCCTCTCCAGGCAGGTTTTCCTCAGAGCAGGCTGAGCATCATGTTCCCCGTGAGTCGCTGCTGGTGGGGTCAGAGCTGGAGCAGCAGCTACTCCCAGCTCCAAGATGAAGATGGAAAGAGCTATCCAGGGAAATTCCAAAAATGGTGTGATCCATAGGAGAGTTATTTAGAGTGACTCTCCTGGGGCTTCAGGTGCACCGGAGAATGGTGCTGGAAGGCACTGGACAATGTTAGATATGAACCCTCTGTACTCTTTACCTGGCAAAATTGCCCGAAAATTGACTTAAATCTCTTTCGTCACCAGGTGCCAAAAACAGAACGAAAAAAGAGAAGGAAAAAGGAAACAGATGTGGTGAGTTAAGCCTGCACATTAAAAAATCAATGTCCTTGGGGCCAGAATGACAATAGACCAGCTTGTGACATGTCCTGGGCTGAGATCTGAATGTCAGCCCTGAAAGGACATGTTAGAAAGACATTCAAGATGGATCTGCTTTGCTTGATCAAGGATCACTTGGGTTGGCTCTGAAAACACATCCCTCATCAGCCAAAACATAAATGTAATGTCAAGGGTTGTTAGAGAAGGGCTGAAAGCAAAACAAAGTCTTGCTCCGGGTTTCTGCATAAATTTATAGTGTGTGTTTTACATCTCTGGGATCAGACATGTAGGACATTACATCTCCTGTTTTCCTAAGGGATATGATGGTACTAGGGAGGGTGTAGGTGCAGAGCCAAAAAAAGGGGCCACAGATGCATAGGAAACCTTCTTAACGTGAAGAAGTTGACCTGCCAAGCTCAGTTAAAGAGTTTCCAACCTGCTTCCATGATGGTTCGGTTCCCCTATAAGATGGATGTTGGTTTGGGTTGTCTGTGGGGTTGTTGGGCTGAAAAGGAAACAAAAATACCAAATAAAAGCAAGTAAGAGCTGAAGTTGGACAGCTGACTGTGTTCATCTTCCCATTTTGCATCAGGCTGAGCACCAGCTCCCTTTTCTCACCACCCAACCTTTATCCTCCAGGTGGAAGAGCACAATGGTCACATTTTCAAGGCGACCCAATACAGCATCCCCACGTATTGTGAATATTGTTCCTCCTTGATCTGGATCATGGACAGGGCTTCTGTTTGTAAATGTAAGCACCCTTTCTTTGGTCCTTTTCTTGTGCTTCTATCACAGTGATGAGTTCGGGGATTTTGAAGTGTTCGCTGCTGTTTCCTCCAACCCCACGCTCAAGTAATTTTGATTTTTGTAACACCTGAAGAGCTTTAGGAACTTAGTTCTTAAGGTTTCTGAAGTCAACTAGTAAGTCCACCCTAGCAGTCCTTCCTGGCACAGGTAGAGCTTTGTGTTACACATCCTATCCCATCAGGTTATGTGGCCATCCCATAATGTCAGACACACTGAAGTGTCATGGTAGGAAGGACAGTAAAGTCAGGTATGGAAATGTGCCCTGAGGATGCCTGTGGGGATCCTGACCTTGACAAACTCATTTGGCTTCGCCTTTTTGACTTTCAGGCATGTAAATTTTTGGGGAGATCAGGAAAATGGAAGAGGGATGGTGGAAAAGGTTGATCCGTCTCTTTTTGGAAAAGCCCAAGAGATGGATCAACCTTTTCCGTCATCCCTCCTCCATTTTTGTGATTAGGTTGGCAGCATCAGCCCTGGAGCATTTGAGGCCCAGTGCAGGAAGAATACAAATGAGGTGCCATTTCCAATCTCTGAGGGTATCTGTGTCTGATAGCTCGGAGTCACTCATGGATTATAGTCTGAGTTGATCTGTCAGAGGGGGAGGGTTTAATGTTTCATGGACTTAAATATGGCACCTTTAATTTTGAAGGCTTCATTATTTTTGTTTGAGTGGATCTAATACAGACTTGGCCCCTGGAAACTGTAAATCCAACATGCTTTTGACCTGGTAGTTCTGAGGAGAGCTGCTCAATTCATATGAATTCCTATTTCTCCAGCAATGTGACCTTTGGGATAATTAAACACTCCTTTTCTCCATTGCAGTATGTAAATATGCTTGTCACAAGAAGTGCTGTCTTAAAACCACGACCAAGTGCTCCAAAAAGGTAAATGTCTCTCATTGCTTTGCTTTCATTAAATATCTTGAGACAGTGATCCCAAGTTTGTATAAAAATTGTTGGAGGTGCAAAACTTGATAGAATGCTGGCAATAACCCTCCTTTGAGCAGGAGCTTGGACCAGAGATCCCCAGAGGTCTCTCCAGCCGGAGTTTTGTAGGTATTTTGGGAATTACGCAGCGATGAGTCACTGTAGATCTGCCCAGTCATGCAGCAGGTATTGCAGTGTCATTCCCTGACTTGTAACCACACGGAATAATAGGAATTTCCCTCACTTTGTAGCTTTTAAGGATTTGGAAATGTGGGGTTATTCTTGGAAATACAGGTTATTTCTCACGCCAACGGTCCCTGCTTGCCACGGCTGTGCGAAGAAGGGCAGGTGGAGGATGTTCACTGCCCTCTTTAGCGGGGAATTAAATATTGTTTACTGGATTTAAGGTTGTGGGGAACAGGGAATGAGTGCAGCAGGTCATCCTGGCTAACAATGACTCATCAAGATTTGGTGGGGTTTTTTTAAAATAGCTTATTTTGTGCCCAAAAGAAAGAAATAGAGTCAGGATAATAATGAGTGGAAAGTTTTATCAGCTTCCTGGGAGGCTGTTCAGGGGAGAACAACCTCCATAATACACAGCCCCTAGAAAGCTGCAAGAGTCCATTTGTATTTTGAATATATATAGGATTTTTGCTGCACTCTTTCCCCTTCTGGCACTGTTTCTGCAAGAGCTGGGAACACCTTGTAAGAGTTTGTGCTCTAAAATCTGGGAGGTTCATTGAGATCTCTGATTAATTTTTTCAGACATTCTTGGAGCCAACTTCTTTGTTGTGATTTCTCTGCACAAGGAAGTTTTTGTGCTGCACCCAAGGAAGCAAGTTCACTGTGTCTTCATGGGTAGCTTTGCACTGGGCAGTTAGAAGTTCTCTAGGAAGGCTCCAGTTTCTCTGTGCTTGGTGAATTTGTGGTTTCAGGGTTGTTCTCAGTGATAGGGAGCTACAAACCATCAGTCATGAGAAAGAAACAACATGGGGACCTTCTGCACATCTGCTCCTAAGGTTTGCAGGATCAATGAAAGACGACATTGAGTGGGAAAAAGAAAAATGCAGGAGGAATTGTAAGGGGAGCCACTGCCTTGCTGAAGGTGGAGTTGCATCTCAGCTTCCTTTGGCTAGGGCTTAGAATTTATGTCAATATTTTATTGGATTCTTTGACTTTTTCCCATCTGGAATCTCCTGCGCAGGAGGACTTTCTCCACATTTCAATTTGCCAGATATCAACTCTCCAGTGAGTGCTTGCAGCTGGCAAAAGGTTCCTTCCTGACAGGTGTAGATGGGTCTTCTCATGTTCTTTTTTTTGGCATCTTGTTTGTTCACTGGTTTTTTGTAACTGTCAATGCTTCAAATTGATCTAAACACCCAAGATTCAGATTTGCCTGTTCTGCTTTGTGCATCTTTGGGGGGTGAAATCATCCCTGGAGATGGTGCCAGAGAGGCAGGATGTAGAGGAGGACCATGCCCAGCTGCATTGGCTCTGCCAGGCTGGGAATATAACTACAGTGGGGTGGTTAAAGAAAGAAAATCCAGACTTTTTTGCCTTCGGGTGCATGTCTGGAGACCAGGTTAGCACTGCAAGATCTGTGTCCTGTCCTGTCCTTCTTCATTAGACTCACACATCTCCTAGATCAGCTGAAGGACTCTGAATAATCGGATCCAAAGCTGCACCAGCATTGCTTCCCAGAGAGATTTTAATCCCTTTTTCCCTTTTCCTGTGCAGCACGACCCCGAGCTCTCCCCGCGGCAGTTCGGCGTGGAGCTGTCGCGGCTGACCAGCGAGGAGCGGGCGGTGCCGCTGCTGGTGGAGAAGCTCATCAACTACATCGAAATGCACGGGCTGTACACAGAGGGCATCTACAGGAAATCAGGATCCACCAACAAGATCAAGGAGCTGCGGCAAGGCCTCGATACAGGTAAGAGGAGGCGGGATAAAATCCTACATGGGGAGGAAAATCTCCGCAGCGGCAAAGTTGGATGGGAGGAGGGTGGGATGGTTCAGTATTCCTGATGCTGGGACGTGCAAGGGATGTTTTCACATCAGTGGCTGTAACTCAGGTCAGCAACTCATGGGGTTTTTGGGAGCAATCCATGAAAAAAAGTCATTCTATTTGAGGGAAAATGCTGCCTTACTGACACCCTAGCAATCAGCGAGAAGAGAAATCCTGGTCCCACCTGAAGTTATTTACCCTGGAAAATGCATTTTTCTCTAATTTTACCATGTGGAGCTGAAATTGAGTGCTGGATTTGTTGCCATTAAAGGCACGTAAACATTTTTTATTTTAGAGTACTTTATCATAGAACAGTTTGGGTTGGAAGGGACCTTTAAAGGTCACCTTGTCCAGCCTTGGGCTTCATATTGATCATTGTCTCTTGTTCTTTTCCTTCTTGCTTCATCTGGTGCCAAACCCAGACATCGATAACGTGAATTTAGACGACTACAACATCCACGTCATTGCCAGCGTGTTCAAGCAGTGGCTCCGAGATCTGCCCAACCCCCTCATGACCTTTGAGCTCTACGAGGAGTTCCTGCGGGTGATGGGTGAGGAGCCTCCCTCACTATCCCATTCCCTTGGTGGAGGGAAATGGTGGCCACTTTTAGTGCCAAACTTTTGATTCACTCTTCGGGCCCAAACCAGCTGGTTTTGCCAAATTGTATTTACCTGGTTTCAAAGTCTGATTTTTTGGCTATAAAGGGGTTTTTATGCAAAACCTCAGGCAATTTGGTCTCGATTTGGTGGCTTTTGCATCATGGTTCAGCTAATTTCAGCCCCAGCATTGTATCTTTTAAGTAGGAAAATTAAGAAGTAAAATAGGACGAAGAAGTAGAAGCTGCCCCTAAACGCCGGTGGTTTCTCCACAGGCCTCCAGGAGAGGAAGGAGACGGTGCGTGGGGTGTACTCAGTCATCGACCAGCTCTCCCGCACCCACCTCAGCACCCTGGAGCGCCTCATCTTCCACCTGGTCAGGTATGCTGGGCCTGGGCAGCTCTAGGCAAAGGCAGGATGGTCAGGCATCCTTCCCAGTGGAATAGCTGAGGCCAGAGGCAGGTGGCAGAGGACAGGGAAGAGCTTTTGAATGCGCTGTGTCTTCCAGGAGGTGGCTGTGGAGCTGTTCCTCCAAGGGATATTGTGTTGATGAGTGACCTCTGCAGTGTTCTGGTCACTTGTGGTTCCTACAGCTCTGTGGTGCTGCCCACCACTGCAGGGACATGTTTTTGGGTGGAAAGGGATGGTTGTTGCCTGGGAATATCTGAGATGTCTTGAGGTTTGACTTTCTCCCTCAAAGCAAGGTTGCACCATAGAAATATCATCTCCTCTCTTCATCCATGACCATGTGCAAGAGGTGCAGTGGAGGTGCCTCCACCTCTGACTTCTCACTTAATCCCTGTTTTTTCAGGATTGCCCTCCAAGAGGAGACCAACCGCATGTCAGCCAACGCCTTGGCCATCGTGTTTGCTCCCTGCATCCTCCGCTGCCCCGACACAACAGACCCACTGCAGAGCGTTCAGGACATCAGCAAAACCACCACGTAAGAGCCTGGGGCTGGGTCAGCCAGCTCCACCACCACACCACCTAGGATGGTCAGATGGCTCAAAAATTGAGAGCTTTGGCATGAAGTAATAAACACGTAGCATCTAAATGCAAATAAATGCATCTGCATGAAGGTATTTCCAATTCTCTCAATCCCCGAGAAGTTGTTTAACAAGGATTTTTAAGTGATGGAGGATCCCCAAGAGTGGATAAGCTTCTGCTCCTGCCTGGCACATCTCAGCAGGAAAAGGTGGAGCTTGTGCTGACATGGTGTTATAGTTAATGTAGTTCATTCTTGGCAAGCAAATCTTGATTCTTACCTAATTTTGGCTTTTTTATTGAAGTGAGTTGCTTGGTCTGCAGCAATATTAATATATTTAGATTTATTTATGGTGTTTGCCATAATTGCAGATGTTTTACAGTGAAAACGTGAAGCACTTGACCAGATTCAGTTTGGCTCATACCAAATAGATTTAAAAATAGATACTGGAGTCAATTACTATAATGAAAATCCTCCAGTGAAGGGCTGGGCTTCTGAAGGAGACAGTTTTACCTCCAGTAAGTATTACAATTGTTGAAGACCAGAACATGTTTGGAGACCCAGCTGGCAGGAACACCTGTCCTTTAACAGGATTTCATTGTAGCTTCTCCCCCACACTTCAGCTCCTGCACATCCTCTTGTTTGATTACAAGGAAAGGACTATTTTTTTCCCCAAATACCTTCCTGACAACATTACACAGTCGGCTCAGTTACACAAGCTGCTGCAGAGTTACTGCTTGCAAGTGAGTTGGAATCGGCCTGCCTTCTCCAGGTTTGTATTCCACTACTCCCTTTTCCAGGTTGGGTCCTTGGCGATCTTTAATACCTCTAGGCTGTTCCTCAATCCATCCATAGCCCATGATCACTCTTCCTAGGAGAATTCTCACCACCCTCTGGCTTCCAGCTGGAGCTTTTCTTCTCCATGCTCTTCCATCAGGGCAGATCTTCAAAATAATCCTTTCCTTGTAATAAAATGAGAGGATGTGCTGTAACTAAGGGAGAAGCTACCAGGAAATCCTGTTGAAGGACAAGCCGAGACAAGACAGAGCAGCTCAGATCAAATGTCTTCCTCCTCCCATTTTGCCTTCTTTTGGGTTTTTTCTCCCTTAGTTGTGTGGAATTAATTGTCATCGAGCAGATGAACAAGTACAAGGCTCGTCTCAAGGACATCAACAGCCTGGAGTTTGCAGAGAACAAAGCCAAGAGCCGCCTCTCCTTGATCCGCAGATCTATGGTGAGATGCCAAAGCCCTCTCTGTCCCCTCCTGTCCTCTCCTTGCCCCTGAAGCCACCCTACCTTATCTTCTCCTGCTTATCCCAGCCTCCCAAACCCCTCGCAAACTCACACACCATCTCCACCAGGACAGGGACCCTCAGCCCCATGGTGGCCCCTCACCTTCACAGGGAGTCACACCAAAGCACGAGGAGGTGGGAACTGTGCACGGAAATGTTGTCACTCCTGCTCAGACATTCCTGATCAGCATTTCCACCTTCATTTGAGCTTGTTTGGTCCTGAGTTGAGTCAAGCCTTTCATTGACCAGCTCAACATCACCCCATGGGTGACCTGGACCATCATTTTTTGTGCTCAGTCACATTATCTAAACCCAAAGGCTCTCCCTGCTCCCGCACTGCCTTTTTGGGAGCCTCAAACCCATCTCATTGAGCTTCCACGCTTGCGGGGGGCCGGCAGGCTGCAGATGCACTTGTGCTTGGCTTGTTGGGCTGCGGGAGAGGGACGGACTCGGCACGGCACCATCGGCACAGGCTTGGGCTGAGGAGCTGAGCAGGCCCTCTGCTTGGACCTGTCTCCAGTGATCCTCAGGGACACATTGCTTCTGCTTTTTGGGGATGAAATCCAAGCAGGGGCTGCCCAAGATTGTGGAGCTGGTGCTGCAGAGCTGCCCCACTCATCTCAGTGAACTGAAAAAACCTCAAACTGAGCAAAGCGGGTTTTTGGAGGGGCGGCGGCATGTGCACTCTAACCTTCTGCTTTCCTTTTCATCTCCTCTCTAATCCAGAAGCCCGTACTAATTGCAGTTAGATTTATGAGCATAACCCGCAGTTCAATCCCGGTATGTATCAGCGGCGGCTGCCGCCACCCTCGCTGTGTGTCACCGTCGCTCATTCCAGCTCTGTCCCACCGGCCATTGTCCGTGACCCGTCCGGTCCCGCCGCTCCTCGGAGCCGCCGTTCCTCCCGCAGGTCTCCCGGGCACAGGAGTTTGGGGCTGGCGCTCGGCCATCCCTGCACGCAGCTCCTCAGAAATCCGCTTCCCACCCCTTTTCCCTTCCTACTTACTTTATTTTCCATTTTATTTTCTTTTTCCATCCTGTGCTTCCCTCTTTCTTACTTTGCTTGATTCATCCCTTCCCTTCTCACCTCAATTTCTCCTCGTTCAGGATGCGTTTCAGCATCAAGTTCCTTTCACAGCACTGCTGTTTCTGAAGATGGTGGATAAAAACCTCAGCTTGGATGCCTTGGAGACCATGAGGCATCCAAAGGTCTCCTCCACCTTCTTGGAGGAGGAGTACTACCACCCTGAACACAAGGTCAGGACACCCAGGTTTGAATGAGGAGTAGTCCAGCAAGCCCTGTATTCCCCAGCTCCATCCCAGCTTGAGTTTGAGTTCTGTGAGACTGTGACAGGCAAGAAAAGCACCTGCAGGATTTTGGGAATGCTCATAGGGCTGTTTCCTTTCCTAGTAGGCGCAGCCCATGATGAAAGTTCCCTCAAGTTCCCCCCATTCTTCCACATCCATGAGTGTCAGGAGGTGGAGAAGAGTAAAATTCGAGCTCTGCTCCCCTGGTGCATTTCTCTGGGGCTTAAGTCCACAAGCCAGTGGGATCTTTGGGATCTTGGGGCTTTTGGCTAATAGGATTCAGGGAGCTGTGCTTCAGCTCAGGAGCCCACGTGAAAGGTGTCATCAGAAGAACACCAGGGCGCAGGAACGGCTTTGCTGACAAAGATCTCTGAGATGTGGTGTTAAAAGATGAAAGGGCTAAAATGGAGGAAATCCAGCTTTTAAAGGGAAAAAGGGAGGATCCTTTATCCTGAAAACCTGCTCTGGACACATGGGTTGTCAGGAAGACCTGGGGATGCAGGGCTTAAATACGGGGAGGAAAGTTGAGCTGCAACAAGCTCTTCCACCCCAGGGAGACACAGATTCTTCCTGGATGATGGTTGTCAGGGGAGGGCAGCAAGTGATGGACCTCTCTTAGTCCTGGTCACATCAGTTCTGGAATGTAGAAGATGAGATGTCTGGTCATGATAATGTTAAGATAAAAGCTGTTTAATCTCTGCCATGTCCCTCATCTCCAAGAATCCTTCTGCTCTGTGGAGCAGATCTGTAGAGCTGGTCCTCAGAAGATCAAAACAGCTGCATATATGTCTCTCCATCTGTACCACTCTTGTTTGAGTCCTTTTTCATTGTCAGTTTCAGTATTTAAAAAATGAGGTGGTTCTTCAGAGCTGCGTTAAATCAGAGCCAGTTCAGCTGTGGGCACAAAGATCCACATTGGTTGTCTTGCAACGGACCACTGGAGGTGGTCCTGGTTTCTGGATCTCCTGTACGTGAGATCAGGGCATGGACAACATGATTAGATGGGAGTTCCTGTTTGCTGAAGGGGTCAGTGAGACCCTTGTGATGCTCAGGTAATACCGAAGGTGGATAGGGGAAGGATGTAAGACTTGATCCAAGGATAAAGCAGGAGCCAGGTGCCCTGAAATCAAAGCCTTTGTGATGCTCCCACCTAAAGCCGCTGTCAAGCTTCCCATCACACAGGCTGTGGGCTTTGTGAGAACCCATCCTGCTGCTAGCTGGGCTTGCTTGGAGTCCAAGCTGCACTTGGTCCACCAGCATCATCCTCCCTGCTGCCTTCCTCACCACCTCCATCCCCGGCCACTCCAATGTGTTGAGTCCTTCTGGTACTTCTCCCAGCCTGAAGAGAGGTTTTGGAGGGTCTGGGGTGCATCCGGCAGCAGCACACTGAGGACCAATGTCTGGGCCCTTTTTCTTCACTCCTTGGGAGAGCAGTGTGGTTGGCACCTGAGTGTTTGCCACATCACCTCAGCTGGTGGTGGTGACACCATTGTCTCTCTTCAGGGCAAAGGACGCGTGCGGCGCAGCGCCTACCCCAGCCCCGCGTCCCCTGTCACCGGGCGCTTGCCCTCAGTGACGGACGTCCCCGAGGAGACCATGAGCAGCGAGGAGGCCATGGAGATGGAGGTGACAGAGCAGCAGCAGGTGGCCATGCAGCAGGAGGAGAAGGTGCTGACCGAGCAGATCGAGAGCCTGCAGAAGGAAAAGTGAGTCTGGCCGAGGGTTCGAGCCACGTCCCGAACCTGTGGATGTTGTTTGACATCATGTGGTTGATAACTGGAGGGCTCCATCCATCCATGATCTCTTGGTGCATGTGCATCCCTTTCTCCTCTCCACCTTTTTGGTCCTGTTGGGTCAATGGGGCTGCGTTGGCTTTGCAGGGAGGAGCTGACATTCGAGATGCTGACACTGGAGCCCCGCGCCTCCGACGACGAAACCCTCGAGTCCGAAGCCTCCATTGGCACCGCCGACAGCTCAGAAAATTTGAACTTTGACTCTGAAGGAGCCATCTCCGATCGCTCGGGTAAACCCAGGTGTTCTTGGGTTTATGATGCAGTGGTTTGGGTTGGAAGGGACTTTCAAAGGTCATGAAGTCCATCTCCCTGCCATGGGCAGTCCCCCCCCAAACTTGGGGGCACCATGTTTTTCTGTCACTTTGGGAAGGATTATTATTATTTGGGATTTTCAAGTTTATTGAAAGTCAACGGTTTAAATGGGTGCAGAGAGGGGGGTTAAGGGTTCAAGCACGTGGCCCGGGGGGGATGGATGGGAGAAGCCAGGGTTGGTGGGGAAGTGAACATTCTTCCAGTGCTGCCACATCATCTGGGGTGACGCTGCCCCCACTGAGATGCTGGGAACGTTGTCCTGGCTTCAATGGCACGTGTCCCCAGGGAGGGAGTGGTTGGGTACTGGGTGGTGTCCGGGTGTTGACCATCCATGGTCCTTCTGCCCCTGCAGAGAGAAGTGTAGCACTTACCTCCCTGCGCCCTGCCAAGGCCGAGGGGCCAAGCCGGCTGCGACGGCACCCCAGGATGCGGCTGGACCCGGTGGAGCCGTCCGACACCCCCGTCTCCTCCTCCTCCTCCTCCTCCCAGTCATCCACCTCCTGCTTGCCCCACCTGCCCCGGAAGCGCTTCCAGATGTACTCCAAATCTCCTTTCTACCGAGCGGGGGGACACGGCGAGGCCCCCGAAACCCGGGCGAGCGCTGAGGGCCTGGCGGGGCCGCTCCGTTGTCCCGAGGACCGGCCGCAGTTCACCACACGCGGGACCTTCAACCCGGAGAAAGGCAAACAGAAACTGAAGAGTGTGAAAACTTCCCCCCCAAAAACCAAAGAGCCCCCGGATGGGGGGCCTGGAGGGGGACGCAAGAGGAACCCCGAGGCCGATTGCGCTGCCGCCCAACCCCTTGTCCTCCTGGGGAGCAACGAGTTCATGGTCTGAGATGCTCCACCCCAGGGCTGCATTCGTGCCGGGGCATCCTCCCCATCAGCAGTGCTCTGATGGTTTCCTCATTAATGCCAGGGGGATGAATTCTTAATTAAAAAGGCCGGGAGGGGACGGTTTTAATGGTGGCCTTAATGGTTTGGGGGGGTTGAGACCTTCGGGTGGCCAGGGGGTGGACCGGGATGGGAGGCCCTGGCCGGCTCCTGGCCCTTCCCCTCGGAGCATCCCACGTCTCGGAGCATCCGCCGCCAGATCCTTGTGCCGAATCGCCGTCGGTAGGAGCAAACCAAGCCTGGAACTCCCATGGGAGCACCCCGAGCTGGCTCCACTGCAGCCAAGCCCTCCGCGCTTTAACCGCCTCATCCACGCCAACGCTGAGCGCATGGAAAAGTGTTAAAACCTGCCAAAAATAACCTTTTCCCTTTGGTTTTTTATTTTTTAATGAGACCTAACCACCTTTCCTCTTTTTTTTCTTTTTTTTTTTTTAAGACCATCAGTATTAAAAAATAATAATAATTAATAATAATCGAGGACTACTTGAAGCGATATTTGTTTATATACCGGTTCCTGGAGTTACATGTAAATATATATATTTTTATTATTTTTTTTTAACGTTTTTCCCCAGACAGAATTTTTTTTTTTAATTATTATTATTATTTTTGGGCCAGAGAGGAGGGGAGCAATAGGCTGAGCCGTCCTTGCTGTCACCACTGGTGTCACCGGCCATCGCTCAATAAAACACAGAGTTTTATTTTCAGCAAGAAATCCCTGGAGGTGTGATTAGCCCATCATAGCCCATCATAGGACTAATTAACGATGCTAGTTAATGACTCAGCTCATAATCCCCCCCCAATCGTCTCATCATCATCCTCAGTGGCACCTGGAGAAGCTCCGGGTGCCAGAACACCTCTGGAAAGGCAAAATTAGGAGCCCTGGCTCACTAATTAGATTTATAAAGGCTGAATCTGTCCTTCCAGGTGGGCTGGAGCTCATCCTTTCCTGAAGTGCCATCAAAAATGGGGAAAATAGCAAAAAATTGAGTTTTCCTGAGTATTTTGTCTTTTCCCAGCATGCCTGGGTTTGGCCGAGCTGCCCCTCGGTCCCCTCTCCCCCTGCCCATTCCAGGGATGGTTTATTTATTTGGGTTATTTTTTATTTGCTATTTGAAATTTGACACTTTTTTTTCATGTTATCTTTAATTTTTTTTCCTACGGGGGAAGCGACAGATGCCGCAGGGAGAGTGGGAACAGCATCGGCCTCGGCTCTGCATCCCGGGAGTGGAGCCAGACCGAGTCAGTCACCCCCATCCGGGGGGGAAATGGGATTTTCCCAGCCCCAGAGGGACAACCAGGGCTTTGGGGACCGACCCGGCTGCACAGGGAAGGCGGAGTGTGACCACAACAGTGGAAACTCCTGGGGAGCCACCCCAAATTCTCTGGGAACTGGGATTGTTGGGAGCAGCCAAGTGCTTGGTGCCAAACCAGCATTTTGAGCCACTTGAACTAAAAACCCCAGAACTGCCCTTAAAATGGCTATGGGGGAGGAGATCCTGGGGACGAGTGAAGGGTCCAGCCTCATCCTCAGGTTCCTCATCCCAGCGGGATGAGAGCAGGGATGTCAGATCTGCCT
This sequence comes from Corvus cornix cornix, assembly GCF_000738735.6. Taxonomy (NCBI): domain Eukaryota; kingdom Metazoa; phylum Chordata; class Aves; order Passeriformes; family Corvidae; genus Corvus; species Corvus cornix. The sequence continues at coordinate 19,798,659 of NC_046340.1, forward strand.
CGGGCAAACATACTGATATAAATATATATATATATTATATGTATGTATATATATGTACCTAATTTCTTTTGGAATATATTTATTTTCCTTATATATATTTAATTTCTATATAAGGAAAATATATTTGATATTTATATATATGAAGAACATATATAATAATATATATATTCTATATATAAAGAAAATATACACACAAACAAATAAATATTCTCCATACAATTAAAAAATACATAAAAGAATATAAAGGCTAAATACATTTATGTATTTTCTATTACATATATAGTACATATTTATATATAAATATATAAGGTATTCTATATATAAAGAATGCATATTTCTTTATGTATATATGTTTATATATTTATATATAAAGAAGTATAGAAAGGAAATTAATTATATATTTCCTTATGTATATATTTTACATATTTCTTTATATAAGGAAGTATATATATATATATACAGGAAATATGTACTATATATAGAATATTTATTACTTTATATATATTTTAATGTATTTCTTCTCTATGTAGAAACATATTTAATGTTATATGATTTAAGCATATATTTAATATATGTTTAATATGTATGTTTATGTATGTTTCTTTACATATATTTATATATTTCTTTATATAAAGAGTATTTCTCTGTAAAGAAATATATAAAGGAAATATATAGTATATATAAAGAAATCTATTTTCTCTCTATTTCTTCATATATATAAAAATGTATGGAATGTAGGGAAAATATATAAAGAAAATAGACTTCTTGATATAGATAAGTGTATGGAATATATATAGAATATATTGAAAATATATTTCTTTATATATATAATATACTTGTGGTTATATGTATAAAGAAAAACACATGTAAAAGAAATATATACATATATATATATATATATAAAATCCAGTTCTGGCAGGAGCTGAGCAGGACTGGAGGGATAATGGGCTGTTCCAGGGTCCCCTTCCTCCGGCATCTCCCCGCTCCTTCCCAGCCCTTCCCTGGCAGGATTTGGGGTCCCAGAGGGTTTTCCGGAGGGCTGAATGTACTGACTACTGGAGGGCTGCGAGGGGAATTGTTGTTATTTTTCATGGAAAGTTTTCTAAGTAATTTATAAAGTCGCTGCGTGTAAATTAAACAAAGTCTGTATGTAAGAGGATATATTATCCCGCGTCACCCGCGCTCGGAATCGTGTACAAACCGACACAAACGGACAAATAAAAGTGTCAATCTGCAAAGGCCAAGAATTCCCAGTGGGACACTGTTCCTGCTGCCCACGCCCCAGGGGTCTGGGGGTTGTTTGTTTCCCCCATTTGTTCCATGGGGTTATGGAGTTGTGGATTTTCCCCATCCCCGTGCGGATGGAGGAGCTGGGAGGGGGAGCCGGGGCTCGGGATCACTTCCCTTCAGACTGTTCAGTGCTGGTTATTCACATTCTCATTAGTTATGGTCAGAGAACTTCTGTTTCTCTTACTTGATATTCACATTATTTTTATTTATGTATATGCCGAATATTTACATACAAATTATTTTAATCAGATAATTTCTATTTCATTCTATTTAGATAATTTGTTTTCAATTTATTTCTATTCAGATTATTTCCGATTACTTTTAGGTAGACTGTTTACATTCAGACAATTTATTTTCAGTTTATTTCTATTCAGATTATTTTATTTCTGTCCACACAATTTAATTCAGATTATTTCCAATGAGATTCATTATGTTTCTCCTATTTATATGCAGTTTATTTATTTTCAATTTATTTCTATTCAGATTATTTCAGATTATTTAGTTTTATTTTCTTTCTATTCAGATTATTTAGTGAAGGATATTTCAAAGCAGATATTTATGTTCCAATAATTTACGCGCATTTTATTTCTATTCAGATTATTTAATTTCATTTTATTTCTATTTGTGTTATTTAATTCCCATTTTATCCAGTCAGATTATTCATACTCATTTCACATATTAAGATAGTTTATTTTCAATTAATTTCTATTCAGACTATTTCAGTTTATTTAGTTGCATTATATTTCTATTCAAATTATTTCATTATTTCCAACGGATTATTTCCAGACATATTATTTATACTTATCTTTTTTATATTCAGATAATTTCCAGTTATTTTCATTTTATTTTTATTCATATTTTTCTGTTAATCTTACTTATATTGATTATTTAATTCAGATTATTTATACTAATTTTACTTCTATTTAGTTTATTTCCACTCAGATAATTTATTTTCAAGGTATTTATATTCAGGTTATTGATTTCTATTTATTCCTATTCAGGTTATTAACATTCAGCTGGTCCCCCCCAGTCCCCCATCCAAGGGGACCCAAGTCATCAGCACAGGGACTCGGGCTGCAAAACCCTCTTTATTCCGAGTATGAAAGGGGGACACGAGTGGGAGACCCCAGGACGCGGGACAAGGGTCTGGCCCTGGGACAGCAGCACCCCCAGCCAGTGTCACCCCGGGCTGGGCTCACCCCTGTGCGGTGTCACCCCGGGCTGGGATCAAGCCGAGGATGTGCTGGGCTGGTGTCACCCCCAGGTGGCACCACCCTTGGCCAGTGTCACTCCTGGGCTGGTGTCACCCCCAGGTTGGCGTCATCCCTGGGTAAGTGTCCCCCAGGCTGGTGGCTCCTGGGTGGCAGCGGGTCCTCATGGTGCCAAGGTGCCTTTGCCTGGGTTCCTCCAGCGTTTGGGACACCATCAAGACCGGCCCCAACGAGGTGCTGCCACTGCACTGGGCACTCACTTGGGAACATCCCCCTTCCACCCCCAGGGAAGCTGGCTCCACCTCCCAGCTGCCAGCAGCATTCCGCGGTCCTGGACATCGCCCCGGAGATGGGACCACGGGCACCTTCACACCCCAGGGTGAGGAGACCCAGGGTGGGGGTGACAGGGTGCCAGCGCAGGGTGACAAACACGCCGGGTGACAGCAGGAAGGGGGTTCAGTTTTTGAACATGTCACACAGCAGCTTCTCCATGGGGGTGTTGCCGATGGTGCGGCGGAAGAAGAGCAGCTCCACGCGCTCCGAGGAGATGAAGCGCAGCGCCGGGAGGAGCAGCAGCAGCTTCCCGAACCTGGGGGACAGAGCCGTGGCCATGGGTGGGTGTCCCACCCTGGTGTCACCCATGAGGACGTGGGGACAGCGGTACCTGACGGGTTGCCCAGGGTAGTGGGAACGGTTGTGCTGGCCCAGCATCACCTGCGACTGGTCCTGCAGGTTCTCCACCTGCTCAGGGTCCTTCAGGCCACGGGTCTCTGCAGGGACAAGGGGGTGACAGGCTGGGGAGGGGCACAGGGATGGCCAGTGGTGGGTGCTGGGGGTGGCCTCACCTGGTTTGAAGAGCACCACGGCCTTCATGCAGGCAAATTCCGTGGGGTCGACAGCCAATGCCTTGAAGCGGCCAAGGGTCTCCTGCAGCGCCCGCACGTCCAGGGCGGCCGGCAGCAGCTTCCCAGGGGCCGGCTCGGGGACAGCCAGCAGCGGGCAGCTCTCCAGGGGCATGGACCACTGGATGGCACAGAGCAGGAACAGCTCGCTCCATGCTTCCTCCAACAGGATCACCTGGGGAGAGCAGGGGGACCCCAAAGTCCCTGTCAACCCCAAAGCCTCCAGGACCTGCAGCCACCACAGCTGGTTGGGCTGAAGAGCATCTGTGAGGGAACCCTAAGAATGTTGCGGAGATGCTCCAGCCATCCTGACTGGCTGCTACTCTTTTTGGGGTTCCTGCTGCCACATAGGCAGATCCCCAATTCCTCATGGAAATTCCCAGCCCCACCTGGTCGCGGAAGGGCAGGTTGGAGAAGACGGGCAGGTTCTTGGCCCACTTCACAGCCATGAAGAGGAGACGTGCTGAGGTCTCGTAGATGTTTTCAGGGCTGGCTGCCGGGTACGGAGCCACCTGATACTCGCCGGTCGCCCGCTCCGGCTCGCTGCCCGTCACATCCACCGTCTCATCAGCTGCAGGAAGAGGACACTGGTTGTCACACCACGGGGACATCGACCACCCGCCCACCCCCTCTCCACTGGCAGCCACCCACCGTCCTCGGGCTCCAGCTTGGCGCAGGTCTCGGCCGTCATCAGGCTGGCCATGAAGCGATGGTTGGTGGGTGGTGTGGGCGCTCGGGGACCCGGGGTGACAGCAACAGTAGCACTGGGACCACGAGGAGCCGGACAGGGTGATGGGGGGACCTCACGTGTGGTGGCCACGTGCTCAGGGGGCAGCTCAGCATCCAGCTCGATGCTGTCCAGCCGGACCTGGGCCGTGCTGCGGGGCTGGCGCTCGTTCTGCACAGCTGGGAGGACAAGGTGGCATCAGCAGCGGCCACCCCGCTGTCACCCCCTGCCTCTCGTCACTGTGTGTCCCCCCCATCTCACCATCCTTGTTCATGCCGGCCTGCAGGCACTTCTTGAGCCGGCAGGCCTGGCACTGGTTGCGGTGAGCCTTGTCCACTGGGCACAGCCCCGTCCCTGCCTGGCACCTATGGGGAGAGGTGGCACCTGGCTGCAGCCCCTGGGGTGGCCCCTATCCCCGAGGAGGGTCCTGCCCCCATGGGTGCCATATCTCCCCACCATGGGTTCCCTCCACCCAACAAGTGCCCCACCGCTGTGGGCACGCTGTTCCCAGCAGGTGCCCTGTCCCCACTCTAAGGGTGCCCTGTCCCAGTGAATGCTCTGCCTTGATGGGTGTTTTGGCCCCATCAGGGAGCTCTGGACACCCTCTCCACAGGTGCCTCTCCGCCTGCATGCCTGTCCCCTGCATGGCTTTAAGTCCCCCATTGCCCATGCCCTGAGGTGTCTGGCTTGCTGAGTGTCCATCCCAGGGGACCCCACCCCACTGGGTGCCTGTCACCAAACTCCCTGTCCTGCTGGGTATCCATCTCCAAGATCCCTATCCCACAGGGTGTCCATCCCTTCCCTGTTGGGTGCCCCATCCCATGAGGTCCTTGCTCTGCTGGGTGTCCCTACCTTGCTAGGTCTCTGTTCCCCCCACTCCCGCCCCACTGTGTCCATCCTCTAACTCCCTGGGTGGCCATTCCTGGGGTCCCTGCCCTGCAGGCTGTTCTTTCCTCCATGCTGTCTGTCCATGGGACCCTGGTTCTTACCCCCCTGGATGCCCATCTGCAGGGTCACTGCCCCTCTGGCTGCCCGTCCCCCCATTCCCTGCCCTGTGGGGACCCCCACGCCTGTTCCCACCTGTAGATGAGCTTCCTGCGGACACTGCGCTTGAAGAAGCCGCTGCAGCCGTTGCAGGCGTAGATGCCGTAGTGCTTCCCGCTGCTCGTGTCCCCGCACACCTTGCACAGCAGCACCGGGCTCAGCGCCTTCCCGGGGGCCGGGCTCAGCCCTGCGGGAGTGGAGCCGTCGTATCTGGGGCTCCTCTGGGCATCCCGATGTCCCTCGTCCTTCCCACCAGTCCCTGCTGCCTCCCAGCATCCTGGAGATGGGGTGGCTCCTGTCTCTGCCGGTTCAGCCCGGGGATGTGAATGGGGACACCTCAGGGACTCCACACGGGGTTCACCTTTTTCCCACACCCCAGCACACAGAGTGATGCAGGATGAACTCTCACAGGAATTTTGCAAAATAAAAAAGGATGAAACGGTGTTCTTAGGGATGGGGACACCAGGCGTCCCAGGAGGGGGACTGAGCATCCCAGAGAAGGGCTGCAATCAAGGATGGAGAAGGGACAGCTCTGGGGACGTGGGGCACCCCAGACAAGGGTCACAGCAGGGAACTGTGGGAACCCTGGTGGAGGGCCAGGGACCAAGGGCATGCAGGAGAGGGTTATGACTGGGGACCCCAGGAGTCCTGGAGAAGGGGCATAGCTGGGGACCTCAGGGGTCCTGGAGAAGGAAAAGAGATGAGGACCATGGACACCATGGAGAGGGTCGGGCACTGCAGGCATCCTGGCCTAGGGAAGGACCGTGATGGGGACTCAGCATCTTGGAGAAGGATGACAGCTGAAGACCCCAGGCATCCCAGCGGACCATGATGGGGACCCTGGGCACGCAGGATAAGGACCATGAGGAGAAGCCCGGCCATTCTGGAGAAGGTTGGCAATGGAGAGCCCAAACAACCCAAACAATTATGATGGGGACGCTGGGTGTCTTGGAGATGAACCATAATAGGGACACCCAGATATCTCAGAGAAGGCCCACGATGGGGACCAAAGGCATCCAGAAGAAGGCCATGATGATCTCAGGCATCTCAGAGAAAAACTGCCACGGAGGACCCCAAGTATCTCGGTGATTGACCATGATGGGGATTCCAAGTATCCCAGAGGAGAACCACGAAGAGGACCCCCCAGGCATCTTGGGGAATGACCACAGCGGGAGCCTGGCCATCCCAGAGAAAAACCCGTGTCCCGCCGTGTCGCACCCACTCCAGCAGAACCACCTCTTACCCGTGGGGCTCTCATCCAGCCCGGCGCTCACCACCGACCCCGCCGGGGACGCAGCCATCCCTCACCCGGCGTTCCCGACCTGTCCCTGTCCTGTCCCTCTGGATCCCCGCGGAGGGTCTGGCCAGGCGCTGGGTGCTCCGGCAGCTCTGCGGCCAGCGGGGCTCTTGCCTTGCTCTCTTCAAGGCGGCTTAGCGGCGGGCGCTGTGTAAGCAGCCGCCTCTTTGTCACCCTCTTAATCTTTAGTGTCTGCGCGGGGCGGGGGGGATCAATCAGCCACGCGATGAAGAATTAAAAAGGTGCTGAGCCCCAGCCCTGTAACCCTAAACCCCGCGACACCCAAGCCACCCCCCCGCGCGCCGCCGCGGGCCACCGTGGAGGTGTCACCCTGCCAGCACCCCCAGCCCCGCACTGCCAGGCCGAGATTCTGCAGAGGTGGCAGGTGGGGCTCGGGCTGGGGACCCCCCATATGTGTCGTCTTCCCCTTGGGACCCACCAGGTCCTGTAAGCGCATAAGCCCTTCACTAAGGCGGTTAGAGGGGAATAACGAAAAGTGGTAATTAAGGGGGGTAATTTCCCTACCCCCAAGTAATTAATTACCGGCCCTGATGGCGAGGGGAGGGGGGGATGCTCGGTAGGGGCCCCACTGTGCTTCAGCATCCCCTCCTGGGGTCGGGGGCCCCCATGGATGCTGGGGCTGCTGACACCGCAGAGGGTGGGGGCCAGGTGGCCCCCGGGTTACGCAACCACGGCTAAACCCTCGCGGTGACAGGGCAGCACAATTTGGGATTTGTGGGCTTTAGCCGCTAAACCCCCCCGCCCCGCTCAGGGGGGTGGCGGGTGGCCACCGTCACGGGCCCGGGCTGTCCCCAGCGATGGGCCAGGCTGAGGACAGGGGTTCCCGGCCTGCTGTGCCCCTTCCAGACGGGGCTCAGGGGTGTTGATGCCCTGAAGGTGTCCCGGGGGACAGGCACTGGCAGCAAGTCCCTGCTGAGGGCTGGCTCCAGTGGATCCAGGGGCTGGGGGTCACCCCTCCGGCATCCTTGACTTCTGTGTGGCTCCATCCTCGCTGCCTGCAGCATTCCTGCATCCCCCTTGCCTGCAGCATTCCTGCATCCCCCCTGCCTGCAGCATTCCTGCATCCCTCCTGCCTGCAGCATTCCTGCATCTCCCTGCCTACAACCTCCTTCCATCCCTTTTGCCTGAAGCATTTCTCCCTCTTCACTGTCTGCACTGTGACTCCATCAGCCTTGCCTGCACCATGGCTCCATGTTCCCACGTGCAGCAACATTCCATCACCCTTCCTGACTCTACATGGCTCCACCATCTTTCTTGCCTTCACCATGACCCATCCCTGCCTTCACCATGGCTCCATCCCTGCCTTCACCATGACCCATCCCTGCCTTCACCACGGCCCATCCCTGCCTTCACCACGGCCCATCCCTGCCTTCACCATGGCCCCATCCCTGCCTGCACCATGGCTCCATCCCTGCCTTCACCATGGCCCATCCCTGCCTGCACCATGGCTCCATCCCTGCCTTCACCATGACCCATCCCTGCCTTCACCATGGTTCCATCCCTGCCTTCACCACGGCCCCATCCCTGCCTTCACCATGGCCCCATCCCTGCCTTCACCATGGCTCCATCCCTGCCTGCACCATGACCCCATCCCTGCCTTCACCACGGCCCATCCCTTCCTTCACCATGGCTCCATCCCTTCCTTCACCATGACCCCATCCCTGCCTTCACCACGGCCCATCCCTTCCTTCACCATGGCTCCATCCCTGCCTGCACCATGGCCCATCCCTGCCTGCACCATGACCCATCCCTGCCTGCACCACGGCTCCATGCCCCCTCCCACCCTGGGACCCCCTGCTTCCCCAGGGTGCCTGTCCCACCCACAGCCCCTGTCCTGACCCAGATCTCTGACCGCCGCCATCTGCGGCAGTGGCTGCCTCCTCCCGCAGCAGAATTATGACGCTGGGCTAATGCGGCGGGAGCAAGCTGTCACCTCCCTGCCCGGCCCTTGGGTGCCTCCACACCTCTCACCCAGGGGTGAAACACCCCCCAGTGCCCGATCCAGGGGTGCCGGGAACAGCTGCATCCCGGTGTGCCGGCCCACCCATGGGGACAGGGGCGGCCAGTGCCAGGGTCAGCGGGGAGCGGCCAGTGTGGCGATACAGCTGAGTCGGCTAATTTGCCCGTCCCTCCTCGCCGTCGGGTAAAAGCCAGCTCCGGAGCAGGGATTTGGGAGGGGGATTAGCTGGGCCAACCATCTGCTGCCAGCCAATCATCAGCACCCCCAGGAAAGCCAATAATTACAAAAATATGGTTTCCCACCCTGTTTCTCCATTACACCCAGCTGGGTGCTGTCCCCATGGTGGGCTCCCCGTGGAGCAGCACCCTGTCCTCTTCCCGGGGATGAGGGCTCCATGAGCAACCAACTGGGCACTCTTGGGAGCCCAACCCAGCCCTTTTTGGGTGCAGCACGAGCAGGCCTGACACCATGGCCGAGGGGCTGTGGGTGGTGGGTGGGGGTGAAGGAGCAAATGTTAAAGCCCGAGGCAGGGTCGTGACTCGGCTCGGTGACAGATGCTGGGGCAGATGCCACGGGATTACCCAGCCTAAAACCTTGGGATCTGCCCCCCTTCGCCCCAGCAGGCAGAGAGCGTTTAATTACTAATTTACTAATTACCCAAAGATGCTGGCGATGGGCTTGAGACCTGCGGTCAGGAGCAGCCCCAAGGCTCCAGCCACCCTAATCCCACTCACTGTGGGGAGCTGGTGGATGCACCCTGGCCAGGGACAGCTTGGCTGGGGACAGTGAGTGACCCAGGGAAGCACCACTGTCCTGGCAGTCCCGCTCCTGTTGGTGACGGCATGGAGTGGTGGGGAATGGGACAGGACAGTGAGGACAAGGAGGAGACAATGGGGACATTGATGGGAATCAAGAGAAGATATTGGGGACCAAGGGGAGACAGTGAGGACCAGAAGGGGATGATGGAGACCAAGAGGAGCTGATGGGGGGGAGGGAAGATGATGGGGACCAAGAGGTGACAACAAGGATCAGGAGGGGGTGATGGGAACAAGGAGGAGGTGATGAGGACTGGGAGGCGATAATGAGGATCAGAGGGGACAATGGGAGCCTGGATGTTTTGATGGTGACCCAGAGACAATGACAAATGTGGCGAGCAGGAGGTGACAGCAGTGATGGGGAAGGGATGATGGAGACCAGGACATGACAATAGGGACCATGTGAGGATGATGGGGACCAGGAAGCTGTGGAGATCATGAGGGGGCAGTGGGATGCAATAGGGGTGGATGGAGATCACCGGGGATAGTAAGGGTTGAGATGGGATGATGGGGACTGGGAGGGGAGGATGGGAATGAGAAGGGTGTGATGGGTACATGTGGACAAGACAACAGAGACCAGGAGAGGATGGTGGAGACCAGAAGGAGACAAGACCAACAAGAAGGCGACATGAAGGTCCTGGAGGGTGGTGTGGGACTGGAGGTGGCTGGGAAGGGTTAATGTGGCCGCCTGCACTGAGCCAGGTCCAGGCCAGGCTCAGGTTTCACCTGTAATTAGCTCTTGTTTATTGGAGGCTCCTTGATAAATGATTCTTTGGAGGTTGCCCGATGACAGAGGGTGACAGTGACCCACCTGAGCCCTGCCAAAGCCTTCACTGACCCCCAGCAGCAGGATTAAAGTTTAATGTGACTCCAGAGCTGACCCCGGGCATGCACCACTCTGGGGCCACAGGGCTGGAGATAGGCTGGTGGCCACCTCTAGGACAAGGGGCAGGGTACAGGCTGATTGGCCTCCCAGGGCCAGAGGGTTTTGGCACCGAGAAGTGATTTGTCACCAGCCTGGTGGTCACTGGTTACCAGGGCATTGTGGCCACGGGGCTGTTTCATGACTCCTTTGGGGTCACCCACGAGGTTTGTGGATGAAATGTCACACCAGGTTGGGTTTGTCCCCCTGGGACTGGCCCTACAGGATGGGCACAGCGCCATGGTGCAGCCGGTCCGGGCACATTCCCAGGCACCGGTGGGGCCACGTGCGAGTGCCAAGAGCCACCGCGGTGCTCCCGGGGCGGGCTGAGGTCCTGTCCTGCAGCCACTTTTGGAGCAGCGGCAGCTTGGGAAACACGGTGGAGTGAGGGGACCTTGGAGGTGACCCCAAGGTGAGGCAGCAGGGCACAGAATGAGCACCGAGGCCGCAGCTTGGGTTTCAGCAGGGTGACAACTGCGGGGACAGAGGAGTCCCTGAGGTACGGGGTACCTGTCCCCAGCTCTCAGGACATCGTGTTTTCTCCTTGCAGATGAATCTCCTCGCCCAGGTAAAGGGGGAGCTGGCAGGGAGGACACCTGCATCCAGGTGATCCCACCCCTCTGCCATAGCACCCAGTGTCCCTGGACCCCACAGCTGGGACCTGCCTGTTGCTGGGTCTGGGATGGGGGGAGGGGATGTGTGGCCTGGGAGGCTGGGCTGAGCTGGGCTGGGTACTGCCAGGGGAAGGGTGTCAGCAGGGGACAGGTCCCTGTCTTGCCCTGCACCCTCTCCCCACAGGTGAGCTCCCTCCTTCAGACCCTGCAAGCCCCGGACTGGCTGTTCCTCCAGTCCTGGCACTGGCTGGGCTCCTGGGTGAGGCAGGTTTGGGGGTGCTGGCATGGGAACCCCAGCCATGTGCTTGGGCAGGGGATGGCAGCAGCCCAGGCCTGGGCTGAGCTATGACACTGGTGCCAGCGGGGCTGACACAAGGTGTTTGTCCCCCCAGGTGAGCAGCTCCAGGCAGGTAAGTGCTGGCATTGCCCCTGTGCCCTGCACTGCCCGTCTCACCCCCGGCACAACTGGGTCGATTCCTGCACACCCTGCCTTCTCCTCGGCACCCATGGGTGCTTCAGCACTTAGAGGAGGCAGTCCCTTCCCAGGGGGTTTCCATCCATGGAGACCCGAGACCCAAGCTGTGCTTAAGCCACCAAGGATGTGGGATGAGCCAGCAGGACAGTGATGCAGCTGGTGTCCCCAGGGCACCGGTGGCCCTGAAACACGGCTGGGTCCCCAGGCAGTGACTGGGGCAGTGACCACAGCAGGGTTCTTCCTCTGCGAGGGGCTGCTGGGACAACATTTTGACATGGTCCCCAACGGGGTGGCTGAGCCCCAGCCCGGGGACCTCTTCCTCTTCCCGCTGGCCTCTGGGGGCCCTGGCTGGTGGGGCGCCCACGCTGGCATCTACTGCGGTGACGGGGAGATCATCCACCTGGAAGGTGAGCCCCAGGAGGTGTCACGGCATGGGGACATTCCCACGGAAGGGACATGGGGTACAGAGCCCACTTTGCCCGCAGGCAGCTCAGGGACATCGCCATCAGGCATCGTGGCCAAGCATGGCAAGAGCCACCTCCTGCGGACACGGGGCCCGGCCAAGGTGCTCCGGAGGAGGAGAGAGCTGGACGTGGCTGCCCTGCAGCGGCGGATCCGGGCGGCCATGGACCAGCCGGTGGAGTACGATACCATCACCTGCAACTGCATCCACTTCGCCCTCGCCCTCCTGGGGCTGGGCCACCTTGCTGGTGCCATGGTGGGTGCTACCACCAGATCAGATCAGGTGCCACCACGCTGGGACACCCTGGCACCTGCTCCAGCCAAGTGTCACCAAACCTTTTTTCCCAGGTGTCTCCAGCGCTGCAGTGATGGAGGTGACAGAGCTCCTCGGAACGTGTGGGGCTGGAGCATCCTTCCCTGGGGACCAGAACTTCACCAATGTGGCAATAAACAGATGCATGGAAACCCTGTGCCAGCCCTGTTTGATTTGTTGTTTTCTCACTTTTCCCAGAAGCTGCTGTCAAGTGATGTCCCACCTTGACACACCTTGAGGGGAGAGGCTGCTCTTTGCTCTCCATGGCCTCCTGAGACAACATCTGCCTCTTTCATTGCTGGCATTTCATTTTGAGTATAAAAATGAATATTCTGTGGGCTTCTCGGCTGAAAGGCTGGATCAGGTCTGGCTGGAGGTTGGTCGTGAACCCCAGGGGTCAACTCTGTGTCCAGTCCTGGTCAACATCTTCATTTTTGGTCCTGTTGATGGGGTAGAGTGTGGCTGCAGTGAGGGGGGAGTGAGTCACCAACCCATGGTGATCCTGGCACCCCTGGAGGGCTGGGTCCTGTGCTGGCCTCTCCAGTATGAGAGACAGGGACATACTGGAGAGACACCACAAAGGGCCACCAAGGGTCTGGAGCATTTCCCATAGGAAGGGAAGCTGAAAGAGCTGGGGCAGTTCAGCAGGGAGAAGGGAATGTCCAGTGGGATTTTATCAGTGTTTATGGGGGGGAAAGAAGGTGGAGTCTGGCTCTTCTCTGTGTCTCCTGAGGATTGGTGTCTCCAGGAGAGCAGCAGGGCCCCCAGGGAAGTTCTGAGACCCAAGCAGGGTTGAGGTCCCTGGGAGGGCTGGAGTGGGTGTGTCCCCTTTCTCTGTGCTGGAGATTAATTGCTGTCCATTAATTAGATGCTTTACTCAATTCTGCTACTTGAACCACGGCCATTTTCCCTTGCTGCCTCACTGCTGTGGGATGGGGTGAGTGCCGCCCCATCCACACCAGCTCCGGGGTTGGTCAGCTGCCTGGAGAAATAATAGCAGGAATATCTGCCAATAGTGTAAAGCACCTGGGAAAAATCAAAGAAAAGCAAACAAAATCTCAACTATAATAATATCAATAATAATATCTGTAATAGCTATAATTTATAGTAATATGTTATATAAAAATATCTATGAAACACCATCATATGTATAGTCATATCTGTAGTAATATCTAATATTTACATTTGTATTTATTAACATCTGTAGTATAGTTAATATATGATAATATATCTAGTATATGGTAATACCTATCGTTATTGATAATAGTATATAATATAAACTATCTATAACAATATCTATAAGAATAGTATAAATTAATATGATAGCCAATATATAATACATAATAATTCAGATATCATACAGCACATATACTATTGTGTGGAATATAGATAATAAAATATTGAATTTTATAATACAGTAGATAATATACAATACACAATATGTAATATATACTACATTATATACTATATAATACAATTAATCTAATCTGCAATATAATATAACATAGTATAACATTGCATCTATAACATATAGCATATATAACATATTGCATATATTACATCATATATAAACTGTAGAATGGTTTATGGATTAACTATAATACAGTATGATTGAATATGGCAAATATATAGTATTGCAAAATTAATGCAATCTGTAATATATTATAATGTAATGTAGTAAATAACATGCAATATATGGTATACAGTACACAACATGCAATAGAATACATAAATTATATACGATATATAACATATTAAGCATATATTATGTATACTGCACACAGTACTATGTATAAAACAATAACGTATAAAATAATAATGTAATATAGTATGATAAAATAATACATATTATAACACCCGAACATATAGCATTATTCAGTATAATGTAATCTATTTTAAATATGTCTGTTTATAATCACACACAATAATGCCTATTAGTGTAATTGTAGATTTTCATGATTCTGGACTGGTGCGATGTGTGCGGCTGTGAGCTCAGTGACAGCCACTATATCACAGCCATGTCCCCACATTGCTCCTCCTAAAATCACCCGTGTCCCGCTCCCAAACGTGAGCAGGAGCGGGGCTGCGGGGCTGGGGGGCTGCGGGGCAGGGACCCTCTGGGGGCGCAGAGGCCCCCGCGCTCCCGCTCCCGATGTCGGCGGGGGTCGATCCAGGCGGGCGCTGCCCCGGCCCGGGGCCGGGCCCGTCCCCGCCCGCGCTGACATCAGTTCCCGCGTCCCCCCCGCATCCCGCATCCCGCATCCCTCCCGCCGCCATGGCCGCCAGCCCCGGCCTACGGCGAGGAGAAGGGCGGCTCCTCCAGCCTGGGCGAGCCCGAGTACGGCCACGACCCCGCCAGCGGCGGCATCTTCTCCTCCGACTACAAGAGGTGGGGACAATGCGGGCACAGGGGACAAGGACGAGCCTGCCCGTGTGGCCGCCACCGCAGGCCTTCGCCGCCGTTCTCGGCGGGGACGTGGTACCGGAGCAGCGGCTGGAGCGGCCCCGGCGTGGGGACGGGGATGGGGATGGGGATGAGGATGGTGATGGGGATGTGGATAGGGATAAGGATGGGGATGGGGTCAGGGATGGGGACAGGGGGTGCGGTCACGTCGCCGCCACCGTCATTGCAGGTTGCAAAGGCCGGAGAGGGTTTTGTGGGAACACCGCGGGATTTTGGAGCTGGTGTGGTTGAGGGAGACGTGCGGGGACCCCCTTTGAACCTCCCGCCCTCAGGCTGGGGCATCCCGGGCACGGTGTTCCCCCCAACGGGATCTGCTGGCTCCTGTGGCTCTCCTGAGCTGACACCCCCCCACCGCATCGAGGTTCCAAACGGGGGGGGGGGTGTTGAGGAATGTCACCCCTGCGTGGGAGAGGCTGCTGGGGGGGCAGGGGTGAAGAGGGATGGGGGGGATGTGTGCTCCTGGAGCTGCAGGAATGTCTCATTGCCCTCCCTACCGTGCCAGTGTCCGCCCCTCTGATGCCCCAGCAGGAAATCACTGTCTGACAGTGTCACTCTCTCTCCCCCTGGCCATGTCCCCCCGTCCAGCAGTGTCCCCTCCATCCCTGGCCCTGTGGTATTATCCCCCGTTATGACAGTGTCCCTCCAGTCCTGATTCCCTGGCAGTGTCCCCCACTTTGAATGTGTACCCCATCCTGACCTCTTGGCAGTGTCCCCAGTCTGGGAGTGTCCCCTCTCCCTCTATTCCTCCCTAATGCTAAAGAGTGTCCCCCATTGTGGATGTGTCCCTGATTTGTGACGTGCTGGCAGTGTCCCCATCTCACTGGGTCCCCCCTTCCCTGAACTCCTGGCAGTGTCCCCTTCTCTCTGATACCCTGGCAATGTCCCCCAGCACGACAGTGTCCACCCAGTCCTGAGCCCCTGGCACTGTCCCCCACTCTGGATGTGCCCTCCATCCATGACCTGCTAGCAGTATCCCCATCTCATAGTGTCCCCTCCTTTCCTGACCCCTGGGCAGTGTCCTTTGCCCTGTCTGGCAGTGTCACACTCCCTACCCCTGGCTGTGTCCCCCAGTATGACAGTTTCCCCCAACCCTGATCCACTGGCACTGTCCTCCAGTCTGGCAGTGCCCTCCATCCATGACCCACTGGCAGTGTCCTGATCTCAGAGTGTGTGCCCCTTCCATGAGCTCCTGGCAGTGTCCCCCAGTTTGGTCAAGTCTCCCCCTCTCTGACCCCTCCTTGGCAATGTCTTCTGGCCTGGAAGTCCTCCCCTGCTCCCCACATCTGCCAGTGTTCCCTGACCTCCACGGGCAGTGTCCCCCACTCTGGCAGCCTCCCCCAGCCCTGACACCCTGGCTGTGTCCCCCAGTCTGTCCAGGCTACCTCAGTGATCTGCCATCAGTGTCTCCCACTCTGGCAGTGTTACCACCCTCACGGCAGTGTCCTCTTACTCCTGACCTCCTGGCAGTGTCCCCCACACCCACAGGGTCCCTATAATCTGCATGCTGCCCTTCACCAGGGCCACACCAGGTCTGCCACCACTCCTGCGAGCCATCCATGGCATCCATGGCACATGGGGCAAGACAAATGCACCAAGTGTGACCCCACCACCCAGGTGGGACACCCACAGGTGCCCCATCATGCCGCCCTACCACCTAGGTGGGTGTCCCACCATGATGTGCATTCCCTGCCCAGGACTGAGCCACTCAGCACTGGGGAAGGAGCTCCCTGCAGTGTTCCCAAGTCCCAGCTGCAGGTCAGATGTCACTTCGGATGTGACATCGCAAGTTGGCCTCATCCACTGGGAAGGGCGTCCTGATCGAGGCTGCAACCCAACCCCAACCACAGCATCAGGTTTCAGCCGGCTGTGCTGGGCAGAGGAGCGGGGCCACAGCCCTGTCACCATCCCCAGGGCCACTACCCCCAGCCAAAGCCATGATGTCCTTGCCGCCAGTGCAGAAGCTGCTGCGGCAGCTACCAGTGGGGGCGGCTGGCTGGCCGAAAACACCAGAGGGTGGTGATGTGGCTGAGGAGGTGACAAGCCCGGTGCTGGCCACCGAGGCTGGACAACCCACCTGCTACAGCGCCCTGCGAGCTGATGAGCTGCGGCCACTCGCCGGCACCGAGCCCGCAGTGGACACTGGCACCGGGCCACCACCGCGGTAAGACTCCCCTGAGGAGCCCCCCCGGACCCTCTGGTGATGGTGGCTCTGGCCAAGCATCATCCCATGGGTGTCACCCTCAGCTGCTGCAGGTAGACACAGCCTTGCAGGTGCCCCCAGTTTGGGGGGGACCAGTGTCCCTGAGAAAAGAGGACAGTGGTGACAACTTTACAAAAGGCTGGTGGCATTTTCCCAGTCCTGGGAGGGGACAGGGAAAGGGCTTTTCGTCAGGGCGTGCTGGCACATCCATGCCACTATGTCCATGAGGGGACAAGGGACACCCACCCAAGCCAGGATGAAGCTGGTGATGGGCACCTGTGATTTAGTGACAATGTAGGGTGACAACCACAGCCAGGATGGGACGGGGTTCTCGTCCCAGTGCCTGGGATGGGGATGGCGCTGGGTGCCAGCACCATGCCAGTCCCTCTGGTTCCTCTTTCACCTGGCTGTAACCCAACTCCTGTCCCCATAAATATTTCATGGCGAAGGGTTGGATTGCCGGCCTGATGGCAGGCTGGGAGCAGAAAAAAAGGACTAAAACCAGGTAAAAATGTGAAAATGGGAATTTTTTTCCCCTTGATGTGGTTCAGGCATGATGACCTCAAGGAGATGCTTGACAGCAACAAGGATTCACTCAAGCTGGAGGCCATGAAGAGGATTGTGGCGGTGGGTGTTGCTGTCACTGGTGGGGACCACTGCTGGTGCCGAGCTGTGTCACGTTGTACCGGCCCCTGCCATGCCAGCTGCCCAGTGTCACACCACTTCTTTTCCCCCTAGATGATTGCCCGGGGTAAAAACGCCTCTGATCTCTTCCCAGCTGTGGTGAAAAACGTTGCCTGCAAGAACATTGAGGTGAGGAAGATCTTGGGTGGCCCTGGCAGCATCCCAGGGTCTGGGACTTTCCCTGTAGGAGAGTTTTGGGGATTGCCTGGGTTTTGGGGGGCTCTGAGGTGGCACCTTCACCCTGCAGGTGAAAAAGCTGGTGTACGTGTACCTGGTGCGCTATGCAGAGGAGCAGCAGGATCTGGCCCTGCTCTCCATCTCCACCTTCCAGCGAGGACTCAAGGTGAGCTGGTTTGGGGACCCAGGGGAGGTCTGGGGGAGCACTGAGCCCTCCCCAGATGCACTGCAGCTCCCCATACGTCCCCCACAGGACCCCAACCAGCTGATCCGCGCCAGCGCCCTGCGGGTCCTGTCCAGCATCCGTGTGCCCATCATCGTGCCCATCATGATGTTGGCCATCAAGGAGGCTGCCTCGGACATGTCTCCATACGTGCGCAAGACGGCCGCCCATGCCATCCCCAAGCTGTACAGGTAATGGAGGGGTCAGCTGCTAAATGTAGGGTATAAGGGTCTTGGCTGCTTGGTACAGGCAGGGATGGGGAGGAGTTTGGTCCAGCATCACCTGCCCTGCTCCTCCCTCACAGCCTCGACTCAGACCAGAAGGACCAGCTCATTGAAGTGATCGAGAAGCTGCTGGCAGACAAGACCACGGTGAGCAGGCTGCTGTGTCTCCCCCACCTCTAAATCTGGGAACATCACTGGCCTGGTGTCCTCATGGGGATGGAGATGTTCCCACCAAATTGGTGTCATCTTGGGGATCCCCAAAGGGCTGGCATCCTCATGGGGATGCCACTGTCCCCACTGATCCAGCATCCTCACAGGAATGCAGATGTTCCCACCAAATTAGTGTCCTTGTGAGGATGAAGCCATCCCTGGAGAGCTGGCATCCTTGTGGGAGTGCTGCTGTCCCTAACAGGCCAACATCCTCATGGGGAATCCACCAACTCCATTGAGCTGGCATCCCTACAAGGAAGGGTTTCCCACTAAACCAGCACCCTCACGGAGATGCCACTGTCCCCTCCAAAGCAGCATCTTGTTGATGATGCCACCACTCCAGTGAGTCACCCCGGGCTTTCCCTCCACAGCTGGTGGCTGGCAGCGTGGTAATGGCATTCGAGGAGGTGTGCCCAGAGCGCATAGACCTCATCCACAAGAACTACCGCAAGCTCTGCAACCTGCTCATCGATGTGGAGGAGTGGGGGCAGGTGGTCATCATCAACATGCTGACCCGCTATGCCCGCACCCAGTTCCTCAGTCCCAACCAGAACGTGAGTTCGAAGTACAGGATGCCCTGAGAGCCTTGGGGTGTCCTGGGAGCCTCGAGGGAAGTGGGGTGAAGGGGGACTGCTCTTGGGGATGCAAAGAGTCCTACCTGCCAGCAGGAGTCCTTGCTGGAGGAGAACACTGAGAAGGCTTTCTATGGCTCAGAGGAGGAGGACACCAAGGACGCCAAGGCAGAGGCAGCCTCGTTGGCCAAGCGCAAGCCCTACGTCATGGACCCCGACCACCGCCTGCTCCTGCGCAACACCAAGCCCCTGCTGCAGAGCCGCAATGCCGCGGTGAGACCCTCACTCCCACCCTGTTTGTCCCCCAGGGCACCGGTGGTGTCAATCAGCCCGGGCTTATGATGTTCCCACGGCCAAGGACTCACTGGGGTGCTTGAGGGACACCCAGGGATGGGTGTCCGCAGGGTCAGGCTACCTCCAGGTGCTGAGGGCGGGACTGGGGGACACGGCCATTCCTCAGGGTGTCCCCCATTCCCACCAGGTGACATTTGGGTTTGTGTCCATAGGTGGTGATGGCTGTGGCACAGCTCTACTTCCACCTGGCACCCAAGGCAGAGGTTGGAGTCATTGCCAAGGCGCTGGTACGACTCCTGCGGAGTCACAGGTCTGTGACACTGGGGTTGTGGTGGTCTCCTACCCCTCCACCCTAGTTGTTGAAACACATGGGGAGCTCTAAGACGCTGTGAGAGACCCCCAAAAAGCCCATCCCTGGAGGGACATCAGGTTGGAGGCCTTTTTGGGCTGGCCCAGTCCAGACATGGGGTGACAACATCTTGGTAGTACCAGCCTGGTGGTGGATCCTGGCCTGTATTCACAGGGACTTGCTGAGGGTGTCTGGTCCTGCCCCACTGATGGTGGTCCCCTCTTTGTCCCCACAGCGAGGTGCAGTATGTTGTGCTGCAGAATGTGGCCACCATGTCCATCAAGCGGCGGGTGAGTCTCAGACTTGGTGTGGGAGGAGCTGACGCTGTTGACTCTGGAGCGAGATGACGATTAGCCAGCAAGGTCACCAGAGCTTGGAGGTGGCCTTGGCAAGGTGGGGGGACAGAGATGGCACTAATGTCTCTGGCTGTGCATGCAGGGGATGTTTGAGCCCTATCTGAAGAGTTTCTACATCCGCTCCACGGACCCCACACAGATCAAGATCCTCAAGGTGAGCTGGAAACACCCGGCAGAACCTGTCAGGGGTGGCTTTGGGGCTTCATGAAGCCTTTTCCTTGGGTCAGGTGTCCTTATGCCCTGGGGGCAGGAGAACAGCCAGGCCCCTGTGCCCTGTCACCATGCCCCTATGCTGCCCATCTCGTCCTCTTTCCCACAGCTGGAGGTCCTCACCAACCTGGCCAATGAGACCAACATCTCCACCATCCTGCGGGAGTTCCAGGTATGCCACCACCATACTGAGGCTGCCACCCTGGCATGGCTCTTGGTGCCAAACCACCACCATGGAGGGGGCAGAGGAGAGCCCCTCCAGGAGGAGTGGGCTGAGGCCATGCCAACCCCATCGGTGGTTCCAAAGGGCCCCAATGTGTGACAACCACCAGGGGGGATGCCCGTCACTGGCACATGGGTGACATGTCATGTGTGCCCTCCATGCCTGTGCAGACCTACATCCGCAGCATGGACAAGGACTTTGTGGCGGCCACCATCCAAGCCATCGGGCGCTGTGCTACCAACATCGGGAAGGTGCGGGACACCTGCCTCAATGGCCTGGTCCAGCTCCTCTCCAACAGGGATGGTAAGTGCACACAGCAGGGGTGAAACAGGAGCTCCGTTGCTCTCAGGGCAGGGCCTCGCTGAGGCCGGGTGTCTGCCCCCAGAGCTGGTGGTGGCTGAATCCGTGGTGGTCATCAAAAAGCTGCTGCAGATGCAGCCCGCCCAGCACAGTGAGATCATCAAGCACATGGCCAAGCTCACGGACAACATCCAGGTGGGTTGGGGTGTTGCTGACCCACAGGAGCAGGGAATGGCAGCAGTGCCACATGTCCGAGGGCATTTCACAGGTGCCAATGGCGCGGGCCAGCATCTTGTGGCTCATCGGTGAGTACTGCGAGCACGTGCCCAAGATCGCGCCTGATGTGCTGCGCAAGATGGCCAAGTCCTTCACCAACGAGGAGGACATTGTCAAGCTGCAGGTCATCAATCTGGCAGCTAAGCTCTACCTGACCAACTCCAAGCAGGTACCAGGGGTGTGATCCTATGGTGTGCCTCAGTTTCCCTGTCAGGGAGGGAGAGGCCAGCCCTGAGCATGTTCTCTGCCACAGAGCAAGCTGCTGACCCAGTACGTCCTCAACTTGGCCAAGTATGATCAGAATTACGACATCCGCGACCGGGCTCGCTTCATCCGCCAGCTCATCGTGCCCACCGAGAAGAGCGGGGCCCTCAATAAGTATGCCAAGAAGCTTTTCCTGGCCCAAAAACCAGCTCCCATCTTGGAGTCCTCCTTCAAAGGTACCCATCCCTGGTCACGGGGCATTGGGACACGGGGCCAGCTGTCACCACAATGCTGCATAGCTGTCCCTGAGCTGCTGCCTCCTCTCACCTCATTGTAGATCGGGACCATTTCCAACTGGGCTCCCTGTCCCATCTGCTCAATGCTAAGGCTGTGGGCTACCAGGAGCTGCCCGACTGGCCGGACGAGGCCCCTGATCCCTCCGTGAGGAACGTGGAGGTGCGTGGAGCACCCTGGGTGCATGGGGGAGGAGGGGCCAAGGTGGGGACACTGTCTCAAGTTCTTGGAAGAGCCCCAGAAGGTGCCCAGGTACTACTCACCTGTCCCCGTTCCCTCCCTAGTGCTCACACATCCGCTTGGGGATGGGGGGACAAGGGTGGCTGTTTGGATCCCCCAGTCATGGGTGATGGCTCTGCTCCATCAACCCTGTGCCAGCAGGTTCCTGAGTGGACCAAGTGCACCAGCCGGGAGAAGAGGAAGGAGAAGGTGGAGAAGCCTTTCTACTCTGACTCAGAGGGCGAGTCAGGGCCCACAGAGTCGGCAGACAGTGGTGAGGACCTGATGGCATGAGACATTGGGCAGCGGTCACTGTGGCCATCAGGCAGGTGCCACAATGGTGGGGCATTGGACAGGGGACATGAGAGTGGGGACACCCCATCATGGAAGGGACATGGCAGGAGATGTGGAGGGATGCAGTGGTGGGCAGTGGGGATGCAGTGGAATGCAGTGGGACTATGCAGGGATGCAGTGGAGAGGCAGCAGCAGGTGTGGGGATGCAGTGGAGGATGGAGGATGTAGTGGGATGAAGTGGGAGATGGGGGAATGTGGGGGGGCACAGCAGCAGGGCTGAGCTGTGCCCCCACAGAGCCTGAGTCCAGCAGTGAAGAGAGTGGCAGCAGCAGCTCTGGCAGCTCCAGCTCTGGCAGCGAGGACGAGGAGGAAGAAGAGGAGGAGGAAGATAGCGGGGAGCAGTCAGAGGACAAGGAGGAGGAAGAGGAGAAGAGGCCGAAGAGGAAGGACAAGGAAGGTTCCCATAAAGCAGTCTCAGGGAGCGCGGGCAGGTACCCCCTGGGAAGGCGGGGGGGTGCTCCCAGTGAAACCCCCACCCCAGCCCCCTGAGCTGGGCTCTCCCCGCAGCCCCAGCGAGGAAGAGGAGGAGGAGGAAGCGGCAAAGAAGGCCAAGAAGAAGAAGGCCTCTCAGGGGAGGAAGGGCCGTGCCGAAACCTCATCAGAGGAGGCCAGCACCTCCGAGAGCAGCTCCTCCGGCTCCGACTCGGGCTCCGAGGCAGAGGCCAAGCGGAGGAAGGCGGTGAGGGCTGGGATGGGCTGGGATGGGGGGCAGCACAGGGATACCTGGACCCCCTATTGAACCCCCCACCTCTGCCCTCCTGCAGCCCCCCAGCAGCAAGGCCGGCCCCAAGGAGATCTCCCTGCTTGACCTGGATGACTGTGAGTGGCTGCCCGGAACATGCAAATGGCCGTGGTGGTGCTGCTGGGGAAACTGAGGCATGAGCACGCACCCCAATGTGATCAGGACTCCATGGGTCCTTTGGGAGCCGCAGAGTTGGGACAAGGACAGGTGTGGTGAGGGGCCCTTGTCCCCAGAGGATGGCTGTGGGACAGGCTGTGCCCATGGGATTGTCTCCATGTGGCTGTGCACAGGGACAGCCTACAGGGTTGTGTCTAGACCAATGGAGTTCTGCCACTGGGCTGTCCTTGTGTGGCTCTCCCCATGGCACTATGCCACCAGGGCTGTCCCCACATGGCTGTCCCCATGAGGCTGTTCCCATGGAGTTGTGCCCATGGCACTATGCCACCATGGCTGTCCCCACATGGCTGTCCCCATGAGGCTGTCCCCATGGGACAATGCCACCAGGGCTGTCCCCACATGGCTGTCCCCATGTGGTTGTTCCCATGGAGCTGTGCCACCAGCGCTGTCCCGATGCCATTGTCCCCATGGAGCTGAGCCATTAGAACTGTCCCTGTGGGTGTCCCCATGGGGCTATGCCACCAGGTCTGTCCCCATGGGACTGTGAGCTCTGTTAACCCTTTCCTCCCCCCTCCCCACCCTGCAGTCACACCCCCTCCTCCCCAGCCCATCCCCTCCAGCAGCATCGTCTCCACCAGCCTGGTGACCGACCTGGAGGGCCTCACTCTCACCGACACCTCCCTGACGCCCACCGTAAGTGTCCCTCATGCCCTCCCCTGGGGGGGTCCCAGGCCCTCTGTCACCTGTGGGGGTCTCCTGGGCCCCCTGCCACCTACAGGGGTTGCAGGGAGCGCTTAGCAGCCCCTGCTGTCCCCCGGTGCAGCTGCTGAGCCCGGCGTTCAGTGCAGTGAAGACCTACGAGCTGCTGCACCGCATGGCAGGCGAGGGGCTCGCGGTTGAGTACTGCTTCAGCCGCCGGCCCTTCCCGGGAGACCCCCACATGGTGGCCGTCCAGATCCAGATCTCCAACAACACTGACACCGAGGTGAAGAACCTGCGAGTCAACGAACCCAAGCCCCTCTCTGGCATGCGGATACAGGAGTTCCCTGAGATCGGTATGGCATGGCATGGCATGGCACGGCATGGCCGTACCGCTGTGGGAGAATGGGGACAGGGGTTGGGTGGGAACGTGGGATATAATGGCAGCTCTGTGGTTCCAGAGCGCCTGGCACCAGGGGACACAGCCAGCGTGGTGATGGGCATCGACTTCTGTGACTCCACCCAGGCAGCAAACTTCCAGCTGTGGTGAGCATCTGGCACCGGGCAGGGCAGGATGGGTGTCCCCAGGGATCAGGGCGTCAGGTGCTCCAGAGATGGGGAAAGTGGGATAGGTACCAACATCCCTCCAAGTAGCAGGAGACAGGGGACAGCAGAAACAGGGCATGGGGTATCCCGGGGGATGGAGGACAGCAGGACAGGCACCAGGGTCCCTCCAGGGGAGAGGAGACACTTGGATGGATGTGGGGTGGTTGGGGGACAGCAAGAAATGCACAGGGATTCCTGCAGGGGACAAGGAGGCAGCAGCAGCTTCAGGTCCAGCCTGACAGGTTCCCCCCATTCCTGAGCCCTTTTGTGTCACAGTTTCCCCTGGCCACCCCTGCCCAGGGCAGAGATGGGAAGCAGGACGTGGAGAGAGGACATATTCTGAGCACGTGCCCCTCTCACCCGCCTGTCTCCCCAGCACTCACACACGCCAGTTCTACGTCTCCATCCAGCCGCCTGTGGGGGAGCTCATGGCCCCCGTCTTCATGAGTGAGAACGAGTTCAAGAAGGAGCAGGGTGAGTGGGGTCAGGGATGGGGACAGGGCGCTGCACGGGCACCCACCACTGACACTCACTCCCAATTTTGTCCCCTCTGCCGCCCTCGCTGTGGCCCTAGAGCACCTGGCACGGCCGGGTGAGGGTAAGTGGCCGCTCGGCCGGCCCCTAGACTAGCTCTGCTCCCCTCACTCCCTCCTGCACCCCCAGCCTGCGGGTTGGGGTGAGCACACTGGTGCCGGGGTGGCCTTGTTGGGTCCCCCCAAAGCGTGAAGGGCTCGTTCCACCCCTGGCGCTCCCAGAACTGTGTCCGGTGAGTGACGCCCTGTGTCCCTGTGCTCCTGGATCAGCACATCCCCACCCTGCCCACACAGATGGGGGCTGTGTTGGGGGGGGTGCACGGTGCCCTGCAGCACCTGGCCCCATTGCTGCCACTGTCCAGAGGAGCCCATCCCTAGGGACGTAGCTGCTGCCACCAGGCAGAGACATGGGGATGAGCCCAGGAAGGGTCATGAAGGATTTTCCCAAATCCACTGACTCCTGAACCAAGAGCAAGCAGAGCAGCCAGCTCAGGATGTCATAGGGAACGCAGGGAGCTGGAGGGGCTTGCTTTGGGCATGTCAAAGCAGGGCCCAGTAGGGTGTGTGGCCAGAGACAGGCAGGTGCCTCTGTTATCTGCTCTAGGGAAGCTGATGGGCATGAGCGAGATCACAGAGAAGCTGACGCTGCCTGAGAAATGCCGGAGTGACCACACCATTGTCCAGCAAGTGACCTCAGCTGCCAATGTGGGCCGCGTGCCCTGTGGTGCCAGCAACGAGTACAGGTAGCTGGACCCCCACACCTGGATCAGTTCCCACCCAAATCACAGTGGGGACACTCAGGGCTTCCTTTAGGACAAGGAGCCTGCATGAACCCAGACGTGACAGTGTGACAGTGGCCGTGGGTGGCAGGCACCTGCTTGTCCCCACCGGAGCATCCCATGGGACCAGAGGGTGACAGGGGACAGCTTACCTTGAAGCCCTGTGTTCACCACCCAACAGGTTCGCGGCCAAGACGGTGACAAGTGGGAGCCTGGTGCTCATCACCCTGGAGCGGCGGGAGGGCTCCACGGCCCAGCTGACCATCAACAGCGAGAAGATGGTCATCGGCACCATGCTGGTGAAGGACATCATCCAGGCCCTGGCACAGTGACAGCCGGGCCCTTCTGCACCCACAGCCCTCCCACCCCTTCTGCCCCATGCCACTCCCCAAAACACTCCCTGCCCCCGTTTCTGCCAGGTTATTCCCTGACCCGATCCCAAAACGGGCGGCAGGCAGCGACCCCCGGGCCGGCTTTGCAGCTGAGTGGATGGAGCAGAATGCGGCAGATGGGATGCAGGGAGATGTCCTACTCGGAAGGGCAGAAGCGGTTCCAGCCCCCATGGAGCACAATGTGCCCCCAGTCCCTCACCATCATCTCCCAATGTAACCCTTATTTATTATGTCCAGGATCTCCCAATAAAGCTCTTCTCCAACCTGCTCCCTTTCCCTCTTCTGCTCTGTGTGCTCATCGACCCCAGATTCCCCCCATGCCGGGCTCTGCCAGCCTCCCCAGAGAAGCCACGGGGGACATCAGGGGACCAGCCATCCCTTAGGTGACTGGAAACATGCAGTCTCCCAGGGGTGGGTGGCTGCTGGAGAAAACCAGGCACATGGCGTCAGAGTGAAGCCCTTGGGGCAGGAGGTGCTCAGTTGGACCAGAGATCTGAGGAGTCCTGGGAGGGTTCCAGCTATTTATTCAAGGCAGAATTGCTCATGCTTCAACCGCAGAAATACCTGCTACGTCAGGGCTGGGTCTGTTCTGCAGTGTCACTGGAGGGATTCCTGGGGCCAGCTCTGGGAGGCTTTTCATCTCCAAACCGGGATTACAGAAAAAAAGGAAGGAAATCTGACTCTTTATTAAGATCTCTCCTCCCAGCACCCTCCCAGGGTGGGATTTCAGAGAGCGCTGGCTCTCTCCATCCAAAGCTGCAGCCCAGCGCAGAGCCAGGCCTGGCACCAGAGGCAGAGGATGAGCAAAGGACGTGCAGGAAGGTCTGAACCCCGAACCGCCTCCGCTGCCACAAAAAGGGTGAGGGGCTTTCTGCTTTTTCTGGGTAAGAGATGGAAAAACCACCTTTATGTTTTCTGACGGGTGAGGAATCCCTGGCTGGAGCAGCAGCACCAACCACTGGGTGTCAAGATCCACAGGGAAAAGCCCATTCCCACAAGGACAGGGACTGGAGCCGCAGCTGTCTAGCACTTGAGGGGGGAGGATGCAGCTGGGAGCCACAGTGATGCCACCAAGCTATTTCCCTTAGGGAGGCTGATTTAACCCTTGGGGTCCCATCCCTTCATGGGCTCAGCAAGCATCACAGCCTGTGTGTGGAGAGATGCCAGCACACTGAGGCTGCCCTTGGGGACCCCACTTTAAGCCCCTGGGAGTCCCATTCCCTCATGGGGGCTCAGGGAGCACACAGCCTGTGTGTGGGAGCTGCCAGCACTGAGGTGTCCCTACGAGGGAGGCTGCAGCCAGGCATCCCAGTGCCACCACCCCATTCCCCTTAGGGGGACTGAATTAAGCCCTTGGGGGTCTCATTCCCCCCTGGGGAGCCCTGAGCGTGCTGAGCCTGTGTATGGAGAGCTGCTGGAGCCAAGGGGGCTCTGGAAGGGCTAAAGCCAGGCACCACAGCACTGCCACCACCCCATTTCCCTCGGAGAACCCATTCTAACCCCTTTGGGTCCCATTCCCCTCAGAGCAGGCTCACTGAGCGCCCAGCCTGTGTGTGGCAAGTGGCTGGCATTGAGGTGGCCCTGGGGGTGCTGAAGCTGAGAGCCGCAGCACTGCCACCATTCCAGTACTTCAGAGGAGCTGATTTAAGTCCTTAGGGGTCACGATTTTAGCCCTTGGGAATCCCATTCCCCTCAGAGTGGGCTTAGCAAACACCACCGTCTGTGTGTGGGAGCTGACAGCGCTGAGGTGTCCCTGTGAAGGCTCCAGATGGACACTGCAGTGCTACCACCACCCCATTCCCCTTACGGGGACTGATTTAACCCCTCCGGGGGTCCCATTCCCCCATGGGGTGCTCAGTGAGCGCCACAGCCAGTGAGTGGAGAGCCACTGGCCCTGAGGTGTCCCTCAGAGGGCTCCATGCAGGCACCACCATGCCATCACCCCATTCCCTTTAGAGGGGCTCGTTTAACCCCTTGGGGGTCCCATCCCTTCACAGGGGTTACAGTGAGTGCCACAGCCCATGTGTAGGAGCTGCCAGCACTGAGGATGCCCTTGGAGAACCCCATCTTTAGCCGTGGGGTGTCCCATCCCCTCAGAGGGGGCTCAGCGAGTGCCACAACCTGTGTGTGGAGAGATGCTGGTGCTGAGGCACTGCCACCAACATATTGCCCTCATGGGGGGGTTCATTTAAGAGACCTTTGGGGGTCTCACCCCCTCAGAAGCAGCACAGTGAGCGCCACAGCCCATGCATAGAGAGCTGCTGGCACTAAGACGTCCTCAGAGGGGCTCCAGCCAGGCAGTGCCACCATTGCATTCCCATAAGGGGGACTGATTTAAGCCCTTGGAGATCCCATCCTCTTACAGGGGGCTCAGTGAGCATCACAGCGCCTGTGTGGGGGCTGCCAGCACTGAGGCTGCTCTTGGGGAACCCCATTCCCCTTGATAGGAAAGATGTCTGCTCATGTCTTTACAAACAATTCCATGGCTGAGGGTACGGGTGTTAAGGTCTTTGAAATGGCTCTTAATGTCTCTACCAACTTCAAGCCGCAGGTTTGTTACAGAACCCAGACAGTTTGACTCCTGAAACAGACAAAGGGTCTGCAGAAGCCTGAGTTTCTGAGATTTGAGGAGAAAATGACATGGCTAAGGCGGGGAGAGGGAGGGGGGGGGATATGCGGTAGGCAGCTCGGGAAGGCTGTACCTTCCTAGTACCTCAGCCGATGGGGAAAGGAAGAGGGCAACGTGCGGCCGGGAGTTTAGGCTAAGAGGAGGCTGCGCCCTGCGAGACCTGGAGAGAGAAAACCCCACGGGCGTGTGCCCCAGTGCACTCTCTCCCTTTATTCGAATAAAGTTGCAGGACTCCTCTGTCTCCTTTATGGACACTGGCTTTTCACGGCGTGATTTCCTGCACACCCTCACAGGGCACTCTGTGAGCACCCAGCCTATGTGCAGTGAGTGGCCCTGGAGGTGCTGAAGCCAAGAGTCAGCACTGCCACCATCCCAGACCCCTCAGAAGGGCTGATTTAAGTCCTTAAGTCCTGACGTTGGCCCTTGGGGTCCCATTCCCCTCAGAGGAATACGGAGTACTGCCAGCGCTGAGACGTCCCCGAGGGGCTCCGCTGGGCAGGGCCACCACTATCAGCCCCTGAGAGAGGGGCTCCCTCAGGAGTCCCCATTCCCTCAAGGCGTGTTCAGTGAGCGCCACAGCCCATGAGTGGAGAGCTGCTGGTACTGAGGTGTGCCCGGGGGCCTACAGCCGGGCTCCACAGTGCCGCCACCACCACCCTATTCCACTCAGAGGGGCTGATTTAACCCCTCGGGGGTCCCATCCCCTCTGAGGGGACTGAGTGAGTACCACAGCCCACGTGTGAAGAAATGACGACACTAAGCCTGCCCTTGGGGACCCCAATTTAACGCCAGGGGGATCCCATTCCCCTCACGGCGGGGGCACAGCGAATGCCACACCCTGAGCATGGGAGCTGCCAGCGCTGAGGTGTCCCTGGAAGGGCGGCTGCAGCCGGACAGCGCAATGCCGCCGTCGCCGCCCCATCCCCCAGGGGGGCTGACTGAATCGCTCGGGTGACCCCACGTTAACCCGTGGGTGCCCCGTCCCCTCAGGGCGCCCGGGCCGAGGCGGCTCCGCGGGGCGGCGGCGGGAACCGCCCGATGGCGGCGGGCAGACACCACGCGGCCGGCGCGCGCCGCGCGCATGCGCCGCAGCCCCGCCCCTCAGCGGCGCCCCCTCCCCTCCCTCCGTGCCCCCGCTCCCCCGCCCACGGCCCGGCCCGGCCCATAAAAGCCGCGGGCCGGGCAAGAGCCCCCGCCGCTCCCGGTACCCTCGCTATCCTCGCCGCTCGCCTCTGCCGCCTCCCGGGACCGCCCGCCCGCCCGCAGTGCTGCCCATGGCCTTCCCGCCGGTGAGTGCGAGCACGTGCCGCCTCTCGAGGCCGCCCCGCCACGTGGTTCCACGCGGTGGTGCTGGGGGGGTGTGGGGGTGTTCCCGCCTGCTTTACCTGTGTGAAGAGGGGATGGGAACCGCCAGCCCTCAGGACAGCCGCGGATGGAGCTCCCCCGCTTCCTCTCGGAGCGCTGTTACGGGGTCCCTGTTAACCCTTTGGACCGGCCTCGAGGGGGTCGTGCTGCGGAGGTACCCCCGGGGAACAGCGGGCTCTGACGGAGCTCAGGGAGCCCATCGACTGACCCGAGCTGCCTTCAGGGAAACGCTGGAGGAGACCGGGTCCTAGCCTAGCAACCTATTGTTCTGCTCTTCCCGGGTTTTTAGGGGGATGAATCTGGGCTGGAGGTGCTGAGCTCAGGTTTGGATGGTGGGGCATGTTTTGGCTGGAGTGGGCACTTGTACTCCTGCAAGTGGTATTTTTACACACTTCTAAACTGCCTTTTTTTAGTGTATAAGGTGACCAATGTTGCTGTTTTACTCTTAAACCATGTTCTGAAAGCTCGATGTAGTGTCTGGCTGGGGGGGGAGGGGGGGGTGACACAGGAGACGCAGTTCAGAGCTGAGTATGGACAAAGGTGACTCTTCTGAGCGAGACACGTCTGCTGAAAAACAAGTTCTTTTTTTACCCTTCATTATTCCCCAGCTGAAACCAATTAATGCTCGTTACAGGTGCCTGTGTGATGGGCTAACAAGGTGTGCTGGCACCTGGAGCGCTGGTGAAGGGGTACAGCTGTGCACAGGGTGGGAGCTGGGCTCTGGGAAGAGCTCCAGGACCCCGTTGCTTTGCTGCAGTTTGTCTCAACTGGAACAGTCTCCCTAAACCAATTAAAACCTTACTCAGCTTTGACAATCTGCTGCAACAGGCAGCTGTGGGTATTGCTCGTGTACAAAACTGCTTGTGAGTGATGGCTTCAAAATGTTTTGTTCCAAAAAAAAAAACCAAATAATAGCTGCCTTGATGGGGAAATGCGTTTAAAAACAGGGATTTGTCAAAACTGATGTGGTTCTGAAGTCAGTGCTCCCCTGTGAATTAAGACCATCAAAGTCCCTTCTAGTCTTATTTCCAACCAGGTGTATTCAAGATGTCTCTACTCAGTAAACCCCGGGACAGCTGCTTAAGCTTAGCCTTGCTGATGGTGGGAGAGCTGGTGCAGCCTTGCCTCACCCTTTTTTGGGGTGAGCTGGGGGTGGGAGTGTGTTGCTTGGTGGAAACAGTTACACCAATGTTGTGTTTTGCGTGGGTGTAGCTGACTTCAACTTGGGAAGCAAAGCGTACCCACAGAAAAGGATTTTCTGAGCTGCCTTTCACTGAGGTATGGGGCCATCTTGGCTTGGCTATGTTGACGTGGGCATTATTTTAACAGCATCTTAAATTTTGTCTTGGGATTCAAGAACCTCTTGGCTGTAGCTACAGCTCCAAGAACCCCTCTGGGCATCAGCCTGGTGCTGCCTGGGTGATATTTCTGTGGAAGGTGTAAAAAGGAAAGGCTGGATTGTAGCGGAGGTGGATGAGCCTTGCCTGCTCCATAGCATCCCCAGGAGTTAATGCACATCTTGGCCATACTGGCAGCCAAGCTGTGTTTAATGACTTCCCTAAGGATTAGGCTATCCTAATCCTGTGCTAGTGCTGTTGTGATGCTGCAGGTTCTGCCTAGCCCTGGGATTTCATTATCTCTAGGTTTCCTGCAGGTGTGTGTGCCTCAGGGCTGTGGAGGTTCCCCATTTCTTTGCCTTGGACAGCTTCGGGGTGTTTTGCTGACAGTCAGTGTGTGTTGTGCCACTGACTGAGTGCTGCTGGGTGTGCCTGGAGTGGGCCCTCCTGCAGGTAAACTCTGCAGGCGGGGGGGGGGGGTCTGCTTGGGGCTGGTGGGATGGGAACTCCAGGGACCTGCCAGCTTCCTGATGCACAGCTGGTAAACAAGAGCTCTGTGCCATGCTGGTAAGGCTTGTTGGTGCTCTGTTACTGAGAGAGGGGCAACTCCTCTCTCTTTCTTGGCACTCCTTTTCTCAATTCTGTGTTTTTGTTTGGGGTGCGAGAGGGGTCTGGAGCCATACCTCCTTGAAACCTCAGCGTTCAGGGAATGAATTTTCCTGCTTGGACATAAGTTCTTAGTTGAGCCAGGATGCGGAGGACTGCCCTCCTGCCTGAGCTTCATCTTGCTGTGTCTGTGTATGATGCTGCTTGGGTCTATGTTTCTGACTTCCAGTGACTTAGCCTACAGTCTCAGAATCATTTGTGCCGTGGCACTGTGTGCCTGCTGCAGAGAACTAATCTCTAAGAGACTGGGTGTCTTACCAGGTGTTAGGAAGTGGTGTTTGACTCCTGCTGGCTTTAAAGAACCTGTCAGCTGGATCAGCTTCTCCATTGACTTGTTCATCCCCTGGTAAAACACTGTCTGCACCTCTGGATTGGGGTTGTGAGGTGTAGCGGGATGGAATGGCTGAGAATGGCTGTTGGGTCACTGGTTGGTGAGACCCAGGGTGTCTCTCACGGTCCCAGGAGGACCCACCGGTGCTGCTGGACTGGTGCCTCTGGAAGCAGAGGGGATCTGTAGTCTGTAGCTGCAGTGTGGAGGGCTTCCAGGGAAGCCTCGAGAGGCAGCGTGTTGAACTTGCCAAATCCTTCCAGGTGGGGCAGAGAAAGCGAATCCTACCTGGGCTCGGGAGTGCTGCGTTGCTCGTCTTGGGTGGGGAGGTGAGAGTGGCGCCGGCTCTGGGGATGCAGCCTCAGGCGTGGTGTTTCCCTGTGCTTTGGTATTGACTCCGAGACGGAAGGATTTGGGTGGATTCTTCAGTTTGCAAACTCTTTCCACCATCCTTTCCAGGCTGGTTGGGGGTGGTTTGGGCTCTGCGTGCTCTGGAGATCTGCAGAGCTCTTCTCAAAGGAGTATCTTTTTTTTAGGATTGGGGGAGGAGGGTGAGCCACGACCCCCTTCCTACAAGGGATTGCAGTGCTACAAGGTCCCCCCTACCCTGTGTCCAGGATGATTCAGTGTCCCAGGGATATCCTTGACAGTCTAGGGTTAAAAGCTCTCTAGCAGAAGGGATTTTTGTGGAAAGGCTTGGCTGTGTTCTCGCTGGTTTCTGTTCCTGTTTGGAGCAGGACTGGTGCTGCCAGTTGTGGAGGCTAAATGAGAAGGAACGGGTGGGGCGTTCGGCTGGCTGCTCCGGGTTATTTTGTCTCGCTGGAAGAGACTCCTAGGGAAAAGCTTTGCCTCACGATTTAAGTGGTTCTTTTACAGGAACAGGAGTAGAATGCGGAGTTTCATGCTTGTGCCAAGGCAGCCTGATGCGGCACTCCTTTTTATTAAAGATGACTGGCAATACTTTTGTAATTTGAGCTTCTGTACTCCAGCTGCTCTTTATAAAGATGGCTTAAAGCTCGCTCTGCCTGTTCTCTCAGCCTGCAGCTCGCTTTTAGCCTTACCTGTTCCACGCTTGTAAATGTTCCAGAGTCCCGGCGGTGGGCTCTGATGGGAAAGATGTCTGCTCATGTCTTTACAAACAATTCCATGGCTGAGGGTACGGGTGTTAAGGTCTTTGAAATGGCTCTTAATGTCTCTACCAACTTCAAGCCGCAGGTTTGTTACAGAACCCAGACAGTTTGACTCCTGAAACAGACAAAGGGTCTGCAGAAGCCTGAGTTTCTGAGATTTGAGGAGAAAATGACATGGCTAAGGCGGGGGGTGGGGGGGGGGATATGCGGTAGGCAGCTCGGGAAGGCTGTACCTTCCTAGTACCTCAGCCGATGGGGAAAGGAAGAGGGCAACGTGCGGCCGGGAGTTTAGGCTAAGAGGAGGCTGCGCCCTGCGAGACCTGGAGAGAGAAAACCCCACGGGCGTGTGCCCCAGTGCACTCTCTCCCTTTATTCGAATAAAGTTGCAGGACTCCTCTGTCTCCTTTATGGACACTGGCTTTTCACGGCGTGAAAAGCACAGGTCTGAGCATTTCAATAGCCCAAGATGCCAGCCCTCAGCGCTGAAGAGATGCTAATAGCCCTAAATGGGCTGGAGTTCGCCAGTAATTGCTCAGGTCCCGCCTGAAGGCACCGTGCGAGTTGACCGCTCGGTAGCTTATTCCTGCTGCTTCCAGGACTGAGTTTCCTTTGCTTTTTTTAGCTAAGTGGTGGCGAGTTGGGGAAAACGATCAAGTCGTGCGCGTCTAATGACGAGGTGGGGGGGTGGAACGTAAGTGCCAGACATGGGCTGGGCTAATATTCCCGTCTCCACGTGAAGTTCAGTTTAGACCAGCCTCCTTGAAAGATCAGCGAGGGGTCATTTGAAAGTAAAACCAGCGCGGCGCTTCAGACCTGTTTGCAAGTGAAGCAGGACTGGAGGGTAAGTGCGGCCTGAAACTTGCAGAAGCACATCCAAGAGGTGCCTGTATTAAATGTCTTCTCGACAAGTACAAATAGCCCAACTTAGAGCTTCGGTGTGTTGGAAGCGCAGGGGCTCGTTTGCCAGACTTGATGCTATTCAGTTCTTTGGATTTGGATTTAACTTGATTTGCTTAATGGCCAGTATTCTGCTCCGGAGGCCAGGACTGGCGGGGTTGTGCCTCCCTGCTCCTCTCTTTAATGCGGGTTTTAATTGCCGGCGATACCGATTGCTCAGCATGCTCGGGAGCAGAATTTTGCAGTGGCTTTCTGGGTGGCGGGCAGACCTGTCCTCGGCCCCAAAACGTTGGTCGAGATGAAGCTTAGCGGCTTCTAAACTGGCCGAGGCTTGAGTGTGGTGCAGCTGCTCCCGAACGAGCCTGCATGTCAGTGGCTTGTGAGCAGAGCTGGGAAAGCAGTTGTTCTTCCCGGTTCTCTGGACCGGCACCAGGGTGCAGGAGGGGTTTGATCTTTCCCAGGCAGAAGCTTTACAAGAGGTAATGCTTATTAAGGATGGTCCCAAAACCTTGATGCTGGTGGATCTGTGCCCGTGGAGGGTTGTGCTGAAGCAGAGCTGGTTTGGGGTAACCACCTTTGTGGTCAGGAGGTGCTGCCTGAAGGGAAGATGAGGATTTTATCTTCTGCCTTTCCTCAGGATTTGGGGCTGCTTGATTAGCTGGGAAGCAGTGTTGTTTGGGGTTTTTTCTGCAAGCCTGAAGTGATTGCTGCTGACTTGGATCATTCCAAGATACTGTTCAGAACCCCAAGATGGGTAGTGAGGTGAGTCTTGCACTCCTCTGCCGTGCATAAGAGGAGCTGCTGTGGTTCCTTGTGTCAGCCTGGACCGTGAACATCCCACTTATCCCTTGGTGTCGGGAGACTGATTTTGGGGGAGAAGGTGTGTGCCCCATTAATCAGATCTGTGCTAGTGTTGTGATGTGCTGGAGAAAAGCAGCAGGGAGCTGTGTTCATAACCCAGCTGGTTTGGTGTGGCTGTCAGTCTAAAGTCCATGGAACTGTGTGTGGTGGGCAGTCTGCTCTGGTGTGCTGTGCCGACAGATTGCTGACCTGTTTGCTTAACTGCTTCTTTAATGCCAAGAATTGGGCTTGAGTGTTGCTAAGACCTAGCTAATGTGAGTATTGGAGGCAGTCCAGGCGTTCCACAGCGTGTTGAAAGCTCAGTGCTGAGTACTTGCCTACTTGACACAAATACTGGTTCTTTTTTACCAGAAAGAAGATCCTGTGAGGAGCATAAAAGACTGCTGGGATAGCCCGAATGCCCCTGCACTTTCCACCTGCAGCAATGCAGATATATTCCGCCGGATAAATGCCATGTTGGACAACTCTCTGGATTTCAGTGGGGTCTGCACCACGCCTGTCACAAAAAGCAAATGTGACACCCTGCCAGGTAATGGAGGGGGGCTGCTGGAGTGGGGAGGCACTTGGTGGGGCCTGCTGAACAGGTGATGGTGGCAATCCTCAGTGGTGTGGGTGTCAGCATGTTTGGTACTGGGAGGGCTTTGCTTGTGTGCCTGAAGTGGATAATCCATGTATTCCCTGGCAGTGTGGAGATGCCTGGGAAGGCTTGCTTGCCTCCCTGTGGTGCTATGGGTCACTGTGGGCAGGGTGTGAGTGCTCCCTGCCTGATCTGCCAACTCCTGGTGTGAATACCTCCAGCAGACTCCTGTAGTCTGCCTCTCCTGGAGGTGGGGATTCATCTGCTCTCAGGGTTAGCGAGGCTGAGTTGCTGCATACATTGAAATTGCAACAGAATTTTGAAAAACCGTGTTTGCCACAGGTCAGTTAACCTGCATGTAAGAGCACAGGTGGGTGCAGACTTTCCTGCAAAGCAAGCTTGGTGTGATGAAATCAGTGCTGTGAGCTTCTGTTTCCTCCAGGCTGAGGGGAGTGGGCATATTCTGCTGCCTCAAGACAGAAGTTCTGTGCCAAAGCAGAGTGTGTTTGGTCTGGTCTTATTTTTATCCAAGTCAAGGACATGCTTTTGTCCTTTTGCAGCAGCCCGGCTCTGCCACTAAATGTACCTGTGCCTGATACTCCTTTTGCCAGCACACCTCTGAGCAGCAGTGCTTGTGCCAAGGATTTGGGCACTTGAAAGGGATTGCTCTTGCCTCTCCAGCCCCTGAATTATAGGGCCAATAAACACTTCGGCCATTATGGGAAACAAACTGGCCCCTCTGGATATGTCGTAAAATGAAGTGGGAAGTATAGGGCTGATCCTCCCCAGCTGGTGACCTTGCAGGGTGCCCTGGGCAGAGCAGCTTTCTCTGAAGTCATGTGGAGACAGGATTGCCTTAGCCTCATGGGTAACCAGTTTTAATCAAATGGGTGTGGAAAAAAAAGCTCCAAATAAGTGTCTGCGCACCCTGTGGGTCTGTTTGATGCCTGTGCAATGCAACTTTGTTCTGGGCTAGTGAAATGACTGCTACCAGATGACTTCCAGTGCAGCTTAATCTCCTGGGTATTTGAGGACTTAGCAGTGTGGACTGGGGCTGATCTGGCCATGTGATCCCGTGCTGGCGCTGCAGAAATAGCAGAGGAAGTGAATTGTTTGCTTCGAGGCCTGGATCCATGGCCAGCATTGCTTGAAACCTGCCTGGTAAAGTGGCATTGGCAGCTATGCTGGCTACTCCTGAGAAATGGTGTAGTGAATATTAACCAATTCAGGTTAGTGGTGCATTTTAGACATTTGCTGTTGGACTGAGTTGGTTTGGCTGTTTTTTTTTTTGTCCCCTGGCATAGTGGTAGCCAGGCTTGCATCTGATCTGGATGCACTGGAAGCATAAAGGAGAAATAAACAGAAATATTTTCCTTTATCTCCTTGCAGTGGGCTCATGAAAGAGTTGTTTCTGGCTTCCCTGTTGAAATCTTAGCTATAGCTGTTCCTGCTCCATTTGGAATGGGAATATTGCATAGAATCTTAGAACATGTTCATGGTATTTCCTAATTAAGTTTCAGCTTGCCGAAGTTAACCTGGTTTATAAAGGAGCTGTCTCTGCCTGTTAGAGCAGATTGATCCTGTGAAGTTGTAGGTTAATTCTGGTTTTAGGTCTGGGCTTAGCAGCTGGCACAGCAATTTTGACTTTCAGTGCTGTATTTGATTTTGAAAACTCTTCTCTGAGGGATGGGGGTGTTTGCCTGGCACTGAAATAGGACTTCTTACTGACTTCTTAGTGCTTGCAAATCTCTGCTTGTTCCATCATTTACTCTGGTTTTTCCTGGGGGCATCTGG
This sequence comes from Corvus cornix cornix, assembly GCF_000738735.6. Lineage (NCBI taxonomy): Eukaryota > Metazoa > Chordata > Aves > Passeriformes > Corvidae > Corvus > Corvus cornix. The sequence goes on from NC_046340.1 coordinate 19,835,997, forward strand.
ACCAGAGGGTTTTGCTGGAGATGCTTAGAGGTGATGTCTTGTCTGGAAAGTCTTGAGTTTCCCAGTGGTGTTAAACTGCTTGTTTCAGGTGCTCAGTAAGTCTTGTGAAAGACCTCTCACAGGGCAAGTACACTGGGACTTGGATGTCAAAAAGGGTGCCTTCTTCTAGCAAATGTTATTTTTGCTGCAGGGAAGCCAAGGTTGTGCTTTGGGGACACCCTAAGCAGCTTTCTTCCTGCTGTGGCAGCTGAGGCCAGCCTCACCAGTGAGGGGTGGGGGCCCTGCTCAGCAGTAGTTACCCAGACAGGAGGGCTTTAGCTTGTATCAAATCCCTTGTACTGTGACACAAATGCTTATGATGGTGTGAGGAAAGAATTCCTCACTTCCCAAAAGATACTGAGCCAGGCTGGAAGAGGGCTGCCTTGGGTGCCCTCAGTGTTTGGGCTAATGGAAATGTGAAGGTACTGATAAGAGAACAACCTGGGCCAGCAGTTTTCAGCTGTAAATTTGTGGATGAGTCAGCATCTGCCAATGTGTAGGCAGCTCAGAGTTATTGGTCTCCTTGCACTCCCAGCCTCATTTCCTTAATGTGGGAGCTGGGACCTCTGGGTAGGTAAGGAGGGCCTGAATGCGGCAGCTCTGCAAGCTTTGTCCTGTCTTTGGAGCTGAAAAGTGCAGGAGCTGCTCATAATGTTTGATAGGTTGCTAATGAGAGTCTTCTCCATGAAAAACTTGGCACTGTCAGCAAGGATGTGGGTCCTGGGGTATCTATGATTTATAAATGGGGGAGGTACTTTGGCACCTGGACCCTGGCCTGGGTTGTGCAGAAATTCACACCTGATGGCTGTAAGGCTGAGCAGCTGTTTGCTAAAATTCAGAATATAGTGCAGGTACCTGGGCAGGTGGTTAAGCCTGGAACAGGTTGTTGGAGCTGTTTGCCTTGCCCTTGAGTGAACTTCTGGGTAGGTGACCAATGGAGCAGAGACCCTTGAGCTCATGTGGTGTCTTGTCATTGCTCCAAGTCGCTTCTGAACAATTCCTGAGCCTGTGGTGCTTTTACTTTGTTCAGGAACAACTGGTGTACTGTAGTTAGACTGGATTATCATGGAACTCCTTGCTTGGGCAGGCTTACTGAACCTGGAGATCAACCGTGAATGTGTAGTAGCTATAACAGGTGAAAGGACTGTCTTTTTACAACTTCTTTAATGGCAGAGCTTGGGGAAGAGCCTTTTTTCTAGCAGTAAATGCTTGGATCTTAATCTAGTCATGGTCCCTCAAGCTTTTCAGTTGTCATCTTCAGGTCAAACTAGATTTATCCTGGCTTGGACTTGGGTTGAAGAAGCCCCTTTGAGCACTAAGAGGATTACACGTGGTGGAGAAGGGATGGCAGAAGTTCGTGACCTTTCACTAATGCTATTGGGGAAGCACGTGTGGAGACACTTTACTGGGCTCAGAGTGAGGCCGTGCTGGGATCAGTCCAGCAGCAGCCTGAGCAATGTGAGAGGGACAGGCTGATTCAGCACTCCTGGATCCACGCAGTCAGAGCGTTATCCCCTTCTGGGCAGAGCTGGGACTGCTGCTGCAGGTTCAGCTTGTCACACCTAAAGTTGGATCTCTGTCGAGATCAGTTTGCAGCTGATGATAATCCTTGGTGAACTTGGTTGACTTGTCGAAGCCAGCTGTGTTGGGACACCCAGGCTGACCACCTGAGGTTTGTGGGTAGCTGCTCCCCAAGCACCAGGCTCAGGATGTTCTCCCAAACTGTGGGGTACAGTGCAGCAGTGTGAGGAGAGCTGTCATTGTAGAACCTGTCTGGTTGCTTCTGGGACAGGGTGATGGTGCTTCACAACAGCTGCCTGTCAGACTGCCTCAGTCCTCTCTGGAGAAAGGCAGAACCTCCTCAGTGCAGGCCTTAACCTTTAGTGGCTTTTACTGTGGTGCTGGAGATGAGGGAGACAGCATGGCCTTGACAGAGGCAAGAATCAACATCTCCTGCCAGTGCTGCTGGAGCAGCTCCCTGTCCTTGAGCAGCTGCTTTGCAAGGAATGTGGTTTTAAAGCTGTTCTGTATGTTCATCACCCCTCTGAGTAAGAACGTGAGCAAGGCCAGTTTTAACTGGCTGTTGGTTTGTTTACCAGGCTTTAAAGCTGGGCCTTGTTGGGTGGAATGTGCTGCTTGCTACCTATAGCAGCTTTTGAAATTACCCTGTTCTTTCTGTAGGCACAACTTCCAGCTTCAGTGTAACTGGGAGTAAAGCTCCCACTGGAGCTCTTGCATGCCTGTTGCTGGTTTCAGCTGAAGGCAGTGCGTGCTTAAAAGAAACTTGAAAGACATGTAGGTACCCCAAATGTCCGAGCAACACTGATCTTTCATTAAGCTCTGATCATTTAACTGCGACAAAGCAGCCGTTATTTTGCTCCAACTTGACGGTCTGTTGTGTGAAGAAATGGGAGATGCTTAAATGACTTCCTTTGAATGGGAGAGGCTTCAGGTGCCAAGTTCAGTGTAAAGGCTGTTAGTTGTGGCCCATCAGGCTTTAATGACTCTGTGGCTGCCTTATTTAAGGAAAACTGAAGGACAAATGCAAACCCAGACTAGCTGATGACTAAATCAGCTTCCTGTTTGCTCTTAACTGCAGTCAGTTAATGACCTATCACTTGTTTAGCCGTCCAAAAAGTGTCTTGATACTGTAATGTAAATTCCTCTGCTCTTCCCTGGCTTGCAGCCCCAAGGAAATATTCCAGACAGCGCTGGATGCAGCTGACCTGATGTGCATGGTCTTGGATCAGGGAACAAAATGTTGTAGGATGCAGAGACCCAAAAGGTAGCTCTGCTTACCTGGAGGTCCTGAGGCAGAGACCATCAGCAGGAGCTAGCCTGAAGCTGGCAGAAGCATTCTGCCTGCCCTAAAGAAGTGCTGGATGCCAGGTACACATCCAGAATAGGGGAATTCCACACCTGTGCCCCAGAAGAGGAGCACACTTACTGCCCTTGCTCTTGGCCTTTGGATTTAAAGTGTCACATTACCAGGTCTTTGCCTACATAAGCATGATGCTTCTCTGTACTGGAAAGTGGCTCTAGTAATTGGGTTTTGTATCAGAAATGCAGGTCAGTGTTCTGCAGAGCAGGGACTTGGCCTAGAGCTGTTGTACTCTGCAGTGGTCACAGACTGGTGTTCTGAATATGCAGCAGTTTTCTGATGTGTACTGAGCTCTGTCACTCAGGTTTTGGTGCTGTAATTCTGTGACAGTCTCTGTTACTCTTGGAAGGAGGAGGTAGAGCAGCAAGACTGTTGCAGTGCCTCTTCCTTGGTTTCTGAAGTAGCTGTTTGCCAGCTGCTCAAGTGTTTGTGGTTACGGAATAAGGGAGATTCTTTCATCTGGCTGTGAAACAGGTCATGCAGCAGTGTCTCCACTTCAGGAACTTTTCAGATTACAAGGGAGATGCTTAGTTGTGTTTCAGAAAAACCTCTTGTAACTAGTAGGTTTATGCCTAACAAGTGCTTTTCTAAGTCCCTGATGATCTCCACTGCACTTTGGGAATACAATTGGCTCATCTGAAAGCTTTCACTTTGGTATTTGTTTGTCTGGTGTGCAAAAGGCACTTGAGAGGCTTAATTTTCAGGGATGCAATTCCCAGCCTTTACAATTGGAGGTGTAGAGAGGTGTGAAAGGCAAGCAGTGCTGCTGCTGGCAGCTGCCTTCCTATTTGTGATCTGAAGGCTTTTCCCCCTGCCTCTGGCTTCTCCAGATTTAGTTTGGAAGTTCAGCCTTGGTGAGAGCTCTACTCCATGGGGTGAATCTGGTTTTGCCAGTGAATGGAACTTACAGCTGAGCTGGATTTATCCTTCCCTTGCCCTCAAAACTTGGGGCCCTCATTCGTGGAGGGGCTTCATCTGTATTCAGGCTCTGGTGGAAACCAGCATGTGGGAGCAAAGGGAGAGCTCTCCTGGGTGTGGAGGTGGTAGAAGTGGGATCTGACTCGGGTTCATGTTTGCTTAACCATTCTGAGAAAACCCGGAGGAAGAAAAACCCCATTTGCTGGATTGTTAGCTGGCCTTCCCAGATCTGGAAGTCTCAAGTGTCTGAACATCTTTGTGCTAGGTTGAGGCACCACCTTTACAGACTGATGGCACAGAGATGCTGCTGCTATGGGCTGGGAACTGAATCATGCTCCCTGCTCCTCCTGCTGCCTTAGCCCACAACCTGCCTGTGGATCGCAGCTCCTGTTGCCAGGCCTTGTGGATCCTTCCCACACAGGCTTAGGCTGTAATTTCCTTAATATTTTCTTGTTTGAAGTGCCTGGTTGGTGCACCCATGCTGCATACCAGATCAGGGGAGTGAGCCAGGCTTAAAACTAGCTCCCTGTGGCTTGGTTTTAACCAGATGAGCTCCCCAGCCCAGCTTCCTGTGTGGAAACTCACCTGCCTAAAGTGGTTTGAGGAGGGAGGGTGGGGACAGGGGCTGGGGCTGTGGGAGCTGTCCTTGCCTGCAGGTGAGAGCTGAGCTCTGGGGATCCTTACCTTTAAGAGTCTTTGGAATGCCTTAAATCCTGGGCTGTGACAGTTAAAGTCTGGAAAATGCAGCTTTCCATGTGGGCAGTGGTGTGGAAAGCTGTCCGGCCTGTGCTGTGGTGCAGCCTGGCTCCAGGGATCTCCTGGACAGGCAAGAGGGAGTCACCCAGGAGAGACACTTGCTCCAAGGCCAGCGAGGGAGTGTTTTATTAAGGACTTTGTTCTCATGATGCTGTTGAAATCAAACCCAACCGGCTTGGGAGGCAGGAGCTCAGTCTCTCCCAGACGCTCGGGCACGAGCGCAGCGCTGCTCCTCTGCCAGGATGGTTGGCTTCCAGTGGCAACTCCAGGGAAAAATCCAGGTTGGGAGGGCTTGTGCTAGTGTTCGGTGCTTGGAAAAATCTGCAGTAAAGCATTTGGGTTGGGCTGTGTCAGGTTGCAAAGTTAAGTTATTTAGTATTTGGTAGACATTTAGTTATGAATAACTTGAGGTTGTGACTCTTTAGACTGAATTTTTGTTGGAGATTTAATTCTTCCTGCTCTGGTATCTGATTAGTTTTGTCTGCCTGCAGCAATTGATTGCTTTGTAACAAAGCTCCAGACTCTTTGACTTTTAAAAATAACTAGTCCAGAGATCTTTTTAAGTTCTTAGTTTTTTTTAAGTTGATGTTTTGCCTGGATGACCTGTATCTAGCTTTTAGCCTGGCTTGGAGTGTTAAAGGGGAAGCAGCTTGGGCTGGCTGTTGGCTTCTGATGGGAGAAGGTCTAATTAAAAACTGCTGGTTATCTGAGTGGATTCTGCTCTGTGCTTCCGCAGTTAGAGCTGTAACTGGATTGCAGGGAGTTTGTTTTTAAATGTGGATTGAAGTCATCAGAGGGAATCATGGATCTTTTACTTGAATCTGATTTTGTTCGATTAAACAAAACAGCTTATTTCCTGAAAAATGGGGATAGCGAGGGGAAATGTGGCTGGATGCTGCGGAGTGAGTGCTTCCTGCTGCAGATAAATTTGTTCCTTGTTTTCCTTATTTCTTCAGTCATGGGTTTCATCCAAGCTGTTGGGATTCAAGTTGTGCTGTGTGTCACTACTCTGTGTCCATGCTTCCCAGAAGATGAAGTTTGGTGGGAATTAATTCTTTTGAGACCTAGCAAGATCCCTGGTCCCCAGAGGGAAGGGAGTCTCCTGCTGCCAGGGATCTGTGCACAGCACTTGTGCCTTTTCATAAAGGCAGGAATGTTACATATTCATATGGACAAGTTATGGTTGCTGTGGGAACTGAGTTGGCTGAGCACTGTGCCTTGATCCTCTCCTCCCTATGTTAGAGATGTCCAAAACAAGCAATCAGAAAACTATCTGGGAAGAATTCATGTGGTGAAATACTGCGCTGGAGATGCAGCGTGATGCTGTTGGAGGAGTAGATGCTGTTACAGGTGCTTGGTAGTAATGTGACTAAATTGGCACTACAGCTTGTACTAGTACTACTAGGAGTAGGAAACACCCTGGTGGATGCTATCCTGGTGGAGTGCTGTGGAGGAGGCTGCAGCTGGGAGGGGGGAAGGTGATGCGTTGCCAGCAGGTTATGTTTTAGCTGCTCTGATCCTGCCTGTGGTGCCACAGTCCCCTCACTGGGGTCTGGGGATGCTGGTGCTCCCAAATTGCCATGGGCTGAAGGCAAGGGTCCCTCCTCTGGTGGCAGCAGTGGCCTGTGTCACACATAGGTTACCCAGCTGCCACCAGCCTTTGCCTGGGCTTTGCTCACGGGCATCCGAGTGGCACGGGATGTGGATGTGGAAAAGGAGGCCAGGAATGCTGTCGGGCTGCCTGGGATGGCTGGGGCTGCACGTGAGGGATAACGTGACAGGCTGGAGCGACTGCAGTGCCCGTGGAAGAGCTGGGAGCAGTGTGTGGAGCAAGGTGTACATCTGATGGCACAGTGGGAGGCTGTGGGGGCAGGGGGAGGAGGAGGAGACAGCTGCTGCTTCTTGGGAGTTGGCTTATAAATGCCCTCTGACTCAGATTTCGGGTAGCACAGCTGAGCATCTTGTGGTTTCACCAGCCCCCAGATCCCTGCGTTAAACTGGAATTCTCAGACTATGAACCTGCTGTGTTTCCTTAGGCTGTTGGCACGGGCTTAAACCAAGGCGAGAATCCGGCGTCTCCAGTACCGTAGGCTTGTGAACACCCTGCAAGGGAGGGGGAGGGCTGGGAAAGGGGGGACCAGGCGGGCGGAAGGTAAACAGGCCATGAAAAATTCCTGATGTGAAATGGGTCTGCTCGGTTCTGTTCCTCCTGTACCAGTGGGATGTGCCTGCTCGGGCTGGACCAGAGATAATGGGCTGCTCTCTGGGTAGTGGGGGTTGAAGGTTATCCTTGTTACTCAGGGGTAAACAATGCCGAGTCAGTGAGAGGCACAGTGGCCAGGCTCAACCAAACAGATTATGCCAGCAGAATTGCGAAGCTTTGCATCGGCTCTGAATCGGAGCCAGCAGCTGGAGGCTGGCCAGGACTAAAGTGTTTTTGGGTTTTGTGGGTGGAGGGAGGCGGGGACAGGAGAGCTGGGTAGCACTAAAACTAACTGTGCTCTGTCGCTGCTGCTCTCGTCGTTGCTGGGGGGTTTGCTGCCTCCAGCTTGGTGTCTGCTGTGCTGACGAGCCCTGCTTTGTGCTGCCTGCCTCCCCTGATTTACTGGAGCTGCTCCTCTTTCCTCCTGCTACTGTCTTGTCTGTCAGGGGAAATCTTACCCTTTCTTCTTACCTTTATTTTGTAAGAGCTGATGCAGTTCTCTTGCATGGCTGAGTGACGTCACTGTCAGCACAGTAAGCATCAGCAGCCTGGTCACATGCTGACCCAGTCAGTAATGCAGACGGGATAGGAAGGTGGAGGGGCCGAGGGGGGTGGGGGGCTGGATTCTGGACATATGGTAGCCCTCCCTTTTGGGGTGCAACTGCTGGTTGCAGGAGCTGTGGCTTCAGAGCGGCGTGAGACCTGGCTCGGGGCTTAAAGCTTTGGAAAACTCCCGCTTTAAAAAGAAAAAAGCAGCCCTGAACTCTCAAGCTTCTGTTTGTTCTCCATCTGAGCAGACATCCAGGACTCTGAAGAAGCAGTGGCAAGCAGGATGCTCTTCCCTACATCCACGCAAGAGTCTTCCCGTGGCCTCCCAGACACCAACGATCTGTGCCTTGGCCTGCAGTCCCTCAACCTGACAGGGTGGGACAGACCCTGGAGCACCCAGGACTCTGACGCTGCAGCACAAACCAGCACACAGTCCGGTGAGTCTGCTGACACACGCAGCAACAGTTGTTGGATTCTGTGTATGTTTTTGGCTGGTTTCAAGCTAACAGGGAGCGATGTGCTTGTGTAACAGGGTGCTGGTTGGGGCTAACAGGGGCTTCTTGACCTGTGGTGCTTGTGTAATGTGACAGCTGAGTTGGGGAGGCTGTGGCTGCCTCTGCCACAGCCCCCTCTGCTCTGCTGTCAGCTCACTGCAGATGAGAAGTGCCTGGGGTTGTTTTGCTCGGAGCTGTAATGCTGCTGGGGGAATAACCTCACCAGGAGAGGAGAAATCCTCTTGCTGTGTTTGGAGGGAGTGGGTGGGGGGTGTGGTGTCAGGAGGCTGAACACGCTGGGTAGGAGTGAGGCTGAACTTCGCTCTGGCAGCCTGAGGAAATCCCTGGTGGCAGGCAGCTCTGCAGGTGGGGGGCAGGGTGTGCTTGCAGAGGGCCCCCCCATGCCCGACTGCCAAAGTCCTGGCAGCCGTGCTCGCCCAACTCTGCTGTGGGGTGTGGTACAGCCAGCACCCGACAACTTCAGCCGGCAGCTCGCTGGCTGGGTGGGAGACTTGGAGGGATCCTTCTCCACTCCCACGCTCAACTAGAAATAGCGGGCTGTGCCTGGCAGTGGGCTGCAGGAGATGCAGTGGAATGGCTTCTTGTTTTAACTCTTCTGGTCCAGCACAAACCTATGTGATGGGCAGGGTGTGGGCTTGCAGCCATGCACTGCTGGCTGGTGTGCCCTTCCCCCTCGATCCTCTCCAGTCTGCTTTTGCAGCTGAGATTGGCTGGGGAATTCCTGGGGTGCTGGGTGCCTCCCCTGGAGTGATGTGGGGTCCAGTTAACTGTTTGAGACACCCAGCCTTCCCTGTAAAATCACAGGAGAGAGGGATGCTGTATGTACAAACTTAAAGCATCCTCTCAGCCTGGTGTTGGAGCAGAGGAGTAAAACAGGGGAGAGTTCACTTGCTAGCCTTTGAGGTGTGTAAAAACCACAAATGGTGGTGCGTTCGTTCAAGTATCAGTCCGTGGAAAGATCTAGTGCTTTGGCAGAGTTTGTACAAGTACAGCCTGGTTGCTACAGAAACTCATCCCTTTATAGCAGCATGCTGCTGCTTTGTTAAAAGGAGAGTGCATCGCTGCGCAGACTTGGGTGACACAGAGGCCCCAGGCATGGAGTTGGTGCTGACAGGAATATAGATAGCTTCTGGGGGGGGCTGGGCAGCAGGGTTTGCCCATGTAGATGTTTGGAGGGGCAAGGGGATGCTGTCCTGAGCATAGGAAGAGCTGCTGGGACACAGCCCTGAGTTGCTGTGTGAGTTGTAAAACAGCAGAAAAAAAAAGCACTAGTGGGGTAGCAGAGTTTGAACAGCTCGATCCGCACAGCTCACTTGAGTTTCTGCACCTAATTTCCATGAGACTTGGCGTGTGGGCCCTGGCATGGGCACTTGGGGTCTGCCTGCAGCCCGGCTGCGGTAGCTTTATTAAGCCTCGCTCTGCTCCAGTGAGCAAACCTCCACACGGTCCTGTGGGCTTCCCCTAATGAACCAGGGAATACCACACACTCCTGCCTGTACTTTCATTGCCAGCTGAGACTTTGAAGGAGGAAGGAGAAACAAGTTGCTAGTGTTCAGTGGGCTGGCCAGGTGCCTCAGAGCTCTGCTCTGAGCCCCTTCTGGCTGTTGGCAGACTGGGGCCCTGCTGGTCCCCGTGTCACAGGATCCTTAATGGATGAAGAGCACGCTTGGAGCAGGTGACATCCCCTGGCGTGACCCTGCTGCTCGCAGCCCTGGCGCTGGGCTCGGCGCACAGCGCGCTGCGGAACGAGGCTGTCGCACATGGAGGCGGCCGCTCGGTGCGGATGTCCCAGCTCCACCTGCTCCTCCGTAGCCATCTCCAGAGCTCTCTTGGTCGGCTTCCTGCCAGCCTGCCTTGGCAGAGGCACGGATGTCTCTGCAGCGCTCCGGCAGGCAGGCGAGCAGTGCTGGCATGAGCCTGGGGCGGGCTCTGTGCCTCGCAGGTTGGGTGGTGGGGCTGGCACGGCTGGGCTGGTGGTGGGAATTTACTGCCAAGGGGGTGGAAAGGCTGCTGGTTTCAGGAGGGAGGTTGAGTTGGAGAAGATTTGAAGGTGCTCTGGTGACCTCCCTGCTCACAGAGGGTGTATCTGGTGTCAGGTGCCCCCACTGACTGCAGTGCATCGTGCTGGAGCTCCTGCCTGCCACAGAGGCCTGGGAAGAGCTGTGGAAAGGATCTTGCCTCAGGCACAGCCCTGGGCTCTGATGATCTGTGCCCACTAGGTGGTTGTGACAAGTGTGGTAACAGCTGGTGGAAGATGGCACCCAGTGCTGTCTGGAGAGGCCTGTTTCCTCACTTCTCACTCCTGGTATTCCCATTGGTATACAGAGAGAGGATGGCTGGGATGTGGGACCTGCCAAAGCGCAGCTGTACTGCTTGTACAGAGTAGTCTCTGGCTTTCAGTGGCTGTGTGGAGGGTCCAGTGCCCTGTGGCTGGGGGTGTTGTGATCCTGAGACAATATTCTCCCTCTCGCTCCCACACTCCCTTCCCAGGTGAGCAGCAGCTGGGCCAGGGGTGCTCCATGGTCTGGGCTGCTGTTACTCTCCTGCTCTGAGAGCTGTGAGGATGGTGTGTGCTGGCTGGGAAGGTGAAAGGCTGATCCTATGCACAGCTTTGTGTTGCTTCAGCCACCCACACCTCCCATGTCTGTGGTGCCTTAGCCCTGCCTCAGGGCCCTGGAGTGGCAGTGGAACTCCTTGGGAACAGAGAGCCTGTAGTTCAGGAGCATCCTCTGCAAGGTTGTGGAACACTCTGGGTGGCAGAGAATTGTCCTGTGTCTGAAAGCTGTGTGGGTCTGAGGAGCTGACAGATTCTGGTCCTTCCAAGTGGCCTGTCTGTGCTGTGATGGAAAGAGGGAGGATATGGAGAGGATGCTGCTGAGGCCGAGGAGGCTGCAGCTGGCCCAGCCCACAGGGCTGGGGTCTCCATTGGGGTGTCCTGTGGGCAGGTGAGGCTGCAGCAGCGCTGGGCTGTGGCTGGGCATGGGGGAGGGCTGGCACTGCCAAGCGAAGCTGTTGTGCCGCTGGCACCCAAGCGTTTGGAAGGTTCCAGCAGTGACTCAGCTGTGCGGACCCACAGGGAGGTGGCTGGAAGGGTGGAAATGCAACAAAAACTAACAATCAGGCTAAAAATATTGCTGATATGGTCCCCTGCAGTGCTGTGCTTGAGTACTGATGAGCTGGGACCTCCTCTCCTCTGCGTAGTCCCTGCCAGCACGGAGCTTCCTCAGCCTGGGAAGGACCTTTGGCTGCAAAGCCTTCTGGTGTCACCTTGTGCTCCCAGGGCGTTGCCACCACACAGCTTGGTGCAGTAGGAGCAGATGCCCGCTGGTTATAGGTCGGAGAGCAGTGGGGCTGGTTTGTATGCCCCAATCCTGCCTACATCCCCCGTTCCTGAAGGGCCACTGAGCCCCTTGCACCCAGACAGGGTTATTTGTGAGGAGTTTTCCTTCTGCACCCAGCCTACAATGCACTGAGGGCATGTGCTGAGCCCTAGGCAGTGTGGCAGAGGCGTGCTGGTGCCTGGAGAAGCTCTCTGGAGGCAGTGGCTGCTGCAGGCTCGAGCTGCTGGCACTTCCTGGCTGTAGGATTGAACTGCTGTCTCACAGCAGGCAAAGCGTCTGAAACCCTCTGCTGCCACTAGATCTGTCAGGCTGGAAATACTTCAGCAAGTCCCAGCAACCTGCTCTGTGGCCTGGGGAGGGACTTCTGCAGGAAACTGGCCTTGAACACTTCCAGTCCTGCCATTCCTGGCTGTATACCTTGAGGCAGTGTTTCCCTGTCTTCAGTCGCAGAGTAGGCGACACATGTGTAGAGATCTCAGAGTTCAGAGGCAAGGAGGGGTTAAGAGCCAGTGAGGTGGGACTGTCCTTGATGGTATCCTTTACCTTCACTGCTCTGTTTCTCAAGGGGCGCAAGCAAATGGGGTCTCGATCCAATTTTTGCCTGGAGAACAGCAGTGCACAGCAGATCCGTGTGCAGATTTTGGGTCTCCCTGCCTGGCTCTCAGCCTGTGTGCCAGCTGCTTGGTCTGGCTGGTCTGTCCTGCCCTACATTGGAAGATGTCCCTTGGGACAGCAGACTTGCCCGCTGGGATATCATCCTAAAAGCGGTCTGTTATGAAGTCTGCAAGGCTAACCTGAGTGTGTTTTTAGCAGGATCAGGTCTTCTGGAGAGGATGTTGGCCTCTCTAGGTGAGCCCAGCAGGTGAGCTCTTCCTGATGGTGTCTGGTGGAGCACCTTGCTGCATCTGCCTCTCTGCTTTGCTGTGTGACCCTAAAGCTGCTGGTTCAGCAACAGATTTGAGCTTTTCCTTGGATTTGCTCTTGAGACTGCAGCTCCAGCCTCATCTGTGCCCTCTGCGGGGTGGCTGCTGCTGCTGTCTCATTCTCCAGCCTGCAAGGTTGCAGCTCCTGTCACTCTGGTTCTGGGGAAATGGCCTGTGGTAGGAAAACACTGCTGAATCTTCCCAGCCCTTGGCTCTTCTGCTTCCCCAGAGCACAGCAACTCATTTTTGTGATAAGCTTACTTATCTGTAGTTGCTTAAAATCTGCCAGGCTGGAGCTGCGGGCAGTCTGTTGTGCGTTGCCTGGCAGATAGCGGAGGCCTCGGAGCACGAATCTCTCTGAAGTCTTCAAGGCAAAACCCTGTCTGAAGGATGAAAGAAAAGACCTGTTGCACAGGAAGAACAGTTGTTGTCATGGACTCCTTGCCTTTCTTATTGATAACAGCAGGAGGGATTCATAAGTTACTCCCTGAGGTCAGGCTGTTTACGGAGTGTCCTCAAATGCTGTGTGTGGTGGAAGGCACCTGAGCCCCCCAGGGGAGAGTTGCTGCTCAGCCTGGGGTGGCTGTTAATAAATACAGCATGGCGGTCACTGGCTTTCCTTGAGCTGCTGGTCTGAGTGCTTGGATGCAGAGCTTGGGGCAGAGGATTTGGGTTCCCAGTTTTCCATCTGTTTAATTTGCTGCTTGGCTAACCCATGCCAAGTTCCATAGAGCTCTCTCTTGTGCATGTCCAGGTCTCTCCCTCCTGCTTTTCCTGCTGTCTTTTGGACGAGGGGCTTCAGAGGACCTAGGTGTGCCCTCAGCTCCTGTGTATTCCTGCTTGGCTGTGTGTAAATCCCTCTCCTTACATTAGAGGAAGATTTCAGAGGCTCATCCTGATGGAGAGCTCAATGTCTGGACAACACTAGGTTGGCATCAGAGTATCCAAGGATGGTTTTTCCTGCTCTGTAGTGAAAGGGAGAGATGTTTTGGGTGTGGGGGGGAGAGCACTTCACCTGAGTGAGGCTTGCTCCCATCTAAGCTCAAGTATGCCTAGAAAACTCAGTAAAAGGTTCCTTTGTGCTGCTGGTGGTGTGGCTGCTGGGATGAGGAGGGAAGGGCCACTCCTGCTGACCTTGGACCTGTGCTTGGTTCAGGAAAATAAGTATATCCAGAGTTTTGGTGGTGGTCCTGAATTACATGTTCTTGGTGTCCTTTGTTCCCTAAAGGAGGACAGGCTTTCCCAGCAGCCTGGTTCCTTGGGAGCAGCTTGCTGATGTTCAGACCGTAGTAATGGAAGCACAGATGTGGTGGTGCTTCCTGTGTGAAGGTTGTGAGTGATAATGGTGTAAGGGCACAAAGCTGGGAGCTGGTTTGACTCTCCTGGTCTCTTGCTTGGTGCTAGTATTCCAGGAGTACCTGAGACAGCCTTACTAAAAGCTTGTCCCATGCTATCCTAGTGTTTGTAGGGCTTTTCTAAGGACTTACTTGATGTGGGTACTTAATGGGCACTTGTTCCTTCAACGTGTTTCCATAAGAGCTGCTCATGCTCTGTGGGCTGATTCCTCAGTGCTTGGCTCCAGCCAGCCGTGCTGGGGAGTGGGAAGCAGGGAAGCACTTAACAGCTGCACACTGCTCATGTGGCAGCGGTGTTTGATCCTTAACAGAATAAAATATGTATCAAATAAGTAAAAAAAGTATCAAACCTGAGCTTGCAATTGTTTTCTAATGGAAGTTGCTCTTAATACAACTCCTAAAGCTTCCATTTGAGCAGCTTCTCCTAAAACAGATTTATTTTTATCTGCGCTGATGCTGTAAAACAGAAGATGCAAATAGAGGAGTAACTGGAACAGGAACCCAACCAGCATCTCTGCTTGTATCCAGCCAGAACTGAAGTGGGTCAGGGCAGCTCCAGTGCTGTGCTGGAGGCAGCTTGTGGGAGCAGGCATGTGCCACCCAAAACCCTCCCCTTGGCTTCTGTCAGGGAAGGTGTTTGACTGTGGCCTCTGGAGCAGCCCTGTGGCAGTGTCCAGGGGTGGTTTGGAGAACATTCCTCTTGGCTCACTCAGGAAGTGAGCCTCAACAGGCACGTTCCCTGCCAAGGGGAGAGCATTGGAGCTGCTGTTTGGTGGGTCTGAATTGCCCCAGGAAATTCGTGGCTTAGTCTTTCCTGTGATTGATATTGGAGGTAGCAGCAGGGAGGGTGGTTTAGTGTGTGCAAGCCCTGGCCTGGGGTAAGATTCATCCCCAAAATTGCACTGGTCAGATGAGAGATGAGGAGGTTTTCCTCCAGCCCTTGCACTGCTGTGTGTGTAAGCAGTGGATGTGATGATTCTTTTCTGGGCAGAGCTGACCCAAAAAGTTCTGCTGCAGCTCCATCAGGAGCATGGGACCTCTCTAGGAGAGGCCTTGAATGTGTCTTTGACTCAGTGCCTTCACTGCAAACTCCCCGGCACATGCAGGCCTGAGTGCTTGCACAGGGAGCTGGGTAGGGAACAGCTTTTGGACCTGCTGTCCCAGTGTGCCTGTAGCAGAGGGGGTGCCCACTGCTCCCCTTCCCCAGCTCTGGTGGGACAGGCCCAGAATTCAGCATCTCCTGCTGCCTTGGGCCTGAGTTTGTCCCTGGTGCTGTGTGGTACCTGGGCACAGTGATAACCAGGCCATGCTATGTGACATGTGGGGTGACCTGTCACTCCACTGTCACCAGGGCCAGGCCAAGGAGCTAGTGGAGAGCATCTGGCCTGTTAGCACAGCTGAAGTCCCTCCAGCTGACTTTCATTGGGGACTGTGTATGGAGCTGCTGTAAGAGGGCTTGTGAGCCCTCTGCAGTACTCTTGGCAGGCTGGGGTTTTTAGGGTGACTCCAGTTGGAAGGGACCTCTTGAGGGTATCCAGTCCTACCATCGCTCAGAGCAGGAAAGCTGCTGGACGGTGGTGGAAATAATGTAGCCCGAGGGGGTTCCAGAAACTAATTCTGCCTTGGTGTTCCCACAAAAATACCCCTTTAAGTGGGCACCTCCCCTGAGCTGGCTCGGAAATGATCCCCTTCCGAGGGGTGCTGTGGTCCTTGAGCTGTCACTGCACAGAGGCTGAGTGGTGCTGCTGTAGGGCTGGGGCGCTGGGCAGGGCATCTCCAGCCAGGGTTGCACCTTCGATCCACATCTCCAAGCTCACTCCCTCTGTGCCTGGTCCCTCAGGCGATGGCAAACCAGCTGAATCACAGGTGCTGTCTGTGCTGCTGCCAGTGCAGAGGCTGCTCTCGGGCACGGCAGCTGCTGCCACGCATTTGAGATGGCCGTGGGGATGTGCTGGCTCCCTCCTTGCCCCTCTGCCTGGTTTTCTCCCTGAGAGTGTGGAGGGAAGGTGAGGCAAACTCCCAGGCTGTGATGCTAAGGGGTGCAGACCTCTGGAAGGTAGCTGGGAGTGTTGCAGGCATCACTGGTGGGGTTTGGGAGTGCTGGTCTAGCAGTGGCTCTATGCTGGTTGAAGGCCACAGTGAGGCTTGTGTGCCATTTCCCAAAGAAAATTGAGTTTGGGACTGAAGCCTCTTTTTTTTTTCCGTTGTTCTTCCTTCACTGCAGCCTGCAGAGGGGTCTGGCTGACAGCTTGCCCCCCTCCAGAGAGCCCCCCTTCTAAAGGTGGTATCCTGGCCTTGGCACCCCCAAAATGTGATGCAGCTGAGGATGAGTCACTCACCCTTGTTATCACGTCAGGTAACACACACAGCAGAGTTTGCACCCTAGATGTTGCAGCAGATAATTGAGAGGAGTTTGGTACTTAAATATAGAAGTGTTTGTTCTTGAGGCTTGCAGAGCTGAAGCTTGTTGTGCAGAATTTGACCCGAATATGTTGGCTTTTAAATCTCCCTGGGACTGATACATGTTAAAACCTGCTGTACTTCAGTGTTCTGATCTTTTTAAAGACAACTGTGGTTGTGGCAGCCTGCTTAGCGAATGCAATTACCTGGGCACTTGTAATCCTGAATTGCATTTTAGCTGTCTTTTCTGATTTTTATACTTACCTTGGGCAGCTGTTTTCCCTTCCTAGAAACGCACAGGAGTAAATTCCCTGCCTCGGGAAGCTGTGAGCCTCGTTGTCAGCCGGGTCCTGCTCTCAGTGCCGGCGGAGGACCAGTGCTCTCAGATGTTAATGCAATAATCTTCTGCGTGTTCCCAGTTATGCTGCTGTTTCCATTTTTCAGGGCAAGTGACTTACCATGTTGGTGCCAGAACCAAGAATAGACCTCAGGTGTCCTGACTCTAATTCTGTGGTTCAGCTGTGGGATCATGCTGCCTTTTTTTATTCCCCTGCCCCCTTCTTAGCAAACCAGAAATAGCTGCCCGAATATCCTCAGTTCTTCTTCGCCCCAAATGAAGAATCTGTGAGGGCAGAGGTGCCTCTTTTGTAGCTCAGAAAAAAGTGGGCTGTGCTGTAGGTCCTATTTAGATGGTGTTTGCTGCTGGTTTGATTACATCTACAGTTCTGAGAGCTGCTTTTTTTCTCCAGAGCTGGTAGTTGGCTCAAGATGATTGGGGCTTCTGTGGTGATACAGCCTGGAGAGGATTGCGTGCCTTGGACTTTGTGTGGCTCCTCTCATAACAGCAGTAACAGTTTTTTTCAGTGGACTAATGGGAATATAATGGAATTGGGGAGATTTGAGCTAGCTAGATCCTCTGGAGGTACCCAGTGTGCTGCTCAGGTGAGCTCCATGGGTCTAAGGGCACAGTTCTTCTTCAGCTCTGGGCCTTGTCCCATGGCTGCTCCACCTAAGAGGAAGAAATTCCTGTGCCACTGCTCTTGTTGCAGCTTTTCCTTGGTTTTTTTTGGTGCCCCTGTAAGAGTTCGGTAAGTAGGGAGAATCCAGTGTCTGCCTTCCCTGTGCCAAGCAAAGCCTGTCCCTGCCCTGTGCCCCAGCCCCACATCTGCCAGTGCAGCTGCTGCTGGCCATGGTTCAGGCAGTGTCCCTGTGCTGTGCCTGTGTGAGCTCCTTGCAGGCAGCTCCAGGTTCCACGGCTGCAGGCGGGAAGTGCTAAAATTCAGAATTGGGCTGGAATGTTGGTCACTCCTTCCCTGCCATGAGCTTTGAGCTGTGTGGTGCTTGTGTGTGAGGAGGGTAAGCTCACCCTGGCAGCCCTGTGTCGCTGCTGAGCTACAGCTGTAGGAGGTGGTTGAGGTGCCCATTTGCTTTTCAGGCGTGCAGATGTTTCTCTTGCCACGGAGTTTCTCAGTGTCTGTAGGAGGTGCTGCTTTTTGGCTGACTAAAACATTCAGCTTGCTCCCACCCCACCAGAGCAGAGCTTGGCTGGGTGGTAAAAACTGCAGGCGAGCTGTTTTTCTGGAATTGCAGCAGGCTATTGTTTAGGACATTAGCTTTTTTTTTTTTTAACTTTACAAGCTTATTTGATGCATGACAAAAGAAAGTGCACTGTATTCAGTCTCCAGGGCCTCAGTCACACTGCTTCTCTCCTCTGCTGCCCTGCCCCAAATGTGTAGATGGTGCTGCAGCCCCTGGGCATGGCAGGTGTCACTGAAACCTGGCTCTCCCACCTTATTTCTCCTGGTGAGAGCATTCCTGTTGATCTCTGCAGGGAGATCCAAGCAGAAGGGTGGACTTCAGCCTATGTAGTAGTTGGTGCATGCAGGGGAGGCCTTAACAGCTTGCCATCCTTCTTGTGCTGAGTAATCTCCAAGCAGATAAACTTCTGGAGACGGCAGTGTCCCTCTGCCCAACCTTGCTGGGGTGCCAGCCTGCAGAGGTGACCCTCTGATGGCCTTGCTCAGACAAGTCCTGAACTCCTCAAAGTAGGCTTTTTCCAGCCCTGCAGTGAGTTTCTAAAGGCTGGAGTACATCTCCAGAGGGTAACTTCCAAAGGTGTGTGTGCTCCCCTGGCCCTGGGGCTGCGGCCCGCGCGGTGTTGAGCTGCCTGGGCACGGACCCGTGGATGCCAGACATGGCTGGCAGCTCAAGGACCAGGCCTGGCATGCTGCTCCTGCAACAGGGGTTCTTGGCCCCCTCTCCATGTGTCCCCAGGCTCCGAGGGGTGCAGCCCTGTGGCAAATGCTGTTCTCAGCCATGGGGGAGCTCCCACTGATGTTCTGAATGTGGAGAAGGAACTTGAGCGGAAGGACCTGGGCAGCTGCTGGATGAGAGCGATTTTTGTGTGGGACTCAGTTTCTGGATAATTTAACTAAACTGATGCACCAGGGAGTGAAGAGCATCAGCACTGATCTCATGCTGTTGGCTGGGTGGTCTCCCACAGAGCTGAGCTGAAGCATTTTTTTCAAAGGGCAGTGTGGAGGTGGCTGAGGTTCTGGTCAGCTCTGTCCATCAGGAGTAAACTCAGTGAATGTGCCATGTGAAATATCTGGATGTGGCATTTGGTGCTCTGGTCTAGCTGGCAAGGTGGTGATTGGTCAAAGGATGAACTCTATACTGGAGATCTTTTCCAACCAAAATGATGCTGTTGCTCTTAAGGTGTTATCCAAGGCGATAAAGTGTCATTTGTCATCAGCATAGTGGTTATTTTCCCAGAGCCTGTCTTTCCCTGAGCTGCCAGCACCAGCAATCCTTGGGGTTCATATTTACATTGATCTCTTACAGAATGGGTGTGGGCAAAGCTACCAGGAAGGTCTACACATCAAATGGCTGTAAGTTACAGTGTGCAGGGAAGAACTGTGTGCTCCAAGGTCCTGGGCAGCTGCTGGAAGTCTTAAATTGAGTGTCTTGACCAGTGGATGGAATAGTAAAAGCTGTTCTCAGTGCTTGGTTTGGACATCTTGCTGTTGGGGCACTTTCCCAAAGTGTGCTATGAATTGCAGCTTGTGCTGGTGGAGGGATCTGCTTGAGACAGGGTAAACTCACAATAAATGTGGCAGTTCAGTGGTTGGTAACAGGATTTAAAGGATAATTTGGGGTCCGTAGGTAGAGTTGACCTCAAGAGTTGAAACCACCTCTGTGGGCTCAGTGTAGCTGCTTGTTTCTGTCAAGTGTCTGGCTCGGGTATGATGAGTCCTGTGCGTGCTCCCTTGGGCACCTTTAGGGGCCCTGGGATGATGCAGGAATAAAGGTGTATCCAAACAGCCGTTACTAGGGAAAGCTCAGCTAACGAGGAGGAGTTGTTTGAAAAAAATGCTCCTGTTCCAGGGAGTGGCCTGCTTGGCCAGGACCTGGCAGTGCCATGCGGTGTCACGGCTGTTCCACAGAGCTCAAACCTGCCAGTGCTGGGCTGCTGTGCCCGGAGATGGAGCGGAGCGTGCTGGCTCCGCGTCAGGCGTTGGAGCTGCAGCAGTGAGTCAAAAGTCAGTGCTGAGTTTCTATTAAAAGCTCCTGTTCTGCTGTCCCCTGCAGAGGAGCATTGCCGTGTGCTTCCTGTGCTGCACTGAGCGGAGGCAGGAAAAGTTCCAGAAGCTCTTGGTGTGCGAGTGGTGAACGGGAGTCGTGTTGACCCCTCAGTTAAAATTTCCCCTCTAGGTGTGAAACATACTTCTTTGCACTTGTGCTCTTTCCTTACCCTGAGTAGTTCCATGATACTTGCTTTTTCACTTTGGGAATTTCGTGGATGCTCTTGACTTCAGGAATTGCTGATGCATCTTGCATGTGCACTGGGAATGATTTTTCCCTTATGTGAGCTGTCTGCTTGGGAGGGGAGACAAGGCCAGCTTCTCAGGAAGAACTGTGGCCCCAAGGCCTTGAAGGGCTTTTTTTAGGTGGGCAGCCTGTGTTGGGCCCTTGTGCCCCATTCCCCAGGAGGGGTTTGATGGGTTGGAGCAGGGAGTTAGAGCAGGATGCCTTTGGGGTGGTGCTGAGAAATGAGATCTGAGTGTCTCATGCTGGTGTTTCCTAGGCTACCTGGTGTCAGGGCACACAGCCTGGTCGCTGAGCAAGGAAAAAAGAGGAAATGCGGAGTTTGTTTCGTGGCTTTTCCTCCCAATGTCCCTGCGAGCAGCTGTGGGTACCGGGTGATGCTGAGTCAGGCCCACTGGCATGATGTGGGGTCTCCCATAAGCTCAGTGTGTCCTGCAGAGTGTGTCCTGCTGCCTGTACAGAGCTGTCAAAGCTGCTGGAGTGGATGGAATCCATCTGTGTGAACAGCAGGATGTCAGTGCTTCCAGGGCATGAGGTTAGGACTGGGGCAGTTGGAGCTGGCAGGACTCTGTGTGGTGGTAAATGCCCAGACAGTGGATCTGTTTGAAGGCCGGTAATCCTGACACTTGAATGTGCTCGTACTGGCCTTACTGGTTTTGTAGTTGCTGTGAGAGCTGAGAAATCCTGGGAGAAATGTGTACATGGTGGCAGAGATGAGGGTGACATAAATGGGGCAGAGCACCTGTGGGCCCTGTAATGCCACTGGGAGCTCCTGATGAGCCCCAAACACTTGCTGCTGCATCCCAAATGGAGTTCTGGTCCTGCATCTCTGCTAACCAGGAGATGAGGGGCAGGACAGCATTGTCTGGTAGCAGTCTGCCTGGCAGTAGCTGCTGCAGGTCTCTGGAATGCTGTGCAGCTGGGGTCAGCACAGGGCTGCTGGCGTTCCGAACCCACGGTCCTCACTGGCTGGGGAGGAGGAGGAGGGTGTCAGCGCAGGAGCATTTGTTGGCAGCAAGGCTTGGGCTGTGGGATCAGCTGCTTTGCTTTGCCTCTTGTGCTGTTTAGTGACTAATCAGATTTTGGAGGCTGTCGGACAGATTCAGCTGTCTCCCCGGAACAATACGCCGGCTGTATTTTTAAACACATCACGTGGCTTCAGAGAAGTCGGCAGAGCAGAGAGTGCAGCTTGCCGGGGCTGGGAGATGCTGTGCCCTGCTCGGAGCTGTGACTAGGAGGAAACATCTCCTCCCCAAGCTGTGCCACATTCCCTCTGTCCTGGGGCTGCTGCTGCCCGGGCTCTGCCCAGGTAAGGACTGCTGGGCTGGCCAGTATTTTCCTGTGGCTGCAGGGCTGGGTGTGAGCACAGGTGCTGCTGTTGGGGAGAGCCAAGGGCAGGAGGTCCCTTTCTCAGTGCGGTCAGAGGTGAGTTCCTAGTCCTGTGATGTAGCCAAAACAGGGGAATCTCAGAGGGATAAGGCTCTGCAAGTGTTGGGAGGATGTTGTGACTCTTGCTGAGGGCTCTGCCTTGAGTTGAGGGAGATGCTTCAAGTAAAGGATCCACCTGTACCTGTGTGAAGTCTCTGTTGGTGTGGTGAGGTTTTTCCCCAAGTGTGAGGCTGGAGATGCCAGCTTCATGGCAGCTGTGCTATTGGATGATGCAGCTTGGGATGGGTACATCCCAGCATCTCGCCTCAGTCGTGCTCAGCAGCTCATCCTGGTGCTGACAGCACCGTCCTGGTGTCTGACCGCGGTGCTCTTGAGCACGATGGTGTTGTCACTCTCCTGGTTTGGGTGGTGGTTTGGATTATTACTCCTCGTTGGCACAGGAGCTGCTGAAAATCTGGGTTGAAATCTTGTGGTTCAGCTTGCTGTATCAGGTGGGGCTTGGAGGATCTCAAGTGGATCCCAAATTTGGTTTGCTGAAATCTGAAAGCTTCAGGGCAAGCTGCCTTGTTTTGCAGCCTCTGAATAATTAAAACCATTTCTGAATGCTTTGCTCTTTTCACTGGGTTTGGGTACACATTCAGCTTGCTGAGACTTGCTCCTTTTGAATAGACTGGCTTGTGTTGTGCCCCTGTGGGATCCCTGCCCTGCGTTCCTTCTCCTTCTGGGTGGCAGCTGCCCCCACATCACTGACCAGGATGTGACTTTTTGACCTTTGGGTAGCCTGGTCCTGTGCTCAGAAGTAGCTCTGTAGGGAGGAATTTTCCTGGATTCTTCTCAGTGGGAGGAAAACCTGCAGTGTGAGGGAAGCAGTCTGGCACATCCTTGTCTGCAGGCTCTGGGGCAGAGGCCTGACCAGACAGGCTTGCTGTGAGCATGCACTGGGGACAGCGAAGCCCCTCTGTCAGCAGCCCAGGCTGGCACCTTCCTGTCTGCCCACAGCCAGCTCCTGGCAGGGCTGATGGGAGCAGTGTCCCTGAGCCTGAAAATTCCTGCTGGTGGACCAGGTGTGCCTGCCACGCTTGTGTGCCTCCATCCCTGAGGAGCTTGCTGAGCCCCAGCTTGCTCCAGCACGAGTGGCATGGACTGGGCAGAGGGCCCTGTCCCAGAGCACCTCTGAGGCCCATAATCTGGGATGCAGGGTCTCTGAACTTCTCCCAGATGAAGTGGGTTCTCCTGGGCAGTCTGTCTCCTAACCCTTCATGTTTGTCAGCCACACCAGGCTGCTGCGGGTTCTTTGCAGCACCATGGCCCAACTGATGGCAAACACCAGAGGTGCCACCTGCCAGTCGTGCCATTTATGGGCTGACAGGAGCCTGGTGGCCTCCTGGGCCACAGGAGGAAGGAGCAGTGTTATGCTGCAGCACTGACAGACTCTCTCTGTTGCAGTTCTCAGCATGCTGAGTAACCCTCTTGGGAACGTCCTGGGGAAGCCCCCGCTGGGTTTTCTGCCTTTAGACCCCATTGGTTCAGACCTGCCAGAAAAGTTTTCCACACCATCGCTGAGGAACTCCCGCTCCCTCCTGGACTCCCGCTCCAGCAGCCCCTCGGATTCGGACACCAGTGGGTTCAGCTCTGGTTCTGACCACCTCTCAGACTTGATTGTAAGTTTGCCTCTGGGGTCTCGCCGTGTTTTTGGGGGAGCATGGAATAGCTGAGTGGAGCTGCCAGCCAGAGCCCTGCCTGCTCAGGAATGGGAGGGAGTGCTGGGGGAGCTGTTGTACCCACACTGGCACAGCCCCCGGGGTTTGGGAGAAAGGCTGCTTGTGCAGTCCTTCAGCACGAACAAGCAGTATCCTCATATATTTTTCTTCTAAGCTAATATTTTGGCCTTCTGGGTCTGTGCTTGCAGCCCTACTGGGTTACAGTAGCTCCCAGAGGGATCTCGAGTGCTTGAGCTGGTGTGTGGCAGGGGAGTGTCTGTGCCCTGATCCCAGCAGGGTGGCTGATCCAGCCTGGACTTTACAGGAGCTGCTGTCCCTTCCCATTTGCTGACTGCACTTCTCCATCTCAGGGCGGTTTCTTCTAGAGCAAACTGGGTCTAGCCTGCTCCCGTTCCCTAAAGCACAGCTAAATTTGGAAGGCAGGGAGCAAGTGAGTGTCTGTCTGGCTGCCCCAGTCTGCTCTGCCGGGGCTGTTGCGGGCACAAGTGGCAGCTCTGGGTGCCAGCAGGACAGCCTGGCTCTGGCCAGTTCCAGGGTGGTGCTGCATGGCCTGACCTTGGCACAGGAGGATAAAGCCAGGAGCTGCTCCAGGCTCTGCTGTGGTGGCCTTGACCCCTGTGTTGGGCTGGGTGTGAAGGACAGAGCTGACTGGATATGGGGTTGATTCTGCTGTGATCCACCCTGGAGAACCAGGATGTGCTGAGTGGCTGCAGCAGCCGGGCAGTGATGGTGGCAGGCGGCACAGGGCTCTGTGCTGGCCTTGTTTGTGAAGGGCAGGACTGGCAGCACGGCCCCGGCGTGGGCGGCTGGCACCGAGCTGTGCTGCGTCTCACCTCCCTGCTGTTCCATTAATCCGAGCTTTCCCTCCTCCTGCCCTGTGCTCCCTGGAGCTGGGCTGTGAGGATGAGATCCAGCTGGTGCCTGCAGAACCTGTGGGCACTTCCAGGGAGCCCTGCTCACTGTGGGCACAGCACAGAGCCCACAGCCTGAGGCTCCTTCTGGGATGGCTGGTGCTGCCCAGGGGTGACACTGCCCTTGAGGCTCCACAGCCAGGGGTAGCTGTTGGCTTGGTGGTCTGGGAAGTGCCTCCTGCTTAGTGATCCCCCGCTGCTGATCATGAGCATGGGCCAGGCCTCAGAGGGTCTCAAGAGATCCCTGAGAGCTCCCTCTCCTGCCAAGGGGCAAGGGCAGGGTCCCAGAGTGGTACCTCACTTCTGGTATTACATACTCTTTACTCAGAGCTGGATTTCAGTGTGGCCTTTCTCTTGCAGTCAAGCCTTCGCATCTCCCCTCCTCTGCCCTTCTTGCCTCTCAGTGGGGTATCAAGAGACCCCCTGAAGATGGGAGTGGGATCCCAGCTGGATCAAGATCAAGCTGCCCTGGCTGCAGTAACTTCTTCCCCAGCCAGTGCATCGAAAAGATGGCCTGGAGCATCTGCGTGGCCTTCCTGGGATCTTCTGGACTCTCCAGAAGACCCCTTCAGTATTGAAAGAGAAGCCCGGCTTCATCGGCAGGCGGCAGGTGAGTCGGGAGGAGTCCCCAGGGGATGGTCCCACACCTGGGGGAGGGCAGGTTGCCTCTGTGCAGACACTGGCTGGGCATGGAGTTTGCAGCAGAGCAGAGCTTGCTCCAGGCCCAAGCCTGGCTCTGGCTCTACCTGTTGAGAGAGCAGGTGGGTGGGGCAGCTGCCTGTGGCTGTGCTGCTCTGCTCAGCCTGTAGCTGGGGAATGTGGGGAGACCTGTGGGAGAGGGGGAAGGAAATGATCCTGTACTGAGTAGTACTGGTGTCTTCTCCAAGCTGTGAACGAAGCAACCTGCACCTGGAGCGGGCAGCTGCCTCCCCGAAACTACAAGAACCCCGTCTACTCCTGCAAAGTGTTCCTGGGAGGAGTCCCGTGGGACATTACAGAAGGTGAGGCCTCATGCCAAGGCCTTGGGTGTTGACATTGGGAGGATGCAGGATGGAGCTTTTTGTGGGGGAGACTGACCTCTCTCCTTCTGTCTCTAGCTGGGCTGATCAACACTTTCCGTGTTTTTGGCTCCCTGAGTGTGGAGTGGCCCGGTAAGGATGGCAAACACCCACGCTGTCCTCCCAAAGGTAATATGCCTAAAGGTAATAGCGACACGGTAGGGTTACATTTTTCCCATGCTATGTTACAGCACGGATGCTGGGATGGTACAGCTGCATGCTGGTGACTGGATGGTACAGAGCACCTGGGGTAATGTCCTGCCCTCACTTGGGTCTGCACCTGGGCTGCAGAGCACTGACACCCCAAACCCAGCATCCCCACCCATCTGTAGCAGGGTTGGACAGAACTGTGGGCTGGGGGAACCCTCTCTGGGTGTGTCTGGAACCCTGTGTAGGGCTGTGGCTCCACGGCCACTGCTGGTCCCACTGCCAGCATGTGCAGCTGGGCTGACATACTGTGTAAGCAGGAATTAGTTACAGGGTAGGAGATGGCTGGTTTGGAGGCCCTGTAGTGCCTGATGGCCTCATTCAGTCACTGGAGCAATGTGAGGTGGAATACTGGCATCCATGGAAGGGACTTTAAAACCCTGGATGTTATTTGAGCCAGGCCATCCTAAATATGAAGCAGGGTCTTATTTTCCTGCAGACCTCACTGCGGCCAGGCTGGTGGTGCCCACCTGGCATGTCCCGGTGTGGTTTGTGTAACACTGTGGTCCCAGACCTGGGCATCCTGCCCCTCGTGCTGTGCTTGGGTTTGGGCTCTGCCCAGTTTGGCTTACGCATAAGAGTGTGCTGGGAACAGCAGGAGCTGCCACACAGATACTTCAGGTGGCACCCAAGAACGATTTTGAGGATGTCTGCAAACTGGGAGGTTCCGTTCCACCTTCACCACAGCTCTAACAGCTGCTTCTTTCCCTTCCCCTCTGAAGGATACGTCTACCTGGTGTTTGAGTCAGAGAAGTCGGTGCGTGCCCTGCTCCAGGCGTGCTCCCAGGACCTGCTGAGCCCTGACGGGCTCAGTGAGTACTACTTCAAGATGTCCAGCCGCAGGATGCGCTGCAAAGAGGTGAGCAGAGCTGTGAGAGCAGCCTTACATGGCAGCAGGAGATGCAGAGGTGATCCCTGAAGGAAAAGAAAGCAGGGCTGGAAGAGCAGCCGAAGGCATGCTGGCTTTGACTGCTCTGTGCCTGTGACAGGGATGTGTCAGCTCAGTGTTTGTCCTTCATAACAGCTTGTGTCAAACCAACCTGGAGCTCCTGGGTTGGTGGCAGACCCTGCCTTCAGGCTTCAGTTAGCTGGGACAAAGCATGGAAACAGGGATTTGACTGCTCTGTATTGCTTCCATCACACCTTTGCTCGCAGAGACAGACGGGGATCCCTCAGGTGCTTTGTCAGGCCTCCTCTGCTTGCAGAGCAAATGGCTTGCACACTCAGCAGGCCAATGTTCTGGATCCCAGGCTGCTCTCCAGCATGGCCTTGGCTGGCTGACCTGTGCTCTGGGGATGCTGGGGCTTACAGGAAAGGGGGAGCTCAGATTAGGGACAACTGCCTGTGTTCAGGGAGTTACAGGAGGGAGATGCAGCTCTTAATCTAGACAGGCACAAACTAACTGTGCTCCAGACAGCTCTCCCGGTGTCTGGCAACTGGCAGTGCTTCTGTGCACAGTGATTTAGTTCTGCCAGAAGCTTCTCCTCTCCAGAGCCTGCCATCAGCTGCAGCGCAGATGGGAGTGGGTGGTTATTGCAGGGGTCACCTCCAACATCAGGCTCCTGTGCTGGGAGGTACCTGCCTGGGCCTTAAATGCAGGTGGAGGGATGGGGATTGTCCTCTGGCTGCCACCCCCAAGGGACTGCTGACTTGGGTTCCAGTTTGGCTGGAAGCAGAGTTGGTTATATCCCCTTGTGGGCTCTCTGGGGGTGCCTGGAGCTCTAGATGGGTGTGGACCCTGAGCAGTAGTAAATAACAAATGACATTTGCGGCTCGGGGCAGAGTCTGAGGTCTGGGGGTGCTCCTGGTTGCAGGTGCAGGTGATCCCATGGGTGCTGGCCGACAGCAACTTCGTGCGCAGCCCCTCTCAGCGGCTGGACCCCAGCAAGACGGTGTTTGTGGGGGCCCTGCACGGGATGCTCAACGCAGAGGCCCTGGCAGCCGTCATGTATGACCTGTTTGGAGGGGTGGTCTATGCTGGCATCGACACTGACAAGCACAAGTATCCCATAGGTAAGTGATGATTCCACCGGGATTGGTGGTCACCCCACCACGCTCTGAGGAGGCTGCGGTGTGCCCTTGGCTTGTCCTTCTGTTGGAAGACTGCCCAGGTGCCAGGCCTGGGGGGCAGATGCTGTCCAACCTCTTCTGCAGTCTGTGCTTCTCATCTGCTGGCCCTGGGGAGGGCTGATACAGCTGATGTGCCTGGGATTGGAAGGTCCAGGATCATTCCTGAGCAGCCTGAAATTTTGAATATCCCTGTAGGCATTGCTGAAGGTTTCTCTGTCCTTGTTCAATGCTGTTAGTGGTTGTTGGATGCTGCTGTAGCTGCTTTTCTGTTCCTAGAGCAGAGACAGCTGTGGGTCTTCTCACTCTTGGGCTCTTGTCACCAGAGCTGAAACATGGCGTGTCATGGTGTGTGTACCTCCCTGGAGGCCTCATGGGCCAGGGGACAGCACTGAGGTGGCTGGTCTGTTGGAAAAACCCCACAGCCTCTGCCTGAGGAGCAGCTTTCCAGGCTCAGGCTGCAGCAAGTCACGAACTTGGAGAGACACTGAATCTCCTGGTGTTGCCAGGCAGTAACAGTGTCAGAGCTTGGTAGCGCAGAGCTGTCTCTGCTTGTCGCTGTCCTTGGACAGCAGTCAGGCTTTTCTGGGCAAGGCTCAGGTTTAGGATATGTCTGTGGTGCTGCAGAGCCCCTGAAGTGCCTTTAGGGGGGACAGTCTCACAGGGGTGGGAATGGGAGTATGAGACTAAGCAAATTCTCAGTGTGACTGTGGATGAGGTGTCCCAGAACCTCCCTGTGCTGGCCCTGTGAGATCCCCAGCCCCCTGTGGTTCATGCAGAGCCCAGCTTGCTCCAAGTAGGCAAGATCCATCTCCCAGCAGCTCAGTGGCATGTCCACCCTTGGAGCTGTCCTAAAGTCGCAGCAGTCAGAGCTCAGTTTTGGTAACTAAGCTGTGCCCTGCTTGGTTGTGCTGATGGAGGCATCTCCTGTAACCCCCAGATTGGATCCAGGCCCTCCTGCCTGTGTCCTGTTCAATGCTTTTCAGGAGGAGAATGGATGGGGGTTTGTGTGGCACTTTGTGCTGTGGCTGAGCTGTAGGGATCTGCCAGTGTCAGTCCAGGAGCTTGGCTGGGAGCGAGTGGTGCAGGAATGCTGCTGACTGGCAGTGAGGCTGCAAAACACCAGGCTCTGGGGTGAGGGGGAGGCTGGGAATAAAAGCTGCTGAGCTGTCTCGGCACCGGCGTATTTCAGGTGCAGCATGAAGCACTCCTGCTGCTCCTGGGAATGTAGTGCCTGGAGAAGGAGGCAGGAAGAGCCCCCAGACCCTGGATACTATCTCCTGCCAAAGCTGCTTCCCTGTCTGAGTGGCACTGGGGAAGGGGTGGTGCTGGCAGCAGTTCCCTCTCCATCTCTGTGTTCCTCTCTAACAGTTGTGGTCTGGCTCATTCCAGGGTCGGGCCGTGTCACCTTCAACAACCAGCGCAGTTACCTGAAGGCTGTGACCGCTGCGTTCGTGGAGATCAAAACCACCAAGTTCACCAAGAAGGTGAGTGGGGCTGGTGGGGCAGCCCAGGGAGGGGTCTGTGTGAGGGGTGGTACTGCTGGGAGCACCAGTGCTCGTGGAGCCTGCCCCGTGTTCCTGCTCCAGCAGAGGGAAGTGTGGCTGCTGCTCTGCCAGCCCCAGGGGTGCTGCTGGGGATGGATTCGGGGTACCCAGGCAGAGGGCAGTCAGCCCGGTGCTGCTCCATGCCCACTGCCCGGTTCTCCTGCAGGTTCAGATCGACCCGTACCTGGAGGACTCCATGTGCCAAGTGTGCAATGCCCAGCCTGGCCCATTCTTCTGCAGAGACCAGGTATGGCCAGTTCTCCTGCAGCCTGTGCTCAGGGGTTTCCTCGAGGAGGAGCGGGCCCTGCTGCTGGGTTTTGGGGATATATTCACTGACTCTTCCCCAGTGGGCAAGGTGACCCCCAGCTGGGAGGGGGTACTTGCCAGGAGGCCCAGGCAGGCAATGTCCACCTGGCTTGAGCCAGGGGTGCTGCAGTTCACTGGTGCTGTGCCAGCTCTGGGGCCTCGTGTGGGATGGACTGGTGGCCCTGAGGGGAGGGGAGGTTGCTGCTCTGTGAGCCATGATGAGCTGGGGTCAGGGTGCATTCCCCTGGGGCTGGCTGAGGCACAAGGAACTCCGGCTGACCTCACCTCACTGCAGGCAAAGGAGCTTGGCTGGGCTCAGGCAACTTCCTGCAGAGTTGGGATGGGGTATGAGCAGGAGGCAGGAATGCCATGGGAGTGATGGGAGCACTGGCAGAGCCCAGCTGCGCCCCAGTACCCAGGCCCTGACTTTGAAACCTGTTCAGAAGACGGAAGCTGGGCCCAAGAGGCCCTGCACAGCATCACTGGCATTCCCTCTCTCCAGCCCATGGATGCACTGTGCTGGCGGGGGCTGCAGGCAGGCAGGGAGGGGAGCAGCGGCTCTGCCGGTGTCCCTTTGCTGCGGGAGCCGCCCCAGCGTTGCCCTGTGCTCTGCCCACAGATCTGCTTCAAGTACTTCTGCCGCTCGTGCTGGCACTGGCAGCACTCCATGGAGGTCCTGCGCCACCACCGCCCGCTGATGCGCAACCAGAAGAACCGGGACTCCAGCTAAGGGGCCGCGGGCTGCCGCGGGCAGAGTCCTGGGAGAACCTGCCCCGAGGAGAGCGCAGCAGCGCCTGCCGGAGCCAGGCCCGGCTGGGAACGTTCTTCCTGAGGACTGACGGGGAAAAAACAAAAATCTTACATTCATGTTTGCACTTGCTGGTCTTTTTGTTTCTGCACTAATGCACAGTGAGTTTTGTTGGGGTTTGTTTGGGGGTGTTTTGAGGGGGGGAGTGCCCCTCAAGCCATTCTGCAGTTCCCAGACTTTGGTTCCTGGTTTGCTGACGAGAAGCAAAAATTGAAAATGAATAAACCCAACCAACCAAGGGCCACGTGTCGCGGAGGCGTCGCCGCAGGCGCCTCCGCCCTGGTTTTTTTATTTTTTAAAGGCGCTTTTTTACATTCCTTGCAATACTGGTGGAGAGAGCGCAGGTCTCATTGGTCATTGTTTTGCCGTTGCCATACAGTGCCTTTCCATTCATTTACCCCCACCTGGATGGTGTGACCTGGGTGTTCAGCTGGCGTTTTTTACTGTAACAACAAGGAGACTTTGCTCTTCATTTAAACCAAATCATATTTCATATTTTACGCTCGAGGGTTTTTACGAGTTCCTTTTTACACTCTTAAAAACAGTTTTTAAGTCGTTTGAAACGAGAGATTTTTTTCTTTCCTGGCAGCTTTTAACATTATTGCAATTTGTGTCTGGGGGCTGCTGGCAGGACGTTGTAAATCCAGGGGTTTGCAACGGGACAGGCCGGGCTTTGTTTTTGTTTTTGGATTTGAAACTGGACGGGATGAGGATCTCTGAGCTGCTGTATATAGTTTTAAATAGTTTGTTGCACTTTTTTAAGTTGCACTTATGGGGGGTTGATAGAGGTTTTTAATCACACAAAGTCACAGGACTTACCTTTTCTTTTGTAACAAGCTAAAAAAGGGCTGCGTTTTGGTGGACGATGAAGGTTCCTGGGAGCCCTTTCTCTTAGAGGGGACAAGTAATTTTCCTTTCCTTCCCGAGATGTTTGGAGTATCAGTGCAGTCGACCGAAATGCTGCTGCTGGGATTTGAGACCTTTAATTATGCCGATTATTATTATTTTGTTACTTTCCCCTCTATCGGAAGCTGTGTGCCAAAGAACCAGTGTCATAATTTCTCCCTCTTTACTATGATTATTTTTTTTTTTCTTTCCTGCTGAGCTGATGTTGCATTGTTGCATATCCCAGCTGCTCTTTGTGGGGTTTTGTGAAGCTGTGTGTGAAGTCTCTACCTCATTGTAGTATATGCAGGCAAGACTGCACTCTCCTACAGACGCGTGGAGTAAGCTGTGGTGTAGTTTTTGGCACATAATAAACACGTTGCAGCAAAAAAAACTTTCTTGGGCCTTGTGTGCTTCGTGGGGGATCTCTACAGCTCGGAGGGCTCTGGTGTCACTTCCTGGAGGGTGTGGGGGGAAGGCATGGATGGAGCTATGAAGTGTGGATGCTGTAGGTGACGCGGTTGGGAGGGAGCTCTCTCTGCTGGGCAATGCCTTTTTAGATCCCACTTACCCGAGGTGCCTGTGAGGCCCTAGGCTCCAGCTGGAGCTCCCCTAATTGCAACAAGAAGTTAATGAGGTTGAGTGAAGGGGCCTGTGTTGCTGTGCTTTCTCCCTCTGTGGCAGTGGGGGAGGGGGCGACACCCTCCAGGGCTGTGAGGGGAGAGGGATCCCAGGGCTCCTCTCTCTGACGCTGGGGACAGCTCAGTTGGACTTAGGCTGCCACAGTGGACACCTATTGTGCCCCATGCTCCCGGAGCAGGGAAGGCTTTGGGCTGCTCCCACGTCCCACAGTGGTAACTCTGCAGCAGCCTTGTTGTGCTCACCCCTCCTCCTCTGGGGCTGGGTGGTGTGAGTTTGTGGGTGCTCAGTGTCGTCTCTCAGGGCCTGGGACTCTCACTGGTCCCGCAGGCTCCCGGCCCGGGCACTGCGGAGCGCTCGGGATGCGGCCCCGGGAGCGCCCGAGCCCCGCCCCCGCTCGGCCCCCGCCCACCGAGCGCCGCTGAACCCTCCGACCGCCAGGGGGCGCGGTGGGGCGTCGCGGGCTTCCGCCGCCTCCCGCCACCTTCCGCTCTCTTTCCGCGGCCGCCGCCGACATGGTGGGTCCGGGTCCCGCCATCCGCCGCCATCCGCGGGCGGGCCCGCGCCCCCGCAGCGGGGAGCGGCGGTGGGGACCGGGGGGGAGCGGGGCCGGCGGCTGGGGGGGGCGGTGGGGGGCAGGGATGGCTGGGGAAAGGGGGGACGCGGGGCGTGGGGCCTGGGCTCGGCGGAGCCTGACCGGCGCTCTCCCGCCCGCCCCCGCGTAGGGACGCGTCCGGACGAAGACGGTGAAGAAAGCGGCGCGGGTGATCATCGAGAAATACTACACGCGCCTGGGGAATGACTTCCACACCAACAAGCGCGTGTGCGAGGAGATCGCCATCATCCCCAGCAAGAAGCTGCGTAACAAGATCGCGGGGTGAGGGACTGAGGGCCCTGGGGGGTTCGGGCACGAGAGGGGGTCCCGGCTGCGCCTTGGGCACTGGAGGGTCCTGGATGGGCTTTGGACACCGGAGGGTCGCGGGACGTTTGGGCACCGTGGGGGCCCGGGTGAGCTCTGGGCAGCTGGGGGTGTCCCGAGGTGTTTGGGCATTGGAAGGTCCTGGGGGGTTCGGGCGCGGCGTGGGGGTTCCTGCTGGGCCCTGCATTCGAAAGTGATCACGGTCCCGCCCGTGGCCGGGTCATTGATAGTGCAGGAAGAGGAGTGCGAGAGTTTTCCCGTGTTTGGAGGGGTCTGTGTCCCCCCCAGACCCTGTTGCTGTCGGACATTTTGTCTCTGATGTTCCCTGGAGGTGGTGGGATGATGCTGGTGTCAGTGGTGGGACACAGCCGGGGTAGGTGGTGGCAGCTGTCCTCATCGTGCTGTAGTTCCAGGATGTGGGGTGTGGGGAAGGGTGACGTGAGCCCTGGGAAAGCTCTGGACACCCCCGTGTCCCTGCAGGTACGTCACCCACTTGATGAAGCGAATCCAGAGGGGCCCCGTCCGCGGCATCTCCATCAAACTGCAGGAAGAGGAGAGGGAGAGGAGGGACAATTACGTCCCAGAGGTGAGGCTCCAGCTTCCCCATCGCTCCGTCCTGCCTTACCATATCTCCATAATTGGTCCCAATTTTTTAAAATAAATCCTCAGCCCCTCAGCCAGGAGGAGCTGAGGAGGGTTTGGATCAAGGGGGCTGAGGTGGATGCCTCCAAAACTGCTACCTGGGACAGGAAGGGCAGCTGGCTTCTCGTGGTTTGATTTTCCTAACTTAAAATGGGGGGAAAAAATAATTTGATGTGAGGCAGGAGGATATTTCAGAGTGGCTGAAAACCTGCCCTCCAGCCAATGTCCCTAGAGAGAGGGTTTTGGTGAAATCCCATTGCCTCTGTTTGGATGGGATCAAGATCTCACCTGTCACCTGGGTGAGGTGCTCCAGGAGTGCTTCCCTCGTTCCAGGAATATGATCCCGTTGCTCCTGAATCCTGTAGCTGTCAGGCACAGCACATGTTGCCCCTTTCCCAGATCTTCCCCATCGGCTCCTGGCAGGAGCTGCTGGTTTCGGTGCTGGTTCCGGGTGTGATTGCAGGGAAGGAGTGACTGTGAGCACGCAGACCTGTACTGTTTGTGGTTTCTTAGAAAAATCCTGATGTTAGGTAGCTCTTGGGGAAGGAAACCTGTGGAGGTTTGGGGTCTGGAGAGGCCTGGAGGAAGTTTCTCTGGGAGCAGGAAAGCACAGGTCCTGGAGGTGGAACAGCCTTTGCTGGTGGATTTGTGTCTCAGGGCAGCTATGAGTGTCACTGATGACTGCCAGGACTGGTGCAGTTGAGGGTCCCACACCAGCCCCTCAGCAGCCTTGGCCTGGAGCAGGTTGGGCCTCAGTTTCCAAAGATTGCCATAAAACAGGCCCTTCCCTCTATTGCCAGTGGTCTCTCACAGTGTTCCATCAGGATGCTCCTGCTCTGCTGCTGGAACTGTTCCCCACAGTGGTGGGATGAGACCGGAGTGGCTGTGGGGACACCCTGGCAGCTGTGGGGCTTTATCAGTCATACCTTTCCTCTCCCCTCCGTCCCCAGGTCTCTGCCCTTGACCAGGAGATCATTGAAGTGGACCCGGACACCAAGGAAATGCTGAAGCTCCTGGTGAGTGGCCGCCGCTGTTCCCTGCCAGCTGCCGGCGTATCCCCGGCACAGCTCCTGCTGCCCTGAGCGGCTGGATGGTGTGGAGGGGGTCCCTCCACCCTGGGTGCTGTGGGAGGATTCATTTCCGTATGGCTTTTGGGAGGGCAGAGGCACAGGGGCTTTGCCACTAGCATGGTGGCTGTGCTCCTTGCCCTCTATTCTGATGATTCCCTCACCAAGGAGTCAACCTCCAGAGCAGGGTGGCCTCCCCTTCTTAGGAGAACTGCGTCCACCCTTTGTGCTGCCACAGCACCTTCCCACTTCCCACACCTTCCCAGAGGAACTTGCCCCCACTGTCAGTGGGCAGGGTGCTGTGACTGATCCCGTTGTTCCCACGCTGTTTTCCAGGACTTTGGCAGCCTGTCCAACCTGCAGGTGACACAGCCCACAGTGGGAATGAACTTCAAGACGCCCCGAGGAGCGCTCTGAGTCTGTCCCTGTGTGTCGCTTTTCCAATAAACGTGAGGAAACCATCTCAGCCTGCCTGGTCTTTGGACACCCAAGGGGTGAGGGAGGGTGGGTTCTCGGAGTGCTGCATTGGAGCATGCAGAAGATTCAACACCTTCATGTGTACCAGCATCTCTTTGGGTTCTTTCGTGGCAGTTTGGGGTGTGAGGGCCAAAGCTGTTATTTTAGAGGCTCTCCTGCCTTTGAGGCAGTGGGAGAGGACAACCATGGTGGCTCCTTGGAGCCTGTGGGAGCCTGTCCTGGGTTTGCCTGTGCTTCCTCCAAGTGGACAGCATGGGGGTCAGGCTGTGCCACAATAAAAGTTGCTTTTTATAACCCTGTTGATCACTTTCAAGTGCTTAAATGAAAGGGAAAAGTCTTAAAATTCCTTGATTAAATGAAAGTAAGGAGACCTATGTGTGTCCCTCCAAGGAAAACTTGCTTAAACTATATAAACACAGCTTAAACTGCCCCCCTCAGACTAAAAAGAAAATACTGGGTTTTTGGGGAGAAATGTCCATGTTTCTGTTTGTTGTGACATTGGGTTTAAGTAGTTACTTAAAGAAGCAAATACTGCAATAACTAGCCAGTAATGAAATAACACACTGAACACTGAGCTGCAGTTGGATAATGTATAAATCATCTAGCAGCTCTTACACTGAAGTTGTTGCTGCTCCAGCCACCTGTTCCTTACAATTTCCTCTTCATTTTGGTCTTCTCGCAGTAAATGCTACATTTGCTTTGAACCCAGTACACTGCGTAGCCTGAGGTGCCGGGGATGAAGTCGTGGAGTTCCCCCTCATATTTCTTCATGTCCCGTGCAGAGGGATAGCCTGCAGAGGGAGAATGGGCTCACTGAGTCCCTGCTCCACCTGCCCCATCCGCAGCCCTTTCCAGGGGTATTTACCTGTCACCATGTTATTTATTGGGTATTCCTGGAGGGCACGGTATGGAAATTCTCCCTGGGCAAGTGCTTCAGAGCCTGTTTCTTCACTGCTGTATCAGGAGGGAAAAAAATCTGTGTTAGTTCCTGTGTGTTAGGGGGTGCATCCAAATCCCACCATCCAAGGTAGGAAAATACCTCTCGTCCAGGTCTAGCACTTCTTCCTCTGGTTCTTCCTCGCAGGCATTTCTTGCCGCTTCTGGTTCCTCTGTTGGATTTTCATTTGGCTGTGACTGTCAGCACAAGGATGTTACAGGTGTGCCCTGAGTCACTGCAGAGCACCTGGGACATGCTCCGAGTGCACGGAACTTTTAGGGCTCGTGATTGTCAAGTGTAATTCAGAGTTAAATTTTTAATCTAAGGCCATTCCTGCTTCAGAAGTGCTGGGAAGTTGCTTTGAGAGGAGAGTGGGCAGTGACATGGAGAAGGAAAACAGCAAAGGGCTGAGCTCAGCCTCTGGCAGTTGGAATCCCTGAACAGCACACTGCTGGGAGACTGGATACATCTGGGCAAGGGAGACAGTCCTTCCAGTGCTGTCCCCTTTGGGATGTCATGCTGGGAGGGACACCCAGCACAGCAATCCCAAGGAATCGGAATCATTTAGGTTGGAAAAGACCATCGAGTCCACCCAGTGACCGATCACCACCTTGTCAACCAGAGCAGAGCACAGAGTGCCATGTCCCATCATTCCTTAAACACCTTCAGGGATGGGGACTCCACCCCATTCCTGGGCAGCCCATTCCAGTGCCTAATCTCCCCTTCTGTGAAGAAATTCCATCCTGCAACCTAAACCTCTCCTGGTGCAGTGTCCTCTCATCCTGTCCCTTATTCCCTGGAAGCAGTGCCTGACCCCCACTTAGCTCCATCCTCCTGTCAGGGAGTTGTGCAGAGTCAGAAGGTCCCCTCTAAGCCTCCTTTTTTCCAGGCTGAGCTGTCCCAGCTCCCTCAGCTACTCCTGCTGCTCCACCCCTTCCCCAGCTCTGTTCCCTTCTCTGGACCTGCTCCAGCACCAGAATGTCCTTCCTGAATTGAATCAAGGGGTCCAGAACTGGACAAAGCACTTGAACTGGGGCCTCAGCAGTGCCCAGTACAGGGGAAAAATCACTTCCTGGTTCTGCTGGACACACTACTCCTGACACAGGCCAGGTGCCATCGGCACTCTTGGCCACCTGGGCTCATGTTCAGCTGCTGTTGATCAGCACTCCCAGGGCCTTTCTTGCTGTGCCACTTTCCAGCCACTCATCTCAGCTCTGCAGGGGTTATCATGGCCAAGTGCAGGACCCAGCGCTTGGCCTTGTTGACCCTCATACAAATGACCTTGGCCATCGATCCAGCCTGTCCGGGTCCCTCAGCAGAGCCTTCCTAGCCTCCAGTAGATCCACACTCGCACTCAGCTTGGTGTCATCTGTGTATCTGATAATGGTGGACTCAATCCCCTCATTCAGATCATCAGTAAAGCCACTGAACAGGACTGGGTCCAACACTGATCCCTGGGGGATACCACTGGTGACCGGACACAGCTGTCCAAGCTGTGGGCTGCAGTTTTCCAGGAGATGCTGTGGGAAATGGTGTCAAAGGCTTTGCTGACGTCCAGGTAGGCACATCCACAGCCTTTCCTTCATCCACCTGGCAGGTCCCCTCGTCATGAAAGGAGATCAGGTTGGTCAGGCAGGACCTGCCTCTCCTAAATTCATGCTGCCTGGGTCTGATCCCTTGGTTTTCCCGTATGTGCCGTGTGATGGCACTCAAGGTGATCTGCTCCATAACCTTCCCTGGCACACAGGTCACACTGACAGGCCTGTAGTTCCCCAGATCCTCCTTCCACCCCTTCTTGTGGGTGGGTGTCACATTGATACCTCATCATCTGGGACCTCCCCAGTAAGCCAGGACTAAGGATAAATGATGGAGCGTGGCTTGGCAAGCTCTTCCTCCAGCTCCCTCATCACCCTGGGATGGTTCCCGTCCAGGCCCATGGACTTGTGAGCATTTAAGTGGCACAGTAGGTCACTGACTGCCTCCTCCTGGATTTCTGGGGGTCCATTCTGCTCCCCGTCCCTGTCTACCAGCTCAGGGGGCTGTTTGTCCTGATATAATCAGTGTTGAAGACTGAGGCAAAGAACGTGTTAAGTACCTCAGCCTTTTCCTTGTCTTTGGTGATGGACATTCCAATAAAGAATGGAGGTTTTCTTTGGCCCTCCTTTTGTTAATATTTATAAACACATTATCCTTTACAGAGGTGGCCAGATTAAATTTTAGAGAGCTTTCACCTCTCTAATTTTCTTCTTTCTGCATCACCTAAGGACATCCTTAAACACTTCCTGAGTTGCTGGCCCCTTTTCCCAAAGGTGATACATGCTCTTTTTTCCCTGAATTCCTGTGAAAGCTCCCTGCTCAGTGCAAGCTCGTCCTTCAGCACACACACGTGTAGTACAAATTTTTCATCTTACCTGTTCTTCTAGGGCATCTGCCTTCTCCCAAATAAACCGGCCAATTTTCCTTCTGATTTCTGCCAAGAACAACAAAACCAGTGACTGTGAGAGCATCAAAGAACAGGACTGTGGCAGTCGCTGCCAGTGCAATGCCCTGCAGGTGCCTCTGGAGGCAAGCCCCAATGCAAGGTCCTGCCCCTGGGCCAGGGCAATCCCAAGCACAAATTCAGGGGGGCAAGAATGGATTGAAAGCAGCTCTGAGGAGAAGGACTTGGGGATGCTGGTGGATGAGAAACCCATGAATATGACCTGGCCACGTGTCCTGGGCTCATCCCACAGTGTGGGCAGCAGGGGAGGGGAGGATTCTGCCCCTCAGGCCTGCTCAGGAACAGCAGTGCTCCTCCAGCTCTGGGGTCCCCAATATCAGAAGGACAGGGAACTGCTGGAGACAGTCCAGAGAAGGCCATGGAGATGCTCCGAAGACTGAAGCCCTTCTGCTCTGGAGCCAGGCTGGGAGAGCTGGGGAGGTTCAGCTGGAGACGTGAAGGTTCCAGGGACACCTCAGAGCCCCTTGCAGGGCCTAAAGGGGCTCCAGGAGAGCTGGAGAGGGACTGGGGACAAGGGCTGGAGGGACAGGACAAGGGGGAAAGGCTTCAAACCGCCAGAGGACAGGGATGGATGGGATATTGGGAAGAGATTCTTCCCTGTGAGGGTGGGGAGGCCCTGGTGTAGGTTTCCCAGAGCAGCTGTGGCTGCCCCATCCCTGGGAATGTTCAAGGTGATATGTTCTGTGATAGTAGATGGATCACACTCCCACAAGAGCCACTCCCAGGCAGAAGGAAAAGTCCCTCCCTGCAGACAAGTAACTGCCAGTTCTGGTTTGCACCAAGCCTGCACTCCTGGGGGATTTCCCTGGGAAAAAATCCCCGGACGATTTTTTTGCCTGACCTTCTTGCAGGCAGGCAGGGGGCAGGACGAAGTGGCCCAGAACCACCGAGGGCTTCTCTCCCGCGCTGGTGCTCGCCCACAGCGAGAGGTAACGGGAGTGAAAGACCGTGGCTCTGCCCTCCAAGTAACTGAGGCTCTCGTGTATGCTGGAAGAGAGAAAGAGAGCTGGTTTCCAGAGAGCCTGGAAGCAAACCATAAACCAAAACGTTTAGAGGGGTGTTGTCATTAAACCTGCTCTGATATTTTTGCCAAAAGCACCTAATTTTCTGTGATTTTCTAACTGTGAGACTCTACCAGTCACACCCCGTCACAGTCCCTGCTGCCGGCACCTCCCAGGGGCAGCCTGGAGGAAGGACAAGGGTAAACGTACTTTCAGGGATTACACGGTCCCACTCTGCTCTTGAGGCGAAACTGCTTCTTCGGGGAGGGCAAAGCCAGGATTTTTCTTTAATTACCCTTCACCACGCTGCTCCCTGCTCACACAGCTGAACAAGGAAGCGGAAGTGGAGGGTGCTCCAGCCCTCAGTGTTCTCCTTAGAGGGGAATTAAATATTGTTTGCTGGGTTTAAGGATGCATATAATGATTACATTTTTTCACAAGAAACTATCTAACTATATACATTGAATATATATTAAAAATTATCCAGAATTCCCCTGGGGGAACAGCCCAATCCGGCAGGATGTTGTTGTGAAAGGAAAGTTGTTATTGTGTGTTTCCTGGAATTCCCCTCCCTTAGCTGGAGGTGGTGACTGAAAGATTCCAAAATTCTAAGCCAGTTTTAAGCACTGGTGTGTTAAAAAGAAACTGTTTAGTCCAGCCTAGCAAAGCCTAAAAGAAACACTGCAGCTTCCTTTCCCATAAATATACTTACATGACTAAATAATGAATAAATACAATATTCACTGATATTGAGGAAGTGAGGAAGATCCTGAAGACTTTCTTATATTTGTACAAATGTTCTGTAGCCCTCTAATTTTTTATATTAAGCATTTCACCCCTTTTCCACCCATTTTTATCCCAGTGCTTCCTTTTAGCATTAATTCACATTGGATTTTTAGCACCAGGTTCTTTCCTTGTGGATTGTTTTAGATGCTGATTTTCCAGCAGGTAATTCACAGCCAGCAAGAAACCAGCACAATTAATTTAATTTGTATCACAGCAAATCCCTTCTCAACACACGGAGAGTTTTTCTCTATTCTGTCTATCTACAGCTTAGTGTGGGTGTGAGTTTCCCCAACCCCACTGGGCAAGAAGATCCTGGCAGATCCATGCCACGACTTTAAAAACACCCCCTTGACTTCTACGGGATGTCAGTATCCATGAAATACTTTCCACTAAAGACATTAAAGCCTCCTTTACCCACCTGCGGGTGTCGGGGTGGGCGGCATCGCTGCTGAAGAGGTAGTCAGCATCCAGCCAGTGGGTGATCGTCCCGCCACCGTCCGCTGCAGGGGACATGGGGTGAGGTGAGGGTGGGCATCCAGGGGCTTCCCACCTCGGGGTGACCTGGGATGGGGACAGCTGGTGGTGAGGCCGCAGGGATGGGCCCTGAAGTGAAAGCTGTGATAGCTCCCCATGGCTGTGGGACTCCCACCGCTCCCCTGAGGGCTGTTCCGGGCTTTTCCTCAGTGTGGGGGCACCTTGGACTGGCCAAACCCATGCTCTGCCCTGTTGTGTGGGTCTCAGACCCATGAAGGGGTGACAAGACTGTGCCCTCACTGCTGTGCCCTGCTAGGGAACGATGGGGCTGTGCTCCCCTCCTAATTCCCCCTGAGTGGCCACATGGCTGTGCCCCCCTCAATTCCCCGCGGATTCCTGACAGCTCGGTGCCCCGGGGCTCCCCTGAACTTCGCCGTCGCCGGGCCCCCTCACCCCAGAGACCCCGCGGGCCCGGGCTGACGCTCTGCGAGAACCAAGCGCGGTGTCCGCGGAACATGGCGGCGGGAACGGCCGTGAGGGGCTGGGGGAGGCGGGAACCGCCCTGAGGGGAGACGATGGCGGGAACGGCCGTGAGGGGCTGGGGGAGGCGGGAACCGCCCTGAGGGGAGACGATGGCGGGAACGGCCGTGAGGGGCTGGGGGAGGCGGGAACCGCCCTGAGGGGAGACGATGGCGGGAACGGCCGTGAGGGGCTGGGGGAGGCGGGAACCGCCCTGAGGGGAAGCGGTGGTGGGAAAACCCGGCGAGAGCGAGAACGGCTGGAGCTGTGTCGAGGAGCTTTAGGCTGGATGTTAGGGAAAGGTTCTGTCCCCCCCAGTGTGGCCGGGCACTGGAACATGTTCCCCAGGGCAGCCCCAAGCCTGAGAGAGCTCAAAGGG
This sequence comes from Corvus cornix cornix, assembly GCF_000738735.6. NCBI lineage: Eukaryota > Metazoa > Chordata > Aves > Passeriformes > Corvidae > Corvus > Corvus cornix. The sequence continues at coordinate 19,876,944 of NC_046340.1, forward strand.
CACTTGGCCAACGCTCTGAGGCACAGAGTGGGGGTTTGGGGTGTCCTTTGCAGGGTTAGGAGTTGGACTCAATCCTTGTTCTCCTAGAAGTTTTTCTCAAAAAAACCCTTGCATTTGGCTGACTTAGGAAACTGCTTGCAGAAAAATTGCTTGTGTTTCATAAAGCACAAATGAGGCTTGTTCCATACTTCAAGCTTCCCAAGATATCCCTCAGGATACCCCATCCCCTGGGAACTGTCTCCAGCAGCAGCAGTGCAGCAACATCCCGGGTACCTCAGAACCCCAAGGATGCTGGATAAAACAGAGAAGGGATTTCTGGACATGGTCCTGAAATCCAGCTGTTAATCAGCCTCTGGTGTGGCCATGTGTTGTTCTCCCACAGACAGGGGATTTTTGAGTAAACTATCAAAATATTTAAGAACAGAAAAATCCCACAGATGCAATCAGAGCAGACTTCCCCAGTGTGGGAAGATGATGATGTGTCCTTTGGAGACAGGGTCGTTTCACATATCCTCCACAGAATCTTCAGTTTCTGCAGTCTACTCAACCCCTGACCTAATCAGGATGAAGCTCTCCTGGTGGAGTGGTGACCCAGCCATTACTCTGGTGCTCGTGAGGATAGGAAAGGTGGAGCTGAGGTGGTGGAGAGCACTTTGGTGGCCCTTCGTGATCCACAGGAGGAGGCCAGGACATGGTCCACAGCTCCTTGGGCTCACACAGCAGTTGGTGCTGCTCCACTGGGGTCTCTGGGAGAGAAGCTGAAACCTTCTCCCCTCTCCCAGGCCACCTTCTCCCACACAGGGACCCCTGCTGGGGCTGCCCAGTCCCCAGAGTGCATCTGGTGCTGCAGGCAGAGCTGTGTGGTGTGTCCTGCTGTTCTATGCTGAGTGATGGGCACTGTGCACAACCACCCTGCCACCTGTCCTGCCCTTGAACACCCCTCTGATGAACCCAAAGGGATCCCCATAATGGGGCCCTGCCCCTCAGCAACGTCCCACATGGGTGTTGGAACTGCAACAGCCTGGATTTTCCTAATCCCTAACAAAAAAAAATTGGTTATAATGAAAATAGCTACGGAACAAGATAATATCCCTCAAAAATCTGAATATACCCTAGAAGAGACATGGGATCCCCTGAGTCACCAGGAACCCTTGATCCCATACATGTGAGCCTGGTTAAATCCATTTTGATTCAGTATTCCGCAAGTGATCATTCTGATTTCTTCATAAAATAAGAGTGAGCTGATGGGAGTAGTATTGGGTTTAGGTAGTGTCATCAATCCCCCATGGTACAACAGAGGACTGGCTCCAACTGCGCTTCTCCATGGGGTCAGGCACAGAGAGAAAACCAGAACTGATACTCACCAACACACACATCTGCTTCCCCCAGGCTCAGCTTTACACCACACACTCCAAGATGCATCAGCTGGAGCTCTCCCCCTTGGAGTGGGCACCATTCCCTGCCATCACTCCTTCTGTGCCCCCAAGGTTCTTAATCCCTTTTTTAAACCTTGTGCCTTCCCTTCAGAGCCACACAGGAGCCTCCAGCCAGGCAGATACCACATCAGCAAAAAGCCTTTAATTTTCTTTTTATTGATGGAAAAGCGCTCTTGCATCTTCTCAGTGGGATAAAAAAGCACAACTGACCATCATGCCCCCAAGGCTACGTATCTGCCCACAACCCATCAGAGCCTGTGAAATCAGCTTGGGCTGTCAAGTTACTCTGAAGAAACATGTTAAGGACTAGCAGTTTATCAAAGTATAAACATCCTGCAAAATTTGGAGCAGTGAAGAGCTACCATTGTTTTTTAAGCAGTAATGTGAGCATTTATAGCTACATGCTCAAAAAGCCTGCAGAGCTCCCTTGACGCTGTGGCTAAGTGAGATTTAACAAGGCTTATTAGTGAATTTCTGAATGGAAGTTGATCATTCTTGTGGATATGATGAAGAATGGACAGAAGCTTGAGAAGACTTTGACTTGCAAGCAGATTTTCTCAGACCTGCATGGAGAGAGTGGATTGACATCAGTCACTCTAGTGACACCTTCAACTCTAATTATTTTAGGACTAAAAACCAGTTTCCTCAGAGCATTCTGACTGCAGCACCCCTGCAGAACCACCTTCCAGTGAGATTCAAGTAAAAATCCTGCAGAAACTGCTTTTTTGTCTCCTCCTTGGTGGAGTTCAGAGTTCAACAAGTCAAGAGGATCCTTGTTCTCCACCCCAGGGACCTTGTCCTGCTCTCAACTCTTTCCATGCCAGCTCAGTAAATCCTTGTTCCCAGACCACAGTGAAGTCACCCACATCCCACCTGCAGCCAGACTTGGCATCCCTCACCACAGGTGACGATGTCCCACCAACTGAAGCCATGGTGCTGCATGGGCACAGCACATTCCAAACCCTGCCTTGGGGCCAGGTTCACAACCCCACTGCCCAAAGATGAGTGACAAACCAGATGAGTGACTGTATACAACTTCTTAGAGCTCTGCAGGAACTGGGGCATTTCACATAAGGTCCTGTCAAGGTTTGTCCCAGGCACAGTTAATCATTATCCTCTAACAGGGCATGTAACTAAGATGTTTCAACCAGGGTGACATCAGCTAGGCCACAGAGTTTCTTTTCCCTATCAAGTGTTAAACTAGAATTTCCCTGTTGCTAACTCCAGATCAGTTACATGCGGACAGTTTGAAGAACTTGGCGCCCTCAGACTCCTAGACACCACTGAATTAACCCCGAAATGTTTCTGGTTTGTGCCTCATGGAGCCGCCCTGCCACAGGGTTAACCAGCCTGAGGCACGGGGATCTCTGGTACAGCAACTTCCTCCTCCTCCCCTGACAGGAAACAGCACTGCAAGGCCTGAGGAGGCTTTAAGGGACCTGCGACAACTCTCTGCAGTATCTAGCTGACACAGAAACGACATGCACGGAAGGTTTTCTCCAAAGTTCTCCTTTTTTTGGAGCAAATGACTCTTGTAGGCAAGGGACGGCCAAAACCAGACCAAAACAGTGGGCAGAAAGTTTGCGTGGGGAGAGTTCTGTGGCCCAAATCAGCACTAATACGATCTACTTTTTGGGTGTGGTTGCTTCTGTTCCCCAGCTTTTCAAACCCTCCCCCCCTACAGAAATGGGTCTATGTTTCCCTTACCAGCATGGCACACAGCACCACGGATTATCCCAGACACGGCTCAGAAGTCTGGTTCTGCAGGAAAAAAGGGCAGAGCGTTAGACTTGGGGGCAGAGGGCACCCCCTCTCCCCTGTCCCCACAAGGTTCCCCCCCAGAAACAGCCCCAGTGCGGTAACCAGAGAGCTGCCCTCAGTGGTAGCTGAGGCTGGGTCACCACCATCAGCCCCGACGGCTGCATCCTTCTTTATATTCACACAACATAAAGCCAAAATTCACTGCATGACCCATCACCTTCTAGGTAAGTTCACCAAGGCAGAGATCACACGACATGGCATCACCAAATCCCTATGAATTAACACCAACGCGTGTCCCCCCTGAATCCTTCATAGGTACATATAACAGACTTTTCAGCTAAAACCAAATTAATTTTCCATCTCTAACACAAGACCTTCAAACCCCACTCCGTTACAACATCCTGCTTCCCAGGAGAAGGAACAGAGACAGCATGGATATAAAGGAGCGAGCTCCAGCATGCAGGAGGAAGGCACAGCGTACCCCATCGGTAAATCCGTGGCTCCGTCATAGTGGAATGCGCCACCCTGCAAGCGAAGGTGTCACCCCTTGTGGGGGTGAAGGGCACATAGACCAGGCGCTGGAACTGCCACTTCTCGTTGAAGGACAAGTCCCCGTACATGACGCCGGAAATGGGCTCCCCGTTCTTCAGGAGCTCGATGTCAATCTTGGGTGGGTGAAAGCCGGTGACGAAGCAGTGCAGGGTGTTCTGCTTTCCCTCCTCGGCGCGGGAACGGGCGTAGACTTCGACCTTCGGCGCCTCTGGAGAGAGGGGAGAGGACGCGTGAGAAACGGGGCTGCGGTGGGCATCGCCTCGATGCCAACGCTCGCCCACCCCCCCGGGCACAGTGACCCGGACCCGCCGGAAGCCCGCAGCCCTTAACCCCGTCAGAACCCTCCGCGCCACCCCAGGCACTCACCAGCGGCCGCCCCCAGGCCGAGCAGCGCCAGCAGCGCCAGCACGCCGAGCGCCAGCACCCCCCGCGCCATCCTCGCTGCTCGCAGTGCCGCCGTTTCCCGGAATGTCCCACCCCTGCCCGCGCTCCGCCTTTTATACCCTCCGGAGCCACCCCCAATCGCGGCGCGGAGCGTCAGCCGCATCATCAGTCTCAGGGCAGAACGGGAGCTCCGGGGTTGTGCGAGCCAGAGCGGCGCTTTCGCTTTCGGTTTTCCGCTGAGTGAGGGGAGAGACCCGGGTAGAGACCGCGGCGCGTCGGGCAACAGCGGCTGGACGTCAGCCCAGGTGGCAACGGCACCTGGTTTGGACCAGCGCCCGTCCCCTGTGCTGGGCACTGCTGCGGCCGCACCCTCCACCACAAGAAGGACACTGTGAGGGGCTGGAGCATGTCCAGGGATGGGAACGGAGCTGGGGAAGGGGCTGGAGCGCCAGGAGCAGCTGAGGGAGCTGGGGGGCACTCGATTTGGAGAAAAGGAGGCTCGGGGGAACCTTCTTTCTCTGTAACTCCCTGACAGGAGGGTGCAGCCAGGTGGGGTTGGGCTCTGCTCCCAGGGAACAAAGGACAGGACAAGAGGAAACAGCTTCAAGTAGCACCAGGGGAGGTTTAAGTTGGATCTTAGGGAAAATTTCTTCTCTGAAAGGGCTGTCCAGCCTTGCCCCAGGCTGCCAGGGCAGTAGTGGAGTCCCCATCCCTAAAGGGATTTAAAAGCCATGTGGATGTGGAACTTGGGGATATGGGTTAGTGGTGGCCTTGGCAGTGCCGGAGGAATGATTTGACTTGATGGTCACAAAGAGCTTTTCCAACCTAAATGGGGGTAAAAGCCACCTCTTGCTGAAGGTTTTGCATCCAGGGGCAGTATTACACTAACAGCCTATGGTGGAGCAAGCTGTCCACCTTCCTTTATGAACCTCTTTAAAAACCTGTGTGGAACGTCTCATTCCAGTAGCTGTGGGCTGTTGTTTGAGCATAGCACAGACTCCCTGACATAAAACATGAGAATTCCAACACCAAAAAGCCAGGTTTTCTGGTGCCTCCTCCAGAAGAACTGTGAGCACCAAAACCCAGCTAGGCTGGGAACGCCACTGAATGTCCCAGTAATGCTGCTTGGAAGGAAAATAAAGGGAAAAGAAAGGAAAGTCACTACTAGTGGGGAGAAAACAGCAGCACGGTGTAAGTACAAAAACACTGAGTCCCTTTAGGACCTGCTTTCTTAATACAACTCGTTAAAACCCAAATTAAGTTAACAAAGCATGTACGGAGAACATCCCAAAGGCAGCAGGTAAATCGGGAGAGGCCAAACAAAGGAAAACCCTGAAAACACTGTTATCAGTTCCCACTGGCCCAGCTCCTGCTGGGTTTGCTGGCTGCCCAGAGAGTGGTGCCGGGCACGCAGCTGAAAACACGCAGTGTTTTTCCAGGGTGAGATAAACAGATGCAGCTGTGGCCAGAGCCTTATCAGGGATCTCAGGGCTCTGGCAGAAATAATCCCTGAGTGCTCCATCGGTGGCGGAGTTGCTACAGGGTCACCACATCGGGAGTCACCACCCCGGTCCAGCTGACCCACGGGCGAATCTGGCTCTGCCCAAGTGGGCTCTGCCCAAGTGGGCTCTGCCCTCGGCTTGCGGAGAGGATGGCAGGACATGGATCCTTTCCGTGCCCTTTGGGATGTGAATCCCTGCCAATGACTCTGCTGTAACCCACCACCTGTCAGAATTTCCCTGTAAAGAGAAGCACAACTCTTCCAAAGGATGTTTTTAAAAAGCCACAATGAATTGGTTAGAGTAGCCAAATCTTCCACTTTTGGGATATTTCTGCTTTTATTAACAGAATACTGGGAGAATTATTTGGGAGTAAGTGACGTGACCAAGGTGCTCCTGGTATTCAAGGGGATAAGGGCAGTCCACTATGCTTTGTGAGATGTAGAAATTTACAGCGTTAGTGTTGTCACCTGTGCCCGATGTCATCTACGAGAATATTCCATCCCGACAGACCACATCCCACCACTTTTCCATAACTCCTCAGAAGGATATCAGCTCTGAGAACACCATGGCAGTCAAGGAGCGACCCGAGCAGTGGGGAGAGCCGGGCTGGGGTGTTCTGTGCTCCGAGAGCCGCGGGTGGGGTCACTGACCCTCCTCATCCTCACTCCCTGGCTGCGGGGGGTCCGAGCGCGGGGGCACGGCGAGCCGAGTGCGCAGGCGCAGGGCGCCGCTGGGAGCCGCCATGCTGTACGGCAGGCGCATGCCGGGGCGGCGGGGGCGGCCCGTAAAAGGGGCGGCGGGGGCAGCGTGGCCCCGTAGAGGGACCCGGGACGGACGGAGGGTGGGTGAGCGGGAGGAGGCGGAGGCGGCACCGCGGGATGGCGGAGGGCGGCGAGCGCATAGTGAGTGCCTGCCCTGCTCCGCTACACCCTGCCCGCTGCCGCCTCCTGGCGTCCCGCTCGCTCCGCGGTGCTCGTTCTCCGGAGCTGGCGCTCCCCGGAACGGTCGGTCCCGGAGCAGACGCTGCCCTGGAGGTGCTGGTGGGATACTCTTCCCTGCCTTGTGCTCGCGTGCCGCTCATGCCCTCGTAGCGGGTGTTCACTCCGAAGCCTCATGGTGTCTCAGCCCAGCCGCGCTGGTGCCGTTCCGTGCCGGCATTCGCTGGTGCCGGCAGCTTCCGCGGGTTGAGCCTGCGGGTCCTGCCCTCGCTAGCAGTGCCGCTGGCTCCCAATTTTACCTTTTCCATCTGTGAGCCCTGTGGGCTGCCTGGCACCACCAGTAGAGTGCGGAAGAGGTTGGATGCCCCCCACTTTGGGAGCATGTTAGGGTTACCTCTCCCTTAGCGAGGACTCTGCTGCTTCCAAATCCAGATTCTTGAGGATTTCCTGCTGGTGGAAGATGCGATTCTGCTGGAAGATGAGGATGAGGAGCTCGACCTATACAACGAGATGACTTTTGGGTTAGGTAAGACCTCAGGGGAGCCCCGGTGTTGGAGAGACCTGCCAGCAACCAGTGGGGGGAGCAGACACCCTGGTGGGCACTGCCCAAGCATTCACTCACCCTGCTGTACTCTCCTTCCCCCCTCCAAGACCGAGACTCTACAGAGGAGGATGTCCCAAAACTCCTGGTGCCACCGGAGATAAGCCCTGAGGTGGCCAAAGCATTGGCAGAGGCGACTGGAAGAACAGCTGAGCAACTAGAGGAGCTGGGAGAGCCCCAGGAGGAAGGTGGGATAGAGCCAGAGGTGGAGCAGGTTAACTCTCAGTTGGAGGAAGAGGTAGAGGAGCTGGGGACTGAGGAACAGGAGGAAGAGCAGGAGTGCTTTGAGGAGCCCAACGAGCTGGGAGACCCAGCAGTGATGAGAGCTGTGCGGAGCAAACCCACGCTGGAGGTGATGTGTGAGCAGAGGGGGGGGTCCTGCTGCTCCCCCTCCATCCCCACACCTGTGGCTCCTGCCCCACAGAGGGCACTGGGGGAGGGAGGTAGATCTTTAACTCCCCTTTCCTTGCAGAGCCAGGACTCGGCAGTGCTGGACAGTAGGATTGGTACTTGCTGGGGAGAGTTTAGCAAGGAGGACACGGTAAAAATGTCCCCTCCCATTTGGTGATAAGGCTGAGTGGCCCCTGTGGTGTCCCCTGCCCTCTCCCCCTGTTCACTTGCCTCATGCCAACCATCTCCCTGTTTTCCAGCTGGCGATGGATCCCACGGCATGGGGCTCCTGCCCTGGCAGTATCCCACGTCACTTCATGCTGGAGGTGGGTACCCCCAGCCAGGCCTTCAGGGAGCGGCCAAGGGATTCCCACTACTCTAGGACAAGGGTCACACAGGAATTTGGGACAACTGGGGCATCTCCAAATGGCTCTGAAGGTGCACAGATGTGTCATGGGTGCCCACCCAAAGCAGAGCCTGGGTTTGAAGGCAAAGTTGTTGAGTTTGGGGTGACTGGGTGTTGCCATGCGTCCCAGCTGCTCCACACTACCAGAGTGGGAGCTCAGCTGGTGCATGGTCCTGGTTGAGCAATGACCAAAGGTTTTGGTGAGCTGCCTGTTACTGAGGGAACTAAACTGTTCCCAGCTGTGCCCCGTTCCCACCTGCTGCTGCCTCCTCCCCGTAGGATAAAGCCGTCCTCCAGGTCATGGAGAGACCCCCACCATCCACCAATATGGCCCTTGACTTCCTTGGCTCTCCTGTGCAGAGGGGCTATGGGGGCTCTCCCCGGCTTAAGCACCCTGACTTAAGACTGATGTCCCCCAAGCCTTTCCCCCGGTGCTTTCTCCAGCAGGTAACAGGTTGGGGGGGGGCTCTTGCATCCCTTCTTTCTTTGCCTCCCCTCCCTGGAGGTGCAGCCTCGAGGACAGGCTTGTCCCAGTGACACCTCCTGTCTCCTGTTCTGTAGCAGGCACCCCTGATGTCTCCTCGCTCCCCATGCTCTCCTCGGCCCTTCCTGCCAGCTTGCAGACCCCCTCCACTCTTCACTCCCAACCAGGTAATGTGGTGGGCTTTGAGCCACTGAGGTGGCCCTGGAGTGGCAGGGGATAGGGAGAGTGGCAGTATCTGGGGGTAGCACTTTGCCTGAGGGATGGAAGCCAGAGGCCAGCACAGAGCTGGCTGACCCCTCTGGGATGCTCAGATGGGAAGGCTCAGACCCTTGATCTCCTCTCTTGCTCTCAGACTGCAGGGTATGCACCTCCGACCCCTTTCCAGCCCGGGTCCCCCACCGTGGGCAGCCCACCGCGGCCCCTGGGCATGCACTTTGGGTCTGTGTCTTCCTCTTTGGACCCTGCTCTCTTCTTCAGCCCCTCAGCCATGGGCCAGCTGAACCTCAGGTAGCAGGAGTGGGGTGTTGGGGTGGGACTGGAGGGGCCCTACAAAGCAGCTGGGGGCCACCTCATTCTGGGGGTGTTCCAAAACCCCCCTTGACCCCTGTTTGGTGTCCCCTGCAGCCCACCCAGCCACATGACCCAGCTGCACCCCCAGCACCAGCGCATCCTAATGCAGCAGCAGGGCAGGCAGGCACAGAGGTATGGGGGTCTGTGGGGTGCTGTGGGATGCAGGGGGGCTCTGGGTGGTCCCAGTGGGCTGAGGTCTTCTCCTGTGCCAGTGTCTCCCCCAAGAAGCTGTGGTCTCGTAAAGTGGACCCTTATGCTGGGCTGATGACTTCCAAGGAGAAGGACTGGGTCATCAAGGTGGAGATGATGCAGCTACAGAGTGAGAACATGGATGATGACTATTACTACCAGGTGGGCTCCTGCTGGCAGCACCTGCAGCTTGTTCTCCTCAGGGTGGGGCTTTGGGAGCCAGAGAAACTCTCCAGGACTGGTGGAGGGAACTCCTGGCTTTGCCTGTTGTTACAGACCTACTACCACCGGTTGGAGCGTAAACAGGCGGAGGAGGAGCTGCTAGGCAGGCGCAACAAGCCCCCCAAGCTGGTCACGCCGTTCATCCAAAAAGTGGAGACCTATGACTCTGGTGAGGGGCTGGGGCAGGTGGTGAGGGGCTGGGCAAGGAGTTCTGGCACGTGGTGTCACCATGTTCCCCCTCTCCTGCAGTGGTGCGCATCGCTGGCTCGCTGGGCCAGGTCACGGTGTCTACCTGCTACAGCCCTCGCCGGGCCATCGATGCTGTGCACCATGCCCTCATGGAGGAGGAGGTAGGTGAAGAGAAGCTGGGCTGGTTGGGGCCCTGAGTTGCCAGGAGTGCTGCTTTAGGAGCTGCCCTGAGCAGTGGGATGGGGCACACAGTTGGAGGAGGTGCCACCTCAGCAGCAGCAGCTTGTGCCCAGCCAAGGGATGGGATCGGGCTCTGGCTAGTTGTAGCTGGCCGTGATTTCCCCATGGGACTGCTCTGTGTCCTGAAGCCACCTCCGATCCCCAGGTAGCAGCTGGCCCAGCACTGGGCTGGTGGCAGTGTCTGGGGATGGCTGTAACCCTTGTGCCTTCCCTTCTCCCCTCCCAAAGGCTGCAGGGACCTACCGGCTGCGGGCGCTGCACAGGATCGAGAAGGTGAGTGGGTGGTGATTTGGGGCTGGGCAGGATGGCCCAGGTGTTCTGTTTTCATCCAGGGATTTCTCTAAGGGGACATCTACCTAGGCAGGGTCCTGGATAGCCAGTGGGTAGAAGATGCTCCAAGCTTCCTCCTTACCCTGTACTGTTTCTCCAGCTCTTCCTGCAGCTGATGGAAGTGGAGGAGGTGCAACAGAAAATGTCCCTGGCCCTGGGGGAGCAACAGCCCCCCAGGCAGGAGCAGAAGAGCCAAAAAGTGGACAGTATCTACCAAGTTTTGAAAATCAGGGCTTGCAGCAGTGAAGAGTGAGTCTGTGCCGTGGGGAGAGGGGAGCAGGCAGCATGTTCTGGTCCTCGTGGATCTGAGATGCTCATTGATTAGCAGGTCTGGGTCATGGGAGGGTTGGGTCCTTCCCTCCATGTGTCACTGCAGCCTATGCTGACCCTGCCTGTGAACCTTGTCCTCCAGTGGAGCTGATGCTGGTCCTTTTGGATGGACAGAGATGCTCCAGGTCCCTTGGGATCTGTGCCAATGGAGCCTTTGTTCTCAGGGAGGCAGAAGATGAATTCCTGCAACTGCTGTGTGTGCGCAAGGGCAAGAAGCTTGTGGCCCGGCTGCTGCCCCACCTGACCCAAGAGCAAAGGGAGAAGATCCTGCTGACCATCACCCACCACCTGCCCTTCCTCATGAAGAAGGACATGCTGGATGAGGCAAGTACCTCCAGCCAGGGCAGGGATGGCCCAGGCTGTCTCCCTCCTCCTCTGTTCTTGCTGGGCCAGGGGGCACCCTGGGCAATGAGGGGGATCCTGTCTAGTGGGGTTAGCGTGAGACAGGAGCCTCTTCCTATCCTTGGGGAGGAGAAGGTCGCCAGCAGTCCTAGTGGCACTGACCCTCCCCACCAAGTGCTGGGAGCTGTACCTGTGACAGGTCACAGCATCTCAGATTCCTGCTCTCCCCTCTGCCCTGCCCAGTCTCTCTCCCTGCTCTACAGCCCGTTGAATGAGGTGGTGGGTGGGATGACCTTCAGCAAACTCATCGAGCTCCTGCAGGAGCTGACCCGGCCTCTACCTGAGTTTTCAGAGCTTCCCCTCACCATGGCCTTGAAGAACCAGGTATGTGGCCCTGAGCCTCACTGTGTCCCTGGGGGTGCCACTGCTGCTGGCTGTGACACTCCTGGTGCTTTCCTGCAGTTTGGCATCTCCTTGCTCTACTCCCTGCTGAGCCATGGAGAGAGGCTGCTGTCCTTACGTGCACCACTGAAGCCATGCAGAGGGGACTTCGAGGCATGGTGAGGGACTGTGTGAGCCTGGGGGGTTTGTCACCGCTCCATGGGGTGCTCACCCCCTGTGCTGGTGCCCTCAGGATGGACACGGTGTACCTGGTGTCTCGGGAGCTGTCGCGGCTGCCTACGGCCTCGCTGGCAGAGCCTCTCTTCTTGCCCAGCAACCTTGTCTTGCTCTTCTGTCGCTACCTGGACAAGCAGACTGTCCACCACCTGGCAGCCAAGATGGGGGAGTAAGTACTGCCTGGAATGGCTCCCTGCCTCTCCTGGGGATCCCTCGGGCGAGGAGCAGACAGCACTGGGGGCTCACTGCTTCCATCCCGCCTTGGAATTATCTCCAGACCTCTACTGGGCTGAGCTGCTCCTGGTGCCTTTGCTCCCAGTTCTTTGGGACAGGTCAGCAACTTGATGCTCCAACCTCATCCTTTCCCTCCAGGTGCTCCCCACTGCCCACGGAGGCTGACGTGTTATGCTGAGCCCTGGGAGCTGGGGATGGGGTCCGGAGCTGGCGGTGCCGGGAACGGGCAGGGCCCGATGCCGTGGCTTTGGAAGTGAACGCTTACCCTGGTGCGGGGCACTCTGGGTGACACGGGCAGCGGCGGGGCTGGTGCCGCCCTGTCCCGGTGCCCGGGAGCACAGGGGTGGGTGGGTGTAACTTATTTTGGCCTCGCCCCTGGCAGTGGTGGGTGCTGGGTCACGGCGGGGGCGAGGCAGGGCACAGGGGCGCTGGGAGCACCTGGGTGGGGTGGGGGATTTTGTCTACAGCACATTCTGTACAGCATTTGAAGTAAAATAAAAAGCTGATTAATGAGCTACTCTCGCTCCTGGCGGTAGCTTATGGTTGGATGCACAGTGGTCACACAAGCATGGAGACCCCTGGCCTGGGATGGGGATCTGGTAAAGAGCAAGGAGAAGAAGGGGAGGGATGCTCAGAGCATCGAGGAGGAGAGAAAGGAGTGCTTGGAAAGGGGATCAGAGCTCCCACACGCCTGAGCAGCCAGGGAGGGGAATGGGCTGGAAAAGAAGAGGTGTGGGGGGGAAGATAAGTCAGAGCTTGTCCTGATAGGGCAGTAAAGATTTGTACAGGCATCTGGCAGCACATGGGAAGGATATGGTGGCAGGGTGGGGTGGGGGGGTCTTAAACATATGTGGGAGGGTAATAAAGCACCTCCTGTCTCTGATGAGCTCCCAAAAGCTATTCAGTCTGAAGTTGTCCAGCTATGCTCACAATGAAGTACCCTGAGCCATCTTTCTGAGCAATTCTGACTACCCCAAACTGATCTTCACTTTTGTATCTGAGGCTGAGTGGGTGCAATGTCCGCTCCCACTGTGGGAATCTTTGTAGCTCCTGCCCGGTTTTGTGGTGGGATTTCCCCTACTCCTGTGGGACAGCTGGGACCAGGCCACCTCCACCCAGCCAGAGGTCTAAACCTGACACCCAAAGCCTGGTGTTCATTCAAAAGGGGTTTGCAGCAGAAAGGTGTCTCATCCTCAGACTGCCCAAGCTCCAAGCCTGAGTGGATGAAATTCCTTTAAAAGGGCATCCTTCAGGGGCCAAAGGGAGAATTTACAGAGAGTAAGGCTGTGATGAGGGGTGGGGTGGGATTTATCTCCACTGCCTGTCAAGGCAGCTCAGTTTTCTCTGCTTCAGAGTGCAAAGTCCAGCTGGCAGGACCTCCTGCTCCTTCTGGCAGCTGTATTTCCTCCTGCTGCCTCTCCTGCTCATCTTAAAGGATGTGTGTGCTCCTCATGCTTTATCCTGAGGGAGTTTTCTGGGATAGTTGTGTTCATTGCTAGCCATCCTCTTCAAAAGAGTGACACTGGCAGCTTCTCCATGGGGTGAACCGCTAGTTCCAAACCCACTGAGGTGATCTGGGAGGATTCCAGCGTGGGCTCTCACCTGCCAGTGAAAGAACAAACCTTGCTGTTACAAATCCCAGGGAGAATTTCAGGCAGGAGGGAAGTAGCAGCTGCTCATTGATAGCAGGAATTGGGGAGGATACCGGCAAGTCCTTCAGATAAGGATAAGCCATGTTCTGTTTTCTGTTTGCTCCTTGCCTGGGAGCCAGAGTGGCTGAAGGATGAAAGCGTGACCTGGCTGCAGCCATGTACTAGACCAAGTTCTCTAGCGTGGAAGGTGGAGATCTCTGCTGGATTTTGTGGCTTCATTACAGGAGACAGCTGAGGGAAAAGAAGGAAAACCCATCTCTTTGTTACTCTCCCACAGCCAAGGGGCCCGCAGCACCTGGTGCTTCCCATCTGGAGACACAGACCCTCTCCACGGCCAGCAGCCAGGAATGAATCCAGCTGAGTGGTGTCTTGCAGGTCAGGGACCCCCCCCAGATCATTCACCTGCAGCTGGATGTTCTCCCTTGATCCAGAGCTGATGGAAGTCCAGGGTGTCTCACCTGGCTCTCTACCTGTCCTGCTGCCCAGCCCAGCTCCTCCTGGTGCGCCCCTGAGAGGGTCATTGGCCCCACAGGATGGTGGTGACCCATGACCATGGGTGGGGCGTCACTGTCATGGGGTGTGGGATGTTTTGGGGTGGATGGAGCTCATCCAGGGAATGTCTTGGGTGTTGTATGGGGTTCATCCTGGAACACCCTCAAGGTGTGTCTCATCCTGGGATATCTTGGAGGGTATAGAGCTTATCCTGGGATGTCTTGGGGGGTGTGTATGGGGCTCATCCTGGGATGTTTTGTGGTAGTATGGAGGAAATCTTGGGGTGTCTCAAGGGTATAGGGCTTATCCTGAGATGGTTAGGGGCATTATAGGGCTCATCCTGGGGCCTTTTCAGGTTATGAGGCTCCTTCTGGGGTGTCTTGGGGTTATAGGGCTCATCATGGGAGGTCTTGGTGGGTGTATGGGGTTCATCCTGGGGCATCTCTAGGGTATGAGGCTTATTCTGGGATGTTTTAGGTGGTATAGGATTTATCCTGAGAAGTCTTGAGGGGTATGGCAGTCATCTTGGGGTGTATTGGAGATTGTATAGGGTTAATCCTGAGATATCTTCAAGGTACGTGACTTACCCTGCGATGTCTTGGGGGGAGTATGAGGCTCATCCTGAGATTTTCTGGGGGTTATAGGGCTCATCCTGGGATGTCTTGGAGGTTGTGTGGGATTTATCCTGGGGCATCTTCAGGGTATAGGGCTCATCCTGGGATGTTCTGGGGGTTTATAGGGCTTATCCTGGTCCACCTCCAGGGTATGAGGCATATCCTGGGATGGTTTGGGTGATATAGGACTTATCCTGAGATGTTTTGAGGGGTGTGGGTCTCATCCTGGGATGTCTTGGTGAATGTGTGGGGTTCATCCTGTGACATCGTCAGGGTCTGGGACTTATCCTGGAACATCTTAGTGGGGGGGATGTGGCTCATCCTGGGATGTCTGGAGTGGTATAGGGCTCATTCTGCGGTGCCTTGGAGGTTGTATGGGATTCATTCCGGGACATCTACAGGTTATGTAGCTCATCCTGGGATGTTTTACTGGGGGAAGGGACCACTCCGCGGGATATCGAGAGGACACGGGCTCAGCCCCCGGGCTGCGAGGGACCGCGGCCACCTCAGTCGGGCGCTGAGGGGACACGGCGCCCTGGGCTCACCCACTTCTCCCGGGGGGAGGGGACACGCTCCCCTCTCCGCCGGCACAATGGTACGGCCGGTACACCCCGTTTCCGTGGTGACAGCGCGACGCCTGGAAGCGGCGGCGCTCATTGGCTGTCGCTGCCGGCGGGGGCGGGGCGGGGAGAGGCACTGTCCAATCCGAAGCCCGCCCGCGGCCGAGGCCCCGCCCCGCGGGTGAAGGCGCGGCGGGCGCTTCCGGCGGGGCGGCGCGGGCGGAAGCGGCGGCGATGGCGTCGGGCGGCGGCCGCGGGTCCCGCTCGCCCTCCCCGGCCGAGCGCCGCCCGCCGCCGTTCCCCGAGCCCTGCGGGCCGGGGGCCCCCGACAGCGACTCGGAGGGCGAGGACATCTTCACTGGCAGCGTGAGTGCGGCCGCGGGCTGCGCGCCGCCCCGGGGGCGCTGCGGGGCCGGGCCCGTGTGCTAGGGATTGCCCGGGGCGTCCTCCGGGCTTGGTGAAAATAGTGGGGAACACCCCCAAATCCCCCAGAATAAAGGGAGGGGCGATGCCTCTGGACTCCTGTCCCTTCAGGGGGAACCTCGTTGGGGGGCTGCGGAGAGGGAGCCGCGGGGCCGGGTGGGGGTCACAGAGCGGCTCCCGTGGCTGTGGGATTAAGAAAAGGCTTGTGCTCGGCTGCTCCCCCTTTCCCCGGGGTTGTAACCTCTCCATTCCTGCAGAACTACCGCCTAAGGCCGGGTTGGATGGGGCTTGGAGCAGCCTGCTCTGGTGGAAGGTGTCCCTGCCCGTGGCAGGTGGCGGAACGAGGTGGGCTTCAGGGCCCCTCACGATCATCCTACAGTGGCAGCCACAGCTCAGCCTCTTTGCTGTGCAGCTTGTGGGGGGGAGAAGCCCCATCTGCCTTCCCCCAGCATCATCAGCTCTGGTCCCCTCAACATCCAGAGGGTTCTGGCGTGACTGCCATGCCATGAAATCTTTTCAGTTTGAGACTGAGGGTGGTGTGAGGCGTGAGGTGACAGGAGGCATCCAGTGTCCCCTGCTCGCTAGTACTTTGTGCTGGGCTGCAGTGGGGTGGTACTTGTTCAGCAATCCAGGTGCTGCTGCACAAATCCATGCTGAAGGTGGAGGTGTGAAGGGTGTCAGTGTCTTTCCTTGTTTCCAACAGCCTCCTGTGCAGGAAGTCCAGGTTGCTGAAGGCTGTTGGCATTAACTTGTGCTGGCATTGTCCCAGGTTTGCTCCAGGCACTGACCAGCAGGCAGGAGGGGAGTTAAAACACCGACTGGTGCTTTCCTAAGCTGAATCCCTCCCTAGTCAGCCGCTGGCCTCTGGTCCTTGGGATCAGTGTCTTCATGGAGCGAGGATCTCAGCTAGAGGGGCTGCAGAAGCTCTTCCAGCAGCCTGGAGGCTGGAATGCGGTGGGCTTGATTCCCTGAGCTCTGGGAGCCTTTGCCCACCTCACCCAGACTTTTTCCAGCCTGCCTGATCCAGCTGGCAGCGCAGGAGGAGTTGGTGTCTGTGGCAGGAAGTTTTCCAGGAACATTCTGCAGTTTTCCAGCCTAGGGAGGCCTCGAGCAGGAGGTTGTGGCCATGACCAAATGAACCTGCTGGGAATGGCCTGGCCACGCTTCTCCTGCCACTGACACAAAGCCGGAGCTGTCTCTGCCCTGCTTCTGGTGCAGCTCCTGCCTGGTGTCTGTGAGCTGTGCTTGTGTTTCCAGTGGCTTTGTAGCAGGGAAAAAGGTAGATTTAGGGGAATGTGGATAGATTGTGACATTGTGAAGGTGAAACTCTCCCACTGCTCTGGGCAAAGCAGCAGCTGGGTTGTATGTTTGGAAACCTGGGGAAGTTCAACCCTGGGCCTTGCAAGAGGAAGGTGCTGGTACCTATGGCAGGCACCAGGTCATGGAGATGGTCTGGAACTTCTCAGGATCTTTCTTTGGTGACAAACTGGAGGATGTCGTAGGTGGCTCGATGGTTTGTGGCCCACCAAGTGCCGTGGGATTTCACAGGAATCACGCGTCCCTGTGCTGGAAGGGGAGGCTGGTGAGCCACAGCAGCTTATCAGGTGCTTGGTATTGTTGTGGAAGCCGCTGTCATAGCTGATACTTGGCTGTTCTTGTGACCTGGTGGCTTTGCTTGTCTCTGCCCTTGAAAGTTAGGAAAACACTTTCTGGGAAGCAAGGGAGGCAGATCCGCCCGGCTGCCGGCCTTCAGGTGGCTCAGCCACACCTGGGCATCGCCAGCAAGGAAGCATTTGGGTCAGACCTGAACAGAACCGAGCTGGACCTCACCTGTCTGTTGACAGAGGTTGGGTTCCTGTGTGACCATGGCCCTTTCTAGGGATGGCCCCAAGGATCAGCTCTTCCCAAACAAGTTCTGCTTCCCCGTGGCGAGCGTCAGGCTGGCATGGCGGGACCTCTTCCCGCACATGTGATGTTAGGGGGTGCTGCATCCGGCCCCAGGGACGGCTGGTGTCACGTCATGGGCTGATCTAACGAGGCCACGGCTCCTCTGTGGCAGCAGATGGAGAAGTAGGAACAGGGTGTGGTGTTTTCATGTCTGAGGAACTAAATCTAAGGGAAACTGGGAAGCAGTTGTGGTAGAAAACCACTTTGTCCATGCGTGATGGGGTTCTCTATGAGCCTGAAGATTTCCTGGGGGAGCAGAGGAGCTGTGTGAGCCCTTTACTCATAGGTCACCACTGGTAGCAGTCCTCTTGTTGGCTTGGACACTAGTCTGAAGGACCCTGGGGGTCTGGGGGGATGTTTGGCATGGAGGGTCTCTGCTCCCTGCTCTCCATCACTGACAAGCAGAGCTCGTGCCTTTGACTGCTCTGATCCAAGCTGGGAGCAGTCCCTCCTCTAGGAAAACATCCTAAAATACAGGAGGTCTCGCCATCAAGTGAGTGTTTCGATGGCTGTTTTGTTTTTACCACCCAAAGACGCGAGCCCACCTCCAAGAAGAGCTGCCTCAGCACAGCTTCACTCCTTCAGGAGCGACGGGATCCGATGGTGCTTCCTTGCTGGAGAGAGTGCCAAGGAGCTGTTGGTTCAGAGTCTCTAATAGAGCTCCATTTACTGCCCATCAAAGACCTGCTCTGTTCTCTGCTGGGACCTACAGAATAGCACTTGCTGTCCCCTTCTTCCTTGGAATATCTGTCTGCCTGCAAAATGAGGGATGATTTGGGATGCAGGCATCCATAACGGGAATGCCAAAGCAGCTCTGCCTTCTGGTGGGGAGGACTGGTTGGCATAAAAGCTCTCGGGTGGGCTGTCCCCTTGTCCCCAAGCCTGCTCCCAGCAGCCAGGATGGTCCTTTCTGGGTGGAAACTGGCTCTGGAGTTTGCTGTGACACTTGTTGTCCTTAAAAGTGGCAGAGAGCGTGATGCTGAAGGGTGGGTGGAAAGGCACAGGGTGGGGTGATGAGGAGGGTGACATGTTTGCTCCTCTATCTCTCAGTGTAAATGACCTTGTGTCTTTGTCCTTTTAATCCTCTCACAGAGCAATTCCCCAGCCCCCAAAGCAGAATCTCCTCTCCCTGTGAGCAGCTCCTCCAAAGAGAACGGGGTTCATGTGGAGCAGGACGATCAGGACCTATTTGCAGGTGAGTCTGTGTGTGCTGGGCCTCTCTCAGCTCCAGGCCTGGAGTGGTAGTCCTAAAATATCCATAACCAAAAGCAGGTCATAAGTCCTTATCTCAAACTCATGTTCAAGTCTGCTTGCTCTGGTGTTGTATTTGGGAAGGTCGGAGCAGCCTCCTCCAGGTCTCTGGGATAATCCTGCCACAGGACTAACTGTTTGGGAGCTGAAGAGGATTAAAATGGGGGTTGCTTTTGTTGTCTTAAGCCCTGAGGTGGTGAGTGTCTCCTCAGGGGTGAAGGATTTTCCTTCTCCACCTTCTCCTGACTCTGTGCCAGTGAAGGAAGCGTCTCTAGTAGAGACCTGGCTGTTCCCAAGGAACAGGAAACACAACCCCCCTCAGCAGGGGAAAATGAGGAGGGTCAGACATTCCCCAGCCCTGGCATGGTGGGATGAGAGTCGATTCTGGATACATCTGCTAAGAGGTGGAAGTTTTTACATCCTCCAGGTGGAGAAGTGGCCCAGGAAGGAGCCTTCCTCCCAGGCTAGCCTGTGTGCCAGGTAAAATCCACCTTGGCTTTAGCTGCTGCAGGGTGCAGCTCCTCTAGCACACAGCAAGGAGGTGATCAGCGAGAGGTGATGCCTGGCTCCTTCTGGCATAAGAAGTTCATTGGATTAACATAATGTTCTCCAGCAGGATCAATCAAATGCTCTTACTGCAGTGCCGATGCTTTGTTGTGCTCTTCCCAGTGCTTACAGGTGTCCTCCCTATGGATTTCTTTGCTAATTAAGACTGCTGTTACTCCCCAGATCCCATGAACCAGAGAATATTGCAATTGCCTTTCCAGAAACCCCAAGAGAGAGGCTGACCCTTGCAAACTTCTCTTGACAGATGCCACTGTGGAGCTGTCCCTTGACAACACTCAGAACAACCAGAAAAAGGAGGTGGCCAAAGCATCCAATCCTTCACCCTCATTAGATGTAGCTGCAAGTTCTTCTAGAAACCTTTCAAAGAGCTATGAGGAGGTGAGCATTGCTCTTCCAAATTGTCCTGCGGGTTTCAAACTGTCTTTGGCAGGAATGTGTCCATGAATCTTAAATGATGTCATTAATACGTAATTGCCTTATTGAATGCCCTGATTTGTATCTCGGGCCATCCATCTGAGACTGATACCACTGGAGTGGGGCTCAGGTCAGCTTGGTGGCCTTCCTGCTCGTGTGAAGGTCCAGATTGCTTCCAGAGCTGTAACAGTGGTGGATCTGGTCCTCAGGGTCCAAGCTGCGAATTGGAGCTCTGCAGTTTCATCTTGGGGCTGAGCAGTTTATGCATCAGTCTGGGCAGATAGTGGGGTAGGAGCAACAAACCAGTTTGGGATCCTTGCCTGGACACGATGAGAAGCTGGAAGGCTTTATAGAATGGCCCTGGCCAGACTGAGGTGCTAGAGTTGCCCTGGCAGGGGGACAAGCTCACTGTAATGGTTTGGGGGGGTTGAACCCTGGTTTCCTGGCTTTGACTTGCTGTCCCTGTGTGCTGTCTCCAAACAGCTGGAAGAAGAGGAGCGGGAAGACAAATTTGACCTGACTGTGGGAGTGAGTGACCCGGAGAAAGTTGGTGAGTTACTGTTCTGCACGGTGAACAGGGTTAGAGGAGCCAGACTTGGCCCTGCAGCTCTGGCCTATCTCTAAGCACAAACCTGATCCCGGAGCAGTGTCCAAGGCTTCCTCCAGCATCCTAAAGAAATGATGCTGCACAAAGCCCAGGGTGAGAAGAAGCAAGGCAGAGGCAGGTTCTGGAAAGCCCGGAGCTGGGTTTTTGGGATTCTTGGTGCCTGACACTGTGGTGACCAGCACTGCCCTGTGTGGAGCTGGCACAGGGTAGGCAAAATTCCCTTGACCTGAAACTAAGTGCATTATTCCATGCTCTGGCACATTCCCTGGAAGCTGTGCTTGCCAGAAGAGCTACTCTGGCTTCAAAATGAGAAGCAAGAGGGTTTCTGTCTACTGAAAGTGGGGTCAGATTGTCATGACCAGCCACGTGGAAGTTCCTGGGGTGCAGAAAACCCAAGATGACATCTGATCCCAGCCAGCAGAGCAGCCTCACGAGTGGCAGCTTGTTCCCACTCCATGCCTCGTGATCTCTGGAGCTGGGAGATGTAAATCAGACGTATCTTAGGGGTAGCACCAGAGCTCGGAGGATGCCCTGCAGATGAACTGCCAGGTGAACAAGGGGATTTCTGTGTGAGCTGGAGCAAACTGCCTGTGGTGTTCCAGGATCCAGCCCCATCCAGCCTGACTTGCATCCCGTGAATAGACTGTTTCATGTGCCCCACAGCCTCCGAATTGTTGGGGTCTGAGCAGATGTGTGGAGCCAGCCCAGACGCTGCTGGCGCAACAAGCGCCTGATTGTCAGCGCTGGCTCCCGTAGGAAGCCTGGGGAGGGATAAGCAGGTTGGGAAGTGGCTGCTGGGCAGGAGTCCAGGGCCACGCAGCGGGATGCTGCCTCTGGTTCTGCAGGAGGATCCATGCTCCATCAGACCCAAAATCAGGATCACTGAGGTAGGAAAAGGTCAGGAGCCTTGTGCTTTGTGTTCAGGGAATAGTGGAAAGTGCTGATGTTGTGATCCCCAACACCTCGTTTCTGTTTTCCACAGGGGATGGCATGAATGCCTATGTAGCCTACAAAGTGTCAACACAGGTATGTCTAACCCCTCTGTGTCCAATTCTCCATTATTTTTCCATGCTTAAAGGCAGCTGGACTGTCTACCCTTAGCCAAGCCAGCAGTGACCTAAATAAACAGGAGGCCTGAATGCCTTGTTCTGTGGATTCAGGAGTTATAATCCACAAAGGATGAGCCTCACTGAGGAATAGGGTTGGGATCTCTTTGAAAGGAGACAACCAGTTAGCTCTTTGCAGTCCTGGCTGGTAGGGATGCTCAGCATTGGAGGGAGCAGCAGGAATGAGATCCATTGGGAGAGTCCCTGAGCCGGGGCTGCTGCTGAAGGTTCTGTGCCAGTGCCGGCATCAGATTGAGCTGACCTGAGCTCAGCACTCGCTGCAGAGCTGCTGCTGTGATTGCATTCATGTCAGGACCTGTTCCCCTCAGTTTCCATGAGAAATGCAGCTCCTGGAGTGCTTTGGAGTCCTGCTCTGGGCTCTGGAAAGTTGATCCAGCTGCCTGTACTATGGCTGCTGGGCTACAGGCACCCTGTGGTCTGAAGAAGAGACTAGAGGACTTGTTATCCTTAATTCCTGCTCTGCAAACTCAGTCCGAAGCACTGGTGGCCCCTGTAGTCCTTAGGTGATGTGAGGGGTGTGTCCCTGTTCCCATGTGGAGCAGGGATGATGGGATTAGGCAGCGGGCAGGCTTTACTAAGCAGCCCATGGCTGCAGGAGCAGCTGCTTGTTATTTAGTGCCATTAATGCTGCTGCTGGCTCCAAGGAGAACCCAGCTGGGAGGGAAACTCTGGAAAACCTGGGCCAAAACTTGCTCTGTTCACTGGTCACCTCTTGCAGAGCTGGTGCTGTCCCACTTCACCCCAGAGGTGCCAGCAGGCAGAGCTGGCAGGGCCAGGCTTTGCTGGGGGAGTGTGACCCAAGTGTCATCTCTCCCCCAGACCAGCATGCCGATGTTCAGGAGCAAGCAGTTCTCAGTCAAAAGGAGGTTCAGTGACTTCCTGGGGCTCTATGAGAAGCTGTCGGAGAAGCACGCCCAGAATGGGTTCATTGTCCCTCCGCCGCCTGAGAAGAGCCTCATAGGTGAGTGAGGAGCTGCACAGCTCCAGTGCTGGTCCTTCACAGCTCTCGTGGGTCCTTCTGATGGTGAGCTCTGAGCCTGAGGACAGGCCTGCAGCAGTCTCAGAGCTGACAGGGAAGCTGCAGAGCAGCCAGGGAAAATAATCTGGGTTTTGTGGCACAGACAAAGCTTTGGCTCCATACTTGGAGCTCTGGACTTAAATCCTTGATGGAGTTCACAGCCTCCACACCTGCTTGGTGAAGAGTAAAACCTCTGGGGTGTCACTGAATTGCTGTTCACTTGAGTCCAGCCCATTGTTTTGCCTCTTTCCTGCATGTCAGTTCCTTGGGTATAAGCAGATTTCAAATTTCCAAAGTCTAATTCCTGTTGTAAGATTCCTCTCCTCCGCTGTCACCTTGATAGTCTGTAATAAACCACTTTATCTTGCGTGTGGAGTTTAGAGCAGCTCATTAATCACATCTTCCTTCTGTGCTAGGCATGACCAAAGTGAAAGTTGGGAAAGAAGATTCCTCCTCTGCAGAGTTCCTAGAAAAACGTCGGGCTGCTCTAGAGAGGTACGACCCCACTGGCTGTCCCTGAACTGAGTGAGGGACCTCAGAGAGGTCTGGCAGGTCTGGTCTTCATGGTGGCATCACCAAATTGCCCAGGGAGGTAGGAGAACTGGTGGGTGAATTAGAACAGTGGTTGGCTTTGATTTCCAGCTTTCCAGCTGCTGTTCTGGAGTAAATACCAAGCTGTGATGTTGCTGTGATGGCTCAGAGCCAGCTTTGCTACAGCCAAAGTAACTCCTGGAGTTGTTTCTCCCACAGGTACCTACGGAGAGTGGTCAGCCATCCAACCATGCTGCAGGACCCGGATGTCAGGGAGTTCTTGGAGAAGGAGGAGGTGAGTGGTGTGGAGTAAGGTGTCCTTGAAGTGCTGAAGGAAGTGGTACTTGAGCAGTTAGTGGGGCAGGCAGCGGGAAGTGGCAGAACCCTCTAAGAGTGGGAATGGGAGTGGGAACTGGTGTTGACTCCAGGTGCCCACCAAAGCTGCTAAACCATCCCCTCCTCTGGATGGGAGGGAGAAAATAAGCAAAAGGCTCATGGGTCAATGTAAGGGCAAGGAGAGATCACTCAGCAGTTGCCTCATGGGCAAAACAGAGTCATGGAATGGCTCGGGCTGGAAGGGACTTTAAAGCCTATCTCGTTCCACCCCCTGCCATGGACAGGAACACCTTCTGCTACACCAGGTTGCTCCAAACCTCATCCAGTTTGGCCTGGAACACTTCCAGGGATGGAGCAGCCACAGCTTCTCTGGGCAGCCTGTGCCAGGGCCTCCCTACCCTCACAGGAAAGTAGTTCTTCCCAATATCCCATCTAATCCTGCCCTCTGGCAGTGGGAAGCCGTTTCCCTTTGTCTGGTACTGCAGGCCCTTGTCCCCAGTCCCTCTCCAGCTCTCCTGGGGCCCCTTTAGGCCCTGCAAGGGGCTCTGAGCTCTCCCTGGAGCCTTCCCTTCTCCAGGTGAACACCTCCAGCTCTCCCAGCCTGGCTCCATCTCCTATGGCAAAGCAAACTTTTCCATTCCTTTCCAGCTCCCAAGAGCCGTAGGCACCCAGACCTTGAGTGGAGCAGGAATAATGAAGATGTTCAACAAGGCCACGGATGCTGTCAGTAAAATGACCATCAAGATGAACGAATCGGACATCGTAAGTGTCGGGGCACCTCTGGGCTGTCCCTGCCCTTGCTCCGGAGCCCTGTGCTCTCCCCTGCTCCGGCTTTGGGTGCAGAGAAAACCCCACCTGTGGGAATCAGCTCTGGCTTTCCCCGCTGCAGTGGTTCGAGGAGAAGCTGCAGGAGGTGGAGTGCGAGGACCAGCGGCTGCGGAAGCTGCACGCCGTGGTGGAGACGCTGGTGAACCACCGCAAAGGTGAGCGCGGGGACGGCCGCACCTGCGCCGTGCCCGGCGGGACACCAGGGCCACGTGTCCCAGGGACACTTCCAAGGAGGTGGGACAGTGCTATGAAGGACTCTCTGTGTCTGTCCCTTCCTCCTGAGAGACAGATGTAAAATGGTCACCCCAGTTCTGTCCAGCTCCACAAGCTTGGGGTGGTAGCGTGGAAGGGAACCTGTGTCCTGTGGGATCATAGAATCCCAGGATGGCTTGGGGCTAAAGGGACCTTAAAGTCCATCTTTTTCCAACCCCTGCCGCCATGGGCAGGGACACCTTCCACTAGCCCAAGGTGCTCCAAGCCCCGTCCAACCTGGCCTTGGGCACTGCCAGGGATCCAGGGGCAGCCACCGCTGCTCTGGGCATCCTGTGCCAGGGTCTCCCCACCCTCACAGGGAACAATTCCTTCCCAATATCCCATCCAGCCCTGCCCTCTGGCAGTGGGAAGCCATTCCCTGGGTCCTGTCCCTCCATGCCTTGTCCCCAGTCCCTCTCCAGCTCTCCTGGAGCCCCTTTAGGCACTGGAAGGGGCTCTGAGCTCTCCCTGGAGCCTTCTTTTCTCCAAGCTGATCAATCCCAATTCCCTCAGCCTGTCCTCATGGGAATGAAGGCTCTGTAGCAAGCCTGAGCAGAGCTGACCTTATTTATTCCTTCTGAGACATCCTCTGGGAGTGGAAATGTTTTCCTTCCTCTGGATGTTTTGACTGACTTCTGCAAAGCCCTGCCTGTCCTCCCACTCGGCTGCTCCCCTTCTCCTCGTGGCTGGAAGCTGCTGGCTCGGACTGAGCCAGTGCTGGCTCTTCCAGCTGATATCTCCTGGAGCTGTGGAAAGGCAGCTGCCTGGGCTGATCTCTGTGCTGGGGAGCACCTGGTGCAGCCAGGCCCATCTCCTGACCCTCATCCCGTTCCCCAGAGCTGGCACTGAACACAGCCCAGTTTGCCAAGAGTCTGGCCATGCTGGGAAGCTCGGAGGACAACACGGCCCTATCCCGGGCGTTGTCCCAGCTGGCTGAGGTGGAGGAGAAGATCGAGCAGCTGCACCATGAACAGGCTAACAACGACTTCTTCCTCCTGGCTGAGCTCCTGGGGGACTACATCCGCCTGCTCTCGGTTGTAAGGGTAAGGAGTCCTTTGCTCTTGCTCCTTGTACCCATCTTAGGCTTAGGGATGCCAGGAGATCTTCCAGACTCAAGCACAGGACATGGCAGAGGGCACACAGGGCATGGCCTCTTCAGGCAGAGGGAAAACTTGCTGGTTGTCCAGGTGTGCACTGCTTAGGTTGGAAGATGGTTGTAGGCGAGGCCTGGCTGTGCTGCTGTTCTCCAGAGAGGATGAGGAGCAAGTTAATGACCCCAGCCCTTCCAGAGGTGAAGGCTGAAGCTGTGAGCTGGTAACCTGTGATGCAGGTGGTGAAAACAGACCTGCCAAGTGCCTGCTGGGACAGAGCCTGAGTCCTGATGCTCCTGAACTTGGGCATCAAATCCACACAGCCCATCTGGTGCACTGGGAAGAAGCAACCCATGGGAGCAGCGAGTCTGGCAGGCTGACCCCTTCCTGCCCCAAACACACCCTGCCTCAGAGGCCAGAGCACCATATCCTTGGTGCACTGGTCCTTATGGGATGCTCCAGAGCAGGACCCAATGTCTGTTCTGGCTCAGCTTTGGTCCAGGACCCCCAGTGTCCCCTTGTCAGGAGAGCCCCTTGGAGCCGCTTGGTGCAGCGGTAACGCAGAGCTCGACTCTGCCCCTCCTGCCCTCCAGGGAGCCTTCGACCAGCGCATGAAGACCTGGCAGCGGTGGCAGGATGCCCAGACCATGCTCCAGAAGAAGAGGGAGATGGAAGCCAGGCTGCTGTGGGCCAACAAACCTGACAAGCTGCAGCAGGCCAAGGATGAGATCTCGGAGGTAGGGAATGGAGCGTGGGGTCTCTGCTCTGCTCCTGCCCTCCGTGCTCCAGTGGGGGACCTTCTGGGCTGGGGAAGGAACCTTCTGGGCTGGGGAAGGAACCTTCTGGGCCAGGGAGCACCTCCTGGGCGGGAGGGACGGGTGTCTTGTGGCCAAGTTGCACCAAGGGCTTAGCCAGCCTTGAGCGAAGCTGCAGGAGGGGCCGCTCGTGGTCCCACCTGCCGTGGCTTCCATGCCAAGGTGGTGAAAAGGGCTGGAAGCACCAGGCTCTGCTCTGGTAACACCTCTCCCATGTACAGTCGTGGCTCCAAACCCCCGTGGAGAAGGGGGCAGGAGTTCCTTCCCCTGCCCCGAAACAGTGCACTTCCTGTCTCCGCAGTGGGAGTCCCGGGTGACACAGTACGAAAGGGACTTTGAGCGCATTTCTGCCGTCATCCGCAAGGAAGTGATACGGTTTGAGGTACGTTTAGGGCAGCCCTCGGCGCCTTGGGGCTGACCGGGCCTCCTGCCCCTGCTCCTGGCACAGCAGCATCCCTAAATCCCAACCTGTGGGAGCTGGGGCATCACTGAGGACTTTTGGCTGAGAGGGGGCTTCCCCACAGGGGCTCCGTTAAAAGGAAGGTGGGTGGGCAGAGATCCTCTGTGTCCCTTGTGCTGGTCTCCTCGTGGGACCCCAGGAGGAACAGGAAAATCCCGGTGGTTTCTCCTTCCCCCTCCCAAAATCTGGAGGGTTTTGGTGGTTGGTCCAGCCTCATGCCCATCTGTTGCAGAGAGAGAAATCTAAGGACTTCAGAAACCACGTCACGAAATACCTTGAGACGTTGTTGAACTCTCAGCAGCAGGTGAGTGGTCCCTGATGTGGTTTTACCTCCAAGTTCAGGCCGAGCTTGTGAACCTCTCAAGCATGACCCCCCACTGCAGCTCCATCCTGAAGGCCCCTGACTCTCTCCCTCTCCTCCCTGCAGCTGGTGAAGTACTGGGAAGCGTTCCTGCCCGAAGCCAAGGCCATTTCTTAATTGGACCGAGCAAACAAACCTGAATTTTGCCTTTTTTTGGTTTTTTTTTTTTTTTATATACACTATACCTCCTCCTCTTTTCCACGTGAGCGACCCCTCGTTCCACATGCTGGAGCTGGTAGAGGTGTCACCCCCAGACGAGCAGCTTGCGAGCCAGTAACTCTTCTAACTGTATATTTTTCATTTAGCAACATATATTTTCTTACTGAAGAGAAACTAGTTTCCTGCTTCCAGACCAGACCCGCAGCCAGGGGGTTAATGAGATCTGGCAAATATCTATTTTTCAGGCTGGGTTTTAAGGCTCTAATGAATTATCTTACTCCTGCAGTGCCATTAAAATTCTGTAATAAAACTTCTATCAGGGCAAACAGGCTCTGGGTGTTCGGGGTGGGAGCAGGGAGGGGTAAGGGCACATCCCGTGGATGGTGAGGGAGGCAGCGGAGCCTCCCCCGTGTTGTGACGGGACAGAGGTGACCTTGGACACTGCTCTGGCCACCTGTCCCGGCTCTTGATTAGGCTTTGGCTCTCTGCCTTTCTCCCAGCGGGAGCCGATTTTAGGATCTGAGCTCAGCGGGGTTCTGTAGCAATCCCACTTCGGCGTGTGGTGCTCCTACCCCCCTTACCCGGGCGTGGGTTTGCGCCTTTTCCCCGTCCCCAGCCTGGCGTGGGGATTGTATCAAAACCGATACCCTTCCTGCCGTAAAAAAGAGAAAAGGCAGCTTGGGCTGACTTCCCACTTTCCTTTCCCCTTATCCCTGTAAGCCGGGTCCCTGCGGCGTCTCCGCTGCCCCCTCCCCCTGTGCTGGCCTGGGGCCGTCCCCGGGCTCTCCGGGGACCGTGACCCCGCCGTGGGCGCCCGGGGCGGTCCCGCCCCGCCCGCGGCCCGCCCGCCCCGGGCCATGATCGCCGTCTCCATCCCCGCGGCGGAGCCCCCGGCGGCTGCGCGCAGCCCCGAGCGGGCGCACACGGTGAGCGCCGGGGCCGTGCGGGGCTCGGGGTCCCCCCGCCGCGGGGTGCGGGCTCGGCTGCCCCCAGGGACGGGTGGGGGGCGGTGTCTCCCTCTGCCCCGGGCGCTGGAGGTCTCCCCGCTGTCCCCAAGCGTCCCCCGGCTGGCCCGGGAGTGCGGGTCCCCGCCTTCCCCCGGGGGTCCCTGCCGGGGAGGTGTCCCTGGTCTGGGGGTGCCCAGGTTCCCGCGGGGGAGTCAGGCCGTGCTCCCGGGGGGATTTGGTGTCCTGCGTGCTCTGGGAGCGGAGGTTGCTGCCTGTCCCTGCGGAGTGCTGCCGGCGGCGCACGCTGACCCTCTGCTTTAAAGGGGGTCGCCCCTGCTCCGGGGGTCCCCTCTGGGCCCGGCTGTGCGGGATGATCCTGCCTGCCCCCACCCCCGTGGCTGCGGAGATGGGGGTGTGACGGTGGTTCCCCTTTTCCAGAGGGATTGGGGGGTTCTGCCTCCACCCTGACCCAGGGGGGTGGAGGTCTCTGCCTGTCCCGGGGTGTCCCGGCCGGTGGGAGCACAGACCCGCTACCTTTGGAAGGGGGAGAGGTCCCTGTAGCCCCCATGGTTGGGGGTTCCCTTCCTTCCCCGGGATGCCCCACCTGCCCTGGGACTGGAGGTCCCCTGGTTCCCCCAGGCGACCCTGAAATGTCCCAGCCTCAAGGGTTGGAGGTTCCCAAGTACCCCTGGAGGGTCCCCACTTGCCCCAGGGGTCTCTGCCTGCCCTGGGTCCTTGCCGGGGGCACCCTCTGCCCTTGCAATCGGGAGTGTTCCTGTCCTGCGGGTCCCCTCTCGGCCCGGGGGTGCAGGGTCCTGCCTTGGCCCCGGGGGTCCCCACATCCCGGGAGTGCCTCCACCTGCCCCAGGGGTTGGAGGCTCCTCCTGCCTGCCCTGGGATCCTGTTCTGGGGTCCTGTCGCTCCCACGGGGTCCCCATCTGCCCGGGAGGGTATCTCCATGTGCGTCAGGAATTGGGGGTCCCCAAGTGTCGCTGGGGAGCCTCACTTGTCCCAGGGGTGGCCCAGGGGCCACCCTCTGTCCCTGATACTGGGGGTGTTCCTCTACCCTGGGAATCCCCTCTGACCCCAGAGGGATACGGGGTCCCTGCATATCCCTGGGTACCCCCATCTGCCCCAGGGTTGTGTGTCCCACATCTGCCCCGGGGGTGGCATGTCCCCAGGTGTCCCCAAATGTCTGGGAGTGGCTGTCCCTGCCTGCATCCAGGGGATCCTGGGGTGAGAGAGAGGGAAAGACAGCGACCCTCTACCCCTGGAAGGGGTAGGGAAGGGGAATTACTGGCGAGGGTGTCCCCTCTGTTCCCGGGGGTCGTTGTCATACCCCTGTGCCCCCAGGATGGGGATGTGTCCTTCCCCCAGGAGTGCAGGATCCAAGTGCCCCTGAGGGGTCCCTGTCAGAGCTCTCTTTACACCTGGAAGGGCAAGGGCAGGGCGGTCCCTGGCCCACGGGGTCCCCTCTGGCCTCAGGGTGTTGGTGGGTCCCTGTCTGTCTCTGGGTGCCTCCTCTGACGGTGCCTGCTTGCCCTGGATGGTGGAGGGTGTGGGGCTCCTAACATGCCCACCGGGGTGTCCCCACAGCCTCCAAGTGCTTTGGGGATTCCCAGCAGTCCTACCTGCTCCCAGGGGTCCCAGCTATCCAGGTGAGTGAGGAGGCAGGGGGAGAGAAGGGCAGATGGAACCATCTGCCCTGAGGAGGAGAGGTCCTCATGGATCCCTTTTTGGGGAGGGGGACACAAAGCCCTTGAAGGGGAGGGGATGGGGGTCCCTGGCCCAGGGGGTGATGGGCAGAGGTCCCCACAGGGTTTCTTTTTGGGGTGGCTCCTCTACCTTTCTACTTTGGGGGGTTCCCTGTGGCACTGTGGGCTGGAGATCCCTGTCTGTCCTCAGGGGTCCACCCTTGAAAGCAGGGGGTGTCCCTGCCCTGGGGGATCCCCACTGGCCCTGGGGAGTGGACTGGGGGGACCTCTGGTCTGGGGGTTCCCTCTGGCCCTGTGGGGAAAGGAGGGGTTCTCCTGCCTTCCCCAGGAGGGATCTGTCCCTAGGTAGGGGGCCTCACCTGCCTTGGGGAAAGATGGGTTGTCTCCCTCTGTCCCACTGGTTTGAGGTCCCCATGTGCGCTTCCTGGTGTCCCTGCATACCCCAAGGTGTTGGGGGTCCCTGCCAGCCCCGGGGTCCCAACTATCTGGCGGGGTTTGGTGGGGGTTGGGATGTCACACCTTGCTGTGTTCCCCTCAGGAGGGGAGAAGGGTGTCCCATCTGCTTTTGGGGCTTGGCCTGGTCCCATAGTACCCCCATTGGCCATAGGGTGTTGGGGGGTCTGCCCTGGAGGTTGGGGGACTCTGCCTGTCCTGGACAAGTGGGGGTGGAGGGTCCCAAGTGTCCTCCCCAGGTGTGTGAGTTAGAGGCTCCTACCTCCCCTGGGAGACTGATGAGGATGGTGAGGGTGGAGAGGATGGTGAGGGCGATGAGGCTGTGGCTCATGAGGATGGTGAGAACAACGAGGATGGTGAGGCTGGGGCTGACGACAGGACGCGGTGTCTGTCCCTGTTGCAGGTGTTCCGGGTGGAGGTGCTGTGCAATGGCCGGCGGCACACGGTGACCAAGCGCTACAGCGAGTTCCAGGCGCTGCACAAGCGGGTGAGACCCCCCAGCTCCACAGGAAGGGGACATGGGAGGCCTGGCCTCGTCTTCTGTGGCCTGCCCTGATGCCCCCCACTCTTCCCCAGATCAAGAAGACCTGCAAGGTCCCCGACTTCCCCCCACGCCATGTCCCCAACTGGATGCCCAAAGTGCTGGAGCAGCGCCGGCAGGGCCTGGAGCTCTACCTGCAGGTGAGGAGCATACGGCAGGTTTGGGGTGGGTTTTTTGGGGTGAGGAACGCATGCTGGTGGGTTTGGGATGGGTTTTTGGGGTGCTGACCCCCTTGGAGCACTGCAGGGCGTACTGTACCACAACAAGGAGCTGCCCCAGGATGTCCTGGACTTCCTGAAGGTGCGGCGATGCCAGCAGATCCCCAAGGCCAGCAGCCCCCCGTGAGTAGATGAGTCCTGCCGGCACCATGGTTATCCCTCATGGCACCGGGATTGTCCCCCTGGCCTGTGTTAGGCACCCCAAGTCCACGGGGCTGGGGACAGTGGGGACAGGCTGAGGGCTGATGTCCCCTCTTCCACAGCAGCACCAGACTCCGGCCCTCCCAGCGCCCCATCGTCGGCTTCTGCTCCGATCCCTACGTGCGGCCACACGGCACTGGTAAGGAGCAGGGCCGTGGAGCAGGTCTCCAAAACCTCCAGAAGTCTCTTCTGGGCCCCACAAAGGTGCTTCTCCTTTAATGGGGCCCAGGAGGGAACAAGTTGTTCCAGCTGTTGCCCTTTCCTCGCAGACCTGCTCCCCAACACCGTCCTCATTGGGGTCCTGCAGGGCCTCTACCTCGCCCCGAGCTGTGTCCCCGGCCAGGCAGCGCCCCGAGCCTCTGGAATGAGTTCCCAGACACCCACCCAGCACCCAGGGACGCAGTGGTGAGGAAGAGATCCTTGTGGTGAAAACTCACTCCTCCCTTCTGGGCTGGGGCAGGGAAATGGTGGGAGAACCCAAGGGGACAGTGGGAGAAGCCAAAGGGATGTTGGGAACTGCTCTTCCACCACCATGCAAAGTGCCTTTGTTGGGAGAGCAGGAGCTCTGCCTTCCCCCCTGCTGTTTTGGGCTTGCAGTATGAGCCTTTGGATGCTGAACGGTGCTGGAAAACCTCTCTGTGTCCAGGCTTTGGTGCAATAAATCTCTTGGATTTGACTGACTGGCAAAGTGCTGTGCTGTGGAATTCTGCAAAGCAAACCCAGGGCCAACTGTGGCACTGCTCCCAGCTGGATGAGAGGTGGAAGGACGGCTGGAAGGCTGAGGGGCGCATCTAGGAGAGGGATGCAGAGTGATCTACAGCCCTCCGAAGGCAGGAGAGAGGCAGCTCTTTAAAAAAACACATTGGTCACATTTATTGGTGCATGTGCTTCTTACAAAAGTGATGGAAGAGCAGCTTGTGCCCCGTCCCGCTGGCTGGGAGGCAGCAGGAAGAGAGGCCGGGCACTGGGACACAGCAGGACCCAGTGGCGCCGGGGCAGGGGGAGCACGGCAGCCCCCGTCCCACAGCCCCTCACAGCCTGGCAGGGCCTGGTCCCGTCACTCTTTGGCGATGGCGAACGGCTTCTCCACCTCGATGGTGCCACAGTCGACGATGGTGACGTCCTTGAGGGGCTTGTCCCGGCTGTCCGTCTTTGTGCTCTCCACCTTCCGCACCACGTCCTGGGTGGAGCAGAGTGTCAGAGTGGGACACAGGGGCAGAGCCAGCTCGGCCAATCCCCGCCCGGTCCCGCTCTCCCCGGAGCACCGACCCCTTTCCCTCTCCCATCCCTCACCATGCCCTCCAGCACTTTGCCGAACACCACGTGCTTCCCGTCCAGCCACGGCGTCTTCACAGTGGTGATGAAGAACTGGGAGCCGTTGGTGTCCTTGCCGGCATTGGCCATGCTCACCCAGCCCGGCCCGTAGTGCTTCAGCTTGAAGTTCTCGTCAGGGAAGCGGTCTCCATAGATGCTTTTTCCTAAAGGTGGGGACAAAAAGGCCACAGTGGTCTCATGGAATATGTCAGGATAGGGGTGTGATGGTGGTGGTAGCTCCAAAACAAGTTGGCTGGCTCTGCAATTGCAGAGCAGGGAGTAGCACTGATGCCACAGGGACACATGAGACATGGGCTGCTGGAGGGAGCTGGGCAGAGGCATCACACCCCTGAGGGGCTGGAGCAGGAGGCTCCCAGCACCACAGTTACTCCAGCCCTCAGCTCTGCTCTGAGGCCACGTCTCTATGAGCTCCATGCCCACAAGTTCCCAAGCTCCAGCTCTATATTGGTCCCAGGGACAGCCCTGCAGTGGTTGGAATCGTGGCTGCTGTCTCACTCTGAGACAGTGGTTTGGATCCACAAAGTTACCTCCAGTGCCATCGCCGCGGGTGAAGTCTCCTCCCTGGATCATGAAGTCCTTGATCACACGGTGGAACTTGCTGCCCTTGAAGCCAAATCCTTTCTGGACGTGTGGAGGGAGAACATGGAGTGAGGCGAAGGGACAGACCAGAGCTCCATGGCCCCAGCGCTGCCCCAGGGCACCGAGCAGGACCTGAGCAGGGGCAGGTGAGGCCCAGGGTGCCACACACCCCTCACCTCTCCGGTGGCCAAGGCCATGAAGTTCTCCACTGTCTTGGGCACCGTCTTGCCAAAGAGCCCGATGACGACGCGGCCCACATCCTCCTCTCCGATCCGCAGGTCAAAGAACACCTTGTGGGGGGCAGAGGAAAGTTGGGGGGATCAGGGGAGCCGGACTCACCTTGCTGGGCCAATCCACCCCCCGGAGTCCAACTCACCAGCTCCAACCAGGCCCCAAACCTCACTGGGTGAGGTTGGTTGGTGCCCCACCCCGCCGGCTGCATCCCCCCTACCAGCCTCACCGCTCACCCCAGCTGGGTCCGCCCCCAGCCCAGGCCCCCCCACCTCAGCTTCCCCAGAGTTGGGCCCAGCTGTCCCCAGGTCTCCTCCCCCCTTTCGGGTGCTACCCCCGACCCGCCCGCGCTGAACCCTTCCTCCCTCACGGCCTTACCCCTCTCTCCCCGTCCGGGCCCCCTCAATCCCAGATCCCTCCAGCCCATCCAGGGCCGCTCACTCCACCCTCCCCCCTCCCCCGGGCTCCCCCGCCCCATGCGGGCTCCCCCCACCCGAAGTCTTTCCCAATATCCCCCCGGCGGCCCCGCCTCGGCCCCCCCCCGACCTTGGCGGTGACCTTGGGTCCCTTCTTGCGCTCGTCGGCGCGGGAGGCCGCGGGCAGCAGGAGCAGGAGGGCCGCGCCCAGCGCCGCCGCCGCCACCAGCACCTTCATCCTGCGCCGCTCGCAGCCCGGCCACAGCGCCCGCCGCGCCGCCGGCATCCGGCCACGCCCGCCGCACACCCCCGCCCGCGCCGCGTCGTGGTACCGCCCGAGCTGCGCGCCCGCCCGCTCCGCCCGCCCGGGCGCGACCAACCGCGGCCACAGGGGGGGAACGTGGCACCTTCCGGCCGGGCGGAGCGCGGGCGTCTGCCACGTTGCCCCTCGCTGGGCGGCCGCGGCGCTGTCAATCAGAAGCGGAACGCGAGATGATTGGTCGCTGAGGGGGAGGAGGCGGGAGAGGGGCGGGACCGAGGGTGGCGATGGCCAATGGACGCGGCCGGAGGGCGGGAGCTGTCCCGGCGTGTCCCTGGTGTGTCCCGGTGTGTGCCCCGGGCCGCTGTCCCCGGGCCCGGTGTGTGCCTGGTGTGTCCCGGTGTGTGCCTGGTGTGTCCCGGTGTGTGCCCCGGGCCGCTGTCCCCGGGCCCGGTGTGTCCCTGGTGTGTCCCGGTGTGTGCCCCGGGCCGCTGTCCCCGGGCCCGGTGTGTGCCTGGTGTGTCCCGGTGTGTGCCCCGGGCCGCTGTCCCGGTGCGTCCCTGGTGTGTCCCGGTGTGTGCCCCGGGCCGGTGCGTCCCTGGTGTGTCCCTGCTGTGTCCCTGGTGTGTGCCCCGGGCCGCTGTCCCCGTGCGAGCCTGGTGTGTCCCGGTGTGTGCCCCGGGCCGCTGTCCCCGGGCCCGGTGCGTCCCCGGTAGCAGCAGCGGCGGCCCACCGGGCAGAGGGACATGGAGCGGCCAAAGGCGGTGACCGCTCGGTGCCCGTGCCCGCGGCCGGACGACGAGCCGAGCCCCCGGCGAGCCAAATGGCTGCGGGTCAATGTCTGAGCAGTCGCGTTAAAAAGATGCCACCCGAGGGCCAAACCACCTTTGAGAGCAGCTGGCACTGCCCCACACAGAGACATCCGCACTGGAACCGAGGTGTTCCCATGCTTGGAACCTGCTCCACAGTGATCTCTCGTGTGTGACATTTTGTCCCTTAATTCCCAGCCTTAAATGTCCAATTTTTAGCATGAGTTTTCATTTCCCGTTCCCAAAAATTTGTCTTGGCACATGTGTAGTCTGACAAGGAGATGAACCTCAATGTTCTCTCCCTGAACCTTGGAACCCGCATCTCCACCTTTATCTTTTTGGGGCTTGACACTGACCCAGACCTGATGAAAACCTAATTCCCACATGTGCAGCTAACACCAGGATTTGCAATCTCAGACTGATTTGGGTTGGAAGAGATCTTCACAGGTCCAATCTCTGCCATGGGCAGTGACACATTCAGTGATGGTGCTAAGCTGAATGTGGACACCTGCAACACCACAGACAATCCTGTGTACTTCCAGCCTGACCTCTCCTAGTATTTAAGAGGAATTTGGGCTTCTCTCACTCCTTCCTGCAGTTTTTATCCCACAGCCTTGCCAGGGGGGCAGGTCCCAGTACCCCTCTCCCTGTGGTCCCTCTCAAGGGCTGCCTCAGGACAAGGCATCCTGCATTCCAGGACACAGCTGAGGTGGGAATGTGCTGGCCCAGGGAGAAGGGAAATCAGTGCCACTGCACCTTGGCCGAGCTCCATGGGGCTGAACTGCCCATGGCTGTAAAGCACAAAGTGTTGAGGTCCTCTACAAGGTCTCACCCATGCGCTGCCCCCTCCAAGGGGAGCAGAGGGTGACACAAGTGCCCAGCAGAGCCAAAGGACAACAAAACACAAGTGCCGTGGTCAGGCTGAGGTAATAAATACATCTATTAATGGAGAACAATGCAGCAGTGCAATGTTTTATTGAAAAAAAATAATAATCATCTCACTTGATACCTCAGAAGACTGCATCGCAACGTTGGTAGGCCAAGAGCGGTGTCGGGGGCACCCGCGCAGGGAGCCCCCGAGAGCCCTCCCCTTGCCCGGGGTCTCCCGGCTGCTGACCACTCCCGGCAAGGAGAGGAGGGATTGCCCAGGTTAATGCCCTACGTCCTTCCACAGCATGGCTGGCTCTCCTCGTCACCTCCAAGCTCCCTGGGGACCGTGGTTCCCTCAAGCACAGGACCTGCTGTTAACCTGCTTTATTTTCTTTTTTTTTTTGATTTTTTTTTTGTTAAAAAGCCACCCCACATCTTTGCCCTTTTTTGAAGAGTCCAACGTACGATTATAGTGCAAGAGGGCTTGGTACAAGTGAGCATTACCAGCATGCCGTGGGGGGACAGTCCTCCCCTACAAACACATCATTGTAGGATTAAAAGAACACCGTATCTCCGGAGAGAAGCTGTAGTGGGTCACCATGAAACAGCTTTCAAACCAACCCACTTAAAAACAAGGTCAGGAAAATTTCTAAACAATCAAATACATTCACTTAAAAAAACAAAAAAAACCAAAACAAAAAAATAAACCGAAACAAAAGAAACCAAAAAACATTTAAGAACAAAACCTGTTGAGATGGCCCCTTTCCCCCCCACCCTCCCTCACCCTGCAAACACTTACATATGCTGCAACTACAAGCTGCTCCTTGAGCGGAGGCAGCGAGGAATGACCAAACACGGCAGGAGATGCAGAAGGAATCGAGTTCTGGTGACAGGCACTTAGTGGGGCTTGGGAGGGCAGCAACAGAAGTGTCTCAGGGCCCGGCTCCGTCGGCAGCGGGCAGGGCAGCTCCCCGGGGAGCGCCTGTGCCCCTGGACCCCCCTCCCAAGATGCCAAACCATGGTTTCCTACAGCAGAGAGGGGAATGCCTGTGCCAGAGATGCGGCTTCTGGGAGCCACTGGCAGCGGAGGAGTTTGGGAAGAGGAAGGTGGAATGTGACCATGGCCACATCCTCCCTGTGGCAGGAGGGGAGTGGGCCGCACGCCTGGCACATGCCTGCGGGAGGTGAGCGGTGCCCTTCCTGCCCCGTTCCCACCCCGGCCCACAGCCCGGCTGGAGGAAAAGTGCTTTGCTAAGGGGAAGGAGGTGCACGCGTGAAGCGAGGGCTCCGCGCCTCCATTGCGCTTGTTGGGATAAGGCATGGAGAGAACGCGGCGGAGAATGGAGAACAGATGCCGTGTGGGGATCCCAGCCAGGAGTGAGGCTTTTCCACCCTGGCACCACACCAGTGTCTGCCTGACTCAGGAATGCGTGAGGAGCAAGCCAAGAGCTTGCTGCCCAGGCTGATCTCCTGCCCTCTAAGCCTGCTCCTACCCAGCCAGGGAAACTGAACCTCCTGGCAATGCCACTCTGTGAACTCCAAGCTACGCAGATTATCATTAAACTGAATAAATGATAATGAGATCTAGTCTCTCCACTTCCTCCCTTCATGCTCTCTAGGATTTTGGGGTAAGCCAGGCCCAACTTTATGACAAATGAGCAGTTCCAGCCTGGTCTGGTGTCACACATGGAAAGACAAAGTCGAAGGAACCTATTCACAACCTCCCCAAAGCTGCCTGAGTTCTCTCACAGCCCTGCCACCTCTCCAGTAACCCCTGGCAGCCTCATCTCCTCCAATTTGGGCAACGCTGCAGTTGGATGCAAGATTTCACTGTTTTTCTGGGTGTGAAAAGCACCCCAAGCCCTTTCCTTGCTATTGGTTTGGCTCAAAGTGGTGCAGGAGAACCGTGGCTGCTCCGGGGGTGCAGAACTTGCGCCTGCCCCATGCTCACAGAGAGGATGTGAAGGCGATTCCAGTCAAACCTATCTGACCATCGGGAGATGGCAACAGTGTTAAGGCATGAAGTATCCTCTCCCCTGCTGGGGAAACTTTGCTCCCACTAATGTGTTCTTGCAGAAGGTTCCCAATCACCCCAAGGAGGGATTTGGAAAGGCTGCCTGGCTGCCCACACCGAGAAATGCCCAGGCTTCAGGAAATGGCTGTTTCTCAGGAACCTCAATCCTGATCTACCTCTTAAACCAGCACAAATTCATCAGGATCAGCAAAGCCAGTGCTGTTCCCTCTGGCCCACGTTGGGTGACAGCCTAGCGTCTCCCGGCCCGCTGGGTCAGGCACGGTGTAGGAAACCATGGAAAGGACATTCACTGGCAGCTAGGAAGGGTGATTGGAAATTCAAGTATGCTTTCCTCAGCGCATGGCCCAGGGTGGGTGTCGGGAGCCCCAGACTGGCACGAGGGTCCTGGGCATCCCCACTCAGGGGCATTCCATGCACCCCACCGTCCTCCCCGCTGGATGTCTGCCTGCGCTGGCGCGGCCACGCAGAGATCCACAGATACAATGTGCATCTGTAAATGCTAAAAATAATAAAAAGTGCAACGACGTCAGCTTCTTTAAAACAATCCACACTGCTCTGTTACTGTCAGAGGAGGGAGGTGTCAAGGGAGCCGGAAAAAAAACCCTAACTGGAACAGTAGATTGCAAATTTCTCACAGCTTGCACATTACAGTGTAACTGTTCCCAAGGAGCCATAGAGGGAACCTGTCTCTTCCTGCTGCAGCAGTCAGGCCCTTCTCCCAGCAACTCTCCTGCCTGCCCCGCATCCTCCTGCCCTCTCCACAGCCAATCGAGCCTATGGGATTTCTTCACTTAAATTAAGGAGGGAGGAGGACAGAGGAGCAGAGTGCAGGGGAGGGAGGGGAGGAAAGTGAGCAGGAACTAAGCACAGTCCTCAGGTTTGTGTGAACGATGCCTTCGCCGTAAACAACAGGAAGGAGGGTCAGCCAGCCAGCCCCCCTCCCAGGGCGACCAAGACCTGAGCCAGCCACAGTCCTGGTCCCAAAAGGAGCTTCAGGCTTGGAGTGAACGAGGGAGACCATTCAGCAGATCCACCCCAGAGTGGTTTGTTTTGGAACGTTTTCTTCTCTTTTTGGTTTAAAATGTCACTTTTTTTTTTTTTTCTCTCTTCCTCCTATGCCTCCTCCTCCTCATCCTCCCTCCTAAAGAGAAGCCCCTTGCAGTGAGACAGGGCAGGAGCTGCAGGCATGGTGGTTCCTGCAAGGCCCAGGAGGCACCGGTCACTTGTGACGCTGAGCCGTCTTCTTCCGTTTCCTCTTAAAGAAGCAGCAGCACCTGGGGCACAAAGGACAAGGAGAGTCAGCCCCGCGCCTGGCACCCCTGCGATGTCCCCGCCATGTGCCCACCATCCCCCCGCCTGTCCTCATGCAACAGCACCTCTGCCCGCCCAGCCCAGGCCCCACCACGTTGCTGGTACGGGGGGCAGGTGCTGGTGGGTGGATGACACCACCAGCCCGGACTGGGAGACCAGCCACGGCCAGCTGGGGTGTCCCACTGCCAGGCCCCACAGTGCTGGCCGGGCTTCTCCCTCCCAGGCTCCACTGGAGCAGCAACACAAGGAGCCATCTGGGAAAGCAGTAAAACAGGGACCCAGGTGCTCCACTCCCCCTGTCACACCCCAGAGGAAGTGGACTGGGATGGCGAGCCCTGGCTGCTCTTCCCAGCCATGAGAAGTTTAGTTTTCACCACCGTTCACTAAAAAAACAAGTTCCAAAGAGACCTTGGCTCAGGGACCAGGTTTCTTTACTGAACCTTTCACGATAACCAGAGCTTCCACCTCGGATCAATCACTCAGTGCTGGGATGCAGAACCCCTGCTTCTTCCCCCATCCGATGCGAGGGAGGTGCACAGGATGTGGGGAAGCAAGAAGGATGGAGAGTGGAGGCTGAGGTGGGGAGAGGAACGCCCAACCCAGCTGAACCGTAAGGAGCGGTGGGTTCCCTGTGGGATACACTGGGAGCAGTTGGCCAGATCCTATACTCCTGCTGGCTTCCTACAGGATTCCTTGGTGTTGAACATGTATCTACCTTTCTACCCTCAGCCCACGGTCAGGAATTCTCTGCACCTCTGTGAGAGTTCTCCATCTGCTGGGACAGCTGTCCCTGGAGAAGCCCGGGTGATTCTGGAAGACTGCTCTTCCAGGCTGCTGGAAAGGATGCCAGGATAAGCAACCAGAGTAGACCACTAAATCACAGAAGATCCTGAGTTGGAAGAGACCCACAAGGATCATCGAGTCCAACTCCTGGCTCTGTACAATACAGCCCCAAGAATCCAACCGTGTGCCTGAGAGTGTTGTTCAAACATGAGGATGCAAAGACCTTTTTTTCCTACAACCATCTGTTGCAGGCTAAAAACATTCCAAACCACTCTAACATCTTCTCCATACTATTTTTCACTGGGTCCTTCATGGAATGTCAGCATTATACCCCTGTCCTCTCAGAGCTGGAGGAACTCTCATCCAGATGCTTGTCCCTGGGTGCAGGAGCCTCACTCCGGGGTGCAAAAGCGATGGGTGAGCACCACCTGCTGTGGGCGGAGCCTGCCAGCACAGATGGACTGCTTGGGAGAACAAACAACTCCCCCTGTGACATGGAGAGCTCCCATAGCCCTCCCCAAGAGGAGGCACCCCTCCCACTGCATGGACTGATGTCCATGATTTGTCTCTAGGCTCCTGAACAGGCCCGGTTTGGATGTGGGATGAGGAGAAATGCAAAGCCCTTGACCTTGCAGGGCAAGTGGTGCCTCCATTGCTGCCCACCCACCCTGAGGTGTTTGTGTGCCACCTCAGCACCCCCAGCCAAGGCTGGAACCCCGCCCCAGGACGGCATTGCTCTGGCATTTTGTTGTCCTGGGCCATCTGCCCCCATCTCCTGCTTTAGCCTGTCACAGTATTTCTCTCCCACAGTAGCCACCACCTTCCTTCATGGCTTGGGCGATGGTGAGTAAGGGGGACGTCACAGGGAGAGGATGGAGGATGCATGAGTGATGGCTTTGCATGCAGCGGGTAAGGGAAGAAGGGGCTGAGCAGCACTCGACTCCTTGGGCACTGAACAAAGGGAGCTGACTGACTGCTGGCTGGTTTTCCTTGTGACTGTCTTTTTAGGCTCTTACTCAGAGGTCCAGGGAAGGGTTCAGGAAAGGAAGTCCTGGCAGTTCAGACAGGCAGAGGCAAAACACCAAAATAAAAGGATAAGGCAGGCTGACAATTACAGAACGTGATCTCTCTGCATGCAGACGATGCCCAAGAGAACAGCCCCAGACTATGACATACAGAGAAGCCAGAGATGCCAGAGGTATTGGAGGCGATGCCTATGGAGAGCAGGGCAGAGTCAGTCTCCCATCCAACAAGGACATTCCTCGCCGCACACGGGCTTGGTCCCCTCACTCTGTGGCAATTCCCACCCATCAGTCCTCCCTGGCGCCTACAAACTCATCTGAGTATCTGCTTGGTCCTCCACTTACTGGGTACGTGGTTTCCCCAAGGGGCTCCTCCTGGTTCAACCTGAGACTGAGACACTACAGCTGCAGCTTCAAAACCCCGATAAAGCCCCAAGCTGGGCTTGGACCAGTGCTAATCCCAACCTTTCCACCCCTTCTTTCCTGGAGAAGCCCATTCACCTGCACCTCAGCTGGGTGGAAAGGAGCCACCTCCCACCTACCCTCTCTGAGTAGGGGCTCTGTTACTAATGAGGACTCCCTGGCCTTGTCCTTCCATGCTCTCTGGCCTGTGCTTCTCCAAGAAGAGACT
The DNA here is from genome assembly GCF_000738735.6 of Corvus cornix cornix. NCBI lineage: Eukaryota > Metazoa > Chordata > Aves > Passeriformes > Corvidae > Corvus > Corvus cornix. The sequence goes on from NC_046340.1 coordinate 19,918,523, forward strand.
TTCCAAGGAAGCGGCTGGCCCCTCTCCTCGTTACCCAGTGCAGGGTTTTCCCTTTGTAACCGTCTGCGTGAGGAATTCCTGCAAGAGGCTCAGCCAGCTTAGGCCCGACTCTGCCCAACTCCATCAGGCATCATCTGCTCACGGACGTAAACGTTTGGGGGAGATGGAAAGCCAAATAGGAAAGGATTAAAATCCGATTTTGCATCCATCCATTCAGAGATTAGCTGAATCCCTCAGCCTAGTGTGGCCGGTTGGACACAGCCCATGCCCTCCCCAATATTGCACGTGGTCCTAAAATCAAAACAGCTCTGGGTTGGCTTTGACTTTGTGCCTTTTTAGCGTTTGGTGGGTTTGGTTTTGCCAACCCCAGTCTAGTCTGGTCCGCTCCCCCTTGCATGTGGACTGGAGAGAGGGACTCACCACAAGTTGAGCATTTTCAGGCAGCTACAGAGAGTGTAGAGAAAAAACACAGAAAGGAAGAAAGAGCGATTAGTTCACAGAGGTGGGATGGAAGCGAGTCACCGCAGCCATGCAAACATGCAGTGCAGAGTGGCAGACACACACCAGGCCTGCCCGCCGCCCGCCCCAGCACTCACACCACTCTGTCCTCGCCACCTCTTCCGTGGGCGTGAGGCCTCCGACAAACACCCGTTCTCCACAGAGGCACCAGCCCCGTCAGGTTCTTATCTGGGGCTGGGATCAGAAAGGGACTCCGGGCCACCATCTGCTCTTGTCCCCTGCAGCTCCAGCAGCAGAAGGGCCTGATGATGGATCCACACCTGGGACCTGCCCTCCAGCGAAACCCACAAGCCAGAATCCAGAGCTTTTCTCCAGCACACTCCAAGCAGAAGCATTTGCATTTGCTCTGCCTGTGGAGTGCCAGGGAAAGCCCATCTCAAAACACAGAGCCCAGCTCCAGCTCCAGCTCCTGCCAGCTCTCTCTGGCACCCTGTTCTGCAGAGCAGAATCCCAAAATCCTTTGCTCTTCTTGTGTGCCTGAGGGGATTTGTGATCAGAGATGTGAGGAAAGACAAAGTCCTCCCTGTGGCAAGCAGAATGAAGTGATCTACGCTTGGGAATTACAAGAGACCCCAAACCTGTCAGTGCAAAGCAGCTTATGCTCTGCTTCCCAGCACCTCCAAAACCAATCTGGGAGCCCACAAACAAGGGTTGGAGAGAGACAGGACAGCTCCATGTGCTGTGGGACAGGGCCTGGGTGGCACAGCTCCTTCCCACCTGCCTTGACGTCTCCCCTGTACACAGAGTGCGAGCTGGACCTGGCCTCACTGCACGAACACGGGCTGGAGATGTTCCTGGTTCTTCCTTGCACTGGGCTGTTGGATCAGAACTGTTGAGGGTGACAGTCTGCCCCATCCTAGGAGCCGCATGCCTGGGGCGACCCCCTTCAGAGCCCATGACGCCAAACTGATGGTCTCTGCCAGCCACACAACCCATATCTAAGAGGAATGTTGACCACTCTGGAAGCTGCTCCTCAAGATCTCCCCCTCCCTGCCACCTTGATGAGGAGCCTGCACCAAATCCGAGGCTTCTTGGGCTGGGAGGAGAAGGTTTGTCTGTGGGCTTCTACCAGTGAGCAAGATCCCACACACGCGCTTCCCAAGGGACTGGGGAATAGAGAGCGAAGACCTTCAGGACAACCAGCACAGATGACACATACCTAGGGACCTTTTCCATCCAATACACCCTTCCTCGCACCCGCCACTTTTCCTCTTCACCCAGAAGTGCCAGCAAAGGCTGAGGTAAACAGTGGGGGACAAGTGGCACCACTATCACCCAGTGAAATAATAACCAGGCAGCTGGGCCACGTCTCAGCACCAACCTGTTCAAAGTCAGCCCTGGGCCTATTGGCCCCTCGCTTGGAGAGCGCCAGAATTCTGTGCGGACCCTGCAGTGACAGGTCCTGGTTTAGTTCAGAGGCAGCGAGAAGGTGCAGAAGGTGACACGATGGTGCTGGATGCAGGACAGGAGCCAAAATGGTCAACGCAGCAGCTCTGACAGCAGCTCTCACTTCTGACCACAAGCTACAGGAGAGGTCAGCTTAGAGGGAGCACTTCCTCCTCCACAAGCTGCTTCTGGTTCCTTTCACTCAGCTTTTACAGGGCTGGACCAAGAGAACCCCAGGGAGAACTACCCATCCCTGCAGGAGTCACTTCCAGACTGGATACCTGGCACCCATCTCTCACAGCCAGAAATGAAGTGACAGCTCTCAGACCACTGATCTCTTTGCTGAGCTGTCTCGAGCTACTCCTACTTTCACAGCATGAGAGCACAGCGCGTTCTCCCTCTGCAATGGGGGACACTCACTGGGATTCCTGAGATCAGCTCCTGGTATTTTGGTATCTGTGCTCCTGAAATGTCTATCTGGCAATACATGCTCTGAGTAAAAGTTATGTTCTCCAGGCATGACAAGTGTCAAAGAGAAGCAGCAGCAGCAGCAGCACTGAAGGCACCATGCACAAAAGCAGCAATATGCAAGGAAAAGGGCACGGGACACGAGCATTGAGGACTTTGCCACACAAAAACGTCCCCACTCGCTTCCCAGGAGAAGGATTAATGACCAACCAGTGGAAAGCCTGTTGTAAAGGAAACTTACTTAGCTTCCTCCACCACCTCCACCTCCGCCTGCGCTGTGATGGGCGCGTTGGAGTGTGCTCCTGTTGGGTCATCCACATTCAGCTCCCCGTTGGTTGAGCTCACCACCTGCAACACAAAGGAACACCCCGTTCATGAGGCTCCCTGGCAAGAGCTGCTGTGGGAATGGGAAATCTGACGAGTATCTGTTTGCTCCTGTCTCTTTGCACGCTCTCAGGAGGCTCCTGGGCTTCATGGGTGCCTTGGAGTCTCCAGGCTGGAGCAGCCAAAGCAGAGCAGCAAGCAGGGGGCTATGTGTGGGTTCCCTAGCTCACATTCCTGTGCCCAGCACATGACTTGGCATCGAGAGGCCCCTCTGGGAGCGCAGGCACTGGTGTGAGCACTGACTGCCAGCCCTACCTACACACGTGAGCTGTATGATGCTGATTGTTTTCTCCTGACATTTTTACAGGTGAGCAGCTCAGTCCCATTGCCTGACAGTACTGTGGGCAGAAGCCTCATTCCTTAAGTCTCATTCCTCACACAGCCAATCTTGGGAATTATGTCCTCGCCCCAAAGCTACCGACACAGTCCCTCATCTCTTTTTGCCTCATACCTTCGATGATGGCTCACTCCAGCTTTTCCATTACAGGGATAACCATCCAGCTCCCCAGCTCCCAGCAGCTCCACTGTTGAAGATTAGGATTACTGGTTTTTTTCTTTCTGTCAGGGAATTTTGTCCCATCTGTTGCCTAAGAGTGGCACAAGAAGTGGCCACAAAAGAAGTGGCCAAGGAGGGGGAAGGGTGCAGTTGGCTACTCTCTTAGATGGGGGGTTTTCTCTTGGGAAGGGCACAGATACCTCCAGATTTTGGCTGGGGGGTGAGGGGCTGGGCTCTACTCCTCGCTCACTCTCTCGCTCTCGGATTGGAGGGGAATGGTCGAGTTGCTGCTACTGTGGGGGAAAATTCACTACCACTGTGGAGTCCAGCCTTGTACTGCTTTTTCCTTACTGTGGGTCAGCCTTTGCTCGTAAGAGCAGCTTTTGAACTGGGACCTCATTAACACCCTACCTAACTGGAAAGGACCCTCACCATTTGTTCAGGTGCCTCAAGGGAAAAACCCGGGACTCTGACCCCCTCTCGCCTTCCTGGAGGGCACCTGTGCAGCAGCTGCCGCTGCCCAGCACCGCTGCTTTCTCTGCTACTGCTTCGGGCTTTTTTGATACACATTAACCCAGCACCCTGTGCCAACCCTGACACCCCACAGCTGCTCCTACAGCTGCGGAGTTTGTGATATATTTCGTTTGCCACCCCAGGGTGTGTGTTGGTGTGACCCAGCCCACTGAGGGGCTGGGGCTGCATAATGCCAATCAATCCCAGCCCATCCCCTGGATCGAGTTCCCCGAAGAGGCAGACTCAGAGGGTGGGTCGATGGGCAGCTCAGAAGCCTAAGCCGCACCCCCTGGGCGGTGCCCGGGTACAAGCCGCCTCCCCCGCTTCGGGAAAATTCTCGGTTACTCGGTTGTTCACTGGTTCTCCGTTATAACTCCCGCCTCTCGGTTTACCCCCAGTGGTTCTTGTTAAATTGTATCCTCCCCCTGGCTTGTAACTCATTGGTTGTTTTCCCCTTTTGCCACGGTTTTCAAATTCCCTATAAAACTGAGGACAAGCCTCAGCGGGCGATCCCATCACATTCCAAACCTGTTAGGAGTCAGACCCGAACAGCCTCTCTCTTCCTTTGTCTCCGAGCTAACGTGAGCCGATACCATCGGTTACTGCCATGCTCCCTCTGCAAAGAAGCCAGCTAGCCAGCTCAGCAAGCAGCTCTTTTCCTGATGCTGAAGTCGCTTCAGCGACGCACAGAAGAACGCAGCTGGAATCTCTCTGACTGGGGGCTCACCAGAGCTTGTGCCTCGAGCACAAGTACTGCGTTAGGTGTGCACATCCCTGCCATTCCAACCTGCTGCTCCGAGGATCCTGCTGCAGTCCATTTCACCATCCAGAGGGGAACCAGGACCGGCTGCCCCTGGGGGTTTGTACAGGAAGCCTCTTCTCCATCTCTCCTGCCGGCTCTCCCGCCATCACCGCGTGAGGGAGAGAGGCGGCCGAGCTGGCGCCACAGCGCCCCCTGCAGGCGCGGGGAATCCCCGCAGCCGCCCTGCCCGGCCGGGAGCCACCAGCGCCCCTGGCGGCCGCGAGCGGAACTGCACCGAGGGGAAAGGGCCTGCGGCCGGGAGAGGCCGGCCCTGGGCTCTGCTGCTGCTCGTTGGTGCTGCCGGTGTTGGTGTTTGTTTGTCTTGTTACCCACACACATACCAGTAAAGAACTGCTATTCCTTTTCCCTTAATTTCAAAGTTATAATAATTCAGAGGGAAGGGGGTCATACTCTCCATTCCAAGGCAGGTTCCCACCTTCCTTGGCAGACACCTGTCTTTCGAACCAAGACATCCACATAATTTTCTGGATAACTAATCACTGCTTCATTACCACAACAACCCCCAAAGCAACCTGCATGGGATGAAAGTTTGCCCGGGCCTTCCATGCTTCACCTGGATGTTAGCACAAGCTCCGGCACCTTGCTGTGAAAACCAGGAGCTGCTCTTGGCTCCAGAGCTGTAAGGATGCCCGGTTTCCACCCCCCGCTTCTCCTCTTCACCTTTCTATACGGTAAAAGGAGGCATCTCCCATGGGGTGGAGGTAGGGGTGGTACCCAGAACTCCTGGTGGCTCCAGATGATCTGACCACCAGGGATGAAGGGAAGGAAGCCCTTGGTGCAGACGTCCCCTAGTCAGCACGCTACCTTAATTTTGAACACTTCAGTCCTACCAGGAGCTGCTGTTTCTGCCAACCAGGCCCCTCGGGCTCTGCCAGGACAGGTCAGGACTTGGCTCACGGTGCTCAGAGCTCTCCTTGAGTGACAACTCCTTGGTCCTCACCCCTTCCCTGACTCATCACGCCTGGGCTGCCCCAGGTTCTCCAGACCCCCACACCTCCCATGCAGCTCTGCAGAGCGCTGGCACTTAATCGCGCTGTTCCCAGGGCTCTTCCCACACTTTGTTCAGCTACTTGTTAAATTCCATTTTACAAAAGGCTTTGATTTTCCTCCTCACTTTTCACGTGCCACCACTTCATTTTCATGTGGCAAATTCCACCTTAAAGGGAATGGCGGCTCGAAGCTGCTGACCTGCCAAGGTCCAGCACGAGCTGGGGCGTCTGCTGAGGAACAATTCCAGCCTCTGCAGTTTAGCAGCCACACACAGCTCATTTCCTGTTCTCAACTGCAGATAAGCAGGATTTTAGTGCTTACAGTGGCACAAGGAGCTCATAAACTGCTCAGGTTGGCAACTCTTCCCATCTGATTCCTAGGGCTGCTTCAGTCCTGCTGTCACAAGGAAACATTCCCCTCACATAAAAAAATATGAATAAAAACGTCTACTCTGTTCTGAGTGCTGAAGTTGCACAATCACAGAATGGTTTGGGTCAGAAAGCACCTTTTACAGTTCATCTAATCCTACCCCCTGACATGGGCAGGGACACCTCCACTAGAACAGGTTGCTCTAAGCCCCATCCGGCCTGACCTGGGACACTTCTCTGGGTCACTCTCTGCTCACATCTGAGAGCAGCTACACATTCATCAGGTCCACCTTATCTTTGTTTCTCTGCTACCCAGTAAAATATCTTTAAATTAAGAGGACCATGGCTAATCAAGCCAAAAACGCATTGAACCCAACTCAGTATCAGGAATAAGTAAAAATGTCAACCTAATCTGCATTTTCCTCAGGGACATCCTGCACTACCCATTTCCTTGGCTCAGCTCTGTCCTGCTCCAAGCACTAATTCCCATTTCACCAGAGCCAGTGTTCAGGGCGTTGTGTCTGACAGCAGAACCAGCTCTCACAGCAAAGCTCTGCCAAAGAGGCAGCGGTATCAGAGTTCTGGTTTGCTTGGATGACTCCTGCACCTTCTCTCCACCTTGTCCAGCCAGCTCACTCTGGCTTTAGTGCCAGAAGGTCCCTCAGTGAGCCTGAGTGACAACCAGGACAGGTAAGGCTTCACGAACAGGAATTTTTCAGGAATTTTCCAGGAATTTAAAAAGACTGGTAGTGCTGGCGCCAACATTGTCTGTTGCACATCCTCTGCTCATCTCCTTCCAGTGGAACCCTCTGGAGATCCACCTTGTGCCCACCGTGCCCTCAGACTGGTGGTAGTCTTCCTTAGAACAGCTCAACTCTTTTCCCAACATTAATGGGGATAATGTCCAACAAATCCTACTTCAGCTTCCTGTACTGCCCTAGAGCACCTCCAACATAGGGTAGAGGGTGCTTTATAGACCAGACCTACTAATACCACTCCTTTCTGTCTTCAGTTTAACAAATTTGAATTCAAAACAGCTTAAAAAAATTTGTTGAAACAGTAAAAGCCACGGTGCTGGACATCACAGCTCGGGTCCCTCCCAAACCACAGCTTGAGCATGACATACGGGACAGGACCAGTGAAATCGCTCTCCTGACTGCAACATTGCTGCAATTTGAGGAGAATTCAGGGGGTTTAACACAAAGGCTGCACACAACAGGAGGAAGAGGTACCTGCACTGATCCTCCATGTCGATCCGCAGCCAAATGAGATGTCAAGTACGAGGTATTTGTCTGCCGGCTCGGCTGGATTTCCCACTCCCCTCGGCGATCGGATGATGCCTGCTCAGGAGTTCAGGAGCATGAGAGAAAGAGAAGAGAGGGCAAAAGGTGAATGAGAAGAAATAAAGGTGTGTTGGTTAGTGAGTTAGTTTCTTTGCAGAAAGCAAGGTATTTACACTTTTAGCTGGTCTAAAATTCCCCTTTACCAAGTGCACTCATTATTTACCTCCATGGTGGCTGCAGTGATCCACTGTGTGAGTGGATTTCATCTCTTCTAGCTGCTGAATGAAGGGGAAGATCTATTCTGGAATTAATTTCTTTAGACAACTTCACTTCCATGGATTTCAGCACAGCCACAATCACACCGACAGTATTTAACTACGTCTGTCAGGCCACACACACCAGAGCACTTGGCATGGCAGCAAGATGAGATTCACAAGCTCAACCTCCCTCAAATACATCTTTTAAAACTAAAATTTGCAACATAAACCAAAGCCAAACATTTCATTTCACCCAAAGACAGTTCCACACACTGATTCACCTGTGCAGTGCAGAAGGAAACATCCACCACACCTGCTTGACTGGAGAGAGGGTTGGGGGCTTTTTGGGTCTCTGCAGAAAAGTAGATAAGAAACTTTGGCTAACAAGTTTCCTCTTTGTTCCCAACAGATGTAAAGGTCAGGTGATTTAAATTACTAGAATTTCATCTGTTTTATTAGAAGAATCACTTTGCACTTGCACATGAAGCTCTGGTGGGTCACTACTGAAGGTTAGGATTTTTCCTTTTGTTTCTTTCTCTCTTGGAATTTTGTCCTATCTGTTGCTAAGAAACAACAACTACCCATACTTAAGAGAACAAAAGACGTGGCTGGGAGGAGGAGGGGGAAGGGTGCAGCTGGCTACTCTCTTACCTGAGGGATTTTCACTTGGGAAGGGCAGAGTTACCACGAGATTTTAGGCTGAGGAAAGGGGATGGGGCCAAGCCCCTAGCTCCCTTTCTCTGTCGACATCGGAGGAGGACCGTCAAGCTGTTGCTTATGCGGGGAGAATTCACTGCCACAGCCAGAGCCCAGCCCTGTATTGCTTCTTCCTTACTGTGGGTGAGCCTTTGCTCATAAAAGCAGGCGTTGGACTGGGACCTTGTTTTCACCCTACCTCACTGGAAAGGACCCTCACCATCTACTTGGGTGCCTCAGGGGAAAACCTGGGACCCTGAGCTCTAAGCCCCTCCGAGGGACCCTCTCCTGGCCGGGTTCAGGATCTGGGCTGCCGCTGCCCAGCCCCACTGCTTTCTCTGCTACTGCTCCGGGTTTTTTGCTACACTCTAGCCCCGCACCCCCTGCCCCCAGCTCCTGCTACAGGTGGGGAGTTTCATTTGCTACTCCGGAGTCTGCTCATCCCTGCTGTCCCGGCTGCCACGCCGAGGCTCCTGCTGCAGCCCATTTCGCCATTCAGCTCGCCCGCCATCACCGCGTGAGGGAGAGAGGCGGCCGAGCTGGCGCCACAGCGCCCCCTGCAGGCGCGGGGAATCCCCGCAGCCGCCCTGCCCGGCCGGGAGCCACCAGCGCCCCTGGCGGCCGCGAGCGGAGCTGCACCGAGGGGAAAGGGCCTGCGGCCGGGAGAGGCCGGCCCTGGGCTCTGCTGCTGCTCGTTGGTGCTGCCGGTGTTGGTGTTTGTTTGTCTTGTTACCCACACACATACCAGTAAAGAACTGCTATTCCTTTTCCCATAGCTTTGCCTGAAAGCCCCTTAATTTCAAAGTTATAATAATTCAGAGGGAAGGGGGTCATACTCTCCATTCCAAGGGAGGTTCCTGCCTTCCTTGGCAGACACCTGTCTTTCAAACCAAGGCAGTCACCCAGCTTTGATGATAGCACATCCAGCACTCACCTAAGACCCAGGAGGATCTCAGCACACCTGAACCCAACTGACCACTGGGAAGAACGGTTCCCAAGACTGGGAAGTGTGGGACAAACAGATCTGTGCTGGCCTCAGGCCTCAGCTGAATGAGACACCACAGATCTGGCCAAGAAACAAGAGGATCCAGTGAATAAACCCAGGTTTTGAGCAGTGAAGGTGAAGGCTCCAGACACCTTAGAATAAACTTCAACAATCACTAGCAAGTTGTCATTCAATTAGAGCAGGAGCACATACAAAAAGTAGGAGAATTAAAAGAGAAGTCTCCATAAAACATCCATTGTTGCTCCCTTTGCTCTGACTGCCTCATGGAGTGACCAACGGGGCTGCTCTTCCAAACAGGCACCAAAACCAAGAGCTATTTCCCTAGAGGTAGTTTTGTCAATAGGATCATAGAACGGTGTGGGTTGGAAGGGACCTTAAGGTCATCTTGTTTATCAAATCTTCTCACTACACGTTCCTCCTGTCAGCCTGAGATGCTGCTCACACCTTTTGTCCTTGGTGACATCCAAAGGAGAAGCATCTCCCTTGGAATATTTTTTTTAACGGCTGTAATTCACAAGATTAGGAACAATTGGAGAATTTAAATGCAGGTTTTATGAGCTCGTGGAAAGCACATATTGAGTGCTATTCTTCCACGGCATCAGGTGGCTTGAGTAGCCCAGGGAATGAAGCTACATCAGCACTGGGAGAAGCCTGGGAGCCTGGAAGCAATTTCCAGGAAAGGCTCCCAGTAGCCACAAGAGCCAGATTTGTCTCTTTTAGCTCTACATCCAAGTACCTGACAAACTGGGTTTGAAGTTGGCTTGAGCTGAGCCGAACACAACCTAAGGAGCGACACCAAGGAAGTGGTGCCATTAAATTCAGAATAGAATAGAATAGAATAGAATAAAATATTCTGAGCTGGAAGGGACCCAGAAGGACCATCAGTCCGACTCCTGGCCCTGCACAGACACCCCAACAATCCTACCCTGTGCCTGAGAGTGTTGTCCAAACACTCCTGGAGCTCTGGCAGCCTTGGGCCATGACCATTGCTTGGGGAGCCTGGGCAGTGCCCCAGCACCCTCTGGGGGAAGAACCTTTTCCTAATATCCAACCAAAACGTCCCCTGACACAGCATGGGAGCATCAAGTTCCCATTAACACTCATCACCCTCCTACCAGCTTCCATGGCAAGACTAAAGACTAAAGAGGAGGAAGAGCTCACTCACTTTTGATTAAAACCCTTCACTTTCCAGAGGAAAAGGCTACAAAGGGGAGATCCCACCTTAGCTCTTTACAGGGAGCCAAATATTGTAAGAGAGAATCTGCAGTTATTATACCCAAGAAGAAAAATTAGGCCATTAAATCTGGAGGCCCAAACCCACGCCTCCAATTCACTGCTCGAGATGTTTATATTATTTTGCCTTTTTCCTTTAGAGAAATGCTTTGCTCAAGACTTTAAAGGAAAATCCCTCGGAAGAGAGTTGTTTGTGTTTTGGTGAGAAGAACCTGATTTCCCCCATGTTATATTAAATAATTCATCATCCTAAGTAATGTTTAAGTGAAAATATGACAAAAGCTGCTGTGCAATCCAGCATCCGGACTACCCGTGCGGCTCAGGAGAACGAGGCCTGCAGGCTGCCTGCATATTTTGGGATTTCTTTGGGTCTTTGTGAACTAAAATGCCTGAAAACGAAGCCAGGTGTCACTGTGCTGTCAAGGCAACACGATGCCTCACACATACACAGCATGAATGTCTGTGGTCAAGGTGGACAATGGGAAACTGGCTGGACAATCCTCCCAAAACCAAGGGGTTACTGCATCCATCAGGGAATTTATTAAAGCAGATGACTGTATCAGGGCTCACACTCCAGCCCACACTGATCACACATGCTGCAAACAACCCGGCTTCCTACAGCAACACCCCAAGGAGGGGCCATCTCGAGTGTAGCTGATGGACTGGGATGTATCCTACCTTATGTTAGCTGTGTGACCCTTCAGAGCCCAGGAAGGCTGAGCCCAGGCTGGTTGTTACACCTCATGCTCGGTTCTGCACCCACAACCCCTAGCTCGAGGAACCAAGCAGAACATGGAGGTTGGAGGAGAAGAATAAGCCCAGAACCACTCCCTGGGAATAAGAGCAGCAACAGCTCCAGCTGGGAGCTGCAGTTGGAGACCTACTGAACGTCTGAGAATTCTGTTACCACAGAAAATCCAAACTCTCAACGCCAACAAAACAGTACAATGAGAAAGGAGAAAATGGGGAATTCAGCTTCCCTGTGGCAGCTCATCCACACCATGATGCCTTCCTGAGGGTTCTGCCCTGCCTGTCCTTCGTGCTCTGCAACACTCACACTATGAGCTGGATGCCCTGAGAAGGACATATGGATGTTCTTGGGACACACATCCCTATCGCAACCACACGCTCCGTGGGCAGAGGGCACCTGGGAACAGGCTGCCAACAGCACAACTCTCAGTCTGCTCCACCGTCCATGTGCTATGAGTAAAAGCACCCCAAAAAATGTGGTAGTCAGGGAGTCTGACCAGGCTGGATCATCAACTTTAACCTGTGTTACCCCATTCCAAACTGGACTCTGGCTGGCTCACGATCCCGAGGAATTCCACTGGTTGATACCTTATTTCAACAACGTGTTGCTTTGACAAAATTCTCCTCAAATCATAATCTCTAAATTAAGCAGGAATTGTCCGTGCCATGACCAAGAATCAGCCCCAGCCATCTATAGTGCCATGTGGCTTCTGCTTCTCCAGTGCCAGAGGAGTTGGGAGAGGAGCCAAGCGATGCACCTGATTGCGAAGGGCCTGTTGCGATGGTCGGTCCCGGTGGATGTGGCTGTCTCTTGTCACTGCAGACGTCCCAGAATCTACATGGACAGATCCCACGGGAGTAGGCTGGAAAACAAGGTGTTGGTCAGGGTGAGGACTCTCACATGTGGAAACGCACCTTGTCAAGCTGGTAGGAAGCAGAAAAACATCAAAACACTGCCCAAAGGAACCAAGGAGAATTACAGCCAGGGCTATAAATTCTCTGTGATTTACAGACATGAGATTTGATGGTGGACACCAGCACCACATGTCTCTTATAAAAATTAATTAAGAAGATACAGTTAGGTGCCTGTTTCAGTGTCAGATCACACCTAGTGCGTCTCACACAGAATTATTACAACTGAAAATATACAGACTTGTTTTCCTCATCCCATCGTCTCACCACTTGTAAAAATCACGCTTGCATAGAAACAGGACGTGTTAAAATTAAAGCTTCATCTGCTCTCTTCTCACCAAAGTCATAATCCCTGCTCCCAACATCGAGATCTCCATGGCAACCACCGCAGTTGTCAGCAATAGCACGCTTGTCTTACAAGGTGCTCTTTATCAATTGCCTTTGTAATTAAAGAAAAATGAAGAGAAAATCTTGATTCACAAAGGGAATGATTTCTTAGGAACTCTGCTAAGCACAGAAAGCATTGGGAATGCTAAATATAGTTGTGACAGTAAAGCACTGGCAGTGGTACCAAGTTTAGCACTGATGGCATTTGATCTGGCACCAGTGACAATTCATTTACACATGTCATTACTGGTTTTTGGGGTGGATCATGAGCAGAATGACCCAAAACAAAGAGCTTTAGATTCTTCTGCCATATTTCCCATAACACATCCTTTGCCCAAGGTCTTTCTGAGTTTAACTGGCTTTTGATGATAAAGGTGACACAACGAGATCAGGGTCATGGTCCACATGGAGTCATGGAACTGCTAAATGGAGGTTGGTTACTCCCACATTTCCTTGCCATGTGCTGTACAGAGCTGGTTTGGCCACTGAGTGTCCTCCAAGATATTCTGAGTTCAGGAGAAAAAGTTTAGATTAGATATTTGGGAGAAATTCCTTCCTGTGAGGGTGGCAAGGTTGCCCAGAGAAGCTGTGTCTGCCCTTGGATCTCTGGAAGTGTCCAAGGCCAGGTTGGACAGGGCTTGAAGCACCCTGGGATAGTGAAAGGTGTCCCTGTCCATGGCAGGGGGTTGGAACAAAGTGGGCTTTAAGATCCCTTCCAACCCAAACCATTCTGGGATTCTGCTATTCACTGAACATCCATCAGAGCCCTGCCTGGACCTCCCGGACCTTTCCAAAGGGCACATGACCATTACAGGGGGTTTCTACAATTCTCCTGCTTTGAGATGGTTTTTAGACTCTGGTCTCCAATCCTGTGCTACACTAGAGGGAATTCAGTCTCATCGTGTTCATTGTCACAAGTGGGAAAATGAGGCTTGAATGTCCAGAGAGGTGGGATGGGGCCTCTGTCCCTCAGGAAAACTTCCAGGCACTGCAAGAACCCCCTGAACACAACGTCAGGACATCTCACTGTGTTGAGAGATGAAAGATTTGATCCTAAACTCACTGGCATTAATTGGGATTACTGGGAACAAAAAGGTGGGGAAGCAGCACCTGGAAGGCAAGGCATGGGATTTTGCAGGGACAACTCACAATTGGCCTGCCAACCCAGTCGTAGGCGTAGTCAAAGGTGTAGCCTTTCTTTTCAAACAGCTCTGTGAAGATGGTCCGTAGGTAATCGTAGTCTGGTCTCTCAAAGAAGTCTAATCGCCGGACATAGCGGAGGTACGTGGCCATCTCCTCTGCCGGAAAAGGGGAAAAAGCAGCAGCTTTTATCCAGGATCTTCCAAAGGAGTTGTTAGAAACCAATGTCTGGGCTGCCAGCGCTGCCTCTGGCTTTTCCCCTACAAGTCATGGTTTTTAGTAACGTTGAAAACAATTCAAACACTTCTCAAGCAAAGATGGAAGTCCCACCCCTGCTCAAATCTCACTTCCACACCTTGATTTATTCTGTACATTTGTATAAAAATAAACAGAGTGAGAAATAAACTCCCTGAACCTGATGACAGGCTGCTCACAGGCACTTAGAATGCTGCTGCCTGGAGAAGCTGGGGCTGCCCCATCCCTGAAAGTGTCCAAGGCCAGGTTGGATGGGGCTTGGAGCAATCTGGGACAGTGGAAGGTGTCCCTGTCCATGGCAGGGGGTGGGACTGGATGAGCTTTAAGGTCCCTTCCAACCCAAACAAGTCTGGGATTCTGTGATGCCATGTTTCTATAAAACAGCCATAGACATTCATCTGAGGAAGGAAAGCAGGAGATATTGGTGGGCTCCCGAGGCATCCCAGAGCTCCAGCAGCAACCAGGGTCTGTTTGCCCAGAGCACGGCAGTGCCCAACCTCATGACACCTCTGAATATTCAAAATTAGACTAGAGGGGGAGGGTCCAAGGTTAATTTACCTGAAGAGGGTTAATTTACAGACCAGGGTTTGGTGTTAAGCTAATGAATTGCTTTCCTGCAGCTGGGTCGCAGTTTGCACGCACAGAATATTGAGCCCCTAGGAACTCATGTCCTGCCCCTTCCTGGCTCTCCCTTAGCTCATGGCCTTGCCTTCAGCTGACAAAAATAAGAACAGAACTTCTCATTGACACTTAACTCTGTCTGTGGCTTGCGACTTCCATGGAGGTAAAAGAGGGGAAAAAAAAGGAGAAGAAAGAATCCCCTCTTTTAAGTACCTCCAGAAGGTGGAGAACAACTGGTTTCAGGCAAGGAAGGAACAGAACTCAGTTCTCTCATCTCCCATCAGCCCAGACCTGAAAGAGCTGTGAGGAGGAGTACTGGGAAAAAGATGAGAACGGCCAACCTGAAGCCATTCTGCTTGGAATCAGGTGGATTTTGGAAGCACACATCTGGGGAATTACAGTGACTTGAGTGAACAACGAGCCCGTTCCAGGCTTGCTGCTGTTGTTGCACAACAGTTCTTACAGGAATGAGATTAATTGTGGGTGCTCTCCCTGGTGTCAGGACTTCAGAAACCTCCCCAAAACCTCCCAGGGCCACTCTGTGGCCAAGGGACCCTGGGGAAGGCTCTAACTCTGAACCCTGCTCTCCCGGCTCCAGGGTGTGTTTAACTGGAGATCAAGGTGTTGGGCTTGGCTAGAAGCACGTCCTTAGTGACACTCTCCTTAAAACTGCTCCCAGAAGGTGGAATTCATGGCCAGACACACCATCCCATCTTCCAAGCTGGCCACCTACACCTGCAACACCTGTAAAACCTTCCATTTGGAAAAGAATTATCTCGGTTGTTACAACACGGTCATTTGGGAGAGGGAAAATAATGAGGAGCTTTTGGAAGGAAGCCAAGAAGCACAGCAGGCACACAAGGCCCTTGAGCACTGTCCAGTCTCCTTCATGAAAAGAGGTTTGTTCATTTTAAGACCTCAGGCCCTGTTAATTTATAGCAGCAGCTCCAGTTGTTTGCCAGCTGGAGGAACGACATGATGGATACACGTCATCCAAATCCTTCCTGCCAGAGGAGTGCAGGCCCATCCTGTTTAACAAGGCATGGCCACCTCCAGCTGCACTCACACGCTCCCACCAGGGCTTTACCTGGAAAGTTCTCACAGAGAACTTCAACTGGAGTGTTTCTCTTTGTGTCCCCAATCTTCTGATACCTCTCTTTTAAGGTGTCAGCCTGCAGCGCACAAAGACAAAACAGTTGTGGAGAAAGAGTTCAACCATGTAAGAAAGGACATGCTGTATGGGAAGAAAAACAAGGTATTTAATGCCCATTCTGGGTGACATCAAGAGATGTTACTTGTAACTGAACTGCATCCTGGCCTACACCAGTAGGAACATTTCACAGGCTATCGGCAGGGAACATCCAAGGACGTTCAAAACATCTTCATCAATGAAAGGCACGACCCTTATTAGTGTCTTACAAGGCTCATTTCTCACAGCCCAGTCCTGAGGACTGTGCAGGGAAGGTTTAATGGGAGTAGGAAATAAAGGTGCATGAACTGTGATGGCACATCAGGACCTCCCCAGGCTTAGGGCCGTCAAGCTGCCTTCACAAACAACTGCAAAACAAACCCATTACACAGCAGTTTGGGTCTTCCTCTGTGCAACAGGATGTCACCACATTGATACTGACTCTACATCTGTCACACTTCTCCCAAATCCCAGGCTGCTCCCACACAGCCTCTCCTTTCACCCCCAAACCATCATCACTCAGCACTGGTTTAATATCTGCTCAACAAGGAAATGAAACCATTTGCAGTTGGATTTCCCACCTAAATCACCCTGAGGCAGAGAACTCTGCTGCAGTTGGCACCCTAAAAGTGGGGTTTCTTGCCTCTATTTCAAAATATGCCAATTAGACCTGGCAGCAGCACAATTAGCACTGTAAGATATTCTCTGCAGACACAGCCCTGACAATACAGACCAGAAGTGTAAGCTGAGGAAACCTAGAAGAGCAAAGATGCCACATTCTAAATCCAGCTGGAGAGTCTGTGTTTGCCCTGGACTCAGAAAGGAGTCAACTAATTCTATAGGAGTCAACTAATTCTTATGAAGTTCAGCACTGAACTGAGGAACTTTAGTAGAGCCTTGTATAAACTTGGAATTATTTTAGAATAATTTACAGGATTAATTTAAAGCAGATGAGTTCAACTAAGCCAGAAAGGAAACATGTACTAGAAAAACACACAGAGAGGCGTGGACATAAAATCAGAGAGTCTGATTTCTTTCACAATCCCTTTCATGCTTGAAAAACCCTTCTTTGCTTTTATGAGCTGTTGCCAACATTTCTGGCATGTGCCTGATGAGGCTGAGCTGAGACTAACTCTGGATAGGTGGTGACAAACAGCTGAACAAGGTCTATGCCCCCAGCTGGGTCTATAACCCACTGACCATTGCAGAGCTCTGAACCCAAAGCCTCAACTCCTTTTTCCAACAGGAGCTCTTGTCTCCCCTGATAAACCTAACCTGATCACATTCAGTCCCTTCACTCCCTGCAATTCCAAAGCTGAACACAGTAGCTTAATCATCAGGGAGGTGATGGAGAAGTGAAGATGCAGCTTCCAACAGCTCTGGAGCCAGCAAATGACTTACTCCTGGTTAGCTCAGCTGATGGATGTTGGCGGCAGTTGGTAACTCAATTACTTGCAGCTCTCCACATTGTACACAGCATCTCATAAACTCCCCAGCACTGAGTGTCCAGTGCGTCTGGAGGGAAGCCAAGCCCAAGACTTGTGCCAGAAAACCAGTTTTTCAAGCTGAAGTCCATCTGTGCATCTAAACCCATCAAACTGCTCCCATTATAAACACAGATCACAGATGCAGCTGGGGGATTGTGTGCTGTAACTTGAATTTCATAAACAACCACTGTGTCCCAGTCATGCTCCAGCTCAGGGCAGCTTCCAATCACAGCTCTCTCATTGTTTCTGTCTCTCTGTTCAACCTTCTCTCCAAAATTCTACCAATTCGGCAGCTTGAAGTGCCAGGTAATGTATTTCTACCTTAAAATCTTCCCTGTAGCTAAACTTAATGCCTTGGTGTTAGGCTTCAAGGACACAAAGGAGAGGACAGTGTTTCTGACTGGATTTTGCCAATGTTTCCCCAGTGGATTCTCCTTTGGGTAGAGACTAGCCAAAGTTTTAAAGGACAAAACCTAAAGTTCATACCTACCTTCAATCCTTGCCAGGGCAGGCTGCCTCGGAGGAAATACATGAACATATGGCCAAGGGCTTCCAAGTCGTCTCGACGACTTTGCTCTAGAAGAGATGACAAATTATTGCTGCAGAGGCAGAAATGGCTCTGAGATCTCAGCAGCAGCCACACCCGCATCTGAGATAAAGGTACCACAGGGACGTCCACTCGCTGTCTGCAGCTCAGATCTCGTGCAAAACCACCTAGAAGCTGTTTCAGAAAGTCAGAAAATGTGTAAAATCAGCCAGAAGCCATGAGATAACATGGGAGCTGCACGACACACAGCTCAACCTGAGGTAGAACGGACAACTCTTAACTGCAGAGGAATAAAGCAGTGCCCCAATTCTTCCCCGACCTGCCAGTGTCAATGGTGCCATCTGGTGCTGGATCATTTCCTCTGGACTAAACGGGAACAGGGGGTACTCACAACCAGCTGCAGGGATCTACCCTTGCACAGTGCCAACCCCTTCCCAATTGCCCCTGCTGCTCATCAGAGCAGATCAAAAATAGCTCCTTCCAGCGCTGCCGTGGGACACTTGCTGCTGTTGCCATGCAGATGTTATAATGATAAATGAAGGGGGGAAAAGGGGCATGGAGCCAAAGGGAAAAGTATCCTTAAAACAAGCTGCCAAAATGTATCCAAAACCCCAGGGGAGGATAGGAAAGAACAAAAGATGTGCCAGCAATGCTGGGCTGGGCTGAGCTGTATCCTTGGGTTCACTGAGCTCATGGACTCATGTGGTGCAACCTCCTCTCCTGTGAACCCCAGCTGCTCCAAACAATGTCCTCCACGATCCGGAGCAGATCCAGCCCACGACACTGCGGCCACTTAACCTGCAGGAGATGCTGGGAGTGGGAACACTGGGGACATGGGAACTGAAACAACAGTTCCTGAAGTTATCCTGATAAAAAGGGGGGAAAAAGAGGATGCCCTGGGTCATTTAGAGCAGTGATGCAGATGGACTTCCAGGAAGATGGCTGAGTGCACTTGTCTCTCAGAAAAACTGCAGTCAGACCCCCGAGTCTGAAGTGTGAAAGCTTGGGCTGGTCTCATCAGCTCCTCACAACCCCTCTGGGCAGGGACAGCCCCCTCAAATACACCCCCAGAACTGATTTGGACCCTTCCCCTGCATGAGCCATGGCAGGAGCTGACATTCTGTGGGAAACAGGTCCTCAGGAAGGCACACGGTGCACCTCAACCACAGACACATCTTCCCTCCGCATCGCCCGCACCAGCACCTTCCCAGCCCCACTGCGCCCTCCCGTTCCTCCAGCCCTGCCTGACTCTTCACTTTCCAAAATTAGAAGCTAGGCTCATCCCTCCTGACTCCCCAAAGAGAGTGAGCTCTCCAAGTGGGAGCCAACATGCCGGGAGGCCTCCCAGAGAATATTCCATTATCTCACTGCTTGTATGGATTTAAGAGAATATAAACATTTAATAAGTTTTTTTTTGCCTTTCAGCCACAGAAATGTAATCTTCTGTTAGGAAAGCAGCGAGGAGAGGAGATGAAAGCCAGGATTAAAGTTATTTAAATCATTCATTTTCTCCAACCAATTACTAGGTCATGGAACATCCAACTCTAACACCTGGAACTGCAAGGCATTGGGACAGTGCTGTGCTATAAAAATCTATTTGTCCATCATCCAGTGCAGCAATCACCGCCTGCCTGATTGTCTTTTATCAGTGCAGGGCTGCTCCCAGTTACTTAGTTCCTAATAAAAACTGTAATTATGAGGCTTCCAACATTTCAGCTGGCTCGATTCCTCAAAAGAGGGGAGGAAAAAAAAGCCTCACAACTGTAAACAGCATTGGAAGGTTCACAAATAGCTCCAAGGGTGCGAGAGAGCTGTGAGCCAAGATGCTGTGGGAGGTCTGTAGGAATCAAACGGCAAGCTGGAACGTGTCCAGGGAAGGGAACGGAGCTGGGGAAGGGGCTGGAGCACCAGGAGCAGCTGAAGGAGCTGGGGAGGAGAAAAGGAGGCTGAGGGGGCATCTTCTGGCTCTGCACAACTCCCTGACATGAGGGCGCAGCCAGGGAAGGTCGGGCTCTGCTCCCAGGGAATGGGACAGGATGAGAGGAAACGGCCTCAAGTTGTGCCAGGGGAAGTTTAGGTTGGCTATCAGGGAAAATAATTCACTTGTCAAGGACTGAACAGGCTTCCCAGGGCAGTGGTGGAGCTGCCACGCCTGGAAGTGCTCGAAAGGTGTGTGAATGTGGCACGTGGGGACACAGTTTAGTGGTGAACACGGCAGTGCTCGTCAGTTGTTGGACTCAGTGACCTTGGAGAGCTTTTCCAGCCTAAAGGACTCCCCCCCTGCAGACAGACCTTTGCCAAGGTGTGTGTTGATGGACATGTATCTCGCCGTTCCAGTGAGGCTCTTGTGCTCCCTGTAGGGAATGTGTTTTTTGGTTTCCGGGTCAATGTACTCCTTGGCCAATCCAAAGTCTATGATGTGAATGACGTGCTCCTTCTTATTGCCCTGCCGGCCAATGAGGAAGTTCTCCGGCTTCACGTCGCGGTAGATGAGGTTCTTCGAGTGCACGTACTCCATCCGAGAGATCTGCAAAACGACCAGGGAAACGTTATTTGTGAGCAGGGCTCCGGCTCCCAGCAGAGCTGCAAGAGGGATTTGTCATCCCCTCCTTCCCAGGGCCATCGTGCTGTGCTCCCTGCTTTATTCCCACGGAAATGGCAAAGGCTGCTTCTGAGGCGTTACCGCTGGGATGCAGCTCTTGGCAGGATGCCACAGGGAGCTGCAGCAGCCTTTTTGTATTGATTTTAAACATACTAAACCGCTTACCAAGAGCTCTTCCCTTGCCCACCGCCTTCCCCTGTTGCTCTGTGTCTTACCACCTTCCTCCCTCGACCCATATGTTATCTTAGACATGCCAGATTCTTCATGGAGGGGGATTTTTGGGCAGGCAGAATCTTTACGATCTTCAAAGCTGACTAAAATAATAATTAATCTCATTGCTGTCAACTAGGAATAGCTGGAATACTTCTCAGCTTTTGACTAACGTTTTTCTGGAAGTTTGACTGAAAGGGAAGGTGAAAGGGTGGGAATCCCACCTCTGAGGTGATGGAGGGCCTCTAACAACACACTTTATTCAGAAGTTCATTAAAATTGCTTTTGAAACCAAACATACTGCAGATGATGTCTGAACAGGCTGTCAAGCGGTTCTCCTTTGGGTCCCAAACTTAAGAGATGATTCCAACTGGAAATAATTCTCAATTTCACTTCATTTATTACCTTTAATTGCCTTTTTAGGTTTCAAATGAACACACATGAACCCCCATTTATGGCTGTCCTGGTCGCAGCTGCCCTACATGCCAGAGGGCACAGTGGCTTTGTTAAACAAGATGCTTCTTTGGAAAGGCCACTGGGATTGACCCGGGTATTTGTGGGCTGGCAATGCTACGAAACCTCTGCAAAGCTCCACCAACTCCTGGTTTTGCACTAACGAGCCTCAGTCCCCAGAGGTCACTGCCACACCGCTGCGAGGGACAGCGCAGTGCCAGAACACCTGGGGGCATCCAGGGTGAGGGCCACCAGCTGGTCACCCCCGCTGGGTGAATCCTGGTGGGAAAGCTCTGCAGGCTGGAGTTCTGGGTCACTGAGCCAGCTCTCCCCCAGCCAAGCAGCAGAGACCCCCTGTCAGCCCTTCCAACCCCCCTGCTCTCTCCGTTGGGCTGACAGATCCTGACTGCTCCTTCATTTCTCACCGAACCCAGACACATTCCCAGCTGGCAAACTCAGAGCACTCTTTCTCTTTACAGATCTTGGACCCACACCTGGTTTTAGAAGTCCATATGCATGTGATCCTCCATCCCACTCCCTTACCATGCACCCGATTCTAAAGGAAAATCTGCTGCATTTCCACCTCTCAGAAAGAAGTAGCAGGCAGGAGGGGGCAGCCCTCCTTATAAAATAAACAGCTGTTCAGGGAGGGCAGCAGACAGGAAAAAATTGGCTGCAGGTGAATCAGGCTTAAAAAATAGAGCTTGCTCAAAGACTCTTCAAAGAAGGGAACAGCACGTGCTGCCGCTCCCTCCCCTTGATGCAGTGATTGATTCCAATGTGCCGAGAAAATGGGTTTCACGGCTAACAGCCATTATTTCCAATCAATTACAGGCTGGTGCAGAGCAGAGCAGATGCTCTTCAGTCATTCTTCACACTTTGAATCACCTACAGGACACAGCAGCAGGTTGGGAGACAAAAAGCTACGTTGGGAGGCAATTCAAATGAAGATGCAACCCTTGAAAGTGGAACAAAGAGCTTCCTTGCCTCTCCACACATAACAAGCTTCCAAGCAGAGCCTGACTGGCTCATTTGATTTGTTCCTGCTACCAGAGCAGCTCAGTTGTTGAAATCCCAACAGCAATTAGAGAACCTGAAAAGAGCCCATTTTTTTTCTTCTTTAAAAACTCTCGGCAAATTGCAGCAAGCAGGACAACAACCTGGACAGCTGAGGTGTCAGATGAGCCAATACAATATCCTCCAGCAGCACTCAAGGGTACTTGTTTTCCTGCCTTTTTTCCTCCCACCTGCTTTTTTTGCTTCCACCACACACAGCTGCTGTGGGGTCTTTCATATTCCTTCTTTACTTCCACCTGCCTGGACGCTTCATGCTGAAGAGCTTTGCTCAGCCATGGCAGCTGAAAGACGCTCCCCGAAAGATGTTTCCTGGAGTAGCTTTATTTACCCTGACAAGACACTCTCGCTGCTCGTGGTTGCTGTGATGTGGAGTGTCTGTGCTGCATCTCCCTTCCAGACTCTGCCTGAGCACACACAAGCAGCAGTGCTGCAGCACAACCTCGGCATCAAACCCCTCTTCATAGTGGTTGAAGGAGAGGGGAAGTGGAATTCCCGCTCCAGAAATGTGCTGGATGCAGAGGTGCAGTGCCCACTCCTTTGGGTTTGAACTACAGGCTCAAACATTCTGAATTCATTCTTCTATGGGCAGAGAAACCACTCGAGGAACTGGGACTAACAGCAAGCACGGGAGCACCAGGATAGATGGAAGGCTGTGAATTACAGAGGGATTTCCATGGCCACGGCCGGCCGAGTCCATCCTTGGAGCCATAAATCTCCATTTCAGATGTCAGAGAAACCCTTAGGAGGGGGGAGAATCCCTTGGCACACAGCAAGACCCCTGCGCTGCGGTGGAGAAATGAGAGGATATTGTGACATTTAGCAGGTGCCAAAGACACCCGTGCTTTCATTTGCCTTCCTCCTGCCAAGGCAGCAAGCGTAACAAACCCTCTTCTCCCAGAAAGGTAACTCTGAAGGGGCTGATCTTGGCAGCAGTTCCATCTCTAGACCTTCCTGACGAATTTGAGCCCTTCTTTCACACATCATCCGTTTGAATATAGACCAGATCAGCAGAGAATGAAATTAATCTCATTCAAAGGCAATTTTGATGGTCACCAGTAGAAAAACCTCTCGCCACGATTTGGTCCAGATCACATCCAGAATATTTTTCCAGTGCCTGGTGGCACAATAGAGCTTGCTGTGAGCTGTCAGTGAGTGTCATAAAGGCTGGACCTGGCCAAGAGTGAGAAACAGAAGCCTGACTAAAAAAACATTCTCCCCCAATTTATGGGCTGTAGGGACTGACGTAGTGATCACGTTTTAATTGCCAAGCTTGGCTTTGTTCAGGAGCTTCACCCACTGGATCTGATCCACCGGACGTCTTCAGCTGCATGTGGAGTATGGAGGAAGCAGTTCCAGTCTGAACAATTGCCAAACAGGCTGGGTTTCTTGAAGACTCATTACCATCCAGTCTCTGTCTCCCTCAGCCAGGAGAGCCTTCCTGGTGTAAAACCATGTTTGAATTTGCCCTTAATCCCACTTGGTACTTCTTAAAATGACACTGCCCTTGTTTTTCCTAGAGAAACTCCTCTTTCTTCTAACATCTGTAAAGGATCCACCCCAGTCCTGAGATGCCACAACCTGTCAAGCTCATTCACGCCAGCCAACCAGAAATAAGTATTAAAAAATATCTTTCCAGGATGTCTCTGGTTAAAAACTGACCATGGAACACAAAGGGAAGGGACTGGATGCTCCTACAGACATGGGGATCACCCTAAGTATGAGGAGAAAGATCAGGGGACAAATGCCCAGGGTTAGAATCGCAGCAGCTTAAGCAGACCTGGCCGGTCAGAAGCAAGAACAAAACGTAATTCACGGGCGTGAACCCACGGAGTCTGAGAGTCCAGCTTTCCCTTCTGATGGCTCTCACACTGGAGCGTGACTCAGTGACTGTAATCATTCAGTGTGGGAGAAAGATAAAGACAACTTTCCCTAAAGCCTTGTGGCTGGAGCAAAGGGCTTTCATTTCAGCTGAGCAGGAAGTGCCAGCCCCTTTGGAAAACACTTCTCCTAGGGCCAGGTGACGGGGCACACCTGAGGATGCAGAATCTGTCTCCTTAAATGTGCACACTCCAAGCTGGCAACTCATGTAAACTCCCTGAGGAGACTGAGAAGGTCCTACAACATCTCCCCATGGCCAAAGGAGCGCCTGACCCTGTGAGAGAACATCAGCTCCTCCATTTCCAACTGCTTTGGGTGTCCCCCTGCATCAGCCCCAGCACGTGTTTTCCAGCTGGTACCAGTGCCCCAGCGAGCTGCAGCCTGGCCACAAGATCAACAGGTGATGCCAGTGAAGAACATCCAAGCCCAGAGCTGAGCTGCAGCCCTGGGACTTGGCAAAAGGCAGCAGCCATGGCTGTGACAGTCTTGATTTCCCCAGCAGTCCCTTGGGAATGAATTTACATCTTTACATTTTCCCTCCAAAGGTCACACAAGCCGTATCTGAGGCTTTGCCACCTGTTGCCACTTGATTTAATCAAAACCAACACTATAAACTGGTTTTCCATCGACAAGGAAACGCTCAAAACCAAGAGAACCCAACTGCTCTGCTGTGGGAGGTCTCAGTACCAGGCAGGTGCTGCTCAAACTTCTGCAGTTCTGACCTCAATTTTCCATTTGAGATTCTGCTGTGTCAAACTTCAGTTTATCTGAAGGACTGTGTTCCTCATGTTGCATCTCCTCTTCCCTACCATGCTTCTATCCACGGAGCTATTAATGTGAATATACAATCCCAACTCTGCTGTGGGGTATCCAGGTGACCCCAAGGTGCAGGTACCCAAGATCTGGATATCTGCAGGTGCCCAGACACTTGGCAATCTGCAAACCAGTCTGAAAACCAAAAAAGCCAAACTGACTGGCTGGCCCCACTGACTTGTGGAAGTTTCCTCACCACATTCAGTACGTTCAGCTTTCATGTTGTCCACTTTTAACACAAACCCAAATCCAAACTTGGATCCCTTCCAGCTTGATTTCCTTTCATTTTCAGGTACATTAAAGGCTCTGTGATGCTGCCCATAGAACTATTACTTTCCACGTGACAGTAATTTAAACCCATTGGCCAATTTGGATGAAATTTGACTAAGACAGAGCCCTCAAATGCTGGTATTTTGGCTAAGCAAGGCTCAGCTCCCATTGCCCCACAGGGTTTCAGTCTACGGGCAGCCCAGTAGCACTAAACCAGTAGAACTGGTAGGAGTGTGGGAGGGTGCTATGCTCCGTGTGTGCCGTGGAGTGGGTGAGAAATGAGATATTCCTGGGATGTCCAAACAGAGCGAGGGAGCTGGGGCAGGTACCGGGGCAGGGGCGTGTAGGGGACAGGGGATGCAGGTCCGTAGGAATCCAGCTTCACTGGTTCTGCTGCACAGGGAGCCAGTTTCTCATAAGCACACTCTGACCTTCCCTTCATAGGCAGGAGTCCTTCTCACCCGAAAAGCTTTCTTTGTAAGAAAGATGGAGAGGGACTTTGCACAAGGGACCGGAGTGACAGGACAAGGGGCAATTGCTTCCTGCTGCCAGAACACAGGGTTAGATGGGATAGTGGGAAGAATGTGAGGGTGGGGAGGCCCTGGCACAGGGTGCCCAGAGCAGCTGTGGCTGCCCCTGGATCCCTGGAAAGGTTCAAGGCCAGGTTGGATTGGGCTTGGAGCAGCCTGGGCTAGTGGAAGGTGTCCCTGCCCATGGCAGGGAGGGTGGGATTAAGATCTTTGAAGGTTCCTTCCACCCCAAACCACCCGGTGATTCTATGATGGAAGAAGATTCTCTCAGCCCTGAACCGTGCGCTGTGCCGACCCTAGGATGTTTGGGCACCCAAGGAAACCCCAGGGCAGGGCCCTGCCTGGCACTCACCAGCTGGATGGCGATCATTAACACTGTCTTCAGAGTGAACGTCCTGTCACAGAGGTCAAACAGATCTTCCAAGCTCGGGCCAAGCAGCTCCAGTACCATGGCGTTGTACTTTCCACACGGTCCGAAGTAATACACCTGGGGGAGCCCTTCAGCTGGAAGAATAGGAAAAGAACTGGAATCAGTCAATGGGACAAGGCTAATTCCCCTCCTCCTGGGTGCATGCCTTTCATTAGGCAGAGCTTTATTGTCACTTCTTGAGTATTCTCTCTGATGCTGCCCAGCAAGGAAATAAGTTCCAGCACACACTGTGACTGAACTGAAGGCCAAACCAGTGCAGGCTCTGCTCAGCTACACCCTTGGACAGACAAATAGATTTCAGAGCAATAAAAAGACTGTCTGAAAGCATCGAGCTTTGACAGCTTAAAGGCTTGGATTTAGGGAACAAGACACGGAGTTCCCTGTGTTCCACTAAACATCAGGCAGAGAACAGCCCCAGATGGGGGCTGGCACTTGTTGGAGCAGTTAGGAAGATGATAGTCCTTGGAGAACATGAGGCATGGCCAAAAAAGGGCTGCTTTGTCACCAAAGATAACACCCAGCCCCTGTTTTTCAGCACAACCTTAAATGAAGTCTACACTCAGAAAAAAGGAAAAAATCCTTTTCCTTTAAAATAGGGATAAGTTTTAAATTTCGACCAATCACCACATAGAAAGAGGTGATCACGGTCATTAGCATATGTGCACACACACAACTATCAACATCGAACTGGAAGGAGCCAGAGCCCATCTTCCCACCCAACAGATTGCTCTGTGGGAGTACAGTGTTGATACTCAGCTGGCAGGGGATTTTTGGGTGGATCAGCTTTCTGAAAGGCATCAGAAGGAAAGGGAAAAAACCAGCTTTGGTGTTGGAAGACTCACGGAGCTGCACAGCACTCCTGGAATTACCTTTGAGTCGAAAAGGAAACCAGAGCAGCCCATACAGGAGGAATTCAGGGCAGGCCCAACTGCTCATTTTGCTAATCAGCACCTGTAGCAGCACTCGACATCCTGGCACCAACGTCAGGCTGGGTAACACATTTAAATATCCATCTACTTCCAGTCTACACCTCAGAAGCAGCTCCAAAACACAATGGGAGGGTTTTGTTTTGAAATACGGGGCTTTGTCTTATGTCACAACGTGGTATCTGCTTGAATGCCCAAAGATCTGGCGTCCTGCTATTCAGCGTAAAGGCTGAGCACGGGCAGCACTGCCACGTGTGCAGCTTTTTTTCCCCCAGAGATCCATAAATTACAGAGCATGGGACCTGAAAGCACTGTGATTATTAATTTTATGGCATGTTTTAAGCAAGTGCAGGCACACACCTGGATTTGCATAAGTGATCAATATTAGATACAGCAAAATACTCGGCTAATTAAGTGCAGGGTTTGGTGTCGGCTCTGCGAGGTGCTCAGGCAGGGAAGCATTTCAGGCAGCAGCACAACAAGTGCATGTCCTACTCCAGATTTAGGGAAGCCCTGTTAATCCACCCCATGGCACTGGGAACTCCGCAACCTGCCAACAATGTAACAAATGCAGCACTGAGATTACTAGAGCTGAAATATCACAGAACTTGTGCTCCCAAGTACTGCCCCAAAAGAACAAAATGCAGCTTGACAAAGATTAGCCGAGGAGGGCTTTAATCTCGTTAACTCACATGCTCAGGGAATCTGTCATCAGGATGCATTAATGGGATATTACAGAGTATTGCAGGAATTCCCTGTCTAACCAGAGTTTTGTGTCCCATCCAAACATTGACCCAACCAGGGTTTGGGAGGCTGCTGCTCCTAAAAGAGCTCCATGCTTCAGGAAGCAGCATCAGTCATTAAATCCTCTAGGAAGACAGGATGTTTTGATGCAGAAGCAATTCAGAAAGCCAAACAATGATGGGATACAATCCAGGCAGCTCCGAGATGCTTTCAAATACCCCCAAATTGACACAAATGGCAATTTAATGTCATCAGCTTAGTGTTGAAGGCAGGAACAATTGCAATAGCTCTTGAAGTGACTCATGGTGAGCCACTGGGCTTTCAGTAAGGTCTGATGAGGACTTACCTACATAATCACCTCTAACACCAAGATCAGCATCTCTACTTTTTAGAGAATAATAGAAGAATCATAGAGAATAAGAGAGTAACAGAGTATTTCATGCAAGTTTAAACCTGAGCCCATTATAGATTCTAGATACAGCTAGACAATGAGTACCTCTACCACAATTTCTACAAGTCTCAAACAGTGGAACTGAGGAAGGAATCAGGATTAGGACTCTGCTAATTAAGGTATGCAGGAGAATAAAATTGCACAAAGACTCTTAAGGAAGGTGAAGGATCCCATTCCCGGAGCAGGGGAAGATGAGAACATTTACAGCCTCCCTTGGTGAGCATTGCAATTAAAATGGAACTCCTACTGGGCATAAGAACCAGGTAGACAGACTGCAGCAAGACCCAAAAGGTGGGGATTTCATGTAGGGAAGGAAGCAAGACTACCTAGTGCTCTCTGGGATCCCGATTCCTTCAGCTTTACCTACTCAGAGCTTATAGCCAAGACCTTGAATATCCTCTAAAACCCTCAGGAAGGCTCTGCTTTCTGTGGGAGCTCTTACAAGGTGAGGCCTTAGTGAAGAACATAAAAAAAGCATCCTAAATGTCAGAATACAGGAGACATCATTGGTTTCAGGCGTATTTTTAGGGTTCGATTTTTCCCTGAGGGTTTTCAGCAGTGCTGCCAGCTCTGCAGTCAAGGACTTCCCTCTTGTCTTTGCCAGGATAAAGCTGCTGTAACATCTCTCTGATTTCCAGAGCCAGACTGCACTGCCGTGTCCTGGATCCAAAGGAGCAGCTCTGCTGAGCCCTGTGGAGCTCCCAGCCCAAGCCAAGGATCTTCAGCTCCACACTGGTTATGGAATAAAGTTGGGAAGGACTCAGGGTAACACGTCCTCAGCTCACTCAAACTCAACTCAACATTCACCGTCTTTTTGGGAAGGAGAAAAACTCGACAGATGAACTTGATGTACACATTGCAGTGTGTTGGCAGATAAGACTGGATGAAAACTTGAGATACAGGCAGCTCCGGAGCCATTCTGAGCAGTAAAAAGGGTCAGCCTAAGAAAATCTGCATAAAATTTGATGTTGTCACAGACCATCTGCATAATTTATGACGTAGCTTGGCTCTATTTCAGTGACAAGCATCGTGTCCTGGTGCCGAGTCCATTGTCACAGTGAACCACAGGAACTCCATAAATATCACCAGCAGATCCGTAAATACCTAAGAAGGATGTTGCCAACTAAAGAGACTGATGGAGGAAAAAGGACTTTTTTGCCTGGGCAGTTGGAATTGAGGTTTTTAATGGCAAGTCATCACACTGGGAGAGGACTGGAAAGGTCACACAAAGCCACGGTGTCGTGCTGTAGGTGAGCAGCTCTGGATTCAGAGACCGTGGCATGAAAAGTCACCAGCAGAGCAGAGTCTCATATTGAGGATTCAAAGGTACAACTCAACACTTGAAGTACAAACCATGATGTGTTTAAAGCAGTTAATGCATGAAATCACATCAGAACTAGGAATTTCTCCATGGCATCAAACAAGAGCAATACACTAAAGGAAGAAAATACAGGCATGATATGTGCAGGTTCTCCTTTGGAGGAAAACCAGTTTATTACAGCAGAGACTGATGCGAGCAGAAATCATCTCAATTTGCTTAACGGCTTTGGTCTCGCTGCTGAGTGATTTGGCTCAGCTACATGGAAAAGGCCCCACTCCACCCTCACTCTCACAGGAAGTTTATCACCCCAATAAACACAGACTGATCGCTGCACTGGAATCCACAGGCAAATTCTGCTATTTCAGCAGAGCGATGTCTTGGAAGAAATTCAAGCTGAGCACAGCGAAAACCAAGCAAAGCATTTTGTAGATTAAAGCATCACCGCTGGAACGAGAGCAAATGCAGACATCAAAGCCAAAAACTCAAGACTTTGATTCCCCCACACTCCCGAGACTGGCCCTGGCTTTCTGGGGATGCTAAACTCTCACTGCTTCTGGGCTGCCACCAAAAGGGACTTTCCCATCCTTCCTCATGCTCTGTGGCTGAGCAATACATTGGATCAACCCAAAAAACCCTTGGCTTGATCTTGAACACAAGAACGGGAACAGTAACAAACAGCAGGATCACTGCTCTTCCAGAGAGCTTCATCTGAGCCAGACTAACACTTGGAACAACACCTTTCAGAAAGTTCCATCACACAATGAAGTGTCCTGGACGATTTGAGTAATGTTCTCTTGCTGCCATATGTTTTACAGCATGACTAATGGCCCCACAACTCCTCAGACATCCAACATACTCCAAAAAACCACATTAGTTCAGGCACACAGACATTCCAAAGCCATTTCCAGGACTGGTTTTGAAACAGCAATGGGCAGAGATGCCAATCGAAGGTTATGCCCGAGGGAAATCGGAGTTTGCAGCACCTGCCCCACATGGAAGGCACGGGAGGCAGAACCCACCTGCTCCAGAAGAGCACCTGGCTTGAGGCTTTGTGTGGGCATCACAAGAGGCTCTGAATAAACCTCATAAAGAGCAAGTAAAATACACCCAAGGATGGACGAGGGAGCAAGCGCAGGAAGCTGCGCGTGGCATCTGCATCAATGGAAGGGCAAACGCCACATCCCCAAACAGCAAATCACCAGGAAACATCCAGAGCCTGTGATCAGTATCTGTAGTTTCTGAACCATCCATGGTTTTTGCTCCCATGGGGAGTTGGTTTCCACGGCCCTTCGATGAGGTGTGGCCAAACAGAGAAGCTGATGTCTTCAATTTCAAGAATTAAAGAAGAATTCAGACCCTCTCTTCATGCAGGTTTTGACACTGAGCTCTATTGCAGAGGGGAGACACTCCTGAACTCTTTCCCATGCTGAAAAAGATGCAGACACACACCAGCAGCCTCAGTGCACAGAAGGTTCTGTGTGGTTTTAAAGAGGCTCTGATGAATGGACCGTAGATTGTCACAGAATTCTCATTCAGAGCAGAAAGTTTATTTTTACAAATCACAGAACACAAAATTACACGATGAACAGCATAAATAGCAACTGTGAGAGGGCTGAATATCTATAGCTAAAATTAAACATGTTCCAAACAAATTAAACAAATTGCTTTAGAGTAGTCAACCCATTTAAGCTGATTACACTAATGAGGATCTACCCTTCTCTTAATTTTCAAATCGGAATAAAATCCTGGCTGAAAGAGAAGATTTGTGATCAACATGGACTGGGCCAAGATCTCAGCTTCTAACCCCTTCAAACATGCCCCATGTAAATCTACCTAAGCATGTTAGTTAACAGGTTATATCTGTGAGCTGGAAGTAAAAAGACTCATCCTGCCCTTCAGGGTTTGGAATAGTGTCTGCTTCAAAAACAGAAAGATGGGAGAAAAGTTGAGATTGGGCTTGTTACTGGGAATAAAGTTGGCCTAAGGGTCTTTCAGGTGTTTGATTGGATGCCTTTCAGAGATACCTTCCTTCAAAGTACAGCTGCAAAAGCTTTATGATACAGTCCTTCACCTTCAATCTTACCTGGAGGAGCTTAGAGAAGGACAGAGATTTTGGGTGATTGAGAGCGTTTTCTCTTGTTTGAGAAACAGCAGTTGAGATGCGAAGGAAGACAAGCAGAAAATGCAATTTGTGACTCCAGCGCCAGCTCACTTGCAGGTGGAAAAAGAGGTGGTGGAAAAGGTCTGCCACAATCTCACCAGCCACTCCAAGGCTTCACAAACCTTGAGCTGGCAAAAGATCAGGGAAAGAACCTAAAAACAGTGATCTGATCCAACAACCACAGACAGAAATATGCATGTGGAGAAGCAGGGTTGGAGGAGCCGGAGCACGGCCGGCACTGCGGCAGCTCCAATGGTGATCACAGAGACGACCACCATGCTGTGAGTGCTGCCAGCCTGAAACGCTCCTGAACAACTTCCTCGCTCTCTTGAGCTGTGATACCGTGGTTTGAGAGCCCACAATTTACCTTTAGTTCTTCTCACTCACCTGAAGAGGGTGAAGAGCAGCCAGACCTATCCAGAGCCCCTGGCACATCTCCTGCCCCCAAACATCCTCCAGCTCCGTTGGCTCCAGCTGCTGCCAGACACTTGGCTCTCTGCTGCCAGCTTTTCACAGCGTCTTTTCCCTGCTTTGACTGGGCAATAAATCATTTCTCCTAGCAAATACTGAACGCTCTGGCACCACTGCCTAGCAGGAATTTCTGCAGCAGGACTTTCCCCTTTAGCCCATGGGTGGGGGAGGAGGAAGAGAGGCAGAGCAAGGCCCTGTTCCCAGCCTTGGATGTGGAAAAGGTGCAGCTCAAACGCTCTCTGAACTCAAGAAGAAATAACTCAAGGGAGAACATCAGAAGCTGGAAGGGACCTCAAAGCTGCCATGGGCGGGGACACCTTCCACTAGACCAGGTTGCTCCAAGACCCAACCAACCTGGCTTTGAACACCTCCAGGGATGGGGAAACCTCAGGAAGGTATTGGATCAGCACCTTCTCCCCAGATGATGGCAGAGAAAGCTGAGCTTTTCATGGGAAGAGATGACACTGGGCCCACAGCAGTGCAACAGTTGTGTATGAGCTGTGAGGAGACAGAGCTACTGTCATCTCCAAGGACTTCCACGTGGACTCCAAGACTCCAGCCTCACTCCAGCTTATCTCAGGAGATGCAGGATGTATTTTATCCCTGCTGTGTTTTGTTTCGTTTTGGTAGTATTTGAATCTACAGAAAGAAAAGAGACGGGAAAAGGAACAGAAGAAAAACAGACCTGGGAAGGACAGAAGGAAGAACATATTTGTTCTTGCTGCTGGTAAAAATCCAAATGATTTGATTTTTACTTCAGTTGCAGAAAAACACATCTCAGGATCGCTGTGTTAGTAGAACAGGGTGGCATTTCATCTTCCTTGAGTGGTACAAGCTAGTTTCCTGACATCATGGCTTCACTTTATTAAACAACTCTCCACATCCACAAAGCAAGAAGCACTTGCAGAAGGGGCACCAAGGAGACAATCACATTTATATTCATAAAGATAAAAAAAGATAGGGAGGAGAATCAGCCCTAGCTGGAAAGGTCGAATGCAGGAAAACTTTCAAAATCTGGGAAACTCACCTAGAAATACCCATTTACAGGCAGTTTTTTAGCTCTGAGAACTAAATTAGTCAAGTGAAATTGTTTCAGTTCTTGACAAACACAAAAGAATAAAGCACAGCACAATAAATTGCTTTTTTGGCAAGTTTCAAAAGACTGAATTCACATTTCTAGGGCTCGGGGGAAACGACTGCACTCAAATCTCCATGTTACTGTTGGATTTTATATCCAACACGTCTTGTTACAGTGATGATAGCAGCTGGCACATAGAACAACACCTTAAGAGAAGGACAAAACCAGTGAAGAATTTTAGAAGAGTTATTTTAAACCACACAAAAAAGGTCTAGGTTAAGTTCTGTCTTAATTACCTTTTCCCACACACCTGCAATACAAGGACAAGGATGAAAGAAAACCATTGGAACAGCTGCCCAGGGCAGTGGTAGAGTCACTCAACAACGTCCCTGGAGGGACTTAAAAGCCATGTGGATGTGGCACCTGGGGACACGGGTTCCTGGTGGCCTTGATGGTCTGAGGGGGGCTTCTTTTCCAACCTAAACGATTCCATGATTCTGCTCCACTGCAGGTCACACAGCCATGTGAGCTCTGCCAGGCACACCACAACTGTGTGGCCAACTGGGTTCTGCTGATCAAGAACACCCACAAAAACCCAACCAAAAAGAAAAAAAGAAAGAAACAAGTTCCACTCCACCTCCCCTCCCCCCCCCCCAAAAAAAAAAAAAATCTAAGGAGCCATTGTTCCTGATCAGTTTTCCTTTGCTGTGCAATTCCCTAGCCCTACCTGCTGAGAGGGAGTTAAGTGGCAGGTTTGGGCCACTTCATCTGAACCAGGTAACAGAGAAGTTGAGATGAAATCACAGGTCCTTGATAATTTTCTTTTCTTTTGAGAACAAGTTCACAGAATCATGGAATATCCTGAGCTGGAAGGGACTTACAAGGACCAATGAGTCCAGCTTCTGTCCCTGCACAGACACCCCAACAATCCCACCCTGTCCCTGGGAGCGTTGTCCAAACGCTCCTGGAGCTCTGGCAGCCTCGGGGGCCGTGCCCATTCCCTGGGGAGCCTGGGCAGTGCCCAGCACCCTCTGGGGGAAGAGCCTTTTCCCAATATCCAGCCTAAACCTCCCTGACACAGCTCCAGCCGTTCCCTCAGGTGCTGTTCCTGGTCACAGGGGGCAGAGATCAGAGCTGCTCCTCAGGAACACGTTATGCACATGAAGTGATGCGTGTTTATGACATTACAGGCATAATCTTAAGAAAAATCAACAACAAAAGTTCTTGGTTGCTCAGCAGCACCCAAATTGAACTCCAGAAGCAGTTCCAGGGAAGAGGC
Organism: Corvus cornix cornix; assembly: GCF_000738735.6. Classification (NCBI taxonomy): domain Eukaryota; kingdom Metazoa; phylum Chordata; class Aves; order Passeriformes; family Corvidae; genus Corvus; species Corvus cornix. Next base: position 19,952,927 of record NC_046340.1, read on the forward strand.
TACTTCTAGGCAGATGAAAAATGCCACGAAAGCAGCAAAAACAAATTGCTTGTGCTGAATTGCTCCTTCTGCTGCCCAGAGAACCATTTCGGTTTGATCACACCAAGTCCCGGGTGGCCCCTGCCCTTCCTCAGCTTGTCTCCATTGGAGACTGCTGGCTGGAGGCAGAGCTCTTCCCTGCTTCCTCCCAGCTGGTGGCACTGCCACGATGACAATGCAGGGAGGGTCTGACAGCCACAGCGCTGAGCCCTGGCCACAGTCACTCTCACCAGGATGGCGTAAGGCAAAACTGGCAAACACCAGGCAGGATTTGTCCTGGATCCAACAGCATTTTTAACTGGGATGGCAGATTAGTGGGTCAGATCCAGGTGGACAAAGCAGACAGTGGTATCAGACACGCACCTTTGGGGGCTCGGGAGGAAGATGATGCTCGGCCTTGCTCAGGCAGCTGAAGGGCAGATTCCCACCAGACTGTGGGGGGACAATCCGGTGCCATTTCTGGCAGCACAGCCCTATGTGTGATCCCACAGCTGTGCTGGGATCTGCCTGCAAAGCTGTGGTGCAGCTCGGGCCCCAGTACCCATACTGGTCCCACTGGGAGGGTGGATTTTTGCAGGTTTGCCCCTGCGGCGGCATCAAACTAGAAAGTGATGATGAGAATCAAAGGCACATAAACTCTCCACAAGAAGCCAAGAGACTGGCATCCATCCGTCCCATCACTACTGTAGGATTGGAGGGAAAAAGAGATTTTTCACATGAGTAGGAAAGTGTTACCCACACGGTTCTTCCAGCCTGAGGGAAAACCTCCCACTCCCTCTTATCGCAGGAGAACCTGCTGCCAAACAGAAGTTCAGAGGCGCTAAATCAGATCCTACCTCCAGATATCATCTCTGTTTCACCTTAAGAGAGCCGAGTAGGAGCAGGTAGGAATGGAATTTTAAAGGAAAAACTGCCACATTCAGACAGAAAAATTATTACAAAATTTCAGAACTCCAGCCTGACCCATCACAGACTCAGGGGCAGAGCCTGTGGCTTATCTTTTAGCAATGGGAGGAGGTTTTTCAATAGCAGGCAGGGCACAGCTCCAAAACACAAATTCCAAACCCACTGGAGAGCCGGTCAGGGAGGTGGGCAGCCCTCCATCCCAGGACTTCACTGGTGTCAAACCTCCCTGGCACAGCTCAGTGTTTCACCTTAAAAACCTCCAGTGTGTGCAGGATGCCTCTGCTGTGTTGGAAGGGATCCCACTAAATCAGGCACCCACCTTCCAAAAGGGAAAGAGCTTTGTTTGGATCAAGGCAGTGCTCAACACCTGACACAGCAGCCCCCCTGAAAACTGACTTTATAGCTTTAGACCTCAATTAGTTTCTAAGTGCAGCATTCCCATGGCTTGAAGAATGTTCATAGAAGGGGTAGGAAAAGGGGACAAGCAGAACAGCCAACCAACTCCTACATCCTTATTAATTATCCTGGCCCACATCGACAAACTGGATTTATCATTCAATAATACAACATAAATACAAACTCCAGAATTTATCTTCAAACACCACGTGTCATATGGACTCCCCATTACTGGAAATATTCAAGTCCAGGTTGGACAGGGCTTGGAGCAACCTGGGATAGTGGAAGGTGTCCCTGCCCACGGCAGGGGGTGGAATGAGATGAGCATTAAGGTGCCTCCCAACCCAAACCAGTCTGTGGTTCTGTGGCCTTCACCTCCCCACTCTGATGGCTGAGGCACTCCAGTTTCCAAGCACAGCCTGGGCGACAGCCAGCAGGAGATATTTTGACTCCAGGTTTGCTAGAAAGTACCAGAAGCAGCACAGAGACCTTCATGACTAAATGTCTGTCCCTCTCCTCGAGCCCTGCAGGATCCTCAGAGCAGCAGTGCATCCCACAGCCCACAACCAGCTCTCAGCGGACATCGCTGACTACAAGGAGAGCCCAGTGAGGCATCTGGGATGACTTGGATGACTCCAGACGCTACAGGTTTATGGCCATGACAGGCTCCAAGGAAAAGTGTCTGCAGGAAAGGCATTTTCCAGCTTCCCAGCATCCTGCTGTTCCCCTCCACGCGCTGCCTGGAGTCGCTGGCGTTTGATTTGTGATTACTGCCACGAATACCGGAAGAGTATGAGATGTATCAGGACTTTTCAGAATATAAAAAGGAAACTGCCTTACTCTCGTATTCAAATATTAATGGCCTTGCTTTAAAAGCATCTGATAGCTTCCAATTGACAAAACCTAAATTTAGCCCAAGGAAGTCAAAACTTCTGATGCTGAGATGCTGAAATGTGCACATTCAGGAAGCCCTTCCTAACAAGGGAACGGCCACATGAAGAAAAAGCCAAGTATTGTTAAACAGTAAAACGTAATTCTCTGGAGATCAACAGCAAGCCAGCTCTGAAAGCAGCAGGCTGTAACTGAGCACTTTACAGTAATCCACTACATTTCATTCTGCAATTCAAAAGCTTGGAAGTCTGGGATCCCTCAAGTTCAAGCTCCTGACTTTACAATGAAGCCGCTGATCACAATTCCTTAAGATGTAGCTCAGTGTGAGGGTCTCCACTTTTCAGGAGAATTGCTTAGCATCTCCACCTAATGCCAAGGGCACATTTCTGTGCACGATTCGAGAATGAAGACGTTTTTCCTCGCTGGTAGAAAATTAACCCAACATCTTAAAACCGTCGGGTCTATTGAAGGCATCTGAGGTAGAGAATGACTGACATGAGATGTGTCCCAAAGTTGTTTCCCTTGCAAATGGATGTCAGTTTTGTATCACCTTGCACAGATGAGTCATTTATTAAATACTCAGAGTCACTGAACACTGGCAATCTGAAATATTTCCAGTATTTCAAAGGAGGAGGCTGCAGTGCTTATCCGGAGCGTTGCAGTGTGACAGGTATGAACAAACCCTTCCACACAACATGCAAGACACAAAATACCTCAGGTGACAGCCACGTGTTGCTCCACACCACTCCAAACCCACCTTGGGGTGCAGAAGGGCAATTCCTGGAAGTGTTCAAGGCCAGGTTGGACAGAGCTCTGAGCAAGCCAGTCTAGTGGAAGGTGTCCCTGCCCATATGGCCACAAGATGGCCTTTAAGGTCCCTTCCAACCCAAACCACTCTATGATTTTATGATCATCCCCACCCAGCAGCTCCATCCCCCTGCCAAACCAGCCCCCTGCTGAGGGGTGACCTGGCTCAGCTCCCGGCCACAGCAATGTTTCCATCCAGGTGGCAAATACAAGTGGGAATTCTGAAGATTAAAGTCACTGTGGCCCCGGTTAATGGATATGTTCACACTTCTTAATTAAAGAAGGGTGGGGACCTCTTGCACTAACCCTCCCTCACATGGCCTCGAGGTGCTCCCGCTCCCTTGGGGAAGAGTGCTGTGCACAACGACCTCCCTGTGAAATCGTGGTGTTGGCAACTCCACCAAGGCGACTTGTTTACATCCATCCTGTAACGAGCTTTACCAAAATGACCCATGATTGCCATGTGAAAGACAGCATTGTGCAACTGGCATGGAAAGAATTTCTTCACGAAGCACAGCCATACGTACAAAGTGCGTGTGGGTAAAGCAAGAGCAACACAGAAAAACGTGCTCAAGGCGGGCAATCCCGACAGGAGAACTCCATAGGCAGCACGGATAGCAGACAGCTCAGCCTCACTGAGGAATATATATGCAAATACTGACTAGACTATGCAAAGGCTCGGTTATTTATACCCCCTTCATTTCCCTCGGTCCTACCTCCTGACAAGTAAACAGACTGCTTTGCTCTGGCGAGTTGTGCAACACAGAGAGGTCCCAAAGTAAACACACAGACTCCATACTTCATTAGAGGTGAACTTGTTTACAGAGCAGGAATTAAAACAAACCCAGAGAATCCGTCAATATTCTATATGTACTGACACAGCCCTCCCTGACTCAGAACATTCTGCTCCTACACTGTGACTCATCCACTGCGTGGGCTTGGGACAGCAGAGATCTCGGTTTCCTGGGATTCTCCAGCGTATCAGACTCCTCTTCTGCTCCCCACTACGCCACTGTGGAGGCTCATGACGTCCAACATCCACCTGCCAGTGTCACCTGCCTGTGCTGGGGATGACCATTGGTACAGAGGCACGGCACAGAACTGAACGCGCGGTGCCACGTGTCCGAATGAATCACATGTGCCAAGGTGGGACTGCAAAGGGTGGGGGCAGGTGTGACTCATCTGCCAGCTGATATAAAAATAAACTACTACTGAATCAAAAATGCATGACTTCTGCACACGATGTGCACAGGCAGAAGCTGTCACTATGTGGAAACTTGAGCATCAGCTCCATGCAGCCAAAAGAAAGCCAGAAGCATGCAGTGCTCCATTTTACCTTCCAGAGGTGATGCTCACAGGGAAGGCACTACACATGGCCTCAGCAGGGAGAGATGCCAGAGGTGCTTTGAAATGTGGTAACAAATCCCAGAATGGTTTGGGTTGGAAGGGACCTTAAAGTCCACCTCATTTCATCCCCTGCCATGGGCAGGGACACCTTTCACTAGACCCGTCCAACCTGGCCTTGGACACTTCTAGGAATGGGGCACCCTGTGCCAGGGCCTCACCACCCTCACAGCCAGGAATTCCTTCCCAATATCTCATCCAGCCCTGCCTTCTGGCAGTAGGAAGCCATTCCCTGTGTCCTGTCCCTCCATGCCTTGTCCCCAGTCCCTCTCCAGCTCTCCTGGAGCCCCTTTAGGCCCTGCCAGGGGCTCTGAGCTCTCCCTGGAGCCTTCTCCTCTCCAGGTGAGCACCCCCAGCTCTCCCAGCCTGGCTCCAGAGCAGAGGGGTTCCAGCCCTGGCAGCATCTCCATGACCTCCTCTGGACTTGTTCCTGAAGAGAAGATTAGATTTTTCTAACCTGGAATCAGCCTTAAAACAGAAAGACCATTCCTGTTATCCACAAGCAAACAGAGCCCACAGGACAGAGCCAATGGAATCACTGAGACCTTGGTGTGCCACCAGCAGGACCCAGCTGCTGCAGGACTCCTGCAAGCCGTGGGAAAAGCAGTTGCTTTTATTCATCCCAAACCAAGCAGGAGTGTCCTGGGATGCTGCTGGGTGAGCAGGGGGCAGTTCAAGCAAAGTCAAAGCTTTGTCCTTTGGTAATTGCCCAGGAAGTGGAACCATTCCAGGAGCCAGGAGCAGTCTGTTTGACCATGGACAAATAACTCAGTTTATTCCACAAACTTCAAGTACAGGGGACAAATGACACGTTCAAGTGACTTATCCAATACTGGAAACACGTCGGAGACTTGAACTGCTTCTGGCAGCACTTGGAGATGCAAAAGCATTGGGTCAAGTCAGAGGGGGAGCTCCTCTTGTCCCCAAGGTATGGAAGCAGCGGATTCAAGCAGCTGTACAAAGCCTCAGAGCAAGGAGAAGCCCAGGAACTGAGGAACCAGCCTTGGGGAGGAGGGAATACCTGGAACAGCCAATCCTCAAGGAGGATCATAGAGCAAGAGCCTAATTTTGGGGAACAACTACCACACTTGGACTGTGCTGCTCATGTTCATGCTCAGGTAGGTGCTGCCACCAGGACTGACTGTGCCACCACCAGTAAAGTGAGATCCCGGGCATAGACCAGGACGACTCCAGTCAGGATGCTGGTGGCAAGCTCCTGTGGATTTTAGGACAAAGAACAACTATGAAACGGTTCAGTACAACACTGGCATTAGAGGACTGATGAGAGCAACGCAACTAGTTTGCACAGAGATTGTTAAAACTGCTTCAGTTACCTCGGGGAGCAAATGGATCATATCCCAGACTACCTAAAACCTGAAGGAATTACATTTCCTAAAGGAAAGATGTCCTTTCCTGAGACACCCTACGGACTGACCATCAGGTCTCTGACTCCCTGCCCATGCTTTGCTGTTTTGTTTTGCTGCTCACATGAAGGTAAAGCACTCAGACACTATTTTAGGTTATTAAATATTTAATTCCACAGCGAGGAAGAAGAAGCCAGCAGATGGTCAGTGTGCGGCAGGGCCTTGCTTGACTTCTGGGAGGAGAAAAGTTCAAGGAAGAATCACGAAAATCTGTTTCTGTGCGCAAACATTCCTCCAGTTAGAGGAAGAGGAAGGGAATTACAGGGCAGCTGTTAGTTTCCCTAAAACAGGGAGGCACTAAAACATCAGAGACAGCATCAAATATCCAAAGCAGCACATCAGAGACGTCTGTTAGTTGGTTACTCCTGACCCAGGACTTTCTCTGAATCCACTGGATCCATCCACCAGTATTGAACTGTTCTGAGAAGGACCAAGAAGAGCCACATTCCTACAGTTTCGATCCCTTTGACAAACTTCTCCCTGCTCCACCACTTAATCTAGTGTGAAGCATCTTAGGATGTCTGAGACATATGAAATCCAGTCTGTTCCTTGGCTAATCCAAGGTGACTAGGGATCCTCATTGGAGCCACGTGGCAGGCAGAGAAACTGGTGCTGCTGGGAGGGAACAGATGCAACTTCAGTGCCCTGTCAGAAAGTCTTGGAACATCAAAGCTGATGGAGCACGTGGCACAGGGAGCCACAGAGTCACTGTGAAAGGAAGAGGCAGTTACCGCATCCTCTGTTCATGTGGAAACATCTCACATGGAAGCTCATCTCAGGATTCAGCTTCTGCATTACTACTACAGCTATTTGCTACTCTGTCCAACCGCACCAAGGGAAATGCAAAACTTGACTAAACAGCTTAGAAAAAGGAAAAAAAATGCTATTTTCACTAGTTTTTGATGATGACAAGTGAAGCAGGTATTGATACCTGCATACATCCTTCAGGCACTGGCCAAGTAGGTTGCTCCCTTCCAGCCAAAGTTTTTCTCTGACTACTACCAAAGAGTAATACATTTAAAAATGTTTATTCTGAACATCCAAGAAGGAAATCACCATTAAAACTCTTCTTTTTAGGAAAAAAACCCCCCATTTCTCTCCCAAAGCTGCCGGTGATCACAACTTTGACGTCTCAGAGCTCACTGGGACCATCTGGCTGCACACGCAGCTGAACGCGGCCGCCGCGCTGCCGAGGGGACGAGGCGGCTCCCGCGGCGTCACCGCCAGGCTCCCTCTGCTCTCCCTCCTTCAGCTAACGGTGGGAGCTTCAGCCAGCCACGTCATTTGGCAGGATTAATTGGCTAATTTATTGAGCAGAATGTCACATGCAACGCTACTGTTGTTCTCTCTGAGTCATGCACACCATGGGTTTGGACACCTCTAGTCTTGGTTTGGCAAGCGTATGATAATTCCAAGTAACCAGACATCTCTACTGGAAGTTCAAGCCTGGCTGTTCGAGCAGTTTCAGAGCAAGGACCATTAAGGGGAGCCTGGCACTAGCAACATCACTGAGAACAGACCCCTCTATTTCCCCAAAGCTGGCACTCACTTAGTTCTGATCTGTTTTCCCAGCCAGACACTCTTCCCCTAATTGCTGGTGCAGGCACCAAGTCAAGCCTCCCTGCTCCTGGCAGGCTGACTCCACCAAAATTTGTTTTGTTCAGATTCCAGGTTTCATGGTGAGACCAGAACTGTAGTTCACATCCTCCACTCGAGTCTTGGCCGATTTCCAATTGTTCTAGCAAACTGCAGCACAAGAGCTTCTAATGGCATCCAACAGCTCCTCAGAGCTGGGTGTGCGGCACCCGTGGGACCACACAGAGAGAGAAACAGAGTCAGGTTGTTCAGGCAGCTTCTCAACAGTCCCTTGACAAATGCTCCGAGACAGTAAATTAGAGACTAGGAAGGAATTCCTCCCTGGGAGGCTGGGCAGGCCCTGGCACAGGGTGCCCAGAGCAGCTGTGGCTGCCCCTGGATCCCTGGCAGTGTCCAAGGCCAGGCTGGACGGGGCTTGGAGCACCCTGGTCTAGTGGAAGGTGTCCCTGTCCATGCAGAGGGTGAAATGAGATGGGCTTTAAGGTCCTTCCCACCCAAACCAGTCCATGATTCCATGAATGCTCTGAGTGGTTAAGTATTACAGGATGGAAAGCTTAAATTCTTTAGGAACAGGAGAAAACCTCAAAATATTTAATCTAACCAAAATAAAGCCATTCCTTCAAATTTTGATCAGTTTTATAATTCCTTAATAACATCTTTAAAGAGTGGAAGGAAGCCAAGTGGTGTAGAAAAAGCAGACTGGGATTCATTCATGTGTCACAAGACATGTGGGCTGGGGTATCCCAGAAATCACAAGCACCAACAGAACTCCAGCAGGAAGTTCAACTTAGTGTTTTGGTAATATATTATTACCAAAGTATTTCTGGGTGTCCATCAGACATCCTCTGCAATTGGAAGCTGGGTCCATTCAGGGAAAACAGGAAAAATAAAATCAGAAGTGTAAAAAAACTACAGTCATGTAAGAAATTTGTCAAAACCCGAAGTCAACGCATGATCAAGGCACAGAAGGAGCAGAGATGTTGTTGCTTCACAGAGACTTCCTTGAGCAGTGGAACACCCTGTACGAGGCTGTGGAAATCCTTGGCATGGGAAACAGCATGTGCTAAAAGGCTCTTCAGGTTTAAAAAACAACCATAAATTCAGGGAAGAAAAATCCAAACACTGTTAGACACAACTCCAGCTCTGTATCAGGGAAATCAGAGAGTGCCAGAAAAAAATGTATAAAAAATTCCACCTTTGGCTAATCCTGCTCTATTTTTCTCCTGTTTGCTGTAGCCCATGGTTGCACAGAGGAGCCCAGGGGCTTTTGGACACTCTTATGATTTAACAAGTAAAAATGAGAACAATTTCCTAGGTTTAAAGACTTCAGATCACCTGCTTAAGCTGTGTTGTTCTATACACAAATAACGTTCCCCCCCCGGACGATTCCTATGTTTTACAAACACTTACAGGGGTATTTCCTTATCAGCAAATCCTCAAGAACTCGAGGGTTTAGGTCCACATAATTACCCAATATCATCATTACGATCTCATTCTCACCAAATCTCTTCCAAAACTTGTGTGAGGCTAAAAGGAATTGGCCCAGATCCCTAAGTTCAAGTCAGAGTTACAGAACAAATACTATGGTGTTGTTTGATTTAATAAAGAAATCCCAAACTTTTGACAAGTTAAAGGTGGGTTTACTCACCTGCACTTCCAAGTTGTTTATAAAATCTGTATTCTAAATGAAGCTGTGGTGCCCGGGATTTAATTGGTTCCTAGAAAAGAAATAAATAAATTGGTTAAAATCAGTTTGACTGAAAGAAGTTCCATCCTATACTTGAAGATTTATGCATATTGAAAACACCCCAGACTGAAATTCTAACAACAGACTTCACTTTTAAAAAAGTCATTTAAAAAAGCAGTAAGATTTACTCTCTGGAGGAGAAATAACCTCCTCATTTAAATACAAAGCTCCCTCATTGCAGTGAAATTCAAGAATCATTCCACAAAGCTCCTGGTCCTTGAAGAATGACCCTGGGCATTGGCAGAGGGAAGTCAAGGTTTTGAAAGCTCAAGCCCCAAGTTCACTCTGTGGGCACTGTGATTACCCACAGGGTTTTTGTTGGTCTCCAGCCTGTATTTTTGAAAAATGTTGAGTCATACAAGTGTGTTTTAGATCAGACCACAGTCGCTCACAGCGAGCACCAGAGTGAAGCCAGACAGCTGGGAAAAAAGAAGAAGTCTCTCCCTTCTTGTGGCAGGTGTCACTCAAACATTTTGAAGCACTCAAGAATATTCTATTTTATCCACAAAACACACAAAAAAATAAAATGGGTAAGTCTGCAATGCACCCAAACCATCCCATTTGTCAACTGTTCCTCAGGCGCGCTTTACACACAAGACTTAATGCCAACGATCCATCAAGGCATTAACGTGCAAGATTACAGAGCTTCTAAAAATACAAAGTTAATATGGAGAGGATTAAGAGACTGGAGTAATTACATTTGCAATGAAACTGTGCACTTGGGATGGGCATGGATGTGGGTTCACTGCCTGCCCAGGCAGCCTGGAGATAGAAGTTAATACTGGCCTCTGTTTTCGATGACCTCTAGTCTGCACTGTAAGACTGATGTCCACACTGGGTGTGAACTCCACAGTCAAGGCTCCTTTTTAACTGTGGAGAAGGAATTCTGTACGGGAATTCAGGCAATTTGACTTGCAGCTGAGCTGTTCCTCACCAGCTCAAGTCATCCCATCCATTTCCCAGCAAGGGGAACAAGTGCTCCTGGTTACTTCTCAACTTAATCACAGAATCATTGAGGTAGGAAAAGGCCTCCAAGATCACCAAATTCCCAATGTTTTAAAGCTCCAGAAGACCAATATGACCAAATACTCAGCAAACAATGAGAAAAAATTTTCTGGAGGCCAAACTGAACCTGCACCGAAGGCAAATACAAAGCAACACACAAACAAGTTTGTTCTATAAGTCACATTTAAATTAAGGTAATTGTTGCTCATGGCTTGAGGGAGAGTCTACAGATACCTGCAGAGCACAGGGACTCAGGGCAACAGGAACTCAGCCTGTTCAGGGAGCAGTTTATTTATCCAAACATTTAAAGAGGAAGGATTGATGCAGCAGGACATGATGCTGCTTGTGGGATCAGGGGAGGTAGCCCTGAGCCACTTCTGCATCAGGAGCTGCTGGAGCCAGAGCTCTGGACACTTGCCAGAGTCATGGCAGCTTCTGAGAAGATCATACCAGCACAGATGGTTGTCCTGTAGGCCAAGGGCTTAGGGATGATGGCAGATGTTGTGTTTGTAGCAAAAATAACTGAATTGCTACTGCCCAATGGAGCAAATCCACAGCTGGAGCCAACGGTATCATCACTGCTGCGAGGGGATGGCCTGGTACCTGTGCTCTGACTGCAGCTGGGTGGCTTCTCCCAGGGAAGAAATTCTTCCTGTGGGCAATGGGGCTTTGAAAACCCCCAGAAGAATAAACCAGATGCCCCTGACCAAGTAAGTCAGCTGAAGAGCAGGACCAGGAGCTACATGGTGACACCACACAAATCAACACAGGGACCAATCTCCACTGCCAGCAGTTTTCTACGGTGTAGCCTCAGTCCCAAAAAGAAACCATGAGGCGTTAGCATGGAATTTCACAGCACTTTCTGGTGGGCTCTTGGTATCCATCACACAATTCCCTCATTTTCCAGCTCTAACGTTGTGATAGAAGGCAGCAACAGCTGATACAGCAGGGCTGCAGTGGTGGGAGACGATCTCACAACTTCAAGGACTTGGAGCAGTGCTTTGACTCGGTCCAACAATGCAGATAGAAGAAAATGCTGCCTGTGAGTACATCAAAAGCAGCTACTCCACCACTAATCCACAAATTATTCGAGGGATAAAGAAAATAGCAGTTAAGTCCACATGTAAGAGAAGTGTATTTGCTGCTGAGGAGGCTGAGTAATTCTTATTCCTGTGGAATTCTGTCTAAGATTAGAAGACCAAGAAACCCCCATTTCTCCTACTGTTCCCTCCTTAAACTTCTCCAAAACGGAGCAGGTGTATGGACACCTGGATGGCCCTCAGATGGCAATTCCAGCCCTTCACACGAGAAGGACCTGAGATTTTTAAGCCTGGATCACAACAGGAAATGAAACTGGAGTGGGTTGCAGAGTAACTGTTTTAACACTCAGTTATTCAGGAAAAAAAAAATAGCAGGAAAAAGGAAGAAAGAATGTGACCAGAAAAACAGGTCAGACTGAGGCAGCCATGAGGCAATGCCATTGAGTCCTGCCATATGGAAAAGCTTCAGGTTACTGAGAGGTGTCACTGCAGCCACTTGTTTGAGAGAAAAAAGCACCCTTTGGACTAGTACAGGTGTGTTTTACCTGGGTTATGACTTCCTTATGGTTTCCAATGCAACATCTTTGTGGGATTATCTTTGGAAGCAAATTAGAAGCATCACTGCCTCAATAAAACACCTCCTCTGTGTACACAGCACATTTTCTAGGGCCTAAAATCAACAATTCTTCTTCCTGATGCGGATCCACATCAAGGGCATCTCCTATGGAACCAGGCTGGGAGAGCTGGGGGTGCTCACCTGGAGAGGAGAAGGCTCCAGGGAGAGCTCAGAGCCCCTTGCAGGGCCTGAAGGGGCTCCAGGAGAGCTGGAGAGGGACTGGGGACAAGGCATGGAGGGACAGGACACAGGGAATGGCTTCCCACTGCCAGAGGGCAGGGATGGATGGGATATTGGGAAGGAATTGTTCCCTGGGAGGGTGGGCAGGCCCTGGCACAGGGTGCCCAGAGCAGCTGGGGCTGCCCCTGGATCCCTGGCAGTGCCCAAGGCCAGGCTGGACAGGGCTTGGAGCAGCCTGGGACAGTGGCAGGTGTCCTTGGTGTTCCACCATGGCAGGGGGTGAAATGAGATGAGCTTTAAGATCCCTTCCAGGAAACTCAAACCCATCTGGGATTCTGTGTTCCTGAATCCCTCTGCAGGCATTCATTTATTTACTTTAGGGAACATTGTCTGACATTTGCCAACAGGTGTGAAAACAAGTCCCTCCTGCAAAGCTGTAATTATTTTTCATCTACTACACATCATAAGGGGAATGCCAGAGTTATGGAATCTGGGGCACTCGAACATGATCACAGTTAATGCACCAAGTCCATCCTGATTTTCTGTCACCAGAGTGATCCCTGTCATTTTGCCAGACAGCATTGACTGGACAAACCGGAGGGTTTGCTGCAGTATCAAATTAGCACCACAACTTTAACTTCAGATTTTAGGGTTTGGATCATGTTAAAAGAGTGTTTGCATGAGAACTCAGCACATCAGCTGAAGACATCGAATCTGAAACCCCAAGGGACTTATGAAAGTCTGAGTTTACAGATAGGAAAAGTTAAGGCCTAAACACAAACTAGCAGGCTGTGAGTTTATAAATGAGGAAGAGCTGCAAGGTAGGGAGTTCCCCATCCCCCAGATTCCACAGATGATGAGACTGTATCTTCTCCGCAACCCAAGGCAGCCAGAGGGAAGACTGACCTTCCCCAAACTGCATCTTGTTTTGCCTGTTGCATCTGCAGTCTCTCAGGATCGCACCAGACCGAGCTTTGCTCTGCTTGCCCAGGGAATTTCAACCATAGGAACACCCTCTTTTCTGCCTCTTGACTCCAAAAACATGGACCACCAGGCTGCACAGTGCCATGCTCTTAACCAAACACTCTGACAACTGGAAAGTTCATGGAGTTCTGAACAGAAAGGCTCGAGCCATGGAGCAGCAGGAGATGGCAAAGCCACTACCAGTGCCCTTCACTGGGACCTGGGCAGAGAACAAGGCTCTCACTGCTTGCTCTAAAACAGCTACAGACCCTCTAGGTACTAAAAACCTTCAGCAGGTGGAAGGATCGGTTCTTTCCCTGCTTTTAGTGCTTTTAAGAACTTATCTTAGTTTTAATAAGTCATTCCCAGCTGAGTGTGAGAGCAGCACTGAGCTCAAAGTGAAAAACCTGCTTTTGGTCTGAATTTTTAACAAGAAGTAAAAGTCATTTAAGGACACCTGAAGCTTTTACTTACCAGTTTGATCGCTACATATTCATTGGTGTAGAGATTTTTACCTGCAAAGGGAGAAGAAAAAAATCTTTTAGTTCCACATTCAACACTTGCAGCTCGAGGCACAATGAGAAAGAGTGACACTGATGCCGAAGGGCTGTTTTCCCAATTCCCCCTGAAGTTCCTGCCTTTAACAAAGAATAAGCCTGAAAATAATCAGAATAATGAGCAGTTTGCAGCAGTTTAGCAGGGCAGGCAAGTAACACCTTCCACTCAGCACAAGGTAATTGTATTTTGTGGCAGCACTTTCACTCCATGTGTTACAGGAGGTATCCCAGACACACTAGGTTTCGTTACCCACATCATGCCAAAAAAGTCTGGGGAACAAAAAATGAAGACTGAGAGTGTCATTGCTTTTGGAAATGTCTTGGATCTGCTGGACACTGAGCAACTTCATGCTGGGCTGTACAGGGAGTTTCACTAGGCTGATCATGCTCTGGGAAGCACGAAGGGCAGGAGTGTCAGATGAGCACTAGTCAAGCTCAAATCCAGCTCCTGGTGCACCAAGCCAGAGCTGGGACCCACGTGTGCTACAACTGGAGGGGAATTTTTCTCCAGGAGCCTGTCTGGTGTTTGAAGCAAGCCCTGGGCCTCCTCAGTGATGCGAGGCAGTGATGCACAGCTCCGTGTCACGGAGCAGCTCTCCCTGTGTTCTGACACTGCCCGCTACCGAATCACTCAACGGCCTCTGCTTCCTCTGCCAGGGAATTGGAGCAATCACTCCCCCACCACCTCCACATGGCTCAGGCCTGACAGCACACTCTCCTGGAGGAGATACCACTGGGAAGGATGCTTGGGCAGTCCCTGGGCCCTCTCTGTCCCACCATCCTGACACCCTCCTGACGTCCTCTAGTCCCGCTGTCCCCTTGGAGGAGGGAAGCCCCCACCACAAAAGCTCCCTATGGATTTATGCAGGGAAGCGTTGACCTCTGCTCATCAGTGTCACAGCACAAGTCATGCTTTTACTGAGCAACTCCAAAATTCAGGAGCAATCCAGGATGGAAGTCATCAGGGCTTATTTGTAGCACCAGCTTTTCTCAGCTCTCTTACTCATTTATTTTCCAATTCCTGTAACAGATATGGATGCTTGGACAGTCCAGCTCTTGAGAAAGCCCAGGACAGGGAGTGACATCATTCAGAGCAGGCAGGAGCTGGAGCAGCTCTTCCATATCCACATGGCAGCATTAAAAAACATGCCATGTCCTCCTCAGCACACGGATACAACAGCCCTGGGAGACTCAATAAAATTAGAGGTATTATGAACATGGGAGAAGACACACAGTCATCTTTAAATCCTGAAACATCAGGGGAAATTTAGTTTACTTTATAACAGCTCGTGTTTTCTGCATTTAACCTCTTTTGATGCTTTCCCCACTGTATCACTCAGGGTACTTCTGGCCTCTACATCTGTGATTGGGTGTTCCTAGGCCCAGTCTGCACCAAGCAGATTGTTTTTACATCCCTCAGGAATGGAATATGTCATAGCTCCAACCTGTTTTGGTACCTGCTGATGGTCTGTAACATAGGACAGGGATTTATATGTGAGGTTAAATATCCTCAGAGGGGGTGTTTTCTGCCAGCAGAGCTGAAAGCTGAGCCCCAGCATTAACCCCTGACACACAGCGGGGTTTCCATGTATTTCTTTCCATCTTTAGAAAAAGACATAGTATTATGCCCAGACTGGAAACTAAGGGTAGAAAGGAGGTTTTGCAGTTTCATCAGGAACCCTCTGACACCAGAAAGCACTGCAAGAGCTCACAGGCCAAATCCATGGCAAAGCAGGTGGCAGATAAACCCCTCCACCCTCTGAGACAGACTGGGATTCCAGCCAACAGCGGGGGGGAGAAGACCTGAAGACATTAAGGGAAGGAAACCTAAATGCACCTGGATTATCTGCTCTGTATTAGCTACCAGCAAATGAGCGCCATTGGCAGCTCCAGCTGTATCCTGTTCCCTGAAACTGCCTTTTCCCCTCCTCGGATAAGGACATGGCTCCTACCAAAATCCCAGAATGGCTTGGATTGGAAGGGACCTTAAAGCTCATCTCATTCCACCCTCTGCCATGGGCAGGGACACCTGCCACTGTCCCAGGGTGCTTCCAGCCCCATCCAACCTGGCCTTGGACACTGCCAGGGGCAGCCACAGCTGTTCTGTCCCAGGGCCTGCCCACCCTCACAGGGAACAATTCCTTCCCAATATTCCATTCTGGCAGTGGGAAGCCTTTCCCCCTTGCCCTGTCCCTCCATGCCTTGTCCCCCCATGCCTTGTCCCCAGTCCCTCTCCAGCTCTCCTGGAGCCCCTTTAGGCCCTGCAAGGGGCTCTGAGCTCTCCCTGGAGCCTTTTCCTCTCCAGGTGAGCACCCCCAGCTCTCCCAGCCTGGCTCCAGAGCAGAAGGGCTCCAGCTCTCAGAGCATCTCTGTGGTCTCCTCTGGGCTCTCTCCAGCAGCTCCAGGTCCTTCTGATGTTGGATCCCATGGCTGGAGGTGGCTCTGCAGGTGGGGTCTCACGAGAGCAAGGCAGAGGGGCAGAATCCTCCCCTCCCCTGCTGCCCATGCTGGGGAATCAGCCCAGGACATGGTGGAGACACTCAGTTTGAGCACACTGGGGAAGGGAAGCTCCAGCCAGATCCCTGAGGAAGTCAGATGCTTTGAAGAGTAAAATAAAACCCCAAGGAGGGAGGCATGAGAACTCCACTCCCTATGGATCCTGTGACCCCCATCACAGCCTTGGAGATCCACCTCCACCCAGGGAATGATGCCCCACAGATCCTCCATCAACACGTGTGCTCTCCCACCAAGGCAGGGCAATGGCATTTGGGAAGCAGTGCTCTTCCAAACTTGTTCCAAGGCAAGGAAGGACATGGCCAACACCCTCCACGTACGTGGAGCCATAATCCAGTCTATTATGGTCTGTTTCATGAGGCTGAGGACTAGACAGAAGATACTTTTGGTAATGAAATTCCTCGGTTAAATAACTAGGGTTAGCATCAGGCCAGCAGCCGAAGGTAAATGAACCAATTCATCCTCCAGTTCATCCCCTTCGGAGATCCTCAACATAAATGGGTCCAGCCTCTGAGCTTCAAACCTTTCCCAAAGCTGCAGCCCAAGATGCTTGCTTTGCCAGCTGCTCTAGGGAAGTAAATCCCAAAAATCTCTCTGCTGGCTTGCTCCAGACTGAGATCTCCCCCTTGATTTTGCCGTCACACTGTCCAAGCTGCAGTGGTTTACTCTCCCTCCTCCTCCTCCTGGGCAGCACAGGGTTTGTGGAAGAGCAAAGGCTTACAGGACACAGTGACCTGCCCACTGAAACAAGCCCTGAGCAGCAGCTGCACCTTCATTTAGCACGACCAAAGATCCGCAGCACAGCGAGGGGATGTGACTGTGCTGGCAAAAGCCCTTCAAGCTGAGTCAGCACTTTTGATGGAGCAGTTAAGTCCAAGCCTCAGTTTTGGGTAGTTCCACTGACAATTATGAACTCCATATTCCAAAGGAGAAGAGATGCATTACGTCAGCAGCACTCACGTGGGAAACTTCCCCCTGTGGATTTCTCAAGGCCTTGGCAGTGAGATGTCCTGAATGTACGGATGGACTGGAGAGGGCAGAGAAGCCCCAAAGGATCCAAAGTGATGCATCTGCACAGACACCAGATCATCGGGCACTTGGGACATGCCTGACTTGCTGTCCCCTCTAGAGCAGGTTTCCAACTAACAGCTCCTGGTGTAGGTGCTTCCCAGGATCTACTCCTACCCTGCCCTCCACATCTAACCTTATTCCAGTCACACCATGACTTGGTATTTTGGAGTTACAGCCCCAGGATCAGACGGTACTATCACCTTGAAGTATTTATTTTGCTGGTTTACTTGTTTTGAAGCAGAGCTCCTGGCTTCAAACTGCAGCGTGGGAGGCAGCTGGGTGGTTCTCACTTCTGGGAGTACCTTCCCAGTTCCAATCGAACTCCTCTGACCTGGCAACCTCCAGAGAAGCAGCTTTTCTGCTGGTTTGGGGCTTGCTGCTCTTCTAACATTTTTTACAGTTTCAGGCAGGGTGAAAAACGGTGTTCACTGCCATTTTTAACTGACACCTGAACACACTGTTTTGAAAATGCCAGACAACGTTTCAATTAGATCAAAAAGATTTAGGCTCCAGTCTACAGCTCTGGGGCCCCCAACAACCAGAAGGACCTGGAGCTGCTGGAACAAGCTCAGAGGAGGCCACAGAGATGCTCCAAGGGCTGGAGCCCCTCTGCTCTGGAGCCAGGCTGGGAGAGCTGGGGGTGCTCACCTGGAGAGGAGAAGGCTCCAGGGAGAGCTCAGAGCCCCTTGCAGGGCCTAAAGGGGCTCCAGGAGAGCTGGAGAGGGACTGGGGACAAGGCATGGAGGGACAGGATCCAGGGAATGGCTTGAGGGAAGAGGGAAGGGCTGGATGGGATATTGGAAAAGAATTGTTCCTCCCTGTGAGGGTGGGCAGGCCCTGGCACAGGGTGCCCAGAGCAGCTGTGGCTGCCCCTGGATCCCTGGCAGTGCCCAAGGCCAGGTTGGACGGGGCTTGGAGCACCCTGGGACAGTGGCAGGTGTCCCTGCCCATGGCAGAGGGTGGACAAAGATGAGTGTGAAGCCAAACCCCTCTGTGATTCTCTGATTAAAAGAAATGCCTGCTGTAACAAGAACTTAACATTTATCTTAGAAATCCCTCCAACCTACCAAAAACACAATAGTAATTTTACATTAGTACCTATTTAATTGCTTTACTTAAACAAGAATGCCAAACACTGGGAAAAAAAGAGACTTTTGAAGAGCCTTATTAATCCCTACCATGGCTCATGGTTCAGGACTTTGGGAGAATACCAGGAACATTTCCTGGGTAAGCTCTTGAGCCAGTTTAAGGGGGCAGCTCACATGCCTGGCTGGAGAGGTCTCTGGTGGAGTTCACAGCCATGGCTGAGCACAGCACTCCATACAACAGGTTAAATCCCCATGAACCCCCAAATCCATGCAGGGTCTGGGGTGGGGACTGGCACTATATTCCTGCTAGTGGGTTGAGCCACTTCGGAAACCAAAGCTCTTGCAGACCCCCTACTCTGCAGCCTGTCTGAAGAAACAGCCACTGCCTAACCCCGTTTCAGCTCATGACTCTGGGCCAGATCACAGAATCATTAAGTTTAAGACCTCCAAGATCATCAAGGCCAACATTCGAACAAATCCCACCATTCCCACTAAACCACACTGTGCAGTGGCACGTCTTCTCCTTTTCTGAACACTTCCAGGGATGGTGACTCCACTGCTTCCCTGAGGAGCCTGTTCCAATGCTCAGCCACCCTCTCAGCGAGGAAATTTTTCCTAATATCCAGCCTGAACCTCCCCTGGTACAACTTGTGGCCATTTCCCCTGTCCTATCCAATGTTAAATTTTGTGTTCATCTCCCCATCTCAGCTCCTCAAGGGCTGGAATCCAACTGTGCTGCTCCCACATGCTACAAAAAAAGTCATATCCTTGGGTGATCTTCAGGAAGAAAGATCAACCCTGAGCAGTGAGCTGGATATTTACAGCAAACAGCTTCATTAGGTAAGTGCCATCTCCACCCCAAACAATCAGTCCTTGATACAAGACTGGCTTAAACTGAAAACACAACACCTCAAAAGAGAGAAATTCTTCAGGGAATTGGAAAAGCCTATTTTCCCTTTGCTTATCAGTGCGTGACTTTGTTCTGCCTGTGATACTGGTGCTTAACTGCTCTGAAACCACATAAAAAACAGGCAAAAAGCAGAGGGCACATCATTCATCTTCGCAGGACAAAACGTTATCAGAGACTCGTGCACTCGGATTTCAGCCGCTGCTTCTCCTTCCCCCCAGCAATAATTACCATGGGCTGTGCAAGAGCAAGAGCTGCTGTTCGAGCAAACAGGAGCTCTTAAAGTGATGGTGACTGGCAAAAAGCAAGAGAAATGAAAAAAAATAGAGTCATACAGCATCTGTAAGAACCTTACAACGATGTGTTATCAATTTGTTACAACAAGTTGTTGTTATCAGTACGTGTGGCTCATTGCTTAAATTTTTAGTAAACCAGCATTAACAATACATGCATTATTGGAAAAAGAGCCACGTAATTAGCAGGTGTTGCATATCCATACTTAAACTGAATTTCTCTCTAAATTAACTTTTTCAGAAGTGAAATCTCATCTGTAAAGTCCATGCCATGAAACTATACATGAATCACAAACCCAATACCTCTAAAATTTTGAGAAATGTGAAAAAGAATCATGGAAATGGGAGCTGCTTCCCCCCCGTGTGGGCAGCAGGGGAGGAGAGGATTCTGCAACTCTGCCCCCTCAGGGGAGACCCCACCTGCAGAGCTGCCCCAGCCCTGGGGTCCAACAGCAGAAGGACAGGGAACTGCTGGAGAGAGCCCAGAGGAGACCACGGAGATGCTGCCAGGGCTGGAGCCCCTCTGCTCTGGAGCCAGGCTGGGAGAGCTGGGGGTGCTCACCTGGAGAGGAGAAGGCTCCAGGGAGAGCTCAGAGCCCCTTGCAGGGCCTGAAGGGGCTCCAGGAGAGCTGGAGAGGGACTGGGGACAAGGCATGGAGGGACAGGACACAGGGAATGGCTTCCCACTGCCAGAGGGCAGGGCTGGATGGGATACTGGGAAGGAATTGCTCCCTGTGAGGGTGGGGAGGCCCTGGCACAGGGTGCCCAGAGCAGCTGTGGCTGCCCCTGGATCCCTGGCAGTGTCCAAGGCCAGGCTGGACAGGGCTTGGAGCAGTCTGGGATAGTGGAGGGTGTCACTGCCCATGGCAGGGGGTGGGATGGGATGAGCTTTAAGGTGCCTTTCAACCCAAATCCATCTGTGATTTTGTGGTTCTGCGATTTGGGCACCAGCTGAATAAACTCAAGAGCCTTATACCCAGAGGGATCCACTACAGCTGCTGAACCTCAGAGCAGAGCTTGGATTACAGAGCAATTCAACATCTCCCTGGGGATCCTGAGATCGTGAGGTTTGCTCTTGGGGGGGCTTTGAAATGCAATAGAGCAATTCATGTTATGTCACTGTAAGGATCCAAATTTATCTTTAGCTGCCAATTATACCCATGTGCAGGAAGGTGGGAGTTTCCATCCTTGTCCTTGGTTTCTCTCCACCTTAGGAGTGTTATCTCTGCTCAGGTGAATCAGTAAAACTTCTCTGATGCAATGCTGAAACCAAAATACCCATTTACTGAGACACACCAGCAGTGAGCTGGTTGGTCTTCACAGCATGGAGCAGCAGCACATGTATGGATGTGATAACCAAACCTCAGAGTGGGAGATTACAAAGATTCACTTAAGATGAGTAGGAATCTACAAAGACACTATCAGTAGTGTTATGACCCTTGAGTTATGTGAGGCTGCTTCCCCCACCTCATTTAAAACACAATCATTGTTTTTTTAGGATGACTTAAGAGCCCAGTGCCCTGCTCTGCACTGGTCTCCTCAGTAGTCCTAAACAAGCAATGCATTAGTGGAACCATCTGTTTGGGCAACCAGCTGCAAGACGTGGTTAGGAGACCAACAGACCATGAACAAATGTCGGGCTGCTGGGTCGGCTGAGGGAGCCAGATGGCCACTTGGCACATCCTCTGCTCCCCAGCAAGTCCAACACAGGCACAGGGCAGGGAGAGGGTGATGGGGCTGAAATTAGTGAGGTTAGAGAAGGACGTGGAATCAAGTCTGATCCCAGCCTGAGTGCTGGGAAAGAGTCTCACCCATCCCTTTAAATGGGCGTTCTAGCTTATAAACAAAAAATTGAGAGCAAGATTTAGAAATTCACAGTTAAGAAGGTTTTTTTTCACCTCAGGCAAGACATTCAGCGCTGTGAACAGTCTTCATTTGTTGGGATTGTTCAAAATTTGCATCTTTGGCCTCTCCAGTGTATTCCCTTTGACTTTATGCAAATCAAAATCATGCTAAGAGTTACATCTTCTGAGTCAGAAGCTTCGGGTAAGGCAGCTCGACACTTGGGAAACAAGACAAGCGCACGTGTTTCTCAAGCCGGGGTAAATTTTTATGTATTTATATTCCAGTGGTGAAACGCTAATTTGCATAAGGCAGGCCACTAAAACGCTTACTTCTTACCTAGTCTGAGTTCTCCAAAGTTCCCACACCCAATCTTCTTGCCCACTCTGAAGTTGGGTCCCACCATGAGAACGCCGGAAGACGCCGACGAGCTCGGCCGAGAACCGTGCCCACTCCTTCCCGGCATTCCTTTCGTCGTCCGCTGCCTTTCATCCTTATCCCTATTAGGATGGTCCATGATCTTAGTGAAAAACCTCTGCCAGCAAGCTGGCAGAAAGGACTTGGAGTACACACTCTTCTCCTTAGAACAGAAATTTATATCCAAAAGTATCTGTGTTGGAGTTCAAGAGAGTCATGGAAACTCATGGAGTTCTTTTGGCACCAGATCCAGTTTCCTAATGCATCTTGACAATGTACCAAAGGGTCGACTCTGTTCTTGAGAATTCAGTAAAGGCAGGCTGCTTTTGGTTTCTTACCTGGGGAAAAGAGGAGATATATGAAATAAAGATCATTATTTTAAAATACCAGGTGAGGAAGGTACAACAGGGCCAATGTCCAGAACTTTCCTGGCCTCAAGGAATTTAACAGCTATATGAAAACTTTTATCATTTTCTTAACAATTTTCTGATAAAAAGCCCTGATGTCATGAAGAAATGTTAAGTGCTGCCCATCCACTGTTGCTACTTGTCCCATTTTTGGAAGTGTCTCAGATCAGGTTGGACGGGGCTTGGAGCAACCTGGGATAGTGGAAAGTGTCCCTGCCCATGGCAGTGGGTGGATCCAGCTGAGCTTTAAGGTCTCTTCCAACCCAAACCAGTCTGTAATGGTTCCACTGGAGCTATCAGGACTGACACCACATGCAGTAACCGAAGCCATTCCAACTACCCCAGCGTGTCAGGTGGACACTGCAAGGAAACCCCACCTTTTAGTCCCTGTGAAGTGTAGGTTTGGTTTCTCCTCACTTCACACATTAATAAAGCACTACACAAATGCCAGACAAAAAATACAAAGGGGCCAATGAAAGGTGCCAAGAGAAGAAAATTTTGTAGCACTTAAATAAAATTCTCCATTCTTTTACCTCTTTTCAAGTTGATCTACATTATCCCGAACAACCTAAGTTGGAAGGGACCCTCAAGGATCACTGAAGTCCAACTCCAAATCAACCTCAGATATATTTGCTAATTCAAACTGCTGTCCTACAGAGATGACCAAAATGAGGAGCCAAAACACGATTAATTATTTTTTAAAAGCTGATAACTCAGTCAAAAAGGGACAAAACATAGATGCTTCTCAACCCTTGCAGGCCAAGTGGTTCTTCCGTGCTCAAGAACAAGACCAAGGGCGACTCGCAGGAGCTGCAAGGATCCAGAAGGTCCTGCCCCACAAGCACAGCCCAGAGGTACCATCATGGTGGTTGAGCTTCCCCTCACTTCCCAAGAAATCAGCATGATAAAGGGAAAGGTTGCAGGATGTCTTGTCTGCACAGGTGCTGCATCCGGAGATGGTATCAGGCACTCTCGGGGTGCAGCTCTGAGGCAAGAATTAGAATGAACACCCCTGGAACTACCCCCCACATCCCAGGATATAAAGGTACTGGATTGTAGCCCTACAGGAACACTGCTGCATTCAGATTTTCCAGATGTGAATGGAACAGTTCCTGAATAATTTTACCAACAAGGTTTGTGTCCTCTAAAGCAATCCCACAAGTGCTCAATGAGACCACCCAACCAAGAGTCCTGTGGAAGGACACCCAGAAACACAACCACGTAAATGAGAGCTCAGAAGTTACTCGGGCAACTGGCTCAGTTCTCCTGCAGCAATACCTCTGTAGAGGGCTTAGCAAGAGATCCTTGTGTTCATTTTGCCATGAAATCATTAAGGTTGGAAAAGGCCTCCAAGATGACCGAGTCCAACCATTAACCCGGCACTGGCCCAGTCAGTGATGATCCTCTGGTCCACCAGATGAAGCTATGCTACCTACTTCCAGTTATTCAAAAATAAAAGACAAGGATTATTACCCATCCACACAGAACAGAAGCATGAGCCCTCCTGAAATCTGACTGCTTTCCCTGGCCTCCAGCTGTGGAACACCTCTATTTCTGGAGACTTTTGGTTTGACCTAAGGCACCTGGATAGAAGGCAGAAGTCACCATGCTGGATCCAGAAAATGCAGGGAACTACCAGCTGGAAATTCCAGGTTTTGAGTTTTTATAGAATCCCAGAATCGTTTGGTTGGAAGGCACCTTAAAGCCCATCTCATCTCATTCCTCCCCCTGCCATGGGCAGGGACACCTTCCACTAGCCCAGGCTGCTCCAAGCCCCGTCCAACCTGGCCTTGGGCACTGCCAGGGATCCAGGGGCCGCCACAGCTTCTCTGGCAAATCTGTGCCAGGGCCTCACCACCCTCACAGAGAAGAATTTCTCCCTAATATCCAATCTAAACATACCCTTTCAGCTTAAAGCCCCCTTGACCTATCACTTCTTGCTCTTGCAACAAGTCCCTCTTCAGCCTTCCTGTAGGTCCCCTTTAGGTACTGGAATTCTCCTTGTCACTTGGGACTGTTGTGGATCCCTGCAGAAAACGTCACACAGCATGTCTGCAGCATATCCAGGAGGTCTGACAACCACTGGGTCACCTGAGAACCTCAGGTGTCTCAGCCACACCACCGGTTTGACCATAAACCCAAGTGACAAGCTCCCAGCATGCTCCCCAGCAATGTGTGAAACACCATTTGCCATTCAGCACCTCTGGCCTAGACAAAAGAGCTGGAGATGTTCATGTACAAGAAATTGTTTAGCATCACCAAGCTTTACTCATCCCTCAATTTAATTCCAGATTTAATACTCAGAACTGAATATGGATAAGCAGGAAGCATCCGTTACCGGTGAACCGGCGGAACTGGTTTCTCATCACAGACATCTCCACACACTCTCAGCTGCTGTGCTTGGCACAGACACAGCACAGTTGTGTTTGCCCTGTGAAACCAGTCTGCAGGAGCAGTGATGAGGCTCTATCAGATATCAGAAAACCACCTTGACTGGACCCCACCCCAGGCTGTCCCGGGAGGAGAGACTGGCTTCAAAACAAACAACATGAAAAAGAACCATCAGTGAAACTACAGAGTTTTACTGCTGAACTCAAACCAAAAGTGAGAATGAATTCTAGTAATTGGTGGATTTACTCACACTAGTATTTCTGATAAAATTCTGGAAAGATAAAACTGAAGCATGGGAAGTTTTGGTCTATCTGCCTATTTGGTCTATCTCTGCTATGGCGAGAGAAGTAGCCACAGAACATTCCAGCCAAGTGTTGTTTTATTTCTAGTTAAAGCCATCATCTTCCATGTAATAAAACACATGGGTCTGGCACTTGGGGACATGGCTTAGTGATGGGCTTGGCAGTGCTGGGAAAATGGTTGGACTCAGTGATCTCAGAGGGCTTTTCCCACCTAAATGATTCCATGATGCTGGGGTGTTCCTAGGGTTGGATCACTATGAAAGATAAGCAGGACACAGGAATTCTATGAGTAAAAAACCAGTAACACTTTGAAAAACACACTAGATCCCATCAAGGCCAGAGAAGAATTTTTTCCCCCTGGAGACCAAAGTCATTATTTTAATCAAGGCTGAATAATTTAAGACCAAGAACTACCTACAACCTCAGAAATAGAAACAGAAAGAAATCTCCAGCAAGAGCACAAACCCTGCCCAGTTTATACCTTGCTCAGCACTTCTCAGATGGGACAAGCAACTCCATTATCCTCAGGCAAATTAAGCACGAGTCCCACCACACATTTTCTGGCTCGCAAAATAAGATGTTAACGGTTCTGAGCTCCTACGCCTCCATCCTTCCCCCGCTCCCCATCTGGATCAGGTCTCCCCAGGGAGAAGGAGGGAAAGGTCACGCCTGACAGTCTGCAAACACTAAACATCCCCTCTCAGCTGAAAGCCTCCTGCAAACAGGAATTCGGAGCAGCGAAGGATGAGTGAAGGGTGCCTCTGGGAAGCTCTTTATCACGGCTAAGCCGAGGAGCAGAGCCCAGCTGCCAGCACACCAGCTCACACACAGATCTTACGCCGTCATTACCACCTATTAAAAACACGAGTCGTAAATACAGCATCAAATATGGCCTTTGAGGGCCAGCACAGCACTCAGCTTTGGAGGGGAAGCAGCAGAAGAATGAAGACCAGACTGTCAGTCACATTAATACTTAAAGGCTGCTCAGAACACCAGGATGACTTCCTGCCACGATTCAAACTTTTTTATGATGATTCCTTCCTACCTTTCCACCCACTCAGCAAGATTGCTCCTCAAAGTTACTTCCATTTGAACAGGGCCGCATGAAGATATTTCCCTAATGGTGAATCAGCCCAATTCCAGGATTGATTTCACTACAATACAGTTGGAGACACAGGAACAGTTACTTAATGAAAGACACAGGCTTGAAAGGAAATTACTTGCAGCACAGTTAGCTATGTAAAAACCAGCAGCACTGTATCCTACACGCTTCTAAACACTTAGACCCAAATCTATGTCATAACCTCTCCTCCATCAATAAACCTGCAGCACTACAGCTAGAAACCAGCTTCCAGATGGTGTTAAATCATGGAATGGTCTAGGTTGGAAGGGACCTTAAAGCTCATCTTGTCCCACCCCCTGCCATGGGCAGGGACACCTTCCACTATCCCAGGTTGCTCCAAGCCTGGTCCAGCCTGGCCTTGGACACTTCCAGGCAGCCCTGGAAGGCAGCTGCTGTTTGTGTTGATATCCATAATCCAGTGTAAAGGAGTGTTTAATGCATGGCACAGAGACACTGCTCACAGCCACAGAGTTTTTCAGGGGAGCCCTTCAGACACAGGAAAGGACATTGCAAATGAGAGGTTGGTGTAAAGAAGCCAAAGCCATCCTTGTTCCCCCTTTTCAAAAGAAAAGATCACTTCCCTTGGACTCAAAACTTCTTTGGCCTCCTTGAGTTACTCTGGAGACCCTTCCATGATAGGAACAAGTTTTGTCAAAGTCTTGGTTTGTGGCACTATTTCAGAAATCTGTCCAAACTGAAATAGCCAATGAAGCGCCCTGCTTCAAATCGAAGCAAGCAGGCCTGGTCCAGGTCTGCGTGTGGTTTTGATCCCTGAAGGAGTCACTACATGCCAGAAATAAAACTGCAAATGCCCGGTGAATGAAGTAACACCCAAAAAAGCAGGAATTCAGCCCCATAATTCCTTTAAAATTATTTTAAGAAGAGGCCCTCAAGAATACCCCATTTTGTGTTGGGATGGGTGAGCTCACCCCGCTCTCTACAGACACAGGACCACAATTCCTCAAAGCAGCTCCAAGATCATTGCTTTAGGACAAGGCACATGCCTTCCCACTGGGTTTTCCAACATCCACCCCACGTGCCTGTGTAATATGTCTGGTAAGTCTCCTGATCTGGAGAGCGCTTTCCAGACAAGATCTGCTACTTCCTACATGACTTCAAAGACTAGAAAATCCTCCAGGGCTCTCAACTGACATGTTATAAACACACAGATATGAGCTCACCAGCTTCCACCCTCACACTGTGTAAAATGTAGAGCCTTCAGCAGCAGGAAACTTCACTGGCTTTGCCACAGACTGGGACAAAGGGCTCACCCTCTGAAAAGGGAGAGCAGCCAGGCTGCGGGTAAGGAGGAACAATGTGAAACCAGGACATACACGATGTGTTTGCTCACGTTTTCAGCATCTGCCAACTCATTTCATGAGCTTACACCCCTAAATTTAGAGGATCAAGCTGGCTTTGTATGCTCTGCCTCATTGTGTGCATTAACAGCTTCCAAGGTGACAGGGCTCTGCCTTTATTAAAGCGCAATTAGCAAAGCCTTCGTTTACAGCCCTGCTCTCTTCTGCATGGACACGCATCTCCACTGGCTTCATGTCCTTTGAAGCCTTCTCATCCCACTGCCTTTATCTCCCCACCTTCATGGCTCTGCATTTCTTATCCTGCTTCTGTCCTTCCAACTGGACACAACAAAATTTTCTTCTTCTGCAGCCATCTGGTCACTTACTCCTGGCAGAGTCACTGTTCTAATAACGAGAGAATAAGCAAGTTTTGAGATTTGCCCTGCTCCTGAGACAAATGAACAGATTACCAAATATCCTATCTTAGAATCACAGAATCCTTAAGGTTGGAAAAGCTCTCTAAGGTCATCGAGTCCAGCCATTAACCGAGCACTGTCCGAGCATTAACCATGTCCCCAAGTGCCACATCTACGCATCTTTTGAACACGTCCAGGGATAGCGACTCCACCATGGCACTGGGCAGCCTGTTCTAATCCTTGACTACCTTTTCTATGAAGAACTTTTCCCCAGTATCAAAACTAACCCTCTCCTGGCACAGCTTGAGGCCATTTCCTCTCATCCTGTCCTTTGTGCCCTCGGAGCAGAGCCCGACCCCCCCGGCTGCCCCCTCCTGTCAGGGACTTGTGCAGAGCCACAAGGTCCCCCCTGAGCCTCCTTTGCTCCAGGCTGAGCCCCTTTCCCAGCTCCCTCAGCTGCCCCTGCTGCTCCAGCCCCTTCCCCAGCTCGGTTCCCTTCCTTGGACACCCTCCAGCCCCTCAATGTTTTTCTTGCTTTGAGGGGTCCAAAACTGACCCTGGGATTCCAGGTGTGACCTCAGCAGCACCCAGTACAGGGGGACAATCCTTACCCTGGTCCTGCTGGTCCCACTATTGCTGACACAAGCCAGAACACTGCTGGTTTTTTGGCCACCTGGGCACACCTGGGCTCATGTTGACCAGCACCCCCAGGTCCTTTCTGACCAGGCAGCCTCCCAGACACTCAACTCCAAGCCTGGAGTGTTCCACGGGCTTGTTGTGACTCAAGTGCGGGACCTGGCACTCAGCCCTATTGATCCCTCACACGGCTGGCCCTGTCCCATGGATCCAGCCTGTCCAGATCCCTCTGCAGAGCCTCCTGCCCTCCAGCAGATCCACACTCTTGGCATTACCTGGAAGAGGGCCCTGCTCTGGTGCTTGGCTATTACCCAAGCCAAGGAACGGAGGATGATGGAAGGTCAAATGCTTTCCCCACTCAGACATGACAAATACCCTTTTTGGGATTTTTTTTTTGCCTTTTGTTTCCCACTCAAGAGCTTTCTGGTTACTTCAAGGATCTTCCACTGGATGTATTCCAACTCTCCCCCTGTACCCCAGCAGCACCTCCACACAGAGATCAGCATTTACCTGTGCTTCCCCAACCAGCACTACGGTGACCTGGTTTCAGTGTCCTCAATGTTGTGCAAAACAACAGAAAAACTGAAAAAGTAGGTCAAAATTCTCTGTTGCAATTTACAGCTGGGAACAGCAGTGACAAAGCTGGCTGCCAACTACAGCAAGCAGGTGCACGTCATGTCGGATGCCCCTCACTTGGGAGATTCTTCCCAACCTTGGAGGCTGCAGATGCCTTTTAAACATTGTGAATTGCTTCCCTTGAAACATTTGACCCAACAATTTAATCTTCACCTTGTGCAGTTAGTTTTGTTCAGTGCTTCACAGGCGGAAAATAAGGAGGCACACAAACAGTATTTAAGTCTAAATTGCTGGGAAGGGAGAAGGATGGACAACTGTGGATCACTACACTCATTCATTACTCATGAATGCCCAGGATTGTCAAGTTTGCATCCTCCAATTAGAGTTTTTACAGACAGGGATGAACCCAAACGAACTCGTGGCTTTTTCCATCTGAGGGGAAGTGAACTTCCAAGAGCTCTTTTCCTTGAAGACCTTGTGAACATGCTAAAACACATTATTTGTATAATCCCCAACTAAATACATTGGCAAGTTACTTTTCCAAGTGATCGCCGTTGATCATTTCACTGGGAGTGATCCAAGCACCCATTCTCTAAGTTCATTCCTGAACTTTGCTCCCAATCCCCTTGATGGAAGCTCAGCACAAAAGCCAGGAATGTTAGGAAGGGAAAATCTAATTTAGTTGGTAATTTAGTTCTTCCACACAAGCAGAGTCAAAACAAAGCATAGAGCATTTTCCAGGGAAGTGGTTTGTGTGATGTGAGATCAATTCATCGACTTCTCTCCCTCAACTGAGTCCCAGCCAAACGTGTGCCAGCAGCCATGGATGCACATTCCTATAGATGTAAAAAGGACTAGAGACCATAATCTGTCAGTAAAGGAGGGCTAGTACAGTTTATGAAGAGGTGGATTATGCTGGAACAGCTAAAGGAACAGTTGAATGATGGAATAAAATTTTAAAAATCCCCTCATGAAACCCGAGCTCTACATATTTTTGGATTTTTTTTTTTAGGCTGGGCAGAGAAAAAGCTGAAGCACAACTGCCAGCTCAGCTCCCCTGTATCTTCTGGGGCTTGAGCAGACGTCAGACTCACACCCTTCTGCAGAAATCCCATCCGAGTGCCAAAGCCTGGCTGTGAGCGGCACATCCCTGTGATCCGTGCAGGTGCTGAGCCCACACAGCCCACCAGCCCCAGGGCTGCATTCCCTGCACCCTGCAGGTCCTGCATCCTGCAGCCCCTGCCTGGAGGGGACCCTCCCACCGACAGCACTTCTGGGATCTACCTCCTGACAGTACAGCAACTGAGCCCAGCTTTACGATCCAGTGTTTAGAATCACTAGGGGCAGAAAAGACCTCCAAGATCATCAAGTCCAACCTTTGAAAAGCTTCCCAAAGAGCCTGGTGCTCGGGATAGCATCTCTGCTCCCAAAACAGGCTGTGTAAGGCCATGTAAGATCAAGTTCCAGCAGAAATATGCATTTATGGGGATGCTACAGAGGAAATGAGGAAAAACCTGCCAGCAGCAAGAGGTCTATAACAGACCCTGCAGAAGTTCTTTTCTCTGATATCCAGGCATCATAAACCTGTAGTTTTATTTTTCCTCTTAAAATGCTGGGTTGTTTAACAGCAAAAAGGCAGATGTTCCTGTACCATCCCCTTCCTTCCAGGCAATGGCTTTGAAGAAAAAACGGGCAAAGATGTCTTCTAGACAGCCATGTGCATCCATCATCAAGGAATAACCCACAGCACATGGATTCAGGTGCATCCATGGTGGCTGATGGATGTAGTTTGCAGTTAATGGTATCAAAGTCCTCGACAAGACCACCACAGGAGCTTAGGCTCTGGAGCAGCCTTGGATCACTGGCAGCAACATCACTTTTACAGATCTCCAGCCTAATTTAACCCAGATGCACCTCAATCATCTACAACTGTTTTATCTGCGCTCAGTCTGGCAAGGAAAAGCAGCCCAGAGGATGAACTGCAGACAGGCTCAGACAGTTTGAAAAGACTGGTGAACTTGGCAGCCAAACACAACTTCCCCCTGCCCCCAAAAACCCTGGTAGTATCCAAACCATGAAGTGCTTTTTTCTGCTTCAGAAAGGAATGCAAGTAACAAGTTCAGAGCCAAGGCAGCGTTCACAGTGTGTGTGGGGTGGGGAGAAGCCTCTCACCAGAAGAAAAGTCCTTGTGAAGTTGAGGAGATGGGTCAAAGGAAACTGAAGACAGCCTGATGGCAAGGGTGGGTAGAGCTATGCTAGTGGAACCCAGCTCGGGATAACAGGGAGCCCTGAGGTGCTGAGAGGCTTTTGGCCCTGTCCCAAGGTGAATCCAGCACCCAACAGGGATGTGTTCCCCTGTGGAAGGACATATTCCTATTGACAGCCATCCAGTACCCACAAAAAGTGTCATAACAGAAGAGCAGTGAGGTGGGATTCAGATGCAGGGTCTTTGTATCCCAACTTGAGAAAGCTGGGATACAAGACCGCAGGCTTGGCTTATGGTTACCTGATGGGAACAGGTTGTCCCCTCTCTGTCCCACCAGAGCACCTCCAAAAGCTGAGGACAAACAAGCAGAACTGTTTCTTTGTTGCCTCAGCTCAAAATGACACCAAACTTCTG
Organism: Corvus cornix cornix; assembly: GCF_000738735.6. Lineage (NCBI taxonomy): Eukaryota > Metazoa > Chordata > Aves > Passeriformes > Corvidae > Corvus > Corvus cornix. Next base: position 19,984,399 of record NC_046340.1, read on the forward strand.
CTTAGTCTCCTATCAGCGCCTAAAATGAGCTTCAGACAGCACTGGTCAGATTCAGGATCAGGCTCCTGGTGCTCAGTGTTTGTACCTGATGGCTCAGGAGACAGGAAGACATCTGGACTCTCACAGCATTGAGATCTAAACATGGGTGTAAGGGCTCTCCCAGTGTCCAAGTGTCCACCACAGAGCAGCAAACCCTTGGAGAAAATTCCACTTCCATGCAACAGGAATGAAGTTATGAAAGTACACCAGAAGTAGGTGCCTTCAGAAAGGGGTTTTCATGCAAGTACCTAATTCAGTGAGAGGATTTAGCCACCGAGTGCCAAACGCACTGTGACCTGGGCATGGCTGAGCCTGGCTCAGGTGTGTCCTGCAGGGATGAACAGCAGCCACCAGCCAAAGCTCGTGTGGCTGTAAGAGACCGTGCATCCACGTCCTTCTGTGATTCCGAGTACGACCCCACAGTAACTCAAGCAGCTGTTCTTCATCACCACACAGCCTCACACGCAGAGAGGATGAACAGGTAAGAAGGGAACATGCCCAAGAACAGCAGAGGTGGGTAAAAGTCTCAAGTACACTCTGTGCAGCTGAACTTTAAGACCTGGCCTGGCAGGTCAAGGCCAAATGCTCCACAGCAAACGGGCAAGAGGAGAACTCTGCCAAGTCTGCGCCACTCCATCCCACAGACTCTTGACTGTGCCCAACAGACTTCACTCGAGGCTGCTCATCACTAAAAACTCCATGTAAGAGCTGGGTAATAAACTGGAAACACGGTGATGTAAGAGATGGTGAGCTGGAACAGCAGCACTTCTTAAAAACACAGTTAGTAATGGTGATGCCAACAGGAGAGAGATGGAGTATGTTAAGGGAAAACACAAGAGAACCTGATAGTCCATGATTTAATGTACATGTTTTTTCCTTTTAATGCCTGAACTTCACCTTCTCCTTAAGTGAAGATACTGCCTTTTCCAGCAGTCATGGAAAGAGGATCAGACCACGCTGTCTCGTCATATAATGAGACATTTGGCAGGAATTCAACTGATATCACCTACATATTTTGTTTGCAACTAAGGCATGTCTCAAAGAGGAAACTATGTACCTGAGACCTACACAGGGAGAGAAATCTGCCCCAGCTTTTAATGGGCTGCTTTTCTGGAGGCAAATTGCTGTCAGACAGGGGTGACTGACCACTCACCTGCTTACAAGGGTTAGAGCACAAGGGAGCTGGAAAGGTAAGAACTACAACCCCTGAGTCCTGCTCATCTGGGCTTAAAAAAACCCCAGTGCTTCAGCCTAAGCAACCCAACAATGTTGCCAGCAACCAGATTGCCTGCCAGCTCTGTTTTGGGAGAGGAAGGTTTTTATTGGGATAGATCACATACATTAAAAACTGCTAGAGTTTGATATTTAAGGCACTGTTGTGCTCAACGCCTGAAACCTTCTGCAGCAATTTGTCTCCCCTTCCCAGTATGGGGTTACAAAAACTCCATGCTGTCAACACTGCAAAACCCACCTATCCCACAAGGCAGCATCCTCATGGCACATAAAGAGCCACCCTTTCCTTCCTCTCTGAGATGTAGGACTCCCTAAATCTCCCAGATCTCCCAACTGTGTGTCCTGACGAAGCAGTTCAGCTGTCAGAAGGACCTAGATTACTGAAAGGTGCCAGGAATTACATCCAGACCCAGCAAAATACCCTCTGGAGAAGCACAACCCCCTTGCAGGCGGGCCAGAGGATGTTTAGAGCCTGTCTCTTGCCTTTTAAATTTTCATTTATTGTATTTTTCTTTATTTATTTCTAAATGAAGCAAAGGTCACTCCATTTGCTGGCAGTTGAGCCGCCTCCTCCCCAGTGCAAGGTCCAGTCTTGGTTACTGGTCTAACTGTGCTGGTGGCTACACCCACACCATCAGCTCCATAAAAATCTGCACTTCCTCAGTAGGGCAATTAGGCACCATAATCCCAAGATACACAGTCAGACAGTTGCATTTGTTCACAGAAAGTAAATGTTTGTGCCGAGCTCCTTCCTCAATCTGGCAAGGAAGTGGCCCGTGGCACCCGCCCGCAGGGGGAAGCCAAGCAGGAGCCACCAACACTCCAAGAGCAGCCACATGGCTTTAAAAAATTGTAATACTTGAAGATCTGTGCTGTTGGTTGGTTTTATGGGTTTTTTCTTCCTCAATTTTGAAGTTGCCAGCTCCTCAAAAGTCTTCACACCTTGGATGGATATTTTAGCTTCCTCCAGCTGTATTAGGAAGCACCATCCCACATCTGTCATTTTTCTACCTGTGCTTTCACAGGTGCAGCTTCTTTGTGAAATGAGCCCAAGATGAGGTCCATGTGCTCCATCCAGGAGCATCCAGCATCAGTCTCTGCACTGGCATTCCTGTAAAGCCATCCTACACACCAGAACACGCCTGGGTGGCACATGCAGCACCAGAGATGGCAACAAACACTCTCTGGTTTCCCACAGCGACAGTCTGGAGAAGCTTCAGAGATGTCTTCTGCCAGTACCCATCCAGCTTTCACATGGGCATCACCAAGGTCATCAAATTTCCCCCCTCAAGCTCACAGTAAAGGGACAAATGTAAATTTGTGAAGGATCAGCCTGGTGGAGACATCACCATCCTTTCCTGGCTCTTCTGAACATGGGTTGTCAAGCAGGCGTGGTCAGACATCACCTGCCTTTGCACCAGGTGATGGACAATGTGCCCAAGAGGCTGTTAATGCCTACAGGGACACCTGCAATCCCCCAAATCCCTGCAGACCAAGAAAAACACCATGGGTGGGTTAAGTTGTATATTAGGAAAAAGTTCTTCTCTCAGAGGGTGGTCGGGCACTGCCCAGGCTCCCCAGGGAATGGTCACGGCCCCAAGGCTGCTACAGCTCCAGAAGTGTTTGGACAACTCTCAGGGACATGGGATTTTTGGGGTGTCTGTGCAGGGCCAGGAGTTGGACTCGATGATCCTTGTGAGTGCCTTCCAACTCAGGATATTCCACAAGATTTTTCAAGCCACAAGCAGTAATTCCAAAGCCATATCCTGGATCACATTCATTTTCATTATTAAGCCAGATATTTGGAAATGCTGCTGTGTTAAGGTTGTGGCAGTGGATTTAATTAATGTCAGCCTCTGCCACCACCACTGATAACCCTTTATGTCCATCTCAGCACTGCATCACCACCTGATGCTTACCTGACAGGTCAATCAAAGGCACTCCAACAGTGAGTGAACACCTGAGCTCCCTTTCTGAGGTCACCTTGCTGTTTTGGTTCCTTCCATTACAATTTGTGCCAGAAGAGCATCACCATTGGAGCTACTCCATGGCCTAGAGGAGGGATACTGGATTCCCAACGCACGGCACATCCAGTGAGGGCAAGTGGCAGGAACAGGCAGCGCTGACACAAACGCTCAAGCTCACGGTGCATCCAATGGAGCAATGTCAGCTTAAGGAAGCAGCCTGTAAAGCAGCAGGGAAATGAGCTGAAGAGATGGCTCAGTTTTGGAGAGCTAATTTTACGTGACAACTCTTCCTGCTTCTCTCCTTTCCCTCGTGTTAAGGACTTTGCACAGTTCACGGCCTGGCTCCGTTTGCTGTAAACTCCAGACGTGTCTATGTAAAGGGAATATTGTGCCAAAACAAACAAATCTGCCACCCACTTGTGGTGGCAATCCATTAGGAAGGAAAGGCAAGGCACACACCACTAAAACTATAAATATCCCCTAGCATGGACAAGAGGGAAGGCTTGTGGTTACCAAAAAGAAGGATTTTGCTGCATTCCTCAAGGAATTAAGACTCATGTATTGACACTCCTGTTTCAGAAGTTTCTAACCCTTTCCTGTGTTTATAGACTGGTTTGGGTTGGAAGCTCATCTTGTTCCATCCCTGCCATGGGCAGGGACACCTGCCACTGTCCCAGGCTGCTCCAAGCCCCATCCAACCTGGCCTTGGACACTGCCAGGGATCCAGGGGCAGCCACAGCTGCTCTGGGCACCCTGTGCCAGGGCCTCCCCACCCTCACAGGGAGCAATTCCTTCCCAATATCCCATCCAGCCCTGCCCTCTGGCAGTGGGAAGCCATTCCCTGTGTCCTGTCCCTCCAGCCCTTGTCCCCAGTCCCTCTCCAGCTCTCCTGGAGCCCCTTCAGGCCCTGCAAGGGGCTCTGAGCTCTCCCTGGAGCCTTCTCCTCTCCAGGTGAGCACCCCCAGCTCTCCCAGCCTGGCTCCAGAGCAGAGGGGCTCCAGCCCTGGCAGCATCTCCGTGGCCTCCTCTGGGCTCTCTCCAGCAGTTCCAGGTCCTTCTGCTGTTGGACCCCAGGGCTGGGGCAGCTCTGCAGGTGGGGGCTCACCTGAGCTGGGCAGAGGGGCAGAATCCTCCCCTGCCCTGCTGCCCAAGCTGGGGAATCAGCCCAGGGCACTGGGGCTTTGGGGCTGCCAGGGCTGTGCTCGATCCCTTCTCCACCCAGCCTGTGTTTGTGCTCGGCATGGCCCTGGCCCAGGGGCAGGACCTTGCATGTGGCCTTGTTGAGCTCCGTGAGTTTCCCACAGTCCTGCCTCTCCAGGTCCCTCTGCATGCCATCCCTTCCCACCAGCCTGCTGACCACAACACAAAGTTGGCATCAATCCCACTTAACAAAGAATTCAAAGGCCTTGAATTTATGATAAATTCATAGGAGACCGATCAACACATTACCTCAGTGAGGAAAATAATGAAGCACCAGCTCAGTTATGCAGCATAACACAAAGGAATCCACATGGGAGTGGAGTCACTCAGCCCTGTTCACAGAAGAAGCCTCAGAACTTGGGCCTTATTAGGCACTGGATTATCCAAACAGAAACCATGTTTCCTAAGACATCCTTGAATGCACTTACTCCAGCAGCAGAATCTACAGGAAGTGTGTGCAGCTCCATGAAACCGTATTTCCCATCCTAGAATGACTTACAAATTAGTGACACTGCAGAGAGAAGCCTAAACATTCCTCAAGAACCAAATCTGTGATATAGCAACAGTTTGGTGCAGAAAGGTTAGAAATCACCTTATGGACTCCCTGGATTAGCAGTGGGAGAAACTAAAGCCAATGCCCTGCAAGGAAACAATGAACAAGGATTGGTGATCAGAGGAGGTCCCTGGAGCTGAAAGAGAAAGCTGTTTATTCTACCTCTCACACTCATCTGGACTTCAGAGTCAAGTTTCTCTCTTAAAACAAAGCAGAGATGCCACACAGGTGCTCACAGAGATCTGTAGCCAAGGGAAGCACATCCTGATGATAACATTCCCTTATCCTGCACTGCATGGCCCTGGACTAATCACAGCTGGCACATTTCTTCACGTTGAGCTTCAGCATTTATTTCACAAGCAGTAACCTCACTGAGCAGAGACACAACACCTTTTTCCACCCTATTAGTTTTAATACCATCATCTAAAACAAGAAGTGGGGGTTTGTCCCATGCAAGATTTGCCTCCAAACCACAAGAGAAATCGGAGATGCTACGAAGCCTCTTTGTCCTCTGAGAGGCACCAACTTCCCATCCAAATCCTCCCCCACCACCAAATCTTCACTTAAATACAGGCTGAGCTCTAAGAATCCTTTGCTGGAACCCTGCCTCCCTCAACCACAGATCCCCTTTAGGTGCTATCTTAAACTGTATTTCCAAGATTAATTACTCCATTACAGCACCTGTTCCCCGCCCCATGCCAACAACACGACCTTGAGAAAGCTGGAAAAGCAAGCCCAATTCTTCTGCCTACAAGGCAGTTCTTCCACAAGGAAAGACAGCACCTCTTGATCGCATCTCTAGACAACAGCCCAGTACTTCAGGCACTTTTTCAAACATCATCCTTTGTGGTTTGAAACCCAGAAACGGCTCTGTACTCAGCCACAAAGTACGCTTTCGAATCACCGCATGCGGAAGAAAATTCAGGCTATTTCTAGCTGAGTCTTCTCAGACAGATCATGAAAACAGGCAGGTGGCACAAGGGCATTTCAGATTATTCAGAGAAATGCCACAACAGTGCAGGTGTGATGGACAAACACCAGCCAGCCAAGCCCCTGGGAGCACGGGAAGAGCACAGCGATGCTCCGTGTTGGAACCAAGGACTTGCAGACCACCTCAGGACCTGTGATATCATCAATGCAACCGTGCTGGACTGGCTCTCCTCCCTGACTGAACTCGCCCTGCTCTGGGTGTATCTGTGCAGCCTCTTGTTCCCACAGCTCATGGAACAGTGCCCTGCAGCTTGGGCCACACGAGGTAGCTCATCCCTTCTTGAACCTGTGACCTTCGGAGCTCATTTGAGGGCAACCACCGTCCTTGTTCACAGGAGCAGCTCCATGCCCCCAAAGATGGCATCCCAGAAAATGAAAAGCTTGATACAATTTCACCATGGCCAATTTAGAAATCTGCATCAGAAAGGTCTTTTTAACCCATTTTCCATTTCCATTGATAAGTGAGAGAACAAGAATTGGAAGAATACCATTTTTTCACAAGAACTGCACAGATTTGATTCTCATTCACCTGGAGAAGAAAGTTTAGGTGAGAAGGAAACTGAGGGCCATCTGCCTCCTGATACAGGAAATGTTAAAAATTAGATCTCCCAGCAGCTAAGGGCAATATTAAAATGAAAATAAACTCTCAACCATGCTTGTCTGGCCATCATCCCTCACAGGCTGCGTCTGAAGCTGCACATGGAAAAGGGAACAACCTACCCAAATATAATCAACCCCTTGGTTGCGATGGATCATTGCTTGACCACATCTATAAAGTACCAGTCTGATGTCCCCAAGGGACCTGGCTTCATTACCTGCACTCTCTGAAGTGATTTACGGCCCTGCAAACCTCTGCTGCTGCTTGAGGAAGAGAAGATGACAACAACCATGTATTTGCCTGTAGAAATCACATCACCTGCCAGCTGGCCAGGAAGGAGGTCGGATAGGCCCTGTCTGCAGCTGATCTCTCCTCTCCCACAGGCCACATGTGCAAATGCTGCACAGCACAACCTGGGAGCGCTCACACCAAAGGACTTCTGACAGGAAACAGGAGATGCCACTTCCAGGGGCCAGCTCTTCTGGTGTCCCTTGAAACACTACCAGATACAGGTGATGATGCCCAAGTATCTCCTGACATCCCTTACACACTTGTACGCTGAGAAATGAAAGGATTATAATGATTTTATAGTCTTTTCCAGGGATTACTCCCTGGTTTACTGTGATAGGTGCACATTAGCAGTGGGGTTTGTTTGTTCCAAGGAAAGGTCAGAGGTACTGTATGACAATTTTCCCAATTCATGTACAAACACAAAAAAGCAGCCCATACCTGATCTAGGCGGTGATCAGGTACAAAACTCAGCAATCAAGCTTTAGTTTTCCTGGTAGTGGGTTTTTTCCCAGGAAAGCAGTCAGTGAGACCAAGCCTTCAGCACGGCTCAAAACCAGCCCTCCTGGCTCTATTTACAACAGCACAGCCACAGAGTCTGGGTGAGAGTCAAAGCTCTGTATGTACAGCAGTCCACACGCTCGTGGAATCATGGAATGGTTTGGGTGGGAAGGGCCCTTAAAGCCCACCTCATTCCAACGCCCTGCCATGGGCAGGGATGCTGCTCACTAAGACAGGTCCCTTTTAGATTCGATCTTAGTCTCTCTGACACACAGGGAAGTGTTTCATACTCAGTCATCTACAACTGCTGAAGCTCAGAAATGGGGGATTGAGGTGATGAGAAAAAGCTCCCAATTCTTAGAATTGAAACGATTGTTTACCTCCAGATTCATGACCCAAAGGAAGCGAGCAGCAAGGAAACCTTCCCAGATAAAAATCAGTTTATCCCAGCAACATCTATCCAATCTACAAGCACTTCCCAGCAGCTGCCTGCAGGTGAATCCCCAAATGGCCCCACAGCACCCCATGGGCCTGAAACGTTGCTTCCACAGCACAGAGCAGCTCAGGCTCCTCCAGCCCATTCCAGGGATGTAACAGACCATGAGCAGAGCATTAGCAGTTCAGCAGCCAGGCTGAGACAGGCTAAAAGCTGAAATTAGGCGAAGACAAGGCAACTCCAGCACAGCAGAGCCTCCCAGCACTGGCAGCCATGGGTCAGGGTCACACCTCCCACGCTGCCGGGAGGGACAGAGCGGCTCCACGAGCAGTGACAGCCCCACACTGGCACAGTTACAATGAGGAAGGACAGAGTAGGAGGCAAAGCCAGGCTTTCTTTAGGTGTCTCGGGGCTGAGGGAGCGACAGGATGAGAGGACATGGCCTCAAGCTGTGCGAGGGGAGGTTCAGGTTGGACATCAGGAGGAATTTCTTCTCAGATGGAGTTGTGAAGCATCAGAATGGGCTGCTCAGGGAGGTGGTGGAGTCACCATCACTGGAGGTGTTCAAGAAACGACTGATGGTAGACTTAGTGCTCTGTTCTGGTTGAAAAGGTGGTGATTGGTCAAAAGTTGGACTTGATCTTAAAGGTCTTTTCCAACCTAAATGATTCTGTAATTCTGGGACAAGGTAATTCTGACTGAAGAGCTGAGCAGCCCCCAGGTTACCACACAGGCATGCCTGGTACACACACATCAGACGTGTACCCCAGTTAACATCCAGCTACTCCAAAAGGCACCTTCCTGCTCCTCCATCCATCAGACACCCTCAGCTCTCTCCTTTCCACCAGCTCTGGCACTTGTTTGACCTCTCAGTGAGTCAACTCCAGAACTGCAGGACTGGCTGCCAGCCAAATCCCAGGCTGGATCGGGTTGGAAGGGACCTTAAAGCTCACCCAGTGCCACCCCTCTTCTACTATCCCAGGTTGCTCCAGGCCCCATCCAACCTGGCCTTGGACACTTCCACAGCTTCTCTGGGCAACCTGTGTCAGGGCCTCACCATCCTCCTGAGAGGTTGAAGAAGCCTCAGAACCAGCACAAGGAAAGGCACCGGTCAGTGCCACCATCTCTCCCAGCAGGAACAGGTTGTCACACACTGTTGCTCCATTAACTGGACAGAGAAGGAACTTGGGAACAATTGGACATTCATGATTCCTCTAACACACCACAATAAACACACAAACTCGAGGAGTTCTGCTTCCCCCATCCTGCAGTAACTTTCAGTAGCTCTGTGTAACAACGCCAGAACATAAAGGCTCTCGTTCGTGTTACGCTTAACACATGGGTTGTGCTAAGCAGCAACAGCTTTCCCTCAAACTGCAGCCACATTTTCCACCCTCACAGGTTTCTGGAACGCTGGGATGTAGCACAGCCCCCCTCCACCATCCCATCAGGAGAAAACAGGACAGGAAACGCTGAATTTCAAAACTGGAAGAAGCAGCACAAGGGAAAAGAGTTCAGGATGCTACTTCAAGTACCAGTCGCACATCTTACTACAAGAAAAGGACATTCAAGTTACCTCTGGCTTAAGTGGTGCCAAAATTTTGTGGCAGACACCTAGAACATCTGAAAAATCACCAAAAAAAAGTCCAATACATACCAAAATCCCTAATTTTGAAGACTGGAGCAGAGCATCCATGCTGTGTCCTGAAGCATTTCCAGCACTGGAAAAGGTGCAGAAGCACCTTTAGCCTAAACCAGCAGATACTTTAATCTCCAAAACCTTGAAAACATCTGCAGAGCTGAACTCCTCTACCCAATCCTTACTTCTCAGGTACAGAGCTATCACCAGTACCTCCAGTTACAGACCAGTACATTTCCTCTTGGAGATCACTGCACACCTCCATGTCCGAACTGCACAAGAAGCAGCACAATGGGAGCAAGATATCCTCGTGGGGGAGAGAAATGGCACAGCTCTGCCTTGATTTATGTAGTCTCTGCAGACCTGGACAAGGAAACAACAGACCCAAAAATCTGGTTCATGGATCATTCACCCCCAGCAAAGAATCCCTGTGCAATCTTCTCCCACACAAAGTGGTCCTGGATGGACGGGACAAACCCCCAGAATGGGGATGTTTCAGAGACAAGAGCTGCTGGGAACTTTTTGCAGTGACCACCAGGACCACTTGCCCCATGTCCCCCAGTAAAACACTGGATCACCTCTTCCCCCAGCTGGAAAACTGAGGTAGGAGTTGGTTTCCCATGGAAATATGAAATAGAGAAATAGGAAATAGTCTAGCAAAGCACAAGGGTGATCACAGAAGACCTACAGACAGCAGGATTCCCACGGTGGCATATCCACCAAATAGAATTAATCCATACAGTGCTAATTGCCCAAGTAACACTAATTGTTGTGAGACAGCTCAATCCCATCCCCCTGCTCCCAGCACCGCACTTATGGAAGCACTAAAAACCACGGAAAAGGCCTCATAGTATACCACAAAAATCAGGATCCATCGCTGCTGGAATCAAACTGCAAGGCTTGCAGTGGGATTTCAGCAAGGAAATGGAAATCACGCTGACATACAATTGTTCCGCCTCCCTGTTCGCCTTCACACATTTCTCACAGGTCAATTTTAAAGAATTAAGTCTTGTTCAGTGAAACATCTGGTGGCTGTTGCTAGAGGAAACCGACTATCTGCAACATTTGAGCAAAAATAATGAGTTACATAAAAGCCAGACTGCATAAGCAAGGACAAGTGTTTTGCCAGTCTGTGAATCTCAGAACCTTACATGAAAGCTCACGTTTAATTTCTGGGTTAGAATGCAATGAAGTCAACTCACACACATTACAAACCTCATCAAGATTTGAGTTTTCTCTAAGTTTATGAGGATATAATCGTGCTGTATTGGAATTAACTTTCTAGCTACCAACTGTCCTAAAGATTTTCTGCAAACAGCACAGACAGACAACTTACAGCTTAAAAACGCGCCAGCTCAGCTCTAGGCACTTTCAGACTTAGTTCAAGCCAGGACAAGTTCAAGAGTTAGAGAAGAGGGTTTTGGTCTTTCACTATTTGAATCAGGAGTTCTCCCATGCCTAATGGAAGAGTATTTTCCCTTAATGCTATAGATCATCTTTTCCTCAGGGTTTCTCAGTGTCTGCAGACCAACACCCACCAGCTGAGGCTGCACTGGGCTGAACAGGAGGAGTGATTTTGTGGGAGAAGTTGAGAGGAGCTCTAATGTATCACCATTCACATCCACAAGACCAACCAGAAGCCTTTAAGATTTCGGATCTGTGATAGAGGCTCTCCAGCTCCTGAAGGCCCACAACTGGAGGGGCAGCATTCCCAAGAACATCTCCAGCAGGCAGCTCTAATATACGGGAACTGCACTTCACATGATGTACCTTTCTACAAATAGATATTGCTGTTTTTTGAAGAGAGCTGAAGCACTTAAATAATCCAGAAGCCTGATGGATGACTAATACAACTAGAAAGCTCCATGTACGAGAAGAAATTTTGGCTTCCCCACATTACCAGGGCTGCTCTCAGGATGCAAGCAGGGTACAGAGGAGGCACCTGCAGCTCTCCCTGCTGTCTCCCTGGTTCTGGACATCAGCTTGAGGCTGCAGCTGCTGTTGCTCTTGCTCATTTATGCCATCCAGGGAAAAAAATTTGCACCTAAGGCCAAATTCCTCAAGCTGGACGCGGCTGACCAAGCACACCGAGGTCACCACAGCAGTGCCAAGAGCCAGCTCCTCACTCACATGGGCAACATCTGGCTCTGCAGCACAAATGTGGGAGGGAAGCATCTGGCACTGGTTTCACCGGAGCTGGGAAGAAGTCAGGCCAGCACACCTCGGGGATCCTGAGGCAGGGAACACACAGGTGAGGACACACACAGACAAGTAATGGCATGAGGCAGAGTGCTGGCTCACAGGAGCACCTGTGGAAGCCATGGAATGGGAAAAGCAGCGCTTCTTTAAATATTAAATTAAAATATACGGAGAGATAAAAGGAGGCAGGAACAGGAAACCAGCTTCACCCAAGTGAAAAAGCATGCTACAAACCCAAACCTCAGGAAACAGGTTTATCTGAGTCAAAAAAACTTCCCAAGATCCCAGACATCTTACAGGCAGCATACAGAAAAACAAGCCAGTGACTTCAGTTCCAAAAGAAACCCTCCACAACATCACAACGGCAAAGCTTTAGACTGTAGGGGTTTCTCTTTGAGAAAAAAAATAATGTGAAACAAGGCCCAGGCAGATGACACAGCCTCTGCTGGGCTCATAGAAGATATTAAAGCACAGAACCAGCCTGAATTGCTCAAACTGAACACTTTTCAACAATTAATGACACTCCTACTACTGTCACCAAAAATAGACAAATTGGTTTTAGGGAATGAAGCTGCAAAAATAATTTGAGATACAATATCAAGCAAAAGTGGAACCAGATTTCTCCTCCAGGCTGGAAGATGCTGAGAGGATGAAACTGTGGCCCATCCATCACACACCCCTCACCCCCCGCTGAAATTACCAAAAGGCAAGAAGCTCACGAAGCTTTCTACAGAGAAAATTCTAAATGGAAATGACAATTTTAAAAGAATTTATTTTGTCACATCACTTTGGCCAAAAATAGAAACAACATTCCCAAAGGATGCTGCACAATTATGGCCCTAAACAAAACACCCCAATGACTTAATCAGGATCACTCAGTCTGCACAGGAAAAAATAGTTTGTCACTACATAAATGCTTTTTCAGAAGTCCAGAAAGGGAATTCTAGTGCCAGTTTCAGCCTTTATGTACACCCCAAAAACCCCTTGTGCCAAGCAGGGACTGGCACTCCCTAAAGGTCACCATCCTCACCAAACCAGAACACTCGCTGGTTTATTTTCATGAAATCCAGGCATCTATTCCCACTGGAATCAGTCCAACACTCTCACCTACAAATGCTATTTCCTTTTGATTTCTGGAGAGGAAAATTTTCCCAAAAACTTCAGTTTCGAGTTTTCTGCTCATTCCATAGGTCAGCTGCTATAGAACAGGTAACCTGGCCCTTATTTTATTTGTCACTCAAACACTTGGACGCAGAACACAGTAACTCTGCTCCCAGTTCACCACAAAAGACTCTGGACTCTCCCTGCCTTTAATCCTGCCCAATTTCCTTGTTCGTCACTGACGAGCAGCACTGCAGCTACCTACTTCTCAGCTCTACATGTGTCGTTCTAAAAATAAAACCAGGGAAAGGAAATCAGGGATGTAAGTTCCCAGATAAGTTACTTCAGATGAAAAATGCTGACAAAACTGAGAGGGGGGGAAAAAAAATTAAAATGGAAATAAGGAATAAGAATTGAACAACTTGCATTTGGGTCTCTAAGCGCCCTTCCACAGGCTTGGCAGATATTTCATTGATAATCCAGACACCATACTGGATTTTTAGTGTCTTGCCTTATTTGGAGAATCAAAGAATCACAGAATGGTTTGGGTTGGATGGGACCTGAAAGCTCAGCTTGTTGCACCCCCTGCCATGAGCAGGGACACCTTCCACTATCCCAGGTTGCTCCAAGCCATGTCCTGGCCTTGGACACTTCCAGGGATCATCCAGGGGCAGCCACAGCTGCTCTGGGCACCCTGTGCCAGGGCCTCCTCACCCTCACAGGGAACAATTCCTTCCTTGTATTTAACCTAAACTTCCCCTATTTCAGTTTGAAGTCATTCTCCCCTGTCCTGCCCCTACAGTTCTGGATGAATGGTCCCTCTCCGGCTTCCCTGCAGCCCCTTCAGATCCTGGAAGGTGCTCTGAGGTGTCCACACAACCTTCCCTTCTCCAGATGGAACAGCCTCAGTTCTCCCTGTTTCCATAGGGGAGGTGCCTCTTATCAAATACAGGCGAGTTTGGGTTTTTTAGGAAGGAATACTTGAGTATCTCCAAGCCAAGACACTCCAGAATATCAAAGGCATGTGACACTCACCACACGAGGTGCAACTCACTTCTTAGGCTTGTTATCCAAAATCACAGGGCAGCGAGCGCTGGGGCGCGGGAGCAGCAGAGCAGCCAGGCACTCATATCTGTACTGAACCTGGCAAGGAAGAAAGCACATTTCAGGAAGTCTCCATGCGACAGTTCACACCAGTGACTTCCAATCTTACTGTATGCTGCTTAAAAACAAAAAAGGCATTGTTTGTTTTCAGCTGGATATGGCAGCTTCCAAGTACTGGGGATGAAATGGAGCCAAACCCCACTGCTCATAGGAAAATCATTCTCCTTACCCTCTATCAGGGCAAACTCATAGCTTTCCATGCAATAAATAATGTGAACTTTAGTTCAGAAGACAGAGTTTTCTTAAAAAATAGATGTTTCCATTTCTTCAGTAATTGGAGGTTTGGTTTTTGGTAAGCTGTGTTTCCCCACCTTGGGAAACAGGTTCCCAAACCTGAACTCCTTTGATGCAGTATCCCTGGCTGGCTCCATCTCCTGCTGTGCTCCAGGCACTTTGGTCAGAAGGAAGCGTAAGGGGTTTTTTTTTTTTGTTCGTTTGTGACTTTTTTTCCTTAAAAAACACCCTCCAGAGCACAGGGCCCAAATAGCAATTTCTGAGGGGGAGTGCACTGTAACAGGGGGTGTGGAAGTCAAACCAAAATGAAACTATTTCTGGGTAACTCTGCCCAAAGCAACCAGACACAGCCTGTTCTGTACTCAAAACTTGGGCCTGTAACGTCCTTTGGACGAAAACACATGGATAGTTCTAACAAAAATGAAAATTTTAAAAAGCAAGTCTAAGTTCTGAGAAGCTCTGTCATCTAAAGAAGGTTCTTCTAAAACACCACAGGAGACTCCCTTACACAGGCTACAAGCAACCAGCTCCCCAATGGATACTCCAAGTTAAGTCAGCACTTTATCCTTCTTTTTCCAACTGTTACAGCAATGTAACAGTAAAGGTCCATATTAGCATCTTAAACCAGAGAGCATTTTTACTTTCTCCAACATGAAGTGCAAGACAGACCGAAGCCACTGTGGCTGTGCTGCTGACTGACACCACTGTGACTGAAGCACACAGGAATTTGGTGTCCACCTCTGCCCTGTCCTTTCAGAAGCTTGTGGTCAGTCCAGTCCAGGTCACATCCGTGCTCTTCTGATGTTGTTCACAGTTTCTGTCCTCAAGAAGCCTGGAGGATTGCTCACTGGGGCTGGAGCAGACTTCGAAAGCCCTCACAGCCCAACAGCTATCATTAATTAACCCTCCTCTACAATTATCCAGCACCAGCTCCAGAATGAAGCCAACCACCAGTGCAAGGAACATATGCCACCACTCCAGTGTGCAAGCAGTGGCGCTCGTTCCTCTCAAATGAAAAGGCATTAGGGAGCTGAACGTAGCCCTCAATATTAAATTTGTTGTGAAGCATTTAAGGCCAACTTTTGTTCTACTTGATACTAAAGTCATTCCAAGTTATTTGACCAGGTCAGAGGCTGCAGCAAGGAAGAACCAGCCAAACTTGTACCAAACCAAGACCTACAAGAAAGGAAAAACACAAGCACCCATTCACAGGAAAACAGGGATTGCAGCTTTATTTAGTCACTTGTCATCCACTCCTGGGCAAAGAACTGGAGCATCCCATTAACATGACAGTCCACATATTTAAATGCTGAACACCCTTTCAGCTCTTCTCTCTTGCCACTTGGAACACGCCCTACTTAAACTCAGAAAGAAAACCAAAAGCTGTGCATAAAAATTCCAGATGGGGTTCATTGGCCAGAAACTTACTCAGTTTCCTTCCACCAATCCCAGCATTTGGTGGTGACTCCAAACAAGGAAGAGAAACAGAAGCCTATTTATAACACACTCCATGGTACAATGATTCACTTTAGGAATAAAGGTAAGGAAGTCATCTCATGCCATTCTGAGGTTCAGGTTGGAACCAGGGGGTTAGGCATTATTCATGTTCTGCTCAAAGTACAAGACAACCAGCGTGCTACAGAGGATCAAGTGTAACGTGGGAAAATCCCCATGCTGGTCAGACTCTGCCACTTCCTACTGGCAAGGCCAAGTGACAAAACCCATCCCCACCTCATTCAAGACCTTTTTTAACAGAGCTTTTGACCTGAAGCACAGCAAACACGACTCCCACATTCACACAGATGTGACTCCAGCATCTGGAGAGAACCCAAGGTTCAAAATGAGGAGCTTGGTCTCCATCCTTTCCCTGGCCGTACATCCAGGAATCCTGCCCATGTTAAACGTGGCTGGGAAGGCAGGAACCTCGTTCAGCTGCAAGTATGGCATGGAGCAGAAAGACACCTCTGGCAGCAGCAGAAAGCAGTGGCTAGCAAGTGAGAATATGTGGACAGCCCGGTCAGAGCACCAGTTTATCATGGTAATGAGCTCCAGCCTCTCCCTTTCCATCCAGCCTCGATGCCCAAAGCCTGACATTATGGAGAATCCAGGGACCAGGTCCCTGGGTGAAGGGAAGAATAAGGCAGAACAAAGAATGACAGTGAAAGAGGAAGTGTGAAACTATGAATAGCAAGAGGGATCCTTTCTAGCTCTTGACAAATAATTAACTCTTTTTGCGCTTCATTAGCAGCTCCAGACACTGAGCCCACTTCCTGTGACATGTCCTAGCCTGGATGGTTCCAGCAAGGCCTCAGGCCTGGAGAGACACCTGGAGCTGAACAGGCCTTGACGTTGTACAACCATGCAGGGGTTGTGCAGGATCCTTCCACAAGGATGCTCTGCTTCGTACCAGGCACTTCAGCAAGAAGAGTTACTTATTTTCCAGAGTGCCAAAGGCAGGAGGACATGAAGCATTCAGGGGTGTGGAGCTGGGCACGGGTCCCACACACCTGTATTCAGGACAAGCCCCTCTGCACCAGTCAACAGAACCACAGCAAAGCCGTCTCTTCCCAGCACATGGCCAGCAAGCAGCATGTTGGTCAGCCCTCAAAGGCCACCTTAGGAAGAAGTTCTTTACTTCTTCCAGGTGAGGCACTGGAACAGAGAGATTGTGGACTCTCCATCCCTGGAAGTATTCAAGACCAGGCTGGACAGGGCTCTCATCTAGTGAAAAGTGTCCGTGCCCATGGTAGGAGTCAGAACGAGATGAGCTTTGAGGTCCCTTCCAACCTAAACCATTATCTGGATATCACAGAATCACAGAAACACCACTACACTGGCTGGAGAAGCCACAAAGACCCCCACAACCTCTTTGAGCTGTCAGCGTGAGAGAACAAGGCTCCACCAGAAGCTTGAAGCCTTGCAGGTTGTTTTCCCCATTAATTTTCAAAGGAAGGAGCAGATGAGAAGTTTGTTTCAGTTTCAGAGTAAAAGCTAACATCCTTGGAGGCATCGTGTGAAAAGCTGATATTTGCTACCTGGGGTACACAACCAGGTCTTTCATCTCCTCCAGGGGCTGGGGAAATATGTGCCAGCCTGACCCAGGAGGTGTGACTTCTGGGGCACAGTGCTTCCAAGGTGGGGGTAGAGCACAGCCCCTTTTTGGCTCCCCGAGGAGGACATGGCTTCTGCCACAGCAGGGAAGGTGACTCTACAAATCCACTTCTCCGTAGTTCTCCCAGGAAGCTGGTACACAGACAGTTCTTGGATCTTTTGTACTTCAGCTCATTATTATTTTATTACCAGTTAGCAGCACAAAACTCTGGGTAACACTTTAAAAAAGCTTCTCATCTTTAGGCTCGAGGTGTTTGTACTCTTCCCAAATTAAAGCACAAGAATAATATTCAAATTCCAACCTAATGGGCACTGCCCTGCTCCAAAGTGTTCACACCATCAAGCACAGCAGAAAAGGTACAACGGCTCCCACCAGCATTAGATGATGGAAAGCAGCCTCGAGAGCCAGCGTGATGCTCTTGTGTTGAGCTCAGTGAGAACCTAGCTTAGCAGTGCCCAGGATTGTGTAATTCTCTGGGATGTGTAATTCCGCAAAAACAAGTGACTTATCTCAAAAGCAACCCATCAGTCCTTGATCAGTGGGGGGTTCACATGAGCAGACTCTCAACCAAAGCATTCCACACCCATATGGAAAAATATCAGGTCTCTGCAGACCATTAAAGCACCTTCAGGACACCTCAACTCTGCCAGACAGCTTCAGCACAAACCTTTAAATATATGAAACTGAAGCTGTGCCAGGGCAGGGTTCGGTTGGATATTAGGAAAAGGTTCTTCCCCCAGAGGGGGAACTCAGTGAGGCACTGCCCAGGCTCCCCAGGGGAATGGTCACGGCCCCAAGGCTGCCAGAGCTCCAGGAGCTTTTGGACAACCTCTCAGGCACAGGGCGGGATTGGAGGGGTGTCTGTGCGGCGCCAGGAGTTGGATTTGATGATCCAGTTCAGAGGTGAAACACCTCATGTCACGTCCTCCAAGAGGCACAGAGGTGAACCAAAGGATAGGGCACAGCTAGCTTAACCTCCAGTTTGGAACAGCAGCTGTGCAGAGATGTTTGGGAAGGAAAGGAAGAGAGTAAGAATACTGAACTTCTCCATGCATTTTTCCACCTCCAGTGGTTTGTATTCCTGGGCCTCCCCAAGTCAGTTTGGGCATCTGAGTGCTCTGGGTGTGACTGCTGGGGTTGTCCTGTGCAAGGTGAGGAGCCGGACTTCGCTGATCCTTGTGGGTCCCTTCCAACTCAGGCCATTCTACAATTCTGTGAAGAACACCCAGGGCAGCCTCTTCACGAGCGTGTGTCCAGTTCTTCTCCAGACTCACACAAAGTTTTTGTAGCCACTAGAGTCCCTGGCTACCTGAACAACATCTGAGCCCACCTCCCGTCAGCTCCATTTAACCCTCTCTGGACCTTAGGGCAGCAGGAGTGGACTGTCCTGCCACACGCACCCCTGATGGCTTTGTGACCTGACTTACCCCCTGCTGACCCTTCAACGTCACACAGGTGTAAATAACCACTTCCTGGCAGAAGGGGAAGAGACACGAACTTTGACTGCACAGACTCAATAAACAGCATTTTGCTGTGAGTAAATCAGCAACATTATCTGCCGATTATCAGTAGATATCAAAACCAGCAGAGCAGCAGTGAAGCAGAAAGGACCTCAGTGACACATTAAGGCTGTCCGCCCTTAAAACATGGAAAGTAGCAGGGTCAAAGGGGGAAAAGTCATACACTGTTGAGTAGATTTTGCTGTCTTTTTGCCAAAACCAAACACATTCAATGCCTGAGGAAGAGCCGGACAGAAAGATGAATGCCTTCATAACTGCACTTGAAGCACAGCTCCTGCTTGGACTCAGTAATTTGCAAATTCCTCCCTGCATACACCTTAAAGCTGACATCTACATTCATTCTGCTCAGCTGAAGAAAGAGTCAGCCTTTATCCCACACTGTACTTGGGCACTGCTCAGAACAGCCTTCATCAGCTCACACCAAGGTAAAAAAATAGAATTATACAAACCTGTGGCTTACAAAACCCATTTGACATCTCTCTCCCAACTCCCTTAACTCATGAGTAGCCCACATACTTCCAACACAGCAAGGGAATGCTGTGAACAGGTGTAGATCTCAATTCTGTCTTTACAAAAGGAAAACAGCAAATATTTTTTGGAGTTACCTAATGCCATGCCCAATGCAATCCCAGCACATGAAGCTTCGATATTCCCAGTAAACTGCCTGTCCCTAACACACAACAG
Source organism: Corvus cornix cornix (assembly GCF_000738735.6). NCBI lineage: Eukaryota > Metazoa > Chordata > Aves > Passeriformes > Corvidae > Corvus > Corvus cornix. Next base: position 20,003,857 of record NC_046340.1, read on the forward strand.
GAGCCTACACTTTATTAACAGCAAAATATTAAAGGCTTCAAAACTGATGCCAGCCATCTTCGTGATGAAAGGGAACAGAACAGTGCCTCAAATAACACAAGAATACAAAATTTAGAGAAAACGTGAAGGCAAGTTCAGGTAGAGCCTACTTGCAACACAGGAATATCACGGAATGAGATTCTTTAAATCTTTTGACTCATCAGGAATAGAGTCCTGCTTATTCTAAATTAAATTTCACGAGATGTTTTCCCTGACTGTACCTGAGGTGTTCCCAGCATGGAGCTGCACTACGTGCTTCCAGCAGCAATCATTCCATATGATGTGGTTTGGTGACACCTCGGCCTGGAAGCACAGAGATGTGACAGCTCGGCTGAGGACGCTCACAAAGAGAACTCTATTTTATCCTTTCAACGTGAGCCTCTGCTCCCAAACCCTGACCTGCCTGGTACAGCTTCCAGAGCTTGAAACTCAAACAGGGAAAGCCCACCCAAGGAGTACTTTACTTGTTCACTTTGAGATGATTTAACCTTTTCCCCTGCAGCAGCTGCAGATACTGTGCAATGAACAGTAGCCTGGAAGAAAGAGAGCGTGTGGCTCAGGGAAAAACAAGCACGTATCTTAATATGAAACATCTGCTTTTTACTCTTTTTACTGGAAAGAAATAGTTTTCTCCCTTTTGGCTTCCCCTGCAGCAAGAGCAGAGTGCCCAGTAAGGGTCTGGGTGCCCTGAGTTCAGGGAGAAGGGCTGAAACAGAGCATCCACCTCGACTAAACACTGAGTTATGAAAATTATTTAGAAGTGGGATTTTGAACTCTCATTATTGTATGGAAAAAGGCTTTGAGGAAGACTCTGATCACAATCTGCCCCAAGTGCCTCTACCCAGCACTCACTCACCTTATACTCCCCTCTGAAGCGCACAGTACGCGCCTCACACGCTCCCTATTACCATGATCACCGTGCACTTTCCTCATATTTTGTATTATTATCTTCTTCTTTTCCAAGGATCCCTTTACAGGTTACATGAATCACACAGTTAATATCTGTCCAGCATCTGCACAAGAAATGTTCCCACTCCCAGTGCCTCTGGGAAGAGGGATAAAGCCCTCCTAAGGTAAGTTTAAAGTCGTGCTAAATGGCATTTGCTGTCAGACATGGCCGAGTTCACACTCCAGATGTCAATCTCAACCCAGACCATCACGCAGTAATACTTAAAAAAAAAAATTTAAAAATAATTTCCCATCTAGTCTAAGGAGCTTTCTTCCAAGATCCCTTTGATTCACATCTGAAGGTGAACTGCTTCAGTTCTTCATGTTCTTTTGAAGAAAGGATAACAGAGCTGTTGGAGCACTCGCTGCTCCTAACCTGAGCAGCAACAATGATTTGCTCCACATTTCCCCCTTACTACATGGGCTTACTCAATCATTAACAGACTCTTGATTTAATGCTCTTTCAAACAGCCAGCTCAGCTCATACCCCTCCTCAGACCTAAGCACAAGTCAGTAACCCAAATGCAGATATTTAAAATCCTTTTTCCCTACTCGAGAGATTCAGAAAGTTCATCACATGCTCAGGTGACACCACAGCTCTCTAAACAGAGGGAGCAACACTAAATTAAGCTGAGTAGTCTCCATTCCTCAGGGCCTCTGCTGCTCCTCAAGAGTTTTAGGAGACCTCAGGTTTTTTGCTGCTTCTGGTTCTCCTCTGCCATGTGTGAACCCCACATGTGCCCCAAAGGTTGGGAAGATGTTGGCAGTCTAGAACTGACACCAGGACGAAACAGCATCTCTGAAGGAAAACTTAACATGTGCTCTTCATAACATGGAGCAACCAAAGAGTTGCAGGAACCCCCAGCAGGAATTCCTGGTAGTTTCTCCCCTTATCAGACCCACTGCTGAGCAAGGCTAACTAATTACAGCAACAGGAGAAAACCGACCCAACAATACCTGGAGAGCTCTGTGCCAGGTTAGAAACTCAGAGCAGCTCAGGAACAGGTTTGACGAGCAGTATATGGGAAAGGCAGGACAAAATCTCCCCTTTTGGGCACAGCAGGTACCTCTGCGGAGGTAACAAACAAGCCTTCAAGCTGTGAACATTCCACAACAGGACGTTTCAATCCCAGGGAAAGTATTGAAATACCAAGTTTCATGTTTAGGTATGAAACTACATTAATGGCTCCTCATCCGTGCTTAAAATCACTGGTTTAATAGGTCAGTCTGATTAAAACTAGATTTTTAGCAGGCACAGAGCAGGAAGCTAAAAAAGCAACCCACAGTTGGTCAGCCATGACACGAACACAAGCAAAACAGCCCCAGGGACACATCGGCATCATCCCTACGTGTATATACACTGCATGTAATTAGTATGACACACAGTAGGACATCAACATGTGCTGCTTCACTCCTGGCTGTCCCTGCCCCATTCTGGGCCAGCAGCTGATTGCCAGCCCAGCTGCCTGCTGGATCCCACACTGGGAAAGCTGAAGAGAGGCATTATGACCACCTCCTCCCACTTTCTGCACAGAAAGGTGGAATTTCAAGAATTTTTCCCTTTTAAAGGGACCAAGAACTTTATGTTCAATTCCTTTCTTCATCCCTAATTTCTGATTTTATTTCCCTCCTTTCCGTTTCTACCTATCCCCCCTGGAATGTTTTTACTCATAAGCCACAGTACATTGTACAGCAAATCTCCTTTGAACAGCACAGCAGGGGAGCCCTGTAGGTATGGACAGTATCCTGGAAACAGCTGGAGATTTCCCCTCCTGTAAGAATCCCTAAGGCATCCTCCAGAGCTCTTCAGAAATACCACCTCCTCATGCTGCCCCAGGATTCTGGAAAGGCAGGAGGTTCATAAAGGTGGGATTAATAGCAGCAGAACACTTGTGTCAGTTCTGTCCACAACAATTGAGGATGATCCAGGGAGCAGCAAACTTCTGCAGGCTGCTCCAGGATCTGCCACCACTGGATTACAGATGTTGGCATGGACTCAACTGCCCAGTCCTACCAGCACTCATTTTATGGACATGCTGCTCCTGGGTTTGTCCAAACACTTTTTTTTGTTTGTCCAACCTCCTAAACCAGCAGCTTCTACACAGCCCCAGAACAACATTCAGAAGTTTGCTGCCTGCTTTTTAAAGAGATCCTCCCAATCCTAAGAGTCTCAGGCATTTCAGACTCCCCAGGATAGGCAGCTGCTCATCTGCCTTCAACTCTATTTCCCTTCCCCATATGTTTCCCAACCCTGGTGAAGATGCAATGACCAGAAATGCACAACACAATAGGAGTAGTCACACACTCACCCACTGCAGTTCACTCAGTGTATCACTCAGCAACCCTAATTCTTAATCAGATTAGTATTTCAGCCTTCCGAAAAAAACCCCCATGTGTTCTATCTGTAGCAAGCAAGAGACCAGCACGCCAACAACAACCAAGTCAACACCAGGGAGATGAGTCCCAGCAGCTCCAAGCCATGCCCATGCCAACCAAAAGGGTTTTGCCCAGTCACCTGCAAAAGAGTTTCTTTCACAAGGCAAAAAACCCACACCACTCGCTGTGCTCCTGAACAGCGTGGCAGACACCTGAAAATCCTGTTCAACTTCCCAGCAACTTCTCCCATTCAGCTAGCAGCATGTTGCCAACTTCAGAGGAGTCTGGCATTTTTGGAGGATGGCAGAAGAGCTCCAGAAGCCTGAGTACACACTGAAGGCATCTTCTTCATTATGCTCGTAGGTTGAATTATGTATTTAATTAGAAGCAGCTTCAACGAGAAGTTGCCAAAGTTGAACATGGAGGATGTCTCACTTCACACAAGGAGGCAAACCCACGCAAGGAAGCAGATGCCAGAACTGGCCACCTCTGTGCACCATCTCACACACACTACAAACTTCTCCCAGAAGCTGAAGTAAAGTGCTATTTTGCACAGACAAGCTTCATGTTACCTTGAAGGCAAACATTACCTTTCCCACAGTTCGGAAATTGCATCTGTATGAAGTTGCTTTGATTCAACTTCTCCTTTCAAGCCCTAATCTTCAGCGTAGCTGTCAATTAGAAATGTTTGTTAGCAAGTAATCTGCTCTACACACCACATCATGTCTGTCTCCTTTGAAGCCCTAATACCCACCAGTGAGGATGGCTTTGTACCTGTAGATCACTCGTGGACCTTTCGCACTGCACTCAGATCTGGAATTAATTCCTGCTAACAGCCACACTGGAAGCACTGGCCAGTGACAAACACTAAAAGCTGCTTGGCATTGTCGAGCCTCAAAGCTCCGTCCACCACACAAAAGCGGCGTTTACGTGTTGAGAGAGACACAAGCAGAAAAAGTCCTTGCAGCACAAGGTCACACCAAGCTCGCTGGAAGACTAAATTTAGCCACCTGTGCCTCAGGCAAGTCTGTTAGTTGTGGGAAGCTTGGATACTGGTGTGGAGCACTGGTCCCAGGGTAAATCCCATGGAAGATCGACTCCATTTAATTCTGAATGATCTAGAAGCTATTAATGGGGAGCCCAAACCCCGTCCATCAAAGAGGAGATGTCTCTGAGAACCCCACAAACTCGGCACCAGGACACGGCAGTCCTGTTTGGGCTGCTTTGCTCCAATGTGTAAACTACTACATTCAGAGTCGGCAGGAGGAGCTCAAGAAGATTTAACAGATGGGGTTTCAGCACAAATGTATTTTAGAACACCTCCTTAGCAAGCACATTTCCTCCTCTACCACACCTCACACTACAGTTCTAACAGCTACACAAGAGTGGATCGACAGGAACTCGGGGATTATTCCAAGGTTTTGTAAATGTTAGCAGAGGCTGATTGAACAGTTTGTGAAGAGGAGCCCCAGGTTACCAAAAGCCAACAGCTTTGTCTAACATTTAATAATTTTCCAAGCCAAAAAGGCAGGGGTGACTCAGCTGCTTCAACTGTGTTAGGTCTCAGGATCAGTATCAACCACGAGCCCATGGAAGGACCACAGCACTCAACTGAGGTTTGATGTCCAGGATCACTGCAAGAATCTACCCATGGGAAAAAACAAGTTAAAAAATCTAGTTTCAGGACACCACTGGGGAATTTCTGAACTATCTGCCTCAGCCCCACAGGCCTTCAGAGATGCTCAAGAACCAGTTTTGGTGCCAGAAACCCAAACAGAAGCATTAGCTCAAGAACACAAAGCCAGGATTACTAAGATGACCACACCAGGCACAAGGTTTCTCACATTAAATGTTGAGTGTCTACGGTCCAAAAGGCATCTGAAGTCACGCTCCATCCCCTGATGCCTCTGCAAACAGATGGTGACACAGAAGGCTCCCTGAACATCCAACAGCCACCCTGCACATCGCTGCTCTTACCAAACCTGCCCCTGCAGTGGCCCCAGCCAAGAGGATGCCATGACCCCCAGGTGCCCCAGCCAAAACCTGTAGCTATCACCACAGCAGCCAAGTTCCCCCCAAACCCCTGCCTTCAATCTCATTGTCTCCTTAAAGTTGAAGAACCAGGAAGAACAGAACAAGTGGTTCCAAAACATCCCACTCCCAGTTGTGGATCTTGACAAGGCAAAGGCATTTTGGCACGTGCAGTAACTCCTAACATTTAGAAAGGATAAAAAACACTAAGTACCAGTGCTGTACCCAGCAAATCCACACAAAAACAAAGGGCTGTGAATTGCTTTGGAGCCTAATATCAGTTTCGGATTTTAATCACAGAATACCAGGGATCTGAGCAGAGATATTCCCCCCAGAGACGCAAAGCACAGCCCAGCGATGATTTACCACACTGGTGTTGCATCTATCACAAGTCAAACTGAAGCCTCAGCGCTGCCAACACTGCACAGAGCTGCTTCAGAGCAGGAAACCTGTCAAAACCTTTCCAAACAGAGGACAGCTGGGAAGCAGTATCAGATGCCAAAGTGGCTACAGGCCTGATGTCAGCTGCAGGATGATCATTTTGAGAACCCGAGGGCCTCCAAAGCATCCAACCTGGCAGTGAAGGCAAGCCAGCTGAGGTAGGCCATGGCTAGAAAAATGTGACAGCAACCAGGGAGTGAAAATTATTCAGGGTGGGGAAGAACTATAAAATCATAGACTGATTTGGATTGGAATGGCCATTAAAGATGACCTTGTTCCACCTCCTGCCATGGGCAGGGACACCTTCCACTAGGCCAGGTTGCTCCAAGCCCCATCCAACCTGGCCTTGGACACTTTCAAGAACCTCACTAGCTGGAAGAATGACACACAGTAGGTATGCTGGAAGTGTTTCTTTCCATCTAAGAAGTTACTTAAAGCACCTGCTGCCCCAGTCTCTCCCCCAGCACACACCAGAGTGCTGTGACCTGCCAAAAAGCGACAGCAAGAACGAGTCAGTGTGAAACTCCTGAAGGCGAGACCTTTGAAGTCTAACCCGGACTTGAAAAGAGACAACTACAAAGCCTGTGGCCTCTGCTTCATTAAAAAAAGACGTTAAAGGTTCTTAAGTTTCATTTGCTCATTGAAACTTGTTCTTCTAAGATCTAGGAAATAAAAACAAGCTGCAGAAACTAAACTGGCCTTGTGTATTACAAAGGAAGACAGTTACAAGGTAACTAAGGACAGCCAAGATCAGGCGGGATGGGATTGCTGCACAATGAAGCAGCTTGTTCCAGTCTTGAGAAGAGTCAAACCCTTCCATTACACTTGGCAGAATTGCCACTGTCAATGAACAATATTAAAGTTGTATTTTAGAGAACTTCCTGTCATTTGCTGTAATAGACCCAAACAAACAGCAGTCAGATCTGGAAGGAATTTTGAGTGATGAGGAATGAAAGCTTGAAGATCCAGCAAGTCTGAGAGGCTTCAAATTGCTGCTCTTCCAAAACCCACCTAAAGGATTTTAGCTAAGAGACGTAACATTAATGGTTGGGCTCAATGATCTTAAAGGCCATCCCAACCTGAACAAGTCAATGAGTCTATGGTCAATTTATACATCCCTCCTGGCTGAGAGCAAGACTAGGCAGATGCAGACAGATTTCCTGTGTTTGTTTTCCCTGTTGTGAGCCCTCCATTAATGTGAAGGATGACAACTGAAACGATCTGAATCTATCCTCTGACTTGTAACTCAGAAATGAATGTGCAAAACAAAGGAACACTGAGTTTGGCTTATTTCTACAAGAAAGATGATACCTGTGCCAGGGCCTCACCACCCTCACAGGGAAGAATTTCTTCCCAGTATCAAATCTATCCCTGCCCTCCGGCAGTGGGAAGCCTTTCCCCCTTGTCCAAAGTGCCTCCATCCCTTGTCCCCAGTCCCTCTCCAGCTCTCCTGGAGCCCTTTAGGCCCTGCAAGGGGCTCTGAGCTCTCCCTGGATCCTTCTCTTCTCCAGGTGAGCACCCCCAGCTCTCCCAGCCTGGCTCCAGGCCAGAGGGGCTCCAGCCCTGGAGCAGCTCCGGGGCCTCCTCTGGATTCTCTCCAGCAGCTCCAGGTCCTTCTGATGTCAGGACCCCGTGTCTGGAGGCAGCTCTGCAGGTGGGGGCTCACCTGAGTGGGGCAGAGGGGCAGAATCCCCCCTCCCCTGCTGCCCACACTGGGGGATCGGCCCAGGGCACAGTAGGGGTTAAATCCTGAACTGAGCTCTGCAGCAAATTGGTACCATGGAAGTGACTGTGTTTTCCAGCATAAAGTAAATAGCTCCAGGAAACACATCAGACAGGTTGGTTTCACACAGTTCAAATAGGTTTCTCCTACAACTTCATTTAACTACCTTTGGCACTGATGCACAGCGATTCCTTGTGGGCTGGGAAAAAGGAGCAGCTCTATAGGAAGCAGGTATTCCAGAGTTTTCTTAACCTCAACACAGACTGCATGAACTCCCCAGGCTTTATCCCGAGACATTAAAACACGTATATAGGACAGCAGCTACTCAGGATATTTAATAAATGATGTGGCTCCTCTAATGCACCCCACACAACGGGGCCAACTCATCTTAGAGAGCTACAGAGACACGATGGCTTCAGGAAAAAGATTTGGAACTGCAGAGAAACCTTCACATCTTTGTAAACAGCCACAATATTCCCAGCCTAAAGGAATGTCATAATATAATTATAAGAAGAAAAAAGAAAAAAAAAAGGGAGCAGGAGAGCAGAGGCAGACAGGAAAACAGTTTTCCCATCTCCCCAGTGAATATCCCCAATTCCTGCATTAAATGCTCAGAGTAGCAAATCCAAGCTATTCAATTGTCTTCCACAACACAGAAACTGTCAGGCTGATCTTGAGGGTGGAATCACTGTCAACTCTTCAGGCTATTAAGCTGCTCTCCAGAAGAGATTTGCTCACAGATGAGCAAAGCAAACGAGAAGATTGAGACAGGTAAGAGACACCTATCCATTGCAGGAGATGGGCTGCTCCAAATGGATCCGACAATAAGGAAGAACATATGAAAAGCCAGGAGAAAATGGTGGTAATTTCACCCCAACTGAGTTTCATTGTTGCTTTTGCTCATTTCTAGAAAAAAAAAAGGGATTGTTTAAAAAGTAGGGAGTGTCTGATGAGCCAGAAATCAAATGGGCCATTTAACAAGGAGTTCAAATACCGACTCCCTCAAGCAAAAAATCAAAGGTCGGGGAGTGGAGGGTGTTAATGTGGAACACAGAGATGAAGTAGGTACAACAGTTCTGAGATTTCACAGAATCCCAGAATGGGTTGGGTTGGAAGGATCTTAAGCCCATCCCATTCAACCCCTCTGCCATGGGCAGGGACACCTTCCACTAGACCAGGCTGCTCCAAGCCCCATCTAACCTGGCCTTGGGCACTGCCAGGGATCCAGGGGCAGCCACAGCTGCTCTGGGCACCCTGTGCCAGGGCCTCCCCACCCTCACAGGGAGGAACTTCTCCCCAGTAACTCATCTATCCCTGCCCTCTGGCAGTGGGAAGCCATTCCCCCTTGTCCTGTCCCTCCAGGCCCTTGGCTGCAAGGGTACAGCCAGCAAGGCATGGAGGGAAGCTGTCCGGAGGCAAAATTCAGGCTGAGAATAGGAAGGCAATGTGAAAGAGCTGTGTGACAGCACCTCAAAGAATGGCTCCCACACTCAGGCTTGGATTCATTAGGATCTGAGAAGGTTTTGGGACAACTGGAAGCCTGTACAAGAACAAGGACTGAATGGATCAAACCAGCACCACAGCAGTGGCCCCTGCAATCACAATCAAAGGCTCCTCTCACCCTGCAGAAGAGGAGTAGAGAAAGCCAGTAGATCCAGAGAAGAGTATATTTGAGGAGGATGCAGTTTGGCGGGGGGGGGGGGGGGGGGGGGAGGAAAGGTGATTCATAAGAACCTCATCTCCTCAAGAACTCCTACAGATGGGACGAGAATTAGCCATGTGAAAATCCACAGCTAGAAAAAAATCAACACAGTACGAGTCAGATGGAAAGACAAAACCAAGGGTCAGGTGTGTTTGTTCACAAACGCTGGAAGTCTAAAAGTATGATGGAAAAACTCAAATGTCTGGTTTGCAAGTGGACATAGCAAAACCACTCAAATTCAAAACACAGTGGAAAGTAGAGGAGCCACTGGACATTAAAAAAAACACAAGGACTAAGCAAACATTTAGAGGACCTAAGCTGACACCACTATTTGAGCAATTCAAGTTTTTTGTGTCAGCAAGAAATCCTCTGTAAAACAGAATTCCAAGTTTAAGCCAGAAAACCAGAGCCTCAGACACCGGAGCAGCGACAGCAGCCGTCACACTGCCAGCAGCCGGCGTTAGCCAGGCTCCACGTGCCTCCGTGTCACCAGAGCAAATGCCAGGTCAGTGTGACACTGGTTCTTAAACAGCAAAAAGTGATTCCTCTCCAGGGGTGGATGAGAGAAGCAGAAACTCATAGAACCATGGAATGTTTGGATGGGAAGGGACCTTAAAGCTCATCCAGTTCCACCCCCTGCCATGGGCAGGGACACCTTCCACTAGCCCAGGGTGCTCCAAGCCCTGTCCAACCTGGCCTGGAACACTTCCAGGGAATGGGGCAGCCACAGATGCTCTGGGAAATCTGTGCCAGGGCCTCACCACCCTCACAGTAAAGAATTTCATCTTAACATCGAATCAAAACTAATTCCTGCCTTCACCTTGGATGGCAGTTGGAATATTGGTGTGAGCCCTATGGTGTGATCTGACCAAGTAATCAAAGCCAACCCATCTGTACAGCAAGGCTAAATGTCCAAGAACGAACCAAAATCTAAATTTACAAGCTTTTAGTAAGAAAAAAAGGTTAGAAGCCACAGGATCTATTATTGTGTTAATGAATCATCAGACAATGTCTCCCAAAAATTAAAATTGTGTTTTACACGCACTGTGCTGAGCTTGGCCATCTCCTCCCTCCCCGCTTGACCCCAGAAATCAGGCTTTTGGTGGCAAAGGATGATGAGGTGACAGCAACAGTCTCACTTTACCCCAAAGTCACACAGGAGGAGATGGGGAAGTTATTGTTTAAAGCTGGTACCTGAAAGTCTCTTGGCCCAGCTTTCACAGAACGATGCAGCAGCATCTGGGCAACCCCAGCCATGCTGGGCAAACCAGAGCTGGCCCAAAGACCAGCCTAAATTGCTGCAGGGCTAATTATATTGTACAAAATGAAGCTGTGTCTCAGCAGTCAGGGGCTGCTGTCTTTTTTCACCCTTTTCCTTCTTCCTTTTGCAGTGGACAGAGCACATCAACAAGGGAAAAGCAGCTGATATACTCCATTGAAAAAAGCAATACTACATGGCAGAATCCATCAAACTTCTCTAGAGAGAAAAGCCCTACAGGATAAAAGGAAAATGTACATGTACATAAATAACGTGTACATAAATAACTGGTAAAGAAGGGTAAGGAAGGGGGAAGAACGTATCACTGGTCCCTTTTGCAGCAGAAGGGACTCACCAAAGGATTCTGCTCAACGACACCGAGCCATGTTACTAAGATGACAACATTTGCTACTCTGAATAATTCAGGATGAGAAGTAAGTAAGAGCCATGACTCCAAGGAATTGCAGTAAAATCTCGTGATCTGAGTGGGTGATACAATTCACAGCGCAGCACATCAGGAACAACCACCCTAACGTCAACTTCAAGAAACACCACAGACTGAACTCAGGCTAACCATAGGAAGCAGGACTACAGCAGAGTATTCCACAAAAACCATGGCTCCATGGGTTTAAGATCACTAATGAACAAGCACAACATCTGTAATTACAGAGACAATAATATAGGATAAAATACCTCTAAAATACCACTGAAGAGGAACCTGCACCATAAATATCACCCAGCACCTCTGTCAACATCCCCTGTCGTCCTGTGCCCCACCCCTTGTGCCTTACCTGTCTCAAGGAGGCTGGAGCAGAGCTGGCAATGACATGAAAAACAAGAAGAGCCACAGAAAGTCTAAATATATGAGGACAATTCAGCCAAGAGACTACTAGGAATGGAAGAAGTATTTTCCTAAAATCACGAATATCATGAAGAGAAGTGTGAAGTCTCCTAAATTCAACACCTGGCTCAGGCAGGTCATGAACTGCCAGAGAGAGAAAAATAAAGTGCTATTTCCCTGGATTAGATCTGCCGTGTTTGTGTTCTCCCCTCCCCAAGCATCTGCTCCTGGTTACCAGTGAGCAGGATACCAGGCCAGATGGATTCCTGGTCTCATCTGGTAGCACTTTTTAAGGCATTACACAGGATTTCATCTGTTAACCTGAAAATACACAGTGGCTGATTGCTTCCAAAGAGCTGGAAAAGGGGGCAGTGTCAGGGTAGGGAAAGCAGCAAGTGGCTGTGGACTAGGATGGACTCAGGATCCTGCCCAGCTCACAACTCCCCTCACAGTGGAGCTCTGAGCCTGCCTGAATATTTTCCACCGGTGACTCCGGCACAGCAAACCAGTACAGAAAACTGGAACAGCATGAAAAAAACTCCTATGGAAGAGCACGATAGATGGGCTGGAATGAGACAAGGTCACACACTTCAGACTTCACAAGAAACACTTCTACGAACTGGAAAGCTCTTTAATCCAAGGAAAAAGAAAGAGATAGGATATTAGCTTGTTGCCATGACCCGTGAGCCACCAACCTGTCTCAGACATGAAGGATACCAGCACAAAGGAATCCTCCATGGCACGGCACAGCATCCCAGAGAGCCCTCCCCTGCCCCGCTCCCCGCGGGGATTAGCTTTGAGCAAACACGTGCAGTGAAGAGAGCGACACGGAACATGGAAAAGAGTGACTGTGTGGTTCTGAAAATAAGGAGCCAACATTCAGGCCAAACTTTCCAAAAGCACCAAGGGAGAGAAGAGCTGATTTACAGGAAGGAACTCTGGCATAAACACAGGCAGGTATGTACCAGCCACGGATAAATTTATTGTAAGAATCCAGTGCGAGTTTCCAGCCCTCATGGCCAGAAAACTGCGCTTACACAGAACACAGCAAGGAGCCCAAATCGGCCCAAACTTGCAAGGACTTTTGGCCAGCAGTTGAAAACACAGAGTTACAGACTTGCAGAGGAAAGCAGAGAGCTACGCCTCCTCTTCCTCACCACCCAACAGCTCTTAAAAAATAAAAAAGGCACTAGCCAAGTCCAGAAAAAGTGATTTCAGGGTAGGAACTGTTTAAAGAAACACTTGTATCTGAAAAAAGCTTAGGTGTGAGCATAAAGCCCTGATTTTATCAAGCCAATAGTCTAAAATTTCACTGGAGTCGGCAAGATTTTTGCCAGAAGGCTGGAGTATCAGTGGTGCCGGGGTGCCGCTACACCGGCGGCCAGAACTTCAACATGGAAGCTGAGATTTCCCTGGCAGCTCTCACCTCCATCCTCCACTCTTCCTAAGTACATCTGCGGGTTTTTTTGCTAAGAATGATTTTTTTTTTTTATTCCACACCACAGTGTTTAAATTCTTTCCTTATCTGGTCACACCTTGCCAGCGGTCACCTTTCCCGCACAAGAGCTCCTGGTGATTTTTATCATTGGCAGCACCCCCAGCTCATCTCTGACTCCAAGAGCTCCAGTGTGAGCCCAGCTTCACGTGGAAATAACCAATGTGTGCATCCCTCTACAACAGCAATGTCACGAAACCCAAATTCTCTCATCAGTAACACTTCACCACCCAGGCGCTTCCAAAACTTGAGCCACTGGCAAGCAGTGAGGAATCCTTCACAGATTTTGCAGCCTGAATCTCCACAAACTCATAACTCAAAGGCACTCTTTGTATTTTTTGGAATGTGTCTGTGGGAAAATGCTGCTAATATTTGATAAGAGCTTCTCAACAGAAACAAAGCTCGTGATTCCCAGTTCACCCATCATCCTCTCCCAGCAGACACTGAGTTACTAACAAAGCACCGAACCAGGGATGTAGAGATGGTTTATCTGGGTAAATCACAGCCGGCAGCTGGGGAGCTGAGGGAAGGAAAAGGCAAGTCCTGAAGAACTTGGGGAGTGGCTGCACAAGCTGACAGGCATTAGGTCACTGATAAAAAAAAAAAAAAAAATCAAGTCTGAGGTCACACCCATGACAGTGGGACTTCAGGCAGGTCAGGGTGAGCCCCCAGAAATGAGGAAGGTAGAAAATGTCACACGAAGTCGGGGAAGGGGAGGAAGCTCAACAGAGCTTGGGCTCTGCTCAGAAGACTTCCCACAAACTGAGAAGTCACTGTCGAAAAAGCCTAAAGGGGACTGTTGGCAGCAGTGAAACGTTTGGAAGGGAAGATGTCACCCTCCTGAGGCAGTTGAGGCTGCCCCATCCTCGAAGTGTCCAAGGCCAGCTCGGACGTGGTTTGGAGCAGCCTGGTCTACTGAAAGGTGTCCCGGCCCATGGCAGGGGGTGGGATGAGATGAGCTTTAAGATCTTTCCAACCCCAACCATCCTGATTCTATGACTTGGACAAGACAACAAACCCCAAACCTTAAGAGTTCCACACTGTACCAAACAACATATGGAAATACTTCCCAGACACAGAGGGGATATATAACTTCTTCACACAAATAAGTTGCTGATACACCTCCAGTTACACAGAACACTTCTCCTCCTTAGACTGGGAACGCCACCAGGCTCGGCAGTTCCCAAGGCACCTCCAGCTCCTTCCCCGGCAGGTCCCTTCCCCGCACTCCCGGGACAGCCCCTCAGCGAGGGCTGCCACGTTCCCCCGACCCAAATCCGGCCGTTCCGCCCCGCCGGGCAGCACCAGCCCAGCACCCCGAACCCGCCCCGGTTCCCCTCGCCCACGCCCCGGGGGAGCTGCGACCCCCGCCCGCCGCCGCCGCCGCCGCCCTCCGCGGGTCCCTCGGCCGCCCCACGGCGGCTCCTCCGCCCGGTCGGCCGGAGCCGCTCCCGCCGCACCGGGAGGGCTGGAGCGCCGAGCCCGGCGGAGCCTCCGCCGCGGGCGGGCCGCGAGAACCGCCCCCCGCCCGGGCCCCGCCGCCCGCGCCCCGCGGCCGTACCTGCTCCGCCGGCGCTGCGCTCCCCGGGCGGGCCGGGCCGGGCTGGGCCGGGCCGGAGCCGCCGCTGCTCTCCCCGCGCCCGCCGCGGCTCCTCCCTCACGGCGCTCGACGGGCACAGCCCGACCCGGCAGCGCTCGACGCCGGCACCGCCCCGCGCGGCTCCGCCCTATGGCCGCGCCGCGCCCGCGCCGCTTCCGGGGCACCGCGGGCCCTGGAAACCGCGTGGCGTTGCCAGGAGGAGGCGGCGGGCGGGGAGTGCGGCGGCACAGCGGGCACGGGGCTCCGCTCCCGGCGGGGCTCAGCATCCTCCGGGGCTCCGCTCCCGGCGGGGCTCAGCGTCAGCCGGGCTCAGCATCAACCGGGGCTCAGCGTCAGCCGGGCTCAGCGACAGCCGGGGCTCAGCATCAACCGGGGCTCAGCACCTGCTGGGGTTCAGCATCAACCGGGGCTCAGCGTCAGCCGGGGCTCAGCACCTGCTGGGGTTCAGCATCAACCGGGGCTCAGCACCTGCTGGGGTTCAGCATCAGCCGGGGCTCAGGCGTCAGCCGGGGCTCAGCATCAGCCGGCGCTCAGCACCAGCCGGGCTCAGCATCAACCAGGCTCAGCATCAGCCGGGCTCAGCATCAACCAGGCTTAGCACCCACCGGTGCTCAGCAGCAGCCGGCCTCAGCACAAACCTGGCTCAGCACCCACCGGTGCTCAGCATCCTCTGGAGTTCAGCACCCACAGGGCCTCAACATCAGCCGTGCTCAGCACCCGCCGGGGCTTGGCATCTTCTGGGGCTGAGCACCCACCAGGGCTCAGCTTGGCACTCCATTGGGACTCAGCATCCTCCAGGGTTCAGCACCCACCAGAGTTCAGCACAAACCTGGGCTCAGCACCTGACAGGGCTCTGCATCCTCTGGGGCTCAGCTCAGCACCCTGTTGGGGCTCAGCATCCTCTGAGGTTCAGCACCCACTGGGGTGGTCCCTTCCAACCCAAACCATTCCTTGATTCTATGGAAGAGGGGCAGAAACCCCCTGGGGTTGTCACCTGGATGTTCTCAGGCTGATTCTGGTGAAACTTGGCATTTTCCAGTTTTAAACAGATGTTTTAAACTGACATAGAATCATGGAATCACAGACTGCTTTGGGTTGGAAGGGACCTTAAAGACCAACTCATTCCCCCCCTGCCATGGGCAGGGACACCTTCCACCAGACCAGGTTGCTCATTCCTTGAAAATGGTTAAAAACACCATGAGGAAAACCTCCCTCCCTGGTGGGCAGGCCTCCAGCCTGGGGACAATCCCATTATCCAGCCACACACGTAACAGCTTGCCAGCATATGGGCCCCACCAAGGATGAACCACAGGTTTATTTGGAAATATCACTCGGAAAATGTGTACAGATCCAGAATTTAGGCATTAAAATTATTTATTTCCCTTACTACCTCCTAATCCTGAGGCTGAGCTTGGAAATTTTTCCCTGGTGCCATAATTAACCTGAAAACAAAGCCCAGTTCTAATAAAAATGGATATTTCACTTTAGATTTTTTTCCTTTCTCTTTTAAAACGTATGTGCAGTTGGCTGACTCAGTATAGGTTTAATAAAGGCTTAATATTTCTTATCAAACCTTTTGTGTTGTCAATATCAAAAGTAGAATGTCTCAATCCACCCACCTGAAAAGCCTGTCCTGGCAGCATCCTGTCTGCTCCAGAATGAGTTTATTTTGCTTATTCTTTGTGCTATTATCTGTGGAAAATAATAATAATGTGGATATCACAATACTGACAATATCTTTGATCAAAGGGAGAGGCACTTTTGCAATTCGGCTCCCATTTTTTTTTAGGCACTCCCAAGGAGCATCTTAATTCTGCAAAATTATTTATCATCAGTTTTAGTCCAAGTAGTTCTTTTGCTACATCCTGTTCAACGTGTGGATTCTCATTAGCCCTGTGATAATCCCCTAGGAGTTTATCCCAACGCCAGCCTGTGTGTTGGATGAAGGGGGGGGGGTCAAAGCTGACCCAAAAACGTTTGGGGGGGAAGAGGAGCACCCCAGCAGAGGTTCTGCTTGCCTCCTCGTCCTCAGCCCAGACAGGTGAGGTTCCAGCCCGATTCCCAAACGCCTTATTATGAACAGAAAGGAAACATCCTGCTTTTCTTCTTGCATCTCCGGTCGGGATGAAGCGGCTTGTGGCCGCAGGGCGGCTGGAGCTGGTGGGCAGGACAATTCCCCTTTGTCCGGAGCAGCGGGAAGGACAATGAAGCTCCTGTTGAGGATCAGGCACAGGGAGGCACCACCCCGACACAGCAGCGTGGGCAGGGGGGACCCTGCAGACACGGACCTCAGATCCTTCTGGGTAATGTGCAGAGGGGGAGAAAACAGAGCCAAAGTAAAAACAAAGCTTGAAAGTGCCTGTTTTGGCAGAGAGGTGAGGGCAGAGGAGTGACTGCTCAGAGCGAGAAGGTACCAGGGTCTCACCCTTCTCTCTTCCAATGGAAACAGCCCTGTAACCACTCAATCCAGAGCAGGAATATGCATTTTGGAATTTACCGAAATTAATAATGCTCTAGAAGGAGTCGAGTGTAACTCCCTTAACATAAGCAGGCAACACCTGAACTCCAAACCACAGTGTCTGCAGCAGGGAGGCTGCACCCCAAAGAGAGGGAAGTCAACAATCATGGCTGTAAATTGGACATGGTCTGGCAACAGATTATTTTTTAGGAAAAGCCTTGAAAATCAGAAAAAACGATGAAAACCCCTCATCTGGGGATGAGGTCCCTGAGATTTGTCGCTGTATTTCCCGTGGTGGGGTGAGAGGTCGGCAGCCTGACAGCTGATGGCCCTGTTCCCCTCCCCTCCGTCTGCATCTCCATGGCCCGGACATCTGCTGTCCCCGCCGAGCAGCTGCCCCCCTGCACAGCCCCGGCTGTGGGACAGCAGCAGGAGATCCTTCCTTCCAGCTAAATCCAACAGAAATGTGCCGTCTGTCCTGTTCCGGACACGAGGGAAGAAGGGGTCTGCCGGGAAAAGCTCAGAAGTGCTCTGGAGCTGCAGCAATTTGTAATTATCCCTATGTGAAGAGGGAAAAGCCTGAGGCTATGGGGATGGGATAGGATGGCGTCTGTTCCATCACTCTCTCTTGCCCAAAGATCATTTTGCCCCGTAAGATTTAAAATTCAACATATTAGACCCTCAGGAATTCTTATTTCCTGAACACTTCCATCTCCTCTCCTAAAAACTTCATGTGCTCACTTTGCAGCTGCTTTTGGAGCATCCAAGAGCTCCTGCTGAGACACATGTCCAGTTGTACCAGCAGTGTATCCCGAGCTCTCATTTGTGGTGTGATCCAATGTCCCCTGGGGAAAAGTGTGGGTGCCCCAGCCTGGGTCAAAAGGAGCTTTTGAACCTTCAGGCATGAATGGGGGGCTCAGCTGAGAACAGTTTATTGCTCATTTGTGCTCTCAGGGCTGTGATGTTCTCAAGGTCGGGGGTCAGAAAAATAATTTGGACTATTGGAAGAAAATTCCACGTGTTGGGATGGGAATAAAATCTGCTGGGGGGAGTGGGTTGCCCTCACTGCCCATCCCCTGTCCCTGCAGCACCGCTGGGTTTGAGGAAGCCATGGGGATTCAGCCGGTGGCACGGTGGGTGATTTTGTTGAAGCCATTTCCTTACCTGGTAAAATAACACAGATTCGCAGGAAATGAGCAGCTCCAGCCTCTCATCCATACATTTATATATTCTCTTCGCGTTTCCTAAATAAACTGGTCCAAGGCAGAAGGAGCCTTGCCCGGTCCCTGGCACAGCCCAGCGTTTGTAGCTGAAGATGCTGCTGACACCTACGGTCAGCACGGGGTACTGGTGTTTAACAGTGTTGGAAGGACAGGCTGGATTGGGTTGGAAAACATCTTTAAGTTCCTCTCAATCCACCCCCTGCCATGGGCAGGAACACCTTCCACTAGCCCAGGCCGCTCCAAGCCCCAATGTCCAGCCTGGCCTTGGACACTTCCAGGGATCCAGGGGCAGCCACAGCTGCTCTGGGCACCCTGTGCCAGGGCCTGCCCACCCTCACAGGGAGCAATTCCTTCCCAATATCCCATCCAGCCCTGCCCTCTGGCAGTGGGAAGCCATTCCCTGTGTCCTGTCCCTCCAGCCCATGTCCCCAGTCCCTCTCCAGCTCTCCTGGAGCCCCTTTAGGCCCTGCCAGGGGCTGTCTGTGAGCTGTGGTGTTCATATGGACTTAACCAAAATATCATCCATCATTATGGAATAATCTCTGAAAATTACAAGAAATTACCTCAGAAGTGAAAACTACTCTGAAGATATAAAAGTAATACTGACTGGATTTCCAGCTGATTGTTCCTCCTAGGAGATTCTCTGGACCACACCTCTTGCCCTAAGGCTGCAGAAATCCCCTTTCACAGGGGAAACCTCTGTTAGGTGCTGTAACATTACATCCAGTACAGTGATGCAGACAATTTATCCGTAAATTAATTTTCAACACTGTGCATGACCCCTCTTTGCCACGTTAAACTTCACTATTAATTATGTTGTTGAACTGAAGCACTTCTTGAGATTGATGGAAGTCCTTCAGCACAGGTGTCAGCACAGGTGCAGCTCCCTCAGCATTCTAAGACCCACACAGTGCCATTTTTAGGAGATTTTTATTGGAACAACAATAGCTGTGAAAAAAAAAACCCCAAACAAACCAAAAAAAACAACCAGGCAAGCTTTTGGACATGAAAATCTCCTACAAGTCTGGTCTTACCTATAAATTTTATTTTGGGTTGTCTGAAGCTCCTGAGCTTTAGCACTCTCTCCCTTTCTGATTTTCCCCCTCATTTTCGGGAGAGCTGGGCGCTGTTCCTGTTTCTCTGTAGACTCACAGATTAGCAGCAGGGGCACAGCTGGAGCTAAAGCAGCTCCAGCCCCAGCGAGCGTGGCTTGAAGGTCACCCTCCCGTATTCCCACGGGGGCAGGAAGGCAGCCCAGTAAACACCTTCTCCTGCATTTTGTTCCTGTTAAAATCTCAGCTCTAAGACTGCAGTTCCTGATGTAAACATTTGGATTTAATCTGTGCAGAGGGAGCACATTTATTTGTTTATTAGAGGCAAAAGCAGTTTAGTTGCTCCTGAATACCAAGTGCTGCTCTTTCCTGAGGCTGCCGGCAGGGTGGGCGTGTACCACAGAGGCACATATTTGATCCCAAGCTCCTTCGGTGCACCTCACATCCCTCCGCAGCCTCCTGTGTTCCTGCTCCATCCGATTTTATCTGTTTAACGATGTGTGAGAGCAATCCAGCACAGGAAGGACAGGGAGCTGTTGGAGCGAGTCCAGAGGATGCACCAAGATGTTCAGAGGATGGAGCAGCTCTGCTGGCAGGAAAGGCTGGGAAAATTGGGATTGTTCAACCTGGAGAAGAGAAGCTTCAGGGTGACCTGATTGTGGCCTTCCAGTGCCTGAAGGAGCCGGCAAGAAACATGGAGAGAGACTATTTACAAGGGCCTGGAGTGCCAGGACAAGGGGGAATGGCTTCCCACTGCCAGAGGGCAGGGATAGATGAGTTACTGGGAAGAAGTTCCTCCCTGTGAGGGTGGGGAGGCCCTGGCACAGGGTGCCCAGAGCAGCTGTGGCTGCCCCTGGATCCCTGGCAGTGCCCAAGGCCAGGTTAGATGGGGCTTGAAGCACTCTGGGATAGTGGAAGGTGTCCCTGCCCATGGCAGGGGGTGGAATGGGATGAGCTTTGAGGTCCCTTCCAACCCAAACCCTTCTGGGATCTGTGCTCCAGGTCTCCACGAGCCATTGCTCTTTGATGAGCAGCCTGGATTTCACTGTCACGAGCAGCTCCTCATCCTCCCCCCTTCCCACCTGGCAGCTGCACAGCCCTCATGGAGCAGCTGAGCATGGATAACAGCTGAGGGGATGCAGGTGATGAGCAGATCTGATCAGAGCCCAGAGGTTTTTGCTGTCTCCCAGGCATTTTTAGAGGAGAAATGGAACTGAGGATACGCTGGTTTGGCAGGTCAAAGGGAGAGGAAAGAGCTGCCAGTAGTGCCACTGTGGGAGCTGTCACTGTGATGTTGTGTGGTGTCAGGGCAAGGAAGTTGGTGGCTTGTTCAGATTTTCCCCCTTAATTGATTTCTCCTTAACAGAATTTTTTTAAAGATTATGTAAATTGCTACTTCTCCTTCAAACTTGAACTGCTTTTCTGTAACAACTCTCCTTTTTAGCTATAGACTTTTTGGGAGGAGGTTTTTACAGCACTCACCGCTTTCCCCACCAGGCTGCCTACAAGAGCTGGAGAGCTAAACTCTCCTCATGTGCTAAATTTAAATTTTAATCTCCTCCTAAATTCCCCTTTTCATCTGCTCAACAGCACCCTGATCTTTCAGGGAGCTCCTGAGCAGAAGCAGAATCTCTGATATTAAGACCCATCACAAGGCCCCACTTGCTTTTTTACTTATGAATTACCCCAAAAGTTATGTGATAACATTGTAACAGCCACTATAACGAGTTTTATTTCATTTTAACCGTTTATTGCTCCCCCAGCTTTCAGGGTTCTGATTCTTCAGAAGAACCAGTTTGTTTTAATCAAGCTTCACCTCTAATCAGAGGAAGTTGCCCACCCACCTCTCCAGTGTCTTTCCAAATCCAGTTTCCCATCTTTGGACAAAGAAATCTTCATTTACAGCTTTTACTACCATAAAGACACAACACAGGTTTGTGGTCAGAAGGCCTCAGTTTATTAAAAAAAAAGAGGATCTGCTTCTGAGAAACAGAACAACTGCGATCATGCAAATCTTGGATGAGCACAAGGCAGTCAGAAGATGAAAGACAAAAGCTGCCCAACATGCAGAAAGAACTCAAGCAAACATTAAACCAGTGCTTTACACTGAACATTAAGTGCCAAATAGTAAAAGGTAATTAATTTCTCCAGTGTTCATGCTGTCTCTCAGACTTTTAGTCTTGTACAAAAGCTGAAAGAAAGCCATAAAAAAATTGTAAAAAAACTATAGAAATGTACAAAACCCAGGTCCAGCAGGAAAAGCATTTTAACATGAAAATTGAAGTCAGATCACATCTACTCTTCCTCCAAGCACTCTCCATCTTCAGCAGGATCCAGTGGCAGGGGCCGAGCTCTGTAAGGAGAATTATTTCAGAAGCATTAGCAGAACCCAGCTCTGGTTTGAAAGGCTAACCAAGACCTCTTCCCAAAGCCCATGTGACCCAAATGACTTTAATTAGCCTCATCCAGCACCTTGAGGCATCAGGACTGACAGGGGCTACTTTATCCCACGTGCTCGGAGCCCAGATGCAGCTGCAGAGACACTTCCTCCAAACAATCCCACAGCAAGACATCCCTGGATGGTCCCTGCATGTCCTGGACCCCAAGGGCCACACACAGGTTCCACACCTTTCTTTGGAAGCTGTGTAACTCCATCTCACCCCCGAGTTTCCACCCGACTAACTTATGGAACAAAAAGCTTGTGCAGTTCCTGCTGCTTCCAGAACACACTGGGAAGCTGCAAATTGTTTTGGATGGGGACACCCTGCATCCTCTTCTCACTACCTGGTTCTTACTCAGCCCAACAAACTCCAAATTAAAGGGATGAAGGTTTTTCTGTGCTACAGCAAACGCTTTCTGTTTCACCAACAGGTGGGATGCACTCAAAAGCCTTTGTCTGCTTGTCCTGCAGGACAGTTTGGGGCTGATTCTTATGGGCTCCCTCTGGCAGTTTAGGAATATCTGTATTTGGTGGAGAAATGGAGGTTCAACCCAGAATTCTCTATGGAAAACAGAGTGTCTGTAAGACAGTATTTTACACTGCTGCCTTTTTAGTCAGTAGTGCAGCCCACAGGTTAATCTCTGAGGTTTCAGCTTGGAAAAGCCGTCCAATTTCTGGCACGTGGAAGTTGTTAGTGGTCTCCTAAGCTTTTCCAAAACTTTGCTCTGCTGGCAAAGTTATGTCTGAGTACTGAGAACTTGCCTCAACTACTAGTTACTCCACCCATTTTCAGGAACCTCCACGAGATCCCTGGAAACTTTGCCAGACTTTGCTGAGAAACATCATTTCCATGAGGATACACAGGTCAGGAGACACACTGCCAACTTTTCAGCAGTCGCTTGCTCCTTCAAAGACAAACTGGAGTTTCACAGAGCCACGGAGGAGAAATAATCACAACTTGCTTCCCCAACTTGTGCCTCCCCTTGCCCCAGTACCCACTCCAGGCCACTGGTGCCGGGTGTGTCTCCGTCGGGTGCCCCGTTGTCCTTGGGTGGGAGCTTCAGGAAGTCGCTGATGCCCCTTTGCCAGGTGGGCACCGGCCTCACACAGACCCGGTTCAGCCCCACAGGGCGCCTGTCACCTGCGGGGGTGAGATGTCAGTGCTGGGGAGGGAGGGGGGAAGGAAGGAGGTGAAGAAGAAAGGAGGGAGGAAAAGAGGGGGAAAGAGAGGGGTGTAATGAGGGAGGGGGGAAGGAAGGAAGGAGGGAAGGAAGGAAGGAAGGAAGGAGAGAGGGGGAAGTAAAGAAAGGAAGGATATAGTGAGGGAGGGAAGGAGGGAGGGAAAGAAGGGAGGAGGAAGGAAAGAGAGAGAGGGAAGTAAAGAAGAAAGGAAGGATATAGCGAGGGAGGGAAGGAAGGGAGGAGGAAGGGCCGAGCCCCGCCGCACTCACCTCTCCTGCTGGGCAGCGGCGGCCCCGCGCTGATGCTGCTGGAGCCCAGCGCCTTCCGGGGAGCGCGGGCGACCAACACTGCGGACACAGGGGCACAGCGCGGGGTCAGCGCGGCACTCGGACCCGGCTCGGCCCTGCCCGCCGCCCATCCCATCCCATCCCCATTCCCATTCCCATTCCCATTCCCATCCCATCCCATCCCCTTTCCCTTTCCCCTTCCCATTCCCATTCCCATTCCCATTCCCATTCCCATTCCATCCCATCCCATCCCATCCCACTCCATCCCACCCCCGCGGCCCCGCACCCTTGCGAAAGACGCGGCCGCCCTGCGCCGCCTTGGTCCGCGCCATCCCGGCCTGGCCCGGCCCGGCCCCGCCCCGGCAGTGCCATTGGCCTCAGCCCGCCAATGCAGCGCGGGCCCGCCCCCGTCCCGCTCCCGTTCCCGCTCCCGTTCCCGCTCCCTTGTGCCCAGGCGGGATATTGGGAAGGAATTCCCTGTGAGGGTGGGGAGGCCCTGGCACAGGGTGCCCAGAGCAGCTGTGGCTGCCCCTGGATGATCCCTGGAAGTGTTCCAGGCCAGGCTGAACGGGGCTTGGGTAACCTGGGCTGGCGGGAGGTGTCCCTGCCTGTGCCGGGGGTTGGAGTGGATGGGATTTACGGCCCCTTCCTTCCCAAACTATTCCCGGACTCTGTGAGCCGCTTACGGAACGGTCGCTCCGCGGCCGCGTTCCCGGGGGGAAGGGAAGGGAAGCGGAGGGTGTCGGGCGGTGCGGCGCCGTTTCCCGTCCCCCGCGGAAGATGGCGGCGCCCAGCGCGCTGCTGGCCTGGTGCGTCCAACACCTGCGCGGCGACTTCGGGCTGGACGTGGGCGAGGAGGTGGTGAGGTGAGCGGCGTCGGGGCCGGGCGGGGCCCTTCTGCCCTCTGGCAGGGGCTCGTCGGTCCAGCACGGAGGAAACGGGGTGTGTCAGAGCAGCTGTCGGGAGTCTGTGCCCGGGGTTGTCGCTCGGGTGAAGATTTGGGGAGGGGAAGTGGCGGGGCGGGGATGTGGGGTCACAGAATCACAGATTGCTCTTAGTTGGGAGGGACCTTAAAGCTGACACCGTTCCACCCCCTGCCACGGTCTTACCACGGTCTCCACAGAAACCTGATCCGAAAACGAGAGATAAATGACATACTGTGGATAAATGACACACTGTGGATAAATGACACACCTGTGCGATGAGACCACTGGACTAGACCTCGGGACATCCGCCCCTCACCCCTTTTTATCCACCCGGCCCCCCGTAGGTACATCTTGTCGATCACAAACGAGGATGAGATCCGGGAGTACGTTGTTGACCTCGTTCAGGGCACTGAAGGGAAGAAGAGCTGGTTTGTGGAAGAGCTGCTGGCCAGGTGGAGGAAATCTGCCCAGCTGCCCTCCGAGCCTTTCCCCGTGTATCGGAAAAAGGACGGTGAGTGGTGCAGGGTGGAAAGCTCTCCGATCAACCTGGTTATTGTGGTTAAAACCATGCCGTGCATCCCTCTTTGGACACTGCTCCCATTCCTGATTGTCGGGACAGTTTAAAGCCCCTTTTCAGTCACCAAGTGGAGTCCAGGGACATCTTTCTCTTGCTGGCACTGAGCCATCCTCTCTGTGCTTGCTCACACTTCCAGAAGTGCTGCGGGCTGGGGACCAAGGGAAGAAGGGGAAGCGCAAAGGGAGGAACAAGCAGGAGACGCCGGCGTACACCGAGCCCAGTGTTCACGGGGAGGAGGTGAAAACCCCTCTGGACCTGGCCAAAGTGAGTGTGGGGGTGTACCAGGGAGGCTGGGGGTCACTGGAAAGGCTTGGAACCTGGGGCCTGGGTAAAGGGGATGTCAGAGACTGGTAAAGATGTGACTGGAAAGTGGGAATGAGTGTCCAGGACATGTCAGACTGGGATGTGCTGGTGGGCACTGGTGAGGCCACACCTCAAATCCTGGGGTCAGTTTTGGGCCCCTCACAAGAAAGACAGCGATGTGCTGGGGCAGGTCCAGAGAAGGGAACGGGGCTGGGGAAGGGTCTGGAGCCCCAGGAGCAGCTGAGGGAGCTGGGAAAGGGGCTCAGCCTGGAGAACAGGAGGCACAGGGGGGACCTTGTGGCTCTGCACAACTCCCTGACAGGAGGGGACAGCTGGGGGGGTCAGGCTCTGCTCCCAGGAAACAAGGGACAGGATGAGAGGAAATGGCCTCAAGTTGTGCCAGGGGATGTTTAGGTTGGATATTGGGGAAAAAAATTTTCCTGGAAATGGTGGTCAAATACTGTAATGGGCTGTCTAGGACAGTGGTGGAGTCACCATCCCTGGAAGTGTTCAAAAAACCTGTGGATGGGGCACTTGGGGAGGGAGGAAGGGAGGAGGAAGGAAAGAAGGGAAGGAGGAAGAGGGAAAAGGAGGAAGGGAGAGAGAGAGGAAAGGAGAGAGAGTTAATGATGGGTCTCTGTGACCTTGGTGGGCCTTTCCAACCTAACCATTTCCATGTTTCTATGATATCCAGGCTGGGGTGAAAGGTTGTGTTTGTTTGTGTCTATAACTGGGAGTAAAATAATCATCAGGTAGCAAATATGCCAGCATAGATTTTTCTTCTCCCAGAAAGCCTGAAGGGAGAGAGCAGGTGAAGAAGTCGAGGCTGTACTTAGGAATAAAAGGTATTTCTTTAAGTCAGATATGAGGGTGGGGAATTGAAGCCACCAAGTGGTTAGAGCATCCTTTCCTGCTGTATTTAAACATTCCCAGTCATGCTGATTAAAGCATCACTTGGCAAGTGAAATACTTCAGAAAGAAACTGTGGAATGAGAGCATAGAAACACTGAACCCCGAGAAATGCTGCTATTCCTGAGTAAGGAGTGGAACTTGAATCCGTGTTTTTGAATGGAACTTTTTGGAGCAGGGAGGCTGCAGAGGCTGAAAGTGTTTGTAAAAGTGTTTATAGGATAAAATGCCACATTTTTGAACTGGAGGGTTAAAAACGGACAGTGATGTTCCATTTCCTTGTAGTTACCTTCTAACTTAATTAAAATTTAAAAAAACAAGTGAGAAGGATCTGCCAAAGTCCCTTTATCTCGTTTTGGGTTTCTTTCATAGTGGCAGTGTTTGGATCTGGCAGTGGCACTAAGACTGGGGGGACTGGAAATGCTGCATCTGCTTGTCACTAAACCAGACTGAAACTCAGAGGTGGATCATGAAATCACTGAGGCCAGATCATAGAAGGAGGAGCAGAATTTATTTTACAGCTCAGTACTTGAACCTTCCTGCGTGGGAAACCTCTGCTGAGGTGGCTGTGCCAGGTGGGGAAGCTGCTGGGAGGTGACATGGCTGTGAATGCAGCAGCCCTGGTGCCACCACCAGCTGTGTCTGGGGACAGGCACATACAGGGTGCACAGCTACAAACAAGGAGTCTAAATAATCCTTGGAAATGAGCCTTGGGAGTGGCTGAGCTGCTGTTTGGAGCTGTTAAGGAGGTGTGTGAGGCTCTCCTGCAGGTGTGGAGCGTGGACAGCAGCGCTGGCTGCCCAAATCCCAGCAGCTCCAGCTGGCACGGGTGGCAAACTTTGAGTGCATCCTGGTGTCCTTGCTTTGTTTGGATTCCTTGGGGCTTTTCTGGCAGGCCTGAGCTTGTCTTTCCGCTCGGTCTGGGGTCTGGTCCAAGTTTCATTCCAGTGAGGCAGCAGAACACTTGTCTGAGCCTCCCGGCCTGCCCAGGGGTCAGCACTCGCTCTCTGCTGCCAGTGCTGCACTGGGAGCACAGTTTGTTTGTTTGTTTGTTTGTTTGTTTTTCCCTCCCCAGGCCCAGGAGAGCAGCAGTGGAGTCGGCAGCAGTAGCATTTCCTCCAAGAAGAAGCCCAAGTTCGTCAGCCTGTACACGAGGGAGGGGCAGGACAGGCTGGCCGTGCTCATCCCGGGCCGCCACGCCTGCGAGTGCCTGGGCCAGAAGCACAGGCTCATCAACAACTGCCTGGAGTGCGGGCGCATCGTCTGCGAGCAGGAGGGCTCGGGGCCCTGCCTGTTCTGCGGGGCCCTGGTGAGTAACCAGGCACTCACTGCCCCGCTTGGACCTGCAGAAGGTGGCTGAAGCAGCCCTTGAGGTGGAAGTTCCTCTTGCAGAGCTCTGAAGTAGGGGAGGAAAGAACCTCTTGGGAGGTTTCCCTCGTAATTTACATGGCTTTGGAGCTTGTCTGGTTTCTGGCAGTCTGCTGTGGGTCACACCAGTGTCCAAAATCTCTGCAAGGCTTCAGCCCCATCCCGGGCACAGCCCTGCTCGCCCTGTCAGGAGCAGTGTCCTGCCTTTCCTTCAACTCTTGTGCAGTGTGGATCCTTTGGGATACCTGTTAACACCCAGATTCAGTTCAAAGGGCACCTTCTGAAGAAAGAGGGCAAGTTACTGATGGCAGGTGAGAGGAAATTCCTCTTCATGAGAGAGGAAAATACTGGTTGGGTAGAACAAAATGTTTTAGAGCAGGTTGGTTGCTATTTTGAACGATCAGTTTAACTGCCAGTGGCCAAGAAGGAGAGAAAACCTCCAAGTTAAGGATTGTGGTTCTGCCTGGGATGGTTCTGAGCTCATCTCTTGTCCTTTGAGCTCAGTCAGCAACGTGTCCACCCACAGAACAGGGAGAAACCAAACTCTGCACTTCTCTTTTAGTAAACAACGAGTTTCCAGGGTTCTCCCCGTGTCAGTGGGGAAGAAAAGGAGGTGTGGATTGTCACTGCCACTTTAAACAGCCTGAACTGTTGTCCAGGGCTCTGAAACTGGTCAAGCTGTGACATCCTTCCCATGTGATGTCCTTCCCAAGCCTTCATTTCCTTCTTTTCCTCAGGTGTGCACTAAAGAAGAGCAGGACATTCTTCAGCGGGACTCCAGCAAGAGCCAGAAGCTGCTGAAGAAGCTCATGGCAGGTCAGTAGCAATTCCATACCTGGAACAGAATGAATCTGAATGGTTTGTGTGCATTATTTCCTTCAGGCTTCACTGAGCCTCTTGCCTCATTGCTGCCCTGTGTCTGTGGTAGGCGTTGAAGGGATGGATTGAAGCTGCCTCCTTGGATTCTCCTGCAAGCCCTCGGCAGCATTCCCGGGCTTCAGCAGAGGTGGCAGTGGCGAGTGTCAAATGGCAGCGTGTGCTGTCCTTTCCCTGAGGCCCCAAGGCTGCTCCTTCAGCATTCCAGAATCAATCACATGAACCGGATCGTTGTAGCAGTCCTTGAAAATTAGGATAAGTCTCCTCTGGAATGTGTGCTGTGGAAGATGAAGTGCTGCTGTCTGATTTGCTGGGCTTAGAGAGGTGGTGGTTAATATTTCCTAATGGCTCTTCTTGTCTCACGCTTATCTTGGGAGCTAAAAATAGGAACAGAGCCAAGGAAAGCAAGAGGAAATACTACCCGGTGTCCCAGCGAAGACCTGTGCATTGTGGGGATGTTTGTCTGAGTTTAGCTGAACTACAGCCAAGGTCATGGTGTTCCTGGTTGGAAAATACACTTTGCTGAAGAACTGGGAGGTAGTTACTCCAGGTGTGGGGGGGAAATATTTACTCCAGGTCTGGGCTTTTCCTTAGAGCTGTGGAGATAGCATGAGGATGGAAGTCCTTGAGAGCACCAGCCAGGCTGTTCTGTCCTTCCCATACACATGCTGGTGTACTTCAGGATGCCTTTTCTTACTTGTTTTATCTCTCTTCCCTCCTGCCCCTGCCAGCTCTTGCTTTGTTATCTGTGTAAAAATGCTGGAATGTGGTTTGCTGTTTGTCTTGGGAATAACAATTACGGATCAGCGACCAAAGGGAAATACAGGCAATTGTTTCCCTGAAACAAAGGCATTTCCCAGTATGGTGAAATACACTGGTTTGTTCCATCATGGCTCTGGTTCAAACCTTTTGTGGGTTTTTCTGGTTGTTCCCTGTTGTTTGTTTGGTTGGGTTTGGGCCCCTTGCCAGGAGGGGTAAGAAGGAAGAGCGTATGCTGGGAATAGATTTCTCCATCTCTGGAAACAGCTGGTTTGGGGAACCTGGTGTGGTGTGTCAGGATAGAATATTGTTTGTGGGGACCACAAACAGCAGCAGAAGGCTCTGGGTCTCTCTGGAATCTGTCCTGGGCAAGAGGCTCTTTCTGGGGGTAACAACATGTGGGGAGGGTTTGGCTTTTAGGAGGGGACTCCTAAAAAAGCAGGGGTTGTTGCTGAAGAAGAAAAGCCTCCAGACCTTAGAGCCCCTCCCAGTGCCTAGAGGGGCTTATGAAAAGGAGGGAGAGGGACTATTTAAATGGGCAGATAGTGATAGGACAAGAAGGAATGTTTTTAAACTAAAAGATGAGAAATTTAATTAGATATTGGGAAGAAATCCCTCTTTGTGAGGGTGGTGAGGCCCGGGCACAGGGTGCCCAGAGCAGCTGTGGCTGCCCCGTCCCTGGAAGTGTTCCAGGCCAGGTTGGACAGGGCTTGGAGCACTCTGGACACCTGGGCTAGTGGCAGGTGTCCCTGCCCATGGCAAGGGGTGGAACTGGATGAGCTTTAAGGTGCCTTTCAACCCAAACCATTCCATGATTCTGTGACCCGAGGCCTGTGGTTGGCGATGGGAGGAATTTTGACCGCCCGAATTGTTAGGGAAGGGTGAAAGAGAACCAAAGAGCAAGAGCTTCTCCCTAAACTCTACCCAGACTTTGTCACTGTGTTATTCAAGTGATTCCTCCTCTTTGGAGGAAGGAGTCTGTGAAATGGGCTTGAGGGAAAATTGTGGCTTCAACCTCCCTGGAAAGATGCTGATCTTGCTACGAAGCTGTACTTTTAGCTCCTGGGATGGCATTTGGTTTAGGGGGCATTTCTGCAGCCTGGCCCACCCAAATGGCTTTAACCCACTGGCTGCTTAGCTGTGGTTTGTTTTGTGTCTCAGGTGCTGAAAATTCAGGGAATTTGGATGCCATAAGCAAAGGCTTGCTGCCTCGCCAGGAAGCGAGACTCAAATCAGGCCTGGAGATGGCTGTGAAGCACAAAGACAAGTTATTGGAATTTGACAGAACAAGGTAGGATACCAGGTGGGAGAGTGTCATGAATAGCATAAGTGACCTGGCAGGTGAGGTGCCTTTAGCCAAAATATTGGGAATTCCTTCTAAAGCCCAGACTGCAGCCACAGACACCTGAACTATGGCATTTGGTGGGACAAGAGCGAGTCTCTGGAATGGATCCTGTTTGGGTGTCCTTGCTTTTTGTCCCGACAGTCCCGCTCTCCAGAGAGATGGGAAAGGAGCAGATTGGAGGGTGGGTTTGGGGCTCTGCCATGCTCCCACTGTGCTCATCTTCTCCTGTGGGGGTTGTTCTCCCAGCGTGCGTCGCACCCAGGTCATTGATGACGAGTCGGATTACTTTGCCACGGACTCCAACCAGTGGCTCTCCAAGCAGGAAAGGGAAGCGCTCCAGAAGAGGGAGCAGGAGCTGCGGGAGCTGCGCCACGCCTCTCGGCTTGCCAAGAAAATCACCATCGACTTCGCTGGCAGGCAGATCCTGGAGGAGGACAACAACATGGCTGAGTACCACAGCAAGTGCGTGAGGGCTGGCAGCGTGCCCGAGAGCAAGGAGGTGCAAATCCTTCTGGAGAGGGGTCTGATATGCCTGTTAAAGCTGCCTGGGAAACAGGTGTTGCAGTAGGCCTGTCTCAACAGAACCAATTCAGCTCAAATGCACACCAAGCTGAGTTTCTGCAGTAGAGAGCTCAAATGACTTGAGCTCAAATGACTCGAGCAGTTGACTTCTCAAACTGGAAATCAGACCGAGCAAGGAAATCATTTAGCTGGGGGGAATGGGGCAAAAAATGCTTTGGGTCAGAGTGTGTGGGGAGAAGGGAGATGTTCCAGGGGAAGCAGGGAATGTTCACTCCTCTCATTTGTGCTTGCAGACTGGATGAGACCATCGAGGCCATGAGCTGTGGTGCACTGAGCGAGCCAGCCGGGAGCCCCAGGGCAGAGATGACACCAAACTCTGGGGTTTTGGTGAATCCCCGTCTCCTCCAGCCTGCTCCTTTGGTCAGTGGGGCTTCAGGGGTTTATTCCAGAGTAGTGACTAATTTTGGGAGAGTTGAGCTGAAGAATTGTCACTTCCAGCACGTCTGTAGTGCCCCAAAGGATCACAGGATGGTTTGAGCTGGAAGGGGCTTTAAAGACCATCTCATTCCATCCCGTATCATGGGCAGGGACCCCTTCAACTAGACCAGGTTTCTCCAAGCCCTGTCCAGCCTGGCCAAGAACACTTTCAGAGATGGGGTGATTTCCCTAGACAACCTGTTTCAGCATCTCACAACTCCCACAGTAAAGAATTTCTTCCTAATATCCAATCTAACCCTGCCCTCTGCCAGTGGGAAGCCATTCCCCCTGCTTCCCCTTGTTTTTCACTCCCTCTTTCCTCCCCTGTGTCCCTCACTGACCATCCCACTTTGGGATAGAGAAGGTTTGCCAATGCCCTGCTCCTGGTGGGTTGGTTTATTGGAGTTTTAGCCTCCCACCTGCTTTTCAGGAAAGCAGAAGAGTTTCTGAGAGTCAGCCTAAGGCTGTGTCACCCTTTCGGCTCTATTTTATGAGGCCTTTTCTGCCAGATTCCCGTTTTCGAAAGGGCATAAAGGTCATAAATGAAGGAAAACTTCAAATAGGATTTGCACTTGATACACATTATTCCTGGAGAGGTGCTAACCTTTTCCCTGTTTTCTTTTGAACACTCAAGTGGGTGGACCAAACTGGTTTGCTCCCACAAAGGAAAACCATTCATTCCATGGAGGCTGGAAGTGAGTCTGGCTTGGAGCGGAGCAGGCTGCGGATTCAGGACCGAGAGCTGCAGGAGATCTCGGATGATGGTTGGTGCCTCAGCCTGCACCAGCCTTGGGCTTCCTTGCTTGTGAGAGGAATCAAAAGGTGAAGGTATCCCAGGCAGCTCCTGCTCCACAGGGAAGGTGGGAAGTTGTGTTCCTCAGAGGGTCTCTCTGGACCCACTGGTTCTGTGCAACAGCTGATACCTGTGATAGCTCCAGGTGTGCAAGCTGTGCTTCCTCTTCCAGTGCAATGATGGCTTGAGGAGCTGGAGAACCTCTTTTTTTTTTTGGGATAGTACCTAACCTGTAAGGGACAAGTTTCTTCACAGTGGGTGAATGTAGAGAGAGGCTGAGATTTCACTGCTATAGTTGGGGCATTCCTGTGTGGAATTTGAAAAGCAAATAAGGTAATCACTTGAAATATGTTCTGGCTTTTTGTTCAGGATAAAGAAAGCAACAGTGGCACCAGGCTTTGTTTAAAAGAAAGCCAGCCCTTGCCACTACCTTCCCCCTCTGGGCTGGGAATTGGGTTACAAAAAGAAGCTCCTACTGTTAATAGTGAACAAAAAATCTTCTTCAGCCTTTTTTTCCCTTCACCACATTTCTTATTTTGGAGAGTGGAGCTTTTTCACTTCCCAAGCTAAAGATGCTGTAAATCTTAGTGTGCCCCGATCCTGCATCCAGGTGTTCTGGGGATGCTCCAGCCACTCTGGTACAGCTGCAGAATCCCAGGATCTCTGCTCCATGCAGAGACCTAGTGCCTTATTGCTCCTTTGATTGTTCTGTGTGACTTTGGGAGCTTGTAAGGGACTTTTGTGAGACATTGTCCTGCATATGTGTTCTGCTGGCCCTGCTGGGGATTGATGTCCTCTAAAGCCCTGAGGACACGCTCTGCTTTATTTGTGACATTATTTTTTGCCTATCTCGGCTTTTCTTTGTGGTCCTGACACGTTGCTTGAGTTGGGATAATCAGGGCAAAGCTTAGCAGCAGGAATTGACTATGTTTGAGTGAAAAATCTGTCCATGTGGGCGATTTCTGCTGGAATTTTAGTCCTAAATTTTCCTCTGTTCTTTAGGGTGGAGGGCAGGACCTGGTACACCTCTCATCGAGGGAGGTTATGGATTGCAGCTACTGCTAAAAGACCTTCCCCTCAGGAAATCTGTGAACTGGAGGCCACCTACAGAATGCTGCTCCGGAAAGGTGAACTCCTCTCCCTGGTTCTTGGAATGCTTTGGTACACTGAGCTACGTAATGAGAGTGTCAGAAATCCCTCTCTGCTGAGCAGGGAAAGCTAGATATAAAATTAAATTTCCCAGCCTTAGTCCTTCATGGGGAAGATCCTGACCCGGAAAAGGCACACAAAAGTGTTGAAATTGCTGTATGTGTTCTTGTGCCTCAGAAAGTAGAGGTGCCTGGAGGAGAGGGAAGGGCACCTGGGGATTGGAAGATCCCAGCTGTGTGTGGGAATATGGGCTCCCTGAAGAGATGTTTCTTTTGCTGCAGATGTGGAATTTCCAAGTGATTATCCCTCAGGATGCCTCCTGGGCTGTGTGGACGTGACTGATTGTTTATCACAAGAGCAATTTCAGGAGCAGGTGAGTGCAGAAATGAACCTTTCCAGGCTTGCATTACCAGCGGGTTTTTAAAGTGGTGGAACTCACCTCTGGAGAAGACACTGAGTGGAAATTTTAGATGGTGTTGAGAAGACACAAGTTGTTGCAGGGATTTGTGTGGCAGAGGACATGAAGGGACCTGGCAACTCAGGACAGCATGGAAAACTGCAGCAGTGGTGGTGCTGTGCCATGGGACCTTGTCCCTGCCCTGTGGTGCCGGCAGCACTGACTGCCCTGCTATAGGAGAGGGGGCTTGGCCCCTGCAGAGGGATCGTGGTCTGTAGCTGCTGGATCTGCCTGGTGCTTCTTCCAGGAGCTGGAGGTCACAGTGGCCTCGCTGGTGGTGTCACACTGGCCTAGCTGGTGAGTGTTGTGCCCTGGTTGGGGCACTGAGTGACCTGGAGGAGGAGCTGTGGGAGGAGGTAAACTCTTTCCCAGCAGGGAGGATGGACAGGAGAGCCACAGGACTAGCTGTAGAGAAGCAAGGCTAGAAGCAGGAGTCTTTTGAGAAATCTCAACCCATGCAAGTCCATGGGTGATGATGGTGTGTGTCCAGATGTGCTGAGAGCATTGGCAAGTGGCCTTGTGAGGCCACTCTTGCCTTGGGAAGGTTATGGAAACCAGGAGAGGACCCTTGGTAACTGTTGCACCTGTGGTTAGAAAGAGAAGGAAGGATGATCTGGACACTTCAGGCCAGTCAGCTTCACCTTGGTCTCTGGGAACCTCGTAGAGAGATTACTCTGGGAAGCCAGTTTTGGGCACGTGGAGGAGGAGGACATTAGGAATAGCCAGTGTGGATTTTCCTAAGGATAAACTTATGCTTGACTAACCTGATGACCTTGGATCCAAAAGTTAGAGTGGAGAGTATCTGTTAACCTGCTGTCCTGGAGCAGGCACGAATCCCAGAGGAGTCGTAGCCAGTAGAAGTGATTATTCCTCTTTGCATTGGTTAAACCACATCTGCAATACTTGGGTCACCACAAAATTGTTGCTAAACTGGAGCGAATCCCATGGAGACTCCAAGGGTGGTTAGGGGCTGGAGCCCTGTGGGGAGAGGCAGGAGACAGAGAGATCTTCACTTCCTGCAAGGAGATTATTGGGAGACAGAGCCGGGCTGCGTGCTGACATACACGGTGGGAGGGTCATAAATTGATAGGGGAGGGTTCAGTGTGGCTTAAGAACACAAATTACCATGAGGATGGCCCAGCAGTGGGGCAGGCATTGCCCAAGGGGTTGGACAGTCTTCACCTGGGAAGATTTTCAAGACCCAAGAAGACAAAGTCGTGGGCAGCCTCACCTGAATTCAGTGTTGGCCCTGCTTTGGTTGGGAGACCTCCTGAGGCCTGAGTCTGATGCTGTGACTGACTCCATGCCCAAAATCTGGAGCAGGAGCTTTCCTCAGGGTGTGGTTCATGGACTTAAAAACCTGCACTTAGCACCAAGCACAGCACAGCTGCTCCTGATCCCATTTCATCCTTGTTCACTCCACTGCCCCTTGTGTATGTCAGGTTTGGTCTGGTGGGAATCACCAAACCATGTAGGGCTTGATAGTGGACCATGACCATCTTGTGAGGTGGAATAGACGGATTCTTTGGGAAGGAATCCACCAGGATGATCTTGCTGTGATGAGCTGGAGAGGCAGCAGGAGTGCTCCTCTGGCTTTCCCAGACCCTGTGAGGTTTTTAGCAGGGAGAGATGCCTGGAAAGACAGAGACTGTATTTCTGGTGAGGTTGTGTCTGTTAGTCACAGGAGGAAGGCAGAGAGGTTGGAGTATGAGCAGCAGAGGGAGCTTTGGGACTGGAATACCATGAAACCTACAGGAGTATTTGGCATTGTATGGGAACAAGCCGTGGGAGAGAGAGAGGAAGGGACACTGAGGCCACTGTAGGGATTTTCTTTTGTAGCATCCACTGATTTGCAGTTTGGGCTTCAGTGGAGATTCCTGTCCGTCTTCTGCTGTCTGCAACAGTGGTGGAAAAATAGATCCTGGTCTCTTACAAGCACTGTTCTGTCTGTCACAATCCCTCCTCTTCCTTTGTGGATGTGTTCTTCAGGCACTGGTAGAATGGCTGTGACAGCATCTCTGATCTGGGAATTGTGCTGTAGGTAGCTAGCTTTAATCTTCCCATGGAGGACCCTCACAATTAGCCACGTTCTCTGGAAATCCCTCCCAGTTTGCTGGCACTGCTTGGCTGCAGAGGCACTGGAGACAGAGCAGTGTATTCCAGGAGCACCATTATCCAACCTGTTAATCACAGATTTCCCTTTCTCCTCAATGCTCTGGCACTTCCTGGGTTGCATTTCTCTGGCTTTTTGCTGTTTCTGTATTGCAAACTACTTGTAATTCCTAATTTCCTGCCTTTTTACGGTGGTTTTGTCCGTTTTTCCCAGGATTCCTTTAAGCAGCGTTAATTTCCCTCGCTTGTGAGCTTAAATCCAGAGATCTGAGCCTTTCTGAGGAAATGTCTGGTTTTGTGGGTTCTCAGGAGCAGCAAGTGCATCTGAAGGAAGCTGAGCTGAGTTTAATTGCAAATGTCAGCAAGATGACAAAGTGTGCAGCACCAGCTCAGAAATCCAAGTTGGGTCTCGCTGGGAATAAGAAATTCCTGTTGCTCACGTGGGTGTTTCAGCCCGGGTTCATCAGCAGCGTCAGCACTGTGATCCAGCCATTTCCCAGTGTGCAAAGACTCCCTGTAGCTCAGGGACAGAGGCAAGGAAACATGATGCTTTTTCACCACTTAGGGCGTGCAGAAACATTGGATATTTTCAAGGAATGTGTGAGCAGGCGAGGGGAGGTGATGCAGAGCAGAGACCTCTCGGGGACTGAGCCACTGTGGAGCTTTTCCAGGCGCTGTGCTTTGACTCACACCTCTCCTCCTCACCACCTCCTGTTTGAGGCTCCTGCATGTTCCAGAAGAAATCATTTCACAAGTGCAGGGCGAGCCTTGCTTGCAGGTTATACCAACCTCCCGAGGATGAAATAGTTCCTGGCTTGCTCATGGTGTTTTGGTGGTGATCCAGTGTTTTTTGGCAGCCACAGGAGCTTGGTTTGACTCTTGTGACTATTTGTTCCCATAGGCAAGGGAGACTCTTCCTGGTCTTGGACCTGTTTTTCTTCGTCCTGGGGGTGCTCACCTGGAGAAGAGAAGGCTCTGAGGAGGCCTCAGAGCCCCTTGCAGGGCCTAAAGAGGCTCCAGGAGAGCTGGAGAGGGACTGGGGACAAGGAGTGCCAGGACATGGGGGAATGGCTTCCCACTGCCAGAGGGCAGGGTTAGATGGGATATTGGGAAGGAATTCTTCTCTGTAAGGGTGGTGAGGCCCTGGCACAGGGTGCCCAGAGCAGCTGTGGCTGCCCCTGGATCCCTGGCAGTGCCCAAGGCTGGGCTGGAGCAGCCTGGGACAGTGGAAGGTGTCCCTGCCCATGGCAGGGGGTGGAATGGGATGAGCTTTAAGGTTGTTGCAACCCAATCCAATCTGTGATTCCATGGTTTTGTGGTCTGTCCCCACTGTGACTCTTCCATTATCTCTCAGCCCTTTCACTGCTGTCACCCACTCCCTGTTTAGCACTGTCTGCAGATTTAATTTCCCTGCTGTTTGCATCCTCTCTCGGGTTGCTAATGAAGATGTTGCAGCACCCTGCTGGTATTTTTCTATCATTACCCTCATTTAATTTAATTTTTTTTTACACTTGTGCTCAAAAAACCAAAATTAAGCAATGCTGCCCCAGCAGAGTCAGGCCCATTCCCTGCCAGAGCTCTTGCATTATGACCAGGGAGGGGTTTTTTATCCACATTTTTACTGCGCATGTAAGCCTGGCCTTTCATCATCGCTCAGAGGGGGCAGCCCTACCTTCCTCTGACCTACCTGCGGCATTTGAGGCCCAAATGACGTTGTTGAGATGGTTTGCAGATCCTGAGGACGTGTGGGAAGTGATGATGGAACAGGATCTGGAGTGCTGGAGGTGGCAGGGAGCAGAGGAAGAGTAGAGATGTCCTTGGGGTTAGGATCAGTGGCACGTCAGGTACCCTAATCTCAGCTGTGCTGCCTATTGCATGAACTAGTTAAATCTGCTCCTCTGGGCCTCTTTCCCACATGGAAAATAAAGCAGTTCTTCCAGTCAGAGGTTATTTACACCACATTTTACTGCTCAGAGCTGTGATCTTTGGCTTGAAGCTGCTCTGGCAGCAGAAGTTGTGTTCAGGTAGGAGGGTCCAGCCCAGGTGTCCAGTGTCACCTGCTTTGTTTGCAGAGAAGCGAAGCAGGAGCTGCTTCCTGAACTCGGCCCTGCTTGCCGGGTGCCTGGAGATCCCTCTGAAATCTCAGGATTTCCAGTTGAGCTTTGCACATCTTGCCTCTCCTCAGAGTACATTCTGGGCTCATTTCCTTCTCTCCCTGGCAGCAGCCCAAAAAGCCCTGCTCAAGACCAGAATGATCCCTTTGTTACACTTTTCAGCTAGAGGTGACCTGGAAACTTTTTTTCCCCCTTGGAGATCCAAGCGTTCGCTACGGCTTTTCCCTGCTCCGGGGCTGACGTCACCGACACCTTGGGCAGAGCAAGGAGCTGCCCTTGTTTTCCTGCACGAGGTGTCAGTGACTTCAGCAGCGCCCACTTGGGATCTGTGGGATGGGGCAGGCAGGGCTTGGCACAGGACTAAAGCCAGCAGGGAAGTGTTTACACTGATGCCATTTCCATGTGCTCTGAAGTCCATGTTCATTTTGCTAATGACTTTGATCTGAGAGACTATTTAACTGAAAAAAGAGCGTTTCCTGCTGCTGTTTTGGTGGTTGATAGGTGTGTTTGGCTTATTTTGAGTGCAGACACACACTCATGCCAATATCTGGATGGAGCTATTATGCTGGGCTGAAATATTGGCTAATTATGTTTGATGGGAGTTAAGTGTTTATTTTTCATTTCTAGGTGATCACTTAGTGTCCTAAATCTGCACAGGGAAACACGTAGAAGTTATTTTTGTGCCATGAGATTGCAACTATTATTTAAATAGGCTCCAGCTTTCTCACTCAGGAAATTTGGGTTTAAACTCTTGGCCTCCTCTTCCCTCCCTGGTGAAAAGAGCAACAAAAAAAATGAGACTCAGGTGCCCAGTGTACAGGACTCACTTTAGATTCTCAAACAGGAGTGAAGAAGGGTAGAGGCTTTCTATATTTAGACTCCAGAAGGTGCTTGTTTAGATTATCTCCAAATAAAGGAACAATAGCCCTCTGGGAATATTCTCCTAAGGAGTTAATGAGAGGGCGAAACACAAACACAGACATTGATGTGTACTTCTAAGAACAGTATAAATGCATAGAGACTTTTTATGAGGACCCAGTCCCTGAAGGAAAGGTTTCCTAGCGCAGGCTCCGAGTGAGACAAATGCCTGTTTGTGTGGTGCTGTGGCTGTCCTGGCACCTTCCTCGCCTCCACCACCGGGATGTTTGCCTTCTCATTCCTGAGGCACCTCTCCCAGTGAAGGATTTTTAGCTAGGTCAGATATCCTTCCTTCTGCAGCAGTCTACGTGGCCGTTAATGATTGCAATCCATGAAAGGCCTTTGAACTTCACAGGTCCCTGCGTTCTCCTGAGCTGAATTTGTCTTTTCTGTGTAGCCAGATGCCAGATCCAGTGGTGTCAGGCATTAAGCTGGCTCACAGGGTGATGCATCTCTTTAATTCAGGTTCTCACCCCACAAAATCCCCTGATTCGTGGTTCTGGGAGCAGAGCAGGAATGCAGCTGGTTTGGATTAGAGACGGTAAGAGATGGGGGAGTTTTTCCATATGGGAAGTGCTTTGGTTTTCATCAGAGGCTCTTCTGAGGCTCCAGCTGCCTTGCATAAGCCAGCAGGTTTGCTCAGGCCACTGCTCAGGCTGTTAAGATGAAGGAGAGATTGTCACTTGATGATGATTAATTTAGGAATGCATTAGCATGCCAAAGAAATCGAATGATAGAGGCCTGCTTGCCCTCTCCTCTGGTTTCCTAGACCCAAGGGAGAAAGCGAAGCCAAGGCTGAAGCATATGACTTAATTAATGATGACTGTGGACTTCGCCTCTGCTACCATTTCAGCAAACTACTCACGAGCTGGCAGGGCCTTTTCCCTCTCTCAGATGTGGTCACTGATAGTTGCTGTCTTCTCAGTGTTTGGGTTTTATTTAGTCCTGAAACTGAGGGTTAGATTAAACTGACCTGGAGCCCCAGGTCAGGTGCCCCACTGCCTCCCAGTCCAGGTTGAGCCGTGACCACCCTTTCCATGGTGACCCCAAATGATGTGTCAGCTGCAAAATACAACCTCCACAGTACATGTAGAGTGCCCAAGGACTCTGCTTGCTTAAGCTTTTGTTGGTGTGTCATTGATTTCCTAACCCTGAACAGACCGGTTGCTCCGATGCGTTTCCTGGTCCTGTGAGAAATCCCATCCCGTTTGAGGGGTTGAATCAATCCTGGGAGCAGCTGCTGGCATCGCACCTCCTTTGGGAGCAGCAGCAAGGGTCAGCACGAGGAGAGGCAGCTGCCCTCGGGAACCAGGGCAGGGACACAGGTGTGCAGGGCCTGTTCCCAAAGTTTGGGTTCTCCAGCTTGGTTGCGTGTCCTACCCCTGTGCTTCCCAGCTCTGGTTATGAAAGGACTTTGTGAAGCTGCTTGAAGTCTGACTGTCTCTCGCCAGGCGCAGATCCACGAGGTGCCCTGGTTCCCCTTGTCTCCTCCTCCCCATCGCTTTTCCCTTCTCTTTGCCGGCTCTGTCCGATGGTGCGGGCGGCGGGGCCGCGTTGGAGCTGAGCTTAGCCCTGCCCCTGCTGTCCCTTGGCACGGGGGGATGAAAACAGCTCTTTCAGCTAGTACCTTCCCAAATATTTTTCCAAGTCCACCCAGTTTCTCCTGAACCGGTCGTCAGGCGCTCTATAAACATGTCCAGCCCTTCCAGGGTTTACCATGGGCGGGTGTTGTCCTGGGCTGGGATTTAGGAGGGTGTTGGTGGCTGTAGGTCCTGCGACGCCGGTTCAGGGAGAGCTGGGGGATGCAGCGGCTGTTGCTGGCACCGCTGGGCCCTCTGGGTCTCCTGGAGCCCTGGCAGACTGCTCCGAGTGCACCAGCGCAAGTTTGAATTTTAAATCTACATTTCAAAGTCCTGTTATTAGTTAGTGTGTTTTAATTGCTTCCCCTGCCCTTCAAATCAAAGTACAGCCTGTGGTGTAGGAACACCACGATGAGAGCCGGGCTCTGGGCTGGGGGTGGAGAACACCCACCGGATGGATCCGCCCGGCCGGGGAAGGATCCCGCGGCGATCCCAGCCTGCTGTGCCTGGATCTGGTTGCGTACCAGCCAGGCGTGCGAGGGGCAGAGCAGCCGAGGGCTGCCAGGCATTGTGGTGGGAAGAAGGGGAAAGGAAGGCAGGCTCGCAAAATTCCTTGTGCATCCTGGTGCAGGGAGCATGTGCCAGCACACGAGCTGCCAGCAGCAGCTGTAAGCGCTCAGGAACAGCAGGGAGGATGTTGACTGCAACAATGCATCAAGGCTGCGGTTTGTAACCTCAATAGTCAGGCAGTTAACTTTTTTTCTCTTTTTTTTAACAAAGACATTTTGATTGCCAAATCCATAACCATTAGCAGCTGTGGTTTCGAGCTGTTCCTTCCTCACACGTTGCAGTCTAGACCTGACAGGCTTTCAAACAAAAGTTTGGCTGACGGCTTTTGTTTGGATTTCTTTGTGATCCTGCTTTTTTTCCTTCTTTTCGCGTTCCGTTGATCTGGATTGTGTATCCCTTTGCTAACGCAGCCTCTGTGTGGAGCAGCTCTGCTGCATCCCCGAGCTCTTCCATGGCCAAGGACAGCTTGTAGTGTTCCTTGGGTGCGTGTTCTGGATGTTTCTGCCTCAAGCTAGAAAATTTGGCATTTCTAGAAACTTGGATCTGCTTTCGGGTTTCTGTTTAGGAAAATGTTACATTTCTCATGGGCCAAAGGCTGGTTGGCCTATGACCTTAGAAGATGGTACTTGAGAACGTGCTTAGAGTTGGAAGTGTGATGCAAGACTGTGTCATGAGGGGGATCAAAGCTCGGAGCGAAGCTTTGAGGTGCTCTGCAAGTGCTTTCCAGGACTGGAGGGCTGAGTCAGGAGGTGACACAGTAGTGGTAAGCCTGGATCTGCTGTTCGCAGTTGGGCGTCACCTTTGGGTGAATGTGCCCTGGAGCACTCGGGGTGAAGGCTGTGTTGGGAAAATTGGCTGGATAATTCCCCAAAGGGAATGTCCTTGTAAAGAGATGATGGAGACTGCTGCTGTCAGAACAACCGACAGGGAACTGATGCTCCTAAACGCCTCTCCTTGGAAAAGTGACAAGCCAGACGTGGCTTGGGCACAGTGGCACCCACATCCAGTTAAGCATCGTCTCTCATTTTTGATGGCTTCTTTTCTCCTGGATCCATGTGTTCATGGTGCAGGAATTGCTGCAAGTGCCCCTGTTTGGCCGCAGCACCCCCGTCACTCCCAAAAAGCTGCCCGTTTTCTTTTTGCTCTTGCAAACCACTGAAGAAATATTTTCTAGCTGGATGGTGAGCAATTTCCCTCCGGAGAGAACGAGAAAATGGCTGTTTAGTAGTTAATTACCTGTTACGTTGCTCTGACAGCAGTGGAGCTTATGAGGCATGAAAGAAGAGCGGATCCGCCTGTCCCACAAATCACCAAGAAAACGGGGTGAAGGAAGTTGGGCTCCCAGGGGATCCCTTGCATCCCACTCCTCTTTTTGCATGTGGCCAAGGGGTGTCTCCAACACCCAGGAAGAGCCCAGTGTGTGTTTCTGCCTGCTGGGAGGAGCCGATTTATTGCCACTGCTGGCTCCAGCAGCCCCGCTCTTTTGGAGGGGATGCTGCCTCCACCAGGATGATTTTTTCCCCTTTGAATGCATTTTATGGTGAACTCTGTTGCCAACACATGGGCTCTGCTTGCTTTTATTCTTTCCAGACAGCATTGCTTTCCAGTGCTGCCTCTTTTATTCTGAAGCTCTTGGAAAGCAGCAGGGAAATGAAGGCTGGAGCGGGTGTCCTGGCCCGGCGCTGCCTGGCAGAGCGAGCCGTGTTTTCCCTGTTGTTCACTGAGGAGCCACGCCAGGAAAATGATTCACCCCTTTCCATTATGAACCTTGCAAGCATCTCCTCGCTGCTGGTGCCCCCGGCAGCTGTAAGATGGAGAGGGTGGCAGTGACCAGGGGAAGGACCACAGGTTCCAGCGTGCAATTCTCCGCCACACTCCAGCTAACCGGGATGTGCGCTCCGAGGCAATGAAAGCAGAGAGCTCAGGCTGCATTTCGGGGCTCCGTAGGCTGCTGTGTGTGAAACTGGGGCTATTCCCACCCCTTTGTGTCCCGAGGCCTTAATGAGAGCAAGAATGCTCCTGGAGGGTCGCTAAAGAAGCTGCCGGGAGCGCTCGGGCTTTGTGCTGCGCAGAGCTGCTGCTCCGTGCACGCGGTGCCTTTGTTCCTGCCTCGGATGCACCAGAGCAGAGCTCATCTCGTTAGTGACGGTTTGGCTTCCCCCCAGGACGTTTTCCTTCTGCTCTTTCCATTCCTCTGCCTTTGGGTCACGGCAGTTGGGTTCAAGCCAGCGCAGCTTATTGGGGAGGGGTGCAGCAGTGGAGGGGTTTGGGATGGTCCTTCTCCATGTTTTTTTCTCCTGTGGAGATGGAATCAGGATGAGCAAAGGGTCCCAAATGCTGCGTTGGTACCAGTGATGCTGGGTGAGCCTGCATGGCCCTGGCATCCTGCTGCAGGCTTTACCTAAATTGGGGAAAAAAAAAAATTAACAGATTGGTGTGTGGGGGGGGGAATATAGCAGGAATTTTTTTTCTCAGATGTCAGAGAAGGTGGGTTCGTGTCTCTGCTGGCTCTGAGCTGGCTCGTCCCCTCCTTTGCTCTTTTGCTGTGGGCTGTGGAGCGGGAGGCTGGCAGCCCTGCTGCTATTCCTGGTGGTGACAAGCTGGTGATGGGAGACGAGGGATGGCGAAAACAAAGTGTAGGGAACATTCATTAGCAATTATCCCTGCTTGCAGATTGAGCTGGGTGGCTATTGGGGACATCTGATAGCCACTTAATACACGTTCAAAGCGCTGGCTCTGGTGTGAGGGTGAGTCTGGTGGCCGGTTTTCGGAGGAGCCCTGTGCTCAGCTCCCTTTTCCAGCTTCATTTAACCTCGAGCTCTTCCTGCGGGTGTTAAGCTGCCTTGAGCTCTGCTTTTCTCTTCCCTCCCACCTAATCTCCTCACAGCCGGGATCTTCCAAACCTGTTAGCAGCAAGCTGAAGCCCAGCTGGAGAGGTGGGACGAGCAGGGGGGGCAGTGGTTGCGTGGAGGCCGTGTGTGGAGCGCGTCTGTGGGGTATTGGTGCGAAGCAGTGGGAGGAGCAGCTCTTGGTGAGCCATGTCGGCTGCTTGCAGCCCACAGAGCCCACTGGCCTCCCACCTGCCTTGTCACCAGCCGGCTACAAGATGGCAGAAGGTCTGAAAGGAGGCTGAATCATTTTTTTCACACTGTAGTTGCATTGCATAACCCCTCTCTTTCGAGCTTCCCTGCTCATCTGCAGGATTGGAGGAGGGTGGGTTTGCTCCTTCTTGAGGGATAATCTGGCCTCTGCACTGTGTCTGTTGTATCCACCTTCCCCTAAATGCCAAGTTGCTTCCAGGTAGAGGCAGTGTAAAGCCTGGAGTACCAGCACCTGTCTTAGGAACACTCCAAGATGAGAACGATGCGTGCTGTTGAATTCAAGAAGGGACATCCCCCATCAGACTCCTGGCTGGGTTTGATTCTTGGTCTCTGGAAGAGAGGGAGCATGGTTTCCCTCTGAATTCACCTCTTAATTGAAAAACTGCTCTTGAAGATCGTCTTTACTGGGGATCACAGAATCCCAGACTGGTTTGGGTTGGGAGCGACCTTTAAGTTCATCTCATTTCACCCCCTGCCATAGGGTGAA
The DNA here is from genome assembly GCF_000738735.6 of Corvus cornix cornix. Classification (NCBI taxonomy): domain Eukaryota; kingdom Metazoa; phylum Chordata; class Aves; order Passeriformes; family Corvidae; genus Corvus; species Corvus cornix. Next base: position 20,048,296 of record NC_046340.1, read on the forward strand.
ACACACCTGCCACTAGACCAGGTTGCTCCAAGCCCCGTCCAACCTGACCAGTATGACAGGATATGCTCTGTCTTCTCACTCTGCCTCACCAGCTGTGGGGTTTGGGCTTTTATTCCAAGCTCAGATTTGCTGAAGTGATGATGGGCTGCCTGTGGGGTGGAGTAGTTGGGAATAAATTTGTTCTCCGTCTCCTACACTTCCTGCGTTGCAGACACAGTAGAGTGACTTGACTGACCTTTCGCAGCAGAAACAGTGAGAAATGAAGTTTTGGTACATAAACTTGGGCAGCTTTGGAAAATGTGACGGAGGCAGACCTGTTTGGTGTCTTGGTGGCATCGTCTCCGCTGAGAGTGGAGCTTCCTAAATTCTGTGGGATGAATGAATGGAATGTCCTCATGGAAGGGACTGGGGGAAGAAGGGAGCCTTAAATGTAGTGGCTGGACGAGGGGCTCCTCCCCTACCTCCTGGGAGTGAGATGCCAGAGGGAAGGACCAAAGCTTTTTAAAATGTGGGACATGAAGGGGTTTGGCTCACAGACAGAAAGGCACCCTGGGAGCAAAGATGAAAGGCTGTGGTGTGGCAGCGGGAATCCAAGTCACAGCTGTGGCATCCACCTTGGCCTTGGGATCAGACTGAGCTGGAACAGTTGGAGCTGGAGGCTTGATCCTGGTTTTGGATGAAAGCTGTCTGTGGAGAAACCGACCTGGCTATTGCTTTCACTGCTGATGCCTGTCTGGGAGATGTTCCCTGGATGAGGGTGTGAGGGGGACATGGTGGTGTCCAGGTCCACCTGGGAGGTGGTGGCTGAGGGGATTTGGGAAGCAGCTGTATTCCAGCAGCAGGACCTCTGCAACACACCCGTCCTGGCTGCCCCACCTGGCTGAAGAAGCCATGGGCTGAACCAGGTGCAGGGGAGCAGGGATGGATCACCTCTGCAGCCAGGTTTGGGTGGCCTTTGGAGGCCGTGCTTGTCCTCAGGTCCTCCAGCCATGGAGGTGCCACCAGTCACCCGTGTGATGCCGAGAGCGACAAAGCGGTGCCAGCATTTCACACTCTGCAGGTGTTGGCCGGGGATATTCACATTGGCTCTTCCTAACCTTCCAAGATCCTCCTTCCCTGCAGATGGGAAATGAAAATCCTTGGCATGGGCATGCAGCAGTGGAAGCAAGTCAAGTGAGGTGACTCAGCCAAAAAAAAAACGGAGAGGAAGAAGCCTGTCCAAGCCCGGGTCGGTGCAGTGGGGCATCGGCGCGCGATGCGGATCGGCGCGGCTCCTCCTCCCCGGCACGGAGCTGCGTGGAGCAGCTGAGTGCTTGTACATCTCTGTTACTCAGTGCACAGCTCTTACATGCTGTTGTGAAATGAGAGGGCTTGGAAATGCTGATTGATCCAATCCCATCGTTGGGCTTCTGTAAGTCTCCCTGAACTGCTGGCAGTGCTGCCAAACCCTGCTGCAGTGTGGGGAGAGCGGGTTGCTCCCTGCTTCCCTCGCTGTGCCCAGCTGTTCCAGGGCAAATCCAAACTCATCTTGGCAGGTTGGTGAGAGCTTTTCAAACACTCGGCCTAGGAGTCATTTGTTAGTAACAAATGGGGGATTTGCCAGGACACGCAGCTCCATCTGGTCTGGCATCCTGTCCCCTCCAGCAGCCTTGATGGATCTGCTCGAGGAAGGCAGGGGAGCAGGAAAAAAAAGAAGGCAGTTTTCCCATGGAAGGAAAACCACTTCCGCAGTCTGTTTGAGCAGGGTTTCCTGGGCTGGAGCACTCTCGTGGCATGTGCTGGCCTCAGCGCCTGTCAGCACCAGCTCTGCAGCTCATGGACAATCTGAGGTGAGAGCTGAGATATACATTTTTTATGACTGTTTTGCATTTCACCTCTGAATGCCAGAGAGGCTGAGCTGCAGCCAGCCAGGATCTTGGTGTGCTTCCCACATGGAGTGGGTTTTTTCTCCTTTTTCCCCACATGGTTAATGAGAGAAAAAATTTTAGAGGTCTTTTTCCAACCTAAATGCTTCTGTGATTCTGTAATCTGTTTATTCTCTTTCTATAAAATTCCCCCATGTCTTCAATGTGGTAAAATCCCTCCATTGACCGGCCCTGAGCTGGCCTCTCTGAGCCATCGCCTGGGTGTGTAGCAGGTGTGTTGCTCACCCTTTAGATGCGAGTGAATGTCAAAGGATGTGTGTCCCACAGCAGGACAGAGGACACGCTCTCCAAATCTCAAATCCTTGTGTTCGGGATTGAGCTTTGTGGGGAACATTTGGGGAAGTGTCCGTAGCTGGGACAGCTGATGGTGGCCACCCTTCTGGTGGTCATTTCAGGCTGGGTTTGGCAGGTTGTTCTGGTTGAGGTGCTGGTGTGCTGTCCATGACTAGTTAGGGATTGGTGGGAAGACCCACATTTCTGGTCAGCTGAGTCTTGGATGCATCAGGCTGAAAATCTGTCCCTTGCTTGTCCCAGTGAACAGGTGGGCTGGTGATGGCAGGGCCCCGACCGCCTCCCTGTCAACACCCCAGGGTTCTGATCATCCTAAATCAAGTGTGAAACCACAGGGGTAACACAGGTCGGTGCTAAAGGGGGCTGAGGGGGTTTTGGGAACACCCAGGGTGAGCGGATCCAAAGAGGCAGCAAGCACCAGCAGAGGTGCGGTGGGAAGAGGCTGAGCAAGGGGCTTGCAGAGTAAGACCCAAACCTGAAGTTGTTTGGGTTTTTTCATTGAAAGTTCTTGAAGTGGTTTAGTCTGAGCTGGTACAGCCTCCATATAACCCATGTTTTGGCTAAGATCCCTCTGTTCTTGCCCACTGAGCTCTTTCTGTACCCACACAGCTGCTCTGACTCTGCTCTCTGTGTCTCTCCGTGTTTCACAGTATCCGGACCTGAGCCAGGAGTCTGGGTCTCCATTTGTCTTTATCTGCACTAATCCCCAGGAGATGGTTCTGAAGTTTCCCATCAAAGGAAAACACAAAATCTGTAAGTAGTAAAGTTTCCCCAGATGCCCCCCTGGCCCTCAGAGCCGGCTCCCCTCGCCACCCCAGCTTGCCGTTGCCAGATGAGTTCCCAACCTTTGCCCTCTGCTCTTTGATCTGGAGGTGTTTGTTTAATGGCTCGAATACATCTGTAATATTTTTTTTGTCTTCGGTTCCCCTTTCCCCAGATGTTGCTTCCTTCCAAATGCGTGCCTCTTCCTGCCTCTGCAGACACTGGGGGAGTCAAAGAGCATTCGTGTCGGTGGCCGATCCGCTGCCGGCATCGGCCTGGATCAGGATAGGAGTCGGTGCAGCGATGCCCAGGCAGATCCTGGCAACCTCCGTGTCCTGTAGTTCCAAATCACCCTCTTGCTCCTGAGGACAGTGAGGGTTTGAACAGCAAGAGCTGCAGGGCCAGATGGATGTTCCCCATCCGCAGGCCGGTGGGATGGGATGCCCTGGCAGAGCGCACGGGGAAGCGCCGCAGCATCTGTCCGCGCTCCACTTGCCAGCGTCGTTAGTCCCTTTTACGAGCCACCAGCCCCTCCGCAGGCTGCCAGTTATTCCTGCCCGCTGCTATAAAAAGGATGGAGGAGGGATGCGGCAGCTGGGGAGCCCGCAGTCAGCTCCGTCCTTATTAGCAGCCTCCCCACCACACAGCCCGGGGAAGGCACCGCACGCGCTTGCAGGGGATGTGAAAAATTAATTTGACGGGCTAAAAGCAGCAGAAGCAGGAAGAGTCTTGGCTGTTTATTCAGCAGAACTGACAACTGGGCGATCTCCCTCCTTTGCACATGGATCCTTGGGACTAGTACCTGGGGCTCAGGAGTGTTGGGATTTCTCAGGACTGGTTAATAAGGGCTTTGTGAAGCACAGCAGAGGGCTATTTTTGTTGGCTTTGAGGCTGCTCAAGAAGCACCTTTCTCCCACAGTTGGGTGTTAGGGTGTTTCCTGCAAAACCATTTGGTTTCTTCCTTGCCTTTTTGAGCAGCACCTGGGAGGTGCATTCAGCCAGTGGAGACCAGCGCTTGGAGAGCTGCAAGTGCTCAGATCCTGCTTGTGGCACAGTCCTCCCCATGGATGGGTTATTCCCAGTGCCAGTGAGCAGGCAGGAGTTATTGAGAATGCAAACGTCTTGGCTGTGGGAGAACAGCCTTGTGGCCGTTGCGTGCTGGTGCAGCCACTGCATCCTTTTTTTCCCTTGTTTTAACCTCTCCTTTGCTCTCGCCAGGCTCACTCGTGCCCCTTCACTCCCGCCTCTGCCTCTGTCCAGCCGTGGGTGGGAGAGGGCGAAGCTGCCATGCGGCTCCTGCGCGTCTGCCTCGCCGGGTGCAGGTGCTGCCGGTCCCCTCCCCATCTGTCACTTCATCTCCTTTGTGTTGTGACACTTTCCTGCTTGGAGAAGGATCAGTCTAACAGCCTGGAAGGAAGCTGGCTGTGCTGGCGGCTGCCTGTGCTCCCACTCCCACTGCTGGCCCTGCCTTCCCTGCCCTCCATCCCGATAGGAGCTGTCACAGGAGCAGCGCGGGGGGGCTGTGGAGCTGCACGTTCACCTCCCGGAAGGGACATGGTCCGTCTGGGTGATATTTGTGACAGCCTAGGGAAGGAGCAGGGAAGCCTTTGACCTTTCATCGGCGCAAGGCGCTGTGTTAATAGAAGCTGGCATTGCATCTCAGGCAGTGAGAAGCTTAATTCTCCCAGCTGGAAGCAGAGCAGAGGGAAGGTGCCGGCTCACATCCCCACCTGGCCTTGCTGGCTGCCCTGGTCTCCTTGAAACCTGGCTCAAACCATGACAAAATGCCAGTTTGTCCTGTTGGGAAACCAAGCCAGAGCAGTTTTCCTTGCCAGATAACAGCATGGACCTCGCCACAATGACATCCGGATGCTTCTCTGTTGCAAATTAGTTGTTTCTAGCAGCCTGGGGATGGGAAAAAAACCCTAACGTGGCTCGATTTTTGCTGCCAGGGTCATTGTTTGTGTGGAAGGGATGGGCACAGTGTTGCATCTGGGAGCACAGCTCTCCCCAAACACGTCCCCACGTAGTTTTAGTGAGGACAAAGCTCCGTGGCCTTTCTCCTGGGAGATTTCCTTGAATCCAGGCAAAGCTTCCCTGAAGCATCACTTAAAACCCGGCCTCCAACAGCCAGCGGCTGGAAGAGTGCAGAGGAGCAGAGGACATGGTGTGAGATGAGAGGCCTTGAATCATTGATCAGAAGAGCAAGGGACCCTGGGGCTTTGCCCTATTTTTAGCCTTTTCTTAAAGGTTACCTGTGTGCTGTGTGCTGTTTGCCAGCTGGAAGAGCAGAGGAGCCTCGCAGTGTTTTTGGGGTCCAGGAGAAGCAGGCAGGCACTTGAAATGTAACAGCCCTGGTGACAGTAGCAGTGGTGGGGGACCAGAGCATGGAGAGAGCGTGAACTTGCTCCCTTTCTCCTGCCAAAACCACCCCTGGCATGGGGACAGGGTAGTCTCACATACTGCTGCTGGGTGGGCTGGCTCAGCCTCCTTGGGTGCCAATGACTGGAAATAGCCATTACAAGGAGGGGGCTTCTTCCCCATCCTTAGGCGGTGGGGGGAGTCTTCTCTGAGGTGGCCGAGGGGATGGAGGATTTCCCAGACTGTCTTCCAAGCCGTGTTTCAGTTTGTGGATCTGTGGCATGGTGACCTGCAAACCCTCTTTGTTGAGCTAGCAGAGAAGTTTTGGTTTCAGAAGGTGATGGTCACTGGCTGGTTAGGAGCCTTTTCTCTGGAGAAGCACCTGCTTCTTATAGCACACGGGCATTTACCAGCAGATTCCAGCGCAGTGGCCAAAGTAGAACTTTGGAACCTGGTGTATCTTGCCCTGTCTCTGTTCCCAGCTCTGGAGACAGAACGATGCTGGCATTTAGAGGATGGGAAGATGCAGGGGAGCAGCAGGAAGGCAAGTCCTGGAGAGATGTGGCATACAGGAGCTGGCTGCTGGCAGAGTCTCTCTGGGAGCTGGGAGAGCTGGAGCATCCTTGCGTTTTTACGGGCAGGAAGAAGAGGACAGGGACGCTCCTCTGAGGCAGCACATCACCATGCCTGGCTTCTGTCTTCTTCAGCAGGAGTTTCCCAAAATCCCATGTTCTGGTGTCCTGCTCCTGTCCCAGGTGGGAAAGCGGAGCTGGCAGTGAAGCCACCAAGGGCTGTGAAGGACAAGGGGAGGCAGTGTTTTCTCCAGGTCCCACTGGAGCTGCTGGCTGAGGTTTTCCCTGGTGGCAAAGGCAGCAGGTGGCCTTGGAGACCACCAACCTGGCACTTGGCCACGTGGAGCAGGTGTCCCCATCACACTGGGTGCCCATTGCACCATCATCCCAAGCTGAGGGTTTGTTGTCCCCAGTCCTGGCTTCTCCTCGCACCCTGGAGAAACGTGTCCCCGACACGTTGTTCCCTCGGAACGTGTCGACGTGCATCCCGCGGGCAGGCGCAGGGATCGGTTTCCCCCCTGGTAGTGGCAGGCGAGTGCTGGATGTTAATTTACTCTCCTCCTCGCTGAGTTTCCCCCTCTCCAGTGTCTCTTGGCCGCATCGGACACGCTTGCCCCTGGCTCCCCGGTGTCGCGCCTGCGGAGGGGAGGCCGTGGCGGCTGGAAACGCCTGGCTCCTCAAGCAGGATAATTGGATGTGACAGGAACACACTAACTAGGAGACCTTGCTGCCTCCAGCTCATTTGCATTGCAAATAGCATTTAAAAATAAAGAGTGATGAGGGTTTGTTGTGGGTTTTTTTTCTTTAATCCCCTCTTTACAGGGAAGCTGGATGCGAAGATCCATCAGGGAGCAAAGAAGGGGTTAATGAAGCAGAAAGCTGTGGGGTGAGCGCCGGGGAGCAGCACTGGTTCCCATGAAGCACCCAACTGCCTCTGAAGGGTGCCAGGATGGTCCTCAGCTCTGGAAAGCTGGTGCAAGATGGATCCCTGATCTCAGATTGTTTTTAGGTATTGCTTTATCTCTTGTATTCCAAAAGTATTAAAAGAGACATGTTTCCACCAAGACTGGCCCCACAGCCCTGTGCTTCCGGGGAGGTCCCGCACTGCAGACAAGGGTGGGTGGGAGATGGAGCTTGACAGGATGGGGTTCAACAATCACTGGTCCCCCCAGGAGCAGCGGGTCCCAGAACGAGCATGGGGAGCTCACCGGCAGTGGCCAGCCCAGCTCCGTCCTGGCTTTGGCAGGATCTCCCTTTCCAAAGAGTGCCTTGAGGCATTTTTGGCTGGATGGGGTCAGGCACACGGTGAAGAAGGGCAAGAAGCTGAGAGGATGAGGGGAATGGCTCCCAACAGCCAGAGATCCTGAGCCCTGCCATGTGGGGATGGGAGGTTTGGGGTTAGAGGTGGGCTCTGTGCCTGCTCACAGGTGCTCTTCCAGCCCTTTGGGATCACTGCTGAGTGCCCAACCCTACATCCTTCTACTGATGTGTACCAAGGCAGCAGCCACCCCCCAAGACCTGGCCCCCAGCAGCTGTGTAGAACACCTTTGGAATAAGCTGAATTTTGCCTTTTTCTCTACTCCCTCACACTGAGCCTTTCCACATGTTGCCATGTCCGTGCTCATCATGCACTGGGCTGTGATCCCTTTGTGCCGCGGGGCTCCAGGCCTTGCCATGGTCTAAGAGTTCCTCCTCATTACCCTGAGCCCACCCTGCTCTGGGGGGGGATGGAGTGACCCCCCAGCACTCCCAGCATCCCTTCTCCTCCTCTTTCCCAGGAATGTGGTGGGAGCTGCCAGCTCGACTGCTTGCCACAGTCCCTGGGTGTCGGTTGTCCCAGCCCTCTGCCCCATGGGAGAGGAGGAGGAGGGTGCGAAGCCTTCGTGCTGCAGCACTGGAAATCATCCCATGCCATTTGCCCTGGGAGTTGTCTTCTGGCTCCATTTGCTGCCTGTGGGATCTCTGAGGTGCTGAAAAGGGTGGGGCTGGATCCAAGCCCACCCACATTATTCCTCGGTGGGAAAATTCTCGCGGGTGTTTCAGCCCTGAGCTGCCCGCGATCAGCACAGAGTTTATGGTGGGGGAGCTGCTGTTCAGTGTGGCCAAGGGCAATGGGATTCTCCTGCTTCCTTCCTCCTCTGGCTCCATCCCCCCATCCGCTCTGTCCCTTGTGTCCCACCACTATGGTCCAGTCAGCTGTGCTGGGATTCCTGGAGACTTCCCTGCACTCTTGTTACATGGAGATCCTACTGTCTTGGTGGATGTCCCTTGAGAGTGATGGGGAATATCTAGAGTGCCAATAGGAGCAGAGCTGGAAAGGGATGGGGGGCTTGGGGAGTCATCCTGGGGTCCTGGTGCCTTGGGGAGAAGGAGGCAGGAGAGGCCTTCCTTGTGGGCTGTGTGGGAGAGGCAGGACACAGAGGGTTGCAAGTCTGAGCACCCAGGGAGGAGGTGCCAGGCTGGTTCCAGGTGGTGCAGCTGCAGCTCCTGCTTCTGTCCCAGGAATGCAGCACCATCAGACAAGACCATGGCAAAGTGGGATCTTGTACCAACTCTGTCATCCCATAAAATCCCACCTGCCCATCACGCCTAGTGCTTGTTAAAATCCCTATCCCGAGGTGCTGCTTCCCCAGATGGGTCACCCATCCCATGCCTGAGCCAGGCTTTAATATGAGCCCATGATTTGGCTCCATATTAAGCCAGATCCATCTCCTGCATCCACCTCCTAGAGTGGCAGCTGCCTTGTCACCTCCCTGTCCTTTGTCACTTACAGCTCATATCTACCTGGTGCCTGTGGGTTTCAATCCCTAAGGGTTTCACATCCACCGTTGTCTGTAGGATTCCGTGGGATCCCTGCTGGATCACAGGCCCTGCTCGTGTCACTGCAGCAAAGCCGAGATCATTCCCAATGGAACTGCCTTGCCTGGCAAGGGTTTTATTTTCCTCCTGTGTTAGTGGCATCACAGTTTTGCCAGGAAAGATGCACTGACCCATCCCTGGTTTGTCCTGCGTTCCTGTCTGATGCTGGTTTTTCCACCCTTGGAAGCACCATTCCTGGTCTGAGATTTGCTGAACATCAACACCAAATGCCCAGAAAACCTTTTACCCAATCCTTGAAAATACTTCAGTAAAAACGGACCTGGTTTTATTAATACAAGTTGTCTTGGAGCCTGTCAGCATTGACTCTCTGGTGTGCGAGAACAGTTTTTCCTCTTCATCAGGATAAGGAAGCATTTCTCGTCTTTCTCTCTTTTGGGCTGTAAGAATTCTCTTCTCATCCCTCTTCTCCTGTTGCTTTAAACATCTGCTGGCTCCCTCCCACCTGCCCCAGCCCCAAAAGCCAGAGAGACACCCAAACCTCTGGCCTTCTCAGCATCACCTCCTTTGCCAGGGATTTGGGTCTTGTGTTGCCCTTGTTTGGGACAAAAAGCATCAGAAAAAATCGGCATCTCCTTCAGTGCCTTCCTGAAACCACACTGATGGTGGCACACTCAAGAAATGGTGTCACCTCTCCGGGCTGGAATACCCACAGCAGCCCCTGAGTGGGCGGATGGAGTTGGTGCTCCCCTCTCCATCTGCAGGACTCGGAGAATTCCTGCATGTTCCTGCTCCAGGCACTGACATATCCAGCTTGGATCCTGCATCCCATCTCCCATTGGCACAGCTCGCCGCACCAGTTCACCTTCCTGCTTTTGGGGTGTCCTGGAGACAGGACTGGGGCATCCCCACTGAGGTGAACCGAAATTTCCTCACCGAACTGGGGGGCTGATGCTGAGGCTTTGGGAGGTTTTGGGGTGTCCAGGCGCCAGGGTTGAGATGAGCTGGAATTTTCTCCCTGGTCAGCAGGGCCAGGGTTGAGATGAGCTGGAATTTTCTCCCTGGAAAGCAGGGCCAGTGCTGAGACTTTGGGTGGGAAGCAGAGGGTTTAGGGGACATGTCACCTCCAGGGCATGAAAACGGCTGGGGACCCAGGTGCTCTTTCCAGGAGAGTGTTTGAAAGGGGAAAGTGGCAGCGTGGGGCACGATGTGGTGGGTTTGGGGTAGGTGTGGATGCCCCGGGGTGGTGATGACCCCTGCCCCCCGCCCTTCTGTGCTGGCTCAGGGAGCTAAAAGCATGGCCTTGGGGGGACTGTGCCGGGCTGAGGTCTCACAAGACACCGCTCAGAGCGTGAAACACCCCCAAAAGATTCCCCCCCCCCCATTTCCGAGGTGGCACCACGGGGGCTCCGCCTCCTAGGGCAGGGAATGCGCCGCTCCGGGCTTTGTCTCGCTCCGGCTCCCGATCCTCCGGGCGGTAAATCCGCTCCGTGTTTTCCCCGCCGCCCGGGGACGCCGCTCCGCGTTCCGCCCTCCGCGTTTTGCGCCGCGCCCGCCCCGCCCCGCCCGGCGGACCCGGCGCGGCCTGCGCGGCGCGGCCTCAGCGCGTGGCGGCCCCGGCCGGCCCGGCCCGGCCCCGGCCCCGGCCCCGGCCCGCATGGAGCGCACCTAGGGCGGACACCCCAGCGACCGGGTGAGTGCGCGCCGGGCCGGCCCCGCGCCACGCCGCCCAGCCTCGGGGAGGTGGGGGTGAGGGGGGCGGCAGTTGGGGCTCGCCTCGGGCACCCCCCCCCCCCCCCCCCGCCCCTTCCGCACGGGCTGGGCCCGGGCCGCCGCCGTGAGCCCTGACCGCCGGGACGGCGATATGTGCCCTCCCCCCTTCTTCCCTGTGACCCCCGGGAACGCGGCTGTGCCCCCCCCCCCCCGTGACCCTTGGGGACGGGGCTCTGGGTACCCGTTCTCCGGGACCATTGGGAACGGGGGTTTCAGTGCCCCCCCTCCGCCCCCCCCCCCCCGCCCCCGTGACCCCTGGGAATGGGGCTGTGCCCCCCCCCGGGACCCTTGGGACGGGGGTCTGTGTGCCCCCCCCACCCCTGCGACCATTGGGGACGGGGATGTGTGCCTCCCCCTCCCTCACCTCTGGCCGTGGGGATGGAGCTCCGGGTGCCTCCCCCCGGGACCACGGGGGCGGTTGCGGGTCCCTCCCGTGCCCGTTGGGAAGGAGCCCCCGCGGGTGTCGTGGCCGTTGGGGGTCGGGTCCCCCCGAGAGATGCGGGGCCCGGCTTTGGCATCGCGAGGGTCGCGCTCAGGGTCCCGGGGTCCCCACGGCTGCAGGGAGGGGGTGTCCCCTGCGTGGGGTCACCGCCGTGCCAGCTTTTGCGGGGAGGATCGGGGTTGGGGGGGTGATGCAGGCGGGGAGGGGGGTCCCGAGGGGATAGCGGTGTTCCTGGGCGGAGGGGGGGTCACCTCTCTTGACCCCCGTCTCTGTGCAGGGAGGGTTTGGGGGGTACAGGAGCAGAGGGACCGCGGGAGCGGAGGTTCCCTGGACCCCAGCTCTTTTGTAGTGCCGGCAGGGGCTTCTCGGCACAAATCCCGGGAAGATTAAATGTTCCCCAATGCGTTTAGCGAGTTCCTGTGAGTTTGTGGGGGGGTCAGACCCCGAGAGCGGAGCCCCTCCGGGCATCACCCCTGGGGCCGGGCCGTGTGCCGGCGGCCCGGTGCCGCAGGACGAGCCGCCCTCTTTCAAGTCCTTCGAGCCCCCGTTGGCCAGCGGGGCCGATCCGGAGGTGACCCCGCCGGTGACAACGTGGCCGGGTGTCCCGCGAGGGCTGGGGCGGCCGGCGGGGCAAGCACTCCTGCCGTGCGCTCTCCCGCCCGTTGTGTACACGGGGAAGGTCACAGGTTCAGGTCTGGTCTGCGAGATTTGGCTCCCCTCCATCTCCCAGCAGCCTTCCTTTTGCCTTTCCTTTTTCCCTCCTTTCTGGGAAGGCCCTTTCCCTTGGAGGAGGCGTTAGACACTCATTTTCCAAAGCGTGCACCGAAAAGCCCCGTGGGCTCTTTCCCCCTCCTTCAGAATATCCATGGATGCTGGTGTCGGGGGTGGCTTTTGGGCTCTATCGTGCGCAGGCAGTTCCTCGCCTGGACATCCTCAGGAAAACCTATTTCCATGCTTTGTGCAGTGACTCCAGCATCGGATTATGCTGCACATTTCTAGCTCTTTGTTGGCAGTACGCGACCGCACATGCATGGCAGTCAGAAAATCCAGGCAGCTGATTTTATTGATTAACTCTTGACCAGAAATAATTTATAATTTATTATTTTGAAGCTGTTTCAGTCGCAAAACACAAATCCTTGCCCTTTTATGCCCTCATTCATCCAGTGAGGTTTTCTCCTCTCCTGTGAGGAGGAGAAGGGAGACGTGTGCAGCACCGAGAGCGTGGCGTCTCTGTGGTGGAAAAGGACAAGGATTTAATGTTTCACCTGGGCTGGCCTGGTGTGCAGGGCAAGGGCTGCCTCTCGTTAGAGCCACTGGAGGAAATTAATTATCAAGCAAGTTGTAATGACCTGTAATTGAGTATGGCCAGAGCACGGGGAGGGGGTTTTATTCCTTTCTCCAAGCCAGGCACTCGGTCTGTGTGTTTGGTGAGTCGCCATTAGGCTGCTTGTTAGCCTCAGGGGCCGGTGTGTGTGTGCATGGAGGTATCTCTTAACACACTTGTTATCTCTGTGCCTGCTGAAAGCGGCCTGAGTTTTTGGGGGGATCCATCTGTCCGTCTGTAGCCCTGTGCTGGGTGGTAGCCCCAAATAATCCCTCCCTTGCCTCAGTTGCAAAGTCCCCTCACGCTTCCTTGCACCCGGTTTGTCGGATGTCGGTGGTGACGGCATTGCTTCTGCTGCCTCAAAAGCTTTTTCCCTGTAAATTGAGCTGAAAAGGTGCATTTCTGGGAAGAAAGGGCTCGCAGAGGCGGTTGAGGTGTTCTCACATGGTATTGGAGCTACCCAACAGCTTGTGTGTCTTTATTTTGAATTAACAAGAAGGATGGACCAGAGTTCGCTCCGTCTGGTTTATTCTCTTGGAGAACAGGGCTGCCTTGAATCAAAAATTGCCTCCAGGTTATTATTTACAGTGTATTCTTAATTGTGATTGCATACATTAAAAAAAAACCAGGACCTGCCTGTCTTTGTAGCACTTCCATGTGGGCTTCATTCCCCAGACAAAGTCGTTGTCTGTGTGTTGTGTCCAGGCCACGACAGGGTGGAGACCCACATCTGGGATCCCACTCCTGGGCTCAGCTTATGGTGGTTGAGGACCAAAGTCACGTGTCGTGCCTGATTTAATTGGCATTTCCATGGTGTAGGGATCTTTCTCTGCATTCTTGTGGTGGGAAGAGGAAAAGTCTTGAGCTCGACCTTGGCCGGGCTGGGAGTGGGGATGCACCTCGGCACTGTCCCGAGGCCACTGCACGGCATGGCTCCGACTGGGATTAGGGCCTGTGGGTGCTGATGCAATACTAGTCCCAGATGTAATGCAATAAGCCTCTTTGTCCCCTTTATCCAGAGCATTATATAAATAAGATGGTATTTATGGTCCCAGGTATGTTGTTCCGGGGCTGTGTGACATCCTGCGTGCGCAGCGATGCCCTTTGAGTGTTGGCTCTGTTGCTGGTGTTCCTGGCCAGAGACAGGGACCCTCTGGGGGCAGATGCTCCTGGGGAGTGCGTCAGATGCTGGCTCCCTGCGGAGAGGAGGTGAGGCTGCAGATGACCTTGCCAGGAGCTGGTGACAGTTTAACCCTGCTTGGTTGCTTGTATGCGGTGAAGGCAGCAAGTGGATCAGTGCTGGAGTCCGTGGGGTGGTTGCCCACTGAGGTCATGGAGAAGTCCATGGTTATCCTAGCAGGCTTCCTGCAGCATACAGACTGCTGGTTCCCCAGCCTTGGGTTTGGGAGAGTCACGTGTCTGTTCCCAAACCTGTATTCCATTGCAACTGATGGTGGTTTGTGGAGATATTTTTTGGGAAGTACCAAAGTCTCTGAAGCACCTGGAGATGGCCCAGGCTGTCTGCAGTTCTCCCGTGATGCCTCTTCTGGTGCTTCATGGGCTCTCTGGACATGGGGAGAGCTTGTCCTTTTCCCTTGGGTCTTTGCTTGCTTACTTGGGAACATCCTAATTTGGGTGCTTGTGGCAGTGGGTGGAGGAATGAGGATGCCATTGCATGGGGTTGCCTGACTCCATCAGGGTTTGGGGTTGGGGTGGGTGTGTGTTGAGGAGCCTGTGTGGGCGTGAAGGACCTTTTCTAAGATCAGGGGTAGGTAGATGAACTGGCTTAGAGCATGCAACTGTCCTGGGAGCTCATTGGTGGCCACATGTGGCTCCTGAACCAGAGCTTTGGCCACCCTGGCAGCAACTGGTCTGCTCTGTGTTCCCATGCTGGGTTGACTTGGATGAGGAAGGGTGTTGCTTTGTGTTGGGAAAGGGCAGGAAAAGAGATCCCGCTGGGATATGGCTTATTTTGCCATGCAGATGCACTTTCCTGCTACCGAGGGTCGGTGCCTTGAGGTATGACGTGATGTCAGAGGAAGGAGTGAGGCTGAGCTTGAACAATCTTACAGTAAGAAAATAGGGAATGGCTGCCTGACCAGGAAACTTGCTCTGGGACTCAAGTTGCTCTTGTGATTGATTTTTTTTCTTCAAAGGAAACCAATTCCCATCTGCATTTGGGTGAAAAATCAGTTTTTGAGACGAGCCCAAGAGGTTGTTTTGTTTGCTCCGCAGCTGAGTGTCCTTCACATTCACAAAACCCACTGACGTAGCTGCTGAGCGTCAGCTCAGATGTGGTGTGAGGGGTATGAAAGGATGCAAGTGCAATTTTTTGTGGATGAATAAGGATAATTTCAGGACGACCTTGATATTTTGTATTGAAACATTAAATGCCCAACTTCTACAATTCATTGCCTTGTTCATGGCGTAAGAAAAGGAAGGATGACGTTGCTTTATGCTGCTCTTTCCCCAAGCACAGAAAGGTTTTGTGGCATTGGATTTCCCCTCTAAGCTGTTCTTGGGCCGCTCATTCTTCCAGTGGCTGGAATGATGAGATCTCTACAGTGCTTCATCATGTGCAATGGGGCTATGCTGATTTATTGATAACAAAATTGATTTTAATGAATTTGCTGAGCCCATTTGTGGTTTGGATTAAACAGAGCATTGTTGGTTCAAGTGGGTCCAAAGATTTGACTTGGAGTTTTCCTGGTGCTCCTCCAAGGGGATGAAGGGCGGATCAGGAGGAGTGTGCTGTGCAGCTTTAAAGGAGTGAAAATGAGGTGTGTAATGACTTCACTAACAGAAACCACCGTGAATCCAATAGGAGAGGACGAATCTTGCTCATCTCTTGGAGAATTACTTCTCCTTCCCCGAAGGCTTAGTAGCCTTGTTGAAATTTCTTCTTGTCCTGAGGATTTCTTGTTTATTTTTGAGGGGGTTTCACATCTAATCTGCACCTTCCCTCTGCATCCATTGCCACAAGTAATTCCAAGTACACTAGGACTCCCCAAATAAGCCCAGCCCGCTTTGATGCATGGTTTTCGTTGGGTTTTATTGTATTCCTGTGCGCTGGCTAATTCACAAAATTCAGCAATTTGCAATGGGTCATTAGCACGAATTAGCAACTTTCTGATAGATATCAGAGCTCCACAAATGCGCTGTATTAATCTAGGAGATACACCTATTTATTATCCCTCCCAGGGAAAAAAAAAAGGGATTTCTCGGCATGGTACTTGCTCTGCTTGCATTTGTCCCTGTCTGCATCTGCCTTCCCTCCTCCTTTACTTCACAGTCTGGTTGTTTTTTTCCCAAAGTGTTCCCAGGCTGATGATGTGACAGGAAGAGGGATTACAGCCGTGCGCACTGGCCTTGCTACAAACGGAGCCTCAGCTTTGGGAGCCAAGGTGCCCTAATTGGTTATCGAATGAAGGGAATTAAAGGCATTAATAGGTGAAGTGGCAGCTCCTTTGGTTTTGGAGCGGTGGAGAGATGTTCATCCTCTTCAGAAGGCTGGGAAACAGCCAAGGCTGGCTGCATGCTCTGCTCCTAAAAGGAAAGATAAAGGAAATAAAGCCCAGAAGCTCTCCCTTCCCTGGGAGCAAGCAAGCCAGCAGCTATCGGTCCTCTCCAACCAGTGCTGCTGTGCCCCTCTCCTGTTGAGGGACACTGCTCAGCTGGGATCACTGCAGTGCTCTTCCTTTGGATGAAGAAGATGGGAAAGAGATGTTGACTTTGCTGCAGAGTGGCAGCACAGCCAGTGGTTTGCTGTTCCTGCTGTACCTCTGTGAAGGGTGATCCTTGTTGGATACCTGCATCTCTTGTGACCATGAGAACCCAGTTTGGGTTCATGATGGGGCTGGGGGCCAGCAGGGAGACCAGGAGCAAGGTGAGGAGCCAGGCTGCCTCCGGAGCCTTGTAGGGAAAGGGAGCTGGTGACTGGTTCAGTAGCGCCCACCCTGCTCCCACCAACACCCTGAGCTCGGGATGCTGCCGGCACCCGGCTGCCTTTCTGCATCCCTGCTGACACCATTGGGTGAGCAGGGGAAAAGGGCAAGCTCCCTTTTCTGGCACTTACTCCAGTGGTTATTTATGCCTGTTGGTTGTCTTTGGTCTTCGCCAGGTCTTCTTTCTTCCCATCTCCGTGACTAATGCTTTGAGGATCTTTCCTGGTCACATCCATCTTGCTGCTTCCTCTTGCTGCTGGCGATCTTCCAGCCTGCATGGAGTGTTGAAGTTTGGGAACCTCTTGGGTTATTTTTATGTGCCCTCTACCTGCTTCTAGGCTGCGTGAAAGGACAGGCCACCAGTTCAGATACCTTTGAGCCTCTCATAAATCAGTTCACTTCTGTGTTGGGGTTAGCAAGAATGTAACTGCACTGGTTTTAAATCCACACAGCTCTTCCACTTTCCCAGTGGAAACCAGCTCTCTGTTCAAGGGACAGCCATTCCCCAGGTTTATCCCTATGGGAAGCATTGCAGTGCCAAGCAGATTGGCTCAGATATCTCGTTTTGAGTGTTTAATGTTATTTTTGGCACCAGCCAGCAGTGACACGGCTGGCTGGGCTCAACAAGAATGATTCGCCTTTGTGGTGTTAAAGGAACACCAGGGCCGTGTCAGGTGCTGCCAGAATGCACTGGCTTGTCTGGGTTAGACTCACCCAAAGGGCTTCCAGGTTAGTCCTGGCTGGTTATTGCTCATGGTGTTGCTCTGCTTTTGCCACCGGGTAGCTGCCAATGGCCCGTGTGTCAGCCTTCGACAGCTGGACCCTGTGGCGCTGCTGCTCTACTCCTGTGGCGCTGCCAGTGCCTGCTGGGCACCTGCTGGGTGCCAGTGATGCTATGACACCAATGGGCAGCACATGAGGATCACGGGGAGAGCAGGGGATGCAGATTTTGGGTGAAGATGGAGCTGTGTTTCTGGTTATTGATAAACCATTGTGTGCAGGTCTGGGCATGGCAGTTCCACATGGGTATCTTCCAGCATGCAGACTCAACAGTGAGGGGTAAATCCTTGTCGGGCAGCCCTGATGCAGGGTAGATCTGAGAGTTGAGCTTGCAGGAGGGAAGCTGCTCTGTCATTTTACCTATTGAATACTTTTTCTCCCACACATGTGGGTTTTTCAATTCCTCTTTCCCTATACAGCCGGAAGTTTAGATACCGGGCACCCGTTTGTGCTTGTGAATGTGTGTGCTGAGAATGATCTCAGCCATATTCAGCTGCCTGAGATTTTAGAGTGTGCAAGGTCATGCTTGCTGGAAGATGTCTATCGTGGCATTTTTGATGAGCAGGCTGTGATCCAGAGCCTGAGCCTTGCTACTCCCTGCTCATCTCCATGGCAGAGGCTTGGGAAGGGGACACGGCTCACGCAGGACAGTGCTGTCAGAGCTGTAACAAAGCGCTGGCATGACTCTTGCCCCTACTCGTGCTGTGCTTGATGCCCCTCGAGTCTGTACCACTGTGTTATCCTAGCACTGCGGCCTTTCCTGCAAACCTGACTCCTGCCTGGCAGGAGGTCTGTCAGCTCTCTGCAGGGGTGCTGTGTGTGCAGAACATTGCTGGACTTAAGGGCAGCTACAAAGGTGAGCCATATGGAGAAGTCGAGGGGCAGCAGATAAAAATTGTACTGGGAGAGGTTTCATCTCAACATAAGAAAGAAATTTTTTACAGCCATTCCTGAAACAGCTCCCTCTGGGACACAGTAAGAGTCCATGCCAGTGGAGGTTGTCAAGATGTGACTGGACAGGGTGGTGGATAATCTCACCTGATCTCCCTTTTCCACAAAAGGTTGGAGCAGGTGACTTTTCAAGGTCCCTTCCAACTGCTCTGCTCTACGGCTCTATGACCCAAGTCATGTAGACATGTACGTTTCAGGCTTGTGTGTAACGATGGTGCTTGCTCAGCTTCCCACCGGAGAAGTGACTCCAGCAGTGCAATTTGGCAGAGAGTGAGCAGATGTTCCAGAAAGGTGCTGTTTGCCAGCCGTCCTTCACAGGAATGGAATTGAGGGTTTGGTGCCTTCACGTGGGTCTGTAGGTATCAGTATGCCTCCTGCTTGACCTGAGGACCATGTGCTGAGGACCACGTGATGGTTCTCTTGCTGGTAGTTTTCTTGAAATATGAAGCTCTTGGACTTTGTTATGAGTTGGTGGAGGAAATGTGAACTGTGTTTTATTCAGTACAGAAGTAGTACCTTGAAAAGAATGCATAAGTTGAGAGACATCAAAAATCAAATAACTAAATCTGAAGAACTGCAGGCTCTCGAAGCATGAATAGACAAAAAGTTTGGACTTTGGTGATGACACTTGCAAGACTGATGGGAGGATTAAAGAGGTCCTTGTTTCAGTTTTCCCCGTTTCACGATACAAAGGAAAGCCTGAAACTCTTGGTCCTCTTTGTGTTCTCCTTTTCTGTGTGCCTTGTGTATCAGGGCAGCGTGTAGCCTGTTGGGAGTTGAGGAAAGTGGGGGGTTCTCACAACGTTGGCTTTGCTAGTCAGACATATTCAAGAACCCTGGGTTTTTCAGCCCTAGATCAAGTTGATCCTCGTGGTGTTCGGATTATAGAAGTGTCAAGAAGAAGCAAACGCTAGGTTTTAGCTATTCTGGTATTTTCTTCAAACACACAGGCACCGTGTGCCTGTCTTTTGTATTGACAGCTTTGCTGGACATTGTCATGTGCTGCAGTTGTGTGGAGTGTTGCTATAAAAGTAATGTTTTAAAGTAATGAGTGAATGGGAGTAGGTGTGAGGTTGAATTTTGATCCCAGGAGCATCTTTTGCCTGATGATGAATGTGAAGTTGAGGTCTGAGTGTGTATTTGGGAGCAGATGGGTGTTGTGGCTAAGTCTCTGGAGCTTTGCTTCAGGTAGGGTGATTGCCTGGCTGCCCTGCACCAAAGTGGTCTCTGCTCACCTCTCCACTTTCCTCCATCTCCAGCCTCTTCCAGTGACCTTGTCTGTCCTGCTTTTGTCATGCCTGGACTGAAGTATTTCAAGCTTTTCTCAAGAATGCCAACAAATGACTCATCGCTCGAGTGCTGCCCTGTCTCAGGTTCATCTCCAGTGTCAAGGCTCAGCCTTCGGAAACTTGGGAGTCCTGGCCTAAGTTTGTCGGTGTCTCTCTGGGCGCTCTGGCTGCAGTGCATGCTGGAAGATGTAGTCTTGATGGGGTGCACCTCCATGTTAAAAAAAGAAGGGTGGCTCCATTTTATTCAAATTGGGTTCAGCCTTCCTCCCTCCTGGCAGCTTGCTGGTGCCGTCCCGCTCAGCCTTGAGAGCCACTGAAGTTCTCCCGGCACCTTGTGTGAGCGCAGAGGCGGGAGCACAACTCCTCCATTCAAAATCTTGCTTAATTCCACATTGAACAGCTTGTTTTGAAGCCCTGCGCCTTGGCGTGTTTTGCAACAGCTCGGACTCCCGCGGGGTGCAGGCGGTGGAGGGATCCTGCCCCTGTTGGGTGGCAGTTCTGGAGGGTGTCATGGCAAATCTCCTTTGTCTGCTACGGCCTGACTGATGTCTGGGGGAGAGCGAACTCTCCTCCCCTGCGTGATTTCTTGAGCTGAAAGCAGCAAGTGAGTGAGGAAGCTCCTTTGTGCAGATTTCTCCGTCTCCTCTTGTTCGTGCCAGCTGGCTCGCGTTCAACATTTCTCTTTTTTTCTCTCTTTTTTTTCCTCTTCTCTTCTCTTCTCTCTCCCCCAGCTCTAGAGAGAGGGGGTGGGGAGAAAGGGAACATCTTAAAAAGAAATCTGCAGAAAAGACATGGGAGTTACTTAACAAAAATCCAACCCAAACAAGCCCAGCTGGGGGATTACAGGCACGGCGGTAGGAGCTGAGTGGGGAGTGAGCGCGGCAGCGCGGGTTAGGCAGTGTGTTCCCCCCCACTGCCCTGAGTTTCTTTAGTCGTAAAAGGAAACAAAAAGGGATCTTGTGCAGAGGCAGCGGATGGGGAGAGCAGCCGGCTGGCTGCCAGCGGCTGGAGGAATGGCCTCGGCACTGCAGCCCCTAGTGCTGCTGCTGCCTCAGCTGGGGGCTTGTGGGGAGCCCTTTGGGGGTTTGGCAAGCTGGGAGGGCAGCATCCCTTCCATGCCGCTGCCTTTGGCTCTTTCGGGAGGGAGCGGAGGGCTCTGCTCTCCAGGGTTGCTGCTGGCTGGAGCAACCATCTCACCAAACCCTCGGCTCCCTGCCTTGTGCCCGCCGGAGGAAATGCTGCGTCCTGCAGATTTCCCCCCCACCTTCCCTGTCCTCTTTGCCGCTCCTTCTTGCAGGCATTCCTGAGAGTTAATCAGGGTGAAAATTGCAGTCGGTCATGTCTGGAAGCCACCAGAGGCTGATCCTGGAGCGCTGCAGGCTGGAGCACATGGCTATGAGACAGTCTCCCTATGTGTGGGCTGGCTGCTGCCAGAAGAGCTTTCTCCTACGTCTCACCACCCTTGGGCAGTCAATCCTTCCCAGCTTTGGTCTCCTGGCCTCCGGAAACTGGCAGAGAAGGCCGGAGTGGCATGGGCTTGGTGGGTTCTGAGCATCCTGCGCCGGTTTTAGCACATAGAGCCAGGGGCTGGTGCAGTTTCCTTGCTACCTTTTGGAAGTGGAGCTGTTCTGGTGGAAGAACTGTCTCTAGGTGTGTGTGCAGCCCTGAAAGTGAACTTTCAGGTTTGTCTCCGAATACGGTTTGGCTCAGTCCCAGCCCGTAGATGTGGATTATAGAGGTCTCAGCACCTAATGGAGCTGAATTATTCATGTCTGGTGCTGTGTGTGTGCAGCATTCCCAAGCAGAAAGCTGTCTCCTTGTAGGATCTGCGCTCCAGGACTGCTCTTAAAACGCTTTGTTGGCAGGTCTCCAGGCCAACAAGTGAGCACATGCCTTTCATGTTGTGCGGGGATCAATCCTGCGATGGCAGGAGGTAAGGGGAAGGACACGTTTACAGCTGAATCAATCTCCTCGCTCTGTTTTCTGAGATGCTGTGATTTGTGGCAGCATTACTCCCCCGGCAGGAGAGTGGGGAGGATCTGGATACCACCCGGTGCTTCTCCAGCTTGGGCAAAGCAGGCGGTGGGAAAGGCACTTCTTTCTCTGGGCCGTGGGATGCGGTGGCCAGGGGTTCCTATGCACCCAAAATAACAATGGTGTGGCAGGTTGGGGTCCCTGGGGCTTTGACTTGGGAGAGGGACCCCAAATGCTCCTCTGGCTGCAGAGGCTGAGCCCGTGATAGTGGAGTATAGAAGTGGGGAACTGGGATGGGAGTTCTGGGGAGGGAAAAAGCTGTGGAAAAATGCTTTGGAGCCACATGCAATGGAGAATGTTCAGGAGATCCCCCCCAGATCGCATTCCAGGGTCCCAGCCTTCAGCTCTGGTCTGGAAAGGGCCGATCCCTGCCCCAGTCCCTCTTCCTGTGGTGGCATGTCTGGAGTTCCCTGCCCCACTCTCGTTAGGACGTGCCTTTCCCCTGCTCTTGCCAATCCAGCATGTTCCTGTCCGTCCTGTTTGTGGTTCCCTTCCGTCTGCGTTAGCAGAGCCTGTGCTCCCTCGGCGCCTCCTCCGTAGGGTGAGGGTTTTTGCTCCTCTTGTTTTCTAACCCTTTGATTGTTCCTGTCTCTCTAATTGCCGGGGACCCAGCGGACTTCTGGGCTCCTTCTTCCTTTTGTTGTGGTAGGAGTTGGCAAAAGCTGCTGCTGTTTGCAGAGTTTCAGACCCAAGTCCCACTCATCTGCTCTCCTTATTGCACATGTATAAATAATATTTACAGAGATGTGTGTGCCTGTGTATGTGCACGTTTGGAGCAGCAAGGTGAATTCCCTGGTGGGAGTGGAGAGCTGGCGAAGCTGGCGTCGTGCAGGTGTTGATGGAGCAGGTGATAATATGCGTGTTGCAGTACAACCCTGCAGATTGTCTGTCTTTTTCCTGCCACTGCAAGGTCAGATCCTTGTCTGTTTTTCCCTCTGACCCGAGCCTGCCATGGCTCTTTGCGTGCTCCGACTTTGGGTTGGCACCTCTTGGATTTGGAGATTGAACTTCATCTTCTGCTGTCAGCTCCTGTGGGTTGTTCCTGCGCATCAGTGGTCATCAGTGGTCCGCCACTTCATTGGGATTGTTCCTGAATTCCATGCCTCACCTTAGGGCTGGGAAGGGACTGGTACCAGCCAAAAATCTGGTTCATCCAGCTCGTTACCGTCTTTGCCCACCCGCACAAAGGAATTGCTGTGGATCCGTGACACAAAGAGTGTTGCGCAGGGGTGAGGTGCTCGCTGCCAATCGCCGGCCCCATCGGTGATTTGGAGAGAGGCTCTGGAGAGGCAGGTTGATGGGGTTGGTTTGGACACAGCAGCTTGGAACTGGGGAGCAGGTGCTGGGGCAGGAGTAGGAAGGGGAGGAGGAGGCGGCCATAGAAACACGCAGGGCAGCTTTGGGAAGCCGTTAGCGACTCCGGTGCACAAAGTGATCTCCTGATTCGGCATTTTCCCTGCTGCTGAAATGAGAGGTCAGTGCTTTTCATTTCTAGCTTGCATGCAAGCCCCCCAGTTCCTGGGGTTAAAAATCTCCGTAATGACCTGTCAGAGAGTGGATTATTAGCTGTACAGAGCCGAGGATGCTGTGGGGAGCAGATGGAAAATGGTCTGGCTGCGGCAGCCTGGCTGATGAAAGAATCCCTGGCATTTTTACAGTGTTTGCATCTCTGGAAATGCACCATGAAGCTGCTTTCCAGGCTCCTGCCTGCTGGGGTTTGAAGAAATTTGTGTGTGTGTGGTGTGTTTTTTTGTTGTTTTTTTTTTTTTTTACCTCTCATTTCTCTTTAAGTCACCTGTTTTTGAAGTGTCACTTGTAAATAGTACCAGGAGCAGGCAGGCCTGCAGCTTGGCAGGGAAGGGGATGACAGTGCTGCTCGAGAGCAGCCTCATCCAAATGGGTGGTCAAGGATTTCTTAAGGATTCTGGAGAGCAGGCGGCCTGGCTGGGCGGTGCTGGGAAGAAGCTGTTACATGTGTTAATTATGTCTCGTCAGGGTAATTGCCAAGACTCGGGTGCTGTGTCAGGTTGTGCGTGGGTGTCTTTCTTGTTTCTCTCCCTGGGAGAGAGGCTGGGAAGCAGGGAGGAGATATTTTGTGCTCTCCGGGGTCAGCTGTGGTGTGGGCAGGTAGGGCTGAACGCCTGCTTCCCAGTTAAGACTGGGTACTTCTACAATTGCGTCTCTGCTTCCCACTGGAAGCTTATCATGGCCAGAGGCGATGGTGGTAAACACCCCAAATCAGGGTGCTGTGTTGCTCTGCCCAGAGGTGCAGATGGGATGGGAACTCTCATGCTTCCCGTTGCGATTTGGCCTTTGGTGACTGCTCTGACGCGTCCCAAGTGTCACAGGCACTCTGAAGCCTGGGATTTATTTCCCACCAAGGCACTTGACTTCCCTGGCGAGCAGCTCTTGTCCCTTGCAGCAAGGCTGGTGTGGAGAGGAGCCCTCCCTCCGGGTGGCATTGGCAGGAGAGGAATCAATCCTCCCTCCCAGGGGCAGCACTCGATAATTCAGAGGGAAATGGCGAGCAGGGAAATGTGTGAGTAATGTCTTGTTGGAGCCGAGAGCCGTGACCTGCCAGGGCTGGTATTGATCGAGGACTGGTGCCAGATGGCCGCTGCTGCGGGGGCGGCTGTGGAGCAGCCCCAGCCCAGGGGGTGGCAGAAGGATGCTGCGAGGGAGATTTGGGAGGTTGGGGGTTTCACCCTGCCCAGATCTCTCCTGCCTGCAGGTGTGGCTGTCAATGATCTGCCTGCCCATGGTTCTTTGTGTGTAACCCTGTTCTCTTTGCTCTCCCTTCCAGCAGCGATGCCGTCACCTGGGCAGACCCTGACCACTGGAAGCCCCCCAAGGACGTAGGTGACCCCCAGGGCATAGAGGCAGAGGGAAGAGCCTTGAACCGTGAGGGGCCGTTAACTCTAAGATGTCCTTGAGCAGCGGAGCTTCCGGAGGGAAAGGAATTGATGCGAACCCGGTTGAAACGTATGACAGCGGGGATGAGTGGGACATTGGTGTAGGGAATCTCATCATTGACCTGGACGCTGATTTGGAGAAGGATCAGCAGAAATTGGAAATGTCGGGCTCCAAGGAGGTGGGGCTCCCGGCACCCAACGCAGTGGCGACACTACCAGATAACATCAAGTTTGTGAGCCCAGTGCCGGGCCCGCAGGGCAAGGAGGGCAAATCCAAGTCGAAAAGGAGCAAGACTGGCAAGGACAGTGGGAAGCCGACCTCAGGGTCATCCCTGTTCACTCCCAGTGAGGGAGCTGGTGGCAAGAAGGAGGCTCAAGGACGCTCTGGGGATGGTGCGAACTCGGGCGGTTTGGTGCCCGCCGTCACCCCGAAGGGCTCGGAGAAGTCGGCCAAGGCGTCTCGCAGTGTGGCTGGCTCCAAGAAGGAGAAGGAGGGCAGCTCATCCAAAAGCAAGAAGGAAAGGATTGAGGGTGCGGGGGCTGCGGCAGAGAAGGAGCCCAGCGTGCTGCAGCCCCTGGCCCTGGCAGTGAGGGTGGGACAGTATGATGGGGGGCAGGGGACAGAGCCTGCTACTACTGAGCAGCTTGGGAGTATAGCTATTGACACGGGAGCTGCGCTCAATCCTTTGGGAGTAAAGTCGGAGCTGGAGGATGGAGAAAGTGAGTGCCGGCAGCTGAAAAAGGTGAAGTCAGAGAAGGTAAGAAAGGTGTTGGGGCATGGGTGCTGTTGCTGCTGCTCACATGGCGTTGCTGGGACATGGCATTGTGGGTGACAAGGGAGCAGGACCGTGTGTCATGTACTGCTGGGGCCAGCACTGATGTGTGGCCATTGCCTCCTGGTTTTGGCATGAAGGTGGTTTGGCCGTGTGATGTGCTGGTGTCTGGACATGGCGATGGAGTGACACCGGTCAAGCCTGGCTGCTGGGAACCATGTGTGAGCAAATCACCTGCAGACACTGTGCTCCAGGTACCATGCTGCTGTACCCTCTGAGATTTGATTTTTCTCGGCACTGTGGCTGTGCTGAGTGAGTCCTCTCTGGCCTCTGTCACTCTGAAGTCAAGGTGATGTCCTGGTGCTTTGCCTGCTCCATCTCCCAAGGGGACGCAGAGTCTGTGCTGTGCTCTGCATCCCACTGGCTTCACCTTGTGTGTCAAGGCTCCCTGCAGCTCCTGAAGGAATTTATTTCTCGCCGGTTGCATCATGTGCAGAGAAGGATCCCTTAACGTGTTAGTGGATGTGGGATCTGCATGGGCATGCAGGTGAGCACAAGGAGCAGGGCTGGCAGGAGTCAGCGCCTCATTCCTGGGTCTGCCCATGGTACATGGGCTCTGTCCCACTTGTGGTGGTGATCTAGGGCTGTTGGGTGGCTATGGGTGATGTTTGACGTGTCACTCCTCTACTAACACGTGGCAGTGATGCTGAGCTGGCCAAGCTGCTCTTCCAGGTCACCAGGGGCACGAAAAGCCCTGCCAGTGGCAGACGGCCAACAGGATGAACGGCCTCCTGTCCATCTGGGCACTGCTGGGCTCTGGACTTCATGGCTGTGTCTGCATGTGGCCGTTTTTCAGGACTCTCTGCTGGTTTCTAAGCAGTCACAGTGGCTGATGCAATTTCTGGTTCAGGTGGGGAAGACTTTGAGCACATGGAGGTCTATGCTTTCCTCTGTGCCAGCTGCACACGAGGTGTCACTGGCATGTGGGCACGTGCCTGTGAAGCCCTGTGTTTGTCACGCACAGGGTGAGCCCCACAAGCACGTGCGTTCGGGTCGGCTTGGCCCTGTAGCCGTCGGCATGTGCTGGTGTGTCAGGAGAGTGGCTGGGGAGTATGAGAAGCAGTGTCACCATGTTTGCAGCCACAGGTTCCCTTGGGAGGATTTCTGCTTCGGTGTGGGGATCACAATGGGGGCACTGGAGTGGGTGGGGAGGGCACAGTGGCATTGGGAGAGGTGCTGAGACCAGAGGTTTGTTGGGGAGCATATACGGAGAAAAGGGTGGTGGGGATGGTCAGCCGTGGGATGGCTCTGGGACAAGGGCTGCTAAATAGATTGGTGTTTCCTCCACTTGAGAGGAAGACTCCTGGGGCAGATGATTGAAGCCTGTAAAATTCAGGTGTGGAGACATGTTCCTTTGTTCTGGCAGTGGAACCAAAGTGAATGAAACCAGGAAGAGCAGCAGATGCTCTTTTGCATGATGGACTGGAATGCTGCTTCTAAAAGCGGTGGATGCTGGAAGTCCACCTATGATTTGGGGCACCTGGGTGGGCTTGTGGAGGAGAAACTCATTGGGGGGCTGTACAGAGCAATGTGTTTTGGCTTGGGAAAAGCCTGAAGAGGACAGAAACCTGGGAATTGGTTTGGGAAATACCTCAACATGCTTGGCTGTTATGTTCCCTCATAGCCATCTGTGCTGGCTGCTGTGACAGCCAGCACTGGAGCTGCAGGACCTTGGGTCGTACCCTGCATGGCTTTGCTGTGCTGTTACTATTAAAGATTTATTTTTTTCACTGATACAGCTGCAGAAACTCTTTGCAGTTGGAGAGACCAACGTGAGGTGTGGTGTTGGTGGACGAGAAGCTCCGCACACCCTGGTCATGTGTGTTGGCACCTGGAAATCCCTCCGTGTCCTGGGCTCGTCACCCAGCATGGGCAGCAGGGGAGGGGGGGATTCTGCGCCTCTGCCCCACTCAGGTGAGACCCCACCTGCAGAGCTGCCTCCAGCCACGGGGTCCTGACATCAGAAGAACATGGAGCTGCTGGAGAGAGTCCAGAGGAAGCCATGGAGATGCTCTGAGGACTGGAGCCCCTCTGCTCTGGAGCCAGGCTGGGAGAGCTGGGGGTGCTCACCTGGAGAGGAGAAGGCTCCAGGGAGAGCTCAGAGCCCCTTGCAGGGCCTAAAGGGGCTCCAGGAGAGCTGGAGAGGGACTTGGGATGAAGAGTGCCAGGACAAGGGGGAATGGCTTCCTACTTGTAGAAGAGAGGGTTAGATGGGATATTGGGAAGAAATTCTTCCCTGTGAGGGTGGGGAGGCCCTGGCACAGGTTTCCCAGGGAAGCTGTGGCTGCCCCTGGATCCCTGGAAGTGTTCAGGCCAGGTTGGACGGGGCTTGAAGCAATCTGGTCTAGTGGAAGGAAGGTGTCCCTGCCCATGGCAGGAGGTGGAAAAACATGGACATTAAGGTCCCTTTCTAACCCAAATGATTCTATCTTCTTTGTGCTGACACCTGGTGAGGACAGTTCTGCCATTTTACTTGTCCAGGTTCAGGCACAACCCCCTCGGTGAAGGCTCAGGCTGGAGGGCTCATCCCTGTCTTGAGAAGGGATTTGATGTCTGGATCTGCAGGAACATGTGTCACTTAGGAGGAAGCATTGTCTGTGTTTCGTCAGCCTCCTGGGGGCAGCTGGATGGCTTCCTTTGGGTCGGGAAAGCCGTGGGCGAGAAGAAAGGTGTCTGCATGGTAAGGGGTGGGAAAGCAGTTCTGTGTCTCGAGGAAGAGCCTGAGGCTGGGCGGATGCCTGGGGCAGGGTGGAGGACCAGTGGGATGCAATGGGGGATGTGGCGTTGGGCCCGTCCTGTCTCCTGAAAGCTGCAGCAATGGCCCAAAAACTGCATGTGGAGTCCAAAGGACAAGCCAAGCGCAGAGGTAAATGCTGGCTGTGGGAGGGAAGGCAACTCCTCCAGGCAGTGCATTGAGAGGATTAAGGCAGCAGGTTCACTCTGGCCTGGGGACAAACCCCGCCTGGGAAGAGAAACTTGCTCAGACTGAAACAGGAACGGCCACAACGTGACTCAGCCCAACCTTTGGTCTCCCTTAGCTTGTCCTTTGCTTAACCCTGTGCTGCTCCCGCTTCCGTTTCGGGCAGGGAAGCTGGTCTCCATCTGCGGATGAAGAAAGGGAGACTGTCTGTCCCTCCGCTGCCTTCAGCCTGGGGTAGGCGACCTCCCCGTAGGAGATGTGTGCTGAGCCGGCAGCCGCCAGCCAGGAGGCTCTGTTGTATCTCCATGGCTGGAATAACGAGCACTTTAGCAGGGAGTATTTTTCCTTGATGAGGTGCTTCAATGCCGCAGCCAGCTCTTGCCCCAGCCAGCTCACCCCACTTGCCTCTACTTCTGCTTTTGTGTTCTTCCAATATCTTGCTGTAGGGTTTGGCAGCCGTCGAGTCCTTGTTGGGTGTAGGAAGGAGTTTTGCTTTGGGTTTTGCCAGACACTTTTCCGTGTCAGCCGGTGCTCCATGGCTCTGTGTCCATGGGCGAGTTCAACCTCTCTCCATGTCTGACACAGCAGTGATGGAGCCTGTGGACATGGCCCTTGGGCTCTATGGGATGTGTTTTGCCAGAGTGGCCCCATGGCTCTGGTTGCTGCTTTCTGGGGTGAAGCCTTCGGAACTGAATATCCCAAATATCCTTTTTTTTTGTGGATCTTGGCCGTGTCCTGGCTTGTTATGCGCTCTCCTCGAACCCAATGCCATCAGTGTGTTGGGACACAGGTGATAACTTCTCCAGGGATGGGGCTGATCTGAAACCCACTGGTGATAACCCTGCTGAGACCTTCCAAGGTCTCTGGGATGGGCTGAGCACCTCGAGAAGGCTTGCCTTTGGCTGTGGTCAGTGCCTGAGCGGCTCCCTGGAGCCCCAAAACATATGTGGAGGGGCAGCAGTGGGAGCTTAAAATACTTGCAGCAGGGAGAGAAAAGAGCTTGTGCTGGTGGACCCACGAGCATGGCGACCAGTGGCTGGGTCAGTCCCTGGGTCACTGGGGGTGGCTGGAGCCGAGTTGGCGTTTGGTTTGGTTTGGTTTGGGGGACACTGGTGCTGGGAGGGAATGGCAGCTCTCGGCAAGCAGCCGAGCTCAGCAAAATGGCCGTGCACAGAGGAGCAGCGCTGGTTTTGCCCCACCGGCCGCCGTCACGTGGCTGAGCTGGCCCTGGGGCTGGTGGTCGAGCTGGCCCCTTCCTCACCAGCCCTGCACCCACCACACTGCCCACACTGGGCCCCTGCACCCGCTCCTGGCACTCCGGGGCGTGCTGGCCTGGCCGGGGGATGTTGAGCATTAAACAAAAGAGCCTCCCAGCTCTTGGCTGCCGCTCCGGCTTTGTTTTGATTGAGAGGTTGTTCAGCAGGAGGAGGGAGGGGTTTTTTTTTTTTTCCTTCTCTTCTGACGAGCGTCCAGATGCGACGCTGCTGCAGACAAGGGAAAGGCAAACAGAAGCCGCTGGAGACTCGGCTCTTCTGAAAAGCCTCTCTGGGTCACGTGTGCTGCGGTTTTGGGCAGCCAGGAGGGTGGATTCATCCGTGTCCCTCTGTGGGAGAGGGGGTGGAAGCCACCGGTGCATTTTTTTTCCTGAACTTCTCCCAAGACACAGTGTAGTGATGCCCTGTGCATGCTCAGAGCAGACATCCCTGCTGTGGGTGACCTGATAGAGAGGGGCTCTTGTAAGATGGGGGACACTGCAGTGTGTTCACACCAAAACTGGTGGTTCCGTGGGAGGACAGCGTGGCAGCAGAGAGAGTGCTCGGCATCAGGTGGCCATGGAGGCAGTGGGGTGGTGACCCCACACCAGTGGCAGCTGCCGAAAAAGAAATACACCCAAACAATGCTGTGCACTATCCCTGCTGCTGCTGGCTTACTCAGCAGTTTGCAGGGTGGCTTTGGTGTCAGCTTTGCGGACCTTCATGCCCTAATCCAGGGGTGCAGACCTGCGTGGTGTCTCCAGTGCTGGTCCTACAGCCTCAGTGGGATGTGGGATGGACCCCCAGGTGCCAGATGTCCTGCAGCATTAATCCTTTACCTGGAGTGAAAGCGTGGTTGCCTTTTTTTAGCCATTTTTCTATTTTTGGGGGGAGGGATGAAGCTTGGTTGTGGGTGCAGCAGCAAGGATTGGGGTGAGGGATTTCTGTGAGACTCCAGCTTGAAGAGGTGAGATCTCCCAGTCCCTCTGCTGGGTCCAAGCCCAACAGGAGATGGCCATAGACTGTCTTGGGAACATTTCTTGATGTGGGGGAGAACCAGGATGAGATGCGGGCTGGTCCCAGCCTTGTGCTTTGACAATGTGCTTGGGATTTTGACTGGTGTGGGGTTCCTTGTCTTGGGGCCAGAATTTGGGTGGAGCAACTCCCAGTAGAGCTGTTTTGGTGAAAACAATTGTTGCTTTACAGACCCTCCAAAGCTGGCTTTGGAGCTGGTGTTCACCCTGTGCTTCATTTTCCCCGGGGATCTTTAGGGCGTGTGGGAAGCCCAGTGCTTGGGTAGGGACCTGCTCATGCCCGAAACCCTGGGGAGAAGTTGTTTCCCAGCCCTTGCTCTGCAGGGCTTGTCTCTTTCCGGGGAATTGGCAGCTCAGGGAGGTGGCAGGGGCGTGCAGGCAGCTACCGGCTCCTGCCTGATCTGCTCGCTGTGGTTCTTTTTCTCCAGCCATGCTGGAATCGGCCGCCTCCAGAGCTGCTGACAGGGCTGTGTTGGGAGTCCTTGGGAATGACACCACTCGTTTCCTTATCGTCCCCAGCCCCGCCGCCCGGAGCCTTCTGCTCTAGGAACAAGGCAAGAAGGGGGCATGCAGCCAACATGTGTCAAGAGCTACAAAGGAGGAAATTGGCCTCGTTCACTTCAAACCATGGGGTTAGTGCTGGAGTTTTGGCTCCTGCTGAGAGGTTATTTATATGTGGGCTTTTTTTTATAACCACTGGATGTAGCAGGCTGGGAGTTCCAGCTGATCCCACCTCTGAAGGCTTTACAAAGGGAAAATTGCATCTCTCCCTGGTTGCTTTCCCAGATGGCAGTATTAGGAAGGACTAAAGGGCTGAGTTAGCTTTGATGCCCGACCCATCAGCATTGCTGTATCCCAGTGAGCTGCCTGTCATGCTGAAACATGGCCTGATCTCTGCCAGAACGGGCAGCAGGACATGTGGCTCCCTGTCAAGGACATGGTGGTAGGAAATGGAGCAGCGCTGGGAAAGAAGAGGAAAAACCTCGCCACTCCTGAAGTGTGAGAGTGGAATGACACCGTGGTAACGAGGGGGCTGATAGAGGGGGGACAGAGGAGGAACAGCCCCTTCTCCGCTTCCTTGGTGCAAGCGACCTGCGAATCGGCTCCCCCAGTGCTTTGATGAGAGATTTTGATGGGAAGGCTGACGGGTGATTGATCCTGCTGATTCATGGGCCTGATTCCTCCCCTGAGAGCAACGGGAACTGCTGGAGATGGGTCAGATTTTGAGGCTAACGGGCTCTGGTAGACTCTGTGGTGTTTTTTGCTTTGCTTCCAGGCTGGCTGTAGCTGCTCATTAGCCTAATGACCCCAGTTACCCAGCACCATTTATCTGCCGAGGGAGATTTCTTTAAAGGAAGATTTTTGCCTCTGGAGTGCTGTGCGACCCTGAAAGCTTCAAAACTCTGCGAGCTGCTCCTGAAGCCCTGCCGGGGAGCTGATGCAGGGGGAGTGTGCCAGGAATAACCCGCTAATGAGCAAAGCTGCTCCTCCACCCGGCAGCCAGGGAGGCCACGGGAAAGGGCTGCAGAGCACAGGCTGCCTGCTTTTCCCCTCCTATGCTTTTAAAGGCTGCTTGGTTGGGGATTCACTGCCTTTTCCCTGTTTTCTGCAGGCACGACATCCTCTGTGCCACTGCTTTCACAGTGCTGCATTGCTCTGCTGCTACTCTCGAGGCTGCTTTGGTCTGGAGCTGTGAAATCCATCTTCCCTGTGAATCCTCGTGTGCAGGCAACCCTGGAGATGTGTTGGGCAAGAGGGCACTTAAATCCCCAGAGCTGAAGGTGGGCAGGAGAAAAAGCAGTGGTGATTGCTGTGGACTTTCTGGGGTGGTTTTGTGACGTTCCTACCTCGTGGTGATCAGTGCCTGGAGCTCAAGCACTCAGTGGGTGCAAGAGGAGCCACCCCAGGGCTCAGAGCTGTTGAGCAGCAGCTGGGAGAGCAGCCCAGGGCTGGGAAGCAACTGCCGGGCTCCGGAATGATTTAAAGCCACCAGCAGCCTGACGATATGTTGTATTTGGTGACAACATCTGCTCGAGATATTCCTGTCCCTGTTACTCATTCCTGCCCACGGACCAGATCAGGGAGCTGATCTGATGTAAATAAACGTGCTCAGGGTTTTCTGGGGTGAGCTCAGGCTGTGGGCTGGCAGGGACGGGTGAGCTGGGATGGATGGGGCATGGACAGCCATGATGGCACTGGGGCTGGAGATGGGGGCATGGCAGTGATGGTGGCACCTGGGGTGGGGGTGGGGGCACAGCAGTTGTAGTGGCACCTGGGGCTGGAGATGGGGGCTTTGCTGGGACCATGCTGTGGTATAAAGGTTTTAGGGTCTCACTGGCCTCTCACAGGGCTCACAGTGGTTTTGATGAGCTCTGCTCAATCCAGGAGAGCACATGGTGCCTGTGCTCCCATCCTTCCTCCTCCTGTGCTCCCAGCCTTGCCAGCTGAATGGTGCTGGCTCCATCCCAGTGTTCTGTGGGCAGGATAAATCCCTGTGCAGGAAGATGCTACCACAGAGCTTTTGTACGGTGTGGTGATGGCATGTACTCATATCTGCTGACTTTTCCTGTCCTTGACACTGAAGTGGCTTTAAAACTTGGTATCTAGATTTATTTTAAGATACTGTCTGGCCCTCATTCTCTTGGGGTGTCTTGGAATGTGTTGTGATGAATAGTGTGGAGAGCATGCCTGCTCTGCAGCCTGAGCTGGAATTCTGGTTGGGATGTGGAGGTCACCATGTTTTATGTCTTGTTGAGGGGATGAGGTGTGATAAAGCTCAAAAGTGGATTTTGTCTGGTGCTGAGGGAGTAAGAGCACCC
This sequence comes from Corvus cornix cornix, assembly GCF_000738735.6. NCBI lineage: Eukaryota > Metazoa > Chordata > Aves > Passeriformes > Corvidae > Corvus > Corvus cornix. The sequence goes on from NC_046340.1 coordinate 20,081,332, forward strand.
CCTGGGCTGCCCTCCCTTAATGCAGATGCAGGAGCCTGCGTGTCTCAATTTCCCCTGTCCATTGCAGGGATTGGTTTCTCCTCTTAGGCTTGAGCATGGGGTTTGCCGGGGGAGCACGAGGGTGCTCTGGGTAGAGAAGGCATCGGTGAAGCTACAGATCCTGTGGTTGTGGTGCTGTGTTCTTGGTTTTTTTCCCAAGCCAGAAAGTAGTTTCATTCCAGGAAGCTTGCTCACTCCCCCAATTAGCCATGGAAATGCAGCGTTGTGATATTTTCCCCAGGTATTATGCAAATGAACGCTGTTCCCAGACTTCCCCCTGCTCGCTCCCCCACCCCTCCCTCCACTCGTCGGGGTGCAGGTACGCTGCCTCCCGTGCTGGGAATGGCCTTCTCATCTGTTCAACAGATGGCTGTGCCATGTTCAGAGTGAACTGCGTGCCGTGTGGCTGGTGGTCGCCATCCTAGGATCAGCCCTCAGAAAAGGGACCCTGGAGCTGGGTCTTGGTCCTGTGTTCGAGCTAGGCTGGAGGAGGGAGAGCTGCACCCATCCAGTGGGTCCTATGTGGGTAGTGGCAAGTAGAGTCTTGGGGTGTATTGTCTGAAAGGGGAGGCCATCCCAAAAATCATCGGTACCACTGCAGCTGGGATGCTCCATCACCATTGTGGTGCAGCAGAGAGGCTGCTGTGTCCGTGTGGTCCCACACCAGACACGGTGCACGCCGAGAGCCATGGCTACTGTGACTGCACCAGCTCCAAGCAAGTATTTCCAGCTGGTGCTGCCCTGCCAGCTTGGGATGCTGACCTGCCTTCCCCACAGGACACCAAGCCCCAGGTCTGCACTTCTGTGTCCCTCTGACCCACCGTGGTGTAAAGAATGGATGCCCCTTTGCGAGGAGAAGGGAACAAAGAAAGGGTTCACTGAAAGGGTGGCAAGGCATTGGAACAGGCTGCCCAAGGAAGTGGTGGAATCACCATCCCTGGAAGTGTTTGAAAAGTGTGTGGATGTGGCACTTGGAGTATGGTGGTGACCGTGGTGGTGCTGGGTTAATGGCTGGACTAGAGGTCCAGCCATTGGAGGTCTTCTTCAGCCTTTATGAGCCTATGAAAGCTGGAGCTGAGTTCCGGGAATCGAATGGCTAAGAGGGGCTTGAAAGAACAGCAGAGCGCTGGGTCTGGGCTCCATGTGCTCAGGGGCCAGGGGAAATTCCTTCCAAGGCTGAAAGGGGAGGATGGCTGGGCACCAGGCAGCTCTTTGAGGTGGTGACAAAGTCATCAAGCAGAGCTGGCCCGTGCTGGTGAAGCCTCTCCTGCCTGGGCACAGGTGGGAGCAGTGGATCTGTGGGGTACCTTGTACACAGAGCGAAGTTTCAGCATTTCCAGGGTTGTTTGCTGTTCTGTGGCTTGGAGGGGAGGAAGGTGACTGTGTCTGTATATCACGGACCTGGTTTGCTGACAGGAAGGTTTCTTTCTTTGCTCAGCATTAACATTTCAAGATGCAGGAACTCTCTGGGTATTAGTGTTTTATGGTCTCACAGGCTGGCTATTAATGCTCTGCTTTGTGGGTAGGGTGAGGGAGCTGGAGGGGCTGGGTGGTGAATGTCCCTTTGAAGGAAACCAGCCTTTTGGTCAAACCCCTACAGCCAGGAGCAGAGCTGCCCTGGCCTGGGGGAAGAGTTGAAGCCCCTTGGGAGTGGGGAGAGCAGGTGGTTCAGCTCTCGGGCTGGGTCTGGATCTTGATCTTGCATCCAAAAAGACAAAGTTGCATGTGAAGCCACGCCCAAATGTGACCAAATGTGCCGTGGCTTTGCCACATCCCTGCCAGGCTTGTGGAGGAGCCACCTTCCAGGAAAAGGCCCTGCTTTATAGGGGCTTACAGCCTGTGCTCCTCCCTGCTGCTTCCTCCAGACCTAGAAAACAGGAGCTGTTGGTGTTCCCTGTGACAGATCCCTCAATGGCAGCTTGGACCAGCGTGTGTCCTGTCCTCATGGTCTCTCAGTAGGGTCGGTGTTTCCCTGTTCCCCCAGGGGCCATGAGGAGGTTCATGGCATTAAAAACTGGAAGTGTTGGGATTTCCAGGCTGTGTACTCATCAGTAAGGCCTTGGCTCTGGCAGGAGCAGCTCCCTGTGTAGCGCCCTGCAAAGGAGGAAGACACAGCAGATAGGGCAGCAGCACATCTGGTTCTGGTTTTTCTTGTATGAACAGAGGCTGTTTTGGGGTTCCCTTGCATTACCCCTGTACAGTGCTCTTGGTGCGCTTGAGCCCCGGGACCAAATTCATGTGCCTTCCTGCAGGGAAGGGGCTCTCCTCAGCTATTCTTGGCTGGGAGGGCAGGAGCCATCTTGGTGGTGTCCCGATGGCCTCCAGCCTTCGGCCGCAGGAATGAGAGTGACTAGACTTGCAGGTGCCTGTTGTTTCTGGGCAAGAAACCAAAGGCCACCAAAGCAGCCAGAATTTTCTGGGCAAAGAGGGGATCCAGTTTGGTGCAGATCCCAAGCCGGTAGCACAAGGAGCCTGTGGTGAGAGGTTACCTTCTCTTTTGAAGCCACCATCATGAACCAGAGCATGTTGAGTGGGGGTGAGAGACTGGGGTTTTGGTAAATTGGATGTTTCTGGGCATGGAGACGTGTTACTTACAGTGCAGTGCTTTGCTCCTTCCCCACTGCTCCACTGTTGTGTGTTGTCCAAAAGCCTTTGGGAATGTTCCTCCCTGGTAGACGTGTTTCAAACATGACACTGAAGCAGGTGAGGTGCCTCGGCAGCCCCTGTCGGCTGAGCAATCCCAGCCTCCTGCCAGTGAACGTGGCCATTAAAACCCAGTCTCCGCTGGGAGCTGATGGTCTGATACGAGAGATGGGAAGAGCATTGCTTTCAATTTCCCACTGATCCGAATGAGCTGGTGTGGGAGACTCGGATGGCCTGGCTGAGTTGGGGGCTGTTAGCTCCAGCACTCAGAGCTGCTCTCAGGTCTGCATTGCTTCTCAGTTCTAGGAAATGGAATAAAGAGAAAACCACTTAGGAGGATTTTAATCAGAACTTGGCAGGAGAACTTAAGGAAACCCAAGAAATGTTCTGACAGCCGCATTCACGCAGGGATTGCCAGTGAATGGAAAGGGCAAAGGCAGGGCCTTGGCTCGGGTGGGTTGGGTTTCTTCTGGCTTGTTTAAATGGGATGCCATTAGCATTCCTGCCCTCCCTGGCTGGGAGGGGAGGGGGGGAAATAAGCCTTCTTCGATATGCTGGAGACTTGTCAGCTGGAAATGAGGCTGAGTCCCCTGGGAGTAGATGATGAAAGTCATCCCAGACCTGCTGGAGATGGCCAGCATGGCTCAGGAGGAGGAGGTTGCGTAATTTTTACTAATAGTGGCCTTGGAGTTTGGGACTGTCTTGTCGTATGGTTGGATTTCTTCAAGAGGTTGATCTTGGCAGGCCGGAGAGGTGGGTCTGTGGGAATCTCATGAAGTTCAGCAAGGTCCTTGTGCCGGGGCCATGCCTAGCACAAACACAGACTGGGTGGAGAACAGATTGAGCACAGCCCCAGGGGAAGGACCTGGGGGTGCTGGTGGCTGACAAATCGGATGTGACCTGGCAGTGTCTGCTTGCAGCCCAGAAAGCCAACCTGGGCTGCATCCAGAGGAGTGGAGCTGGCAAGTGGAGGGAGGGGACTCTGCCCCACTCAGGTGCAGAGCTGCCTCCAGTCTGAGGGTCCAACATCAGAAGCTGCTGGAGAGAGTCCAGAGAATACCATGGAGATGCTATGAGACTTGGAGTGCCTCTGCTCTGGAGCCAGGCTGGGAGAGCTGGAGGTGTGCACCTGGACTAGAGAAGGCTCCAGGGAGGCCTCAGAGCCCCTTCCAGTGCCTAAAGGGGCTCCAGGAGAGCTGGAGAGGGACTGGGGACAAGGGCCTGGAGTACGAGGACAGGGGGAAATGCCTTCCCACTGCCAGAGGGCAGGGATAGGTGGGATATTGGGAAGGAATTGTTTCCTGTGAGGATGGTGAGGCCCCGGCACAGGTTGCCCAGAGAAGCTGTGGCTGCATCGTCCCTGGAAGTGTTCCAGGCCAGGTTGTATGGGGATTGGAGGAACTTGGTGTAGTGGGAGGTGTCCCAGTCCATGGCAGGGGACTGGAATGAGATGAGTTTGAAGATCCCTTCCAACCCAAAGTGTTCACTGGTTCAGTGGTGCTGAGTTGTTGTTGGTGAGTACTGTTGGGAGTGAGAAATGCTGCCCTGAGTTTCAAAGCCCTTGTAGATGATGTCTGGTTTCAAACTAAGACGTGTGAGGAGTGGACAAACCTGTTGCTGTGATGGGAGATTTCATCAGCTTTCCACATCCTCACTTAGAGCTGATGGCGAGTTTCTCATAACATCTTCTTAGCTCAAGTTTCTTGGCTCGGCTGTAACTCCTTTTGTAAATTGTTATTTTGGAAAATTTGATTAAAAATCCATGGAGTGGTATGAGGAGCTTGACCATTTAGGGGTAGGAGAGCTGCAAGAGCAGTTCTTGCGTGTGTGTCCTGCAGCTGGGTAACCCAAACCAGCTTTTGTTTTCCGATTCCTGGGGAGGGGAGCATGTAGTTCTGGTTTATGAGTGCAGGCCTGGCATTGCTGAGCAGAAACCCCCCCAAGTTGTGTTTATTTGTAAAGGGCTCTTCAAGACTGCGTTGTACCACAGCTTTTTGTTTTATTGATATTCCAACATCTGGACGGTTTCCTAAACGTGCTTTCATCCAAGGAGAGATTAAGGGAGTGGGAACTGTTCTGATAAAGCTGCCAAAAATAATCTTTGCTTGAGACTAAGTACCGCTCTCGGGACTTTGTCTTGTAAAACAATTTGTGGGTGAGCATGAAGAACCATCCTAGGAAGCCCCAAATGCTCCAGATGGTCGTTCCTGCTGGGGGATTGGAGGACTATAAATTCTCCAGAAGAGTGTTTGAATTTGTCGCGTGCTGCCTGAGGTGATCTAATAGCAGTCAGGGAAGTTTCAGGAGTTTGTGGCTGAGGTGACTGAATCCCTGAGAGGAGGGATCTGCATGCAACATGGTTGGATTGACGGGTGCACTGCTGATGCACATCCATCTTCCTCACACCCCACAGTGGATTGCTCATGGATGGGTTGTCGTCTCCTGTGACGAGCTGATGTAATGAGGGTGATAGCTGGTGTAGTGTTACAGTGCAGTAAAAAGCTGTAAGTATACTTCCTTAGTGTAGCTTTAGGTGTTGAGGATGTGATGGTGGCAGTGGGATACAGATGATCCGTGAGGTTTTGTATGAAGATCCATCTGAAAGTAGGTTGGTGCCGCATTGGAGTTGTTTGGCTGTCAGCACCTGGGAGGTGCTGAGCTCAGCGGAGCACAGCAGCCTTAATGCTGCCCCCTTTGTCATCCTCCTTCTGGCAGTGTTTTTGCTAAAAATCACGTCCGTATGCTGTGACTTTGTTTGACAACTTGTGCAGTGACAGGGAGCTGAACTTCTTCCTTGACGAGATGTGTAGGTATACACGGCATGTGCTCTCCAAACTTGCATGGCCCTGAAGCAAAATATGGTTTGGATGCCATCTGCTTCCTGAGGGGCAGAATCAGAGCTGCTGCAGGAAGCTTAACACGCTTCTGTGGGATGTGTGTTGCCCCATGCCTCTCCCAAAGGACCTGGGATTGGCTACTCTGGGTCAGTTCAGTTAATTCACAATTAACGAGGTGCTATTTAAAGCACGCATGCTCATAGGAGGACTTTCTCTGAGGCTCTTGGCTAGTGGCTCGTGTATCCCACCTGGGAATCACACCATGGCCCTGTGAGCAGAGGATTGAAATTAAAACCCATTGAGTATCCTGAGTCGGAAGGGACCCACAAGGATCATCAAGTCCAACTCCTGGTAGGTTTGACTCCATAAACAGTTATGATAATAACTTGGAGGAGGTTGTGTTGGTAGGACAGAGTCTTCCTACTCAGGGGTTTCTCGTGGCTCTAGAAACAGGAACTCTGGAAAGCACCATCAGAAAGCATCGCCAGAAACCACCTTGGTGGCTCTGCCTGCAGAGCTCCTCAGATTCCCAGGATGGCTGAACGCATCCGTGCTGGCTGGGAGCTGTTCTGGCTCCTGCCTGGGGTCATAGGGCAGCCTGGGGGCCTGGCTCTGGAGACTCACTGGAGAACTCCAGCTGGCTTGTGACCCAACAAGGCTGAAAGCAGCCGCTCTTCCATCTGGGCCAAGAATTAGTAGGGGTTTAATCATCCTGTCCTGGCATTAGGCTGGAATGTTCTTCCAGTGTCAGATTTACTGCTGTTGGCCCCCAGATGCCCAGTGCAGCTTCTTCAGCTGGCGTGTTCCCAGTGGGGCAAACCCTGCTTGGTTTTATGGGACCAAAGCTAACATCTCAGCGTAGTTGGACTTTTTTAGTATCATTTGAATGTCCAACAGGTGCAGGTCTTCAGCTTGTTTCTTGTGTTGAGGTGATTGTACCGTGAAGGTTTTGGTCTTCTCTCTTACTCAGATCCTCTCTGCAGAGGGGAAAGGAGTCTTTTATCTGGGTATATTTTTTGCGGCCAGGGCTCCACATTTCTTCATGAGCCGTGTGTAGCCTGGTAGTGTTTTGGTGGGAAGAAACTAATGGCTGAAGCAGCTGCCTGGGCTTCAGAGGAGATGGTTTGGGGGGAGTGGGGATGAATGGGGGGGACTGCCTTGGGCTTGTGACTAGATCTGAAGTTTCATCCCTGAATCACTGCGGGGTGTGGGACATTGGCATGTGGATGTGAGTGTGCTACCTGGGGAAGATGGAAGGTGTCCCTGCCCATGGCAGGGGTTTGGAACTGGATAAGCTTTAAGGTCCCCAACAACCCAAACTTTTTTGTGGTTCTGTAAGCTAAGTTTGGCTCTGGAAGGTGATAGTTTCAGATCAGTGATGTCCTTCTCTGCAGGTCTTTGGCCCAAAATTGCCTGCCTTCTTGTTGCTGACAGCTTCAGTGCCTCTGCCATTCCCTTCTGATATCCTGGTGGGAGAAGCAAGAAAGCTGGAGGAGCCAGGTTTGGTTCCATCTTAGTGTTTCATAGACTCAGAGGCTGGTTTGGGTTGGAAGGGACTTTCAAACTCACCTCATTCCACCCTGTTCCATGGGCTGGGACACCTTGTACTAGACCAGATTGCTCCAAGCCATGGCCAGCCTGACCTCAGATGGGGCAGACACAACTTCTCTGGGCAATCTTCACCTGGGCAAAATGTGTTTTCTTCCGTGTCCTTTGAGAGTCTGGCTCTCCTGGATGACAGGCTGGGATGTGAGGTCCTGCTGTCCAGGAGAAGATGATGGCCGTGGTCTTCCTTATTACTGGCTCCTGCTTGGAGAAGGGAGCAGAATACATGTCGATGGGAGGCAGGACTCGGGAATTGTTCTACTGTGGGATCTCTCATCTTGCCATTGTCCTGAACCACTTTCAGCCCAGCCACGTTTCAGGACCAAGCTTTCTGGACACAGCTGATGTTTGGAGATGATCTCTTGGAAGATGGGAGATCTCAGAGGAGAGCTTCCTCAGGTTTGTGTTCAGCCTAAACGTGGGCACAGGAACCTTCCTGCCTCCTTGTGCAGTCATCGGAGCTTTGCTGCTCCCCAGGAGGTGTCCTGCCTGCTCCTGGCCACCCCTTCCCACATCGACGCTCAAGGGTTTGTGCAGCCATGTGGGGAATTGGGTCAGGGACATGATCCAATTAAAAGCTGTGCTGAGCGACATCGAAAGCAGGTTTTAACCAGGCAGTTTCCCGACAGTCCACAAATGCCTGTGTTGGGAAAAGAGGGCTTTGGGCTGCAGCAGGAATAAGCAGCCAAGGATGGATTGTGGTGGGATGGTTTCTTCGGGTGGTGATGCTGGTCCATGAAGGCTTGCTGTGTTGGTAGGCAACAGTAGGGACAATGAACCCGACTCCCACTTGGATTCTGGCTGGTGAGTCTTTGTTTTCTTCCCAGAGAGCCCAATCTCGCTCCCTTGCATCTGTTTCATGGCTGCCATCGCTCATGGAGGGCCTCTCATCAGGCGTTTCTCAGGCTCCTTCTCTCCAAGGGTGCAGCCAAGGGCTGTGGTCGCAGGGGAGGACTGGAATTGCACCGCACCCATGCCCATCCTCACTGCCTGGGCGAGGGGGGGTTGCCTTCAGTAATCCTGACTAATCCTTTAATCTGTATCAACACTGATAGGTATTAAAGCAGCAGATAAGGTTCAGACCATGGCTTGGAGCTCAGCGATATCCCCACCCTCTTCCAGCTAAATCTGGGCTGATTGTGCTTTCTCTTAAGGGGACCGTGCTTGTTTGCCAAGCAGCTGCATTGCGTTGAGAGGGTGGATTAGCTGTTCCCAGCTGGAACATGCCCTTGTTGCTGGGCTCCATCTTGCCAGACAAGTCCATTGATCTGTCTGTGTGTGTTCCTGGTGACCAGCATCCCGTGCTTGCAGGAGCAAACCCCTCCAGGTTAGCGTTCCTCTGCCAGTCTGCAGCAGATCTGTAGCCTCCTGCTTTTTATCTGTGTTATTCACCTGGATATAATCCTGATTCAGCTGTAGACACTTCACAGAGTTCTTAGGCAACAACACGAAGCTTTTGGTGCGGCAACCAGTGCTGCGGATCTGCGGTTCCTTGCTACCTGCGGCTCACAGCAGGATTTCCCTCCTGCCCCACCTCCAGAGCAGGACTCCCACCACCACGTCCTTTCACTCCAGGCCTTCCACACTCTTCTTTTTGGGTGCCTTTCCTCATGGCTGAGGTCTGCAATGTTCTCCCTTGTACGGCTTCAGGGCACCTCCGGTTACCCCAATGATCCAGCACTGTGAAAGGTGGGACTCCAGAGCTGGCTGTCCCATGTTTGGTGGGCAGCAAACCAAGGTTGTTAATGCTGGGAAGAGCTGCTCCTGGTCGAGTTCACTGTGCAAAACAAACTGTCCCTGTTGTTTATGCTGTCGTAGGCTCGTCCGCCCTTTCCCTGTCCTCTTCCAGCTTCTCCCCATGCTCATGGGATTGCTCCAAGTTTGCCACTGGTTCCTTCATCAGCAAAGCCATGGTTAATCCTTCCCATAAATCCTTTAAGCTGTCAGCAAACAACCCCCTTCTTAAAATTCTAGCACGCAAGTTCGGCTGGGATGGAGCCTGGCTCACAACCCCAAGGTTTCATTTTTGTTCCCAGATTATCACCTCCTGGTCCTTCCTGGTCCCAGTTCTGGATGGCGCTGCAGGCTCCCCGCCATGGCTGTGGAGCAGTGGATGGCTCACGCTCGCATGTGGCCTTCTGTGATATATCTGAGGTGTAAAAACATTCAGGTTCTGGATTACCTAATGAGGGGTTCCAGGTGTGTCAGGTGGTTTGAAGTCACAGGTGAGAATTTGTTCCTTAGATTCCATGTGGATGAGGTCTCACCTCCCTGAAGAGCCACCTGTCCTGTGGGGACAGAGTGTGTTGGCCCTGTTTCTTGTCTACATGAGCTGGGCATGCAGCTGATGGGGCAAAAATGGGCTAAATAATGAGAGTAAAGCTTTCTTGTGGTCATGCTCGCCTGTCTGCACCTAAATTCTCACATCTTTGCTGTTTTGCTCTCAGCCATGACCGTTTGGCTCTTTCAGGCTTGCTTATTCCTGTAAGAGCACAAGGTTGGGTCACTGTTTTGGGCTGTATTTTCATTGGTGATTAGGTTAGGAGCTTCAAGTGTTGTACATCATCTTTTGGAGGATCTCTGACTATCCCTTGCTTCGAAAGTTGACATCCTCCAAGGCATTTGGCAGAATCCAAGAGAACAAAAAATTGGTTTCTCAAGGTCTCAACCCACATCTTGAGTTTCTCTCCTGTGAAATTTGGTTTCTCCCTTAAAACTCCTGATGAAATACACTTTGGAATTTATGGGATTCTCATTACAGGACTGACATACAAGAACCACAAACCTTTTTCCACTGTTGATCCCAGAGGGAGGAAAGGCTCTGAGACTCCCCAAGGAATATTGAATGGCATCTTGCTGCTGAGTGGCTGCATCTGGGGATTACTCACTAGAACAGAAGGAAGGGGAAAAAAAGGTTAATGCAGTGTTGGCAGACGGCAGCTCCAGAAGCTCGTGTCCTTCAGGCTGCCGTGATTCAGCTCGGTGACTTGAGTGCAGGTGGTTCTCAGCTTATCCCTCAGGTCTGCCAGAGGAAAAGGGATTTGGAGGAAATACCATATTAAATCTAAATTTCTGAAAAATTGATTTCTTAAAATTGATTTTTTTGAAGAAAAGTGCATTTGTCAGCAGGGGCTAATCGTAAAAGGCACGTGGCTTGTGCTCGCGGCCCTGTGAGCACCCTCTTTGCACAGGCTGTTTTCCTGCTTTCCTAGCTCTGCACCAGCGTCAGGATTCAAGGAGCAGCCAGCTCTATCCCGACGCCTGTAGCACCACGAAAACCCTAGGGCCAAATTTGGGGTGAGTCGAGGTGGGAGAACACCCACGGGCAGATGCCAGGCAGCTGCAGAGCTGCTCCCATGAGCGCTGCTCCTGCTGCCAGCTGCCATCGCACTTTCCAGGAGCTCCGGGGAGGATCAGCCTCCAGGCATTACATGCTTTCTTGCAGGCTGCTGTGCTTGCTCACCTACCACCGGCAAGCACAGGCTTGAACAAAAGCCGGTCGCCTGGATCTACAGGGTTTTATTTATTATTTTTTTTTGCAAACAAGCTGGGTGATCTGGGCTCGGCTGTTGGCGCTGCATCCTGCAGCATATGACAGATAATCGGCCTGGCTGCTGGCCCGCGGAGGAGGCGAGGCTCCCATCGATGTGTGACCTGGGAAGTCACGTCAGCTCCATAAATCACTGCCTGCTGCTGCTGCCGGTGCCTCGCGCCGCTCTTCAGCTTCTTGGCAAATTCGATATCCGCAGCGAGGCTCCGGATGGCTCCTCGCCGCTGGGCGAGCGTGCCATCAGCGCCTGTGCGGGGCGAGGAGACAGGGCAGGCTTCTGTCCAGTTCCCTTGCCCCTTTTATTGTCATTCCTCAGCCAGAGAAAGTAACTTGGATAAACTGCTGTCTTGCCCTTCTAGCCTTGTGCTGGGGAGCACAGCTCCTTATGGACATCAGGACTCCTGCCTAATCCTACTGATGATAGCCTGAGTCTTTAAAAGCCAAGGTTTGGTGATAAAGGGTGGGTTTTCTGGGTTTTAAGTAGTTATCTGGCGCTCAGTCATGGCGTGGATCAGGATTCTACTTCATGATGGTTAAACTTACCCAGGTCTCCACTGTTCTGCTGTGCTCATTCCCAGACTGTCCTGGGAGCAGCCACGTGTGGGGAACAGAGTCTGCACTGCTGAGCCTTTTTCTGGAAGCAGTGAAATCACCCTTTGGGGGTGCCAAACGGGCCATTCCTGGAGGTATCCTCAGAGAGAAGTCACTGCTGCCAGCACCCTGCTCCAGCCGGCAGCTTTCTGGCATGGAGCGCCTCATGCCTCTCCTCTAAGCACACGTGAATTCACGAGTCCAGCTCCTTGGACTTTGGAGGTTTACTCCTGAGCAGGAGGAGGACTTGGGATCTGGCCAAGGGCTTTGTTGGATCCATGCTTGGGATTATCACTACTGAGTTTTGGGGTGCTTGAGATTGTAGGGAGCAGGGGGGATGAATCCCCTAATCTCAGCATAGACTTGTTAATGATCCAAAAGCTATTTTCCATTGTGGGTGAAGTGCCCAGAGTGTGCTCGGAGGGAGCACAGCCAGGCCCTGAGCCTTTTGAGCGCTGGTCGTCCTGGCACTTGCTAAACAGAGCAAAAACTTCCTGTAGTGTGTTACTCCAACAGCGGGAGCAGAGGCGAGCAGAGCTGCCAGGGGAGGCTGCCTCTGCTGGGTTTTGCCATCCCAGAGCGGGCTGGGTTGCCAGCGGGACAAAGAGTAGGGTTAGGTGAGACTGCTGCAAGCCATTGGTGGACTATTCCCATGCATGCTTTCCTCATTTGTCTGCCTTCCTTTCAGAGCCAAGTTTTCCAGCTGGGGATCAGGCCAGCATCTCCTTGATTTCCCCTTCCGGGAAGGTTTTTTATCCACCTTTTGGTGCTCCTGTGTTCAGGCTTTTTCTTAAGCTCTGCTTCCCATGCCTAAAGATGCGGCAAAGGTGGTCATGGATCCTGGCGCTTGGTTTACTGCTTTTTGACAGCAATGCTTTCCTGGCATCCCAGCGCCTCCCCTTTCCAGGTTGTGTTTGGGGAGCTGCGATCTCCGGGATTAAGCGTGGAGGCTTTGCAGGGTGACAGCTCCCAGGAACGAGTGTCTCTCTCCTGCTGCAGTTGTTGGGACAGGCAGGGGCAGTGATGGGGCCTGGGCTGTGCTTTGGGTGGGAGCGGCAGTGCTGTTGCAGACCAGAGCTCCAGGGTGGTGGTGCAAGGCTCTGTCTCCAGTCCCTATTTGCCCTCGGCATGGGCGCTTGCCTGGCTTGTGGCTCTTGGGAAGCATGTGGAAGGGTTTGTGGGTCTGGAGGGGTTGGAGATCTCTGTTTGGGGCTGAGCTGACTGGTTAAGGGACTTCAGGGCTTAAAGCACAAAACAAGGCATGGTAGTGATCTGGGTACAGCACAAGAGATGCTCCAGGAGTGGGATGCAGCCAGTGAGGCCGCTGCAGCTGTAAATGGTGCCCCTCTGCTTAGGGAAGGAGTAAATGGTTTCCTTTGCTTGCTGCACCCCTTTCTCTCTCCCAGTGCCTCGTTCCTCCTCCTCTTCCTCCCTGCCATTAATTGCTTAGGGTTTGCTGATGCAATTAAAACAAGATGTGTCTGCAGCCACGGCGCTTGCCTCTGTTCTCCAAGGTATTCCTCTGCCTGCGTGCGAGGAGGTGGGAGCTGCTGGCTCAGGAAAGGGCAGGTCTCCACGTTGGCTGGCTCATGCCCATAGCGATGGTCCCCAGAGAGGGGAAGTGGCTGAGCCAGGGCTGTCACAGGGCTGTATCTCCCAGCCTGAGGAGGTGGCTGGCTGACTCCTGGCGCTCCCAAGGTTGCGAACAGGCTGGAGCAGGGGCCGTCTGGCTTCCTGCAGCTGATGTGTAGCAGCGATAGCTGCCAGGCTGAGTTGGCGATGACTGATGGGCAGGACATCTTGCTGGGCTGGGGGTCATTTGCACAGCAACTAAAGCCAGCTGAGCGATGAATTATGGTCTCTGGACTTTCAAGGGAATAGAATGACAGTCATGGACCACGGGAGATGCTCAGCTACAGGAGCAGGACCCTGGCTCAGCAATCTTCGAGGATGGCAGCTGGGGAGGCTGCCAGCGCAGAGGGCGGAGAGGGCACTTGCTCCTCTCTGGGTGGGAAGGGAAGTTGCTGATGTGATTTCTCCCTCTGCCAAGCTGCCTCCCACGTCTCTCCCTGGCTGCACAGCACTGCCCAAGGCAGCGTCCCCGGCGTGACTCCAGCTGTGTGCCAGCTCTGTCTTTGGTCTCTTCACTTGCTCCTCCGGGTTGTCAGTACTCCACCATCACTTACCCTTGGCTTTGGTGTGTCCCCTTGGCTGGTCCCATGCTTATTTGTTACTTATTTGCCTGGCTTGTGTTACTGTATCCAGGAATGTTCTTCAGGTCCCCTTCTTCATCCTGGCTGTCGGTGTTCCTCCATGTGAAGGGAGTGATTTTCAGGCTTTTTGCCAAGTTTTAACTCTTTAGTCCTGTTGAGCCCCTCCCAGCCCCAGGTCCTTTCCTAGTGCCCATGCAGCTTTTCTCAGGCTTTCATCCCTGCCGCCATCAACTTCCTTCTCTGAGGCACTGCCCTTCAAATGCCAGTCAGTGTTTGGTTCTTAGTCTCCATGGCCAAGAAGCATCTCTGGGATCTTCCATATCAGCTGTGCCCCTCTCCTTTCCCAGCAGCCTCTTGGAGGCCCTTGGGAAGCTCTTTGGTTGTCCCCACATGAGCTATGTATGTATATGAGATATGTATGTTTAGGGACGTTGCCATGGTCTCTGCTGTAGAGAAGACCTGGGTGGTGTTCAGACAGGCACCAGTCACCTGCTTTGGCTTGGTAAAAGCCGCCATCAGGTCAGATGTTGGCAGAAATCCCAAATTATGGGAACGGTGAGCAAGGAGGGCTTTTGCTTCCCACACCACTCTAAGCACAGGGGTTACACAAATATCCATCCATCCATCCATCCATCCATCCATCCATCCATCCATCCATCCAATCTTGTCTTCATATGCAGTTTCCTGCCTGCTCCTGGGTGTTGTAGAGCTCCACAAAGCCCTGGTGCTCCCTGGCCAGTGCCTGCTTTCCTAGCCCCAACCTGCAGTCCTGCAGCTCATTAGCACGTCCTGGCCATCCTGGAGCTGCTGGTTGGCACCATGGGAACCTTCCCCCTCTGTCCAAACAATGTCTGGTGTGATTATTATCAATAAAAAGCTGTTGCTCCTTTCCCTCAGGTATGAGCAGGAGTAGATGATGTGTATGGACATGCTGCCTCTGTGTTTTCAGGAGAGATGGTGTGATTAAAGGTCAGATGGGTTTGTTACAGACAGAAGTGCATTTTGGCTGCTTCAAGCTGGAGCAGAGGTATCAAAAGCTGTTGGACAAGCATTGCCGGGGTCCTGGAACTTCCAGAGTAGGCTCTGGAAGACTGTCCCACTGATAATGAGGAATCATCTCTTACAGGGTTCCATTAGATCATGACACTGATCTAGTGGCATTCCTGGGAGGGACTCTGGTATCCTGCTTGTCCTACTTGCCTTGACTAAGTATTTTTGTCGTTCTTTTTTTCTTCTAACTCTCCAGGATCCTAGACTATAAAAAAGAGATACATCACGAACTAAGAATTAAATCCTAAGAAACACTGAGGGACCGTCTTCCCAAAGAACCTGGAAATGTGGAGCTGTGGAGTGGTGGCTTCCCCTGTGCTAAGGACATCCTATTTATGGATGTGACCCCAAACCCTCAGCATTTCTTGGTCAAAATGACTCTTCTGTTGTCCCTTGAAGCCAACTGTTGGGTATGGAAAGCCCGGGCGAGGAGATGTGGAGCTCTCTGATCCCTTCCCACCTCTCGCCAAGGCAGGAGGTGAGGTGGAGGAGGTGGAAACATGCAGCCAGCTGTTGAGCCCAGTGCTGGCTCCTTGTTGACTTTTCTTGCCTTGGAAGAGCTGTCTGCAGCTGGGACCCTCCGCATGCAGGCATGGGGGTGTTTAATGACAACCCTAGGCTAATCCATTGCTGAGCTCATGGCTGCTTTCCCAGGCCAGCTGGGATGCCCAGGATGCAGCATTGGCACTCCCCATTCCTGCCAAGGGCACCCTTTATTTATGCCCCCCTTGCTGGGCATAAAAGCCCTCCAGGCTCTGACTTACAACTCTGTTGTGTCTTTCCAAACAGGACTTGTGTTATCCTCCATGGGCTGCCTGTCTGAGCTGAGACCACCATGGTCCCTCTGGCCCCCAGAGGAAGAGTTGAATTGTAATGGTGTGTGGCCAGGTTCAGGTGTGCGGTGGCCAGCAAACCCCAATACTCGAGCGTGGCATCCTTGGAGATAAAACTCCCTTATTTATTATTATTCCACTCTTCCTCATGCCATTAGGATTTCTCTGCCATAGCTGGCTGGTAATTTGAAGAATCAAAGACATTTCAGCAGGTCAAGAAATTAAATTTATGAACATCTGGGCTTGTTTATGATGGGCCTAACTCCGACAGTATCTTTGCTTTATTTTTGGGATGCCAGCTAAAAATCCAGTGTTGATTGAATATAAACTTGGCCCTGCTTCTCCCCTGATCTGTGTGCCCACCAGCCCCTGGCATCTCATTCTTACATGTCTGTGTGCTGTCTGAGGTGCTGCTGGGTGGAAGGAGGCATAGCGACTGCTGGCATCAGATGGTGTTTTTTCAGTGGTGACTGTTTTCTGTCTCATTTTGCTTTGTTTTGTGGCAAAGGGGAATGATTTCTCATTAGCTGGAATTCAGTGACCCGTGGGTATCCCTGCATGTAGCCTGAGAATCGCAAGGTTAGAGGCTAAAAACCTTCCTGGAGCTTAATTGGGCTAGCAGAAGGCTTCAGCTGTGGGTGGTGTCAGCATCCATCCCTGTCTGGTGGGGGCTGATTTGGATTTCAGATCCAAGCTCTTCCCCTTGCTATGGTCCAGAGGAGCTGATGAAGCAGCTACTTGAAGCTATTTTTCTATTTTTACATGGAGTGCTCTCAAGGAGGAGCATGGCTGCGGGCGGCACAGTCCTGTGATGCGAATAATGAAGCTCCCTCCGCTCCCGGAGGTGTGCTGAAAGCCCCAGTGTGGCTCCACTGCTCCCTGGCTGTAGGTGGCCTGCAGGTGATGAGTTATGGTCTGGCTTGGTTCTGGCTCAGCTCTCTTCTCCCTGGCTGCTCAGCTTCCCTGCAGGGTGCGATCGATCCTCCCCAGCCTTGCTGCTCGACCGCTGGCGGCTGCTGGTCGTCAGCACAAAACCTGCCAGGTGAGACCTTCAGGTATCACAGCCCTGCTGTGTCCAGCAGCCAGACATTGGCTCCCACAGGAGCATCGGCTCTGCCTCCTCCTGGCAAATGTCCCTGCCCACAGTGGGGGCTTGGATCTAGATGAGCTTTAAGATCCCTTTCAACCCAAACCAGTCCGTGATTGTGTGATCAGAGCAGAGGCACCAAGAGGCATTTGAGCCAAAGACAGAAAAACTGCTTTTCAACACTGAGGAATTAAAGTCTGGAGTGAGGGTAGGTGACGGGAGCCTGTGGGTTCATGTGGAAAGCTTGTTCCTCCTTCTCTTGCAGCTCATCTAGAGATTTCACGGCAATATGAGCACGTGTTGTGCTGCTTTGGGGTTAGTGCCCGGGCACTGTTCTGCTCAGGGATAGTGAGGCAGCAGCAGCTTGATTTCAATAATTAATAAAACCTTGGGAATTTGCTTGAAAAACTTCCTATGGCAATTGCTGTGTGTCCTGCAGGCACTGATTCCTGCGTGTTCCCAAGGGGAGCTGATGGACACGGGTGCAAACTTGTTGCTTGAAGGATTGGGGTGAGCCCAGCGTTTATCAGCCAGAATGGGAATACTGGCTTGTGCGATTTTAAAAATAGCATGATTGAAAGAATTTGCTGGAAAACTGGGGTTTGTGGAGTGGGGAGTGATGTAGTCATGGGACGCAGCACATTTGTCATTTCCATGTTAGCATGAGGTTTCCATCTTGTGTGCTGGGACACAGAGGCACATTCCAGACACGAGTCCCCTCTCTGTGGCCACTGGTGTGAGACACATGTGGTGACACCGTCACCCACATCCTCATGCATCATGTGACTGGGCTCATTTCTTGCTCTCTCTTCTCCTGTAACCTCCCCATCAGGCTGTGGAACAGAGCTGGCTTTGTGTCTGGAAAGCACCAGGATCTCTCCTGGCAACTGGAGCAAAACCTACAAAGAAGAGGAGATGAGAGCCAAGTGGGCGGCTTCCTAAACGTGCAGCCTGCGGGGGCTGGGACGTGCACATCATACCAAAGCAGGTTTTTAATATTAAATAGATGGAAGGAAGATGTCTCCTTTTGCCTGAGGGATAAATAGATCTGAAACTCCTCCTAGACTTTGCTGCTTGTTGCATCCGAAATATGTGTGTCTCGCCCTGGAATTGAGCCTCTCCAAGAGCTGCCAATACCTGGCTACAACCCATGTGTAAAAATGCTCCGGTGTTCGTCGTGTATGTGGGATGTGATGGAAAGTCTCTGGGAGAAGCATCCAATGAATGGATTTGCCTCTTTTTCCCCCAGTCCATAGCTACGTGCACCCCATGGTCTGGACGTGACGCTTCTCACAGTGCCACCAAGGCAAGTGTCACAGCTGTGGTCCTCTGGTGCCCTCCCAGTGCTAGACCTCCTCCAGGAGCTGTGTGGGTGCCTCAGGAGGTGCACCCTGCTTTTCAGGGATGGAGCGTTGCCTCCTTCCCTCCCACCCCTTCCCCAAACAAATTTTGCAGGTGTGAGCCCTGAGCACATGGCTTGGCTTCTTGTCCACAATCCACAAGACCTTCAGGATCAAATACTGTTTGTAACTGTGGGCAGATGGCTTCTTGTGCAGGAGAACTGCTTAAAAAACTCTCCATCTTGCCGCTGCCATTTGTTGGGAGATGGATGGGAGAAGAGAAGGATTTTTTTTTCTTATCTGCTTGGCCATGGATCTCATGGTCCAGCCATGGAGGAGCACCATAGAGCTGGAGCTGCTCTCTCATCAGAGATGCTTGTTATCATGGCTGCAGTGTGGAAGAACATCAAGAAAAGATAACCCTGCCAAAATTTAAGTAAAACCCTGCCAAAACCTGGCAAATCTAATCTGAACTTGGGCAGTTCCAAAACTGCTGGATGTTGGCTCTCTCAAAGGAGAAGGACTGCTGCCATGTGTTGGGAAAACCTTGATTGTGGCTTGTTGGCAATTCAGAGCCTGGCATGGGGTGGATCTGGGGTGTCAGCAGCACTTAGGGGGTGCTGTGGGGAGTGATGTATGTTGTATGGTATTAATGGAGTGTTGTAGGAAAAAAAGAGGAAAGGAGCAGAGCAATGGAAGGGTGAAGGATTTTCTCACTTGGAAAATACTGGTGTGCTTAGGAACAATTTCCCTGCCAGAAAGCTGTGGCCAATGTCTGTCTTAAACGTTCCTATCCTTGATTCATCCCATTTTCTCCTTGCTCCTCTGTATCATCCTCTGAGTAATTCCTCTCTCTCCTTTGATGTTTTCATCCCCCATGTGTTTGTAGATTATGGCTGTGTCCCCACATAGCTGTCACTGAACCAAGCTATCCATATTTAGCTCTTCTAATCTCCTCTTCCAAACCAATCCCCTCAGCCTTGTTATTTTTGTGCCTCTTCTCTGAACTTCCTTCGGTTTGTCTTTTGTGTCCTTTTCTGTCATGAATGGACTAGTGAAAGGTGTCTGTGCCCATGGCAGGGGGGTGGAATGAGATAAGCTTTAAGGTCCCTTCCAATCCAAACCATTCTGGGATGTTAAGATGGCAGCTTGGAGATGGTCCCCTCTAGGTCACTGAAAGGATCACCTGGGGTGGTGCTTGTTTTATGTATGTCTGTTAGTCCGTATTCTCCCAGGTTTCTTGCACAGTGACTCTGAATGTGAGCGACGCTTTTGGCCCCATTTGAGGCCTTTCAGGCACAACCCAATGCCACAGCTTTGGCTGTTATGGAAGGTCCAGCTGTCCCCACACCACATTCACAGCTTGGTTGATCAAAACCCCCCCAAACGAAACCCATCTTTAACCCCCACTCTATCTCTTCTTTCTCAGTTCTGCTCTGAAAACACCAGGGCCTTTACCACACCATCTCTTGTGCTTTACGAGTGTAAAAGTTGGTTTCTTGGTGGTGTCATGAAACCACATCCATGCACGTGGCTGTGTTGTCCACTGTGGGTCCACAATGACAGAGTGGTTGTGGTGGCTTTGTCCATTCTCACCTGGAAGTGGGCACTGGATGTTGGGATGGATGTGGACAAAGCTGGTCCCTGCACTGTGCACCAAGCAAGCAGAGGAACCCATCCTAGACGAGACAGGTCTGAGCCTAGCTCATTTTTACTTCGAGGCTGGGATCCATCTTCTCCCTTCTACATTTACAAGAATCCAATTTTGTACTGAAATGGTTTGTAAATCCCAAGCTGTCTCCCCTCTGATTGACTCCTATGTACTGCGGCTTTCCAAAGGTAAGGACTTCATGCCTAGAAAAGCATTAATTAAAAGTGATTGAATTATTAATGCTCTGAGTTTCCGTTGGGGGGGGAGTGTGCGTGCGGCCGTGCCCTGGCATGAATTGCTGGAGGCCCAGCAGCTACAGTGTCCATGTTTTGAAGGTTTAGAGGTTTCGATTTGTGAGACTGAGGTAGAGGGAAAAAATGAAGGAAAAAAAAAGAAAAATTGAAGGAAAGGTTGAGGCAGGTGGAGCTGTGCCATTCCCTAACAGAGAGCTGAGCTGCTGTGCCAGCTTCTCGTACTCAGCGCTGACCTACCAAGTGTCAGCTTTGGCTTGCAGTCCTTGGTTGGTGATCCTGGCCAAGGTTTGTTGGTAACTTTTGTGTTCTTGCTGTCTCCAGGAGCCTGTTTTTCCACCTCTTTCAGGCTGATCTCTTGATCTGTTGAAATGGAGATGCCAAGCTCTGCAATATGTTCTTCATCCCTCCTTGGGTGGTAGGGCCTGTGCTTGGTGCTCAGGATCCCGGCCAGGGTGCTGTGTAGCACAAGGCAGACCCTGTAGGCAGATTAAAGCCACTTGCCACAAAAATGCTGCTTTTTCCTGTGATTTCTCTTGCCTGCCTTGCAGATTCAGCTTTTAGGGATGTCTCTAGCTTGGCCGTTTTAACCTCAGAGTCATTTGGCCAGGTTTGTGGAGCTGGTGGTTATCAGACGGCTTTTAACAGTGGCTGGAGCTGCCAGTGGCTTGTGAAAGGTCTCATGGATTTATGTCCTCCTTCTGGGAGATTGATGCGCTGAGGCGCTCGTGAAACCTTTTATGTTCTCCTTTGCTTGCTTGAATGTGCTGGTCAGCGAGTGCTGGTGTTAATGGCAGCAGCTGAGCACTGCTCAGATCCTTGGGTGCAGCTTCCTGGTTGTTTTGGTGGAAAGAAAAGAAGTAAAAGCAAGGCTTTCCCTCACAGTGGCTCTTCCACGTAGAAACGTGGCTTACAGGACACGTGGCTGGTGTCAGCAGTGCAGGGGATGCTGGAGGATGGAGACGCAGGAAGCAGCAAAGTGAGATGCCAGCCACACATCTGCAATGGTGTTGGCACAAGGGTGGGTGCAGGTTGTGGGGCTTAATGGGAGACCTGGGTTCCCAGTGGGAAGTCACTTGCTGTCATCAGAGCTTTCCTGCTCAGGCAGCGCTGCCAGGGGTGAGGGTGACTGGTGACCATGGCAGCAGTGGTGCTGAAGACGGGGCCGGAGGCTGGGTTGGTCATTGTGAAGGCTGCTTGTAGCCGTCCGTGGTCAGGCTCTGTGTTTCCAACCATCTCTGCTCTCCCATGACCCAGATGCATCTCCAGTGCTTTTCCACGTGGGATCTTCCCCCTTTTCCCCACCAACTGAGCTGCTTTGCATTTTAATTCAGTAAATGAGGAGACCCACTGCCAATCTGTGGGATATCAGTGGTTGATGGTGGCTGAGCAGAGACCCAATGACATGTCGTGGGACCGATTCACAGAGGTCCCAGCCTGGATTTCTTTCCCATGTCTCTCACTCATGTCACCTGTCCCCTTTCAACACTGCTCTTCACTACCTCTCTCCTGCTGGAGACACCTTTTTTTCCCTTCCAAGAGCAGATCTGATAGTCTTGTAAGTGGTTGGAGCAGGTGACTTGGTGCCAGCACGTCTGCCTTGGATACTATTCCTGGCTTTATTGAAGACACGGTAATATGCAAGGCTGCCTCTGCGGTGTCTGCCTCCTCTTGATCTCAAAACGCTGCAAGCACTGAGATAAGACCGGCTGTGTTCAAGCAGGGATTTTATTCCCCTCTCCTCTGCAGAGAGAAAGCAGCTCGTCGTAGGTCATGCTGGGTTGTATTTGCATTTCTCCAGCAGCATGGCTGAGGTTGATAGCATCCGGCTGTCTGCATCACCTGGGTGTTTGGATCAGTCCCCCATCACTGGCACGGTGAGAGGTTGTACCTCCAGCATCACTGGGTGGGATGTCTCATCCCGATATTCCCGTTAACTGTGGCCAGGTCTGGTTTTGGTGGTGCTGGTGGTGGGGTTGTGAGCTTTATGCAGAAATCCTCTTCCAGGCTTTGATTCCTGTGGCCCACTCACCTGCGGCCAGAACAGACTTCCTCAGCCAGGTCCACCCCAAGTGCCCAGATAAAGATGAATCTGAGTTGGGAATGTGCTGC
Organism: Corvus cornix cornix; assembly: GCF_000738735.6. Lineage (NCBI taxonomy): Eukaryota > Metazoa > Chordata > Aves > Passeriformes > Corvidae > Corvus > Corvus cornix. The sequence goes on from NC_046340.1 coordinate 20,103,134, forward strand.
CAACCCCAGCTTTGTGCCATTGCTGCATTGTGCCATTCTTTTGGCCACCATCTCCTCTGGCCATTCTGCAGGGACTTGCTGGCCAGGGAAGGTGTTTGCATGGATGGAGGCAAACCCCCTCCTGGATCTCAGAGCTGGAGCACAGGTGCTTGGCATGGGCAGGAGAGGTCACCGAGGCACCTTTTGTTGGTAGAGCATTCCCATTACACCTTGGCATCGACAGCCCCGCAACCGGGAGATGCCGTGAATCCCAAATCTGAGGGGTGGGAGCAGAGGGTGAGGAGCACTGGGAACAAGTTGTGAAGGAGAGTGGTGGGGAATTGGCCTCTCCTGGCTTGTTTTTAGGAGGATGCTAATAGCCCTGGAGCTGGGAATTTGGGACCTCTGCTCCTTAAGAATCCTTATGTCCCATCACTCTGTGGAGTGAACTCTAGGAGTGCGATGCCAAGCCCACTCCATTCTGCACATGTGGAAGCACATGGAAGCATTAATCCTTCCTTGTGGTGTTTACTGCTTCTTGGTAGGGGGGGCTGTCGCAAATGTCAATCCTTTTTTCTTGGAGCAGCTGCCCTGTTGCCCTGTGGGCTCAGATTTGCCAACTAAGGAACCCAATATATTCCCCAAGCGTTCCCGTGGTCTGTAGAAATAACTGGCTTTGTTTATTTGAGCTTGTGTTTATCCAGGGAAGGAAGACTTTCATCTAGAACAGAATCCTTTTTTCACGGCTTGATGTCAGCAACCTCAACCTCCTGCTATAGCAAGAGGGAAGAGCAGTGGGCAGCAGCAATGGGATCAGTGCCCCAGACCACACTCCTGGCTCCATCCTTGGGCCTGACGCTTGTGCCACCATTATTTCCCTGCATGTGGGTGTTTGTTGGAAACTCTTGTTGGCTGCTTTGTTGCTGGAGAAATCCAGCCAGCAAACAGTCAGTGTTGAGTGGCACCTGCACTGTTTGGGGAGGGGGTCTTCTGTAGCCTGCTGCACATGGCCTGACGTTGAGTACCTCCAGTGTGTTGGGATGATGTTGCTGGGGGATGTGTCTGGGAGCTCTGCTTTCGGGTGGATTTATGATGGAATTGTAGGCATTGTGGGCACCAGAGCCATCAAAGGGATTTTTGTCTTCAGGCTCTGCATACCCAGCTTTGGGGGTCAGGTTGGAGAAGACTCTGAAATCCCTGCTGACGTCAGCGGAGGGGAAGAGACACTGTGGGTGCTGCAGTTTTGGGGTCTAGAGATGCCCACCAAGGGTGCTTGTCAGCTGGATGGAGCTACTCCCTGGGGATCTCTCTCTGAGGAGCTGCAAGCTAATGTTCCCAGCTCCTACTCTGAAAAAGCAAAGCTGTGGGGGATGTGGTGGCAGACCAGGACAGGAGTGAGAACATCAAAGCTCCCAAAGGTTGGGCTGAGCTGGTTGGTGACGTGGGACGTGTTCACTGCAGCCTCGAGCAACGCTCCTGTAATAGAGCAGTTTTGGTCCACTTTCTGTCTCCTGACACACACAGTCATGAGTTTGTGACCAGTAGCGAGGCTCCCTCTTGGCTTTTCTTGTCTCTGTGTCTGCAGGAGTGGAAGGACCTTGTAGGTGAGAAAAGCAGTCGACGTGCTGCATAGCTTCTTCATATGGGGGTACACTGGAGCCTAGAACCATCTCGGATGCTTCGGTGGTCTCACCCTGAGCCCTGCAGACAGATGGGGTGCAGCTCCTGGGGGTGCCCTACACCTTCACACCGTCTCTGCCCTTGGAGATGCACCACAGACACCTTTGCTGGTTGCTCTTCTCAGGGGTTTTGGCATTGCTTTTGGCTTTTATCGCTCCAAAATGTGCTTTTCTTGCCTGACTTAGATTATTTGGGACAAACCAAAATTCTCATAAATACAGATGGGTGGTCTGAATGGTCCACAGAGTGGCATTAAAATCAGTGGGGTGTTTTTATTTCTGGTTTGCCCTCTTCTCATTCTCTCACTAATAGCTGCTGCTGTGATGTCCCCTTGAGGGCGGTTGATGCTAAGGAACCAGTGCTGCTAAGATGGCAGGAGCTCCTTTGTGTGCGTCTCCCCACGGCAGCACCGACTGCTGTGCTTCCCTTCATGTGGGACCCCATCCCACCTTCCAGGGGGGCTACAAGGAGGGGGTAGGTTTTAATTATCCCCTGGAGCCTGGCATCCCCCGGCGCCATTGGCATCACCCTGGACTCTCAGTGGATTTGCTTTTCCCCCATCGAGCAGAGCTTGTGCTGGCCGCTGCTGCCCAGGCTTGGCTCCGTTCCACTTCTGTCCTCGGCGGTGGTGAGAGCACGTTCCTCGTGATGGGAAAGCCTCCGCCAGAAACACAAAGGGCTTTCATTAGGGGAGGCAGTGGCGGGCGGACACGGACGGCCAGCGCCGGCACGGGGAAGCTTCACCCCATGTAACTCCCACAGGGGTGGCTGGAGACACACCAGGTTCCTCCAGCAGTGTAGCTGGTATTTAATCTTAGAGCCTACCCAGCATGGAAAGAGAAATAAATTTTATTTCTGCAAAGGGGATTTGGGGCCCAAAAGTGGTATGGGGGGTGGCCAGAAGGTGCAGGGCTCGCTTTTGGAGCTGGGGATCTCAGCTAGCACAGCCCCGAAGGCTATGAGAAACCCACTGCTGGGGGGTGTGAGTGCTGCCCACCATCCCCAGGCCAGCATCAGCCTGGGCTCCCTTTCTCCCTCTGAGGGGAAGAGTGGCCAGCAGAGCTGCCCCATGGTATGTAGGGCTCTCCCAGCCATCCTGCATCTCCTGACCTTGCTCA